>NC_087349.1:22295012-23545012 GCF_030014295.1 Loxodonta africana
ACAAAGTGGGGCTTATAACTTTTGTAATCAGAATATGAATGCACCATTCTCCTCCAGAAGGGAGCCCCCACAGTGCTGAAGGTTAGACCCAAGCCTTGTCAAGGAGCCTCTTCTTCGTGCTGGCAGGTCCAACACTCACTAACTCAACATTAATTCCCAAGGCAAAGCTCTTTGGAAGAACCTGGTGGCATCCTTCCCCTGTTTCCACCCTCAATACACTTGACAGTGGTAGGATGTGGACTATGCTCCCCTGAAGAGAAAGGTCTAGTTAGCTTTGGAGTGACCCTGGTGTAACAGATATAGATGTCTCCATTCCACCCCTACCCTTCCTGACGGCCTCTTCTTTGCCATCAGGATAACTTTTTCCTGTTGTCTTGTGATTGCTTGAACATTTTCTAGAATTCCATTTTGATTGTCTATAGTGTTTTGCCATCTCTCATCTGCCAGTTTTTCATACTGTGGCAGTTTGCATGTTTCTATGATACTAGAAGGTATGCAACCAGTGTGGCATATACCAGCACAGTTGCCCATGGTGGACAAATTTCAGTGGAGCTTCCAGACTAAAATTAGGAAGCAAGGCCTGCAGGTCTATTTTTGAAAATTAATCTAAAACCATATAGATCACAGAATATTGTCCAAGGCTTTGAGTCAGTTACTTTGGATGTGTTATCAGGAGAGATGAATCACTGGTGAAGGACATAATGTTTGGCAAAATGAAGGGCCAGTGGAGGTGGGGAAAACACTCAGTGCAATGTACTAACACAATGGCTGTAACAATGGATTCAAACATACCAATGATCATGAAGATGGTGCAGGATCAGACAACATTTCATTCTGTTTTACATGGGGTCGCCCTGAGTGGGAGCCGACTTGATGGCATCTAATAACAACAACTACATAGTGTTTTGGAGTTTATCTCTTTATATAGCTTTTTTAATGATTGCTTAGGTATTACATAATCCACCAGGTGCTCTTTGGAAACTTTATGGGGGCAGTTCTACTCTGTCCTGTAGGGTCACTATGAGTCGGAATTGACTTGATGGCAATGGGTTTGGTTTTTTGGTTAGGTATTGTGTTATACACATGTAATTTATCATAGTCTTTTTTTTTTTTTTTTTTTTTAACTAGTGTTGATGTTTTACTAGTTCTGGTGAAGTGTAGAAACATACTTTCCTTTTTGTCCCCTTATCCTTCCCCTTTTATAAGTGTCTTAAATATTTCCTCTGCATACATTGAGAACCACGTTAGACAGTCTTATAACGTTTGCTTTAGTCATCAACTGAATTTAGAAAACTCAAGAAGAGGACAGTCTGTTGTATTTACCCAAATTTTTACTGTGTCCATTATTCTTTCTTCTTACCTGATGTTCCAAGATTCTTTCCCTTTCTGTTTAGAGAACTTGCCTTAGCCATTCATTTAGAGTAGGTTTGTTGGAGACAAATTTTCTTAGTGTTCTTTCATCTGAGAGTGTCATTCCTGAAGGATATTTTCTCTGGATATAGAATTCTGGGTTGACAGTTCTTTTCTTTTAATACTTGAAAAATATGCCACTTCCTGCTAGCCTCCTTGGCTTCTTATGAGAAGTCTGCTGTCTTTCAAATTGTTTTTCCTCTATAGTTAATGCATCATTTGTCTCTGGCTGCTTTCGAGATTTTTTTCAATGTCTTTAGTTTTAAGAAGTTTGACTATGATGTGTTTTGGCATGTATTTCTTTGGTTTTATCCTCTTCCAGGCTTGCTTACACTCTATAATCTGTAGGCTATGTCTTTTGCAAAATTTGGGAAAATGTCAACCATTATTTCTTCAAATACCTTTTTAGCCCAACCGTCTTTCTCTTCTCATTCTGCAACTCTGATGACCTGGGTGTTACAGTCCTACATGTCCCTGAGGCTCTGTTCATTTTTTTTTTAAGTCTATTTTCTATTGTTCCAATTGCGTCATTTCTGATGCTTTATTTTCAAGTTCACTGATTCTTTCCTCTGTCCTCTCTGTTCTCCCATTCAGCCCATCCATTGAATTTAGTTCAGTTGTAGTTTTTTTAGTTACAAAATTTCTATCGGGTTCTTCTTTATATCTTCTATTTCATTGCCGTATTTTTTTTTTTTTCCCCCAAGAATGTTTATAATTGCTCATGGAAGCTGATACCACCCTGGCTGGGACAGGGAGGAGCGCCTCATTATTACTTTCCATATGGCCTTCACTGATACTACCTCTTCCAGGAAGGGCTTGGGGTACCTCATTACAGCCTGGTGAAGGTAGAGTCTAGGCTCCCCACTGAACTTTTTGCTGGTGTGAGTAGGGGTGGGTCTATATGTCTATAGTTTATGGCTGAAGTATGGGGGTTATTGGCTAAGAGCTTTCTGTCTTGCTAGGCCACCACTTTCTGGATTCTTTGTTTAGAAAGAGTTTTTTTGTTTTTGTCTATGCCTGCTGAGATTTCCAGGTTTCAAAATTCTTCAGTATCTAATCTGGAATGTATTAGAATAAAGAAAACCCAGGAACTCACCACCTGGGGAACATCATTCCTTGGGTCCTGAGGTCCCTAACCTCCTTTTCTTCACCTTTCAGAGTCTTATGTTTGCTTGTTTCTTTCTGTTTTTGAGATTTTTTTTAAAATTGTACTTTAGATGAAGGTGTGTAGAACAAACTAGTTTCTTATCAAACAGTACACACATTGTTCTATGACATTGGTTAACAACCCCACGACATGTCAACACTTTCCCTTCTCAACCCTGGGTTCCCTATTACCAGCTTTCCTATTCCCTCCTGCCTTCCAGTCCCTGCCCCAGGGCTCGTGTACCCCTTTAGTCTTGTTTTGTTCCATGGGCCTGTTCAATCTTTGGCTGAAGGGTGAACCTAGGGAGTGACCTCATTACTGAGTTGAAAGGGTGTCCAGGGACCATACTCTCAGGGCTTCACCAGTCTCTGTCAGGCCAGCAAGTCTGCTCTTTCTTTTTGACTTAGAATTTTGTTCTACATTTTTCTCTAGCTCTGTCTGGGACCCTCTATTGTGATCTCTGTCAGAGCAGTCAGTGGTGGTAGCCGGGTACCATGTCATTGTTCTGGACTCCGTCTGGTGAAGGCTGTGGTAGATGTGGTCTGTTAGTCCGACTAATCTTTCCCTTATATCTTTAGTTTTCTTCATTCTTCCTTGATCCTGAAGGGGGGAGACCAGTGGAGTATCCTAGATGGCTACTCACAGGCTTTTAAGACCCCAGATGCTACTCACTAAAGTAGAATGTAGACCATATTCTTTAAAAACTATGTTATGCCAGTTGAGCCAGATATTCTCCCAGATTATGGTCCCCACAGCCCTCAGCCCAGCAGTTTGCTTGTTTTTTTAATATACCATGCAGGGTATTTAGCTGTCCTTCATGGGGGGAATAGAGAAAAGTATGTTTACTCTTGCCAAAGTCCCTTTTGATCCTTATCTTTATCTATACCTGCTACTCTTACATTGTTTCATTCTCTCAGAATCAGAGAAGGTGCTTGCAAGAACATCCAACAATTCCGTAGGAAGCTTAGCTTGTAACAGGAACAGGACCAAAGAACAGAGTTCCTGCTTGGGACAGGAATTGCTGCAGGGTAGACCAGCCTCGTGCATAGCCATTACCCATCTGTCACTGGAGGCGTGTGTGTTTGCTGTGATGCTGAGCAGGTTTCAGTGGAGCTTCCAGATTAAGATGGACTAGGAAGAAAGGCCTGGTGACCTACCTCTGAAAATCAGTCAGTAAAAACCTGTGGATCACAACAGTCTGATCCACAACTGATCACGGGGATGGTGAAGGACTGGGAAGCGTTTTGTTTCATTGTGCATAGGGTTGCCACCAGTGGAGGGCCGACTTGAGAGCAGCTAACAACAAAACCCAACCTGAAGTACTGGAGCTACAGCAAGGACAGTTCAGTGAAGTGGCCTGATTACATGCCTCATGGTTAGACAAACCTCGTTCAAGTCTTGGTTCTACCGCCTGTTTGTTAAAATAACCTTGATCAAGTTATTTAACTTCCCTGAGCTTTATTGTCCCTATCTGCTATGAGGATTTGACATATCAGTAGTGCTTGGCACATATTAGGTGCTGAAAAGGGATAGCTATTATTGGTACAAAGCAGGTTATAAATTCTCCAGATATTTTGTCAATAATCTGAACTTTGTCAGGAAAGAAATAAGTCCAAACTCATTTTCTATGATGCTGTTTTACGTAAGGAAATCATGGTCAAATATGAAGGCCCAGAAATGACAAGCCATGCTAGCCTAAATATTACATTTAAGTAAGAACATCAGGCAGAACACGGAGCCAGGACAGTGGTTCCTCTGGGAAGTGGGGTAGAGTAGCCAGATAGTGATGGTGGCTTGCTGTTGATGTTAGGCTATGATGAAACCCCCATTCTGGTTTAAAAGATTTCACACTGTAAGAATCAGGGCTTCCAGCTGGTTCATTCTGGTTTGAACTCCTGTTGAGACTTTGTATTTCTAACAAGTTCCCAGGCAACACTAAGTTGCTGATTAGGGACCAATTCTGAGAACCACTAAAAGAGCGGAGGTTCTCACAATTTATTATACATAAGAATCACCTGGGGATCTTGTTAAACTATAGATTCTGATTCAGTATACCTGGGGTGGAAATGCAAAATTCTTAGCAGGGCTTCAAACCAGAATGAACTGCTTTGAAGCCCTGGTTTCTAAGAAGTTTTGGAGCTTAATTAATTTAAAGACTGGGTTCTTATAGGACCGGTATCTCTTACCCATTTTTTGAAGGATGCTGAATCTAACAAGACTTCAGTCAGTATGAGAGGGGGAAGGGCCTTCTAGTTTGGTGCAGCCAGAGGAGAGCCCTGCCGAGGAGGAGGGAACTGCCTGTTTATTCGGGATCCGCCATGTTCAAGTGCAGCCTGCTGGGTTGACCTTCCCGAAGGTGGCGCCAGTTTGCTGCGTGGTCAGCAGATCGTGGTCTGCTTTATGTTCTCTGGCTGGAGCTTTAGATGAGTGTGGAGGCCCACAGGTGCATCCCTGGATTTAAGTGTGGGCAATGTGGCTTTTTCTGCAGACTTTCTTTTCTCTGGACTCTTGAGATATCTGTGGTCATAAATAGTGGCTTATTTAAAATTCTATACCCGACGTGAAATAGTTTGATTTGGAAAGAAAAATGAATAATTTGAATTACCTTAGTAAAAATATGACTTATAGAATAATTTTGGTCACAGGAGAAGAAGTTCTTGACAATATTTTTATATTTTGTTCTTGCTGCGGCAGCTGACATTCTAAGGATGCAGCTTCCTTCCCTGGCTGCAAAGTCACCCAGACAGATATTTCCGCTTGCTACTAATGATGATTGATGTTCATCAAAAAAAGCTCCTCTGTGTCAAGATGGCGCTTGGAAAGCCGGTTATAAAGAGCAGTTCTCACCACCTGAAAGCATTTGTTATCACTCATGCTTTGATGCACCAACACATTGCAGTTCTTGGCATGATGAGAGCCAGGCTTGAGGAGTTACTGCTGCAACAAGCTCTCACCTACTAAAAACTATAAAGACAAACTGTTTTGAGGATTAAAGGATGGAATCCCTTTGTGCTTTGTTGAGGCAAAACTGAAAGGCTCATAATGACCGACAGGACCATTAGGAGGCATGAAAGGAGAAAAGAAGCAGCCAGGCTGAAAGTGTTCCGTGCTAGATGGGAGTTGATGCCCTTTGAACGTGTAAGTTCAAATAATGTGCAGTCCTTTATCTCCAAAGACAACACTACTGACCCACTGTCTGCAGAGCATGTGCTGTGGGCTCTTTTCCAGCAGAGGGGATGGATTCTCCTCAGATCTGTTACACCATGCTTGTCCGAGAGCTCCTCTGGGAGGAAGGACATGCAGGGAGGAGCCAGATGCCTGGGGAAATGGAGGCTGGATGGGAATGACTAATGTTTATTGAGTCCTTGCACAGTGCCAGGTTTCCTTCTAAATATTTTGCATGAATCACTTCAGTTATTCTTCACAACCACCCTAGGAGGTTGTTGCTGTTAACTGCCATTGAGTTGGCCCCTGATTCATGGCACCCCCATGCACAGTGGAACAAAACGCTGCTCCGTCCTGCACCATCCCCACAATTGGTGGCAGATCAGACTGTTGTGATCCATAGGGTTTTCGGAAATAGATCACCAAGCCTTTCTTCCTAGTCTGTTTAGTCCAGACGCTCCACTGAAACCTGTTCAGCATCATGGCGGCGTGTAACCCTTCACTGACAGATGGGTGGTAGCTGTGCTTGAGATACATTGGCGAGGAATTTAGCCCAGGTCTCTCGTATGGCAGGTGAGAATTTTACCACTGAACTACCGCTGCCCTCTCCTAGGAGGTAGGCCCACTTATTATCCCCACTTTACAACTGGGGAAACTGAGGCACAAGGGGGTTGAAGAACTTGCCCAAGGCCACACAGCTAGTTAATGGAATTTGAACTCTGCCAGTATAATGCCAAAGCTGATGCTCTTAGGCTCTATATCCTGCCATAGTGCACTTAACAGCTGAGAACATGGACTTGAATCCTGGTTCCACCACTTATTGCTATGTGACCTTGGACAAGTTATTTAACGCTGTTGGGGCAAGAAAGGAAGTTAACCAGAGAAGCCTGGTACAGGTCATGGAACATAATAAATACCAGCCATGATTATTGTCAGTGTTTTATTCCCCCCCACCCCATCAGAGTGACACTGAGAGGTGGTGGTTCTCTTTTTGAACTGGAGGCCTGGTGGTGCAGTGGTTAAGAGCCTGGCTGCTAACCAAGAGGTCAGCAGTTCGAATCCACCAGCCACTCTTTGGAAACCATATGGGATGGTTCTACCCTATCCTATAGGGTCACTATGAGCTGGAATCGACTTGACAGCAATGGGTTTGGTTTTTTGTTTTTTTTGAAGAATTACCTGGGCATTCTTGTCAACGATGCAGATTTCTGGGTCCCACTCATAAGATTTTCTAATTCAGTGGGTCTGGGGGAGTGGTAGGGATCCCTGGGTGGTGCAAATGTTTAAGTGCTCAACTACTAATTGAAAGGTTGGCAGTTTGAACCCACCCAGAGGTGCATCAGAAGAAAGGTCTGCTGATCTCCTTCTGAAAGGTCATGGCCTCGAAAACCCTAGAGAGTACATTCTGCTCTGCAGCACGTGGGGTCAATGTGAGTTGGAACTGACTGGATGGCAACTGGCTTGGTACTTTGGGGGAGAGGGGGCTAGCTGGAGCCAGGAACCTGGGTTTGTAACAAGGGCTTCAGGTAGTCTGGAATGGGTGACCTGCAGATCCCATAGCGTGAAGCCTTGTGGTATGGGAATAGCAGCCCCCTGCCCTGTGACCATCCTGGCAGAGCTAGCTGGCCAGGGGAGGTGACACAAGGTTTTAAATTCACCACAGCCCAGGGCTACATTTCTTAATTGGTTCATGCACTACTGGACCTTATGACATATATTGTACTTACTTGAAATTATTTGCTACTTGTATTTCCTGGGATGCCATCAGATGTCACAAATGGAGCCACACTTGCAGACATCACTCATTCATTCATATATATTAATGGAGCACTCACTGTCTGTGCCAGGTACAAAGTATGGACTTAATGAGAAAACACATAAATAATAGATTAATAAGATACTGATATGGACTCTGAAGAAAATAAAAAATAAGAGGATGGAATGGGTAAATGGTAAGGCGGGGGCTCCCTTTGACTGGACTTTCAGGCAAGGGCCTTTTCAAAAGGTCTGTCATTTCAGCTGAGACCCAGATGATGAGATGTGGGATCCACATAAAGGTCTGAGAAAAGACTATTCTAGATAGGAGGAAGAGTATGTGCAAGAGAGCTAATGTGAGAATGAAGTGGTTTCTTTGAAGAAGAGAAGGAAGCCAATGTGGATAGAATGGAATGAACAGGGGAAGAGAAGCGTGAGATGAGGACTGGGAGACAGGCAGGGTCAAGTCTCGCAGGGCCTTGTAGGTCACGGGGGAGTTGCATAATAATGTAGGGTTAGTGAGAGGCTATGGAGAGGCTGGACCAGGGAGGTGGCATGATATAATTCACATTGTTAACAGATCACTTTGGTCTACCGAGCCAGGACTTGTCCTCAGATTCTTCTTAACACAATGTTCTAGGCAATCTCTACTTATTGATCAATTTGCAAATAAGGAAAAAAAAAAAAAACCCAAAACCCATCCATGCTAAACTTTTTGAGGTCCAAGTTCATGTTTTAATCTCTTTTGTATGTCTAGCACTTTGCATTGCTCATGGCAAAGAGTAGGTTCTTGGTGAATATTTGTTGTATCAATGAATGGTTTCTAAATTACTTTATCTTTTGGAATAAAGAAATGGCAAGGTTCTCTCTGTGGGGTGACTTTTTAGCAAGTCCATTGAACAGAAGGTGGTACCACATCATACTGTGATTGCTAGAAAAGGACATCATGGTTGGCAACTAATAAAGCATATTGTGAACACTGATTGGTTATTATCCCAATTTATCTCACTTCAAACATTTTAAGTTCTCTAAAATTCATGCATCGTTAATCTGGGAGGTAACAAAGTGAAGCCTCTTCAAAGCCTCTGAAATTACAGTTACTTTGTCTCACTAGCCTTTAGGCATCAGACAGAGAAGTCCAGGTTGACCTCTGCCTCTGGTATTGTGACAGGCTGATATTCTGGAAAACTCTCCCATTACACACACCGAGAAATGCTGGGTAGTGTATGAAACACGTTTTAATTGTGTAGCTAAGCTCATAAAAATGGAAGGGAAGTCCTCAGGGGCTAAAAGTGAAGACAGAGCTACACCAGAGTGGTGGAGGAGCGCCTGAGCTGTGGGCTGCCTTAGGGTTGACTACAGATAACAGAAACCTGTAGCCTTGGTTCTTAATTGCCATACAGGAAGGTAGTGTGAATTGGGGGATAAGACTCTGGACACGACAAAGTGGGGAGTTAGAATTGATCAAGAGCCTGCAAAAAGCTAGGAATCTTGGAGATCTGCATCCTCAGTGGAAAGATGGACCAGAAAAATCCATCTGCTGGAAAAGAAAGTTGCTATGAAAAATAGTATGTGTCAGCCTTGGCTGGGGGTGGGAGAATAAAAAGAGTCTATCCAGAGAATTCTGACTTCACACTGGTCTGGGGTTTAAATTATCTATGCTATTCAGCATATTTGGAAACCCTGGTGGCGTAGTGGTTAAGTGCTACAGCTGCTAACCAAAAGGCTGGCAGTTCAAATCTGCCAGGCGCTCCTTGGAAACTCCATGGGGCGGTTCTACTCTGTCCCATAGGGTCACTATGAGTTGGAATCGACTCTACGGCATTGGGTTTTTTGGGTTTTTTTTATGCCATTCAGGGAACCTCAAACTAAAGGACAAAGTCTAGATGATTCCAGTATGAGAGAGGCTCAGCATGCCTGGCAGAATCAGATAAGACTTCTCTTTGGAGGAGTGCACCCACAGCTGGGGCTCCTTCAGATTCACACAGATTAAGATCAACCATACATGAGTTTTCAATAAAAAGTTATCAATTACACAGAGTAAATGAGCCATCAGTAGAAACAACAAATCCTGCTGATGGGCATTTGGGTGAGTTCCGGCTTTTGACTATTATGAATAGTATTGCTATGACAAGTATTCACTTATGTTGGGTTTATACCTGGGAGTGCAATTACTAAGTCATAGGATATGCATGTGTCAGCATTAGGAAATGCCACCATTTTCCAGCCTTTTTCTACTCCAGGTGAAGTCTTGTGTGGAAATTCTATAAACAAAAGCATATTCAAAATGTCAAAACAAAATAAAGACACAAAGCCAAATGAAATGGATGGATTAACAACAGATTAGACCTACTGAAGAAACAATTAGTGAATTGGAAGATAAATATGGAGAAATTACCTAGAATGTAGTACAGAGAGAAAAAAATTGAGAGAAAAAGGGACATAAAGGATAAAATTAGAAGACCCAGTTTATGTCTAATTGAAGACAGTGCAGTGGAATTTAATTAGAGAGCCTTAAAACATCTAACTCAACATTATCTAATAGAAATATAATGTCATCTACACAAGTAATGAAAAACTTTCTAGTATATATTAAATACAATTTATTTAACCCATTAAATAAAAATATTTTTATTTCAACATGGAATCAATATAAACAATTAACGATATATTTTACATCCTTTTTTTCATACTAAGTTTCAAAATCTAGTGTGCATTTTACACGTACAGCCCATCGCAGTTTAGACTAGCCACATTTCAAGTGCTCAGTAGCCACATCTGGCTCCAGACTACTGTATTGGACAGCACAGATCTAACCAATGAGGGTGTATAAGGGAAGAGAAGTTGACTGATGGTTACTAGGGATGGGGAGAGGAGCCAGTTGAAGCTGAGGGCTGTGTCTTCAGAGTGGGAGGGATGTGGGTTAGTGGAATGCCACAGCGGCTGCATTCGGGTTTGAGTTTACACGGATTCATATCCCTCTGTACACTTATTATACCCTTCAGCATCCACTGAATTGCAAAATTACAGCTGTTGAGTACTTCAGAGTAATAGTAAACAATAGCTTAGTATAAGAGAAATATATCTGTTGACTGTACAGAGAGGATTTGGAAACTCAGAGCGTAATTACCCTCATGAAAATTTGACCGGGAGCCTATCGTGAGCGTGTCTGACATTCACATCAAAGTTCACTGTGTGCATTAATAGAAGCAGGCAGCTTGGATGTGATTCTCAGGTTCTTTTTTCTCTTTTGGCTGTAATGATATGAAAACTTGACAATGAACACAAGTAGGTTGTTACCTTGAGTTTTATGTGTCAGTTAAAAGATAGCACCATGTCCTAGTGTGCACATACAACACAAAAGCTGTATTATGAGGGTCTGAATTCAATACCATATAAACTTGCCCCAAATAACCTTCGACTTCCTGGGAGATTCTGTGTTTTGGGAAATACTTGAGTGTTGGCTGTGTAGTCAGTTGCTCAATGGTTGCAACGGCTTCAAAAGTAGTAAAGCCAGGCCCTTAGAACCTCTGTCTAGTCTCTGCTCTTTGAAAAGTAGTAATAGAATTGAAAATGTATTTTTGTCCTTAAAAACACCCCTGAAGTGCTATATTTGTGTAATGATCATACCTTTTTTTGCTGGTCCAAAAATAGGAGTGTGACGATCACGCAAGGGACACCAGTATGTAAGGTTGTGATCTTCATGATGGAAAAAATTATTCTTTTTACCGTACTCCAAGTGTGGGACTGACTCAGCCAAGTTAGTACTACCACTATATATGATTACAGGGCCTACAGAAAATTATTAGTTCAATTCAATAATCCTAAATACTGGAATATAGTGTTCTAGAAGGTTCTATTTTACTAACTTTCAGATATTCTTTATATTGGCTTTCAGAAGCAAATGAAACAATTTCAATCTACTGCAGCATGTATTCCAAGTTGATAATCTTACATCATATATGAAAGCACACACATTGGGATGTTGAACTGGTGGTACAGTGGTTAAGCACTCAGCTGCTAACCGAAAGTTTGACAGTTCGAGCCCCCAAGCTGCTCTGCAGGAGAAAGATGTGGCAGTCTGCTTCCGCAAAGATTTACAGCCTTGGAAATCCTATGGAGCTGTTCTACTGTGTCCTATAGGGCTGCTATGAGTTCGGATCAACTTGATGGCAATGAGTTTATTATCTATGAAACCAAAGAGCACTTCTCATAGCCGATGGCAGTGTCTCCCTGGTATCATCAGATTGAGTTTACTAGTGGTGCTGAAGATGATCCAGTAGAAAGAGTACTAGGCTAGGAGTTGGCATGTCTGAATGTGTGACGAGGGGAAAGTCACTGGTCACTTTACTTTGGGGTAGCTTTGCATTAAAAAACATTCTTTGTCTATGTTAGGATTGGAAGCAATCTTTGGGGTTGTTTATTCTCATGTTATGCACACAATTCTAGAACTTTCTAAAACATTGTGACTAATGATCATTCAGCTTTTGTTTGAATGCTGGGCCAGAGGTTACTCCCTTATAACATTGATCATTCCATCGATATTTCACAGAGTTAGAAAATTTTTCCTTGTACTAAGCCAGAAGTTTTTTAGCCAATGTCCAACTAATTAGGGGCTTGTGGGAGGCAAAAGAGATCACAAATGTGAACTTTTTTAAAAAAGAGTAAAAAAAAAAAAAAGCGTGTAAATTTATGCCCCTGTGGTCCCTGATGTTGATCTATGTGAATGGTCCAAATTGTAACACTTCAGTTCTTGCTTTTCTTTCAGCAACTCCCCAAATGGAAAGGATCAACATTTTTTGATGTGGCTTCATAATCTGGTCATTGAACTACCGTGGTTTTGTCCTGAAAGTAGGGTAAAGAATCCTGCCTCTGTAGGTTAATGAGGAATCCTCACATTTTAAAAAGCTGGTTTAGTTTTTATCATCAGAGTCTAATGTTCAAACTCTTGGGTAGGAATCGCCCCACTTTTACTGAAAGCCTTGCTCACCAGGACACCAGAGCTTTCTAGCTTTCTCTAAAAAAAAAAAAATTTCTAGTGCAGAATAATGGGTGCAATTATATAGTGGGTGGATGCTCCTGGTTTTGGGGCTATCCTGCAACCACAGGGTGTAGCTCATTTGTGACCCCGGTTATATGGGAAGTTGTTGTTAGCTGCTGTCGAGTTGCCGCGGACTCATGGTGACCCTATGCACAATGGGGTTGGAAGTACATTGCCAGACCTTCCTTCCTAGTCTGTCAGTCTGTAAGTGCCAATGAAACCTGCTCAGCATGATAGCAACATGCACACCTCCACTGACAGATGGGTTGTGGCTCTGCTTAAAGGTTCATTGACTGGGAATTAAACCCAGTGAGATGGGATGTTGTTATTGTTAGGTGCTGTCGAATCAGTTCTGACTCATAGCAACCCTGTGTACGACAGAGTGAAACACTGCCCAGTCCTGCGCCAGTTGTTATGCTTGGATTCGGAGTTTCCGGGGTGACAGGAGTAGAATGAATCAAGAAGGTCCCAGCATCCTCCACAAAACAGGTCCATTGGGGTTGGGGAAACTGCCCATAACAGTTCTTATGCTTGAGCCCATTGTTGCAGCCACTGTGTTAATGCATCTTGTTGAGGGTCTTCCTCTTTTCCGCTGACCCTGTACTTTACCAAACTTGATGTCCTTCTCCAGAGACTGGTCCCTCCTGATAATGTGTCCAAGGTATGTGGAAGTTTTGCCATCCTTGCTTCTAAGGAATATTCTGGCTATACTTCTTCCGAGGCAGATTTGTTCATTTTTCTGGCAGTGCATGGTATATCCAATATTCTTCGCTCATTATTAATTTATTCATTTAGTATTTGTTGAGATTTCATAGTGCTCAGCACTGTCTTAGGAACCCTGGTGGCTCAACGATTAAGCGCTTGGCTAGTATCCAAAAGGCTGGCAGTTTGAACCCACCCAGCAGCTCTAGGGCAGAAGAGACCTGGTTATCTGCTCCCATGAAGACTACAGCCCAGACAACCCTATGGGGCAGTTCTGCTCTGTCACATGGGTATGCTATGAGTTGAGATCAACCCAGCAGCACCCAACAACAATGGCAGCAATGCACTGTCTTGTCTGAGGAAGCTCTAAATTACTTCCTTCAACATGATGTCTCCAGAGGGCTTTTGATGAAGGTGGAGCCATTCCAGGCTAGCTGGGGAGGCCCAGAGGACCTAGACCTGGACCTCAATGGGTCTCCCCAACCACAATGGATCTGTTTTGTGGAGGATGCTGGGACCTTCTTGATTCATTCTACTCCTGTCACCCTGGAAACTCTGAATCCAGCTCTGACGGTCTGAAATTTAGACTTGGGCAGAGAAGGGCAAGTAGTAGAGTGGCAGAGCCAGGCAGAGGCTGCTGAGTTCCCAGGGGTTTCTTGGGTTAGGTTGCCTTCTGTCATCTCAGTGTTCCCCTTTCACTGAACAGTCAACAGCTGAGATTTTGGCTGGGCTTTATATTGGATGGCATACTCTTGACTTTGGAAAAGGTGTTGGGGAGTTAATGAGCATCTTTTCTGACTTAGCACTTGGCCCTGGTTCTAGGATCATTTCTTTCCAATGGCTGCTAGGTATCCCTGCTCCTTATCAAATGAGCTTTCTGGGTGAATTTACTTCCTCAGCTGTCCCAGAGTGCAAACTGAAGGTGTAGTGTCTTGTTCAAGGTGCTAAATCTTGTTGGGGGTGGAGAGAGGGGAGCAACCTGACCTATATTTAAACAAACACAGTAAGTCACTCGGCCCGTGGTGTCTCGGTTATGTGGCAGCACCTCCATTTTAGTCATTTATATCCCTAATGTGGAGAAACACACACACTATTAGACATTCCAGAGTAAAACTTCTGTAGCAAATAGAATTGGGAACTGTGTATCCCCAAGGAAAAGCCTGGTATTCAAAGCAAAAAAAGCTCAAATAACAGGAAAGAAGAAATTCAGGCTGCTTGCATGCTGGAAAACTCAATGCTGCTCTCTAATGAAACGCCTGAAGACAAGTGATGGTGACAATCACAGAGTGAGGTGGAGTGGAGGCTGGAAATAATAGATCACGTAAGGTGTACTGAATCTGACAGTAAGCACACCTGGAGAAAGTGGCGGATCTGCAAGATTTGAGATTAACAAGCAAGGCGATAATTATAAAAGCTTCATAATTATTTGTTTATGGGTCTTCCTCCCCAGGGGATCATTAGTTCCTTGGGGGAGGTGGTATAGCAGAGATAGGCTGGAGTCTTAGTGTCTGGTACCAATCCTGACTCCTTACTCTTAATGCAAGTTACACAACATATTGCTGCCTTGGTTTTATCATCTATAAACTAGCCATTGTGGTCGCATCTTCCTCACAAGGTTGTTATGAGGGTTGTCAGAGGCAGATCAAGAACTGAGCATGGTGGCTGGGACCTGATACTTCTTACATGTTAAGTATTATGAAACCAATTGCCATTGAGTTGATTCTGATTCATGGCGACCCCATGTGTTGCAGAGTAGAACTGTGCTCTGTAGGGTTTTCCATGTCTATACCCTTTCAGAAGCCGTTAGTAGGTTAGTAGTCGAGTGCTTAACCATTTGTACCACCCAGGGACTCCTTAAGTATTATAATAATTGTCTATATTTCTATAGCTCAGAACAGTACTTGGCTCATACCCAACATTCAATAAACCTTTGTTGAATAAATAAGTGAGCATTTATGATTAGTGTTTTAATAAAAGTTTCATCTTCATTTAATTACTTCCCTCCCTTGCTGATTAATATTATTTGATGTACTATTAAGATATATAAAGGAGCCTGATGGTGCAATGGGTAAGCACTGGACTACTAACAGAAAGGTTAGTGGTTTGAACTAGCTGCTCTGCTGGAGAAAGACCTGGCAGTGATCTGTTCCCATAAAGATTTCAGGCTGGGAAGTCCTATGGGACAGTTTTACTCTGTCCTATAGGGTCACTATGAGTCAGAACCAACCCGATAGCACACAACAAAAATAACATTAAGACGTAGGGAAAACTTAGAATAAAGATTCTGAGAATAATGAAGGATCCAATGTGTAGATTGTCAATACAAATATTTTCTCTTAAATAAGAATATGAGAGGGCCCTAATATATGGTACAAATAGAGTATCAGATGTAACTAAAAGCATAAACAGCAGAAGATGAACTAGATAAATGGGGCCACCTAAAAATTAAACTCTTATGCTCATCAAAAGACTTCTCCAAAAGAATTAAAAAGAATCTACAAACTTGAAAAAAATTTTGGCTACAACATATCCAACAAGGGTCTAATCTGTAAAATCTACAGAAAACTTCAACACCTCAATAACAAAAAGACAAACAACTCAATTAAAAAACAGGCAAAGGAACAACTAGACGGTGCCCGTCTACCACCACTGACTGCTCTGACAGAGATCACAATAGAGGGTCCCTGACAGACTTGGAGAAAAACGTAGAACAAAATTCTAACTCACAGAAAAAGACCAGACTTAGTGGTCTGACAGAGACTGGAAAAACCCCAAGGATATGGCCCCTGGACACCCTTTTAACTCGGTATTGAAGCCACTCCTGAGGTTCACCCTTCAGCCAAAGATTTGACAGACCAATAAAACAAAACAAGACTGAATGGGCACACCAGCCCAGGGGGAAGGATGAGAAGGCAGGAGGGGACAGAAAAGCTGGTAATGGGGAACTTAAGGTTGAGGAGGGGAGAGTGTTGACATGTCTTGGGATTTGCAAACAATGTGACAAAACAATATATGTATTAATTGTTTAATGAGAAACTAATTTGCTTTGTAAACCTTCCTCTACAGTGCAATAAAAAAATTCAAAATAAAAATAAAAAATGGGCAAAAGATATGAACAGACACTTCACCAAAGAAGACATTCAGATGGCTAGCAAACACATGAAGAAATGCTTGAGATCATTAGCCATTGGAGAGATGCAAGTCAAAACTACAATGAGATACCATCTGACCCTGACATTACTGGTACTAAAAAACAAACAAACAAACAGTAAATAACAAATGTTGGAGAGGTTGTGGAGAGATTGAAACTCTTACACACTGCTGAGAATGTAAAATGGTACAACCACTGTGGAAAATGATATGGCACCTCCTTAAAAAGCTAGAAATAGAAATACCATACAAGCCAGCAATCCCATTCCTGGCAATATTTCCTACAGAAATAAGAGCCATCACATGAATAGACATATGCACACCCATGTCTACTGCAGCATTATTCAAAATAGCAAAAAGATGGAAAGAGTCTAAGTGCCCATCAACAGATGAATGGATCAACAAATTGGTACATACACACAATGGAATACTACTCAATGATAAAGAATAATGACAAATCCATGAAGCATTTCACAACATGAATGAATTTGGAGGACCTTATGCTGAGTGAAATAAATCAATCACAAAAGGACAAATATTGTGCAAAGCTACTATTATAGAGAAACAAGAAAAGATTTACACAAGGGAACAAACAAACAAACAAACAAACAAAAAACAAATTTCTTTGATGGTTACCAGGGATAGGGTTGGGGGTAGAGGGAGGGAAAATTACCAGATAGGTAGAAGACACGTGTTAATATTGGTGAAGAGAAAGGCAATATACGATATAGGGAATGTCAGCAAAACACGACCAAGGCATGGGAAAACACAGAGGAACACAAGAACAAAGGGCAACATCCGTAATTTTTATAGCACAGACAATCCTGTAACAACAGTATTAACAAACCCTAATTTACAAATGGATACATAGCTATATAGATATGACAAGAGGTGTGGGAGGGTATAAGGGAACTCACCTATCTGCAGATATAGGTTTGGTGGTGGGTATTTCTACATACATAACTGTAGGTAATGCTTATGTATCAATATAGACAATAGAGCACACATGGGCCACAGTCAGGGCAACTTCTTAGACATAACCAGACATCTTGCGGGTTGAAGTTTCCAGGCTCGAAAGGCGAAGGACCATAAATTTGGAGGACATCTATATCAATTGGCATAACGTAGTACTTAAAGACATTCCTGCTTTGGTGAGTAGCGTCTGGGGTCTTAAAAGCTTGTGAGTAGCCATCTAAGATACAGCTATCAGTTTCTTACTGTCCACAGCAAAAGAGAGTTAAGAAAACCAAAGATCCAATGGAGCAATTAGTCCAAAGGACTATTCGACTGCATGAAACACAGCCTACCCAACCTCAAGACCAGAAGAACTAGTTGGTACCCAGCTACCACAACTGATGGCTCTGACTGGGATCACAACAGAAGGTCCCAGACAAAGCAAGAGAAAAAATTGCAGAACAATCAAGTTCACAAAAAAGACCAAATTTACTGGTCTGATAGAGACTGGAGGAACCCCTGAGGCTATAGCCCTAAGACACCCTTCTGAGCTGGAACTGAAGCCATTCCTGGAGACTGCCTTTCAGCCAAACCATAGAAAGAAAGAAAAGAAAAAAAAAAAACCATAGACAGCCCATAAAATAAACAACAGTGCCCAAGAGGAACACGTTCCTTGGAACAATCTATTATATGAAATCAGAAGGGCAATGTTTTCCCCAAACCAAAGACGAGAAGGCAGGAAGGGGTAGCAATTCAGGAAGAAAGGAAATGGGGAACCTAGGACAGAAATGGGAGGAGAGCAGCCACATTGTGGGAAACGGAACCAATGTCATGGAACACTTTGTACACAAACTACCGAATGGGAAACTACTTCTATGTAAACTTTCTCTTCATGGACAATTAAAAATTGAAATATATTAGTAGTGGGAATGTAAAATGGTATAGCTACTTTAGAAAACAATTAGTTCCTTAAGAAAATTAAACGGAGTTACCCAGCAATTCCCCTCCTAGATCTATACCCAAGGGAAGTGAAAATATATGTTCACACAAAAACTTTACACGAATATTCATAATAGCCCAAAAGGGGACACAACCCAAATGTCCATCAACTGGTGAATGGATAAGGGAAATGTGGTCTACCCATACAATGAGATATTATTTGGTCATACAAGGGAACGAAGTACTGCTCCATTAACAAATCATCTATATGAGACCAAAAGGTCAACAATTAGTCTAAAGCAAAGATGAGAAGACACGGGGGACAGGAAAATCAGAGTACTGGAAATGGAACAATGAGAACGCAATTAAAGAGAATGTTGGCACATTGTGAAAAGTGTAACTAACGTCACGGAACAACTTGTGTAGAAATTGTCAAATGGGAACCTGATTTGTTGTGTAAACTTTCACCAAAAACACAATATTATTTAAAGAAATATAAGAAGCATTTGTATAAGTCATGCCTCTATTCCTTCCATATACTTCATCATTTTGCAAATGTGAATCTAATTAACCATCGTTCTCCTTAGGTCTGTTTCTCCTTCTGTGTTTAAAAGATGGCTGCATTCTCTCCAATGTCTAAGCCAGAGATCTGGGAGTCATCTCCACCTGTCCTGTTTCCCACATCCCCACACCCATTCATGTTCATGGACATACAAGCCATATCCATTCTGCCTCCTGATTAGCTTCTGAACCTATCTTTTGTCTCTATCTCTGCTATTATTGCTCAGCTACTGTCATCTCTTACGTAAATTAATGTCACAATGTTCTGATTGAAAATTAAGGGAAAATCTTCAAGAATGTCCTAGGCAACCAGTAGTTAACCTGCTTGGCTGCTAACCAAAAGGATGGACGTTTGAGTCCATCCAGAGGCACGAGTCCATCCAGAGGTACCTTGGAAGAAAGACCTGGCAACCTGCTTCTGAAAAATCAGCCATTGAAAACCTTATGGAGCATAGCTCTACTCTGACACACAGGGGGTCACCATGAGTCAGAGTTGACTTGAAAGCCACTGACACTGGTACCACAATCTTGTTTATTTGTTGACATGGTTCTCCTGCCATCCCACCCCCTTGAGTGAAAGTGCCGTGGTGCGGAAACTTTGTTTTGTTTTCTGTTGTATAAGCTTCCGTAACAGTCCAGGGCACATAGTAACTGCTCAATAAATATGAACTGAATTGACTGATAAATAACTATACCACCACTGTTGGAAAAACAAATTGCAGGGTCCACTGTATGGTACTGTGTTGTTCTCAGTGATGAAAGAAACTAAGATGAAAACGCCAGCCGAAATAGCAAAATACAACAGACCTTTTTTGTTTGTTTGATTTTGGTTCTATACAGTTGGGAGCAGCACAGTTTTGTCTTTCAGAAAACCAGAATGGAGAAGGCAAAGGTTATTGAAACAGCATGGGGGCTGCTGGCCTGGCAGCTGTCTATGGGACCCTGTAGTTATCTAGGCTTAGCCTGCAAAGGGTAATGGAAATGAAGCCATTTGTATAGAAGCTCCATTTGGCAAAGAATAACAACGTATTGATTCCGCTGTCCAGGAAGGCCATGTTTCTTCTCTGTATCTTTTCTTTCCTCATCTAGGCTGAATTGAGAACACAAATTCTACTCAAATGCATTAACAGCTTTCTAATATAAGCTATCAGTCATGAAGAAATGAGAATGATCCCAAGCACTAAGGAAGGCCAGAGTTTCAAGCTGGTTTATTTTACCTGACGTATTTCAAAAAATGAACGAGAAACCCTGCACAAATGTCAAATCTGAGATGCCCCAGTCCAGGTTTCTCAGTAGAACTGAATAACATATTAGCGAAAACATCTAACTAGTAAATGTGATCAGGAGCCTCATGGAAATACTGTATTTTACGCAAATAACGCGTGTGTCATGTTTTTTGCCAGCCGTGCAACTCCCATCACTGTTTTCGTAAGTGAGCTGTGCCTGTGTTATTTACGTGGGTGCACTGTTTGCGGAAAAATACGGTAAAGGATGAAAAGTGCCTTAACTAACAGCTTTAAAATTCACAGATGGCAAATCAAGTAGCAGGTCTGTTTATCACCCTCCCAGCACTCCATAAAATGCACATCCGAGGGCTAGAAAGTTTCTAATGGCAACGGCTGCACTTTTGGAAACCTCAGTGGAACCCTTGATTCTCCGATAGTTAGCTCTTCTAGTGTGTTTCTGTAGAAAAGGGGGAAGCTGCTTTCCTGACCCACACAGCTTCTGCACAATAAAACTGTGAACCCAGTGTGTGTTGCCAGGAGTGTCTGAGGGCAGAAACTAGAAAGTCAGATAATATATCTAATAGTGCACTGGAGATTGTTATGCCACAGACTAGGTTTCATAAAGTCTTGGAGAAACAGGTTGATATTCAATATTACAGAATATTAAAGGCTGCTTCCTAGTGTTTGGGCCCTTGCTGTTGACAATTCAGAGACTATTATGTACATTGCCTGCATGGCTTAGGGGACCACACTTTTTGCGCCATGGAGAAATGTAAATTGATTAATGAATGTCACAGTCAATTTGAATACTAACATGCTTTGACCACAACTCTTAGATTTAGGGTATTTCATATTTGAAAAATACTTTAATTTAATCCCTCTTTATTTGCATTTGATTATTAGTTGCCATCGAGTTGAAGTGATTCATAGTGACCCCATGTGACACAGTAGAACTGCCCCATAGGGTTTCCTAGGCTGTAATCTTTTTTTTTTTTTAATTAATTTTTATTAAGCTTCAAGTGAACATTTACCATTCCAATCAGTCTGTCACATGTAAGTTTACATGCATCTTACTCCCTTCTCCCACTTGCTCTCCCCCTATTGAGTCAGCCCTTTCAGTCTCTCGTTTCGTGCCAATTTTGCCGTCTTCCCTCTCTCTCTATCTTCCCATCCCCCCTGGGCTGTAATCTTTATGGAGACAGATTGCCAGGTCTGTCTTCCACAGAGCAGCTGAGTGGGTTTGAATTGATGACCTTTCAGTTAGTAGCTGAGTACTTAACCATTACACCATCAAGGCTCCTTTATTTGCATTATATACATTCAAACAATTTTTTAAAAATAAAGTACAAAAATTCTACAATTAGGGCATCCTTTTTCTAATTATGGAGTTTCTCCTTTTCCTTTTGCTCTCTCTCTCTCTTTTGCCTCCCCTAACCTGTCCCCTTTTCTTCCTTCATTAAACCAATTCATGCACATTTCAACCCTTTACAACCTGTCTTAGTCCCCTAGTGCTGCCATAACAGAGATACCACAAGTGGTGGCTTTAAAAAACAGAAATTAATTTTTTCACAGCTCAGGAGGCTAGAGGTTTGAATTCAGGGTGTGGCTCTAGGGAGAGGTCCTTTGTTTCTTTCAGCTTCTACTAGCTGGCAATCCTTTGAGTTCCTGGGCTGGTAGATACAGCAGCCTCTGTCCTCAGACAGAGTCCGTCAGACAGAGTCCGTCTTTCCCCTGTGTCTGTGTGTCTCAGTATCTAACCTGCTCTTTTTATAACTCGGAAGTGATTAGATTTAGAACCCATCCAACCTGAGTATGACTAACAAAACAAAACCCTGTTTCCGAAGATGGTTACATCCGCAGGTTCAGGGGTTAGGATTACAACACCTGTTTTGGGGGGGACACAATTCAATCCATAACACAACCCCAAACATAATGATCTGTTTTCACAAGTATTTGTTATCTACTACAAAACTCTAGAAATATACTTGATAATATTTACCTAATCCATAAAATAAGTATGATAATTCCATTTATAACATGGATCTATATTAGATGTCCTGTTATGTGTTGAGTCATGTTCCTTCAAACACAATATATGGGGAAAACCTGGTATGCAGTGTTTGGCCTCTGAGACATGTTTTAGATCTGCCTTCTAACTGAACTTGAGGAAAGTGTCTAAACAGTACAGGCCCAAAAGCACTGGTTTCAGTGAGCTAAAAAGACAAATCTATTCTGGAGATGAACATTCTGGATGCTACCTCTGTGAATCACTGTTGGGTCGCAGGGATCTCAAAAGAAGATAATGGCTGATCAATTTTTTAAGAGGGCTGGGATGAAATAGGGCACATTTGAAGAGGTTCACAATCTGATATAAATGAATGAGTGGATATTTTCCCTGTGTGGAAGTGAACTTCAGAGTTATGTAAACTTGGGTCCAAATTCTGGCTCATCGGTTTACTAGGCTTTGTGTGACTTTAACTACTTAAACCTCTCCGAGTCTCAGTGTCTATCCTGGTAAAATGGGGTTAGTGATAAGTACCTTGCTGGACTATTGAAAGAACTAGGGACATGCAAAAGGAAAAAATGATGAAGTAAAAGCGCTGAACAGAAGATTTCAAAGGGCGGTTTGAGAAGACAGAGTGAAGTATTATAATGACATGTGCAAATAGCTGGAGATAGAAAACCCAAAGGGAAGAACATGCTCAGCATTTCTCAAGCTGAAAGAATTGAAGAAAAAATTCAAGCCTCGAGTTGCAATAGTGGAGGATTCTATGGGGGAAAATAGTAAACGATGTAGGAAGCATCAAAAGAAAATGGAAGGAATACACAGAGTCACTATACCAAAAAGAATTGGTTGACCTTCAACCATTTCAGGAGGTAGCATATGATCAGGAACTGATGGTAGTGAAGGAAGAAGTCCAAGCTGCACGGAAGGCACTGGCAGAAAACAAGGCTCCAGGATTGAAGGAATGCTGATTGAGATATTTCAACAAATGGGTACAGCAGTGGAAGTGCTCACTCGCCTATGCCAAGAAGTTTGGAAGAGAGCTACCTGGCCAACCCACAGGAAGAGATCCATATTTAAGCCTATTCCCAAGAAAGGTGATCCAACTGAATGTGGAAATTATCAAATAATATCATGAATATTACATGCAAGAAAAATTTTGCTGAAGATCATTCAAAAGTGGCTGCAGCAGTGTATTGACAGGGAACTGCCAGAAATTCAGGCTGGATTTAGAAGAGGTTGTGGAATCAGGGATATCATTGCTGATGTCAGATGGATCCTGGCTGAAAGCAGAGAATACCAGAAGGATGTTTACCTGTGTTTTATTGACTATGCAAAGGCATTTGACTGTGTGGATCATAACAAATTATGGATAACATTGCAGAGAATGGGAATTCTGGAACACTTAATTGTGCTTATGAGGAATCCGTACATGAATCAAGAGGCAGTCGTTCGAATAGAACAAGGGGATACTGAGTGGTTTAAAGTCAGGAAAGATGTGCATCAAGGTTTTATCCTTTCAACATACCTATTTAATCTGTATGCTGAGCAAATAATCAGATAAGCTGGACTTTATGAAGAAGAATTGGGCATCAGAATTGGAGAAAGACTCATTAACAACCTGTGTTATGCAGATGACACCACCTTGCTTGCTGAAAGTGAAGAGGACTTGGAGCACTTATTGATGAAGATCAAAGACCACAGCCTTCAGTATGGATTACACCTCAACATAAAGAAAACAAAAAATCCTCGCAACTGTACCAATAAGCAGCAACATGATAAATGGAGAAAAGATTGAGGTTGTCAACGATTTCATTTTACTTGAATCCACAATCAGCACCCATGGAAGCAGCAGTCAGGAAATCAAAAGATGCATTGCATTGGGCAAATATGCTGCAAAAGACCTCTTTAAAGTGTTAAAAAGCAAAGATGTCACCTTGAGGACTAAGGTGCACCTGATCCAAACCATGTGTTTTTAATCACCTCATAGGCATGCAAAAACTGGACAGTAAATAAGGAAGACCAAAGAAGAATTGATGCCTTTGAATTGTGGTGTTGGCAAAGAATACTGAATATAGCATGGACTGCCAAAAGAACTAACAAATCTGTCTTGGAAGAAGTACAACCAGAATGCTCCTAAGAAGCAAGGATGGTGTGACTGTGTCTTAGATATTTTGGGCATGTTGTCCTGAAGAAGGACATCATGCTTGGTGAAGTAAAGGGTCAGCAGAAAAGAGGAAGACCCTCAAGGAGATGGATTGACACAGTGGCTCCAACAATGGGCTCAAGCATAGCAACAATTGTGACAATGGCGCAGGACCAGGCAGTGTTTTGTTCTGTTGTGCATAGGGTAGTTCTGAGTTGGAACCCACTGGCTGGCACCTAACAACAGCAACAACAGGGACATGCACGGAAATTGACTGGTTACCTGGCATCCAATAGGCATTCATCAGATGGTAGTTACTAGCAGTATGTATTTGCAAATGAGTAAAATGGAGAGCTGGAAGGAAAGTTCTACCACTGTGGTGAGGTTTAGAATATTTGTGAGACAGAACTGGTGATGTTAAATATAATGTACACAGACAACACACATGCACAGGCTCACACATACACATAATTCTCAACCAAAGTTTGTTCCCGAGACACCAGATCCAGGAAGGCACCTTTCAGTAGAGAGTTTTGGTGTCCCAGTGCAGGTACAACTCCTTAAAGGCAGGGTCCAAATCCTACATTCCCTCTGTGCCTCATCATGTGCATGGAAGGTGCTTAACAAATGCTGGTTGGTTTGAAAGATTAAAGCATGTTCCCCAAATAGCCTACATTTGGGGTACTGTAATGCTTCTTTCCACTTTTCCTTTCTTAAGGTTATGACAACTTTTCCCTTCTGCTTGTTAACTGGGGAACACACACACACACGCGTGCGCACACACACACACACACACACACAGAAGAAGAAGGGGTCAATCAGTTCCTGGGTGGCCCCTTTTTCATCCTTTCTCTTCTTCCAGGGATAATGAAGTCCTTTCTAAGAACTTCCCTCTCTTGGCACTCATGGAGAAGAAAGAATAAAAATCTCAGAGTTACCATTTTTTGAGGCTGTTTAAAGAGTGTTAGGATAAATGTTGTTCTTACTACCATAATGCTTCCTCTATTTTCACAGTTGGAAAAATTCATGTGTTTTGTTGCAACATAAAGAATAACTTCAAAGTGATAAACATCGGGCCCTTTCATGTGACATGCTAAGTGGCTCTGGGTCCCTCTGGGTTGATCTTCAAGGGGGTCATAAGACCACTAAACATGTTAGCAAATCCTGACCGTGAATAATGATCTCCCCTATAGTTTAAAGATTTCTTAGGAAGGCATAATAGGAGGGAAGAATGGAAACAACATGGACTCCAGCACAGTCAGACTTGAGCATTGTAGCTCTGCCACTTGAGCATCCTAGCTCTGTCACTTACTAGCTGTGTGACCTGGTTTCAGTTACTTAGTTCCATTGCGCTCATCTTTAAGGAGAGCTGCTGGCACAGTAGTTAAGTGCTTAGCTGCTAATTGGAAGGTCGCAGATTTGAACCCATCAGCCACTCGGTAAAAACCACAGCCTTGTCATCTTTACTGATGACTTATACTGGGAGCAGTCTTCTGATCTGCTTCTGTAAAGATTACAGCCATGGAAGCCCTATGGGGCAGTTCTACCCTGCCCCATAGGGTCACTATGAGTTGGAAGCATCTCAATGGCAATGGGTTTGGTTTGGTTTTCACTGATTCTTAGAATGGGAATAATACCATTTACAGTTACCTCAGAGTTTTACATTAGAGTCAAATGAAATAACTGATGAAGCATTAAGAACAGTACCTAGCACAGCAGGTATTTGATAAAAGCTAAGCTTCTTTCAGGAGCCCTGGTGGTGCAGTGGTTGAGCTCTTGGCTGCTAACCAAAAGATTGGCAGTTCAAACCCACCAGCTGCTCCTTGGGAGAAAGATGTGGCAGTCTGCTTCCATAAAGATTTATAGCCTTGGAAACCATGTGGGACAGTTCTACGCTGCCCTATAGGGTCACTGAGTTGGAATCAACTCTATGGCAATGGGATTTTGTTTTTTTAAGCTTCCTTCCCCACTCCCTTAGTTCGCCTGTAAAAAGAGAGTAATCTTCCCTGCCGCCTTCTTAGGGTTAGTGGTATTTTTATTCCTGAGCGCAAATGAAACAATATCAAAGCACTTTGTAAATGTAACAGTATCAACATAAGCAATGGAAACGACATATTTTATGATCTTAGATGTGACCCAGCTTTGCACATATTGAGAAGTTGGTCAAGATTCTGAATTAATTTTGACTCCCTTAGAAACTCCTTGGGGATGGACAAGTGAGTAGTTTTTGAACTCAATGCTTTTCCCCACTTAATTGATTAGAATTTTGCATAATTGAAAATGATGTAAAGAAGTAGTTTTAACTAGAAAATAGAGGTTAGTAAGAGGTCTTAGAACTTTACTGAAATCCTGTTACAAGCAAAAATTAAATCTGACATTATACGTAAAAACTCTCAAAGTATTGGTTATTTCTGGAAATCCATTTAAGGAGGTGGGTTGAAGTTGGCACCTGGCGAAAGCTTTGAGCTTGCTGTTAGTCTGAGCCATTTATTAAACAGGCGTATTGACACGCACCACAAAAGAGGAAGAGAACCCACTGAAACTCATAGATTTTCATCATGAAATCTACCTTCTAAATTAAAATCACGTTGGGTGTCCTGACTGTGTTTTTACTCCCAAACAAGTTTGTGCTGTCATGTAGGCTGTAGTATACAGGGAAATTAAGCAAGTTTGGCCACTAGCTGGGTTAGCTCCAGGCAGGAATTCTGTTTTCTTCTTGGTGACTCACCAAAAGAGTTCCTGGGTACTGCAAAAGGTTAACATGCTCAACTGCTAACTAAAATGTTGGTGGTTCAGGTCCACCCAGAGTTGCCTCGGTAGAAAGCCCGGTGGTCTACGTCCAAAAAACCAGCCATTGAAAAAAACCACAGTTCTATTCTAACACATGTGGGGTCGCCATGAGTCAGAATTGACTTCACAGCAACTGTTTTTTTTTTTTTGTTGTTGTTGTTACACCATCCTCCCCTCCCAAACCAAGACTATTTTCTTCTTGCTATCTTATCTCCCCCAAACCTCTCCCAGGATTTCAGGGGACATTTGTTGAGTCAATGCGTGGTTGCATATAGGGATGGCAACTGTATTGAGTTGATTCTTTCTGTGGGAATAGAAACATATGTCCAGATCATCTTAGTTACTCCCTCATTCTGTAGTTAGTTGGTTCCGACTCATAGCGACCCTTTATACGACAGAACAAAACACCGCGTGGTCCTGCACCACCGTCACAATCATTGTTAAGCTTGAACCCATTGTTGCAGCAACTGTGTCAGTCCATCTCCTTGAGGGTCTTCCTCTTTTTTGTTGATGCTCTGTTTTACCAAGCATGATGTCCTTCTCCAGGGACTGGTCCCTCCTATACCATGTTCAAAGTACGTGAGACGAAGTCTTGCCATCCTTGCTTCCAAGGAGCATTTTGGCTGTAACTCTTATGAGACAGATTATTTTTGCCCTTCTGGCAGTCCGTGGTATATTCAGTATTCTTCTCCAACACCATAATTCGAAGGCATCAGTTCTCCTTTGGTCTTCCTTATCCATTGTCCAGCTTTTACATGCATATGAGGCAGTTGAAAACACTATGGCTTGGGTGAGGTGCACCTTTGTCCTTAAAGTGACATCTTTGCTTTTTAAGACTTTAAGAGATCTTTTGCAGAAGATTTGCTCAAAGCAATGCGTCCTTTGATTTCCTGACTGCTGCTACCATGGGTGTTGATTGTGGATCTAAGTAAAATTAAATTGTTGACAACTTCAATCTTTTCTCCATTTATCATGATGTTGCTTATTGGTCCAGTTGTGAGGAATTTTGTTTTCTTTATGTTGAGGTGTAATCCATACTGAAGGTTATTGTCTTTGGTCTTCATCAGTAAGTGCTTCAAGTCCTCCTCACTTCCAGCAAGCAAGGTTGTGTCATCTGCATATTGTGGTTGTTAATGAGCCTTCCTCCAATCCTGATGCCCTGTTCTTCTTCATATAGTCCAGCTTCTTGGATTATTTGCTCATCATAGCAACTGAATAGCTTTCCCCAATTCTAGCTCTCTGTAAAAGACCAAAGAAATGCATAGGGTTTGGGTGGGATTGAAATCTGGCTAGTTTTTCCATGTTTGCCTGAGCTAAGTCTTGCAGAACCTGTGCTTAGTCCACACCAACACTGACTTCTCTTCTCCAAGAGAAATGTCCACATGGTAAACTTCTACATGCAACTTAAAGTGCTCCTGATCGTTCAACATACACCCACAAAACACAAAGCTGAACTTACACATTCTAAAATACAATAGTGTCATGAATAATATCTTGTCTGAAGCCTTTTTTTTTTTGTCTCCCTTTAAAGGCTTGTTTGGCTTAAAATAGGCACTGTCTTTGTGTTCCTTTGTGATCTTGGGTAGGTTTGAACTGAGGGAAAATGAGGGGAATGGCTTGTGCTTTTCTAAATGGAGACACAATTTGCATCGCTTTTAACAATAGGCAGCTTGGTTTCAGACTAGGCTACGGAAAGGTGGAGAGATGGTTTCAGGCCAGAGTGAAAAGAAATTGTGTCCTTACATGCTTCTCCTTCCCCATGTGGGGAACATTGAATTAAAATCATCTTCTGGAACTGGGTGCAGTCATCATCCTGAAAATGAGATCAGGATCCAAACTTGAAGAACCTGCTTTTTTCCACATGCAATCTACGCAAAGACTTAAAAGGCCCTGATTTTCATGTTATGTATTGCAGTGCCTCTGTAAAAGAAGGGACTGTCTAACTTTAGCAGTAGTTTAAAGTACCTTGTCATCATTTGTAAACTTGCAGTGGGCCTGACTGTTTTCATCTGTGACATGTGTTCTCGCTTCATCTGAAAGCAGTTTTGTTGTTGTTGTTATTAGCTGTCTGTTCTGTTGGCTCCGACTCATGGCCATCCCATGTATAACAGAATGAAATGCTGTCTGATCCTGCACTATCTGCGTGGTCATTGGTGTGTTTGAACCCATTGTTGCAGCTATTGTATATTACCTTCCCACCTAGGGGGCTCGTCTTCCAGCTCTATATCAGATACTTTTCTGTTGTGATCCATAGGGTTTTCATTAGCTAATTTTCAGAATTAGATAGGCAAGCCTTTCTTCCTAGTCTGTCTTAGTCTAGAAGCTTTGTGGAAACCTGTTGCCCTAGGTTGGGCTCTCTAGAGAAACAAAACCAGTCAAGCATATAAATATATATATCCCGTTGCCATAGAGTCAGTTCTGACTCATATTGACCCTCTAGGACAGAGTAGAACTGTCCTGTAGGGTTTCCAAGGAGATCCCGGTGGATTTGAACTGCTGACCTTTTGGTTGGCAGCCAAGTTCTTAACCACTACACCACTGGGGTTTCCATAAATATAAATATATATACATATTTTTTAAATTTATATCTAGGAAACGGCTCACGCGATTGTAGAAGCTGGAATGTCCCAAGTCTGTGGATCAGAATAGAGGCTTCTCCCAATTCATGTAGCTACAATTCGGAGAGCAGGGCTCTTGCTCACAGGCTGTGAAGATCGATGAATGCCAAGATTGGCAGGCAAGCTGATAGCTCAAGCCTTAAGAACTGGAGGTCAGATGAACAGGAGGCGGCCGTAGGATCCAGAGCAAGCAAAAAGCCGGAAAGTCTGCTTATATTTGACTGCAGGCCACACCTCCAAGGAAACTCCCTTTCAGCTGATTGGCTACTCTCAGCAGATTCCATCATGGGAGTGATCACATATAAACACTTAGAATCGTGGCACAGCCAAGGTGACACACAATCTTAACCATCACATTCCACCCCTTGTCAACTTGGCACATGTACATATCTCCTTAAACCATACATAATCTCTAAATAAAGACAATTACAAAGTCATTCTTGTGCCTAATATGATACAACTAATACGTGTACAACTGAAAACACACTACCCCTGTTTACATCTTATATTTTATAAGTAAACAAAAATATTTGATGCACACATACAAAGCAGGAATACTCATAACAATTACAGTCCTCATTTCTGCAACTGGTCACGTGGCCATAACTGGTATTTAGAACTACCTTCTTCCACCATACATTCCGTATTCCCTTTACCCTCAGCAAGCACCTCAGCTGGTCATGGTTCTTTGCCTGGCAGGGTGGCCCATACCTTCATTCCTGAAGAGCCTGGGTCATTAGTAGTCATATTGGAATTGCGTTACTTTAGTTTTCCATTGACTTTAATCCCAGGGCATGGTAGTACTAAGAGACACTCTAAGGGATCTCTGGGATTCCAGACATAGTCTTATTCACCTCCGTTATGTAATATCAATCCGATTTCCTCTTGGTAATCAGGATCAATCACACCAGCCAGTATGGTAACTTCCTTCTTAGCCTGTTGATCCAGGGGTATAAGGAGCCCAAAGTGACCAGGTGGCATTCTTAACTTCCAGTTCAGCAGAGTTAGTGATGTGTCTCCAGGTGGGGGCATTCCTTCCTTTGGAACTAAGATCTGTATACCTGCAGAGCATAAGGTCGCAGGGACAGGAAGCAAAAATCTTGTGAGTGCGTGACTAGGGGTAATAGTGAGTGGTGCCACTCCCATTTCCACCCCTTGATTCTGGACCCGTGAATCCTGGCTATGGGAGAAACAGCACCATATATTGGACACTGGTTTAAAGCATATACAGCCTCCTAGAGAACATTGCCCCAACCCTGCAAGGTATTGCCACCTAGCTGGTGCTGTAATTGTGTCTTTAGAAGGCCATTCCATCATTCTATCAAGGCAGCTGCTTCAGGATGATAGGGAACACGGTAAGACCCTGCTGCCGTGCTTCATTTGCTGTGAAGTGAGTCTCTTGATCCAAGGCAATGCTGTGTGGGATACTATGATGGTGGTTAAGGCATTCTGTAAGTGCATGGATGGTAGTTTTGGCAGAAGCATTGCATGCAGAGAAGGCAAATCCATTATCCAGAGTAAGTGTCTATTCCAGTAAGGACAAAATGTTGTCCTTTCCATGATGGAAGTGGTCCAATGTAATCAACTTGTCACCAGATTGCTGGCTGATCACCTCGGTGGACAGCGCCATGTCGGGGACTCAGTGTTGGTCTCTGCTGCTGGCAGATTGGGCACTCAGCAGTGGCTATAGCCAGGTCAGCCTTCGTGAATAGAAGTCCATGTTGCTGGGTCCATGCATAACCTCCATCCCTGCCACCATGGCCGCTTTGTTCATGAGCCCATTGGGCGATGATGGGAGTAACTGGGAAAAGAGGTTGAGTTGTTTCCATAGAACGAGCCATCCTATCCACTTGATTGTTAAAATCATCCTCTGCCGCGGTCACCCTTTGGTGAGAAGGCACATAAGACACAAATATCTTCACTTTTTTGGACCATCCAGAGAGGTCTGTCCACGTACCTCTTCCCCATAAATCCTTGTCTCCAATTTTCCAATCATGTTCCTTCTATGTCCCTGACCGCCCAGCCAAACCATTGGCTACAGCCCATGAATCAGTATATAATTGCACATCTGGCCATTTCTCCTTCCAAGCAAAGCGAACAGTCAGGTACACTGCTCAAAGTTCTGCCCACTGAGAGAATTTCCCTTCACCACTGTCCTTCAGGAAGGTCCCAGAAAGGGGCTGTAGTGCTGTCACTGTTCACTTTCAAGTGGTGCCTGCATATCACGCAGAGCCGTCTGTAAACCAGGTACAAGCTTTTTCTTCTTCAGTCAACTGATAATAAGGAGGTCCCCATAAGGCCAAAGGTGCAGACTGAGAGATGGAAGGTAATGTGATAGGAGTGGAGACCATGGGCATTTGGGCCACTTCTTTGTGCAACTTACTTGTACCTTTAGGTCCTGTTCAGACCTGCTCTCGTATATACCACTTCCATTTAATGATGGAGTTTTGCCGTGCATGTCCAACTTTATGACTCTGTGGGTCAGACAACACCTATTCATGATGGACAGCTCAGGCTACATGGTGACTTGGTGTCCTATGGTTAAATATTCAGTCTCTACTAAGGCCCGGTAACAAGCCAAAACTGTTTCTCAAAAGGAGAGCAGTTATTTGCAGAGGATGGCAGGGCTTTGCTCCAAAATCCTAAGGGTCTGCACTGTGATTCACCAATAGGGGCCTGCCAAAGACTCCAAACAGTATCTCTGTCTGCTCCTGACACTTCAAGCACCATAGAATCAGCCGGATCATGTGACCCAGTTAGTAGCGTGGCTTGTACAACAGCCTGAACCTGTTGCAGAGCTTTCTCTTATTCTAAGCCCCACTCAAAACTAGCAGCTTTTCTAGTCACTTGATAAATAGGCCGCAGTAGCACACCCAGATGAGGAATGTGTTGCCTCCAAAATCCAAAAAGGCCCACTAGGTGTTTTGCCTCCTTTTTAGTTGTGGGAGCAACCAGATGTAGTAACTTATCCTTCACTTTAGAAGGAGTATCTTGACCTGCCCCAAACCACTGGACCCCTAGAAATTTCACTGAGGTGGAAGGTGCCTGAATTTTTGTAGGATTAATTTCTCACCCTTTAGCACGCAAATGTTTTTTCAATAATTCCAGTCATTGACGCTTCTTCCGTACTAGGTCCAGTCAGCATAATGTCATCAGTGTAATGGAACAGTGTGACATCTTGTGGAAGAGAAAGATGGTCAAGGTCCCTGCAGACTAAATTATGACATAGGGCTGGAGGGTTGATATAGTCCTGAGGTAGGCAAGTGAAGGTGTGTTGCTGGCCTTGCTAGCTGAAGGCAGACTGCTTCTGATGGTTCTTCAAAACAGGTATGGAGAAAAAGGCATTAGCCAGATCAATAGCTGTATACCAGCTACCAGGAGAGGTACTAATTTGCTCAAGCAGTGAAACGACATCTGGAACAGCAGCTGCAGTTGGAGTCACAACCTGGTTAAGTTTTTTATAATCTACAGTCATTCTCCAAGATCCACCTGTTTTTTGCACAGGCCAAATGGGTGAGTTGAATGGGGATGTGGTGGGAATCACCACCCCTGCATCCTTGATGGTGACAGTAATCTCTGCAATCCATCCAGGAATGTGGTATTGCTTTTGATTTTCTATTTTCCTAGATAGGGCAGTTCTATTGGCTTCCACTTGGTTTTTCCTACCATAATAGCCCTTCCTCTATTTGTCAGAGATTCAATATGGGGGTTCTGCTCGTTGCTCAGTATATCTATTCCAATTAAACATTCTGAAACTGGGGAGATCACTACAGGATGAGTTTGGGGACCCACTGGGCCTACTGTGAGATGGACACGAGCCAAGACTCTATTAATAATCTGACCTCCTTATGCTCCCACGCTGACTGGTGGGCCACAGTGATGCTTTGGGTCTCCTGGAATTTTTGTCAGTTCAGAGCCAGTATCCAGTAATGCCCGAAAAATCTGATTATTTCCTTTTCCCCAGTGAACAGTCACTCTCATAAAAGGCCATATATTCCTTTGGGGAAGGCTGGGAGAAAGATTAACAGTAAAAATTTTTGACAGTGTATAGGAGTCCTTCCTCAAGGGGACCCAGCCTCCCTTTCATTCATTGAGGGACCGTGACTCTCTATTCTGGTGATTCGAGTTAGACTGCTGTTCACCTGACTTAGATGATCTATTTGCACAGATCAAGTAAATATTTAGTAGATTTTCCATCTATTTCACTTCTAGGGACACCATGACCAAGTAGCCAATGCTGTAAGTCCATACGTCAGACTATTCTGATTACTGCTTTGACTCTGCCATCCATTGCCATAACCACACCACCTTGTCTTTATCAATTGAGTGCAGCCACTTGACCCCTACTACCACAGGGTCCAATCAGCCCCATTGTAGTTAGGTGTCTTAATTCAGTTAGGGTAGTTCCCACTGTCAAATCTGATTTACATAAAATAGCAATCACAGCAGTCTTCAAGGATTCTGGAGCTCCCTTCACAAATTTATTCCTCACAGTTGTGGTAAAAGGTGTGTCCTCTGGGCACTCCATGTGTAGGTCTGTGGGTCTAACCTGATAAATCCACTCTAACATGCCAATTTCCCTAAGCCTTTGGATACCTTCTTCTACAGTATACCAAGGCAGGTCTGGTACTCCAATTTGATTTAGTGTAGACCAGCTGATAATACATGCTTCAGAAACCCAACCAAATGAACTATTAGATCCTTTCCTAACTTCTTGAGCTGAAATATTGAATGAAGAACCTGTGCTTAGTGGACCCATATCAATAAACTCAGACTGATCCATCTTTATGTTCCTTATACCATTATCCCACCCCCTTAATAGCCATTCCCACACCTATTCCCCACCTCCCCCCCGCCAGGTTTCTGTTTGTACATATTAGAAAAGTCAAGCAGTTCTTTTGGAGCGTGGTGTATCTCCTCCTGGGTCACACTTTGTACTTCACCTTTTGGAGCTCCCTGGGACTTATGTCTAGTTATCGGTCTAGAAGCCAGACTCAGTAGTGTGGAATTGTTTTGAGAACATTTAGCATTGTTTTGTAAAGTGCCTGCCTCAGGCGGTGTCCTAAGCTCTTTGAGGCATCTAGGCTAGGGCTAATCGCAGTAGATGGGAGTGGAGGGGCTAAGGGTTTTTCTGGGCAGGGTGGTTTAGCAGACAAACATGAAGGAATCTCCTCAGGTTGGACTGGTTCTGCTGGCAGGAGTGATTCAATGGAATTTAGAGGCTCAGTGACTCCAGCTTCCTGATTATTTCCCCATCCCAAGTTTTAGGATTCCATTTCTTCCTAATCAATGCCCTTACTTTCACTTCAGACACCTTTCAAGGTTGGCAACTGGGCTGGGGTTGTAATTCAGCCACTCTTTCAATAAGACTCTAGGTTTGGTTTTCGGCAATTTCAGCTTTGTTACTACAAGAAATAAGGCTTTATTTCAAAGCACAAGTTGAGCCTTGAGGTCGTTTATGCGGCACTTGAACTTTGACTCTGAAGCCCTGACTGCATCTCTTTCTTTTACCGGTTTGTCTAGTGAAAGTAGGACCAACCAACCAGCTTCCTTATACTTTTCATTCTGACATAACTGTAGAAAGTTATTACACATGTGTTCACCCAGAGCCTTACCTTTCACTAATACCTGATCTGCTGGCGGTGATGTTTTTCGTGTGTGTATCACTACTTCACACCATGGATTAGCAATGCCGTCTTTACTGCTAGAAGCAGGGTCATCAACGTCTTTAAGACTACCGAACTTGAGAACCAGTTTAGAAAATTCATCCTTAAAATTTTGTTTCTCTAGAACCATTCTCGGTACCAAAAGTCTTAGGCTGGGTTCTCTAGAGAAGCGAAACCAGTAAAGCATCTAAATATAAATATATATATAGAGAGATTTATATCAAGGAAATGGCTCATGCAAGTGTAGAGGCTGGAACATCTCAAGTCCATGGATCAGAATAGAGCCTTTTCCCAATTCACGTAGCTGCAGGGGCCAGTGAACCCAAGATCAGCAAGTTGGAGAGCAGGGCTCTTGCTCACAGGCTGTGAAGATCCACGAATGCTAAGATTGGCAGGCAAGCTGATAGCTTAAGTCCTAAGAACTGGAGGTTAAATGAACAGGAAGCGGCTGCAGGATCCATAGTGAGCAAAAAGCCAGAATGTCTGCTTATATTCGAATACAGGCCACACCCCCAAGGAAATTCCCTTTGAACTGATTGGCTACTTGCAGCAGATTCCATCATGGGAGTGATCACATATAAATGGTGAGAATCATGGCCCAGCCAAGTTGACACACAATCTTAACCATCACACTTGTCAACCATGGATGACCATATATTTGCAATACTGGTGGCACAGCTTCCAGAATCATAACAATATGTAAGGCACTATAGTATGACAAACTGACAGATGAGTAGTGAGAAGCAAATTTAGTATCTACTTTAATAGGCATTGAAGGGGTTGTCCATTGGCAGTCATCATTAAACAGTATTGATTTGAAAATCCATCATAGATTATGAAATGAAAAATATCTTACTTCTTCAGCATTGAAGAGTATAAGCCAGAGGTCAAATCCTAGAATAGGATAATGGGCCAAAAACATCCACATAGCATCTCAATGAAACAACAATACCAACAAAGCTAGCATTTATGGAGAGCAACGTATGTACTTGATGCTTTACCTGAATTAACTCATTTGATCTTCTCGCAGCTCCACAATTGCTATCAGTTTTATTTCAGAGGAAACTGCTGTTCAAATGGGCTCAGTCACTTGACTAAGGCCCCAGAGCAGATGTGAGATTCAAGTTCAGAACTGTAGGAAGGTTGGCTTTGGTCAAGTCTGAATGCACCGTGTTGTGAAATAGAGCATGTGTTGCTTAAATAAATCTACTTGGCAGTCAAGAATCAAGGAAAATTTCACCATGCCCAGAAAAGCAAAACGATCTCTTTTGGTGACTCTACATCTAGAAAGCAAAAGGCATAAACAATAGACATGATTTGGAGTTTGGATTTCAAATACTTACTGCTAAACAAATGATGCCCAGCCTATGAGTATTATTGCTCAGAGGAAGTGAATTTGTAGAGTATAAATGTTTCCTTTGCTCACTTTTCTGTGCTCCTAATCTTTTAATGTTAAATGCACCTGGAATCATAACAATGAAGAGTAATCTTGCTCTCCCACTTACTGGATGCCAAATTTATATTCAGGTCTCCCAAAATGTACAATGCTCTGTTCTCACAAAAAATGGGCAACATCAGAGAATGTTCTGGGACTTTCTATTATTTTTCTTCCTATGTTTTCTCCTTTCTTGGAGGGGTGTTTTCCTTTAACTCTTTTCCCCTTTTCTTTTTCTGACAGCCACATTTCCCTTCTCATTGAGGGAGGTGAAGGAGCTGTTTTTGTATAGTGACAACAGCGAAACATAACAAAACAAAATACACACACAAATCAACGGATTTTGAGTTGTGAAGCAGGTTAGGGAAAAGTATTGTTCCTCTGGTCACAATTCTCTCTCTCTTGCTAGGATGCCCTTTAAAAAATGAACAAACAAAAAACTTAGTGACCCTGTAGAATTGCCCCATAGGATTTCCAAGGCTGTGAATCTTTAGAGAAGCAGACTGCCACATCTTTTTCCCACGGAGTGGCTGGTGGGTTCGAACCACTGATCTTTTGGTTAGCAGCCAAATGCCTAACCATTCACTACCAGGCCTTCTTCAGGATGCCCATAGTGATTGATGGTGAATGAATGACCCCTTTGAGATGAAAGACTTGACATAAAAATCAAAGTATTGGGCCCTTCAAATTCCTTTGACAACTGTCTATCTGTATAGGTTGTTGAGATTTTGTGACAATATCTTCTTAATATATCAGTTTGCAAGGACATACAAAATTAAGTAATTTTGCATGTGATCATTTAAAACCAGATTTAGATGCCTCTTTGGAAATGGACTACAAATCCCGGGAATTTGTTCTAAGGAAGTAATCCTATTGATGTAAAACCAACCAACTCACCAATCAACCAACCATCCTCAAATCCATATGCTTAGAGATGCTATTGTGATAAAAACAAAAAAACAATCTAGACACAACTACAATGTCTAAGAATCGTACAGTGAATTCATAATTACTTATTATTATAAAGCTAACATGTACAGATTGCTTATCATGTATTAAGCACTGTCCTAATCACATTGTGTATATTAACTCATTCTTCATAAAAACCCTTTTTGAAAGGCTTCCATCATTTCCTGGCTATTATTGCCCTTCCTACTTTACAGATAAGGAAACTGAGGCACAGAGATGTGACTTGTCCGAGGTCAAACAGCTACAATGTGAGAAAGATGGGGTTCAAACTCAGGCCACCTTGCTTCAGGCACATTCACTTTAATGTCTTCAGATTATGATAAACCAACAGACAGGTTTATATAACATATGATAATTATGAAGGAAGTGTAACTGTGTGGAAGCAGGTATGAAAATGTGTTAACAACCAAAGAATACATAAGAATACATACGCTCTTAATACATATAGCCACATGGACAGGATTGGAAAAGTATTATGCGGTAATAAAGTGGTGGTTGCCAGGGGGCGGGAGATTTTTTCCCCTCAAAACTAGATGTCACATTGTCTCATCATAAATAAGTAAATTATATTATAAAGCACTCATTTTCTATACTTTTATTATTTTGCTGGTAACACCTATAAGTGACATCACTGCATATATTTGCTAATTAAGAATTTATGGTAATCGTTAAAAATGGCATGAGGGCAGTGCCTGACTTCCTCCAACCCAAGGGGGAAGGAGAACCAAGACTAAAACGGCAAAAGGCTGATTCCTATGAGGTGGGGGTCAGACAAGCCTCCTGTCTCTGCCATCGTTACCAATTTTGACACCAACCGTCCCTCCCACAGCACTCTCTACTTTTCTGCTGGGTTCGAGAATGCGTTGCAATGGCCACATAGAACTCACAGATAATATTCACATTTATGAGGTTTATTAGGGAAGTAATAGATTACAGCTCAGGCTCAGAAACACTCAGGATACAGTGTTTTCATTAGGACAGGCTCTTCCCAGCCGTGCTCCGAGGCACACTTCTCCCTGGCACTCAAATTTCTCTCTCCATGGGCCAGGAAGCCCAGCGCGCCGCCTCCTGCTGCCAGGTATTTCTCTCTCTCTCTCTCTCTCTGTACCTTCGCTATGAGTTGGAATCGACTCGATGACAATGGGTTTGGTTTGATGCAGGTTCCATGACCTTGCCTTGGACAAGTTGTGCTGGCTCCCCCATTATTGTGTAGTCTTACTCTTCACCAAAGATACCACTTACCTATTAAACTCTGGGTTTTTTGAAGATGACAAAATTATTTCTTTTAAATAAATGCTCCATAAAGAAAACCACATATAAAATAACATAATGTAAACATATACATATGTATTTTTCTATTTATGTATATTTAAATAGAAGACAAACCCAACCTTAAAGAATATATAGCCTTTGAAATAAAATATAATTTTCAACAATAGTTTGATATCCATTTACTCATTTGCAAACCTAAAAAAAGACTGTTTTTTTCTTTTCAAAATTTGATTGACTTTCCTTTTTTTTTTTTTTCCTGTTCAAGAGGTAATGCAAGTTTGAAAGCTATTTTCTTCTATATTTATCTCAATGCATTGGCCGTTTCAATTTTTGGGTAGTTGCCACAAACCTAAAAACAACATCTACCTATAAAGAGCACATCTCTCTTTTTAGCAGGTACTTTGGGCTTTTTTTTTTTTTTTTTTTGGGCACCAGGTAATCTGTATTAGTTTTCTAGAGCTGGTATAACAAAATACCACAAGCTGGTGGCCCATAGGAACAGACATTTATTGTCTTAAAATTCTGGAGGCCAGAAATCCAAATCAGGATATCGGCCGTGTTGATTCCTTCAGAAGGTTCTGAAAGAGAAACTGTTCTGTGCCTCTGTTCCAACTTCTGGTGGCTCCAGGCGTTCCTTGGCTTGCAGCTGCAGTGTCCTTCCCCTGAACTCCTGTGTGTGTATCTTTTCGTTTATAAGAATAGCATTCATAGATGATTAGGGCCTACCCTACTGCAGTATGACCTCATGTTACCTGAGAACATCTTCAAAGATCCTATTTCCAAACAGGATCACATTCACAGGTACGGAGGTTAGGACTTCAATGTATCTATCTTTTTTGGGGGGAGGGAGCAGGACACAATTTAATCCACAACATGGTCATTGGGGGTGTCTTTAGGACCTTCCATGTACCAGAGCCACAGATACGTCCTCTGAGGGACACGGCTTCTGGGAAGTCAAGACTAGTGCAGGCCTTGGGGTGTGTAACGTGGTAGACTACTCTTGGATAGTCCATCAGTTTAACACCTGTAGAGAAATGTACTCAATGGCTGTAGAGTTGATCTCTCTTCTAGCACTATGCATTAATGCATGGAATCTTGACCACAGTTCAAGAACGTATCTTCACTCCAAAATAACCACACGTGATAGAAGGGCTGTCAAATACAGGTGAGCTAAGGCAGGTGTTAATTTCGTACCCTAGTGTCAGCTTTATAAAGAGTCTTTGTTAGTGCTTCTTTTTCAGAGAAGTTGTCTTAGTTATTTCAGAGCTTTTGATTTTTGTCACTACAATATGCTGACAGTAATGACTTTTTTTTTTTGACATGCAAAATTAACGTAATGTGAACTACAAAATTAATCTTCTTAGGGAGAATTGTGTCATTATCATCATCATCATAATTGCCAGTTATTGAGAAGGAAAAATGTGGCCATCTCATCTATTCTGTGATTAATTAATTAATTAATTAATTGCTTTATACAGGGAGAACTCAAAGTAACATCTAAAGCATTGTGGAGGCTTCAGAGGAACAGAAAACAGAGTTTTTTCCTGTAGAAAGCACAGTTCTGTTGGCGGGGGGAGGGGCGGAGGGAACCACATTGAAACAGGAAATAAAGGACATTTGAACAAAGCCACTGATGTGAAATTTTGTTGCTGTGAAATTTGAATATTGGGTGACACACAGCATACCAGTGATCTGGGTGGGCAAAGTCAGGAAGACAAAGCTTTTTATAGGGGAAAGTGTTGAATTAGATCTTAAAGTGATGAACATGAATGAGTGGAATGGAGGTTCAAGCTTTCATTATGGGAAAGACAGAAAAGAGATGTGGGCAAGGAGGACCCAGGCCAATGTTGGGGCTCTGTGCCAAAGACAAAGCCTGAGCTACGTACAATGAGATCTCTATTTGATCTCAACAAATAGAAAGCCTGATAAACTTGTTGTTAGGTGCCATCCAGTTGATTTCAACTCATAGTGACCCCATGAGGTACAGTATAACTGCCCCATAGTGTATTCTGGCTGTTCTCTTTATGGGAGCAGATCGCCAGGTCTTTTCTCCTGCAGAACCGCTGGGTGGGTTCAAATACCAACCTTTCAGTGAATCGCTGAGCACTTAACTGTTGTGCCAGCAGGGCTTCTGATAAAATTCCTAAAAAAACCAAACCTATTGCCATCAAGTCAATTCCGACTCACAGCAACCCAACAGGACAGAGTAGAACTGCCTCATAGGGTTTCCAAGCAGCAGCTGGTGGATTCAAACTGCCAAACTTTAGGTTAGCAGCTGAGCTCTTAATCACTACACCACCAGGACAGTTAAAACCAAAGCTGTGTTTTAACGTTTTATCATGGAGGTACAAGGAATTCTTGTGTTCTCAGGCTGTAGAAGAGAATGTTAATGGGAAGATTCTTTATCTGGACCTGAGGTGGTACTTGGAGTATGTATCCATCTAGATGGCTGACTACCCCAGATCATCTAAACACCATCCAGTGGAGGCTTTATTTTTATTTCTGCTTGAGGAGTTTGGATTTGCTCTTTTAGATTGCTCCATCTGCAGCAGATATGAAAATTTCTGCTGTGTAGACCTTGCTATAGACACATGTTTTATGTAAAGTTAGTGAAATGTTACCATTAAAATTCCTTCCCAGCACAGAAAGGAAGTTCATTATTCATTTGTTTATTAGATATTTGAGCAAAAATAGATTGAGCACCTACTAAGTGCTGACACCTTGCTATGTGCTATGTATTTGTTTGAAGGCACCATGTTGATGCAATGGTTAAGCTCTTGGCAGCTAACAGATAGCTTGGCTTTTCGAACTCACCCAGCTGTTCCCCAGGGAGAAAAGACCTAAGATCTGCTGCTGTAAAGATTATAGCCTAGAAAACACTATGGGGCAGTTCTACTCTGTCCTGTAATGTCTTTATTGAATATGAATCAGAATCGACTTGATAGCACACAACGTCACATCCACATATATTTATTGGGACAAACCAACAATATAAGGTCCCCGCTCTCATGTAGCTTACAATCTAGTAGAAAAGAGAGGCAATAAATGAGCCAAATAAACAGATATGTTGTCCTTGTTGTTAGGTGCCCTTGAGTCAGTTCCGACTTGTAGCAACCTCATGTACAACAGAACAAAACACTGCCTGGCATGCACCATCCGCACAGTCGTTGCTATGCTTGAATTCATTGTTACAGCCACTGTGTCAATCCATTTCCTCGAGGGTCTTCCTCTTTTTTGCTGACCCTCTACTCTACCATCCCGATAACATGTCCAAAGTATGTGAGACGAAGTGTCGCCCTATTCGCTTTTAAAGAGCATTCTGGCTGAGCCTCTTCCAGTACAGATTTGTTTGGTCTTCTGGTAGTCCATGGTATATTCAATATCCTTTGCCAACACCATAATTCAAAGGCATCGATTCTTCTTTGATCTTCTTTATTCATTGTCCTGCTTTCACATGCATATGAGATGATTAAAAATACCTTGGCCTGGGTTGGGTGCACCTTAGTCTTCAAAGTGACATCTTTGCTTTTTAACACTTTAAAGAGGTCTTTTGCAGCAGATTTGCCCAATGAAATATGTCGTTTAATTTCTTGACTGCCGCTTCCATAGCTGTTGATTGTGAATCCAAGTAAGATGAAACCCTTGACAACTTTAATATTTTATCCATTTATCATGATGTTGCTTATTGGTCCAATTGTGAGGATTTTTTTCTTTATGTTGAGGCGTAATCCACACTGAAGGCTGTGGCCTTTGATCTTTATCAGTAAGTGCTTCAAGTCCTCTTCCCCTCAGAAAGCAAAGTTGTCATATGCATATCACAGGTTGTTAATGTATCTTCCTACAATCCTGATGCCACATTCTTCTTCATACAGTGCAGCTTCTCAGATTATTTGCTCAACATACAGATTGATTAAGTATGGTGAAATGATACAACCCTGATGCATACCTTTCCTGATTTTAAACTATGTGGCATACCCTTGTTCTGTTCAAACAACTGCCTCTTGGTCTATGTACAGGTACCACATGAGCACAATTAAGTGTTCTGGAATTCCCATTCCTCACAATGTTATCCATAATTTTTAAGATCCACACAGTCGAATGCCTTTGTATAGTCAATAAAACACAGGTAAACAAACATCTTCCCCGTATTCTCTGCTTTCAGCCAAGATCCATCTGACAGGAACAACGATAACCCTTTTTCTATATCCTGTTCTGAGATCTCTGTCCAGGTACAGCTGCAACCGATTTTGAATGATCTTCAGCAAAATTTTACTTGCATGTGATATTAATGATATTTTTCGATAATTTTCTCATTCTGTTGGGTCACGTTTCTTTGGAATGGGTACAAATATGGATCTCTTCTAGTCATTTGGCTGGGTAACTGTTTTCCAAATTTCTTGGCATAGGTGAGTGAGCGCTTCCAGCACTACGTTCGTTTGTGGAAACATCTCAATTGTTACTCCGTCAATTCCTGGAGTCTTGTTTTTCGCCAGTGCCTTCAGTGGGGCTTGGACTTCTTCCTTCGATACCATCAGTTGTTGATCATCTGCTTTCTTCTGAAACGGATGAATATCAATAATTCTTTTTGGTACAGTGACTCTTTGTATTCCTTCCAAGGTTTTTTTTGTGCTTTCTGTGTCGTTTAATATTTTGCCTATTGAATCTTTCAAAATTGCAGTCGAGGCTTGAATTTTTTCTTCAGTTCTTTCAGCTTGAGAAACACCAAGTGTGTTCTTCCCTTTTGGTTTTCTAACTCCAGGTCTTTGCACATTTCATTATAATACTTTACTTTGTCTTCTTGAGCCACCCTTTGCAATCTTCTGTTTAGCCCTTTTATTTCATCATTTCTTCCATTTGTTTTAACTACTTTATATTCAAGGGCAAGTTTCAGAGTCTCTTCTGACATCCATTTTGGACATTTCTTTCTTTACTGTCTTTTTAGTGACTTCTTGCTTCATGTATGATGTCCTTGTTGTCAAACCACAACTCATACAGTCTTTGGTTATTAGTGTTCAGTGTGTCAAATTTATTCTTGAGATGGTCCCTAAATTCAGTGGCATGTACTCAAGTTTGTGTTTTGACTCTCTTGGACTTGTTCTAATTTTCTTCAGCTTCAAATGGAACTTGCATACGAGGGATTGATGGTCTGTTCTGCAGTTGGCCCCAGGCCTTGTTCTGTCTGATGATATTGAGCTTCTCTGTTGTTTCTTTTCACAGATGTAGTAGGTTGGGTTCCTGTGTATTCCATCCGGTGAATTCCATGTGTATAGTCAGTGTTCATGTTATCAAAAAAAGGTATTTCCAACAAATAGATTGTTGGTCTTCAAAGATTCTATCATTCAATCTCTGGCGTCGTTTCCATCTCCAAAGCCAAGTTTTCCAACTACTGATCTTCCTTCTTCATTTCCAACTTTTGCATTACAATCAGCAGGAATTATCCAGTAATTATCAATGTATCCTGATTGCATGTTTGATCAATTTCAGACTGTAGAGATTGGTAAAAATCTCCGATTTCTTCGTCTTTAGTGTTAGTGTTTGGTACGTAAATTTCAATAATAGTTGTATCAACTGGTCTTCCTTGTAGGTGTATGAATATTGTCCTGTCACTGACAGCCTTGTACTTCAGGACAGATTTTGCAATTTTATTTTTGCACACGAGTACGCTGCCATTTCTCTTCAGTTTGTCATTCCTGCTGTAGTAGATGTTTTATTGTCTGGTTCAGAACAGCAAATACCAGTCCATTTCAGCTCACCAATGCCTAGGATATCAGTGTTTATGTGGTCCATTTCATTTTCGATGACTTCTAATTTTTCTAGATTCATACTTCATACATTCCATGTTCTAATTATTAACAGATGCTTGCAACTGTTTCTTCTCATTTTGAGTTGTGCACGTCAGCAAGTGAAGATCTCTAAAGCTTGACTCCGCACATGTCATTAAGGTCAACTCTACTTTGAGGAGGCAGCTCTTCCCCAGTTGTATTTTGAGTGCATTCCAATCTGAGGGGTTCATCTTCTGGCATTATATCATACAGTGTTCTGCTGATATTCGTAAGGTTTTCACTGGCCAATTTTTTTAGAGGTAGACTGCCAGGTCCTTCTTCCTAGTCTGTCTTAGTCTGGAAGCTCTGCTGAAACCTGTCCACCAGGGATGATCATACTGGTATTTGATAGACTGTTGGCATAGCTCCTAGCATCACAGTAACATGTAAGCCACCACGGTATCACAAACTGACAGACAAGTGGTGGTAAAAAAAAAAAATATGAATTTCAAATAATAACAAATTGTGATAAACGATTTGGAGGTAACTCTAGGTTGCTTCATGTGTTTGTTTACTATCAAAACATCAAATCAGTTGCTATCAAGTCTTTTCCAACTCATGGCAACCTCCTGGTGTATCAGAGTAATATTGTGATCCATGGATTTTTCAGAAGTAGATTGCCAGTCTTTTCTTCTGAGGTACTTCTGGGTGAACTTGAACCTCCAACCTTTTGGTTAGCAGCTAAGTGTGTTAACTATTTGTATCACCCAGGGACTCCTTTTTTATTAGTGGGATCAGCAAATTACTGCCAGCTTACTGCCTATTTTTCTAAAGTTTTATTGAAACCTAGTATTTTTTTTTTTTAGTGGTAATAATTGAATTGTGTCCCCCAAAAGGCATGCTGAAGTCCTAACCCTTGTGTCTGTGAATGTGACCTTGTTTGGGGCATAGCACTAGGAGGCTAAGCCACTCAGCTGTAGCAGTTAATTTAGATTTTGTCCGTGGCTCCTTTTTCATGACTATGGCAGAGTTGAATAGTTATGACAGAGACTTTATGGACTGCAAAACCTGAAATCCTTACTATGTGGCCCTTTTCAGGAAAAGTTTGCTGTGCCCAGGTTTCCTACACCATTTAAAAATTGAGGAGGCATTCTCATTTTTTATTTGATTAGGGTCTCAGACTGTCAAAGTCTAATCGATGACCCAACGTACTCCATTACAGAGAAGAAGGATGACGTGAGTGGCTCAAAGTCCCTCGAGAAGTCAACACCAGCACTTAGACTCCAACTTCATTTTACTTTCCAGTGTTTAATCCAACATATTAGAAGGGTGGACGCCCGGCTCCCCATATTTAATAGTTATTTGTAGTTTAACTTCTGTGAGTTGCCTGGTTGTGTCCTTTGCCTGCTTTTTTAAAATAAGGATGTTCACCTTTTTCTTAGATAACTTTAAGAACTCTTTCTGTTCTGAAGATGTCAATTCTGTGTTGGAAACATATTTTCCAATTTATCTTCTGTCTTTTAAATTTGTTTATATTATTATTTTTTGAATTTACAGAAGTTTTACTCTGTATGTAGTCAAGTCTATGACTCTTTTGGTTTCTTTATATTCTTAGGAACCCCTTCTCTACCCCCAGGTATCTGCTTGATGATGCTACAGTGAGAATCCTTGGACTTCCCAGGACAGTTGATTTCATGAGCTGTTTGTCTAATTAGCCAAATGAATGGAAGTATGTGTGGTCTTCATACTGGCCTCCGTAATCCCAGCTTCCCTGCCTCACACCGTCCTTCTATCCCTGACCTCCCAAGAGGTGAGGCTGTGTGAGTGGGATTTTGCAAGAATCTCATCTATGTGTGTTCTGCAAAGCTGAGCTGCTTCTCAGGCCCATCTACACTGTTGTTGTTGTTGTTAGGTGCTGCTGAGTCGGTTCTGACCTGTAGCGTTTTTATCTACACTGTATCAACCAGAAATTCCTAACTTCTGGGAAGTGTAAGGTACCTGTCTTAGTTAGCTAGTTCTAACTAAGAAATACTACATTGGGTAGCTTTGAAGAACAGAAATTTATTTTCTCACAGTTCAGGAGGTTATAAATCCAAATTCAGGGTGCCAGTTATAGAGGAAGGCTCTCTCTCTGTTGGCTGTGGGAAGAGCCTAGTCTCAGCTTCTATAGCCCTGGTTCCTCTGTTCTTTGGCAGTCTTCATGTGGCATCTGTCTTCCCCCTTTTGTACTGGTTTGTCCCTATATCTATGCTGCTTCTTATAAGTCAGAAGTGATTAGGTTTAGCACACACCCTACACTGATATGGTCTCATGAACATAACTAAGAAAACTCTCCTCCAGAATGGAATTATGTCCATAGGTATAGGGGTTAGTATTCTAACATACATTTTGGGGAACACACTTCAATCCATAAAAGTTCTTTTTCTTGGGTTCCCAGCATGAATGCAAGCTCTCACTCACACTGTCTGCCATCCCACACCATTTGTATATTTTGTTTGTCGTTTCAATTGGGCTCTGGGGGCAGCAAGAGATTTAAGACACCTGTGTACAAATCACCATGTTATCTGGAAGTTCCTGGAAAACATGGCTTAACTGGTGTTTATTAATTTTTTTGATAGAAAATTCTGTTCAAATGATTCTCCTTTATGTAGGTATGACTAAGGAGTAATTTATGCTGATTTCCTTGAGTGTCTTGCCAAAATCAGTCTCATTACTTGGTATTCACATTTTCCCATCTTCCATATAATCAGTCTATCAGGAAATCTAGTTAAATGAGGGATTTAGCATCCCTTTTGGTGGATAAACCATCAAAGATAGTGTTGAAACAGGTACATTTTCCAAGTGTTATTTATGTTCCAATTTTAAAAATAAAAAGGATTTGATCCTTAAGCAGGAGTGCCCCAGAGTCAACAAGAGTGCTGATCTTTTCCCTATGGTTCAGAAGGAAAAAATAACTTGTAGGGCAATGAAAGTTGAGATTGAGTGGAGGCTTTCTTTGAAGTCTTCTACTATTATAAACTCTTAGAAATGGAGTGGACTTTTAGAAGGTAACCTAGTGTAACTCCCTTATAATAGTAATACTGATAGTGATGATGACAGCAGCTAAAGTTTACTGCTAACCATACGCTAGCTTACTTAATTTTCACCATAATCCCATAAGCGTTACTCTCATTTTACAGATGAAGAAACCAAAGTCAAGGAGATTAATTAACTTGTCCAAGGTCATACAGCAAATAAATGTCATTGATGACGTCTGAACCTAGATTTGTCAGACTGCAATTCTAAAGCATATGTACTTTGCTGTTATCCTCTGTTGCTACATTGTACAACTGTGGAAACTGAGACAAAGAAAATTTAATTATTAAAAGCATAGGACTAGTTACTTGTAGAGCTGGGGCTAGAAGTTGCATCTTTGGACTCAGGGTCCTTGGAGGAACTCAGAGCCTCTAGGTCAGCAGGTGGTAAAAGACAGTGCCACTCTCTCTGGGTACCCTCTGTCACCACTGGGGGCTGCCCATCTTTGAGATGGGGGCTCACATGGCTTGCCCATGCTTCAAGTGTAATTCATATTATGACAGAATGGGATGTTAATGCTCTTGGAGTCTTAATTAAGCCCTATTCTTTCTCCTTTTCTGTTTTCTGATGCTTGGATCAATGATGAAAATGTTTCCGAAAACAGATACTGCAGAAAGAGCTTTTTTGATGGGCTGTGCTCAACTTTTCAAAAGGCAAAGTTTATGGAAGCAGCTTCATGAACTATGACAGTATTGCTTTTTTTTCCATCCTTCTCCGTAAGTCTTGGGATGCAAGACTGTAATGCCTGAGGAAGTGATTATGAGAATTTGCTTCATAACCACAGTTTTCGACTCGAGAATTCATGATTGCTCAGGAGAAGCTGCTACCTCGCTCTTTAAACCTTGGGGAGACTTAGAGGCCTCTTGAAATGGCCTGTGAGTGTGGCTTCAAAGTGGAATCAACATGGAGACTTACTTACCATCCCACATTCACTTTCAAGTTTTGTGGTGTGTGAGGGATCCACTTCCAATAGGCAAGGTAGATTCTGATTGAATTTGGTTCCAACAAATGATGAAAATGTCAAGCTTCACCATACCCTGAAACACGTGCCTGGGCCAATGGCGTGAAATTTTCATCTTCTATCAACTCGTACTTTGATTGGACATTGATTGGGGTTATAGCGTTTACATTCCCTTGTATGTATTTTAGCTGTGTTTGAAGATTGTATGTATGATGACATTGTATTACTTTTGTTATAAAAACATTAAAAGTATTATTTTTATAAATATAAAAGTGATATAATATTAAAACATCGAATACGGAAATGTTAAAAATGTAGAAAATATTAAAAGAATAATAAACAAATTTGTGTAATGCTTCTACCCTCAGTAAGGCTTATTGTTGGCTATTTAGGGACATAATTGAAAATTCTGATATGGTTTTATCCTTATGATATGTATAACCTATTAGGGAAATAGGTGGCACAGTGGTTAAGAGCTTAGCTGCTAACCAAAAAGTTAGCAGTTTGAATCCACCAGACTCTCCTTGGAAACCCTATAGGGCAGTTCTGCTGTGTCCTATAGGGTCACTATGAGTCAGAATCAACGCGACGGCAATGGGTTTGGTTTATTTTTTTTTTCATTAGGGAAATAGTGAATACTTACCTAAATCATAGGGTAGATATATGAATGGTTGTTGTTAGCTGCTGTTGAATCACCCCTGACTTATGGTCATCCCAGCTCATGGAGACCTCACACACAAGGAAATGAAATGCTGTGAGCATACAATTTTCATTGGCTGATTTTCAGAAGCCAATCTTCAGGACTTTCTTGCTAGTCTGTCTTAGTCTGGAAGCTCTGCTGAAACCTGTTCAGCATGAAACTGTCAACTAATAGGTTCCTGTCAAGTAGACTAGTGAATTGAAGTCAGCCAGACACAGGATTGGAAGAATAGAAAGGTTTATTCACAGTTTGCAAACTGGGAGACAGGCAGGGTCTCGTGACCTAAGGCTGCCAGCTCCTTGAACCAGGGTAGATTTGTTCCTTTTATAGGGAGTCACATACGTGAGCATGAACAGTAAGGGAAGGATCTTCAGTCAGATGCATGCACAGTCTGCATAATTTTAGTGAATGAGTTTTTGCGCACGGCTCTAAACATACTGTATATAGCCGTAAAAAAATGGTGAGGGCTCACTACCGCCAACCCAGGAAGGCCACACAGTGGGTAGATTTGGCATCAATTGTGCCTGCTTGTCGGCCTCTTGTCAGGAGAGGAGAAGAAACCTGGGGATTCAGTCAATCATGGTGAAGTCCTGTAAAAGTTGTAACAAAACTGTAGCAAGAGTAGACTTTTCTGAAAAACAACTATTATGGGATGGTTAATAACCCTTTCATGATTGTCTGCTTCAAGCATCATAGCAACATGCAAGCCGCCACTGACATGCATGAGGTGCATTGGCTGGGAATCACAGAGGTAATTAAAAGCTGTATTGGCTAAGGGGATCGGGCTTATCTCAGATTGTGGTGCTCAGGGGAGGCTAGGAGGAGGAACGCAGTTTGGACTCTAAACGATAGATAAAATGTAGGCGTGGAGAGGCTTGTGAGTAGGAAATGCAAGTGCATTTAGGGGCTGCGTAGGTCAGTGTGACCAGAGCAGGGTCAGAGTGGAGAGTGTTCCCATAGGTGGGAGTGTAAATAGGGGGTGCTTACTGTCTGCACTCCAGCCTGATAATTCTTCTCCAGCTCAAGCCTTTGGGAAACTTCAAGTGTGATTAGATGTTTGGTTTTAATAATTTGGAGAAGGCGAGGATGGCATCCCAGTCACCGTACTTGTTCAGAACATGACCTTCAGTTGCAGCAGTTCCAGCTGTGTACAATATGAAACACTCCCTGGCTTGATGTCAAATATTTTTTGTTTCTCAGACTTCCTTTCCTTTGTAAGTCCTGACGGGCTCCCTGAGACTCCTGATAAAGAGCAAACCTAGCGGGTGAAAGTGGGTATGTCATAAATTAGTGTACAGGAGCTCAGAGAGCTTTGTTTGGAACAGTCTGGAATCTCAGCCCATGCTTTGCAGTTTCTCCCAGGAACAGACTTTAGAGTTCAGCTCCCTAGAGAAGCCACTCCTCCCATCCCTCTGCCTGGGGAACTTGGGAAAACAAAAAACAAGAAAAACTGCAAATGGACTAAAATTTAAATGAAGCTTTACTACCTATACTGCACTTTGGGTTAGCTATTCAAAAATAATGATGCATAATTTGGTAACATAAAACATATGCTCCTCTTTTACCCATTTGTTCTATTTACTTTTCTCCAAGTTTTTTATTTGAAAAGGTTCTTCACATATATTCTGTGCCCCAGGTAGTATTTCCTAATCAGAGTACTCTGTGGATCTCTTCACGTGGAGTTTACTTATGATGTGGCAATATATTGATGGCGGCAGCAGTTGTTAAACATCACTTTACAAAAGAGTGGGGAGGAACGTTTTGTCAGTTTGAGACCACAAATTGGAACATATATTTAAAACCATGCGTTTCAATAAATGTGACATGGAAGACAGAAGAATGGAAAGGAGTGTCCCTAAATCAATTTAATGTGATAACAACCCCAAACAAACAACAGATTGGGCCTCTTCAGCAAAACACGCTAGAAAAACAGGGGTTGTCAGAAATTGTTCACAGTATATTCTTCATCAAGTTGCGGAGCATATTATCTGGCAGAATTAAGTACAAAGTCAGTTATGAGAAATTTGGCCTTTCAGTAGCTAATGTTGAGAATATTACTTATATTAAGAGGCGAAATAGGCTGGCAGTACATATGCAATTATCTAAATTTTATGGATGGGGTTCTGCCCATAAATCTGGGTAATGATGGCATATCTCTTATGGGACTGTTACCTTACAGGTTGCCGTATTTGTGTTGAATAAAGAGAATGTCCACTTGAAGGACGAAACCTCAGAGTGATGACTACTAGCTGGTAGATAGACAGGCAACAGGGTTCTGGACTTGGACAACTAAAGAAACTTTCCAATTAACTATAAACGAATATAATTTGAGCGCTGATCCTTTTTATATTCATTATATTCTCCCAAGTGATTTCATCACTAGAAGGTTAAAGGGTGGGAAATTAAAGTTCTCTCCTTTTTCATATGATTAAAACAATGTAGGTAGTTAAACTGTCAAATGCATTGAACCCAGAAATAGAGATTTTGATTTCTGTAGAGAAGTAATTTCATCTCAACCTACTTTCACTCTAAAGCTTTTGATATTGCAGAGTGATCGAGCCTTGGTGCTGAAGTTAATGAGTTGGTATTTCCAAAATATAAACTTACATAATTGAATCAGATGAGAAATACAAATCTCAAAAGCAGCATGTCATACCTTTTTGTCTTCGTTTTATTAAAACTGTTAAATGGAAGCCTTTATTAAATTTAAACTATCTAAACAAATTTATAATTTGTTTATCATCTTTGTTGTCTCAGATAAGATATTTGAATTCTCCTACTCTCTAAAAATTAGAAAAATTGACTGTTGTCATAGACTTATAAAAAAGGGTAGAGCTTTTATGAGCCCATACAAATGTTTTGTCAGGCTTTGTGACTAAAGAATATCCAGAGAAGAAAAGAAATTGATTCATTCTCAGCATAAATATTACTTACTTCACGCTAATATTCAACTAATTATAATAACAATAAGACTGAAGTTCAAAGAGTAATACCTGCACTAGGCATTTATTCGATAAAATAGGCACCTTCTTTCAGATTGGTTACTTAATCATGTGCCCTCAAGTCGATTCCGACTCGTAGCGACCCTATAGGATAGGGTAGAACTGCCCCATAGGGTTTCCAAGGCTGAAAATCTTCAGGGAAGAACACTGCCACATCTTTCTCCCTTGGAGTGGCTGGTGGGTTAGCAGCCAAGCGCTTAACCATTGTGCCACCAGGGCTCCTTTTATACACAGTTGAGTACCTGCAAATATGTCTGGGTTCCATCCTTGAGATTTAAAATATTGTGCTTTTAATTTTTATGTATAGACATTGTGATAGACTATGCCGTTAGCTGCAATCCTCCACCTCTCTCTGTATCACGTCAGGTAACTTTATAGTCCCTCTCCACTTGTCTTTGGGTTTGGCCACAGAGCTTGCTTTGGCCAATAGAATGAGGTAGAGGGGAGAGTGTGTGAGCTCTCAGCTGAGGCCTGTGCATTTCCAGTTGCAAGCTCCTTTTCCATTGCCATGAGAACGTGCCTGGGCTAGCCTGCTGGAGGATGAGGGACTTGTGGAACAGAGCTGAGCCATTCCACTTGCCCCAGCCAAGGCCAGCTGATGTTAGGTAGTAGTCAGCAGACCCAGAGGCATGTGACTAAACCTGGCCAAGATTAGTAGAGCCATCTAGTCAACCCCCAGCTGTCCCAGGCATGAACGATAAAGCAGTAAATGCTTATTATTTACCAAGGTTTTGCTACCGAGGTTTTGTGGATGTTTTTTATGTAGTATTATTATAACAAGAGATAACTGATACATCACTTCTGCCGTTCTACCATTGGAGGTCCAAATGTGTTGACTTGTAATTTTCCAGCACTGGGGAGGGATCGCTCTAAGCCGGTCGCGCTCTTTCAAAAATTCTCATAGTAGTATAAATTCAAGAGGGAACTAATTGGCACTTGGAGTCACAGAAAGTTCACTGTAAGGCTCAGTGATTCAGGAGGCAGACTGAGATGTCATCTGTGACCTTGACTTCCTTTCCCTTGCAGTGGCCAGTTTTACCTCCCTATCTTCCTTTTCCATTTTCACTCAGCAAATAATAATTAAAGATTTATTTAATGGGTACTTTATGTGTCAGACAGAGCCCTGGTGGTACCGTGGTTAAGAGATCGGCTGCTAACCAAAAGTTTGGCAGTTCAAATCTACCAACTGCTCCTTGGAAACCCTGTGGGGCAGTTCTACTCTGTTCTATAGGGTTGGTATGAGTTGGAATTGACTTGACAGTGACGGGTTTCTTTCTTTTTTTTAATGTGTCAGCATTGTGGGCTCACACAGACCAGCCTTTGGAAGGATTTGCAAAGGGCCTTTTGTTTGAACCAATTAAGAAAAGAAATTTAAGTAAAGCATCAATCTGGGGATATTTGATTAATATTCAGGCATGCGAGCCTTATAGCAAAAGATGGAGAAAGGAATAAGCTGGACCTGCTGAACAGAACAAATGAGACCGAATCCTGCAGCTCCTTATCAAACAGAATATAAAGATGCTCCTCCTCCCCAGGCCAGTTCTAAATAAAGCCCCTTCTCCGTGCTCGAGATGAATCACTGCATTCATGATAAGGCACTTGAGAATTACTGTTGTTTACAGAAAGCATCACCAGCAGCAGGGTTTAAGAATATCCCACTGTTAACACCCCAAAACACATTTACAGTGATGAGTGATGGAAAATAGAACCTGCTGAGGTCTGCACGTCTTCCTAACATGCCCCATGTCCTCCTGTGAGGTGGCAAGGAGAAAATGCCGCCACTGGAGCGAGAACACTGAGGAGAGATGTTTGACCGCAATCCAAATTCCTGTAAAGGCTCTTTTGAAGCTTCTAACTTTGATGGCTGTTTTGGATTTACAATAGCATATAAAAGCCTGAGCGGTGGAAACCATGAGAAAATAAAATTTGCTTTCACGACTTTGGAGGCTCAGCGTTCATATTATCGTTTAAGACGAGATTCAAGTCTGGGGTTTGGGAGTGTGGAGAGCTGATTGGAGGAGAGCTGTTGTCAGCTCGGCCCTGTGGGTTGATGAGGGAGGCTCTGCCAGGTCAACGTGAGTGAGTGTCCGCAGACTGGGCTGGGGATTTAGACTTGTCTCCCTGGATGGAGTGGATTATTTGGTTTAGCAACAAACTTTGCTTGCTGTTTGATAAGCACTGTATCAGGCTTGGCTAAAGATGCCCTTGATGGATTGGTTGGGGAAATTAAATAAGGAAAGAGAGCATGTGATAACAAACAAACAAAAAACAAAACAATGTCAGATGTAGGATATGTGCAAAATAACAATCTCATCATGTGCAAAATAGTAAAGCACAGGGAAGGGTAGATTCATTGAAAATGGCTTTCTGGAGGTGAATGTTGGCCCTCCCACAAAGCTGCAGATGAAGATGATTTGTCTGAGAGTCTGTGACGAGGGCTCCAGATGGGGCCTTGACATTGACATGGGGTGGGGCGGAAAGCATCTTAGAACTCAAGTGGCCCCTCATCCTGGAAATACTCTCCAGGCAGAATAAAGATCTTCCTAGCCTGTGTTTTATTCATATCTTTAAAGAAGAACTTTTCACTGCTATTATTGAAGAGGAAGTATCATTGAGGGGTGACTACCTGGGTTTGTTTCTTGGCTCTGCCACTTACTAATTGTACAACTTGGGCAGGTTATGAGCTTCTGTCTCCTGGTTTCTTCATCTATAAAATGGGAGCGGCCATCTGAGATACTCTACTGGTGTACCCCATCCAGAGCAAGGGAGAATGAAGAAAACTAAAGACACAAGGGAAAGATTAGTCCAAAGGACTCATGGACCACAACTACCACAGCCTCCACCAGACTGAGTCCAGCACAACTAGATGGTGCTCAGCTACCACCGCTGACTACTCTAACAGGGATCATAATAGAGGGTCCTGGACAGAACTGGAGGAGAAAAATGTAGAACAAAATTCTAACTCACAAAAAAAGACCAGGCTTACTGGCTGACAGAGACTGGAAAAACCCCGAGAGTATGGCTCCCCGCAGTCACTCCTGATGTTCACCCTTCAGCCAAAGATTAGAACTTACCAACCAAAAAGATTAGGGAGGCCCATAAAACAAAACAAGAACTAAAGGTGCACACCAGCCCAGGGGCAAGGACTAGAAGGCAGGAGGAGACAGGAAAGCTGGTAATAGGGAACCCAAGGTCGAGAAGGGAGAGTGTTGACTGTCATGGGGTTGGTAACCAATGTTGCAAAACAATATGTGTACTAATTGTTTAATGAGAAACTAGTAACCTTTATCTAAAGTACAATAATAAAAAAGAAGAAAAGAAGATTAAAAGTAAATTAGCACAGAGTTTAGCCTTGTAGGTATATTGATACATGAGAGCTGGGCTTACAAAAATGTTTTTGTTGTTATAACTAACTACAGGGATATTTTTATGAAAAATAAATTTCTGCTTGAAACACTACAAAAAAATAAATAAATAACATGGGATCATCGATAGTGCCTCTGTCACTGGGTTGTTGGGAGGATGAAGTGAGCCCTACTTTAAAGACCTCACGTGGAAGTGTTCAGACATGTTAACTGCTATTGCAGGTCTAAAGACCCTAGCTGGCGCAAATAGTTAACATGCTAGGCTGCTGACCAAAAGGTAATCTACTTCCAAAAAACCAATCATTGAAAATCCTGTGGAGCACATTTCTACTCTGACACACATGGGGCTACCAAGGGTTGGAATTGACTTGGAGCAAATTTTTTTAAAACTGCAGGTCAAGAGCAGGGATGTTTTTTGTATTCCTAGAACTTAGCACTGTGCTCTTCCCATTGGGGACACTCAGTAGATGTTAGATGGCTATGTGAAGAAGAGCAGACACAAAGGGGCCATGTCCGCAGAGAAATATTATATGAGACCAGATGAGTTCAGGGCTAAGAGAAACCTTCGATATTGCTTAGTCCCATTCTATTATCATTTTTACCAGTGAGAAAACAGGTCTGAGTACATTCATCTTAATCTAAGCCATTTGAACATGGCATACAGGAGAGCAATATGAAAATATTGTGTTTGACAAAAAATCATGCTCGAGTATAAAAATGAAATAAGTCGAAGTGAGGGCAGGAGCCATGGGCCCAGAGGCCTGTGTTGGGGTGGAGAGCTGACACGGAAGGGACTGTGAGGGAGGGACACTCCTGAGAATCATGGCAAGGGGGAGCCAGGAGTTTGTGATTTTAGAGAGAGAAGACGAGAACACCAAATGCAGATATATGACAAAGGAGTTGGTGCCAGTTACGGTCTATTAGCTGGTGGCTTGGGAGGTCATTTGGGTGCACTGCAGCTTGCTATTTGTATGGAAAACCCTAAATATAATGTTCTGACTTCAGGAGTGGGATGCTCACTTTGACTATACAGATAGACATTCAGTTCCTCTTCGAAATTAGATAAAAACAAAAACAACAAAAACAAAAAACACTCCTGCTTACTATGACATGAGCATTCTTTAAAAAATAAATGCTCTCTTGGAATAGTTTGGCCTGGGCATTGGAAAAAACAAGCATATATGTAGACATCTAAAGGTACATGGTGTTGGGGTTATTATAACCTAGATGTTTTGATATTAGATGATGTTCATTTAAACAGCTTGTACTTCTTTTTTTCTGAAAATATGACTTGGAAGGCAGTTCTGGGTTTGTTAATGAACACTGATTGGGTTCTTATTGTGTGTTCTCAATGAGCAGGTGATCAACAGATGTTTACTGAATGGTGGGCTAGAACTGGGAATAAAAAGTGACGCAAACTCCCCCTTGACCTGACTGATGGGGGAGACAGATGTCCTTAGGTAACGGGGCGGCGGGCTCCCTGAATTGCGAACACTCGGTATTTCTTGGTTATGCATAAGTGTGGAAGCCGACCGCAGTGCCTGGGTTGACGTAACTCCAACTACCAACCCTTCACAAATTCCTACACTTCTCAGATTCCTTGCCTCATGAAACTCTCCCCTAAATGCGGTCCCCTTATCTAAACTTCTGTCATACAATCCGTCATCACGTGAAAATTATATGCTGTTCCAGTCTACTCAGGGAGACCTTGGAAGAAAGGCCTGGCAGTCTGCTTCTGAAAAGTCAGCCATTGAAAACCCTGTGGAGCACAGATCTGCTCTGACATACATGGGTCTCCATGAATCAGAATGGGCTTGACGGCAACTGGTAATGTAAAGAGAGAGCAAGGCAAACAGAGAGGAAGGCATAATAACTCTTGGTGTTGGGAGATAAGTACGATATACTCATTAAAATTGAAAAGTACTTGTTAGCAAATTACTATATCTCATATTTCCTTTGTGTGTACAAATTTTATTCCTGTATCCATTACAGTCTAGGTGGGTAAAAGGACCCAAACCAAAAAACCCACTGCTGTCGAGTTGATTCCAACTCACAGCGACCCTATAGGACAGAGTAGAACTGCCTGATAGAGTAAAAGGAAGGGAAGCATAAACAGAGAATATTTCGAAGATGCGTCAGAGTTAAGAGAAACCCAAAAGGGCTGGTGCAAAAGCTAAGGGTGATATTACCGCTATGGCTAAAGGCACATGGGGAGGGCTGTAGGAGATGGCTGTGTGACAGGAGCTGCGGCCTTTGGTAGAGGAAGATGACCATTCTCTACACACAGCACAGCAGGGAGGGCACTAAGAGGATAAATACTTCCCCTCGCTCTCCTCCTGTCCTCCAATTTCCTGTCACTTTGCCTTCACAGGAAGCCTGAGAGCAAGATACCCTTTAATGTAGACCACAGATGTCAGCCCTGGGGCAGGGTAGAAAGTGGAGAGTATATCTGGAGAGGCAAAGGGAGGATGTCCAGAATAATACCTGTTACGTTTCTTGGCTCAAACCTTCGTGTATGACCATGTCTCATCAAGACACGACCCTGGGTGGTGCAAATGGTTAATGTGCTGGGCTGCTAACTGAAAGGTTGGTGGTTCAAGTCCACCTAGAGGCACCTTGGAAGAAAGGCTTGGCAATGTACCTCCAAAAAACCAGCCATTGAAAAACCTGTGGAGCACGGTTCTACTCTGATAAACATGAGGTCACCATCAGTCAGAATTGACTCAATGGCAACTGGTAGTGGTAGAATCAAGACATAGTGTCATTTTCCTCCAAGACAATCACGATAATACAAAAGTCTGTCTGATTTATAACTTGTCTAATTGGTTTTTCTTGCCCAGATATCAGCCCCGGTCATTTCTTTAGCCATAGTTTATACATTCCACCCCCCCTCCCCAGCACGTGTCTGTCAGTTTGTCGCACTGTGGGGGCTTATGTGTTGCTGTGATGCTGGAAGCTATGCCACCGGTATTCAGATACCAGCAGGGTCACCCATGGAGGACAGGTTTCCGCTGAGCTTCCAGACTAAGACGGACTAGGAAGAAGGACCTGGCAGTCTACTTCTGAAAAGCATTAGCCAGTGAAAACCTCATGCATAGCAGCGGAACATTGCCTGATACAGTGCCGGAAGATGAGCCCCCCAGGTTGGAAGGCACTCAAAAGATGACTGGGGAAGAGCTGCCTCCTCAAAGCAGAGTCGACCTTAATGATGTGGAGGGACTAAAGCTTCCAGGACCTTCATTTGCTGATGTGGCATGACTCAAAATGAGAAGAAACAGCTGCAAACATCCATTAATTATCGGAACCTGGAATGTACGAAGTATGAATCTAGGAAAATTAGAAATCATCAAAAATGAAATGGAACGCATAAATATCGATATCCTAGGCATTAGTGAGCTGAAATGGACTGGTATTGGCCATTTTGAATCAGACAATCATATAGTCTACTATGCTGGGAATGACAGCTTGAAGAGGAATGGTGTTACCTTCATCGTCAAAAAGAACGTTTCAAAATCTATTCTGAAGTACAACGCTGTCAGTGATAGGATAATATCCATACGCCTACAAGGAAGACCAGTTAATACGACTATTACTCAAATTTATGCACCAACCACTAGGGCCAAAGATGAAGAAATAGAAGATTTTTATTAGCTGTTACAGTCTGAAATTGATTGAACATGCAATCAAGATGCATTGATAATTACTGGTGATTGGAATGCGAAAGTTGGAAACATAGAAGAAGGGTCAATAGTTGGAAAATATGGCCTTGGGGATAGAAACAATGCCTGAGATCGCATGATAGAATTTTGCAAGACCAATGACTTCTTCATTGCAAATACCTTCTTTCACCAATATAAACGGCGACTATACACGTGGACCTTGCCAAATGGAACACACAGAAATCAAATCGACTACATCTGTGGAAAAACACGATGGAAAAGCTCAATATCATCAGTGAGAACAAGGCCAGGGGCCGACTGTGGAACAGACCATCAATTGCTCATATGCAAGTTCAAGCTGAAACTGAAGAAAATCAGAGCAAGTGCACGAGAGCCAAAATATGACCTTGAGTATATCCCGCCTGAATTTAGAAACCATCTAAGGAATAGATTTGACGCACTGAACACTAGTGACCACAGACCAGACGAGTTGTGGAATGACATCAAGGACATCATCCATGAAGAAAGCAAGAGGTCACTGAAAAGACAGGAAAGAAACAAAAGACCAAGATGGATGTCAGAGGAGACTCTGAAACTTGCTCTTGAGCTTCGAGCAGCTAAAGCAAAAGGAAGAATTGAGGAAGTAAAAGAACTGAAGATTTCAAAGGGCATCTCGAGAAGACAAAGTAAAGTATTATAATGACATGTGCAAAGAGCTGGAGATGGAAAACCAAAAGGGAAGACCACGCTCGGCGTTTCTCAAGCTCAAAGAACTGAAGAAAAAATTCAAGCCTCGAGTTGCAATAGTGAAGGATTCCATGGGGAAAATATTAAACGATGCAGGGAGCATCAAAAGAAGATGGAAGGAATACACAGAGTCATCATACCAAAAAGAATTAGTCGATATTCAACCATTTCAAGAGGTGGCATATGATGAGGAACCGATGGTACTGAAGAAAGAAGTCCAAGCTGCTCTGAAGGCATTGATGAAAAACAAGGCTCCAGGAATTGATGGAATATCAATTGAGATGTTTCAACAAACAGATGCAGTGCTGGAGGTGCTCACTCATCTATGCCAAGAAATATGAAGACACCTTCCTGGACAACTGACCAGAGAGATCCATATTTATGCCTATTCTCAAGAAAGATGATCCAACCAAATGTGGCAATTATAGAACAATATCATTAATATCACACGCAAGCAAAATTTTGCTGAAGATCATTCAAAAACGGCTGCAGCAGTATATCGACAGGGAACTGCCAGAAATTCAGGCTTGTTTCAGAAGAGGACATGGAACGAGGGATATCATTGCTGATGTCAGATGGATCCTGGCTGAAAGCAGAGAATACCAGAAGGATGCTTACCTGTGTTTTATTGACTATGCAAAGGCATTCGACTGTGTGGATTATAACAAACTATGCATAACACTGCGAAGAATGGGAATTCCAGAACACTTAATTGTGCTCACGAGGAACGTTTACATGGATCAAGAGGCAGTTCTTTGGATAGAACAAGGGGATACCGAGTGGTTTAAAGTCAGGAAAGGTGTGCGTCAGGGTTGTATTCTTTCACTATACCTATTTAATCTGTATGCTGAACAAATAATATGAGAAGCTGGACTATATGAAGAAGAACGGGGCATCAAGATTGGAGGAAGACTCATTAAGAATCTGTGTTATGCAGATGACACAACCTTGCTTGCTGAAAGTGAAGAGGACTTGAAGCACTTACTAATGAAGATCAAAGACCACAGCCTTCAGTATGGATTACACCTCAACATAAAGAAAACAAAAATCCTCACAAGTGGACCAATGAGCAACATCATGATAAATGGAGAAAAGATTGAAGTTGTCAAGGATTTCATTTTACTTGGATCCACAATCAACAGCCATGGAAGCAGCAGTCAAGAAATCAAAAGACGCGTTGCATTGGGCAAATCTGCTGCAAAGGATCTCTTCAAAGTGTTGAAGAGCAAAGATGTCACCCTGAAGACTAAGGTGCGCCTGGCCCAAGCCATGGTATTTTCAATTGCATCATATGCATGTGAAAGGTGGACAGTGAATAAAGGAAGACCGAAGAAAAGTTGATGCCTTTGAATTGTGGTGTTGGTGAAGAATATTAAATATACCATGGACTGCCAAAAGAATGAACAAATCTGTCTTGGAAGAAGTGCGGCCAGAATGCTCCTTAGAGCCAAGGACCGCGAGAATGCACCTTACATACTTTGGACATGTTGTCAGGAGGGATCAGTCTCTGGAGAAGGACATCATGCTTGGCATAGTACAGAGTCAGTGGAAAAGAAGACGACCCTCAACAAGGTGGATTGACACAGTGGCTGCAACAATGAGCTCAAGCATAACAACTATTGTAAGGATGGCGCAGGACTGGGCAGTGTTTCGTTCTGTTGTGCATAGGGTCGTTATGAGTCGGAACCGACTCGACGGCACCTAACAACAACAACAATAATACATTTTCTGTGTCTGTTTTCCACACCACCCCCTTGCCCTGTCTGACCAGAGCCCTTTTTGTTTTGTGCCATCACAGCGTACTTACCATGATATTATATTCTCCATAGTACAAATATGTACATAAGGCATTTTATTTATCTCTCCCCCACCCAAGGCTCAAATTAGTGTACATTATTAATTAAGCTTCAAAATACCCCAGTGGGATAGATAGTAATGCATACACAATGAGAAAGATGACAAGAGATGGAAAATTATTAAGATGATTAAAAAACTAGAAATTTTCATGTGTACAGGAGTGAAAAATTAGAACATCCACACCACATTGTGTACATAGTTCCCTGTTCAGATCACCTGTTGTTGCTGTTTTTAGGTGGGTCAAGTCGGTTCCTACTCACAGTGGCCCTAGGACTGACTGATCCTTCCTGACAACATGTCCAAAGTATTCAGATCAGCTACTCTCTAGAAATTACCTTGCTTGGCATCCTGGAGCCCCTCAAACACAGCAGGGTCTCTTGAATGAGGTCCCCTGAGCTGGTGAACCTGTCTGAGCTCTGTGCATGGGTGGCCATTTGGGTAATGGAATGGGATCTGACCAGATGGCACCTTAGGTTCTACTTGGTCTTACCATGTCTCTTCTAACACACTATCAACCTGTGCTGTCATGAGCAGTTCTTCCATTAAGGAATCACCACTTGGGCCAAAGCTTTGTCTTTCTAAGGCCCCTGTTGTTATATCTCAAAGAGTTAATAGTAATTGTTGTTGTTAGGTGCCATCGAGTCAGTTCTGACTCTTAGCAACCCTATGCACAACTGAACAAAACACTGCCTGGTCCTGCGCCACCCTTACAATCGTTGCTAAGCTTGAGCTGGTTGTTGCAGCCACTGTGTCAATCCACCTCATTGAGGGCCTTCCTCTTTTCTGCTGACCTTGTACTTTACCAAGCATGATGTCCTTCTCCACAGACTGATCCCTCCTGACAATATGTCCAAAGTATGTAAGACTCAGTCTCGCCATCCTTGTTTCTAAGGAGCATTCCGGCTGTACTTCCTCCAAGAGACATTTGTTCGTTCTTTTGGCAGTCCATTGTATATTCAATATTCTTTGTCAACACCACAATTCAAAGGTGTCAATTCTTCTTGGGTCTTCCTTATTCATTGTCCAGCTTTTGCATGCAGATGATTCAATTGAAAATACCATGGTTTGGGCCAGGCGCACCTTAGTCTTCCAGGCGACATCTTTGCTTTCCAACACTTTAAAGAGGTCCTTTGCAGCAGGTTTGCCCAATGCAATGCATCTTTTGATTTCTTGACTGCTGCTTCCATGGCTGTTGATTGAGGATCCAAGTAAAATGAAATCCTTGACAACTTCAATCTTTTCTCCATTTATCATGATGTTGCTCATTGGTCCACTTGTGAGGATTTTTGTTTTCTTTATGTTGAGGTGTAATCCATACTGAAGGCTGTGGTCTTTGATCTTCATTAGTAAGTGCTTCAAGTCCTCTTCACTTTCAGCAAGCAAGGTTGTGTCATCTGCATAACGCAGGTTCTTAATGAGTCTTCCTCCAATCTTGATGCCCCGTTCTTCTTCATATAGTCCAGCTTCTCATATTATTTGTTCAGCATACAGATTAAATAGGTATGGTGAAAGAATACAACCCTGACGTACACCCTTCCTGACTTTAAACCACTCAGTATCCCCTTTCCAGAATGGCTTCATTCACTTAGTAATATGCATTTCAGATTTATCCATGTCTTTTCTTAGCTTGATAACTAATTTCTTTTTATTGTATAGATTTACACTACTTATCTATTGCAGGATATCTTGGTTGTTACCAGTTTTCGGTGATCATGAATAAAGCTGCTATAAATGTGCAGTTTTTAATGTGGATATACGTTTTTAAATCAGTTTGGTAAATACTTAAGAGCGTGATTACTGGCTCCTATGTTAAGATGATATTTAGTTTTGTAAGAAACTGCCAAAGTTTCTTCCAAAGTGGCTGGACCATTTTGCATTCCCACCAGCAATGAATGAAAATTTCTGTTGCTTCACACCCTTGCCCACAATTGGTATTGTCATTTTTTTGTACTTTAGCCATTCAAAGAGTAAGTCATGGAATCTCATTGTTAATTTTAGTTTGCAGTTCCCTAATTACAAATGATGCTAAACATGTTTTCATATGCTTATTTGCCATCTATATATGTTCTTTGGTGAACTGTCTGTGTGACTCCTCTTTAATTTCTGATATTGGTGGGTTGTATCTTCTTTTTTTCCTGGTTAGCCTGGCTAGATCTTTATCAATTTCATTGATCTTCTCAAATCACCTGTTTTTTGTTTCATTTAGTTTCTCTATTGTTTTCAATTTCATTTATTTTAGCCCTAATTTTTATCATTTATTTTCTTCTTTTGCTTGAGGCTTAAATTGCTCTTCTTTCTAGTTTTCTAAGGCTGAAGCGTAGATTATTGATTTTGGACCATTATTCTTTTCTAACATATCCATTTGATGGTATAAATTTTCCTCTAGGCAGTTCAAAATATTGTTTAATTTCTTTTGAGAATTCTTCTTTGACCCCTGTGTTATTTAGAAGTGTTGTTTTATCTCTCAGTATTTGTGGATTTTTGAGCTCTCTCTCTGTTATTGAAGTAGTTCTAGTTTAATTCCGTTGTGGTCTGAGAATACACTTCGTCTGATTTCTATGCTTTTAAATTTGTTAAGCTGTGTTTTATGGTGCAGAATGTCATCTATACTGGTGACTTTTTGGAGGCAGGTCACCAGGCCTGTTTTCTGAGGCATCTCTGGGTAGGTTCGAACTGCCAACCTTTCGGCTAGTAGTTGAGTACTTGACTGTTTACACCACCGAGGGACTCCACTGTAGTACTGTAGTATAAAAAAAAAAAAAAAGTATGTATATTACTAAAATATTAGGAAGATTATAAAAAGACCCTGAAGGGAAGGACAGAATACCTTGGAGGCTCAGGGGAGGGAAACATCACATCTAGATGGTGAACTAGGAAAGGCATCAGGAAGGAGAAAGACTTGGGGAAGCTTGGGAAAGTAGATAGGGTTTGACATGTAGAGTTAGAGCTGGGCAATCTGGGTTAAAGCATTATAACAAAGGCCCAGACTTCGGAAAGGGAGAGATGTGAACGACTCGAAATTGTCCCCTTTGGCTAGAATAGGGCAGGGGTAGTAGGGTGGAGTAAGGTACCAGGAGGATTTAAACCTGGGGTCAAGGCAGCTTGATTTACGGAGTCTCGAAAAACAGGCTGTGGAATCTACTTGGTACCTGTGCCTCTTGGATTGTTGACACATGAGGAAGTTATTCTTGGGTAGCTGAAGGGGCAGATTTTTAGGGTTGAGCTAAGGCCAGAGAACAGATGCTAGGATCAGTGTGGAAGACTGGAAGGGACTCCACTGGCCGTTAGGCCTGATATTGCTGTCGTAGTGAAGGTTAATACATACAAGGTGCTTGCTTTATTGTCTTTCTCAATGAATTTTTTTACCCCACTTTCAATTTTTTTTTACATTTCTGATTTTTAAATAGAAATTATGGAAATCAGATTTATTTGTTTTTAGTAATAATTAGAAACTTGGATATACTTAATACCATAGGAATACCCTAACCTTTTGAAAGTTGGAATGGGAATGTAATCAAGGAGAATATTCTAGAATTGAAGTGCTGATTGAGATAGTCTCAAGAGGGTCCCCCTCTTTCTTAGTGGGCTTTAGGCTCTTAGTGGCTTATGGTCTTAACTGCTTGCATTCTTCTTCCCTTTTAGAAATCTACATCTTCTTCCGAGCTTTTTCTCCTCTGTTCCATAGAAACTTGCTTTAAGGAAAGGGAAAGACATCAGTCATTTACATTTATATTAATGTAAATGTATCCTTTTTTGTCTCCTGGTTGTACTTGAAGTTTAAGAGTCATCTCTTACCGCATAATCTTTACCCTCATTAAAGATGTCCAGATGTCAGTGTACGAGTGGGTACACTATGTGGGTGATGGACAGGCAAGCTTCCTACTGCCCCTAAAATTATATATAATTATATCATTTGTTATATAGTATAATATATATCATATATAATTATTTCAAATGAGACTCACCTGGGTAGAACCTGTCATATGTGGCTGACCAGTTACACTCAGTACCAACCAAGCTCCCTCTGAGTCCATAGCTGACTGTCCTAACGGAAGAAAGGCATTTGTAACATACGCATTTTCAAATCTGGGCATCAGAGATATGGGTTGACACACCGGGAAATTACCAGCTCAGAGCTGTAGGCACAGGCAAGATTCTTGGTGTTAGCAAGTATCAGAGAAGGCTTATTAAACAAACAAACAAACAAAAAACCTTTTTCTACGTTATTAGTATTTTTACATATTTGCTGGCTTCTCACCTTACACCCAGTCTTCAGGGGGAGGTATGGGTTCAAGTTAGCACCCACCTTGGTGGTTTTCTCTTGCTTCTCACAGTGCTACCCTTTGAGTTTTAAAAACAGTTGAGAAGTTAAAAAATCCACAGCCTTCCATTGTGATAAAGAAATATTAAGAAATTTTATTGAAAAAAAATCTGGGAGAGTGACTGTAATAAAAACCAAAAACCAAACCCATTGCCCTCGAGTCAATTCCGACTCATAGCTACCCTATAGGACAGAGTAGAATTGCCCCACAGAGTTTCCAAGGAGTGCCTGGTGGATTTGAACTGCTGACCTTTTTTGGTTAGTAGCCGTAGCACTTAACTAGTACGCCACCAGGGTTTCCAACTGTAGTAATAGTCACTAAAAAACAGTTTAGGGATCAGGAGGACTAGTTAGACCACCAGGAGGCGCCCTTAGTCACTGCCTGCCACCTCTTCTGGGAGTTCCTAGGTGGTGCCAATGTCTACTAACTGAAAGCTTGTAAATTTGACTCCACTCAGACTCCACAGAAGACCCTATGGAGCGCAGTTCTACTCTGACACACATAGGGTTGTCATGAGTAAGAGTGAACCTAAGGGTTATTGGTGGGCTAGGTAGCTCACCTTTTCTGGAGGTGAAGGTTAAGGGCAAGAGCAAAGCTTTAGAGGGCATTCTCTCCTTTCTGCTCAGAGAATGAGTTGGCCTGAGGTAGGAGCTGACACTGGTCTAAACTTTCAGTAGACAAACCCTCCGTCAGGAGTCTCCTCGTCTCTGCTTTCCCACTTCATACATGGCTGCCATGCTCAGCTGGGATACCTTTCCTTGCACACTACCCTCCACAACTTCCTATGCTGTACTAACATGCTGAAAGGGGGGAAACACGAATGGAAAAGACACAATAACAGGACTTATGGACATCCCAAGGTGAACGTTTGGCACCTGTTTGCGTTGTAGTCAATTGTGAATAGAATACAAATATAGAATGAATGTCTAAATATTGAGTGATGTGTGTGTGCACTTTTCTGGGTTCCATTCCTATTTAATTGTCAGTTACCAAAAAGCTCACTGCCATAGAATTGATTCCAACTCACAGTGACCCTATAGGACAGAGTAGAAGTGCCCTATAGGGTTTTCAAGGCTCTAAATCTTTACAGAAGCAGGCTGGTGGGTTTGAACTGCCAACCTTTTGGTTAGCAGCTGAGTGCTTTAAACACTGCACCACCAGGGCTCCTTAATTGTCAGTTGGCTGCTGGTTAATTATCAGTTAATAAGGGGTAAATTAATTTATATGAAAAAGTTAATTTTCATAGGTTTAACTTCCAAGAGCAATTTGTAGTTTTACAGAAGACTCTTGAAAAAATTTAGTGCAAAGTAATTAATCTCAAATGGTAAAATTTCAGCATGAGGGTGGTATCCAAAGAGCCTTACCTGAAGGATACCACTCCTGAATCCAGGGAAGGTGATCAGGTGTGCACCTCCAGGAAGGATGCAAAGCAAGAAGTAAGGGAAGAAGGGGTTCCTAGCAAGTCAAATCTGATGGATCAGTCTTGGTGGTGAATGGGGGGCAGATGTCTTGGCTGGATCACCCCACATCCCTGCAGGCAGCTGGAGGGCTTTTCAGGTAGTTACTTCACCCCTCTAAGGCTATACCATCACCACTGCTACCAGTTGATGTGGAGCGGATTTGGAATATTGGCGACCCCATGTGTGTCAGGGTAGAATTGTGCTCCATAGGGTTTTCAATGGCTGATTTTTGGGAAGTAGATTGCCAGGCCTTTCTTCTAAGGCAGCTCTGGGTGGACTTGAACTGCCAGCCTTTTGGTTAGCAGTTGAGTGCACTAACTATTTGCACCACCTAGGGACTCCCATTATAAGGCTGCTTTTTTAAAAATCCTAAGTTGGGTAATGTCAGTCCTCTGCAATGGTCTCTCTTCACCCAGAGGAAATGACAAAGTCTTTTTAAAGCTAAAAAAAAAAAAAAACAAAGCTCTGTACAATCCCTCTCTCTCTCCTTGCTTCCCATTGGCCTCCTGGTTTTTCCTGGAGCAAGCAGCCACGCCTCCCCCCCCCCCCGCCTTTGTACTGGCGGTTTTCTCTGCCCAGAATGCCCTTCTTCCTCTATCTACATGGCGAATTCTCACCTCCTTCAAGTCTTTGATCAAAAGTCATCTTCTCAAAGATTCAATAGCCACCCTATTTAAAATGGCAATCTCCTGGCACTGCTGACACCAGCCCCCCCAACCCCCCACGCTGGACTTAGTCTTTTCTCCAAAGCACTTACCACCTTTGAACATACCTGCATCCTTTGCCTGTTCAGTATGTTTATTATTCATTGCCTGTGCTTGTCCACTACAGTGTATGCTTCTGAGGGCATCAATTTATCCCAGCTGTTTCCTAGTGCCTAGACCAGAGCGCATGGTGCAATGCTGGATAAAAAAAAAAAAAATGCTGGCTATGGGATAATTATTCGTTGAATGAGTAAAGGAGTGAAGATGTGAATGAATGCATGCATATCTTGGCTGTTATTTTCCCTCTTTTCTGTTCCTTCCCCAGGAGAAGTTTTCTTCTAGCTGTCCTACAATTCATCATCCTGGGTCAGATCACAATCTTGGTGCTTAATTGTGCTGGGCCTCAGACTCAGACAGAAGATTAGGAAGTTAGAAAGAATCTAATATAACCCAGGAGAGCCAGTCGTATCCCTAGTGTATTTACACTCAGAACACACCATTTTTTAATCCTCCTCTCCTCTATATGACAAGATCATCTTTAAAATTATTTCATAGGAAATGAAATGAGCAATAATAATGGCCATAACAGATATGAAAATGGTAAAAAAAACACCTTTTTTTTGAACTTCAGATATATAACCATACCAGCAAAAATAAACAAATAAATGAATGTTATATACGAAAAAGGAAAACAAGTAATGGATTAGTACTTTTTAATTACATTAATGTAAACTTTTTTGAAGAAAGGGAACTTTTATCTCTTGGTCTTTCATAGTAACGAATAATATTGCAGTTTAATATTAATTAAATATGAATGACTGAAAGGAAGAAATGTCAGTTTTAAAGATGCTATTGAAATTCAGGAAAACAATTCGTATATGAAGTAAAATTTGCACTTACCAAACAAAAACATTATACCTCTGGGTTGCCACTCCAGGTCATTGCTTTACTCTGTTTGCTTTTTAACACAAAGAGAAAGTCCAGTGGTCCTGCAGAATGAAATAACTCAAATTTGTTTCTTCTTTGCAATCAATATCCTGTCACTGGTTCTTTCGAATCTAGGGTTTGAATACAAGAGTATGAGTACCACAGGGCTGGAGATACAAACTGTGCCTGAGGTGAGCTGGAACTTACTTACGGGATGGACATGTGTATCTGAGGCTCATGTGTCCTGGCGCTGACAGCATAAATAGGAGTTCTTTGAAGTAACTTACTTGTAGAATGTATTGTTGTTGTTAGGTACTATCAAGTTAATTCTAACTTATGGGGACCCCATGTGTGCAGAGTAGAACTGCCCCATAGAGTTTTCTAGGCTGTATAATAAAAAAAAAAAATTCTTTTTTTTTTTTTTTAACCTTTACAGAAGCAGATGGCCAGGTCTTTCTCCCATGGAGCCGCTAGGTGTGTTCGAACCACCATCCTTTTGGTTAGCACCCAAGTGCTTAACTGTTTGTGCTACCAGCGTTCCTTTTTGTAGAATATAAGGGATATTAAAGGATGAGTAGTAAAAATGTGCTTATTTAAAGTTTAAACCTGTTGCCATCGAGTTGATTCCAACTCATAGGAGCCCTTATAGGACAGAGTAGAACTGCCCCATAGGATTTCCAGGGAGTGTCTGGCAGATTCGGATTGCTGACCTTTTGGTTAGCAGCCAAGCTCTTAACCACTGGGCCACCAGGGTTCCATATATTTAAAGTTTACACCTATTTTATTGAAACTCAACAGTAACCATTGCAATCATCTAGAACTTACACAATAAAATATTTTTCTGGGGAGCTGAGTATTTTATCTTGTACACTGTTTAGAATTGCTAGCACATGGTGATAAAAAGCAGATTGGTTTTTGGTGGGTGTTATTATTGTTTTAAATGCCCTACAGACAGGACAGCCCCTTTCTGCCTGCATCTCGGTCAGACCCTTCCCCTTTCCCACCTTTGGTATGCCACAGGAAACACCGGGCCTTTGGAAATCTTCAGTCACCAGATTTTAAAAGGACGTTTACAGTTAGTGATCTTCTTGTTTTAGTAAACTTTCAATTTTGTTCAGTTCATGCCTGTAGATCATAATATTTAATCCGAACACAAAAGGAGAAAAAAAAAATCTTTCCCTTTGATCTGAGTAAAGTGTTGTCTGGAAGATTACAGTGTGTGACTCTGAGGCCACAAGACGATAACGCTGATACTAACTTTAATGTGTTATCTAGGAAGACCTCGCCACCACCAGCTGGCGTCCAGTTGACTCCGACCCATGGCAGCCCTGTGTGTGTCAGAGAACTGTGCTCCGTTAGGTTTTCAGTGGCTGATTTTTTTAGAGCAGATTGCTAGACCTTTCTTCCTAGGTGCCTCTGGGTGGACTTGAACTGCCAACCTATCAGTTAGCAGCTTAAAAAAAATTTTAAACTGGGACAATACTTTTTAAAAAATCTAAATAGACTATTTTTTAGAGAAATTTTAGTTTCTAGAAAAATTGTGTGGAAAGCACAGAGAATTCCCATAATCCCCCTACTTCCCCTGCGTACGGCTTCCTTTACTAATCTTGTTTTTGTGTGGTGCACTTGTTACAACTGAATATTGATACGTTATATTAACTAAGGAGCCCTGGTGGAGCAGTGGTTAAGAGTTACACTTGCTAACCAGAAGGTTGGCAGCTCGAATCCACCATTCCCTCCTTGGAAACCTTATGGGGCAGTTCTACTCTGTCCTGTAAGGTCTCTATGAGTTGGAATCAACTTGACAGCAACGGCTTTTTCTTTAATATATTAACTAAAGCCTATAGTTCTCATTAGGATTCACTCTGTGTTGTATAGTCCTAGGGGTCTGGACAAATGCAGAGTCATGTGTCCACCATGACAGTATCGTGTGGAATGGGTTCACTGTCCTCCAAATGCCATGTGCTCAACCCACTCAGCCCTCCGCACCTCCCCTGGTCCCACGGAAACCACTGATCTCTTTCCTGTCTCTATACTTTTGTCTTCTCAAGAATGTCGTAGTTGGAATCAATATAGGACGTTTTTAGGAAGAAATCTGTGTGTAAGGCTGTGAGAGAGCAAAAGGCTAGAGCTCTCTGGTCCCTTCCCTGTGATATTTTAACTCGTGTGGTTATGAAGTTGGGTGATTATTATTACTGAGAAGAAAGCTGTATTTTCTCTCAGATCAACTCTCCCCCTTTTTTATATTGAAAACATTGAGTGTTGCTCATGCCAGGGTACTGACTGACAGACAGTTGCATGCCATCCTCTCCTGGTACCTGGGAATGGTCTGTGTTGATCAAATCTTCAGATGGTGGCTCGATCCCATTCCAGCCCTCACGTGGGGCAGGAAACCAGATGAAAACCAGGCCGGTTCTATGTGGCCCTCATTCATCACAACCCCAGAACGCAGTTTCATTAATCTGAGCTGTTGAGTTCCTGGTAAAGAAAAGTCCTAAATTTATGTGGTCTTAAGTGAATTCCTTAGAAGTTAATCTTAAGAATTTAATTTCTAAGACTTTTATGTTTTCTAATCTTGTGTGACTTTGGGCTCTGTGGATGAAAAGAAATCAGCTGAGCAAAGGAGCAGGTGGGAAAGAGGAATGTGCACACAGCCCGTGTTTATTGCTTCATGAGGGGATAAGTCCAGGGACTCAGGGCTGAATTGTCCACTGTTGTTTTAGGCAGCGAGTAAGGTGTTTTTATAATCTGTGCCATTAACCCACATATAAAGGACTCATCAGGTGACCGTGTTCATTACCAGAGTTTTTTTCCCTTGGCCGAAAAATAAGCATCGTATTTAGATTCCTGAATCTCCCGGCACTTTCTAAAGCAAATCCTTATTTTATTAATGCTCAGCTACTGAAATAGAACAATGAAGGCTGGGCTCTTGGACCATGCTATCTTTTCTCCTAGCTCCTCTTCCTGTTTCTCTAGTTCTTCTACTTAATCAGTGTCACCTCTCACCTCTCTCTCCCGCAAAATGCACCTCTGGGATTTAGCTGATTCTTTTGGAATCTTCTCTCCCTTTGGCTATACATGGGAGTGAAGAGAATGAAGAAGGGAGAGTAAGAAAGTGGGAGAAGATGGAAAAACGAAGTGACAGTAACCCTGCTATAAAAGGAGAACGGGTGAAAAATAGCATGAAAGCAGCTTAGAGGTGTAATTCAGACTGCAGGCAATTTCTTAGGGAACAAAAGTGAAGAAATTAAAAGGCCAAGCCTGTGAAATCGCAGCAACCGAAGAATCTGTCAACAGTGTGAAGAAGTTGTGGGGACAAAGCACCGTGTTTGATAAATTAGGTCAGTATGCAAAAGACGATGTGGGAAGGATGATATCACTGAAAAAGGCAGTGAGATACAGCTTGCAATGGATTGACTGGACTTGCGGTTGTTAGCTGCCGATGAGTCAGCCCCCGGACTCAGGTGACCTCATGCGCGATAAACGAAATGCTGCCTGGTTTTACACCATCGCCATGATCAGTTATAGATCAGAACATTGTGACCTCTGGGGTTTTCATTGGCTGATTTTCAAAAGTAGATCACCAGGCCCTTCTTCCTACTCGCTCTTAGCCTAGAAGCGCTGCTGAAGCCTGTTCATCGTCATAGCAGGATACTTAAGGTCTGTAATATGAATATGACCATTGGACAATCCTACCAATTCAAATTGAGATTCTGGATTGTCATGACTGCTTGGTTGGAGAACTTATAGTTCCCCAATATTTGTAGCCTTTTGATACTTATCTAATAGTCTTTGCCTAGGCAGCGGATGAACTAAACTCATTGTCGCTGAGTCAATTCTAACTCATAGTGACCCTTTAGGATAGCGTAGAACTACCCCATGGGGTTTCCAAGGCAGTAATCTTTATAGAAGCAGACTGCCACATCTTTCTCACATGGAGCTGCTGGTGGGTTGGAACCACCAACCTTTCGCTTAGCAGCCGAGTGCTTAACCACTGTACCACCAGGACTCCTCTACACCGTTGATCTGTTTTAAAAACCAATTCCGATATGTGCCTTATCAACGAAACGTCACCTTCTCAGAGAGGCTACCCAGGCCACCTTATCTACTTTATTTTTACTCTGGCTCAGTTTCTTCATAGCACTTATCACTATTTCAAAGCCTAATATGTATCTGGGACTCTAGTGGTGCAGTGGTTAAGCATTTAGCTGCTAACCAAAAGGCTGGCAGTTCGAATCCACCAACTGCTCCTTGGAAACCCTATGGGGTAGTTCTACTCTGTTCTGTAGGGTCACGATGAGTCAGAATCGACTTAGACAGCAATGGATTTTTTTTTTGGTTTTAGTATATATCTGTTTACTTGTTTATTGTTTGTCTCTCTTGCTAGAAAGGAGACTCTAGGAGGGCAGGGGGTTTATTTTGTTTATAGGACTTAGAAAAAAACCAGACATATAGTGGAAGTTCAATATATACTTGCTGAATGAATGAAAATAATAGTAGACAACATGGATTGAATGTTTAGACTCAGCATTCGAGTAACATTCAAACGTCAAGTAACATTCAGTACTCATGTAAACCCTACGAAGCACGTACGGTCATTAACTCTGTTTTGCGAATGATAAGACGGAGGCACTGAGAAGTTAAGTAATTTGCTCAAGGTCACCCAGTGACTGGCGAAGCCAAGACAGTAATTCCTAGGAAGGAAAGTTCACTTTGGGCCAATATGTTCAAGACAGACTTTAAAGAAGAGTTAAAACAAGCCAAATTTTGGAATGCGTGAGTGTTGAAGTGGAAGGCCAGGCGCTCTGAGGTAGTGGGAGGAAAAACCATCTAATACAACCATAAAAGAAGTTTTCCATGAATATTTGCATAAAGGTTTGCTGTGAGATAAGACTGGGAAAGTGTGAGAAGGCCAGTCTGAGCTTGAAAGTGAATAAATAATTCAATTTTTAGAAAATTAAAAAAAAAATCATAACTTAGACCTTTTTTGAGTCAGATTGGGTTGTTCTCCTAATTAAGGTGAACTACTGAGTTTTATGGAGCCCTGGTGGTGCAGTGGTTAAGAGCTTGACAGCTAACCAAAAGGTCAGCAGTTCAAATCCACCAGCCACTGCATGGAAACCCTACAGGGCAGATAGTGTTGCCATGAGTTGGAATCGACTTGACGGCACGCAACAACAACGAGTTTTGCTGTCTATTCCCAGTTTAAAAGGATTAAATCCACTGCCTTCGGGTCAATTCCCACTCACAGAGACCAATCAGATGGAGTAGAACTCCCCATAAGATTTCCTAGGCTGTAAACCTTCAAAGGAAGCAGACTGCCACATAGTTCTCCTGCGAAATGGCTGGTAGGTTCAAATCACTGAACTTTGGTTAGCAGCTGAGCACTTAACCACTTTGCCACCAGGGCTCCTTCTAGAAGGGACTACAAACACGTTATTTGGAAACTTTGTTTAGGTCTAGCTCAAGGCAAGATTCTATAATAAGCTGTGTTCATCTTGCTGATGTTCTCTAATCATTTTTCTTCTACTTCTGTATCAGTCTGGGTCCCCTTGGGAAACACACAACATCTTCAAAAGGGGTGATTAAAAAGAGGGTTTTTTCCCCCATTAAAAATCTTTTTGTTTTTTTTTTTAATGGTGGAAAATTTTAAACACGTGCGAAAGTACAAAGAAAATTATAACGAATACTGATGTACCCATTACCTGACTTCGTCAGTCACCAACTCATGGCCAAATATGTTTCATCTAAATCTCATATACTCCCCAAATCTCTCTGTTATTTCAAAGGAAATCCCAGTTATCATAAAGTTTATCCCTAAATATTTCAGGAGGTATCTCTCAAAGATAAAGAACCACTAAAATATGATCACAATATCATTATCACAACCTAAGAAATTAACAGTTCTGAAAAAAGTTGTTAATGAAGGATCTATTTACAAAGGGTGAAAGGCTAAGGGGAGTCCCTGGATGGTTTACATGCTGCTAACTGAAAGGTTGGAGGTTCAGGTCCACTCAGAGTCACCTCAGAAGAAAGGCCTGGCAATCTATTTCCAAAAAATCAGCCACTGAAAATCCTATGGAGTGCAATTCTACTCTGACACACATAGAATCCTCATGAGTTAGAATCGACTCAGTGGCAACTGGGAGAGGTTGAGGGAAACCAACAAGGGATAGTGAAGCACTCAATAGTTAGCAACAGTGGGGAGCCATTACCACCTCTAGGCTTGAAGAGGATTCTGGAACCCATGAAGACCTGCGGCAGCAGAAGATGTTTGCTTGTTAGAGCTGTGGTTTTTGGTAGGAAACATAGCCATGCCAACTTGGCAGGGAGAGAGCAGGGGGCTATAAACATTTCCGCTCTCTCTCTTCTTACCCTCTCATTCCTGGCTCATACTTCCCATTGACTAAACTCAACAGGAGGCCAGAGGGTAAGGGCAGTTTGAGATGGTGCCAAGAGGTCAGCCTGCCAGGCCCAGAACAGGGTGGAGAAGGGTAGGGAGGGGATTTGGAGCTGCAGCTCATCTCCCTCTATGACACACACCTGTTCCAAAGATACCTTCTGTGGTCTGCTTTGGCCACTCTGCACCTAGGCTCCTCCCACCACCCACATACTGAAAGAAGATAATCTGTGGACATTGATAAGCACCTGGGGTTAGATATTTTGTTAAAGAAAGGCCTTTCCCTTTTTCCTCCCCAAAGCGTTCCTGTTCTTAGCTGATCTTGATGACAAAACAAGGGCTGTATTTCAATGTACTGGCCTCAGACATTGATTAATCAGGGCATAAGGAAGCCACTCGGCCTTTTGAACTTGCTTTGCTTTGCTGTGCTCCAATTAGGTTTAAATATTTAGATGAGAAAAAATAGTTCTGGTTCATTTAAGATGAGCCTCCAGTAAGAGGCAGTTTTGAGTTTGCTGTTGGAAGCTGGCAGGGATTGTAAAATCTAAACTCTAGTTAAATAAATCTTTTCACTATTAACTCCCTAGAAAAAAAATTTTTTTTTTTTTTTAAGACAGGAGGGAGGAACCAGAAGAATGGTTAGTGTGGCAAAAAGAAAGGATAGAAATTACTTACAGTCAATACTTGGTTACTCAGGCAACCACTCCCTGATTGGAAGAAAGCCATCTCAGAGTCTTGATTAGATAGAAGAATGAGGCTTAGGGTCTTCCTTCGTGTATCTGTCTCTTCTGGCCTGGGAGAAAAGGGATCAGGAAATAGGAACACAGGACAAAGTAAGTGGGGATCACCCCTGAATGGAGGGGTTGGAGAGAAAAGGGCAGTGGCTAAGAGAAGAAGGCTGCCGTGTCATTGGTGCCCCTCCATTGGAACTGAGGTAGACAGGTAGATAGATAGCTGGAATCAAGTTGGCCCTGACTCATGGCAATCTTATGAACAACAGAACAAAATGTCCAGTCCTACGTCATTCCCATGATCACCGGCATGTTTGAGTCCATCGCTGTGTGTATTGTGTCAGTCCATCTCACCAAGGGCCTTCCTCGCTCTCCTTGGCCCTCTGCTTCACCGAACATGATGTCTTCCTCTAGTGGTTGATCCCTCCTGATGATGTGTCCAAAGCAAGTGAGTTGAGCAACGTTTTGCTGTAATCCATAAGGTTTTCATTGGCTGATTTTTGGAAATAGATTGCCAGGTCTTTCTTCCTAGTCTGTCTTAGTCTGGAAGCTCCACTGAAACCTGTCCACCATGGGTGACCCTGCTGGGATTTGAAACATGCATCACAGTAACATGCAAGCCACCACAGTATGACAAACTGCGGGTACCCGAAGGCTCAGAGCCCTCGAGGCTTTTCAAGCTGCAAGCCCACCAGGAGCTCCTGCTCTGCACAGCCTGGAAGGCTGCAGGGCCCCAGAGCATTTTAATTCCGGAAGAAAACCAGAGACCTGGGGCCACAGAATTTTTAGTATCTAAAGGAAACCCTGGTGGCATAGTGGTTAAATGCTATGGCTGCTAACCAAAAGGTTGGCAGTTCGAATGTGCCAGGTGCTCCTTGGAAACTCTACGGGGCAGTTCTACTCTGTCCTATAGGGTCGCTATGAGTCGGAATCGACTTGAGGGCAGTGGGGTTTTTTTTTAAAAGGGATCTTACATAATAAATATAGTTCAACTTTTTTATAACTGAGGAAATAGATCAGGAGGGTTAAAGGACCCATCAGGAATCACACAGGTAATGATGTTGTGTGAGTGATGAGTGATACTGCATTTCATCTGCTGTAAACAAAACCCAGTTGTTGTTGAGTTGATTCTGACTCATGGTGACCCTGTGTATGTCAGAGGACAACTGTGCTCTATAGGGTTTTCAGTGGCTGATTTTTCAAAGTAGATCACCAGGCCTTTTTTTTCTGAGGCGCCTCTAGGTGGACGTGAACCTTCAAACTTTCAATTAGCAGCTGAGCACATTAACCATTTATATCACCCAGAGACTCCTCATCTACTCTTAAAGACACACACTTTAACATTCCTGCGATCAGAATATTTTAGAGTTGATGTGACCAGAAGATACTGAGTTATGGTTTATGTGGTAACATCTTTCCCTTCATAAAAAAAAAAATTCATAGGCATATAAAATAACGGTGCACCTTACCACCAGTGACACCTTGGATTCATTGCAGAGTGGTAGCATAGTGCATTGTTCGGCTGGTGCTCCCTTTAAATCCTGCTCAACACTGTGACTGTTTATTCATCTCTTACAGAGATTTGTTATCTAGTTTATTGTTATAACAGATTCTTTTTTTCATAGAAAAAGCACATTCAGGTAAAGAACTGTGTGTTTTCTTTTAGATATCAGCTATACCTGTTTAGAATATGTCTATTAGTTCTGCTTCAGAACACTACTACTACAACACACACACACACACACACACACACACACGCATCACTTCACAGCAACCTAATTCTCACGTCAGCCGCCTTCAGTTGCTGCCCTAACTATAGATGACTGAGACCAGGCATGGGGTTGGTGGTGACTGGGGTGATGAGAGTGGACTTTGCCGGAGTGTGGCTTGGGACTGGGCTGAAGAAGCGCAGAGCAGGGGACTGGTTACATCTCCCACCTGATGCAGTATGGGTGTGGCTCTGATCTCCACGTCTCAGATCAGTGTCCTCCTTTGCTCTATTTTCTTCTAGATCTTGATATCTCTCTCCTCTTTTCTTCCTTGTCCCTTCTCTCAAAGGTCAAAGAGAAAAAAGGGTTGAGTTTATCTGATGAGGAAGGAGCCATAGTAAGTTTCATTATTTTCCTATTCCAGGTTCATGGTTTTTAAAAATCTGTGCTTGAGCTAAAGGCCACAGTCAGCTTTTTTTTTTTTTTTTTGGTATTTTCTAGAAAAGCAAGCATTTTTGTTTTATATAAAGATCTCAAGTTCGTTATAAAGGATAATTTAAGCAAGTCTGAAAAGCACAAGAAGAAGGGAAAAGTAAATACCTCCAATGCCATCATCCGGAAATAACCACTGTTACCATCGGCACATGTGGTCCTTCTCTACACATGTATGCGTGGAAGGTTGGAGTGTGGGGGACCTCCTGACTGCCCTTCTGTCATATCTGAGACGTGCTTGTTTCTTCTGAGAAAAGTCAGCCCGCCTTTGATTTCCGTGTACAATGCTATTTTCTGGTTACTGAGAACATGGTGGGGAGCTGGGGTCTCAGCTGAGGCTGGTGCAGCTGTTAGCTGGCCTGGCCTCCACTCTCACCTCTGAGTGGGGTATTGCTAAATGCCCACCTGATTGGGGTGAGCTCCATTCCACAAAGGGTCCCCAGAGGCTTCAGATCCTCCTACAATTCCTCCTGTATCCCAGAGACTTCTCTTCTGCCAGAGCACAGCTATTTCTCTCTCCATAGCCTTTCCACAACTCCTTAAAGGAGGGAAAAAAAGATGACCGGCCCACTAAGCTTGCCTTTCTCCAGATATATTATGATGTGAGAGCTCAGGATTTTGCAGCTCCCCAGTGTAACATGTGAGGGCTGTGTGTGTGTATATATGTGTGGTGCATGTGTGTGCGCACGTGCTAAGGGGCTCTGAACTTTCTCACACGGTGCCCCTCTGTTCCATTCTAGAATCTTCCCTCTCTTTCCTCATCCACTATTTTCTGAGGTAATAGCCTCGGGTTGTGGCCCTTTCTTTGTTTGCCATGTGCAGTGAATTTTCGTTTTACTTGTTTTTTCCTAGTTTTGGTTTGTCTCATTAAGCTTGGGTAGAGGGAGATGACACAAGCCAGTTTATTCTGCCATCCAAGCCTGGAAGTCCCATGGGCAGGTATCTCTGCCCAGTTTAGTGATACTTTGGAAACGTACTAATCACTCTTCTCTCTGGCTGGGGTTTATTCTGAGCAGGAGGTGGGTCTGTGCTTCTTCTCCTTTGCTATGGTATTGAACTGGTGTTTTCTTGAAAGACATGTATGTTAATACTGCTCTCTAAAATACCATTTCCTAGTTTTCTCATGCCTAGCAAATGCCTTTCTAAAGCCTCTCTATTAAATATGTACTTTTACATTCTATTAGAGTATTTGTTCTTTAGTTTAGTTTTGCTTTCCAGCTGTGGAAGTAAAGTCAATTTTCAGAATCATCTTTTATTTGCAAAAATAACAAAGTAGTGTGCCGCAGACTTTCCTGCATGTTATATTAAGCACTTTATCTCAGTCCATGGGGGAGGGGAAATCCAGCATTTGGGTTATTTCATTTAAATTTGACAGGTGTTCTAATTTCATAAAAAAGCAAGTCTTCTTTACCTTTGATCTGTTTGCCATTTAAATGACATTAACCCTCATGAAAAACAGTATACCGATCAATGGCTCTGTACATGTGCACTGCTGGAAACAAATAAAAAAGCCTGTGGCAAAATGACTACAATTTGATTTACTAAATGAGGAGATGCCCACAATTTAACAATTACGTACTAAAATTTTTTTAAGGTCACTTTTCAATCCTCCCTTTATTGCCTCCAGAGACTTCACTGGTTTTCCACCCTCCTGGATTCATTCTGGCATGTCTGACAACTGGATTAAAATCATAGGCTAAGCGTTTGCAGAAGTGCCTCAATAATGGCATACATTTAAGGTTAGTGGTGGGTTTGTCTAAAAGCTCCACCTGTATTTCTTTTCTCCTCGTAGTCTACAGAACAATTAATTGGGTCATCTTTAAAAAGAGGTGCTAGTGGCTAAACTCAGTATAAACTCAGACAGTGTTTCCTTTCTATTAATTTTTTGGGCTCACATGTACTTTATCTTGCATCTTATTATCAAGCAGTGACTAAAAGGCTTAATTTAAATAAGTAATTTTAGACAGGAGAACCTGTATGTAGATCAGATCTGTTGTTAGTTCACAAAAAAAGACTAACAGAATACCCAGGAGAACTGAGAGCAAAGCTTTCGTTTTTCTGTCCGTGGGCCCATTCCAGCTAAGTAGCTCTATGCACATATACGAGTCCACTCCTACCAAATCAGACCACAAGAAAACACATGTCAGCGTCATTACTGTGGCAGCCTAGCTGCTGTGGAGCATGCCTTATGGCACATTTGGGGACCAAGAGGATTTCGATCCAGGGAGAGTTCTGTATGCTGTCAGTTTAGTCCAAGATTAGGGCCCTTCAGAAGACGGAGACATAGATTGGGAAACGGACACAGACAAAGAACAATGACTATTGCGACCAATTCTCATCTTCCTTTTAAGAGATCTGCCAGTTCACCTCAAGTACAGCCATCATGCTTCTGTCAGTGGAGGTTTGCGTGTTGCTATGATGCTGAACGGGTTTCAGTGGAGCTTTCAGGCTAAGACAGACTAGGAAGAAAGGCCTGAAGACCTACATCCAAAAATCAGCCAATGAAAACCTGATGGATCACAAAGGACAGATCCACAGCTGATCATGGGGATGGCGCAGGACCAGGGAGCATTTAGTTCTCTTGTGCATGGGGTCACCATGAGTTGAGGGCAAATCTGTGGCAGCTAACAACAGCAACAACCACTAGCAGGCAGTGAAAAGACCAGAAGGGGCTATTCAACCATTTTGGTGGTATGGACGGGATGTCATGCCTCCCCCCAGAAGTGTGGACAACCACTGGGATCTTGAGGCTGGGCCGGACTCGCCTGACAAGAAGGTGGACGGTGGAGGTGTCCTTGTGTGATCTAGAAAAGACAATGTGTGAACTGCCTTTCACAGGCCTACCCTGGATGCTGTCCCAGGCCCTCTCCAGTCTGCCAAGCTCTCATCCCCGACCTGGCATTGATGGTGCTGTCTCTTGAGATGGGATAAAGGTATCTCTGAAAACGGCAACTTTAGGGCTCTTAGACCTGGAGTTCCTGGATGATGTAGATGGTTAAGTACTTGATTGCTGAAGGAAAGGTTGGTGTTGGAACCTACCCAGAGGTGCCTTGGAAGAAAGACCTGGTGATCTGCTTCCAAAAGGTCACAGCCTTGAAAACACTATGGAGCACAATTCTATTCTGTGCACATGGGCCCTTATGAATTGGAATTGACTCAACATTTTTTTTTTAAGATCTAGCGAGGTCTGTGTTTATTTGTAAACTCTTGCATTGTTATCTTGCAGTTTTTAAAACCTATTCTAATAAATGCCAATTGTTTTTTACTTTCAACCTTAAATCATCTGGACTGGTGTCATTGGTCCATTTGTTTTAATGAGATCTCAGGTACAGAGAGTCAAAAATCGTTCTCCTAGTTCATAGCATGTCGGCATCATTGCTGGGTGCAAGGTCTTCTCATTTTATTTTTTTCTTTCGTCTTCTCTGATCACTGCTCCAATTCCCTTCTCCCTCTTAGCTGATGTCTTTGATGTGTGCTCTTAATATGTGCGTATCCTTAAGTCCATGCCGTTGCTTTGCACGTGAATGGGGTTTTAATTTTCATCAATGGTATAGTACTGGAAATCTTGCTCTATTTCCTACTTGTGTCACTCAGCTCTGTCCGTGTTGCTGTGTGTGTCATGAGTGCTTGGTTAGGCTGCAGTCACCACCAGCTCCCTGAATTTCAGTGCCAGCGACAAAGGTTTCTCACTCATGCTACATGCTTGCTGTGGGTTGGCTGGGGCTCTGTTCAAAATCACAGTAGTTATTAGACCTTCTACTAACCTTGTTAGATAATTCAGTCATAAAGGAGAATATAGATTACTCTAACAAAAATTTCCTTTTTATATTTTGGCAATGGTATATCACTATAAATTCTATGATTTTTATTTGTAAATCTATGTATTTTGCTTCATGTATTTAAAGGCAATATTTTTGAATGGGTCTATAGGAGGAACCAGACTGCCAAAGGTGTCCATGGCATGGCACAGGTTAAGAACTTTGGGCCTAGAATAACAACAAAACATCCCGTTGCCGTTAAGTCAATTCTGACTCATAGTGACCCTATAGGACCCAGTGGAGCTGCCCCAAATGGTTTTCAAGGAGTGGCTGTTGGATTCAAACTGCTGACCTTTTAATTAGCAGCCATAGCTCTTAACCACTGCACCACAAGGGCTCCTAAAATACTAATCCTTAATTGTTTTATGTATAATCTCTTTTTTAAGATATAAAATCTCTGCTTTTATATATATTTAGATATATAATCTCTGATCTCTTCTCTCCTCTCCTCTCCTCTTCTGTCCTCCCTTCCTTTCTTCCCCTTTTTCTTATGTTTTCCTCTTTCTCCTCTCCACCCCTCCTCTTGCTCTCCCTCCCTCCTTTCTTTTCTCTCTCTCTCTCCCTTCCTCTATCCCTCTCTCCCTCCCTTCCATTCTTCTGTTCTTTCTTTCACTGGTTTTTTAGACCCTTTAATCTAAGCTCTTTCACCTTTCTTAAATTCTTATAAAATTTCAGTAATTATTCCTTCAACTATTTTTCTCCGTTTTTTTCCCTCTCCTCTGAGACTCTTACTAAATAGATGTGGACACCTGTGTTTTCTTCATATCTCAGCTGTTGTGTTTTACATCTCTTTCTTCCCCAGTGCCTTATGGGAGAATTCTGGGATCTGCTCTTCCAGTTCACTCAGTCGTTCTTTGGCTGTATCCATTCTTCTGTTTATTCAATCTATGGAGTTGTTTCAACTTTATATTTTTAGATTGTTTTGTATCCAGTATTTCTATTTGGATCTTTTTGATGACTCCTTGTTTCTGCTTCATGTTACCAATATACTCTCTTCCTTCTTTAAAGATATTTACTTGGCTGCTATTTTTCTTCCACACTCGGTTACTACCAATCCTATTCTCCCCGTGGTCTTTTCATTAGATTTTCAGATCCATATACTTTTTATTTGTGTCTTCTCTAGGGTTGGATTGGGGAGGAATCCAATAGGTCTGCATGCAGGAAGAAACACCTGTGATGTTTATACATAATAGTCATCATATATGAGCAGAGCTTTCCAACATTCCTGATTGAGTGGAGTTTTCCAGTACAGGATTTTGTGAATAAGAAGTGACGGCTTTAGTAAACATTTACTTTCTCTCAGAAATTTCTCTTACTACGTGACAACCCTATAGAAATTAGTTGTTGTTAGTTGCCATAGATGTGGTTCTGACTCATGACAACGTTATATATAACAGAAGGAAATGTTGTCCTGTCCTGTCCTGCACCGTTTTCCTTGATCGTTGGTACGTTTGAGTCCATTTTTGTGGCTATTGCATCAGTCCATCTCATCGTGGGTTTCCCTCTTTTTCATTGACCGTCTACTTTACCAAACATGATGTCTTTCTCCAGATGATGTGTCCAGTGTAAGCAAGAAGAAGTCTCACCATCCTTGCTTCTCAGAAGCATTCTGGTTGTACTTCCTCCAACACTGATTTGTTTGTTCTGGCAGTCCACTGTGTATTCAATATTCAGCTTCTAAAATCAGCCACATCTTAAAACAATGGGCACTGTTGGTTATTAAACATCAATCAGCCGCCTTGAACCCCAACTTTCCATCCCATTACGCCCCTTGTAATGAACCATGTCTCAACCTTCTGTTGTTTCTCATGATATCAAGCTAAGGGATCACTTGGTTTTCTTCCTTGAGTGCAGATCCCAAAGATACTCAATTGAAGTGAGCGTAAGAAGGACGGGGTTAATTTCATTATGTCTTTCTCTGCTTCCTTAGATAATTCAGTGTGTGATTCCTGCTCATTTATATGCACATTTTATAAACATTATACATTTTGAGTATAATTTTGAGGTCCCTAAAGGACAAAATTTGTGAATACAACTTTTGTGACTCACACTTGCTACTTGATTCCAGATAACTTCTTTCTGCCCTTCTCCTTTTCCTTCCTACACGGTCCAAAATGGCTTCCTGCATTTTTGGACCATATTGGACCATTCCTGTATGGTCCAATATCTACTTCGGTCCGCTCGGTAACTCAGTTATTTCCTCCCCAAAAGTACAGATGGTTCAGGGAGATGTCCGGCTCATGGATGGGGAACACTCCATTCTCTGACCTCCTTAGTGTATTTGTTAAATGAAGTTTGGAAGATATCTTATTGTAAATGATGGTTGATGGTTAAGTTATACAGGATGAATCAAAGAAAGAGCTGCATGTGTTTCAAGAAAGCTAATTTCCCCAAACAACAGAGCTGTGATTTTAGGGAGTATAAAAGCACCAGAGATGCCTTCTGGGTGAGATCAGACCAGGACATATCCCACTCAGTGCTATGGCTGTGACAGGGGATACAGGTGGCACTTTGTGAGTAAGTGTGGGGTGTGCACCCTGCTGACAAGATAAATAGCTCTAATTTCTACTCAATGACATGTTGGAAGCACATCCTAGATTATAGCGAAGTCCTTCCTGGAAGCTACTTATATTTTCAAGTCTGTACCAATTCTCAGAATAAAGAGTTTGATGTTTGCCACCTGCTGTGTAAAGTAGCACTCCCTTTTATTTATTCTAAAGCCACCTTCTTTAGGCTTTGAGGGGTGCCTCCAATTCTAATACTCCCAAATTAGGAGAACGAGCAGTCTTATCTCTGTAACCCCACATGCCTTTGCAATAATTTAGGTATCTTTAATTGATATCAATCTTCATGTTTTTACACTGTTTGAGTTCAAAAACTGATAGAGCAAAGTCATCAATACTTATTTATTTTTTATCTTTCAAAAGTTTTATTTAAAACCCAGTAGTACATATGGTAAGGAGCCCTAGTGGTGCAGTGGTTAAGAGCTTGACTGCTAACTGAAAGGTTGCCAGTTCGAGCCCACCAGCTGCTCCTTGAGAGAAAGATGTTGCAGTCTGCTTCTGTAAAGATTGTAGCCTTGGAAGCCCTATGGGGCACTTCGACTGTGTCCTACAGGGTTACTAAGAGGAGGAATCGACTTGATGATAGTAGGTTTTTGGCTTAGTGCATGTGTTGTATATGGTTCTGAGATTAGTTTTTTTTTTTTTTTTTTTTAAGATTTGATCCATGGGTTGGAAAAAAGAAATGTTAAAATGAATTGACGTGAAGAAATATCCATTTATTTGCAAAATAGAAGAAGGATAAGACTCAATTCAACAAACGCACATTGAACATCGACTGGATGCCAGTAACTTTTCAAGTCACTGGAAGCAAAGGTTGAGTTAAATGTGGTTTCCATCAGACATAAGGATGTGCAAGGACAGAGCAGGGGGAGGTTCCTCTCCTCAGGGAAGGGGGCGGGGCTGGCTTTGTAGCAGAGGTGACACCTGAGAAGGAGGGGTAGGAGTTTTCAAAAGATGTGGTGGGGAGAGGAAGGCTTTCCCATGAGAGAGAATATCCCCTACAAAGCATGGAACTCAGAACAATGCCATGAAGTAATCCGGAGTAAATACATAGATAGCTGCTATTGAGTTGACTCTGACTCGTGTCTACCTTATTTTGAACAGAACTAAATGCTGCCCCCTCCTGCATAATCTCATGATTGCCAGCATGTTTGGGTCCATTGCTGTGCCTGTTGTACCAGCCCATCTCACTCAGGGTCAGAGTCTCTCATCCTCACTGGCCCTCTGCTTCACCAAACATGGTGTCCTCCTCCAGTGATTGATTCCTCTTGACAACGTGTCCAAAGCAAGTGAGTCAGACAGTGTTCTTTTGTGATTCATAAGGTTTTCATTAGCTAATTTTCAGAAGTAGATTGCTAAGCTTTCTTCCTAGTCTGTCTTAGTCTGGAAGCTCTCCTGAAACCTGTCCACCATGGGTGACCCTGCATGTATTTGGAATACTGATTGCATGGCTTCCAGCATCACAGTGACGTGCAAGCTACCACACTATGACACACTGACAAACAGGTGAAGAAATTTGGAATGTTGTTGTTGTTAGGTGCTGTCGAGTTGGTTCCCACTCATGGTGACCCTATGTACAAGGGAACGAAACTCTGCCCAGTCTGCGCCATCCTCACAATCATTGTTATGCTTGAACCCATTATTGCAGCCATTATGTCAATCCATCTCATTGAAGGCCTTCCTCTTTTTTGATGACCCTCTAAATTACCTTCTCTAGGGACTGATCCATCCTGATAACATGCCCAAAGTATGTGAGACGAAGTCTCACCAGCCTCGCTTCTGAGGAGCATTTTGGTTGAACTTCTTCCAAGACAGATTTGTTTGTTCTTCTGGCAGTCTATTGTATATTTAATACTCTTTACCAGCACCATAGTTCAAAGGCATCAATTCTTCCTTGTTCTTCCTTATTCATTGTCCAGGTTTTGCATGCATATGAGGTGACCGAAAACACCATCATGGCTTGGGTCAGGCGCACCTTAATTATCAAAGTGATATCTTTGCTTTGGATACTTTAAAGAGGTCTTTTGCAGCAGATTTGCCCAATGCAATGCATCACTTGATTTCTTGACTGCTGCTTCCATGGGTATTGATTGTGGATCCCAGTAAAACGAAATCCTTGACAACTTCAATCTTTTCTCCATTTATCATCATGTTGCTTATTGGTCCAAATGTGAGGATTTTTGGTTTATGTTCAGGTGTAATCCATACTGAAGGCTGTGGTCTTTGATCTTCATCAATAAGTGCTTCAAGTTCTCTTCATTTTCACAAGTAAGGTTGTGTCATCTGCATAACGCAGGTTGTTAATGAGTCTTCCTTCGATCCTGATGCCCTGTTCTTCATATAGTCCAACTTCTCAGATTATCTGCTCAGCATAGAGATTGAATAAGTGTGAAGAAAGGATAAAACTCAGATGCACACCTTTCCTGACTTTAAACCAGGCAGTATTGAATTTAGAATAGCTGGAGCATAAAGTGCAGGTATGGAAGCACATTTTTTTGGCCTGAGTTCCAGGGAAGAGGGCTCTTTGCAAAACTGCAGGGCTGGACTGTTGGAATAATGGACTGCTTTAAGGCCTTTTCCCAAACTCCGAACTACCAAGTGTGGTTTCTCTAGAGACACAGTGATATGTGGTGCTACTGCTAATTACCTTGGACTTGCTTCTGAAACCTCTCTGCCCTCAAGCTGGCTTTGAGCAGAGATGACAGGGGCAGCATCTAATCCTCACCCCCCATGCTCCCCAGGCATCCTGCACTTGGACCTCTCTCTCCCCACCTGGCCTCCCCTATACAAACTCACCCACCTGGAAGGCAAAGTCCAGGCCTTGGCTTTCCCATTATGTGTATGTTGGACTTCACTTTCAAAACAATTGTGTTTTGCCAACTTCAAAAGACCAAAACTTCCTACTATTTATTTAAAGTTTGTTTATACCCTGACATCACAGACATTTGCCATTTCTGTCGTTGTTGTGTGCCAGCTAGTCAATTCTGACTCAGTGACCATTTAGGATAGCATAGAACTGCCCCATAGAGTTTCCTAGGCTGTAATCCTCATGGGAACAGTTCTTTAGGTCTTTTCTCTCTCAGAGCCACTGGCGAGTTCAAACTGCCAACCTTTCGGCTACCAGCCGAGCGCTTAACTATTGCGCCCCCAGGGCTCCTTTTTTAGTTGAGTTCAAATAACATTTAGGAGCAACTCCTTTTTGGGTCCTTTGTGCCATGAGCTGTCCGAGGTGTTGGCGACACAGAATGAATTAAGCCCTGCAGTAGTCCATCCTAGTGGGGAAAGTGACAGAAATGGTTCGGAAAGTTTGATGTCCCTGTAAGCCCCTGTGTGGTGCAAAGTGTTAAGTGCTCCACTGCTGGCTGGAAAGTTGGCGATTTGGACTTGCCCAGAGGCGTCTCAATCTGCTTTCAAAAGGTCACAGCCTCGAATGCCCTGTGGTGCAGTTCTACTCTGCACACATGGGGTTGCTGTGAGCTAGAGTTGATTGGACGACAACTAACAACAACAATAATAAGGTCATAATCACCAACTTCCAATTGCTTGATAGTCCTCTGCCTCCTCTGTTTATCAATTTCCCAGGATTGCTTTACCACAATCCACAGTGGAAATTGCTCTACCGGTTTAAATCACCACTCACCCCAACTCCCCTCTCTCACCAAATAAATGACTTTCTACTGCTTCACAGAGAACGTAGACGTTACCTGACTGGAACCATCTCAACTTCCACCAAACCTTTAAAGCAGCCTATAGCCAACCCCCTTTGCTCCTTCCCTCCTGCTAAGGTGGGAAATGCCCCCATCAAGGCTCCAACTGTGGTCTGGATCACTCCTCTCCCACATTCTCATAGTCTCTGTGTGATCAATAAATGTGTTTCTCTCCCCTTTACGTACTGTGTCTCTGACGAGCAAGGACACCAGGGTTGGACTTGCACTAGTTTTGCGTGGTGCTTGGATTAACTGAAACTTCTTGCCTGCAAGAAGTGTTTCTGATGTCTGTGAAATAAGCTTTTCCTATGGACTGAGCCTCACACTTCATTAATGAATCCTTCCTCTCAATGTCCCAAGTGATCCAAATGCTAAAGATACAGTATTTCACAGCAGGTCGTACGACCTTTTGTGTAATATACCCTTTAAGTAAGTGGGTTACGATCTTGTGATGAATGTGGCCTGATGTTCACATTGAGAAAATGGGAAGGTGTTAAATTCCTTAAGAAACCCCAGAGCTTTAAGGAGATTTTTGTGATTCATGCTAATAAGATTGACTAATTTGTTATTCTACAAATGGAATGCCTATAATTTAATTTTGACTGACAAATGGTTCCAAACTGTTAAGAACGTAAGCAGCATACAGCAGTTGAAATATAGCTCTATAAAACATGTCTGCAAAATAATTTCATTCATGGTTTCCCTCTTTGAAAAATTTCTTCAGGGATCTTTTAATTGTTTTCTCCAAGAGTCATCAGCTGCACTTCCAATTTAAAGAAATAATTTCTGTCTCATAATACCTGAGCTCACTTGTAAAGAATGCTCCGCGCGAACTCAAGGGAAGAAAAAGCTACCTAAGGACACTTAGGCTGACCTTCCATTGGGACCAGTTATTGATTACTGTGGAGTTTGAATGTGGAGATGAACTGAAGTCAGATTAGATAGTATGTGGACCTCAGGAAATGTACAGTTTAACTCAAGTGTCTTTCAAAATAGAATGAAGTTGTTAATCTGTTCGGTAGCATATTTTCTTTGTCATAGTGCTGTGGATTGGAGTCCTAACCCTGATACCTGTGTATGTCATCCTGTTTGGAAATACGGTTTTACTTGCTATGTTATTTAGATCAGGCCCACATTGGGTGGGTTCTAAATCTAATCACTTCTGACTTAGAAAAGAGAAGAATGGACAGAGACACACACAGGGATAAAAAGAAGACAGATGATGGAGACAGATGACCTGTGAGAATTGCTGGCAGCTACTGAAAGCTGAAATAAACAAGAAAAGTCCTCCTCCTAGAGCCACACCCAAAACCTGGACTTCTAGCCTTCTGAATTGTGAAGCAACACATTTCTGTTCTTTAAAGCCACCCACTTGTGGTATTTGGGTTATGGCAGCACTAGGGAACTAAGACATGTGGATACTCAGTAATGACCATCTCTTGTTTGTGGGTGGAGCCCTGGTGGTGTAGTGGTTAAGAGTTCCACTGCTAACCAGAAAAAGGTCGGCAGTTCGAATCTACCAGCTGCTCCTTGGGAACCTTATGGGGCAATTCTACCCTGTCCTACAGGTTTGCTGTGAGTTGGAATCAACTGCACGGCAACGGGTTTTTGTTTTCTTGCTTTTAAGGTGAACGGCACCCAGAGTTGTTTTCTCAGTCTTACTATATCTTTGCTCTCTCTGTCCCATCTTGCAACTTTCACTCATCACCCTCCTCATCAACACGACCATCATCATCATCTTTGTCATAACCTGAATTTCTATACTGTACCAAAAGCTTGACCTCCCTTGTATCTTGGGCCAGCCCTACAAAGTAAGTACTATACTTATCTCATGAATGAGGAAAACGAGGCACATAGAGATTACTGAACTTGCTCAGGTTTACTCAGTAAGCGGTAATGCCTGCATGGGAACTTAGGCCTGGGTGACTGAAAATGTTTGCTCCATCCCTCCCTGGTCCCTCCGTGTGCCCCACCATCATCCCTGTCCTTAGTTTCTACACTGTATTTGTTCACTTTTTCCCTCAGGTGGCAGGAAGTGGAGGAGAGATAGAGATAGCAGTTTCCCTATTTTCAAGATTAAAAATAAACATGAAAATGCAACTATTAGCAAGTGAGAAATAGAGTAATATTAAAGTGGCCTAGAAACATCTAATATAAAAAAAATACTTGATCTGCAGAATTAAAAGGCTTTGGAATGCAAAAGAGAAACTTTTAAAACTCCAGACCATAAAATATAATCTACAATCAATAAACTGCCAAGAGAAGGAAAGCATAGCATTCAGCCTCCTACAGACCTCTCAAGATACAGAATGGCCCTTCGTCAGGCTTAAGAGCCATAAACTAAATGGAAGCAGCCTTTTTCTGCAGGCTTCCTAGGCTTCTTACTTCTTACCATGGTAAAGATTCTTTTTACTGAGACTCTCTATAAATACAAAAGCTCAGCTTTCGATTCTAGTGTATATCTATTCCTTAAAGGCTTATTTAAAAAAAAAAAAAACAAAACAAACCAGTGGATTCTGACTCATGGTGACTTCATGTATTGCAGAGTAGAACGTGATCCATAGAGCTTTTTCTTTCTTTCTTTTTTAAAGAACAGAAATGTATTTTCTCACAGTTCTGAGAGCTGAAAGTCCAAATCAGGGTCTGAGATGTATTGAGTTCTTCCTTGTAAGTAGTCCCAGGTGGTCCTTGGTCCCTTAACTAGCAGATGACCCGCTTGTGTCTGTGCCTGATCTGCTGTTTTTATAACTCAGAAGTGATTAGATTTAGAACCCACCTTACTTGGGTACAATCTAATTGACGTGACAAAGAAAAACTCTGTTCCCAAACAGGATTACACCTATGGGTATAGGCGATAGGACTCTAACACATAGTTTGGGGGCAAACAATTTAATCCACAACCGATATCATATGAGGAAAGGGAAGGATGGTATAGTTGCTTAGAACACAGGCCTCAGAGTCAGGTTCCTGGACCCAGACCTTTCTTCCAGTTTGCCTCTGGGTGAGTTTGAAACACGAACCTTTCAGTTACTAGCCAAGCACTTAACCATTTGTGCTCTCCAGGGACTCCAAAAGCCCCGTACTCAAACCCATTGCCGTCGAGTCAATTCTGACTCACAGAGGCCCTACAGGACAGAGTAGACCTGCCCCATAGGGTCTCAAGGCTATAAATCTTTATGGAAGTCAACTGCCACATCTTTTTCCCGTGGAGAGGCGGGGATTTGAACCACAGACCTTTGAGTTAGTAGCCAAACTCTTAATCACTGCTCAGACCCAGCGCCATCAATTAATCACTGCAAGTTCCTTAAAATCCCCATAGAGAGCCATAAGCCAGGGCTTCGAACTGGTTCACTCTAGTTTAAACCTCTGCTGGAAATGCAAATTTCTGCCATAAACTCAGAGACTCAAGGAATATGTGATGATGATGATATGGGCAAAGTTGCAATGTGACCAAACACCTTTCAAAAACTCAGAAGATCACCTGATTTATTTACTGCTGAAAATGTAACGAGGCTTTAGTTTGATGTGGCTTTTCACAAACCCTTGTGGTTGGATTTTCTGGTGTTTTTCTTTTATGATACAAACAGATACTCTGAAGAGATAAACTACTTCTCGCCAGGTGCTGCTAGTGGGAGATTTGCTGGAAGTGGTGGGTATGTATATGTGTGTGTATATATATATATATATATGTTCAGGGGTGACCAGAACCTTTGGATGGTTGAGTTTTTTTTAGAAGTGTATCAGATGTGTTTTTCACTAGGGAGGTCAAGCCTGGAGAAGGATCCTGGACAGCACAGCCTCCAAGGATTAAAAGAGACCCCCAGGCTGGGCTGAGAGACCACAGAATATTGAGTTTCCAGTACTGCTGTCCAAATAAGACCTGACCTCTCACAAAGACCTTGTGTACCAAGGAGCCAAGTGGCCAGCTGATGCCAGCATATGTTATTCCCCAAGGAAGGAAAAGTGCTTCATTTTTACTAAAACCTGCTGTTAATTGTAATGTATATAACACATACCAACAAGAATAAAATCCAGTTTGTTAAGACAGCATTCCATGATGCTAGCCTTCTTAGGCTCACTGTCATGGCGACTTTGTTTTAGAGGTAGAGTCTACCTCCTTCAGATATGAGCATGTAGTAATATAAGAGAGGTTCTTCAGTTCTGGACTGCATGAAGCCAGCAAAAGGGTTAATTGGAAATAATAGAGTTCACACTATGTCATAAGAACCTTATACGTTTTACTTCCTTTAAGTAGAAGGAGGTGGTAGAGAGTAGAAGTTAAAAGCACAGAACTTGGAGCCAGATGGGTTTGGAATCCTTTCAGTTGTGTGTCTTCGATGAGTTTCACAGTCTTTTCAGTTACCCTACTGGTGAGCAAAAAAAAGTCCAAACCCATTGCCGTTGAGTCGATTCTGACTCATGGCGACCCAATAGGACAGAGTAGAACTGCCCCCATTGGGCTTCTAAGAGGTGGCTGGTGGATTTGAACTGCCAACTTTTTGGCTAGCAGCTGAACTCTTAACTACTGTGCCACCAGGGCTCCACCCCATTGGTAACGGGGGATAATAATACCTCAATTATTGTTGAGGTGATCAAATGCAATAATGTTGGTGATGTTCTTAGCCTGGTACCTGACACACCATCTCCACACACAAAAGACAGCCAGTGGATCTCTGATTTAAATTTCTAGTTCTTTCCCACCAAGACCTGGGCAGCCCTTTGACTTTCTCTCCTTATCTAGTCTAGTCCTGATGACTCCCACCTTCCATTGAGCTCTTCCGTGTGTCCATGTGCTCCTGTCCATTGTCTGAGGACACACTCTGTTTTCAGGGACTGCCAGGCCTTGCTATTTCAGTGGCTCCAAGTCAATGCTAAGTACCACTTTTTTTTTTAGCAATTTGTTTTCCATGGAGAAGAGTTGTTCTCTGTCATCTGAGCCCTCCATTCCACACCTGATTCTTTCCTGACTCACTGAGGCAATGAGAAGAGGATTTCAAACTCTTGGTAGAAAAAGTTGCTTCCTAATTCATAGCTTTGATTGAGCAGAAATACGGATACCTGGGTTGACTCCTCTCTTTTGTTGCAGGCATTCAAGAGATATCCCTTGTAGATGATTTGATGCCTAATATAGGTGCAGTCAATCTTTCTCAAATTTTGTTGTGCATACAAATTACCTGGGAATCTTGTTAACATGCAGATTCTGTGGGTCTGGGACTCTGCCTCTCCAGTGAGTTTCCAAGTGACGCTGGTCCACGGACCATACTTTGAGTAGGAAGGGGGGAGCCACATTAATGTGCTGAACAGTTTAGTTCGAAGATGGGCAAAAATAGACACAAGGTCTTGGAACAACAGAGCTTTCTGTTCTCCTCTTTGCTAATTTTCATTTACTTAACTGTGTTTTAAAGCTACATTTGGGGTACCAATAGTATGAAAAGCCCTAATATTCTTTCTCCAGTAAATAAAAAAGATTATATGCTAAAATCTTGACAACATAATCACACGTGAGGCTATAAGGCTTCAGGTGTTACAGATTAAAGGAGAAAACAGAAAAATTGGGTTGGGTTGAATTCAGAAGAGCTTCTTAGAAGATTTGTTTTGGGCCCAGCTTGAAAGATAGAATTGTGGATGGAGGGCGTTGGAAAGGTGTTTGTGGATGCTCACGTGAGTATGGACTTCACTAGGTTATGGTGGAAGGGGTTGTCCAAAGCAGAGATCAGAGAGAAATGCAACTCATTTGTAGTTAACGGTGCTGCTCAAGAGAGAGTTTAATGATATGTGTTAGGAAACAAGTTGTCTTTGATGTAAACCTGGCCTTCCCACCTCAGTGAGTGGGGGCTGCCAGAGGACCCTTATCCACAGCACGAGGAAGGCCTAGTCCTTACTCTGTGTTTCTGCCAGGACACTTGTACCTTCAAGTTTGCCTGGTGGGTGGGAAGGGCCTTCAGACTGCTTGGGAAACGTTGCCTACCTCTCTCTGAGGTTCTCTGTGGGCTGCCCAACTTCCATTCATTGGCTTATTCATTCTGTACGTTCAATATTCTTGAATTGAGTGCCTACATATATTTGAATCTCATGTAAGGGCATGCTGATTGCATGTTTGCAATTAAATGGCAACAAGAAGAGGACACAGAAAAACACTACCTAACTTAGAGACGTGCTTCCCCTAACGCCTGCCAAAGACATCTATCTTCTCACATTGCAGGAAGACAGTAGTGTTAGGTGATTATGTGTTTCAGGTTTCTCTTCTTCAGTTTTCCCAAACAAACCGCTTTTTAAGGTGAAGACCCTTTCTTTGAAGAGCAGCCAGGGGTCTTCCTTTAGGCCATGGAAGTCCCTTTCATAGGTGTGAGGACTGCAGGGGTGAGAAGAGGCTAGAGAATTACTGTACAATGTGTGACCCAAAAATTAAAATGGGATTTTTGAGTAACTAGAGGTAAACAAGGAAGGGTCCCTGGGGGATACAAATGGATTGCGCTGGACTGCATTCAGTGGCACCACAGAAGAAAGGCCTGGCTCTCTACTTCTGTAAAGATGACAGCCAAGAAAACCCTCTGGAGCAGTTCTACTCTGTAACACATGGGGTCCGGTGAGTTGAAATTGACTCAGTGGCACCAGCTTTGGTTTGGGTAGCGGTGGACAAAGAGATGTTTTTCAGAGGGAGAGGCACTAGTAGCCCTGGCTATGTCCTATTGAAACTGATACTTTGGTGAAAAGTCTGGATAATTGAACTAGAATATTCAGTTTGAATCCTACAGATTGAAAAATAGGGATTTCAAGGGGGCCGTGCATGATGGTTATATCCTCAGAATTCTCAGCTAGGGGGAAATGTTTGTGAAGTTGGAATTGGTACTCCCTCTCTCTCCTCCCTTGGTCTCTCAGTCCCTGGATTTCTTAGCCTCCCTGTCCCACCTCCCCCAGCCCTGAGACTCTCATTCTTTTACTGAGACTCCCTTTTTCACTGAGAGTGGCTTTGAGTTTCTTCAAGCCGTATCTCTGGAACCGTGTTGCCTTCCAGAAATTTCCCCGAGAGACTGTAGAGCACTACAGCATCTTCCATCCTCTCTTCAATAAGAGTGGCTCCCCTGTGTTGTGTGTTGTTTCCCAGAGGTCTGCATGCCTTGCAGCGTTCTGTAGGATAAAACATAGCCCACAGAGACTCGAGGTCCTCCAGGGCCTATTCATTACTCACAATTAAAAAACAATTAAAACAGAGCAGATTAAGCCAGAGATCAATAACTTTTTAACTCCAGATATGACTTGCTAAATAACTGTGTTTGTCTCCTGGACACTGTCTTCTGCCGCTGGCTGAGGGTCCGCTCTGCGCCCAGACTCTGCAGAGACCCCAGAGCATCGGCCGCAAGCAGACTTCCCTTTTGCCGTAGCTCATCCTGTACCAGAGACCCAGAAAAGTTTTCTCAAAGTGAATTTATCTTACAGCTCCTGCTCTTTGGAAGGTAGGGTTGAATATAAAATACAGGACACCCACTTAAATTTGAATTTCAGATAAACATTGAATAATTTTTTAGTATGACTGTGTTTCATGTAAGGAGCCCTGATGGCGCAGTGGTCAAAACAATAGACTGCCATCTGAAAGCTCAGCAGTTCGAAACCACCAGCTGCTCCCCGGGAGAAAGATGTGGTACTCTGCTTCCGTAGAAATTTACAGCCTTGGAAACCCAGTGGGGTTGCTATGAGTTGGAATCGACTCGAAGGCAGTGGTTTTCTTTTTTTTTTCAATGTTTCATGCTATATGGGATGAAAGACAACAAAAATGAGAAATTACTGATTGTTTCTCTGAAGTGCAAATTTAATTGGAAATCTGTAGTGTGCTGAATGATGCTGCTCTCCCAGTAATGATATAATTAATCCCTGGAACCCGTGAATGTGACCTTATTTGGAATAAGGGTCTTTGCAGATGTAATTCAGTCAAGGATCTCAAAATGAGATAACCCTGGATTGTCTGGCTGGGTCGTACATCCAACGGCAAGTGTTTTTCTGAGAGACAGAAGAGAAGACTTATGCAGCCTCAAGTTAAGGAGTGCCTGCAGCCACCAGAAGCTGGAAAATGCAAGAAAGAATCTCCCCTAGAGCCTTCAGAGAGAGCAAGGCCCTGACTACACCCTGGTTTTGGACTTCTGGTCGCTAGAACTGTGAGAGAATAAATTCTTGTGGTTTTAAGACACCAAGTTTGTGGTCGTTTGTGTGGCAGCCTTAGGAAGCTAATATAGTATCCTAGTTTGCTTTGTTTGTTTATTTTTTTGCTAAATCTGTCCACCTTCAGAACAATTTTCTTGAAAATTCAATGCTAATTAATATCTTAGCATTTTTTCCATGCTAACACTCCATTCCGCTCCAAAGTGTTGAATGGCCCTTATTTCCTTTCAAACATAAAATGAATCAAATCTAATTTTGTTCTGATAAATTAATAATGCTGCCAGACACAATTACCTATCCTGTAGTGTGTTGCAAAACCCCAAACAAGTGTCACTCACCTATGGTGATATGAAAACTGGATAGTATGGCATTGAGTTGCTAAGCTTGGCAAACTAGTTTAATAGGATTTAATAACCAAGCGTGAGTCTTTAACTGTAGAATTCAGTTTGTAAGTACATTGTTGTTAGTTGTTGTTGGGTCAGCTCTGACTCATGGCAACCGTCTGTATAACAGAATAAAATGTTGCCCAGTTCTGTACCATCTTCATGATCATTTGTTTATTTGAGTCTATTGTTTCAGCTTTTGTGGAAACCCATTTCATTGAGGATTTCCGCTTTACCAAAGATGATGTCCTTCTCCAGTGATTGGTTCCTCCTGATGACAGATTCAAAATAAGTGAGTCTAAGTCTCAGACAATAGGTTTTTCACTGGCTAACTTTTGGAGATAGATCTCCAGGCCTTTCTTCATAGTCTGTCTTAGGCCAGAAGCTCCTCTGAAACTTGTCTACCATGGGTGACTCTGCTGGCATTTGAAATACAGGTGACATAGCTTCCAGTATTATAGCAACACACAAGCCACCACAGTAGGACAAACTGGCAAACAGGTGGTGGGTAAATACTTCAGTACCATGATTTGCACAAGACATAAACAAGTGTTTTGAAACACATAGTTTGACTTCACTATTGCTTTCATACTTCGTGAATAAAATAATGTTTGTAACATTGAGAAGTTTTACTCGGAAAACTTACTTGCGAATGTGACTTTATGACTATGTAAGCATATAAGAGGGAAATATCCCTGATCATGGCTAGTTGGAGGTCATTGTTTTTACAAGGATAAATACTTAACTAGAATCAGATGTAACAATAATTTCCATCAGGCTGTGCACAGTCTAGAAAATTAATTCAAATGTCATCTGTTTAATTATTGTTTGTTATCCTTTAATTAAAATGTTAACTGAATACATTTATATGTGCAACATATTTAATGTGTCGACTTTTTGACAAAGGCAATTACAATGTTTTCTACCTTCTAGATTCATATGTTTAATTGTTCACTTAAATATTGTAGAGGAAAGATGAGTATATTTAAGTAACCTAAGAGCATAGACTGAAGGAACCTTTTTCTTCTAGGGCTGTAGATAGCAGATCTATGGGAAATCAGCCCTTTAATCAGAAAGGAAATCACCAGAAGCATGCATTTTAGTCTTGAATTTGCATATGAGAAAAAGGGACAAAGATTAATCAGCCGTAAAATATCCATTCAGAGTGACATTTGTAAGTAAAGACATTGATTATGAGGAGATGCTCTTTAAACACCTCCTCCACTGACAGACCAGGCTAAAGAACGAGAGAATCTTTATATTCCTTTCTGTTGATGCACACTTGACCTTTGCATTTGACGGACATTGGAGACAGCGATTTAAACAACATACGGGATTGTGTTGTGAAATTGGTTTGAGTTTTCTTTTTAACGGTGGTCATGATTTCTTTTTTTCTGTGCAAACCTCTGGATCCTGCCCTCTGCTCAGTAAATAAACATGCTGGTTATGTTTTGAAAAGCAAAGGCATCTAGTACATCGGCATAAAAACAGAATGGTTCCTTTCCAAATAATTTATGAAGTGTAAAGCTTTCCAGAAGCAGCATCAGTTAGGCAGTCGCCTGCACGGTGCACCCATCAGCAAACCAAGCAGTCGGGGAACGGACGCACAGATGATGGCGTCGACAGAATTCTCGGCCTTATGGAGTTTCCAGTTTAAAGATTTCTCACCCTCCGCCCCCAGAACTTACTGTTTTTTCTTCTTGATAAATTCTAAGACTTTAGCATCTGATAGAATGAGATGAGTTGGTGCTTCTGAGGAAGTGAAAATTGTGGGAATAACAAATATGTAGTGTTTATTTAGTGCCCACGTTGTTCTAAGTGCTTTAGTTCTGATATCTCATTTAATCCTCCAAACGGTCTTGTGTGTAAGTACTATCATTATTCTCATTTGGCAGATGAGGAAACTGAGGCACGGCTTTCCCAAAGTCAGACAGCTAATAAGCACTGGGGCTGGGAGTTCAGACCAGGCATTAGGGAGCCAGAGTTTGCACTCTTGTCCTCACACTATACTTGTGTCTATTAAAAAAGGCTTAGTGCAAGACGTATTAAAATATTTTGAGCAACTGCATATTTAAACCTATCACAGCAGAACACCGAACAGGTTGAGGGAGTTCTCCCACTTGTGTTGACACTTCAGTTTTAAACCTAATGGCTTATTTATTTAGGATTTATATTGTTTTTAGTTGCCCTTGAGTCAGCTCCTACTCATGGTGACCCGATGTACAACAGAAGGAGGTGCTGCCAGGTCTTGTGCCATCCTCACGATCGCCAGCATGCTGGACTCCACTGTTGCCTTTCAACCTAGTGGCTCATCTTCTAGCACTGTATCAGACAATACTCTGTTGTGATTCATAAGATCTTCATTGGCTAATTTTCAGAAAACACATCACCAGGTCTTTCTTCCTAGTCTGTTTTAGTCTGGAAGCTCCACTGAAACCTGTCTACCATGGGTGACCCTGCTGGTATTTGAAATACTGATGACATAGCTATGAGCATCACAGCAACACGCAAACCACCACAGTGCAATAAACTGACAGACGGGTCGTGGTCTTTATTTGAAGTCTTCCTAAATGATGATTAAAATGTTAAAGGATGATCAAGAACAAGGGGAAGCATAGGCTTATAAAGTTTAGCCTTTTTGAGAATAGTTTATCAATTTTCCATATGTAATTGAACCGTCTTCCCTTAATGGGGACACAATCTGTAATTCTGTGCAGCTACGTGGCATTAGTTAGAATTTCAGCTCTGCCTCTTACCTTCTGAGTGATCGTGGGCAAATTACTTAACCTCTGTAAGCTTTAGTGTCTTTTACACAATGCAGATAATAATTCCTCACAGGATTGTTGTAAAGATTGAAGAAAGCGTGTAACACAATGTTGGGCTTATACTAGAGATCCGCTAAATGTGAATTACACCTGTACAAATTAAATAAGTGAATTATTATGTTGAGAAGTGTCCAATTGGATGTTAGCTAATGCTTATTAAGATATCTCTAAAGAGATTTAGGAAGAATATATATATATAGACATGTTGTTTTACTGGCTTAAAAGAATAGGCTATCACAATTTCAATGGTTTGTTCATCACTGGCAGTGAATATTTATTAAAAATTCAAATGAAACTTCTCCATCTGTTACATTGCTAGGGAATATTTGCTGCATTTTGGTCCATTTTGCCAAGGTCCATCCCTTCTGACAGCCTTATTTATTAAAAATGTGAGAAAGCGACAATGGAAGGGGAAGATACATAAAGGGGCAAAGAGAGGATAGCTCCAAGAAGCCATGTCGAACCTTGATGATGGTCTTGGGAGGGACCCGGGGAAAGGACTTGGACTGTTCTTTCACTTCACCCCTTTCCAGGGCTTTCCACTGTGGCAGAGTGATTATTAGGTGTGTCTCTTCTTGATGGGGACTCCAGAGTGGTACAAACTATTAAGCCCTAGTCTACTGACCAAAAGGTTGGTGGTTCAAACCTATCCAGAGGCTCGTCAGAACAAAGCCCTGATGATAAGCTTCAGAAAGATTACAGCCATTGAAAACCCTATGGATTGCAGTTCTACACTGCACAGGTGGGGTCACCGGGAGTCGGAAGTGACTCAGTGGCAGCTGGTTTGGCTTGGTTTTTTCCTTGATGGAGTGGTGGAGAGAAAGTACGAGCATCCGTTGACTCTAAACAGTTTCTTTCAAACTTTTTCTATTTAAGACTTCCACTGAGAAATAACATTTTGCATTACTATCCAGTCTAGTAGTATGTAAGGACCATGAATGCAGGGATTTGTATTTTTTAACCATGTATGCAGTGTCTAGAACAGTACCTGGCACATAGTAGGTACTCAATAAATGTTTGTTGAGTTCATATATATATATATATATACATATATATGTATATATAACAAAAGTTTCATGAAACATTCTTACATTTGCTATTTGCTTGCCATGCATCCTGAGATTTTCTATTATATTCCATACAAAGAAACAATTGTAGTCAAGACCTACTGTATTTTTATGAAAATAATGTGCACCTTCTGTGTTTGTTTTCCAACCCATCCTTCCCTCTGCAAGGTATTTTCTTAAGTGCCACTATGCCAAGGTTTCTTATATGTTACTGTAAAAAAATTTTGCATAGCATGCTTACGAAAATACCGGGGAGAGGGTGTGGTTGGCAAACAAACGTAGAAGGTGTGTTATTTGTGCAAAAATACGATATTAAATTAATTTCAGTACATTCACTGGGGAGAGAACCTAAATAGGCCATTCTTTCCAGTCTTCTGGGTTATGCTTGGCAAGTTGCAAAACATGGCTTGTTCTTAGGAGTGATTAGGTTTCTGTGTAAATTGTCTTGTGTCTTTGGGACTTAACCTTTCATACCATTGCAATGCCTCATTTAGGACTTAGCTTTTTTACTCATCATAATGCCTCATTTAGTTTATTTCACTACCTAACCCTGATGCAGGTTGGTTAGAAAAAAAAAAAAACCAAAACTCAACTAAACCCGTTGCCGTTGAGTCAAGTCTGACTCATAGTAACCCTGTAGGACAGAGTAGGACTGTCTCATATGGTTTCCAAGGCTGTAAATCTTTACAGAAACAGACTGCCACATCTTTCTCCTGCAGAGCAGCTGATGGGTTCAAACCCCTGACCTTTCAGTTAGCAGTCTAATGCTTAACCACTGCGCCACCAGGGGCTCCCTTGCAGGCTGGTAAAAAAAAAAAAAAAAAAATAGAATGAGTCAAATAGTACTAGGGGTTCTCCTGCATCTTCTGGGAAGTCCCAAATGCCGAACTCTCATGGGTTTTGTCCCTGTGAAGTAGAGTAAATTGTTAAGAGTTTGGTAGGTGATCTGCTCCTGTAAAAATTACAGCCTAGGAAACCCTATGGGGCAGTTCTCTGTCACAGAGGGTGGCTATGAGTCAAAAATCGACTAGCGGGCAGGCAACATCAGTTGTCTGACTACAATGATTTGGGTGTACTTCTCTGAGGAGGCAGAAGATTGGGAAGGTCCTCTTCACAATGAGTGTACCTTGATTCCATGCAGACCCTGAAATTAAAATGAATTACGGGATGGATTTTGACACTTTTACAATCTTTTCTTTTGGTTTCTGATTTCTCCCTGAGTTATCTGCATTTAAATTTTCTACTCACTGTAGGTATGAAGAAGAAAGGAGATGAGGTAAAGAAATTGTTACAATTAAGTGTTTTGATAGAAGTGAGAATTGCGAAAGTCTTTCATTTCCTGAGAAAATATGTGGGAGTATGTTTAATGGGAGTAAAAAGGATAATGTACTCAAATATTACATTCACTGTGAAGCAGAACTGGAGATGCAGTTTCTGTTAGTTTTCTAATCTTCACTCCTTTTTGAATGCTCTAGCTGGAAAAAAACAATATCCTGATTTAAGTTCTGAGTACAATTGAGTAAACTATTTAGGAAAGTGGACTAAATATTAATTCTAGTATCCAGTCTAGATGTGAGTGCCATACCCTGGCCACGGTACTACAATGTCACAGGAAGACACCTGGACCTGGAAAGCCCCCAATAGCGTAGGTGGGATGGGTGTAGGGTGGGGGCGGTTACAGAATGAGACCGACAGGCTGAAGATGAAGACTACAGGGTTGAGGAGACCACAGGCGGTATTCCAATACAGCCACTGGATCTTTTAGCTGCAAGGTGGTCTAAGGAGCAGGTATTCAGAGGCCATGGAAACACTTGGATGGCCAACTCCAAAGAGGGTGATATTTGGCATTCCAAGGAGCAAACAAAATAATATTAGGCTAATAATTCAGAAGCAGCCAGTTACACACTCAGGGTGGGGACTGGCAAGAATATTTCAGGGTCCTGGTTCTAGAGGAAGGAGCCTTGGTGGCTCAGTGGTTAAAGCAATAGGTTGCTAACTGAAAGATCGATGGTTTGAAACCAGCAGGTCCTCAGGAGAAAGATGTGGCAGTCAGCTTCTGTAGGGATTTACAGCCTTGGAAACCTATGGGGTCTCTATGAGTTGGAATCAACTTGAGGATAGTGGGGTTTGGTTGGATCCTAGAGGGACTGGTATCATGAAACCCATTATCAAGAGTATAGGAACAATACCGACCTTAAATGATCAATACTGAGTGATAAGATGAGACTATCTCTGGTCAACGGTCACAGAACTGGATTACAGTAGAACTGGCAAAAGTTGTGTGATAGATATATTTACAACAATGACAAAAACAAACAAAAAAACAAAAAAGAGTAGCTGCTGAGCCTGCTTATATACAACCAAGAGCCTCATGGGATGTGGTTCCTTGGTTTGGAGGTTCAGGGTCATGGTTTCATGGGACATCCCAGTTAGTTGGGCTAATAACTTGTTTAGTTTTTCTGTTCTCCCTCCTAGTCAAGTGTGTAGTGCCTGGGGTCTTAAAAGCTTACAAGTGGCCATCCAAGTCCTAGAGCAGTAGAGGAAGGAGAGTCAAGAATAGGAGGAGGATATGGAATTTGTGGCTAATTGCCTCCATGAACAACTGCTACCTTTGCCATGAGACCAGAAGACCTGGATGGTGCCTGGTTGAACATTTTGATCAAAGATTCTACAGAAGAATCCTAATCACAAGGGGGAAAATGCAGAACAGAAATTGAAATCATGGACTTTAGACTTTCTGGAGCCACCAGGGCTAGATAAATCCCTGAAACTACTGCCCTGAGATAACCTTTAAGCCTAAATCCGAAAATATACCCCAAAGTCTTCTTAAAAACGATATATAAAAAAAAGCTTGGCATAGCGGCACTTATGAAAATACCTTGCAGAGGGAAGAATCGGTACAAACGCAGAAGGTGCACATTAGTTTCATAAAAATACAGTAGGCTTTGACGACAACTGTTTCTTTGTATGGAATGTAATACAAGATTTCAGAATGCATGGCAAGCAAATAGCAAGTGTAAGGATGTGTTTCCAGCATGGGTGGTGGTTGTTACTAGCTGTGGCCTGTGAGGAGATTTGTGTTTCCAGCGTGGGTGGTGGTTGTTACTAGCTGTGGACTGTGAGGAGATCTGTGTTTCCAGCGTGGGTGGTGGGTTGTTACTAGCTGTGGCCTCTGAGGGAGTCTGTGTTTCCAGTATGGGTGGTGGGTTGTTACTAGCTTGGCCTGGCTTTCTGAGATTTCATGTAGTGTGTTGACTAGAGGGCCCTCCACCTTTCCAGCCACCCTGGCTTTTGCCTTCTTTGTGACTTCTGATGGAAAGAGCCTACCCTTAAGGAGTTGAGTATTTCTTCTTTCCATGAACTTCTGCTCATCACCCCAGTCTTAACCTACGGTGACACACGCTTTCCACGAGCTATAGAGATTTAGAGCAGATGGGGAAAAGGGACGGTGACCAAGCACTTGTAAGGGAAAGTGCAGGTGCGGGGCTGATAATTACCTTGAGAAGATTTGGTAACTTTAAAACAAGCTTTAAAACTAATTCTAAGCTGAAACTTAAATTCGTTGTTCTGGAATGAGAGAATATTGCTTGACGAATATATGCTGGGATTTTTCTCAACCAATAAGACTATTTAGACTTACAGTTTTCTCACTGATTTCTCTTTTCTTTGTTTCTCCTTTCGTTTGTTGCTTTTATGGCTCCATTATTCAAGATGGCACCAAATTGATGTGCCTGTTGTGAGTTACAGTGACGGGTATAGTTTGCCTCGAGGCCTGATGCACTCAGGTCACATTTTGTCATCTTTCGCCGGTGGAAGGAAGAAAAGGAGCGATCAATAGGTAGGTGAGACATTTCAAGCTAGAGACAAACTTAGCATCTAATCTGTTGAGTTCTGATTCAGGGAAGAGATTTCTGGACAATGCACAATCAAGAAACCATGAGAAGAACCCCCAAGACTATGGCCCCTGAATGCCCTGCCAACTCAGAACTGAAGCCATTCCTGAAGCCCGTTTTTCAGACAAAGATTAGACAGGCCTAGAAAACAAACAATAATACACAGGAGGAAGGTGCTTCTTAGTTCAATCAAATATATGAGACCAAATGGGCAATTCCTGCCCCAAAGCAAGACAATAAGGCAGGAAGGGACAGGAAAACTGGACAAGTGGACATGGGTATCCCAGGGTGGAAAAGAGCAGAGTGCTGTCACATTTTGGGGATTGCAACCAATGTCACAAAACAATTTCTGTATAAATTTTTGAATGAGAAACTAACTTGAGCTATAAACTTTGACCTAAAGCACAATAAAATTAAAAAACAAACAAACAAACTGTGGGACACACCACTCTTCCCACTGTCCGTCAAATCTGGAGGATGGGATAGAAATCAGTTCAGCAAGGTGGTTAGATTTTGTGGGCAGTGGGGTCAGGCACCCCTGAGTTTGAGTCCCAGTTCTGCTACTTATTATCCAAATGACCTTGTTGCTTAACTTCTTGTGTCCTTAGCTGTAAAATGATGAAACCTACCTGATATAATTGTTGTGAGGATTAAATAAAATAACGTACATGGCTCTGACAGAATGCCTATGTAAGTAAGGACAAAATAACTTAATTATTTTTGTTATTGTCACTGTTATTGTTAATTGTCTCCGTTCTGATGTTCATGTCACTAAAGATGGAAAAGGAAGCCCTGATGGCACAAAGGGTTAAGTGCTCAGAGAAGTGGTTAAGTGGTCTACACTAACAGAAAGGTTGGCGGTTTGAACCTACCCAGCAACTGCATGGGAGAAACACCTGGTAATCTGCTTCTTAAAGCTTACAGCCTAGAAAACCCTATGAGGCAGTCTGCTCTATCACATGGGATCACTATGAGTCCAAAACGACTGGGTGGCACCCACAACAAACAGAGAAAAAAAATCCAGCTGCCGTAGAGCCGACTTTGACTCATGGTGATCCCATTTGTGTCAGAGTAGAACTATGCCCCATAGAGTTTTCAGTGGCTGATTTTTTGGATGTAGATCTCCAGGCCTTTCTTCTGAGATGCCTCTGGGACTGGAACCTCCAAGCTTTTGGTTAGTGGCCGAGCTTGTTAATCTTTTGCACCAGGGTGGGTGGGGCTGTTGGATACTCTTTCCCCATGAAAGGAATTTCATCTTTTTCCTTTGGGTTTTGCTTCAAATCGCTTAGGGGTATGTGTGTGTTACAAATAAAAAAAAATTATAAAATTTGTAGTGATGTAGCTTGAACTCCAAGAGATAAGTGATTCATTTGCTTCAGTATTCATTATTATGGAATGGAAATGTGACGCCATTAAAAATTGTGCTTAAAAACTAAGGAAGTCATTCCAAATCCTGACCTTGTGATCAATCAAATGGTTGGAAGCTTTCCACATATTCATAAAAACAAGAAGCCACGAAGAAAATCTGGCTGGCTGGGCTCCCTATCGAAGGGCAGAGCAGTGATTCCCCACCTTGAACGTGCATCAGAATCTCTGGGGGGCTTGTGAGACACAGGCTGCTGGCCCCCTGCGGGGAACATGAAGGTGCTTCAGGTTGCTTGCTATCTGGTTTGACTCTCTAATAGATGCTGTGTAGGAGATATTCAGGAGTGCCTGGTGGTACAAACAATTAATGAACTGACTGCTAACTGAAAGAGTGGAGGTTCAAGACCCCCCAGAGGTGCCTTAGAAGAAAGACCTGGCTATCTCCTTCTGAAAAATCAGCCACTGAAAACCTTAGAAACCCAGTTCTACTCTGACAGACATGGAGTCACCTTGAGTGGAATCGACTCCAAGACTGGACTAGATAGTCAACCATGGTGCTTCTCTGAAGGCTCTGGGTAACTGGGCCCAGTGGCACGGAATAAAACAAGGAGAAAAAGATTTCAAATGTAAAGGTGGAGGGGCGGAGGATGGGGAGAAAAAGTAAATTACATAGCTTATTTGTTTTGGAAAAGGTAGATTGAAAAAAGCGTTTTGCATCTCTATACTGTCATATCCTAAAGGTTAAAGCTCGAGAGTTGTGGAATGTCCTTTGTGCTCCCTGTTTTTGTTGCACTTTGTGGGGAGGCAGTTGGAGATATGGTTTATACTTGGGATTGGTTTGGGACACCAGTTTGGAGAATCAGAGAGACACAGAGAGAAGTATGGAAATAATCTGATTTCTGTCAAATAGGCTGCTATCTTCGCAAATTGGTAAAAGTTAGGATTCCATTTTTTTAAAAAAGAAATGAACTTGAGTAGCTCCTGTATGAATTTAGCACAAACTCTCTTCCATAACTTTCCAATAGGCTTATGAGATGGCAAAAATATTTTTACTTCTCTACTCACAGAGAATTGTAAATGGGGAATATTGCCCCTAGACAAAAATCAGTTATCCTCATTTTTTAAAGCAGAAAGTTTATTGTGTTTTGAATCAAGAAAGAAACTCACTTGGCACTCAGGACTCACAGTTCTGTTATTATTTTTAATAGAAAAGCAAATACATTTTTGGAAAGGTACCCAGACAAACCCGAAGATGGAGACAAAGTGAGGGGATTTTAAATTTCAAACTTTAAATGGAAAAACAACAGCTGATTGCCACAGCTAAATGTTTCCACCTACAAAAGTTTAAAAAAAAAAAAAAAAAGAGGGAAAAGATTTAATAGATTAAGAATGAACACTCTTCAATTTATGTCTGATTTACTTGATAAAACCTAGGAATATATGTTGTTGTCGGGTGCTGTCGAGTCGATTGCAACTCATACCGACCCCATGTGACAGAGTAGAACTGCCCCATAGAGTTTCCTAGGCTGTAATCTTTACAGAGCAGCTTGTCAGGTCTTTTCTGCCATGGAGCTGCTGGGTGGGTTGGATTCACCAGCCTTTCAGTTAGCAGTCGAGTGCTTAACTATTGTGCCGTCAGGGCTCCCTGATGAATAGATCCAAACCAAAATCCCACTGCCATCGAGTTGATTCTGATGCAGTGACCCTATAAGGCAGACTGTCCATAGAGCTTCCAAGATTGTAATCTTTACAAAAGCAGACTGCTACATCTTTTTCCCGTGGAGTGGCTGGTGGATTCGAATCACTGACTTTTTCGGTTAGCAGAATTGACTCGACGGCACTGGGTTTTGGTGGTTAGCCAAGTGCTGTAACCACTGCGCCACCAGAGTTCCTTACAAATATATTTAAAAAACCAAAAGAACAAACATACCGCCATCGAGTCGATTCCGACTCATAGCAACCCTTTTATAAAAAAAAGCCAAACCAAACCCATTGCTGTCAAGTTGATTTCAACTCATAGTGACCCTATAGGACCCAGGAGAACTGCCCCATAGAGTTTCCAAGGAGTGCCTGGTGGATTCAAACTGCTGACCTTTTGGTTAGCAGCCACAGCACTTAACCACTATGCCACCAGAGTTTCCGACCCTTATATAGGAGGTTAAAATGTATTAATATGTAGTTATATATAATATAAATATACTAATATGCCCATCAAATATGAATTGCAGTTGATGGGTTCCTTTTCTATGTCATACATGGTGCCGGATCCTGAGGTTGCAAAATTGCCTACGACACAGCTCCTACCCTTAGTGGCCCGTAATGTAGGGAGGAGAAGAGAACATGAGCAGAAAATGATTACACAGTGTGGCCTGTGGAGACAGCCACCTGTATTACGCGTGTATGACTTTCACAGGGCACGTAATCCATGGCATTGTGCCAGAGATGTGACATATATGGGTAAGTGTGTGTGTGTGTGTACCTGTGTGAACTCCAATTCCTACAACAGACCTACTTTTACCCCCATTTTACAGGTGAGGAAACCAAAGCTTAGACAGATTAAAGTTGTTCAAGATCACTCAGCTAATGTTTAGCAAAACTGAGATTTGAACTTGGAGGTTAGAATGACCTTGAAACCTATACTCTTTGCATTATAATGCTGTGATTTTTTTTACCATCTGATCTAATTCATGTATAATCCTGTCAAGTTTATATGCAATTGTTCATCTTTTCTGGTAGATCTGGAAACCCTCTTAGACTGAAAATATTTTAGAAGTCACTTACATGTGATGGGAAATTTTCTCAGGAGTGAAATATTGAAAAACAGAGCTAGAACTCAGCACTCTCAATGACGTGAACCTTACTGCTCAGCACATGTTTCTTTGGGAGGAGGAAGTTGAATGTCCAATACATTCTCAAATAATGACACATCCTCCACGTTGAAGGATAATAAATTGGCTCTTTAAGAGATGCCCACTGCCTGTGCACATACATGCTTGTAGAAATGGCTAGTCAAGTCTCAAAGTGCACAGTAGAGGTGGACACATTTTCTTCCAGTCCTGGGTAAGTTTTGTAGTTGATCTTGGGTACTAGGATTTGAAAGATTTGAATCAAAATAAATATCCCTTCTGTGGAAAGGGAGAAATCTCGGATCTATTACTACTTACTAAATTTATGTTTTAAATATCTTCAGATTTTATGTTTTAAAGTTCTGCCGAGTTGTGCTTTATAACACACAGTTGAATGATACAATTACGGATGCTAGCTTCCTTCCTGGAGGTAGAATGAATATAACGTACGTAATCCATTCTGCCATAACGTGAGCTATTGGAAGTGACGCTTCGGGCTATTAGGGGTAAATCATATCTGAGAATGAATCAAGGCTTGGGCTGTATGCAGTATATTGGATTTACCCATTTCACAACTGTATTCATTAAATCCAAATCTGATGAAAGCTGTTCATATTAAATTTGATAACCCCAATTCTAGCAAGTTACACAAATTATAAAGTCCCTTTGAAAATTCTATGACATTTGTGTTATTTTTGTTCTCTAATAACGGGGGCATTTTTTATTAGATACCCATACTTAGCCATCTATTAGTGGGATTACTTCATGATGTATGACTATTATTGAATTATTTCAGAATTGAGTGCTCTTGCCTGATTTTTATCTTACTACTTTGGTGTTGAAGACTCAGGTAAATAATCTGAGTTTTTCAATTGAACTCAGTGAACTTTTGAGGAATGCTCATGATGTGGACAACATTGTGCAAGATGTGGTTGTTTAGAAGAGGAAAAAGAATTAACACTCAGCGTCTAGAAATTACTGCATGCTGAGATAATTGTTGTCGTTAGGTGCCATCGAGTCAGTTTTGACTCATAGCGACCCTATGCACAACAGAACGAAACACTGTCTGGTCCTGCGCCACCCTTGCAATCGTTGTTATGCTTGAGCTCGTTGTTGCAGCCACTGTGTCAATCCACCTTGTTGAGGGTCTTCGTCTTTTCCGTTGACCCTGTACTCTGCCAAGCATGATGTCCTCCTCCAGGGACTGATCCCTCCTGACAACATGTCCAAAGTATGTAAGACGCAGTCTTGCCATCCTTGCCTCTGAGGAGCATTCTGGCCGTACTTCTTCCAAAACAGATTTGTTCCTTCTCTTGGCAGCCCACGGTATATTCAATATTCTTCGCCAATGCCACAATTCAAAGGCGTCAACTCTTCTTTGGTCTTCCTTATTCATTGTCCACCTTTCACATGCATACGATGCGTTTGAAAATACCATGGCTTGGGTCAGGCGCACCTTAGTCTTCAGGGTGACATCTTTGCTTTGAAAAGGTCCTTTGCAGCAGATTTGCCGAATGCAATGCACCTTTTGATTTCTTGACTGCTGCTTCCATGGCCGTTGATTGTGGATCCAAGTAAAATGAAATCCTTGACAACTTCAATCTTTTCTCCGTTTATCATGATGTTGCTCATTGGTCCACTTGTGAGGATTTTTGTTTTCTTTATGTTGAGGTGTAATCCATACTGAAGGCTGTGGTCTTTGATCTTCATTAGTAAGTGCTTCAAGTCCTCTTCACTTTCAGCAAGCAAGGTTGTGTCATCTGCATAATGCAGGTTATTAATGAGTCTTCCTCCAATCCTGATGTCCTGTTATTCTTCATATAGTCCAGCTTCTCATATTATTTGTTCAGCATACAGATTAAATGGGTATGGTGAAAGAAAACAACCCTGAGGCACACCTTTCCTGACTTTAAACCAATCAGTATCCCCTTGTTCTGTCCTAACAACTGCCTCTTGGTCTATGTAAAGGTTCCTCATGAGCACAATTAAGTGTTCTGGAATTCCCATTCTTCACAGTGTTATCTGTTGTTTGTTATGATCCATGCAGTCAATGCCTTTGCATAGTCAATAAAACACAGGTAAACATCCTTCTGGTATTCTCTGCTTTCAGCCAGGATCCATCGGACATCAGCGATGATATCCCTGGTTCCACGTCCACTTCTGAAACCAGTCTGAATTTCTGGCAGTTCCCTGTTGATATACTGCTGCAACCATTTTTGAGTAATCTTCAGCAAAATTTTGCTTGCGTGTGATATTAATGATATTGTTCTATAATTTCCACATTCAGTTGGATCACCTTTCTTGGGAATAGGCATAAATATGGATCTCTTCCAGTCAGTTGGCCAGGAAGCTGTCTTCCATATTTCTTGGCATAGACGAGTGAGCACCTGCAGCCCTGTGTCTGTTTGTTGAAACATCTCAATTGATATTCCATCAATTCCTGGAGCCTTGTTTTTCACCAATGCCTTCAGAGCAGCTTGGATTTCTTCCTTCAGGACCATCGGTTCCTGATCATATGCCACCTCTTGAAATGGTTGAATATCGATTAATTCTTTTTGGTATAATGACTCTGTGTATTCCTTCCATCTTCTTCTGATGCTTCCTGCGTCTTTTAATATTTTCCGCATGGACTCCTTCACTATTGCAACTCGAGGCTTGAATTTTTTCTTCAGTTCTTTCAGCTTGAGAAACCTCGAGCGTGTTCTTCCCTTTTGGTTTTCCATCTCCAGCTCTTTGCACATGTCACTATAATACTTTACTTTGTCTTCTCGAGACGCCCTTTGAAATCTGTTCAGTTCTTTTACTTCCTCAATTCTTCCTTTTGCTTTAGCTGCTTGAAGCTCAAGAGCAAGTTTCAGAGTCTCCTCTGACATCCATCTCGGTCTTTTCTTTCTTTCCTGTCTTTTCAGTGACCTCTTGCTTTCTTCATGGATGATATCCTTGATGTCATTCCACAACTCATCTGGTCTTCGGTCACTAGTGTTCCATGAGTCAAATCTATTCTTGAGATGGTCTCTAAATTCAGGTGGGATATACTCAAGGTCATATTTTGGCTCTCATGGACTTGCTCTGATTTTCTTCAGTTTCAGCTTGAACTTCCATATGAGCAATTGATGGTCCGTTCCACAGTCGGCTCCTGGCCTTGTTCTCACTGATAATATTGAGCTTTTCCATCATCTCTTTCCACAGATGTAGTCAATTTGATTTCTGTGTGTTCCATCTGGCGAGGTCCATGTGTCCAGTCACTGTTTATGTTGGTGGAAGAGGTATTTGCGATGAAGAAGTCATTGGTCTTGCAAAATTCTGTCATTCGATCTCTGGCATTGTTTCTGTCACCAAGGCCATATTTTCCAAATACTGATCCTTCTTCTTTGTTTCCAACTTTCGCATTCCAATCACCAGTGATTATCAATGCATCTTGATTGCATGTTCAGTCGGTTTCAGACTGTAACAGCTGATAAAAATCTTCTATTTCTTCATCTTTGGCCCTAGTGGTTGGTGCGTAAATTTGAGTAATAGTCATATTAACTGGTCTTCCTTGGAGGCGTATGGATATTATCCTATCACTGACAGTGTTGTATTTCAGTATAGAGCTTGAAACGTTCTTTTTGATGATGAATGCAACACCATTCCTCTTTGAGTTGTCATTCCCAGCATAGTAGGCTATATGATTGTCCGATTCAAAATGGCCAATACCAGTCCATTTCAGCTCACTAATGCCTGCCTAGGATATCGATGTTTATGTGTTCCATTTCATTTTTGATGATTTCTAATTTTCATAGATTTCATACTTCGTACAGTCCAGGTTCCGATTATTAATGGATGTTTGCAGCTGTTTCTTCTCATTTGGAGTCATGCCACATCAGCAAATGAAGGTCCTGGAAGCTTTAGTCCCTCCATGCCATTAAGGTCAACTCTGCTTTGAGGAGGCAGCTCTTCCCCAGTCATCTTTTGAGTGCCTTCCAACCTGGGGAGCTCATCTTCCAGCACTATATCAGACAGTGTTCGGCTGCTATTCATAAGGTTTTCACTGGCTAATGCTTCTCAGAAGTAGACTGCCAGGTCCTTCTTCCTAGTCTGTTTTGGCCTGGAAGCTCAGCAGAAACCTGTCCTCCATGGGTGACCCTGCTGGTATCTGAATACCGGTGGCATAGCTTCCAGCATCACATGAACACACAAGCCCCCACAGTACGACAAACTGACAGACACGTGGGGGTTGAGATAATAATAGGCAAGATATCTGTATTGGATATTTGCCCTGTTATTTGTCAGAAACGGACAACTCCTTGGAGCAAGCCAAGTAGAAAAAACAACCTACCTTGTCATATTTAAATTCTCTCTAGGAATAAGAACAGCCATCCCCAAATGAATATAAATATAGTCTCTTTGCCTTTGCTGCATATTTCTAACAGTTTCATACCTGGTTCTTTTTTGTTGTTTTTTAAAAATTTTTATTGTACTTTAGATGAAGGTTTACAGAATAAACTAGTTTCTCATTAAACAATTAGTATACATATTGTTTTATGACATTGGTTAACATCCCCACGACATGTCAACACTCTCCCTTCTCAACCTTGGGTTCCCTATTACCAGCTTTCCTGTCCTCTCCTGCCTTCTTGTCCTTGCCCCAGGGTTGGTGTGCCCCTTTAGTCCCTGGTTCTTTTTTTTGAAAAATAAATTACTCATTAATTCTTTCTTTCTCATCTCTGACTTTCTAAGTGATCTATTCCACTCTCCTGGCTTATTCCCATCAGCAATAGCAGAACAAGTTGATTCAGGAGGGAAGGGCGGGAAAGATGGGAATTAGTCAAGAGTCGGTACTATGAATATTTAACCATCAGTTTCATTATTTTGAAACCTTTATAACTCAAACAATGCCTAAAAGGAATTGCTTTGCACATTTTCAATTAGAGGTTTCTGTAGACCTGCTTTAATGAAGAGCTAAAAATGATTTGTGATTACTATTACATAACGTTCCCATTTGTTTTTTATGGAAATGGGTATTCTTACATTTCTCAAAATGTTTTTTTTCTTTTGAATGGATTAAATGTTGTTTTCTGAAAATATTTTTCCATCCTATTAATTTACTGAGTAAACTGCCCTTTTAAGAACGAATGATGAAAACATAAGCCCCAACTCAACCTCACATCTTCTCTTATTCCATATTAGTGAAGCCTGAATCAGTGCTCTTTGAATATAACGAGTGATACCAATGATGAATTAAATATAAAAATCCCCTTTTCTATTGAATTTTCATAACATGAAACTTCTCTCTGGGCCACACATTTGATGTCTTTTAAAGACATTGTTTATGAAATTTGTGGAAATGTTAGCTTGTTAAAATGTCTTTGTGAATGTTCCCGACTTATAAGACCCAGGGGAGTGCTAGATGAAATTTGGGTGGACTCTTCACTTAGCTGAAATATTTTATATGTCCAGAAGATACATGTCTTGCTTGCATTTTATAGTGAAGAGCTTTATGAAAAAGAAATTTTTTTTAATATGGAAGAAAATGTCTATCAGTTAACAGAGCAGGAGATGTCAAGGGTCTTGCTCTGATGTTTATATATAACATTTTAAAATATGGTAGCAAGCTGAATAATATTGTGTTTTAATTTTCATTTGTTGTCTTTAAAATTATTTTGACTTTACTACAATTCAGATTCTATTTTGGCTGCATCTATCTTTGATAGGAAAATGTTTTAGTTCATCCCTGAAATAATCCCCATTGGTTCTCATGCTTTCTTCATTGACTCGTAACAGGTTTGAAAGCTAAATCAGTCCCACTGGAATTTATGTAATGGTGGTTTATCAGGTCGAGGTGCTATTTCATGGAGGTGAGATCTGTAGCCAGATGTGACTATGTTTTAAATTGATCTTTGAAGTGTCAAACAACTTTATCTATTGCAACATTGGAGACATTTTCTCACCTCTTCTTTCTTTCTCAATAATTTCTGTCATCTTTTCTTAAAGAAGGTTTCTAACTGAGCACAAATGTCCTTAGCAATGAGTTCTTGATTTGCCCACAGATTAAATCATTAATGGAGTGACTGTATGGTTATACGGTAATCAAATGAAGTTATAATAATAGTAGCTAATTTTTTTTTTTTTTTAATGTCTAGCCAGTACTTTTTTTTTTTTTTTTTTTTGCCTTTGACCAAGAGAAGTTTATTCTCTCACAGTCTGGTGGACTAGAATTCTGAATTCAGGTGCCAGCTCCAGGGGCAGACTTTCTTTCTTTCTAGTCAATACTTTTATGTACTAGGCTGTATAATAAATGCATTCATGGTAGTGTTTAAATTAATCTTCACAGTTAACCCTACTTCTTGAATGGGGAGGTTGAGGGATAATCCTTTGAGGGTGAATTGAGATGATGTCTAAGTCACTTAGACAATACATGATGAAAGTAGGTTGCAAACCCAGAATTTGCCTCATGCCCAGGTCTACGTGTTTAATAACTGCATTTACCAGAGTAATGCCACTTCCCTTGGAAGTTCTCCTTCCTCAGGCAGCTAGAACTTTTAGCCAGTACTATGTCCTAATATATCAGCTGTTATAGATTATTTATTAGCTGTTTATCAGCGTTAACATCAAAGAGACTAAAGAAAAATGCAAGAATAGTAAAAACAAAATGCCAGTCAGTTTATCTCCTTGTTATTTGTTTTGTAAAAGTTAGTATAGATGTGTGGAGTTAGCTAAATAATACATCAGCTAGTATTCTAACAAGGGCCATCCTTAGAGAATGTAGGCCTGAGGGCAAATCATGGTGTGTCCTGATTTCTTAAGTGAATACCTAGAACTCACCTTCTCTATCAATCCACTCCATCCACAGAGAGTTTCCTGGAATCCAGACCCTTTCCTTGCTCAGGGCCTTTTGTTGTTGTTGTTAGTTGCCATTGAGTTGGCCGAGTTGATCTTACGTAAAACAGAATGAAACATTGCCCAGTCCTGTGCCATATTGGTGATCTTTGACATGTTTGAGTCCATTGTCCTGGTGGTTTTGTCAATACATCTCATTGATGGTTCCCCTCATTTTCACTGACCTTCTTTACCAATTGTCTTAGGCTGGATTCTCTAGAGAAGCAAAACCAGTAAAGCATATAAATATATATATGTAGACAGGTTTGTATTAAGGAAATGACTCATGTGATTGTAGAGGTGTTTCCTGATTCACGTAGTCACAGGGACTGGTGAACCCAAGAGCCGCAAGTCAGACAGCAGAGCTCTGGCTCACAAGTGAATCCCGAGATCAACAGGCAAGATGTCAGGTAAGCTGCTAGCTCAAGTCCCGAGAACTGGAGGTCACATGAACAGTAGTCAGCTATAGAATCCAGTGAAAGCAAAGCCCATGAGCCTTGCTAGAAAGTCCACTTATATTGGATGCAGGCCACATCCCCAAGGAAAATCCCTCTTAATTGACTCGCTACTCACTGCAGATCCCATCATGGAGGTGATCACATTATATAACTTCTCATCATGGAGGTGGTCACATGATTACATGACTGGCAAACTACATCATAACTGCCAAACCACTGAGAATTGTAGCCCAGCCAAGTTGACACACAACCTTAATTATCACCAAAAAAAAAAAAAAAAAACCAACCACTGCCATCTAGTCGGTTCCGGCTCATAGTGACCCTATAGGGCAGAGTAGAACTGCCCCATAGGATTTCCAAGGAGCAGCTGATAGATTTGAATTGCCAATCTTTTGGTTAGCAGCTGAGCTCTTAACCACTGTGCCACCAGGGCTACTTAACGCAATCATACCAACCATGATACCTTCTGTAGCAATTGGTCTTTCATGATGATATGCAAAATTGTTGTTATGTGCTGTCGAGTTGTTCTGACTCATAGCAACCCTATAGGACTGAGTAGAACTGCCCCATAGGGTTTCCAAGGAGCAGCTGGTGGATTTGAACTGTGGACCTTTTTGGTTAGCAGCCCAGCTCTTAACCATTGTGCCACCAGGGCTCCGTGTCCAAAATGGTGAATGAAAATTTCTCCATCCTTGCTTCTAAGGAATTTTCTGGTTGTATTTCTTCTAAGACTGATTTGTTTGTTCTTCTGGCAGTCCACGGTATATTCAATAGTCTTCACCAACTCCACAATTCAAATACATCATTTCCTCTTCTGTCTTCCATTTTTATTTTCCAGTTTTCATATGCCTATGAGGCGATTGAAAAGACCGTGGCTTGGGTGAGGTGCACCTTAGTTATAGAAGTGACATCTTTTGTTTTTAGAACTTTAAAGAATTTTTTTTTTTTTTATAGCTTTGACCAATGCAATACATCATTTGATTTCTTGACTGCTTTTTTCTCCCATGACAGTTATTCTTTAGACCACCTCTTTTCTGCACTTAGGACCCTTGCTCTCTGGCACTTGCAAAGTCAGGGTTCTTCTAGTCCTTCTAGTCTCAGCTTAAATGTCGTCTCAGAAGGGCCCTTTCTGACCTCTTAGCAGAAATGAGATTTCTCATTCTCTCTCCCACACCCTGGCTGGTGCTTTTGGGAGCTGGTGTGGACTTATTATTTGTATTCCTCACTGGATTCTGAGCTTCTTAAACCCTGTCTGTCTTACCAATGTGTCTCTAGCATTGAGCAGACAGGCATGCAGTAGGTGCTCAGTGAGTACTCGAGAAATGGAAGAATGAATGAACAGGAGAACGTTGAAAAGGAGAAGAAATAGCCAAAAGGAACGGAATACAGTGAAAGTAACTCTTGAATTTGCAGCCTGAGCAAATTGAGTTGAGATAGATAATGGCAAGGGCTGTGGGGGTAGGGGAGGAGGATACTTTCCTTTAGCATGTGAACCCCGGACATCCTTGCCTTAGCACTTTGAAACTGAATGGGGTTGTCACAACTTCATCCTTTGAGAAATAGCTGTGTCTTGGTCACTTCTTTTATAGAGCAAGACCCTGATCCAAAATCCAGGCCTGAGGTTTGCTGTATCCTAGAGAAAGCTGTTTACACCTTGCCATAGATAATGAAGACTGGTCACTGGTGCATAATGGATTTTAGTATGTCCCTATTTTTTTTCTCCAAGACTGCAGAATTCAAAATAAATGACATGTCTTAAAGTACTGTTCTTTCTTTTGAGAAATGTTATTGTTAGATTTAAAAATTAAGTGTGCGCTGTTTGGATTACTGTCTTGCGTTGAAGGGTTCAGAGCTGCAGAGGTTCAGGGATGGAAACATAATTAAACATAGACAACTGAGGCCAGGAAACTAAGGAGAAAAGGAGGAAACGTGGAATAACAGTAAAGTGGCAAGTAGCGCTAACCAAAACCAAACCAAACCCAGTGCCATTGAGTTGATTCCGACTCGTAGACACGCCAAATTTCCTTCTACCACAGATCATAGTGGATGACATTAATTCTGTCTTGAAAGCCTGGGTTAAAAAAACACAGAAATAAGAGTGATGCTAGATTAATTGCCTAAAATATGTAAGTTGTATTATTATTTTAAGAAAGTGCTATAAGAAGAGAATTAGGAATTTGAGGTGGTGAGATACCTTAAGCCAGTGTCCCTGTGGGCTAATGAGAACTGAGAAAGTGAAGTAAGGAAGGAACCTTTGATATGAGAAGGTCCCGGGCCTGCAATACAGTCACTTAAATGCGAATGTACTTAAAAGGCTAACCCACTTTTTAAGGTGAATAGGAAAAACCAACCCAACCACCCACCCAACCACCCACCCACCCCCGTTTGGTTAGGGCTTTATCTTGCCACAAGTTAAAATTGATTCAGTGGTGTCATGGATTGAATTGTGTTCCCCCAAAATAGTATATCAATTTGGCTGGGTCATGATTCCCAGTATTGTGTGATTCTTCACCATTTTGTCATCTGATGTGATTTTCCTATGTGTTGTAAATCTTATCTCTATGATGTTAATGAGATTAGTGGCAGTCATGTTAATGAGGCAGGACTGAATCTATAAGATTGGATTGTGTCTTGAGCCAATCTCTTTTGAGGTATTAAAGAGAGAAGTGAGCAGAGAGAGAGGCAGGGGACCTCATACCACCAAGAAAGCAGTCCCAGGAACAGAGCGCATCCCTTTGGACCTGAGGTTCCTATGAGCCTTGGGAAATGAGGTTCCTAGACCAAGTGAAGGTTGATGACAAGGACCTTCCTCCAGAACTGACACAGAGAGAAAGCCTTCCCTTAGAGTTGGCACTCTGAATTTGGACTTCTAGCCCCCCAGAATGTGAGAGAATAAATTTCTCTTTGTTAAAGCTATCCACTTGTGGTATTTCTGTTATAGCATCACTAGATAACTAAGAAAAATAGCAACTGATTTTTGGTATTGGCTATTGTAAGCAACCAACAATAGGTTGATTACAAAAATTTTGAGTGGGAAAAAAACTGAAGATTGGGAGGAGACTAATTTTCAGAGATCTGTGGATTGGTGAATATTTTCATGTTATGACAACTTTGCTTCTTCGTGTAACCTTTTACCCAGGTGGCTTGCATAACACATGCACAGACTGCTAAGAACTCGAGTGATTCAGCCCCTGAACCAACACCTTGTCCTGTCCTGCCACCAAATCCTGCTACTAAGAAATGACTGGGAGATTAGGGAATTTCAAAGTTATCCCGATTGGCTACCAGAAAATTATTGTTTGTCCGTTACCCTTTTTACTAGATAGATTAAAAGCTATGTCTGTAGAAGTGAAAAGGAGCCTTGGTGGTGCAGCAAGTAAGTGCTTGGCTGCTGTCTGAAAGGTTGGCAGTAAGCACACACCCAGTGACTCTGTGGGAAAAAGACCTGGCGATCTGCTCCTGTTAAGATTACAGCCTAGAAAACCCTATAGGGCAGTTCTACTCTATAACATGGGGTTGAAACTCAACTTGATGGCACCCAACAACAACATAAAACCAAAAACCAGTTTCAAAGGAATTAAGTACAGTGGAACTGCTAATGTAATGATTTATGGTTAAAATGAATGATTATTATTATTTTCGGACACTGAGTTTTGGGGTGGTTTGTTATGCAGCAATAGAAAGCTGATACCAGGATCATGCTGAAGGTTGTTCCACAGATTTCCCACAGTTTAGAGAAAAGTAATCAGTGTTTCAGTGCTATCGTATTACAAACAAGGAAATCTTCTCAGGCTGAGTTGGGGTTCTGATGGTGTTAATGTAACAACCCTCCTCCCAAGACAATGTTTATTCTTCGGTATCCTGACAAATTTTTTCTTAAATATGAGAAGGAGTCTGGATGGGGGCAGGGATTTGGAGGAGGGAGGTGACTGGAATTAAGGAGAGTGTGACACGATATCTTCTTTTGGACCCTTGCCGGGGTTTGAGCTGATAGAACTCAAGTATTAAGATTCCAGGCATCAGCTGTCTGAATCTGGGTTCTCTAGAGGAGCAAAACCAATAAGGCATATATATAACTATATACAGGCATCCTTCATTTTATTGCACCTCACAGATACTGCATTTTTTTTTATTAATTGAAGGTTTGTGGCAACCCTGTGTCTAGCAAGTCTATCACACCGTTTTTCCAATAGTACGTACTCACTTGGTGTCTCTGCGTCACATTTTGGTAATTCTTACAATATTTCAAACTTTTTTGTTATTATTATATCTGTTTTGGTAATCTGTGATCAGAGATCTTTGATGCTACTATTGTAATTGTTTTGGGGCGCCACAAGCTGCACCCATATAAGACGGTGGACTTAATTGATAAATGTTGTGTATGTTCTTTCTGCTCCACCAACTGGCCATTTCCCCATCTCTCTCCCTCTCCTTGGGCCTCCCTGTTTCCTGAGACACAACAATATTGAAATTAGGCCAGTTAATAACCCTACAATGGCATAAGTGTTCAGGTGAAAGGAAGACTCGCACATCTCTCACTTTAAATCAAAAGCTAGAAATGATTAAGCTTGGTGAGGAAGGCATGTGGAAAGCTGAGACAGGCCGAAAGCTAGGCCTCTTGCACCAAACAGTCAAGTTGTGAATGCAAAGGGAAAGTTCTTGAAGGAAATTAAAAGTGCTACTCCAGTGAACATACTAATGATAAGAAAGCGAAGCAGCCTTATTGCTGATATGGAGACCGTGTTAGTGGCCTGGATAGAATATCAAACCAGCCACAACGTTCCTTTAAGCCAAAGCCTAACACAGAGGAAGGCTCTAACTCCCTTCAATTCTGTGAAGGCTGAGAGAGGTGAGAAAGATGCAGAAGAAAAGTTTGAAGGTAGCAGAGGTTGGTTCATGAGGTTTGAGGAAAAAAGCTGTATCCACAACATAAAAGTACAAGGTGGGGCAGCAGGTGCTGATGTAGAGGCTGCAGCAAGTTGCCTAGAAGATCCAGCTGAGATCATGGATGAAGACGGCTGCACTAAACGACAGATTTTCAATGTAGGTGAAACAGCCTTATGTTGGAAGAAGCTGCCATCTAGGACTTCCATAGCTAGAGAGAAGTCAGTGCCTGGCTTCAAAGCTTCAACGGGCAGGCCGACTCTCTTCTTAGGGGCTAATGCAGCTGGTGACTTCAAGTTGAAGCCAGTGTTCATTTACCATTACAAAAATCCTGGGGTCCTTAAGAATTATGCTAAACCTGCTCTGCCTATGCTCCATAAATGGGACCACAAAGTCTGAATAAGAGCACATCTGTTTACATCATGGTTTACTGAATAGTTTAAGGCTACTGTTGAGATCTACTGCTCAGAAAAAAAAAAAAAAAAATTCCTTTCCAATGGACAATGTACCTGGTCATTCACAAGCTCTGATGGAGACGTTCAAGGAGATTAATGTTGTTTTCATGCCTGCTAACAACATCTATTCTGCAGCCCATGGATCAAGGGGTAATTTCAACTTTCAAGTCTTATTATGTAAAAGAAATACATGTCGTAAAGCTGCCGTAGATAGTGGTTCTTCGGGTGGATCTTTGCAAAATAAATTGAAAACCTTCTGGAAAGAATTGATTCACCATTCTGGATGCCATTAAGAACATTCATGGGAGGAGGTCAAAATATCAGCATTAATAGGCATTTGGAAGAAGTTCATTCCATCCTTCATGGATGACTTTGAGGGGTTCAAGACTTCAGTGGAGGAAGTAACTGCAGATATGGTGGAAATAGCAAGAGAACTAGAATTAGAAGTGGAGCCTGAAGATGTGACTAAATTGCTGCAATCTCACGATAAAACCTTAAAGGCTAAGGAGTTGCTTCTAATGGATGAGCAAAGAAAATGGTTTCTTGAGATGGAACCTACTCCTGGTGAAGATCCTGTGAACATTGTTGAAAGGACAACAAAGGATTTAGAATATCACATAAACTTAGTTGATAAATCAATGGCAGGGTTTGAGAGGATTGACTCCCATTTTGAAAGAAGTTCTGCTGTGGGTAAAATGCTACAGAGAAATCTTTCGTGAAAGGAAGAGTCAGTTGATGCAGCAAACTTCATTGCTGTCTTATTTTAAGAAATTGCGACAGCCACCTCAGCCTTCAGCAGCCACCACCCTGATCAGTCAGCAGCCGTCAACATCGAGGCAAGATCCTCCACCAGCAAAAAGATTACAGCTCGCTGAAGGCTCAGATGATGGTTAGCATTTTTTAGGAATATAAGGTATTTTAAATTTAGGTATGTACATTTTTTTTTTAGACATTATGCTGTTGCACACTTAATAGACTACAGTATAGTGTAAACATAACATTTATATGAACTGGGGAACCAAAGACTTTGTGTGACCTGCTTTATTGCAGTATTTGCTTTATTGTGATAGTCGGGAACCAAATCCATATTATGTCCGAGGTATTCCTCTATAGAGAGATTTATTTCAAGGAAATGGCTCATGCAGTTGTGGAGGCTGGCAAGTCCGAAATCCGTGGATCAGGCAGCAGAGTGGAGGTCGACGTACATGATTATAGGGACTCACCAACCCAAAATCTGCCAGTCAGGCGACAGGGTACTGGCTCGTGGGGCTGTAGGAGCTGGTGAATACAAAATCTGCAGGTCAGGCAGCATGCTTAAATCTTCTCATGTCCCACGAACTGGAACTCAGAGGATGATGAGACAAATGCCAGATCAGAAGGGGAGAGAGTGTGCTTTGCCAGAACATTCATATATATATTGGATGCAGCTCACATTCCCAAGGAAACCCCCTTTCCTACTGGTTGGCTGCTCACATCAGATCACAAAATGGTGGATGATTACATACTGTCATCCATGGCCTAGCCAAGTTGACACATAACATTAACTATCACACCAGTATATCTTCTTGGGACGCAGCTGATACAATGTGGCCCTGAGGTGGGGAGAGAGCCATTCCCCTTACCTCTGAATGGAATGCTGCCTGGTCCTGGAACCTTGGGACAGTGATTTGGGAGCCTTGAGAAAGCAGGGACAGTGATTTTCTCAATGTGGGCACTGCCACAGGGTCATGGGTGGTGAGCATCTTTCCAGTGGCTTCATGGGCAGTGGTGAATAGTCACAAATGGGAATCAATAGAAAAGGAAAGACAGAGCAGTGGCTTTGGTTTACTTCTAACACAGATTGGTTTGTGGGCATACATAAGACATATCTCTGGAGACCTCTCAAATGTGGTCCCAGGACCAGTAGCATCAGTACCACCTGGAAACTTGCTGGAAATACAAATTCTCAGGACTTTCTTCAAAGCCAGGGGAATATGCTTTAATATAGACAGAGGTCGGAAGTATGAGGGAGGGAATCAGTGCCTTGGGGTGGGGGGGGGCAACACTCAACCAACAGAGTAGGGAGTTGGTAGATAAATACCTCAGAATCCTATTCTTTAGAGGGACATTTCTGCATTTTACACAGTTCCTGTGGGTCCCCCACAGAATTGAGTCACAGATACACATGGTGGTAACCAGGTAAAAATGTATTCATTAACTTCCTCACTCCTTCACTTCTGCTCCTGGGATCACCTCCTGAATAAACCACTTGCATCTAAGTCCTAGCTTCAGGCTCTGCTTGTGTTGTTGTTAATTGCTGCTGAGTCAGCTCTAACTCATGGCGACCTTATGTATAGTACAACTAAACATTGCCTGGTCCTACATCTTCATGATCATTGCTATGCTTGAGTCCCTTGTTGCAGTTTTTGTGTGAATTCATCCCCTTGAGGGTTTCCCTCATTTTCCCTGGCCCTCTACCAAACATGACATCCTTTTCGAGTAGTTGGTCTTTCTTGATGATGTGTCCAAAGTAAGGGAGTCAAAGTCTTGCCATCATCGCTTTTAAGGAGTATACTGGTTAAGACTGATTTTTTTGTTCTTCTGGTAGTGTGGCATATTCAATGTTCTTCACCAGCCCCACAATTGAAGGCATCAATTCTTCTGTCTTCCTTTTTCATTGTCCAGCTTTTGCATGCATATGAGGTGATTGAAAAGACCATGGCTTAGGTCAGGTGCACCTTAGTCAGCAAAGTGACATCCACTTGTGGGGGGACCCCAAACTAAGATACCCACAAATACATCATTGGTTTGTGAGAATACTTTGATTTTTGTTTTGTATGTTGATGCCAAAAAATATTTTCAAGCTCCATCCTATACGGAGGGGCCATATGAAAGGGACATGGGAGCTTTGTCACTTTTGGGAACATCCATAATGTTGCTTAGGAGGAGAAAAGACCCCACCATAATTCTGGCATAGGTGAAAGTAACTGCATTCATGATGTGGCTGCCAAGGGCAATGTTTCAGCCTGATTCTCTCATTGGTTTAGCTCCCTATGGCCTGGGAATTAAACCCCCGACTGTGTGCAATTTACACTCCTTGAGAAGTTTAGCCTGTTGGCAAGCTGTTCCTTGGCATGTCTGGATGAGGAACAGAAATGAAATCTTCAGCAGCTTAGCACAAGCGTTTTTTGTTATTTTAAATATTTAACTCACATAAGTGTATTTTTTTTTTACAATGTATAATAAAGTGATGGTTAAAATGCTACTAAAGAACAAGGAATTTAGGTCTTATGCCCAGCAGTTTAGTTTCTCAAAGATACTGAATACTTTTGCTTGAATGTGGGGGAAAGCAGTGCAAAGGAAATGAATATCTTTATCATAAAAGAAGGGTAATAGCTAATAGCTGCAGCGGAGACAGGTAAATAGAAGTGTTAAGTCTTGCTTATACCTCTACTGAAAAGGATAATAATTTATTTTGTTTACACCTATGATTCTATAGATTTATGAAAGATGTCAGGACATGAAAATGTTGACTTCACCTGGGTTTTTGCCATGAAATACATGATGCATGAAATTTTGGCATACTTATAGACATTCATACACATCATTTATGTGTAGGAAGAAATAATTCCAATATATCATGGTGGTTATGGTAGAGAAGGAGTCATTTTGAAGACGTAGAATTAATATTGATAGTACAGTTATTATAGAACCTTAATTCATTTTTTTTCTCCACTTCAGTTTTCTTTTTTGGTGTACTCAGATATTAGCTATTGTTCAGCCCTTTGCTGTGTCTTCTGCCGTGGCAGCTGCCATCTAAAAGCTGGATGGGGAAGAACAAATTCTGAATGAGGATATAAAGGAAGCAGTGCACATGGCAGGCAATGCTTTTTCCCGGTTGTTACTGCAGAAGCTATGTGGTATCGTGGAAGGAATGTGGTCTTTGGAGTCAGATTTTGGTTTAAAGTTTAGCCACTACTCACTGCTGTCGAGTTGATTCCGACTCATAACGACTCTACAGGACAGAGTAGAACTGCCTGATAGAGTTTCCAAGGAGCGCCTGGTGGATTCGAACTGCCGACCTCTTGGTTACCAGCCATAGCACTTAACCACTATGCCACCAGGGTTTCATCATTAGCTATATATAATCAAATGAAGATTATTTAAAATTTTGAGTCTCAGTTTTCTTACCTATGAACAAAGATAACAATATCTGCCTTGCAAGATTGCTGTAAAAGTTGTTGTTAGCTGCCATCAAGTCAGTTCCCACTCATAGGGACCCTTATGTACAGCAGAATGAAACACTGCCCAGTCCTGTGCCATCCTCATGATCATTGTTGTGCTTGAGCCCATTGTTCCAGCCACTGTGTCAATCCATCTCATTGACCCTCTTTTTCCCTGACCCTCTGCTTTACCAAGCATAATGTCCTTCTCTAGGGACCGATCCCTTCTGATAACATGTTGAAAGTACGTCAGACGAAGTCTCACCATCCTCGCTTCTAAGGAGCATTCTGGTTGTACTTCTTCCAAGACAAATTTTTTTGTTCTTCTGGCAGTCCATGGTGTAGTCAACATTCTTTGCCAACACCATAATTCAAAGGTGTAAATTCTTCGGTTTTCCTTATTCATTGTCCAGCTTTTGAATGCATGAGGCAACTGAAAACACCATGGCTTGGGTTAGGCACACCTTAGTCCGTAAAGTGACATTTTGCTTTTTGACACTTTAAAGAGGTCTTTTGCAGCAGATTTGCCCAGTGCAGCATGTAGTCTGATTTCTTGACTACTGCTTCCATGGGAGTTGATCGTGGATCCAAGTAAAATGAAGTCCTTGACAACTTCAATCTTTTCTTCGTTTATCATGATGTTGCTTACTGGTCCAGTTCTGAGGATTTTTGTTTTCCTTATGTTAAGGCGTAATCCGTACTGAAGGCTATGGTCTTTGATCTTCATCAGTAAGTGCTTCAAGTCCTCCTCACTTTCAGCAAGCAAGGTTGTATCATCTGCATAATGCAGGTTGTTAATGAGTTTTCCTTCAATCCTGATGCCCTGTTCTTTTTCATATAGTCCAGCTTCTTGAATTATTTGCTCAGTGTAAAGATTGAATAAGTATGGTGAAAGGATACAACCCTGACACACACCTTTCCTGACTTTAAAACATGTAGTATCTCTTTGTTCTGTTTGAACAACTGCCTCTTGATCTGTTTACAGGTTCCTCATGAGTACGATTAAGTGTTCTGGAATTCCCATTCTTCTCAATATTATTCATAATTTGTTATGATCCACACAGCCAAATGACTTTGCATAGTCAATAAAACATAGGTAAACATCTTTCTAGTATTCTCTGCTTTCAACCAGGATCCATCTTACATTAGCAATGATATCCCTCATTCCATGTCCTCTTCTGAATCTGGCTGAATTTCTAGCAGTTCCATGTCAATGTTCTACTGCAACCCATTTTGAAGGATCTTCAGCAAAATTTTGCTTGCATGTGATATAAATAATATTATTCGATGATTTCAGTGTTCAGTTTGATCACCTTTCTTTGGAATAGGCATTAAGTATGGATCTGTTCTAGTCAGTTGAACAGGTAACTGTCTTCTAAATTTCTTGGCATAAATGAGTGAGCGCTTCCAGCACTGCATCGGTTTGTTGAAACATCTCAATTCTGTTAATTCCTGGAGACTTGTTTTTCACCAATGCCTTCAGTAAAGCTTGGACTTCTTCCTTCAATATTTTCAGCTCTTGTTCATATGCTACCTCCTGAAATGGTTGAATGTCAATCAGTTCTTTTTGGTACAGTGACTCTGTGTATTCCTTCCATCTTCCTTTGATGCTTCCTGCATCATTTAATAATTTCCCCATAGAATCCTTCACTATTGTAACTCGAGGCTTGCGTTTTTTCTTTAGTTCTTTCAGCTTGAGAAATGCCAAGTGTGTTCTTCCCTTTTGGTTTTCTAACTCTGGGCCTTTGCACATGTTTTTATAATACTTTAATTTGTCTTCTCGAGCCTCCCTTTGAAATCTTCTGTTCATCTCTTTTATTTCATCATTTCTTCAGTTTGCTTTAGTGACTCAACATTAGAGCAAGGTTCAGAATCTCCTCTGACATCCACTTTGGTGTTTTCTTCTTTACTGTTTTTTAATGACCTCTTGCTTTCTTCATGTATAATGTCATTCTTCAACTTGTCTGGTCTTTGGTCATTAGTGTTCAGTGCATCAGATCTATTCTTTAGATGGTCTCTAAATTCAGGTGAGATATACTTGAGGTCGTACTTTGGCTCTTTTACACTTGTTCTAAGTCTCTTCAGCTTCAACTTGAGCTTGCATATAAGCAATTGATTTGTTCTGCAGTCGGCACCTGGCCTTGTTCTAACTGATGATATTGACTGGTATTTGAATACCGGTGGCATAGCTTCCAGCATCATAGCAACACGCAAGCCCCCATAGTATGACAAAGTGACAGATTAGTATGACAAAGTGACAGATGTATAGGGGGCTGTAAAAGTTAGAAATAATGTGTGTGTATATATATATATATACTGTATATATATATATACTGTATATATATATAGTGTCTAGAAAGTTTACAATGTATGTATTGTCTAGAAAGTTTATAATAAGAGGTAAATATTATTACTGTTAATTTAATATGTTGAAAGGAGTTTCCAGATAGAGATGATATTTATAAGAAGGATGAGTGGGAAAACTAGGGTTTGGGCAGGTTTCCTGGCTAGTAGGTGCCAGGCTATACCGAAACCTTGGAATAAACAAAGTGACTCAGCTTGAAGGTCTTGAAATATAACCCTACTGATTTTAGGGTATTGTGATTCTCAAACATGGGTGATGATCAGGATAGCCAGAGGACTTGTATAGAAATACGTATTCCTGAGCATCATCCCAGAGCTGACTTAGAATGTCCGGGTACCGGGCTATATATGGGGCTAGGGAATCTGAAGAAGGAGCCCTCGTGGTGCAGTGGTTAAGTGCTTGGCTGCTAACAGAAAGTTCGGCGGTTCGAACCCACAAGACGCGTTGTGGGAGAAAGATGTGACCTTTGGCTTACAGTAAAGATTACAGCCTTGGAAACTCTATGGGGCAGTTCTACTCTGTCCTATAGGTAGAGTCCCTATGAGACAGAATGGACTTAATGGCAATGATTTTGGTTTTTTTAACGGGTTTAGGGAATCTGAATGTTTAGAAATTGCCCAGGTGATTCTGGCAATCAGTCAGCTTTGGGGACCACGTCTCAAGATTCAGATCCAGCCCCTCCAGGCCACCTTGGGGCATCATTGTGTGAGTAGCTATAACTTATTCTTAAGACCTTCTTTTTTGGCAACCATTACGCCTTTCTACTCTGAACCAAATTACACAATTTCTTAATATTATCTGATATCCAGTCCATATTCAGATTGCCCAAACTGTCTCAAAAATGTTTTTTTTACAGTTGGCTTTTTGGAATCAGTATCCAAGCAAAGTTCCGCGTATTACATTTTGTTCTTGGATCCTTAAGTACTTCTTTTTATCACTGATTTGTTGGAGACACTGTGTCATTTACGCTGCAGAGTGCTCGACATTCTGAATTTGACTAATCGTTTCCTCATGGTATTGTTGAACATGTATCTCATGTAACCTGGTAATTTAATATGGAGGCTTGATTAGATTCAGGTTCAGTTTTTTTGAATATTACGTTTATAATGTGTTCCTGGGTGATGCAAATGGTTAAGCACTCAACTACTAGCCAAAAGGTTGCTGATTCAAACTCACCCAGAGGTGTCTTGGAATTCAGGCTTGGGGATCTGCTTCGAAAAGTCACAGCCTTCAGATCTCTATGGAACAGGTCTAGTCTGCACACGTAGTGTTGCCATGAGTCAGAATCCACTCAATGACTGCAATGAACAACAACAAATGTGTTCTAATTCATTATAGCCAGTATTCTTTCTGGTGCAAATTGTCTCATCTTAGGTCAGTGGGAGCCACTTCATATGTCCTTTGACACAACACCACCAGTCTTTGATAATGTCCTTGCTTTCTGGAACAATAAGATATTCCAGGTTCATCTTGTATATTTCCTGTTGTAAATCTAGAATCAGCAATTCCACTAAGGAGCCTAGCTTCATTTCAGTGGGGAAGGGTATTTAGAGACCGCAATCTGAGTGCCAAGAGTGCTCATTGCTACCATATAACCATTGCTTTTAGCCTTTTCAGTAGATAGGAAATACACATTTTTTAAAGAAAGAAATCATGAATTTAAACTGACGATTCCAATTCAGATTTAGGATTATAAGTTTTTTTTTTTTTTAATTTGCTTGATTTTATCCTTGTTTCTCTTTTGTCTTATGTTGAAAATTTGAATCCCTTCACCTTAACCTGTATAGTTATACTGTTGTAACCATTCTTTACCCACCCTATGGTTACCCTGTATTGTAAGGGGCTAAGCCCTGCAGTCTGCATTTCCTGGGCTTACCTTAACAGTTTGGTGTTTGTCAATGGAAACAACTGGAAGGAGATCTGAGATGGAAAGCGGGGGAATGTTAGATTATTTTCCCTTTCCATTTCTGCCTTGGGAATCACCTCTGGCAGTAGCTTTGTCTCCTCTGAAGCCTCAGCTCCTACTGACTTGCCATTATTCCAGCTTTTATTGGGTAACCTTAGCTCCTGGCTCTAGTTATACCACTCTGGCTTAGGGATGGTAGTAGCTTCTTCTTGCTGCTAATCTTTGGGTTGCTTCACTAACCTCTGTTTTTTTCAGTCCTTCTGTCACCTGTGTACCTAATTGCCTATATCATAGTCTTTCTATTTTAAATACTCAAATGACTTCTATTTCTTGGTTAGATTTCTGATACAGCAGTGTTGTTTAAGCATTTAACATTTTATTTTACCAACAGAGTGTTGTGCATTTTTGACTACTTGGAGCTTGCAAATGAAATCCTGACAGTCATTATCATCATTAACACAAGTCATTTATTAATCATGAAACTGTGGGTACCATTTCACACATTTATGTTTTCCTTTTAATCGCAACTGTAAGCCTTTGTCTAATTATACTTCCCACCAGCTCCTGAACTTCCTTTCCCACTGCTGTCACCCCACTTCAGGCCATTATGACAGTCTTCTTAAATTTTGCAATGACTTCACAACTTGTTCCCCACCTTCATTCCCTCCATTTTCCAAATCTATTTTAATACATGCTGTGAGACTTATTTTTATAAAGTTCAGCTCTGATAATGTCACGCCATCACTAAGAAAGAAAATCTCCTGTGGCTCCCTATCACCTACCAAATTAAGCAGAAACTCTTTGTGCGGGCCTTCAACATTCCCCACAAGATATCCCCAAGCTTACCTCTGTGGAGCTTCTCTTCATACACCCCATACTTCAACCTTGGAAGTAAAAAAAGGCATCTTTGAGTTTTCTATATATAGCAGAGCTGGTGAAGGGAAATGCTTTGTCAGAAACCAAGTCAAACGAGGCTTAAAGGAAGTTAGCAAATTTGGGTATCACCATCATAAAAATGATTTCTTCTACATTTATTAAATTCTTTTATAAAAGATGTTCCCTCATTAACTATTTGATTACTCTGGACTACTGAAAAGGCAAGTTAAACACTTGATTTTCCCCCATTTATTATCAATTTTCAGAGTAATGAGTTGGTGCCTGTACCAGTCATGGTTCTCCAGAGAAACAGAACTGATACAACATATATTAAGAGGTTTGTTTTAAGGAATTGGCTCATGTGACTGTGGGGGCTGACCAACACTTAGAAAACTACTGTGTTACAGTCTTGAGGCAGAATTCCTTTTTTTCACGGAAACCACAGTATTTGATCTTAGGACCTACACCTGATTGGATAAGGCCCACCATCATTATCAAGGGTTATCTCTTTTACTTAATGTCAACTGATTGTAGATGTTAACCACATCTACAAAATACCTTTATAGCAACACCTAGACTAGTGCTTGACTAAATAGCTAGGCACTATAGCCTCACCAGAAACCCTGGTGGTGCAGTGGTTAAGTACTACAACTGCTAAGCAAGAGGATGGCAGTTCGAGTCCACCAGGTGCTCCTTGGAAACTCTGTGGGGCAGTTCTACTCTGTCCTATAGAGTCACTATGAGTCAGAATCAACTTGATGGCAACGGATTTGGTTTCCTTTTTGGTTTATAGCCTCACGGAAATCCTGGTGGCGTAGTGGTTAAGAGCTATGGCTGCTAACCAAAAGGTTGGCAGTTCAAATCCACCAGGTGTTACTTGGAAACCCTGTGGAGCAGTCCTACTCTGTCCTATAGGATATCTATGAGTCAGAATCCACTTGATGGCAATGGGTTTTTTTTTTATTATAGGCTAGCCAAGCTGACGTAAAATAAACCCTCATGGTGCCAAAGCAATTCCCAATGGTGACTGCTATAAGTTGATTTGTTTCCCTTGAAAAGATAAGTTCAATTCTTAACCCCCAGTACCTGTTAATGCAACCTTATTTAGAGACGGGGTCTTTGCAGATGTAATTAGTTAACATGAGGTCATATTGAAATATGACCTTAATCTGACAGGTGTCTTTATAAGAAGAGGAGAAGAGACACAGAGACAGAGAGAAACAGAGGGAGAACTCCATGTGAGGATGGAAGCAGAGAACAGAACAATACATCTACAAGTCAACAAATGCCAAGGATTTCCAGTCATCACCAGAAACGAGGAAAGAGGCATGGAACAGGTTCTCTCTCAGAGCCCTCAGAAGGAATCAACATGATCAACATCCTTATTTTGGACTTCTAGCTTCCAGAATTATGAGAGAGTAAATTTCTGTTGTTTAAGGCCACCAAGTTTGTTGTAATTTGTAATAGCATACCTAGAAAACTAATACACTAAACTGATGAATTTTTGAATATTATTATGAACTAATGAATCATTATATATTCGTATATATAAATATATTTCTGTATAGGTATATAAATATATATTATTGTATATATTTGTGTATATTTATTATATATTTATTTTATATACATATATTTATTTATTTTATCTGTCAGTTTGTCATAATATGGTTGCTTGCATGTTGCTACGACACTGGAAGCTATGCCTCCAGTATTTCAAATATCAGCAGAGTCACCCATGGTGGACAGGTTTCAGTGGAGCTTCCAGACTAGGACAAACTAGGAAGAAGGACCTGGTAATCTACTTCTAAAAATACTGGCCAGTGAATTATAAATTTTGACCAACTTCTGCAGCCTGACATTGATCAAGCATGTAATGAAGATGCATTCCTAATTAGTGGTGATTGGAAAGAAGGATCAGTAGTTGGAAAATATGGCCTTGGTGACAGAAATGACACCAGAGATTGCATGGTAGAATTTTGCAAGACCAGTGGCCTATGCATTGGAAATATCTTTTTTCAACAACATAAATGGCAATATACATGTGGACCTCACCAGATGGAATGCACAGGATTCAAACTGACTACATCTGTGGAAAGAGATGATAGAGAAGCTCAGTATCATCAATATTGGAATAATGCTAGGGGTTGACACAGAACAGACCATCAATTGCTTATATGTAAGTTCAAGTTAGGGAACCTGGTGGTAAAATGATTAAGTGTCAATAGGTTAAGTTCAAATTGAAGCTGAAGAGAATTAAAACAAATTCACAAGAGCCAAAGTACAACCTTGAGTATATCCCACCAGAATTTAGAGACCATCTCAAGAATAGATTTGACGCATTGAACACTAATGACTGAAGATCAGGTGAGTTGTGGGATGACATGAAGGACATATACATGAAGAAAGTGAAAGGTCATTGACAAGACAGGGAAGAAAGAAATGACCAAAATGAATGTCAGAAGAGACTCTGAAACTTGCTTTTAAATGTAGAGTAGCTAAAGTGAATGGAAGAAATGAAGTAAAAGAGCTGAACAGAAGATTTCAAAGGTGGCTCAAGGAGACAAAGTAAAGTATTATAATGAAATGTGCAAAGACCTGGAGTTAGAAAACCAAAAGGGAAGAACAGGCTTGGCATTTCTAAAGGTGAAAAAACTGAAGAAAAAATCCAAGCCTCAAGTTGCAGTATTGAAGATTCTGTGGATAAAATAATGAATGACATAGGAAGCATCAAAAGAAGATGGAAGTGATACATGATGTCACTATACCAAAAATCATTGGTCAACATTCAATCATTTCAGGAGGTAGCATACAGTCAAGAACCAGTGGTACTGAACGAAGAAGTCCAAGCTGCACTGAAGACATTGGTGAAAAACAGTGCCCCAGGAATTGATGAAATACCAATTGAGATTTTAACAAACAGATGCAATGCTGGAAGTGCTTGCTCATGTATGCCAAGAAATTTGGAAGACAGCTACCTGGCTAACCGATTGGAAGAGATCCTTATTTGTGCTGCCCATTCCAAAGAAAGGTGATCCAACAGAACACAAGAGTTATGGATCAATATCATTAATATCATAGAGTAGTAAAATTTTGCTGAAGATAATTCAAAAACAGTTGCAGAAATTCAAGATGGATTCAGAAGAGGACATGGAATAAGGGATACCGTTGCTGATGTCAGATGGATCTTAGCTGAAAGCAGAGGATACCTGAAAGATGTTTATCTGTGTTTTATTGACTATGCAAAGGCAATCAGCTATGTGGATCATAACAAGTTATGGATAACATTGCAAAGAGTGAGAATTCCAGAACATTTAATTGTACTCATGAAGAAACTGTACATAGACCAAGAGGCAGTCTTTCAAACAGAACAAAAGGATACTGTGTGGTTTAAAATTAGGAAAGGTGTAGGTCAGGGTTGTATCCTTTCACCTACTTATTCAGTCTGTATTCTGAGCAAATAATCTGAGAAGCTAGACTGTATGAAAAATGTGGCATCAGGATTGGAGGAAGACTCTCCAACAACCTGTGATACACAGATGACACAACCTTGCTTGCTGAAAGGGAAGAGGACTTGAAACACTTACTGATGAAGAGCAAAGACTACAGCCTTCAGTATGGATTACACCTTAACACAAGGAAAATACAAACTCTCACAATTGGACCAATAAGCAACATCATGATGAATGGAGAAAAGATAGAAGTTGTCAAGGATTTCATTTTACTTGGATGCACAATCAATACCTATGGAAGCAGCAGTCAAGATATCAAACGACTTATTGCTTTGGGCAAATCTGCTGTAAAAGACTTCCTTAAAGTGTTAAAAAGCAAAGGTGTCACTTTGAGGACTAAGATGTGCCTGACCCAAGCCATGGTATTTTCAACCGCCTAATATGCATGTGAAAACTTGACAATGAATAATATGCATGCGAAAACTTGACAAATGAATAAGGAAGACTGAAGAAGAATTGATGCCTTTGAATTATGGTGTTGGTGAAGAATTGTGAATATACCATGGACTGCCAGGAGAACAAACAAATCTGTCTTAGAATAAGTATAGCCAGTCTGTTCCTTAGAAGTGTGGGTGACGAGACTTCATCTCACCTACATTGGACATGTTATCAGGAGGTACCAGTCCCTGGAGAAGGGAAAGGACAATGTGCTTGATAAAATAGAGGGTCATCAGAAAAGTGGAAGACCCTCACTGAGATGGATTGACACAATGGCTGCAACAATGGGCTCAAACATAGCAAGGGTTGTGAGGATGGTCCTGGACCAGCCAGTGTTTTGTTCTGTTGTGCATGGTGTCGCTATGAATCGGAACTGATTGGGTGGCACCTAACAACAATATATTTATATTCATTTTAGTTATTCTTCTTGATGCATATTGTCCCATCACAGGTAATGAGTCCACCTCTTACAGGCTTTAAAGCATAGAAATTAAAATAGATAAGTCCTTTAATATAAAATGACATTCACCTTTTATAGGCTTGTTTATTCTACTCTGAGCTCTGGATCCCTCTGGACTCATTATAGAAACAAAATGTCAGTGATTAAAGAATCTACTTACTCTCAAGGAAGGTCATCATTGACACTTTGTTTTATTGTTTCTGTGGGCTCACTTGGTTTTGCTTTGTTCTTTGTTGTAGGCTATATTCATTCATTCATGTATTCTCTTATGTTTATTGAGCCTTTTAATACTAGGTACTGGGGATACAGTGGTGAATATGGTGGGTAGGGCCACTGTTCTTCTGAAACTTACATCTAACAGGAGATACTTCAGCCTGGAATGGGGAAGGAGCACAGTGTCTTTGAAGAAGTAAAAGAAGGCCACTGTGGCTGGAGTGGGGAGATTAGAGGAAGAATGAAATGAGGTTGGAGAGACAGGCGGGGGCCAGGCCACACAAGGCCCTCTAGACCATTGTAATTACTGCAGAAGGCTGCCATAATCAGATCTGCATTTGGCTGGGATGTGAGAAATACATTGGAGGGACCTAAGAGTGGGTGCTGAGATAATGCAAAAGGTCCCAGTGAGAGAGAGATGATGGGGTGTAGGACTAGAGGGGTGCCCATGGAGATCAAATACATCAAGATTCAGAGACATTTTGGAGGTAAACCGATACCTCTGCCCAAGAGGTGTAAAAACACCCCAGAAAGTGGTGGTTGTATGAATACAGGGGTTGAGGGAGATGGAAGGGGGAAAGCATGCCTCCAAGGTTTCAAATAAGTTGAGGAGGACTTGGTTTTGAAGGGTATGGACTGGATGGAAGGGGAGACCTGGCACTGAAAATCAGCTTTAATAAAGAATAATTTACATGTATTAAAATACAGATGTACACACTTACATAACCACCACGATAATCAAGATATAAAACTTTCTGCCATCTGAAAGGTTTCCTTGTCCCCTTTGCAGCCCCACCCCTATCCTTCACCCCCCTCCCCTACGTTGCTCTGGCCCCAGGCAATCTCTTATGTGCTTTCGCATTAGAGATTAAATTCACCTTTTCTAAAATTTCAATACTGAAATTTGAATTTGTTGAATCATATTATAGATTGTCTTTTGGGACTGGCTTCTTTTGATCAGTATAATAGTTTTGAGATCCATTCATATTATTGTGTGTATCAATAGCTTGTTTCTTTTTATAGCTGAGTAGTTTATCCTTCACCTGTTATCACACATTAAGGTTGTTTTCAGTTTTTGGCTATTATGAATACAGTAAACACTTGAGTACGTCTTTGTGTGGAAATATGTTTTTGTATTTCTTTTGCAAACATATCTGGAAGTAGAATTGCTGGGCTGTATGGTATGTGCATATTTAACTCTTGTAAACAAACATATATACAAACAACTATAAGAAGCTGCCAAATTATTGTCAGAAGTAGATGTATCATTTTGTATTCCCATCAGCAATATATGAGAGTTCCAGTTGTTCCATGTCCTTGTTCCCAGTTAGTCGTATCTCATTGCAGTTTTGATTTTCATTTCCTTGAAGTTTTATGAGTAATATGGTTGAGCATCTTTTTATGTGCTTACTGGCTGTCTTCTGAATTTCTGTTTAAATCTTTTGCCCATTTAAAAATTTGAGATACTTGTCTTATTATCGAATTGTAAAAATTTCTTTGTAAGTCTCTAGGTGTTGAAAACCTTTAAGTACCTGACCACTAACTGAAAGGTTGGTGGTGTGAACCCTCCCAGAGGTGCCATGGAAGACAGGCCTGGTGATTTGCTTCCAAAAGAAGGATCATTATATCTGGTCCCAGATACTCCATCATGGCCAGAAGCACAAGTCTGTATTCAGTTTAGATCGTTTTGAATTTGACTAGCTTTGGAATTTCTAATGGAGCTATTCATTATACCCTTGGTGTTAGATCTGTGCTTTAGAAGAATAAGTCTGGGCTGAAGACATAAATTTGGGAGTGGAAGTTATATGGATGGTAATCAAAGCCACAGGCACGTTGGATGTTATCATCTGTGAGAATGAGAGAATGAGAATAGAACTGGGCCAAGGGTGAAGCCTCGAGGAACTTCACTTTAAATTTCAGGCAGTTGAAGATGAACCAGAGGAGGTGAAAAAGAAGAAACTTGGTGAAAGATAGCACAAAATCAGGATAGCATGGCTGCGGAAGCCGGGGAAAGACTAATCAAGATTTAATGCTGTTGATTCAAGTGAGATAAGTACTGAAAATTAACCATTTGATTTTGTGGCATGAAAAATTTTAGTGACCTTCCCCAGAGCAGCTTCAGTAGAGCATTGGGGCAGAAGCAAGGTAAGACAGTGGAGAGGGTAAGTTTAGATAAAAATTTTAAAACTTTGATTGTAAAGGGGAGACAAAAGAGCTTCGGAGCTGAAGGTGGATGAGAGTTTGTGTAATGGTTTATTTTCTTTCTTTTTCCTCTTCTCCTTCTTTCTTTTTTTAATGGTTTCATTTTAAGATAGGAGAGGCTTGAATATGTCAAAACACCAGTTGGAAGAACCCAGTTGAGCACATGAAATTTGTGATAAGGGAGAAGGGGTTAATCAATAGTGTCCAGCATACAAAGGGTGCATATGCAATTCAGAGCATGAGTGGGACCTTGATCTTCAATAGTAGAAGTGATATTTCCTTTTGCAACAGAAGGAAGCAGAAGAGAAAGAGTATGCAGGACATCACATTTGATGGTTTGGTGGTGGGAAATTGAGAGATGTGCTTAAGTGATGGCTTCTACTTCTTACGGAGAAGAAAAAGATACATTCCACAAAATGAGAAATGTTGACAAATATTGACATAAATCTGAAGAATTTTTTATGAAAATCCTGTAACATTTAATCAGAAATCATGGATAAAATAATGTGGTTAGGATTGTGTAGGCACGGGCATATTTGATGATAATTAGTTGTGAAGGGGCTCAGTAACCCCAGAAACAGTAGTACGGATGGAATGAGACCATCCCAAGCCAAGTCTACAGCAGCCCAGAAAGTTGCCTGCTAGGCGATTAGGTCAATGGTAGTCCCTAGCAAGTACGGAAAGCTGGAGGGAAAGAGTGGCCTCTTTGCCTATTCCATCCTCTCCTAAACCCCCACTCCTCTCTCCCCTCTCTTCAGCCTTCTTTCCCTATACCTGATATTCACTCCTGAGTCAAGCCTACTCTTGTCTCTGCTCTTCTTCTCTTCATTTTCAAGACTTATTTCTTGTCATGGATTGAATTGTGTCCCCCCCCAAATATCTGTGAACTTGGCTAGGTCATGATTCCCAGCATTGTATGATTGTCTACCGTTCTGTCATCTGATGTGATTTCCTTATGTGTTGTAAACCCTATCATTATCATGTAATGAGGTGGATTAGATGCAGTTATATTGAAGAAATCTACAAGATTAGATAGTGTCTTAAGCCAGCCTCTTTTGAGATATAAAAGAGAGAAGTGAGCAGAGAGACAGGGGGATCTAATACTGCCAAGAAAGCAGTTCTGGGAGCAGAGCTCGTCCTTTGGATGTAAGGTTCCTCTGCTGAGATGCTCCCAGACCAAGGGAAGACTGATGCATCACAAGGACTTTCCTCCAGAGCCAACAGAGAGAGAAAGCCTTCCCCTGGAGCTGGCACCCTGAATTTGGACTTCTAGCCTACAGGAGTGTGAGAAAATAAACTTGTCTTTGTTAAAGCCACTCACTTGTGTTATTTCTGTTGTAGCAGCACTAGATGCCTAAGACAGAATTTGGTAACAGGAGTGGGGTGCTGGTCTAACAGATACCTAATATGTGGAAGCAGTTTTGAAACTGTGACTGGATAGAGGACTGGCAGCAGGAGAGGACTGGCAGCAGCAGAGATGTGTCAGTGGCAGAGGACCAGCAGTGACAAAGAACTGGCAAAAGCAGAACCAGGAGACCAGTGCCAGATAACACCAGAGTTGGCCCACAGAGCTAGAGAGCTGAGTGCCTTCTGGCAGGAAGTTTATTGGCGGAGTGGGGTGCACCCAGGTACTCATCAATGGAACTACAGAGATTTGGAACACTTACCCCAGGCAGAGCAGATGCGGGCATGAGGCCCGAGGGCTGAGAGGCCAAGGAACCAAGAAGCAGAAGCTGAAGAGACAAGGAACACAGGAAGCCGAGCTGCCTCAGTCTCAAAATGTATGGCCATGAACTCTGGGGTTTCAAAGAGTGGAGCTGTGGCCTCTGGTGTTTTTAAGGGTGGAGTTGCCGCTCAGATGGACTAGGAGAATGGTGTGCCTAAAGCTGAGGGAGCAGAGTTGCTGTCCCAGGGGACCTGGAAGGTGGAGCTGAAGCCCAGGGCTCAGGGACATCCACTTAGAATCCAGAGAGAGTGGCCAATACCTAGAGCCTGGGAGGCAGGGACATGGTGTAAATTGTCTCAGAGAAGAGAGGATTATTTTCAAAGCCTTGAGGGCTAATATAATGTGTTCTGCTGACTTACTTGGTACCTGTTATGCCTTCTTTCCCTCCAGCTTCTCCCATTTGTAATGGAAATATCTACCTTGTGGCTTTGAACCATTATACTTTGGAAGCAGATAACTTGTATTCTAGATTTCATAGATGAAGAGGAATTTTTGGATTCTGGACTTGGAGTTAAGACTTTTGCTATTATATGATGGGGTGAATATGTTTTGCATGTTGCAAGGATGTGATTTTTTCGGGGCCAAAGGGTGGAATGTCATGGATTGAATTGTGTTCTCCAAGAATATGTTTTGACTTGATTAGGGCATGATTCCCAGTATTACGTGGTTTGTCCTTCATTTTGTGATTGTAATTTTATGTTAAAGAAGACTAGGGTGGGATTGTAACACCCTTACCCAGGTCATATCCCTGATCCAATGTAAAGGGAGTTTCCCTGTAGTGTGGCCTGGACCACCTTTTATCTTACAGGAGATAAAAGGGAAGGGAAGTGAGCAGAGACAGGGGACCTCATACCACCAAGAAAGCAATGCTAGGAGCAGAGTGTGTCCTTTGGACCTGGGGTTCCTGTGCAGAGAAACTCATAGACTGGAGTAAGATTGATGCAAAGGCCAACAGAGAGAGAGAGCCTTCCTCTGGAACTGAAGCTGTGGGTTTGGACTTTCAGCCTACTTTATTGTGAGGAAATAAACTTCTCTTTGTTAAAGCCATCCACTCGTGGTATTTCTGTTATAGCAGCACTAGATGACTAAAGTGTTTTTCTGTTTGTTTTTTTGCCTTTTTAAAATAGGGGACCCAGTGATATTCACATACAGTTTTTGACAAACCATTATGAAAACATTTACGTATTTAGATTATTTAGAAAATTAGAGAGAATTGGAAAGACAATAAATGTCTTCATATTTCTAAGTTATAGTCTATGAAAAAGGGAGTTAGCTCTTCATAAAAAAAATTTATTTTCATTTAAGCACCCAAACTGTGGGAAGCCTTTGAGAAGCAGTTTTACTAGGTAGACTGCAGATAATTGAGTTAGGAATCTGGAGATATCTTACTGAGACTGCTGTTGTGTGCTGTCAAGTCGATTCTGACTCATAGCAACTCTATATGACAGAGTAGTGCTGCCCCATAGGGTTTCCTAGGCTGTAATCTTTACAGGAGCTGATCACCAGGTCTTTTCTCCCAGGGAGTGGCTGGTGGGTTTGAAATGCTGACTTTTCAGTTAGCTGCTGAGTGCTTAACCATTGTGCCACTAGGGCTCCTTTTTACTGTGACTGGAAAAAAAAGAGAAAAACCCATTGCCCTTGAGTCAATTCCAACTCGTAGCAACCCTATAGGACAGAATAGAACTGCTCCATAGGGTTTCCAAGTAGCAGCTGGTAGATTTGAACTGTTGACCTTTTGATAAGCACCCATAGCTCTTACCCACTGCACCACCAGGGCTCACTGTGACTGGTAGGGTGTTAATCAACAACATAGATGGATCATCCACTGTGTACAAAGGACATTTCTAGAACCTGCTAAAAAAATAACTGTATGTCTACAAGTCTCAGCTCTCAAGCCTACCCTCTGATAGGGGGTCACCATAAGGAATGGGTTTGCTCTTCAAAACTAAGGTGCAAGAAACTTCTTCCTTTTACATCAAGTAACTCTGGCATTGAGCCATGTTCATGAGGTGTCAAGAAATTCAGTCACAATCATATTTTGGGGACTACCCTTTAGTTTCTAAGGCTATAGAGATTTTCACCACAGAGATGCTCACTGTAGCTTCTGTGACCTATTAAAAGGAGGGTGACTCCATTCCTCCTATGCCAAGCACAGGAAAGCAGATTCTTTGATATGGTGCCAGGTTTTGGGGCACAGTGCCCAGGCTTCATGAGAACTCACTCAGGCCCTGTGAAGGAGCAAGCTCCCCATCATTCCCCTGTCCTGGTGAAGCACCAAACCTTCCTCCATTCCATTTTCTCCTTCTCAAACCTTCTCTTCTAGATAATTCTAGCTCCACTAGCTAACGGAGCTCCACAGCCTCTGTTGTTAGTTGCTATTGAGTCGTGGCAACCTTATGTGTTACAGGGTAGAACTGCTCCATGGGGTTTTCTTGGCTGTCATCTTATGGAAGCAAATCACCAGGCCTTTTCTTCTATGCTACCCCTGGGTGGATTCAAACCACCAACCTTTAGGTTAGTACTTGAATGCAAACCTTGACTTTGTATCACCCAGGAACCTGTCTGTAGGCCTAGGCTTAAGAAAACAAGTCCTGTTCATTGTCCAGGACACACAAGCTTGATTGTTTGTACACAGGACAGAAAGGAAAGAAAAAATTATTTCATCTTTCTCCTAAAGCCGTAAGAATCAGGCAGAAATTAATATCTCACTAAATTATCCTACTGCAGATGAATGCTATGGGAAATATATTAATGACGAGGTACATTGTATTTTATATTTGATATTCAATCTGCAGCCTTTGTCAGAGTTTTATGTTTAAAATATTCACCTGTTATTTTCAAATAAACAACACATACCCAAATATATTTAAAAACCTTTTACAGTCTTAACACTGAAAAGAAAACCCAACACTGGTTGTAATGTATTCACTGGCTTATGGATTTACTTTATTTGGAAATAGAGTCTTCAAAGATGTTAACAGTTAAGTTAACCTGAGGCTACAGCAGAGTAAGGTGGGTCCTAAACCAGTCTGAATGGTGCCTTTATAAAAGAGACACAGAGAGAAAGACAGAGGGAAAGGGCCTTTGGGGATAGGTCTATGCAGCAGCTGCAAGGTAAGGAATGCCCGGGGTTACCAGAAGCTCAAAGAGACAAGAAATGTTCTTTCCCTAGTGCTTTTCGGGAGATTGTGGCCTTCCACTTCCCCTCCAAAACTGTGAGAAAATAAATTTATGTTCTTATAAGCCAGCCAGTTTAAAGGATTTTGTTATTGCAGCCCTTGGAGACTAAGACACTCAGCAAAAAAAAAAAAAAAAACCCAAAAAACTATTGATACACACAAAGGCATGAATGAATGAATGCAATGGTGATAGCTGGTGGAGTCCAAGCTCTAGGTGAGCCATGAGCCAGTGACCGCAAGGGAGCCCTGCATTTGACCAGCAGAGGTGGGAACAGGTAACTGTCGTTTCATGGTCAGGATCTTGAGCACTCATGGAAGGCAGAGCTGCTGTGGAATGAAGGAAGGATCTTAGAATGGGCTTGAGCTAGTGGAGGGTAGAGATGTTTAAGAGATGACTCTAGAGTCAGTCTCCTTGGATTTGAACACCACTCTGCCAGTCACAATTTATGCACCTTTAGGCAAGTGGCTTAACTTTGCCAGATCAAAGTTTTCTCATCTATAAAATGCGTATAGGGCCACACAATTGGTGGCCGATACAACATGTTAAATAAATGTTGGCAAAACTAACCAACCAACTATACACACACACACACACACACACACACACACACCCCATTTTCTGAGAAAAGTATACAGATTGGGTCTGACACAAGAGTAGTAAGCTAGTCTCCTCAGAAGGAGATTGTGCATGGGGAGAAAAAAAAAAGCCCGCTGCCATTGAGTCAATTCAGACTTATAGCAACACTATTGGACAGAGTAGAACTGCCCCATAGGATTTCTAAGGAGCACCTGATGGATTTGAACTGCCGAACTTTTGGTTAGCAACTGCAGCTGTTAACCACTATACCACCAGGGTTTCTGGCTGGGGAAGAGGTGGGTAGAAAGAACTAGTCAATACACTTAGGGGACACTTAGTGAATTGCCCTTTGGATGCTAAAACGATGCTTAACAGAGGAGCATATCTTTGGAGCATTCTCCAGAATGTAGTGGGATCATGGATTCTGAGTCATTTATGTTCTTTCATCCACTTCTCTTATTACCCTAGATGGGCATTTAGGAAATCAGCCCTGTGGTCTGTGGAGATGGAATGTTTCTTTCCTATGTAAATAGAGCTCTAGTTAAGACCTTTAACCTCACTCATTCCCTGTTCTAGCCTACTGAGTTCACCAGTTAAGGCAGCTAAATGGAATTGAAACATTTTAGGATATAAAAATTTCCAATGGTATTTGGTGCTCAGAATCAGAACCTGAATCCCAGCTGGGAAGTAAATAATGAATTGAAGACCAGGTTATCAGTGAATGTGAGTAATCACTGAAAAACGAAGAAATTGTCAACCAGGAAGGTTATTTGCGCAGACAAATGTCCTTATCGACATTCTTCCTTCTTTGCAGCGTTCCAATCATGTATTATTGAGTGGCAAAATTCCAGTCTAAGTGGAATATTTGCCGGCGTAAGGTTTATTGACTTCCATTCGTTGGTTATAATTACTAACTTTTTATTTTTTAATGTTCTAGCGCTGACATGCTTGGGGGAAAAATTGAACCACAGCAGTGATTACACAGCAAGGAAATCAGCAGAAGAGGAAAATTAAATGCTAGGTGATAGCTTGAAGTGAGCAGTGATGGGAACGAGTAGGTGGTAGAGTTAAATTTATAAGTGATTTAGCAAATGACGCTAAGAGAATGCCACGGGATCATTTTGGTTTTTCTATTACAACAAATCACAATTGATTTTTTTTTTGTTGTTGTTACACAGGTAAGAAAAACACTTTACAAAAAATGTTCCCTGTTCTAAGAAACTCGTTCCACAGTTTGCCCTTCCTTTTGTTTAAAAGAATACTTAAAGGTAGATTTCATTTCGAAATCCCAAGATGTTTGAAAACTTTGTTGAGAAGGTATCAAAGATGTAAGTGTCCATACTCCGGAATGCGGTGGAATCTTGGCAGTAGTCGTTAGAAATAATGAAATCAGGAAATGACATTCTCCTCGTCTCCCTGGGATGCAGGGTCACTGAGGAGAGTTTTTAGAGGTGGACAGATCCATTTATTTCTCTATCCTCCTCCGGAGAGGTGCAGAGAATGTATATTATCTTGTAAGCCAAAAAAAGATGCCAGATTATCCTCCAGGGTTAGTTCTAACCTGCTTCTCATGTCCTTAGAAATCCTACCCAAAGCCTCACTGCCTGAGCAAAAATGGAGAGGGAGTTTCTCTCTGTCCTTTCAATCACTTTTTGCTTTGCCAAGGAAACAAATATTAAAGCTAGTAATTAATATAAGTATATGTTTGTTTTTTTCCTGGGCTCTGGCCTTAAAGTTGTTTCTTTTCTGTGGACTTAGTTTCTCCCTCCATCTGTCCCTTCATTCCTGACCCTTCAAAGGTCAGGACTCAGAGATCTGTGAGGACATAATTGTGGTTTCTGCTGATAACTGCATGGTTATTTTCTTCAAGAGCTCTAGTGTAAGAGAGCCCAGGTTATGCATGTCGTTGTTAGTTGCCCTCAAGTTAGCTATGATTCATGGTGATCTTATATACAACAGAACAAAACATTGCCCGGTCCTGTGCCATCTTCACAACTGTTGGTAGATTTGAGCTCATTGTTGTGGCTATTATGTGAATCCATCACATTGAGGGTTTTCCTCATTTTTGCTGACCCTCTACTTTACCAAACATGATGCCTTTTCTAGTGATTGATCTTTCCTGATGATGTATTCAAAGTAAACAAGTTGAAGTCTTGGTATTCTGGCATCTAAGGAGCATTCTGGTCGTGTTTCTTCTAAGACTGATTTGTTCATTCATCTGACAGCCCATGGTATATTCAATATTCTTAGCCACAATTTGAATAATTATGGCTAATAATTGTGGATAATAATTCTTCTGCCTTCCATTTTCATTGTACATCTTTGTCATGCACATGAGGCAATTGAAAAGACCATGACTTGGGGCAGGTGCACCTTAGTCGTCAAAGTGACATTTTAGCATTTTAAAAAATGTAAAGAGGTCTTTTGTCGCAAATTTGTCCAATGCAATACATTGTTTGACTTCTTGACTGCTGTGCTTCCACAGACATTGATTGTAAGGAAATCATCGACAGCTTCCATTGTTTTCTCCATTATGTGTATACTCCTTGAAAATAGTACTTGTAAAAGCACAGGGAATGGTGATCATTATTTTATTATTTAGCCGGTGACAGTTTTTCTAAAATTAAGCACCTGTCAATCAACTGCCCCTCCTCTTCACTTCTGCAAATTGGGTGGTTTCCACATCTGGAAGAGGTTTGAAGTGGGAAGCCATCTGTGGCTGGTGTCCTGTGTCCCTTCCCTTTTCTCTCTCATTTTTCATGTGTCAGCTTAATATCATTTCCTCGGGAAGCCTGTGCTGTCCCCCTGAACCAGGTGACTTACCCTGTTCCTCTTAGCAGTCTGTACTTCTCTTCCGTGGCACTCACTGCAATTGCTGTTCAATGCTTATTTGTGTGATTATTTAATGTGTGTCTCTTCCATTTGACCATATGCTCATGATGGTGGGAAGATCATGTGTTTTTGACTCCTGTGCCCAGGGCTTGCCACCATGTCTGGCACATGTCGTTGTTAGTTGACATGGAGTTGGCTCCAACTCATGACAGCCTTATGTCCAACAAAATGAAACATGGCCTGGTCCCGTGCCACCTTCACAGTGGTACTTCAACCAAAACCAAACCTGTTGCTGTTGAGTTGATTCCAGCTCACAGTGGCACATAGTGGGAGCTAAATTTATTGAAAGAATTAATCAGAAAGTAATCATTAAAACAACATTAAATTTAATTTAACCACTAATCAGAAAAAGTGTGTGTGTTCAATTAACCTTTCAGCTTGTGTGCAAGATTGCACATTCACTGGTTATGATTTTCTAGAAATCACAAAGTACTGAAATATGTGGAAATTAGGAAAAAAGCACAGTGTTATTTTTTTGTAAGAAAAAAATTGAAGATCAAGGGAAGCCATAAACTACAGCAACTATAAAGCTAGCTGGGATATTAAAATCCATTCCTTAAAAAATGAAGGTTTTAAACCCAATTTGCTATTAGAACTTTTGGGTAAATATATGAAGGGTAGCTAGACTTAAAAATTCCCATACTACTAGTGACTTGATTGAGTATAACAACTCTTTCCCTTAGGAGCTGTTGTGCTTTCTCATTGTAAAATGTAATTAGCAGATGTAAAAAAAGGTTTATTAATCTTATAGACTATAATTACGTTGTTTGTGTGTAAATTCTTTCATGTTCACGGTTTGCTTATTTTCATTTTCAATAAATAGGTTAGAAGTCAAATGTCATTATCAATTTGATTAAAATCATTATACTTCTATTTTAAACAGGGCATCCGTTATTTTGTTTTCCAAAAGAAATTCTAACTTAATTGGCCTGGCTTTAGGATTGGAATTTTTCAATAGTCAAAACCCAAACGTTTCAATGTTGACGCTCTGCCAAAAGTATTTGATGGCATCAATTTTAATGTAAGTAATATAATAACAGGAGCCCTGGTGGAACAACAGTTAAGTGCTCAGCTGCGAACTGAAAGGTTGGCAGTTTGAACCCTCCAAGCAGCTCTGTGGGAGAAAGACCTGTTTCCATAAATATTGCAGCCAAGAAAACCCTAGGGTGTGGTTCTACTCTGTCATACGAGGTTGCTGAGTTGAAACTGACCTGATGGCATCTAACAACAACAACAACAGCGATATAATAAAAAAACTGGACATCTGCATTTTGTGGTTGTCGTTAGTTGTTGTCAAATTGGCTCTAACTTGTGGTGACCTAATGTATAAGAGAATGAAACATTGCCTGTTCCTGTGCCATCTTCATGATCATTGGTATGTTTGAGTTCATTGCTGTGGCTTTTGTGTCAATCCATCTCATTGAGGGTTTCCCTAATTTTCACCGACCCTCCACCAAACATGATGTCTTTTTCTAGTGATTGGTCTTTCCTGATGACATGTTCGAAGTAAGCAAGTCAAAGGCACACCATCCTTGCTTTTAAGGAGCATTTTGCTTAGCCAGCCGTAAATTTGCTCAAAGCTACTCATGATCAATGACTAATGGTAGCTGGGCCAGGTGCTCTGCTTGCTCCAGACCCTCCTCCTCTCTTCTGCGTTCTTCTGTCTGCCCTGTGGTGGGGGAGGGAGGGACCCTCTGTGCAGTCAACACCAACAGGTCCCCTTGCCCTTTGGCTTCCAGTTGCAACCAGTCACAGGGAGACCCAGCAGGAGTCAGGGAGGGAGGACAGGCCAGGGTATTATTTCCTTGGCTTTCTCTGTGTGGGGTTGTCAGGAGCTGGCTGTGTCCCTCCAGGGAGGCTACTCCTCCTCTCAAGGTATCATGACTATTTCCTTCTGGTTGCCGTAACTGCCCATTCCCCAGACCCTTCGGGTCCAGCATGGCAAATGCCCCCTTCTGACTCCTGTGGGATTATTAGATTACTACTCTCTACTGCTAGTCCCTATATGCCACCCATGCCTTGAACAAAACAAACAGACAAACAAACAAATAAACAAACAAATCCATTGTTGTTGAGTCGATTCCAACTCATAGTGACCCTATAGGACATAGTAGAACTGCCCCATAGGGTTTCCAAGGAGCAGCTGGTGGATTTGAATCTCTGACCTTTCAGTTAACAGCCATAGCTCTTAACCACTGCACTACCAGGGCTCCATTGGAACATGTCCTTTAATTAACTCTGCTTGAGTTGCCCGAATTTTAGTTTGCCATTTGCTTTCTGTTGCTTCCCTGCCTCATACAATAACCTTTGAAAAGTGATGAAAATGTGTACACTTTTTCAATTCAATAAAATACCCGAATGGATTGTCTAAAACCAAGAAATGACTTTATAAGTATAATATACGTTTATAATTTCAGGCATGCAAATATACAAAAATACACCCCATGCGTTGAAGAAAATGTGCCTTCTAGGACTTGATCTTCTTCATGTTTGCCACTGAAATTTCAGATTCACCATCAGTAGCAAACACTCTGAATTATTTATCCGGTAGTGGGCATGGGTTGACCTTGACTCTGCTCTCTCTGGTTGACTTTGTTAACTGAGCTGTGCATTTGTGAGGAGGAAGGTTTTGCTGAGGGTGGGGGATATGTTCTGAATCCTGGCCCATAACGGAATTAAACTCATGACCTTAAACCTACTAACGTTGTGTTGTACTCGCCTACGCTAGATAACCATGGGCTCTTTCCTTGTGGGTGAGTACGTAGAGTTTTACTTAGTTTGAGTGAGCTGGTGTATGGGAAAAGGATAAAAATACAGCACAGTGAACAGTGCAATGAAATCTCTTTCTCTTTCTCCATGGCATCCATAATTTCCTGTTTCAGTGGGCTTCCCCTCCTTTTCTTTGGCTACATCCCACCATGCATCAAAACCCAAAAGCTCATGTCCAGCTTTGAATCTACCATGGGAACTTAACTGAGAGGGAAGATAAGGACAGAGTTTCACACTTGGCACTAAGTTTTACAAATAGGAAGCTTAATAACCATCCACTAGGTGGGCAGGATTGTTCTAAGCAGGTCTTGATTTGGAATGGAATAGTACTTCTTTGAGTCCCTGGGTGGTGCAAATGGTTAAGCTCTCAGCTGCTAACTGAAAGGTTGTCAGTTCGGATCCACTCAGAAGCTCCTCAGAAAAAAGGCCTGGTGTTCTACTTCTGAAAAATCAACTTTGAAAACCCTGTGGAGCACAGCTCTACTGTGACACACATGGGTCACCATGAGTTGGAACTGACTCAGCTGCAAGTGGTAACTGTTAGTACTTCTTCATGTTTTTGGAAACAGACTCAGGATAGTCATCGACCTTCTTTATTATTTCACTCTTTGGCTCTGCATTTCCTATCTCCTTTTCCCGCTCCTCATTCCATTTTCACGGAGCTGAGAGGAACAGGAGAGCTCAAGGCTGTGGAGGAGGAAGGGTCAGTGGTGGGCTTTGACTTCTAGCTCCAATTTCCTTTCTATCTAAATTTTGATTACATGCTCAAATCTCGCCACAAGCCACTGGTAGTTTTTATATCAGAGAACAGCCAATTCTGAAAAGACAAAGTTAATGGCTATAATCATTATGCTCTTTTGGTCTGGATCCTGCAGCAACAACAAATCCATCCCAAGGCCAGATGGCAGGAAGCTCTTGTAGTGATGGCCACTGTTGCTAAGGCCAGTAGCACTGAAGAAGTGCTCAGACAAGCACGACCCCCTGAGGGATGAGCATAGCTTCAAGCTGATCTCCCGCTGGAGAAAACCAATGATGCTATTGAACAGCATGAAGAACCTACCCCGCCAACCTCCTCCACAATCAGTGGACAGGGTTGTTTGCAGAGATGAAAAGAGCAAAAACCTTGTTTGGCAGGAATTGAAGATGAAGATGTGTTTGACCCAGGGCTTAAATTGTCTTCTGTCTGCAAACCTCTACTCTTAGAGTTTGGAAGCCCAGGCTTCCCAGAATAACTAGCTAAATGTAGATCAAGTAATTATCTTTATTAAGAGCTGGTTGAGCACCAAATAACTTCCAGACACATGGCTGTCTGTTAAGAACTGGATTGGAGAGAATATGGCTTGGACTTGAGGCCAAAATGGCACCTCCCACATCAGATCTCAACGTTGGGTCTATACATAGAAGACTCTAAGTCTTCAACCAGTGGCATACACTTCAGGTCTCTCTCACACACCTGGTGGCCAGTGGAATATGAAGAGAAGAATGGTGTGCTTTCTGTCCCAGAAGGGAGGCCCTGCCTGGCCTCCTTACCATACGGGGAAAAGGAGCCCAGGATAAGTACGGGCAGGTCAAAGAATAAGGGGAGAGCCTGTTAGCCATTCTTGCCCAATAAATGTAGAACTGGCACCCCTGGTTCAGTAAGTAAGGTGTGGAAATCTAGATGTTGCTCTAGAATTCCTCAAGAGGGGTGAATTGAGAGATAAGAATCTCCTTTTCTGCAGGCTGAAGTGAGAATGCAGTGGGAGAAGGGATTTTTCCTAACCAAAACAATTATCAGGAACATGGAAGCCAAAATAATTTTTTATATAGGGTGTGGTGATGAGTGTCCTGAATTGTGCAATTAATTGCCTCAAGTATGCTTTATTTGGGCAATGGAAATGTGGCCTTATTTTAGGCACACATCATATTCTTATGAAACCTCAGCAAAAAGAAAATGAGAAATGAAGACAAGCAAAATGACAGGTGTTTTTAGAGGATGCATTTTGATACCTTAAGGAACTGAAAGAAAAAGGAAAGGAAAGGAAAAAGTCATGTAAGGATAGTGGTAGAGAAGGCCGGAAGGAAAAGTGGGTGGAGAAAGCTAAGAGGTTAGGATAGCGCGGGGGTGGGGAAGCACAGCCATGGATTGCCCCACTACAGAGACCTGTCACCGTGGGTGCATTACTCAGGCTTCTGGCACGCTCAAAGGGGTAGTGGGAGAGAGGTTAACAAAAGGACTACTTGTAAGTTGTGGGCATAGTTAAGGGAAATAATACGGGATGGTAAAGCACTCAGGAGTTAACAACAGTTGGACAGAGTCCTTAGGTGGCACAAACAATAAAGTGCTCAACTACTAGCTGAGTGTTTTGTAGTTTGAACGTACCCAGAGGCACCTTGGAAGAAAACCCTGGTGATCTGGTTCTGGAAGATCACAGCCTTGAAAACCTTATGGAGCGCTGTTTTATTCCATAAGACATGGGTTTTTCATGACTTGGAATGGACTTGAAGGCTTTTTGTTTGTTTGTTTTGTGTTGTGTTGTGAAGCACTCAGGAGCTGGCAGCAGTGAGAAGGTCTTAAGGGACAAGGGAGGGAGTGATCCCTAGAACCTGGCAAGAGCTTTAGCCGTGGGTGAGATCTTAGGTAGAGGGACACCAACTAAGTGGGGAAGTTGCTGGAGGAATACACATTCCTGCCCTCTCATCTGCTGCTGGTCCGCCCATTTGCCAAACTCAACTCAAATCCAGAGGCAAGGGAACCTGGGTGATGTGATCAATAGGGAGCGGTCTCCTAGGATGAGAAAGACCAAGGGGGACCTGTGAAGAACAGTCTGCACAGTAGTTTTGGTGGATTCCAGGGTATGAAGAGGCTTTATCAAAATTTGTCACAATTTGATTTATTACTTCCAAAACATTCATTGAGCACTTGTGCCATCAGGTGCTGGGGATGCCCAGTAAGGAAAACAGAGACCTTTCCCCTGACAGGCTCATAAGTCTGCAAATGCTCATGATTCTCAAGTCAAATAATGGGAGCTGTGGGAGCAAGGGGAAACCCCAGTGGCGTAGTGGTTAAGAGCTATGGCTGCTAACCAAAAGGTCGGCAGTTCAAATCTGCCAGGCGCTCCTTAGAAACCCTATGGGGCAGTTCTACTCTGTCCTATAGGGCCGCTGTGAGTTGGCATCAACTCGATGACAACAGATTTGTTTTTAAAAAATTTTTTTTTTTTATGGGAGCTGGGAGCAGCAAAGGACACTCTGCTTGATAGAGTTAGTGACAGCTCCCCTGGGAGGAGGTGAGTATTGAGCTAAATGTCGTGAATTTGTGCAGAATATCACCAGGTGGAGCAGGGCAGAAAGGGAGCAGCATGGGCAAGCGTGTGGTGTGTTTGTGGGGACGAGAAGCAGGAGGTAGGAAAGGAGGCTGGGACCAGATTCTGGTGGTCTTTGTGAGCCACATGGAAGAGCTTAGATTTTATTCTTTAAATGGGCAAAAGGGCATCAACAGAAGCTTATAAAGGCTATTACTTCTTAGAAAGCATATGGGAACTGATACAGGATGCTTCCCCAAGTGCCTTCTTTTCTCAGTCCATTTTCCTTCCTTTTTCTCTCACCTACCTCTCCACATCTCCCCATCTCCCTGTCACCTTTTTGTTGTTGTTTCTGATGGATGAAACCTCCAGGGTTGAAGGGAAGTTAGGGTAGCTCTGGTGGTATTATTGGGTGCTGTTGAATCGATTTCAACTCAGGGTAGAACTGTCCCATAGGATTTTCTTGATTGTAATCTTTATGGAAGTAGATCACCAGGTTTTTCTCCCAAGGAGCTGCTGGGTGGTTTTGAACCACCAACCTTTTAGTTAGCAGTTGGGTGTGTAACTGCTAGCACCACCAGGGATCCTTGGCTTTGGTGTAGGAAAAAGAAAAATAAACATCCTGTTTTGTTTTTTTTTTAACTCCTACTTCAGTTGCCAGTAGGGGTTTAATTTGAGGATAGTGGAAATATTGGGGAAGCTGGTACGGAAATTAAAATGGTTAATGAGCCAACGCTTAGTGGTCTACCACAATAAAATAAAAATGAGAGGTGACCTCATGACAACTTGGAAAGTTATCTTGACATACTCTCAGTATACCCTGGCATGTATTGGTGTAGACTGAAGCCAGTCAAAAATTGAACAAATGAAAAGACCAGCATGTACTTTCATATTGCTTTTCTGCACTTTGGTTGGGAAACATAAAACCGTTTAAGACTTTGAGGAGAAAGTCCATTCCCTAATTATTCAAACAACCATCTTCAATCTGCACTTTTATTTTATATACCCTTTACACCTGTTTAATTAATCCTAAACATGATGCTGACTGCTAATTAAACAACCCTGAAAGTGACCAACTGGAGGTAGTAATTTGAGATAATGAGTTTTGGTTTTAAACACTCTATTTTCACACTTCGTGTTCGTTTTTTAGAAAGGGGTGGCTAGTTATTATAGGCAGGGTAAGGTTTGCGTAAGGTATTTTACTGCTGGACTCTGAGTAGCTAAGGAAGTGGGAGGATTATTATGGATCCAAATGGGACGAGGAAATGGTACAATGCTACAGAATTTGCTATAGGATACCTGTCTCTCTACTTCCCTCTCTCTCTGTCTCTTTCTCTCACACACCCACGTACACACATACAGTCCTTCCAAAGTGAAGGTCAGCCTGCTGAAATCTCTTTCATTAGAACATAGAAATGCACGAGCTCTTGATCTTGTAGAACATTTTCCCTAGGGAAGGGTAGCTCTTGCTGAGTCATCCCTTGTCTCTTTCTCAGGTCTTTTAGAAGCAAATAAGAAAAGGTGAGCAAGGCCAAGGTTGGACGTGTGGTTTGAGGTTTGGAGGAGTGTCCTTGCTGAGTGGACATGTACTACAAGGGCACAGAGCCTAATTAAGGGAAGCATCTGTCCAGATAGGGCCAGTGCATTTGGCAAAAAAGCAGAGGGGCAGGAAGGAAGCAGGTCAGATTGGCTTTCATGGCCCCATGATACTAATAAGTTAACATGATCTCCAGTAGGAGAACAGGACCAGGAAGAATTTCGGGCTAATCAGGCTTGCCTGAGTAATCATTGCGATAGCCAGTGGAGGTAGACAGGATTTCCCAGAAGCAGGAGCTGGTGTGACAGAGTGAACGTTCTGGTTGGTAGCAGTTGCAGCACTTTGGAGAGCTCCAGGAGCTTGGTTCTACTTCTGTCACCTGGGTGACAGGCTTTCTAACTTGGGAACTTCAGGGATGCTTCACAGGATGGAGTGGACTCACTAGACCCAGGGATTTTCAAAGATACCAAGGGTGGAGTCAGAACCTTCATGTGGACTGGGAATCATCTGGCAAGGGGGTGGTGGGTGACTATTGGACCCCAGGTGTGCAGCCCCATCTGGGAAGATGGAACCTCTTTGACATCCGAGCACTGACACTAGCTGTAGGGATCTGATGGAGAACAAGCTCATTGTTTTATGTATGAGCCAAACCTGCATCTTCAACCAAGCAACCCATTTTGGGCATCTTGGAGCCATTTTGACCTCTGAGCTTTCACCCACACTGCAGCATGACAGAAGACAAGGAGTGATGGGTGCACTCTCCCAAACTGCCCTCCTCCTCTCATTCTTCATGCTTCCCTTGGGCAACCATGTACCCTCCCATGGCTTTAACTACCATTTCTATCATGTCACCTCCCCCAATCTTTATCTCCAGTCTCGAAGACTCTCTTAAAATCCAGTCCCCAAATTTCATTACCTACTTTTTAGTTGCTTTCATTCACCGCACAGGAACATCAAAACAAGTAAATTAAAAGTTAAACTCATCCTTTTTGCCCTGAAAATCTCTCCTGTTCTCTACCTACCTTGGTAAATAACAATACCACCTATCCATCTGCGAAAACCACAAAACTGAGTCTTTCCACGTTTCTTCCTGTTGCCTACGCCTACACCTGTCTCTTAGATACTTTTAGTTTCTACCCCTTCCTTTTATCCCTCTGCAAAAGCCATAGTTCAGTTCTTATACTTTCTTGCTTAGATTCCTTTAGTAGTTTTGTAGCTGGTTTTCCCTCATCTTATCTGGCTTCCCACAATTCAGTATATCTTAACGCATAGTGTGCGGTCCACTGGAGGCATATTAAAATGCAAATTCCTGGACCTCTAGACATACAGAACCAGAATCTTTGGGAATGGGACTACCGAGGTGTACACCGAAACTTAAGGGCCACTGCTTTCCACCAACGTGATCTTTCTAGAACAAAAATCTGATCCCATGCCACTCCCTTGGTTAAAGTCATTCCATGCTTACCCAAGCCTTTTGGGATAAAAGCCACACTCCTTGTCATACCTGGCTGGTCCTTTGCATTTGGACTTCTGGGTACCTTTGAAGTTTCATTTCCTGATATCCTCCCCTGGGTAGCGTATATTCTGCCATATGAAACTCCGAAGTTCTTGGAGTTTGCCATGCCCTTTCTTGACTTGATGCCTTGGGACATAACTCCCTGTGGCTGGAAATGTCCTTCCCTGCTTTCTTCTCCAGAATGCCTGCAGCTTCTGTGCCGCAGGCTAGCCTGGATGCCCTTATACTGGACTTCCTTCACATCCGTCTGTTCTTCTGTCAGAGTGCTTTTCCCTGGTGTAGTAAGAGCCCTCACATGGATGTATGAGTGAATGCTACTTGTTATTGTTTGCGTGTTTTTGGTATTTGTGGCATATAGTTAATTTCTTGCTCAGCTCAGATTTATCTAGGAAAACACATAGAAATCCTAGTTTTGAAAATCTCATGATTCACCGTATTTATATAAGAAAATAGTCTCTTTTTTCCTAGTGAAGTGATGGTTTGGATTCCTTGTTTGGGATTTTGTTTTGGAGGGGTTGGTAAAATTTTTTTTTTTTTTAGAGAATATGTAGTTGGCTATTTCCAAATCTTCTTGGGGTATTCAGCGATTGTTTCAATAAGCAGCAAATAGACCTGCACAACTATATATTTAAAGTATCTTACCAAAAATATAATCTCATGACTAAAATGGTATCAAATGTAAAAAAAAAAAAAAATCTCATATGAAATTCCTGATTAGTCATTGTATAGCCTTTATGTCCTAAGGCTATAGATAATTTCAGAGGTAACCTTTTCTGATACAACTGTGTACTAAACCTTCATTTCCACCTCGTTTTTGCACCAGAGCTTAATCATGTAGATAATAAAAAAGCAACAAGAACAAAACACACAAATGTTTTACTTTGGCTTCAGATCCAGTAGAATCTGAAGCAAAACTGAAGTCTTTGTGCTTCAAACGATTGTGCTTTGAAGGAAAGTGCACCTACTGACCTTTATAAAATATTTTCTAATTAAACTGGTGGCCACAAAGCCGTATCTTGGCTTCAGGCTGAGATGTATGGTTTTCTGGTGCAGCTTCAGCTGTTTAGTCTCTTGTGACTACCCATCTTCTACAAGCTTCCTCATAGGTTGAAATGACCTGTCATCATTTGCTTTGCAGATACCTCAAATCAGCTATGCATCCACAGCCCCAGAGCTTAGTGATAACACCAGGTATGACTTTTTCTCTCGGGTGGTCCCACCTGACTCCTACCAAGCACAAGCCATGGTGGACATTGTGACGGCCCTGGGATGGAATTACGTGTCAACGCTGGCTTCCGAGGGGAACTACGGAGAGAGCGGTGTGGAGGCCTTCACCCAGATCTCCAGGGAGATTGGTAAGCATCTATTTATCAGATCATTGTATGTGGAGGCGGCAGGTTCCTCAAGTCTGAGCATCTCCAAGATCTCTCTGACCTGTGTGGGACAATCTGATCTCCAAGAGCTGTCTGACCTAGGCTTTCCACCTTAGAGGGAAACTGGCTTTATTATAAATGATTTTGTTGTTCATAGGTCTGCAAGGTGACACTTGGGTGCTAATTTAGGAAACAGCTTCTGACTCAGGTGAACATTTTTTAAAGTTTTGTTTTGATGAGGGAGTTTGCTGGCACATTAGAGCCACTGTAAATTTGAATAAATGACATACTATTTGATTGTTCAAGATGGAAGTTTACATTAGCAAGTTATTAAATTAAAAAAAAAAAAAGCAGTGGAATTTAACATCCAATACTAACGGGATTAAAACTAGCCATCATCTTAAAACAATATTGAAGTAGTCCCAAGGCTGTACTTAAATGATATTCTTCTTGTCACATTTGACTTTTTGTGTTTTATTCTCATGGTAAGCTCTGAAGCTTACAGTGGGATGAAGGGCAAGTTATAAAAACTCAGAACAACAGGTTATGAGTCCCATCCTGGACTTTTTCAAGGTGCTTATCCAAATCCCTGTAGGCATTTCACCAAGGTCTGTGTTTAGCCATAAGACTGTAATTCATTCCACTATTTGGGGCAAGGGGTGACGTGGGAGAAGAAGAACAATAACAAAACTCCACCTTACAGCACAAATCTTATTGTTAATTAGTCAACAATATATCTTTGTGGATGAAAGGAGGCATATTATTGTTATTTAACAAATACCATTATGCATACGGAGAATCACTGAATGTATAAAATTAATAGCAATATTTTGTGGAAAATTAAAGTGTCCCTTGGCTGTTTTGCACTTGAACTTGAAGGAAGAAGTTACGCTGATAATTTATTGTCTTTCTTGAAAGCTTCAACTCGGGCAAAGATCATGGGAGTGATTTGGGCTTAACTGAAATTGCAAGGACAAAGAGTCATTGAGATACGAGTTTTACTTGAAAGACAGATTCCTGGGCTCATTCTTCTATTAGAGTACATGATAGGGCATAAAAATAATCAATACATGCTAAATAAGTATTTAATATGCCTAACGTTTGTTTTTAGTGATGTGCTGTTGCAGAAAGTGTAGAAGAAACCTGGTCTTGTTGAACACTTTTAATTGGCTTAATTGGATAACTGTTCACACCTGCCGTGTCTACGCAACCATAACTTCGCTCTCTGGAATTTTAAATTACATTGTTATTGCTATAAAAATTGAACTTTAGATTATGATGAATTATATTATCTTTAGATAAAATTCCCTAGTTTATCCTCAGAGGAAATGCCCGCTCAAATGCCAATAGCTTCTGAATGCAGGGTAATGCATTATTTAAGCAGCTGTTGTCAGCTCTCACCGGAGTGATAATTCAACAAGAGTGGGAAGCAAATAGAGTATGTATGGACATGATAAGTTTTCTGCCGTGGCTCTGCGTATTCTTCAACTTCAGGGCAATGAAGATTTCAGGACTGGACATAATTTGCCAAATCTAAAAAAACAAAAAAAATACATTGTTCTAAAAGTCTAGTATAATTGCTGTTTTATTCTTGTGACTAAAATAAGAAATACTTCATTTTCACTTTTTTAGGGAGCCTGGCCATACTTTGATAATACTGTCACATCAAAGGATTCAGATGGTGTCATTTATTATTCCTGTTCTTTCTTAGTCATTAGTATGGGAGAAGATAATTTTAGTGCTTCGTGTATGGTCCCAATTAAGGCAACACGTTTCTCCTGTGTTGACCCGTTCAGTATTCTGTAACGTGATTGGCTGTCCATTCTATTTTAGCTCTCACTAATCTGGGGGAGTGGAGGAGGGATGGATTGTCAATTAATATACAGAATACTGAAAAGGCCAAATGAGTACCACACTGGAGTATGCCATGGAATATATTAAGTATCAAAATCATCCCTCATTTTAATGACAAAGATTGTATCTAGAACAAAAATAGCTGAAAATTAAACCTTTTACATGACAGTGATATTAATGGGAATGGCAAATGATAGCAACTTAACCCATTCTGAAATTATCAGATGACACTCATGAAAATTCATTAGTTCTGTAACATTTGCAGCTCTTACTACAACACTGGTGACATCTCTGTCACCATGGTTGTAGTATGTTTTTTTTCTTTTTTAAAATCTTAGTATCTTGACTGAGAAGGAGGTGTATGAAATCATTCTTTTGGAGTGTCTGCCAATTAATGAAATTATATATTTTCCCACCTCTTATAAATTGTCTTGTACGGCGTTCAGAATTTCTCTCTTTAGCAACATTGATTGCTAAGAAGTTTCAGTGTAAATTGAGGCTTCCTGGGTCTTGTCTCTGATCAATTCAGACAGATCATAATGGAATCATAGTAAAGGGAAAACCTGTTTAGAGATAAATTGCTTGTATGGTTTGATGAGAACATTTTTCATTTTGGCAAATCTGAGACTTGGAGAAATATCTTTTGTGAGCCTGGGAGAGTGGAGTTTATGAGTGAATGGGTTAAGAGGGAATGGTGACCACCGTGAACACAGATTTTGAAGATGACTCTTCTCTAGTCAAGATCATTCTGAGGGAGAGAGGAGCAGGAGATACTTGATAAAATAAAGACACATAGTCCCCTGATATGCTAACTCTTAGAGTCTCAACCCAAGGCATTTACAAACCATAGGGTTTTTACTGGAGAAGACAAAAAACACTCTTGGGAATGAACAAACAGCATGGTTTGGCAGGGGTAGAGTTTATTTGTAACTAGGTATGGGAGACAAAATTAGAAGGCTTGTCATCAATGCAACTGAGTATTTCAAATCACAGGGTGATCCTTTTATCCTTCATTTTCTAGACAGTAGAGAAAACTGCTGAGGAGAGATGAGCCTATCAAGGTGTGCACTGAGATTGCACTAATGAGAAATGGAAGATGGAGAGACCAATTGAGAGGCCATTCAATAGTCTTGGCCTGTTGCTGGTTGCTATGGAGTTGGCTCCAACTCATGGAGACCCCATGTACAACAGAATGAAACATTGCTCGTTCTTGCACCATCTTCACAATCATTGGTATGCTCAAATCCATTGTTGTGGCCATTGTATATTTTGAGTGCCTTTCAACCTAGGGGGCTCATCTTCCAGAACTCCACTGGACAATATTCTGTTGTGATCCATAGGTTTTCTTCTTTTTCTTTTTTTTTTTTATTGTCCTTTAGGTGAAAATTTACAGAGCAAATTAGTTTCTCATTTGGTAATTCGTACATAAAGTGTTTCGTGACATTGATTGCACAATGTATCAGCACTCTCCCAATTTCTGCCCTGGGTTCCCCATTTCATTTCATCCATTTTTTCTACCCCTTCCTGCCTTCTTGTATTTACTTTTGGGCAAATGTTATCCTTTTGATCTTGTATAATTGATTGCTCTAAGGAACACACTCCTTTTGGATATTATTGTTTATTTTATGGGCCTGACTATTGTTTGGCTGAAAGGTGGTCTCTGGGAATGGCTTCAATTCCAAGTCAGAAGGATATCTTAGGGCCATAGTTTTGGGGGTTCTTGCAGTCTCTGTCAGACAAGTGAGCCTGGCCATCTTGTGAATTTGATTTTTGGCTCTACATTTTTCTCTCACTCTATCTGGGACCCTCTGTTGTGATCCCACTTGGAGTGGTTGGTAGTGGTAGCTGGGCACCACCTAGTTCTTCTGGTCTTGGGGTCACGTAGGCTGTGGTTCATTGGTCCTTTGGACTAATTTCTCCCTGAGTCTTTGGTGTTCTTCACTCTGCTTTGCTTCAGACAGGAAGAGACCAATAATTGTATCTTAGATGGCTGCTTGCAAGCTTCTAAGACCTCAGATGCAACTTACCAAAGTAGGATGCAGAACATTGTCTTTATGTACTATGTTGTGTCAGTTGATGTAGATGTCCCCAAGTCTGTGGTCCTTTGCCTTTGAACCTAGGAACTTTGTCCTGCGAAGTGTTTGTCTGTGTTTAAGAAGTTTCCATGACTGTGCCTCTTGTGTGCTCTATTCTCTGTATTAATATATATGTGGCATCTACAGTTGTGTATGTAGAAGTATCTACAGCCAAACCTGTATCTGTAGGTAGCCTCTTTTGCATACCTATCTACCTGTGTACCCATTCATAAATCATTGCTTGTTAATACTGTTGCTGCAGGATTGTTTATGTTATAGTGTAGTTGCCCTGTATTCTTGCCTTCCTCTCGTTGTCTTCCTTTGCCTTGGTCATATTGTGCTGACTTCCCCCACATTGTGTGTTTCTTTCCCTTCACCAAAATTAACGTGTGTCTTCTATCTAGTTAGTAATTTTCCTTGCCTCCCTCTCCCATCCCTGGTAACCATCAAAGAATTTTTTTTTCTATGTGTAAACCTTTTCTTTCTTTCTTTCTTTTTTTTTTTTTGATAATAACGGTCTCATACAGTATTTGTCCTTTTGTGATTGACTTATTTCCCTCAGCATAATGTCCTCCAAATTCATCCATGTTGTGAGATGTTTTGCAGATTCATCATTATTCTTTGTTGTTGTATAGTATTCCATTGTGTGTATGTACCACAGTTTGTTTATACATGTATCCATTGATGGCCACTTAGATTGTTTCCATCTTTTTCCTATTGTGAGTAATGCTGCAATGAACATGGATGTGCATATTCGTGTCATGGCTCTTATTTCTTCAGGGTATATACTTAGGAGTGGGATTGCTGGATCATATGGTATTTTTATTTCTAGCTTTTTAAGGAAGTGCCATATTGTTTTTCATAGTGGTTTTACCATTTTACATTCCCACCACCAGTGTATAAGAGTTCCAATCTCCCCACAACATGGCCAGTATTTGTTGTGTCCTGTTTTTTTGATTAATGCCCTTATTGTTGGGGGGAGATGGTATCTCATTGTAGTTTTGATTTGTATCTCTCTAATGGCTAATGGGAACCCTGGTGGTACAGTGGTTAAGAGCTATGGCTGCTAACCCAAAAGCTGGCAGTTTGAATCCACCAACCACTCCTTGGAAACCCTATGGGGCAGTTCTACTCTGTCCTGTAGTGTCAGTATGAGTTGGAATCAACTCGATGGCAACAGGTTTGGTTTGGCTTTTGGTAATGGCTAATGATTGTGACCATTTCTTCATGTGTTTGTTAGCCATCTGAATGTCTTCTTTGGTGAAGTGTCTGTTCATATCCTTTCCCCGTTTTTTAATTGGGTTGTTTGTCTTTTTGTTGTTGAGGTGTTTTCTGTAGATCTTAGAGATTACGCCCTTGTTGGATGTATCATAACCAAAAATATTTTCCCAGTCTGTAGATTCTCTTTTTACTCTTTTGGATAAGTCTTTTGATGATCATAAGTGTTTATTTTTGTTGTTGTTAGGTGCTGTTGAGTTTGTTTTGACTCCTAGAGACCCTATGTACAACAGAATGAAACACTGCCTGGTCCTGCACCATCCTCACAATTGTTTCTATGTTTGAGCCCATTGTTGTAACTACTGTGTCAATCCATCTTGTTGAAGGTCTTCTTTTGTTCACTGACCTTCTACTTTACCAAGCATAACGTCCTTCTCCAGGAACTGGTCCCTCCTGATAAGATGTCCAAAGTACGTGAGTCAAAGTCTCGCCATCCTCCTTTCTAAGTAACATTTTGGCTGTACTTCTTGATAGATTTGTTCATTTAATTTTTAGAAGGTTGAATTTATCTAGTTCATCTTCTGCTGTTTATGTATTTTTAGTATGTTTGGTATTCTATTTATGCCATATACTAGGATCCCTAGTGTTGTCCCTATTTTTCTTCCATCATCTTTACAGTTTTAGTTTTTACATTTAGGACTTTGGTTCATTTTGAGTTAGTTTTTGTGTGTGGTGTGAGGTATGGGTCCTGTTTCATTTTTCTACAGATAGACATCCAGTTTTGCCAACAGCATTTGTTAAAGAGACTGTCTCTTCTCCATTTAATGGACTTTGGCCTTTTGTTGAAGATCAGCTGTCCATGGGTGGATGGATTTACATCTGGGTTCCCAATTCTGTTCCATTGGTCTATGTGTCTGTCCTTGTACCGGAACCAGGTTGTTTTGACTACTGTGGCTTTATTGTAGGTTCTGAGATAAGGTAGCGTGAGGCCTCCTACTTTGTTCTTTTTAAATGATTCTTTACTTATCTGGGACCTTTTTCCTTTCTTTATTAAGTTGGTGATTAGTTCCTCCATCTCATTAAAGAATGCTGTTGGAAGTTGGATCAGAATTGCATTATATCTCTAGATCACTTTGAGTAGTATTGACAATTTCAAAGTGTTAAGTCTTCCTATCCATGAGCACCATATGTTTTTCCATTTATGTAGGTCTCTTTTGGTTTCTTGCAGTAGTGTTGTATAGGTCTTTTATGTCCATGGTTAGATTTATTCCTAAGTATTTTATCTTTTGCGGGGGTATTTTAAATGGTATTATTTTCCTGATTTCCTTTTCCAAGTTCTCTTTATTGGTGTGTAGGAATCCAACTGATTTTTGTATGTTGATCTTGTATCCTGCTACTTTGCTGAGTCCTTCTATTAGTTTCAGTAGATTTATTGTGGAATCTTTGGAATTTTCTAGGTACAGGATCATATAATCTGTGGATATTGGCTGGGCAGAGGAGGGACAGCTGCTGGTCCCTGGACCCCCCTGGTGCCAGCAGCCAGGTAGAGAAGTGGGTACTGCTGTTTCACAGGCCCCTGGCACTGGTGGCTGGGCAGACAGGCACATGCGAGTGGTCCGTGGGTCTCTGGTGCAAGTGGCTGAGTGAAGGGGCAGGCACAGCTGGTCTGTCGGCCCTTGGCTCAGGGTGTGGAGCAGTGGTGAGTGCTGCTGGACTGCAATTTTGTGTAGGGTGGGGAGTGAATGGGGGAGGTACTGAGGGTCTACAGGCCTCCAGCATGGGGGTAGGAGGTACGGTGGGTGAGATGAGTGCATTTGACTTTCACAGGGCAGGGAGCACTCCTGCTTGCCTTTGAATGTGGGTGCAGAGTCCCTTCTGCTGAGTTTCATCAGGTGATGGGGGTTTGGCTGGGAATGGTGCTTGCTTTGTCTCAATATTGGCTGCATTGTGGAGGTTTGGCTGGCAGGGTGCTAGTGATCTGTAATTCTATGTATCCACTGTTTTTGTATAGCCTCTGCATTCACTTGACACTCAGTCTGATTCTTTAGCCTTTCCTTTTAGGCTCGGCATTCCAAAGTTGTCACATATACCCGTTTTACTTGTTTTCTCAGGTCTTGTTGTAAGAGGGGAAACCCTGGTGGTGTAGTGGTTAAGTGCTACAGATGCTAACCAAGAGGTCGGCAGTTCGAATCTGCCAGGCACTCCTTGGAAACTATGGGGCACTTCTACTCTGTCCTATAGGGTTGCTTAGGTTTTTTAGTGGTTGTAAGAGGAACGTTATGAGCTGTCTGACTATGCCACCATCTTGGACTACTTCCCAATACATAGGGTTTTTACTGGCTAATTTTTGGAATTAGATTGCCAGCCCTTTCTTCCTAGTCTGTCTTAGTCTGGAAGCTCTCCTGAAATGCATTCATCATGGGTGACCACACCGGTATTTGAAATACTGGTGACATAACTTCGAACACAAGAGCAACGTTCACTCCACCACAGTACGACAACCTGACAGATGAATGATGGTGGCCTGAAATAGGGTAGTGATAATAGAGATGGAAGAACGGACAGACTCGAGAGACATTTGTGAGGTCAAGTCTATGGAACATGGCACCTGGTTGGAAGAAGAACTTGAGAGAAAGAAAGAAATTAAAGTTGAACTTGAAATTCCATACCTGGATAACTAGGAGAATACAAGTGCTATGCATAGAAAAGGGGCAATAAAGTGGAAAAGCTGGTTTGAGGTGGAACTCATGGGTTTGATTATGAACACATTAAACTTCAGGTACCAGTGTAAATCTTTGTGGAAGTGAGAAAATGGGTCCAGAGCCAAAGCAGGAGCTGAAATGTAGGTCTGAATGTCTGCCTCGTAAAATCAGTGGTTCAAGGAGGAAAGATGATGGCTGACATAGAACGTTTAGAGTGAGAAGCAAATAGAGCCAAGGGTAGACTCTTGAGGAGAAGCTTTATATTAAGGTGCAGGAATAACGGTATTCTCTTTTTGTGGTGGGCTGGTGTCAGTGGGAGAGCGCTCTGTTTCATTTGAAGAGTTTTCCATGATAGGAGATGGTAGAAGGAGTACTGGAGGAAAAATTCAAGGATGTAGGTCAGTTTTTAGTAAGATAACAGGAACTTTTGCCAGAGGGCATAGCTGAAGATGTGTGTGGTACAATGGCAGAGAATGAAGCAGGGCCCTTGAGCAGAGAGTAACTGTGAAGAAGGGTTGCATCCAGAGAGACAATTTCCAGTGAAGGGGATGGTTGGTAGGCCAGGCATATAATAGGTTAGCAATAGAGATGAGAGGGGTGCTGAGTTGACAGAATTTGGTTAGTGGAGAAGCCTGTGATATAACCAGTTCCAAAGTTCCTTTTGGAGTGCTATGGAATTCTTTCCAAATTCTCACTACTTGAGTGGATGGGGGATCTAAGGGATAATTCAGGGTTCCAGAAGAGGGTAGGTGGTGGGACCCTAGTGTCAAGAGTTCTGCAGAGTCAAGAGCTTCATAATTGTTTCAGAGTGGGCACTGCCAATACAGCTGTGCATCAGTGGTTCATCTGCCTTGTTTGTGCAGTTCCAATGTGCTGCTGTTTTAAATGACACCTGAAAAACTATGAACGTCTAGAGAGTCCTTGCTGGCCTAATTTATTTTCATTTGCTCTTGGGTCTCTCTTGGCTTGAGGGACAGGAGTAGCATAATTGCTGCTGATTAAAATTTATCCATCACCCGCTTTACAAGCCCTCAGCTGTCAGGACCATGGTCCTCTATTGCTGTCTTTGTTTCATTGATATCATAACCAAGGGACTGATAATACACGTACATGCTTTTCCATCATAAACTCTGGGGCTTGTGTCTCAGCAAATGGCTTCCTTGAGTCTCTAGACAGTTTCTTTTATTTCTTTGTCTTACCTTATTGTTTTATTTTTAAAAAGAAGACAGGATAATAAATGCTGCCACTATCATTATAAGGGGCAAGGAAGCAAACGCTTTATCTTTGAAGATAAAAGCATTGTGTCTTTTTATTGTGGATTTGCACAGTATGGCAACATATCTCCTTTGATCAGGCATCTTGATTATGACTGGCTTATTGAAGACGACAGGCCTGTGAGTCATCATTGCATACGTTATGGGGGGCGGAATAAATCTGATTCTGTCAAATCTTCTACTATACATGACTTTTTTTTTTTAATCTAGTTTGCATAGGTTGGAAGCTTTTGACTATTGCCTGCATGTGTTTGGAATCTTAAAATCTCAGACTTGGAAGAGACCACAGAGGTCACTGAACTTGGAACAATCTGAAATGTTAATGACATCAACCAATTTAATTAATTCACTTTTTGTATGTAAAATGACACTTCCCAGCTATTTGGTGATAGTGAATTTTTTGTAGGCAGACAAACAGTAAAGTAAGAGAAATTTCATTCCTAGTATACAATTGAACCCGGAGCCCTGATGGCACAGTGGTTAAGGGCTAGGGCTGCAAACCAAAAGGTCGGCAGTTCAAATCCACCAGCTGCAACTTGTAAACCCTATGGGGCAGTTTTACTCAGTCCTATAGGGTCACTATGAGTCAGAATTGGGTCAACGGCAAAGGGTTTGGTTTTTGGTTTGGCTTATGCAATTGAAAAGTGCCCACTGATCATATTTTAAAACTATCTTTGTATAGATTTCAAAGAAAGCCTTTTTTCTTCTTGGGTTTTAAACAAGAACCAAGTTTCTATTAACCAAAATGGATTCACTAGTGACTAGACCTGTGTTCCTGGCTGCTGTTCTTCCACAAAGACATGCACTGGTACCTGACACATTCTCATAATTGAAGAAGAGGGATTTAAACGTGTCCCTCTGGCTCCAACATGGGTCCTATTGCTTCAAATTGTCTTTGTTTACTATAAACTTAACTCTAGCAATCAGAATCACAGGCTTTAAAGCAGTTATTAGAATGCTGTTTGCTACTCGTATGAACAGCAGCTGTGGCTACTGAGCAGTTACTAAGCCCTAAATATTAGGAAACAGGAGGACAGGCCAGGGTGACGAACAGCTTTGAAATTACGCTCTATTTGATCAGGCTCTGCAGTAATTGTTAGGATCATATATACGCTTTCTTTGGATCCCTCAAAAGCTTCTGCAGTATTGCTGCACCTGCAGTTCCAATTTGCAATTTTCTCAGCCCTCCTTTGAAGTTATTCTTGCCAATTACCTGGTGTTAATATTAATTAAATATGGTTTGTAACTTGAAATGGGGTGTTATCAATGGAACTCAGCTGCAGGAATAGAAAGGAAAAAATGTCAATTGAATGGAAATGTTTCCTTTCAACGATAGCATTTTACAGCATTAGTACTTTTGTCAAATTGATTTTTGCCTGCTGGAAATCATTTTTCCAAAGCAAGGAACATCTGAGGGGAAAAGCCGCTCTTCGTGTCTTCTTTTCTCCCCGTCATTGAAAAAGTTGTTGTTGTCAGTTGCCATCGAGTCGGTTCCGACTCATGGCGACCCCACGTGTGCAGAGCAGAACTGCTACATAGGGTTTTCAAGGCTGTGACCTTTTGGAAGCAGATCGCCAGGCCTGTCTTCCAAGGTGCCTCTGGGTGGGTTTGAACTGCCAACCTTTCAGCTAGTAGTTGAGCACTGAACTCTTTGCCCCACCTAGGGACTACTAGAACCTTAGTAAAAGCACCTCAGAATCTTAGTAAATGTTATTACTGGAAAATACCAAAGCTGTGTAATCTGCAGGTTCAGCCCAACTTAATCCCACAGCCAAAAGTGTTGGCGAGGACGTAAGCGTTTCCCCGCACTCGGGTTTGAATTCTGATGGCTCAGTCATATTCTAGCTATGGGACCTCGGATGATTTAGTTGTGTTGTGCTCCAATTGCCTCATCTATAGAATGGGGATAATTGTGAGAATTAAGTGAGATCACACATAACAATGTATGGCTCATGGAACGTGCTCAGCAACTATCAGCTTCTATCATCAGGAGCCCCATCCTCACCAATGGGTGTCTCAGGAGCCTGTATCCAGCTAACTCAGTTCCCAGAAGGCAAAGCTGAGGCCTGAGTAAGTGCTCAATTAACAACAGCCCGTTCTAGTCATTCCTGAAGCTTGCTTTGTGCCTGCAGATGGTGACCTATCCTATTATTATTTTTTTTTGTAGCATGGCTAATATACTACCTAGCACAGTGCCGGCATGTATTTGAATGCGTGAGTTGATTAGATACCAGCCAGAACTGGCTCACCAAATTTGTTTGCTCCTCTTTCATTTTAAACCTTCTCAACTTTAATTAATTCAACCACTTTTTTTGTGCATCCACCATGTACTGGGCTGCGCTTGTGCTAGGCTTTGAGGATACAGAGATAAATTCGTGACCTCTGCTTCCCAGCACGTCGCTGTGTAGCAGAGGATTCAGAGATGCAAACAAGCAATTAGGCATGAATGTGATCATTGCCTTAATGGAGGCATCATTTGGAGGCATTGTCCGAGAGAACGTGGTGCCCATGAGAGGGCATTCCACAATCCAGGCAACAAAATGGAAAGATCTGGCCCCAGGTCGTGGAGAGTGGCGGTTTGTGGACCCCAAGCTCAAAGGCAGTACATGGTGTGATGGGAGTTAATTTAGGTAACATTCACAGAAACACAGTTTCCAGAGGAAAAAAGGTAGCACTAAAAACTGCATGTGGAATATGACACCAATTCTGTAATGTTGTGTATATTTGGGAAATGTTTAATATATGTAATATATATATAGTTTTGACCATTCTTACTTCTTGAGCTTTTGAGTTGATTCCAATTCATAGCAACCCCACGTGACAGAGTTGAAATGGCCCATAGGGTTTCCTAGGCTGTGATCTTCATGAGAGGAGATTGCCAGGTCTGTCTCCCATGGAGTAGCTGAATGGGTTCGAACTGCCAAGCTTTTGGTTAGCAGCCAAGTGCTTAACTGTTGTGCCACCAGGGCTCCTCATTGATGATTACTCAGGTGTATCCACTTATAGACAATCAGTGTATGACTGACCTGCCCTGACAGTGTGAACCCCTGTTCTCCCTGGTTGTTCCCACCTGGCATCACCCACCCCTTGGAGAGCAGTTTTGATCTTTTTCAGTTCTGAGTCTGAGCCAGGGCAAAAGTTTGTCCTCATCCTCAATACACAGATTGCTGGTATTCGGAATGGTTTTCCCATGATAGACCCATCCCTGGAGGTCCTGGGGTGAGCCCTGAGCCCCTCTACAGGTCACTGCAGCTTACACTGTTGCCCACCCAGGGCTCACACTCCAGATCCCTGGGAATGGGACTTTGGCCTCCTGGGTTTGGACCATGTTGTTGCTGTTGTTAATTGGCTCTGAGTCATGTGACCTTATGTATAACAGGACAAAAAGTTGCTGGGTTCTTCACCATATTCCATCACTATATTGGACATTATTCTGTTATGATCCATAGTGTTTTCATTGGCTAATTTTTGGAAGTCAATCACTAGGCTTTTCTTCCTAGACTGTCTTAGTTCAGAAGCTCTGCTTAAGTCCATCTAACATGAGTGACCCTGCTCGTATTTGAAATACCAGTGGTATAGCTTCCAGCATCACAGAAAATTCAAGCCACTACGGAGAAACAAACTGACAGATAGATTCGGACCATGACACGCCACCTATTCCTTGATTGGGTGGAGCTGTCTGATCCTCTGCCTGCTTCCCATGAGACTGCTGAGCTCTGCCTGTGCATGAAGCCATCAGGTGGAACCCAGGCTTATATTGAGCCCTTACTGTTTGCCAGGGTCCTGGCTCAGTCTATCTTGTCACCCGTATGTTTCTTCTGTCTGTTAGTGTCCTATCACTAAATTAAGAGAATTCAGCCTCCCGTGATTGGTTGAGTCCCTCTGACAGATTCCCACACAAATGCTTAGAAAGGGCCTACATTTATTACATCAACAGTGCGGTCCCTACTTTGAGTCATTATTATTTTCCTGCTGCCTGACTCCCAAGATCCCTGCGTGGCACGAATGGTTTGCTTTCAACTATTAACTTAAAGGTTGGTGGTTGGACCTACTCAGCAGCACTGTGGTGAAAAAGCCTGGCAATCTGTTTCTGTAAGGATTACAGCCAAGAAAACCTGATGGAGCAGCTCTACTCTTAACACATGGCAAAGTCATGAGTCAGAATCAACTTGATGGCAACGGGCTTGGTTTGGTTTCCCTGACTTCCACTGTCAGCCATGGCTTCTGGACCAAGCCTTGGTCTATATAGTCTTGTCTGAGCTGAACCCAGGTGTGTCCTCGTCCTTTGATGGACTCTGGGCCCTGGATCACCCAGTTTCCCTAGAAAGATCCGCTTTTGTAGCTCAGCAGCCCTGTTTCCTCTAGTCCTTACTACTGATTTCTGCTTGCTTTACATTGAGCATGCTTCTCCTGTGCTCAGCCCTGAAGAAATCCTATCCTTTTATTTTCCTTTCCAAAGTCTTTTCGTCTTTCAAGCCATTCAGGTTTGGGAACTCCAGCGCTGGGTGAGGGCTTTAATGTCCAATCTGTACTTGACTGTCTTGACAGATGAACATAACATAAAAACACTCTTCTGCAAAAATGAAGCAACATCAGATTCCGTTTATGTCATTTTGTAGGCCCTGAAAGAGTTGGCCTCCATGTTAGGAGGCTGTTTTTCCAGTTTACTTCATAACTTCTCAACGAAGCAATAATTATGGATTCCTTGAAAATAAATGGCTCACGAAAAATAAGACGAGAAGGCTATATGATGAATGGTTCATTGAAATAGGTGCCAGCTAATTCTCGGGCTATGCCCCTTGGCACAGCGGAGTGGCACAGCCTCCATTGTCCACACTTGCAAGCCTGACCTGGGCTTCTTTCTTTGCCTCACTCCTGGTACCTGACCAGGGCCATTCATGATGCCCTGGAGGCCCCACAGGGGGAAGCAGGCAGAAAGAGAGGAAGTGAAACTCCAGTCAGCACATTTTCTTTCTTGTTAACAACTCTGGGAAGAGGTTTGGCCTGGGAAGGAATTTCAAGTAATGATTTAAACATATTGTCTGGCAGTTGTAGCGGTGAGGAAAAAAATAATGTCTCTCGTAGCAGCGTGGGTACAATTCCGAGTGCCCAGTACTCACGGCCACAGGACTCTGGGGCGACATTTGCATTACACATCATGGCTGGCATGTGCCTAGTAGGTTATTAAGGGAGAGAGGGTTGTTGTGCGTACATGCCAGCCTCTAGTGTTCACGACCATGGAGGGCAACCACTGTGTTCCCTTCAAAATGTGGCTCCATGTTATCACCAGAGAGGACCCTGTGTTAGCTGGAACCATTCATGTGAGCTGAGGTGACGTTTCATTCCACAAAGGCTCACTATGAGCTGGAATCGACTCTGCGGCATATAACAACAACTATGTGTTGGAGCCCTGTTCTAGGTGGTAGGGATGGTGCTGAGTAGGTCAGACCTGATTCCTGCCCTCACGGGGTTTCTAGTCTAGCTTACTGCCTTTAGATTTCTTGTTTCCTTGTAGTATCATATCTCTAGCCAGTTGCCTTTGAGCCAATTTTCATTTATGGCGACCCCATGTGTGTCAGAGTAGAACTACATTCCACAGGTTTTCAATGGCTAGTTGTCTCAGAAGCAGATCACCCAACCTTTCTTCCAAGGTGCCTCTGGGTAGAGTCTAACCTCTCTGTTAGCAGCTTAGTATGTTAACCGTTTGACCCATGCAGGCACTCCAGAAAATTTCCTACACAGCATCTATTAGAGCCAAACCAGTTAGCAACCTGTGGAACCTTTATGTTCCTTTATATTCATAACTGCAAAATGTCCTATACGTCTCTCTCTCTCTCTAATACTTAGTCCCTGGGAGCTTTTTATTCACCATTCATTCACCAGATCACTGGGTCTCATATTAAGTGCCAGGAACTTTGTGAGGTGCTGGGAATTCACAGGTCTGGTGCCTGGCCTCAAGGAGATCAAATTCTAGTGGTAGACACTAATTTAAAAAGAAAATAAGTAAGCAACAAGCTAATAATTATAAATTGTGTCCTATTAAGACAGAAACAAAACGCCTTTATGGTTTGTTTGAGAAACAGCCCAGAAGCCAGCGTGGCTGGGGACGCAGGAGGGAGAGGGTGGCAGGATGTGAGATTGAAGACGCAGTTGAGGGCTTTTGGAATGTTGTTTTGTAGGCCATGACAGGAAGTGTGAATTTTATTCTTGAGCGATGGAAGGCCTTTGAAGGGGTTTGATGTGGAGAGTGGCCGGCAGGGGCAAGATGGGAGCAGAAGATGAATTAGAAGATTGCTGCTGGGGCTGACGGGAATGACTTGGGCCAGAGTGGGGGCAGGTGTGTGAGCTGGTGTTGGTAAAAGTCGAGGCAAGGCCCAGGCCTGGGGAGCTGGGGGACTTGATGCTCCACGATCTAAGCTATAGAAATGAAGCTGGCTTAAGTCATCCTTGCCAACAGCAGAATGGGCTCTGGAGCCCTTAGATTAGGACAGGTGTTGGGGATGACAATGTGGCTTTCTTGTGAGGATGACTCTGGGAAGGGAAATCAGCTGAAATATTTCCTGGCAAAATTTCACTCCAGCTAATGCATCAGTGAAAAAGTTAGGAGGTTAAGTTTTCCCCAGATTGTTGTTCCTTTTTTTTTTTTCTTTAAACAAAGCCCATTTGGAGATCTTTATTGTTATTTTTTCTGCGTGCCAGGAGGACCTGAAATTTAGCATGTTCTTGTTAATAGTGCTAAAGATTTCCCCTTAACTCGTATTTTTTGTTGCTTTCTTACTCTCTTGTGTTACTGATTCATTTTAATGCTCGTTAATCATTATGTAGTTTTCTGAATTTTTTTAGTGTGTGTATGCTTTCATAATACAGTGGCGATTCTGGGAATACCTCTGGGTCCGCATACTCAAGAGTCATAGAAATAGGTGATTTGGTACTTTAGCCCCTAAAAATGAGATTTAGTGTACCTTTCATTTAAAGTGTGTAAAATTATGGCTTTACCTAACTCCTTCTGTTTTATAAATTCCAACATGTACCATTTGTATTAAATGTCAATGTTTGCTTAACACTGCTTCCATAAAACTTAAAGGAAAGCTGCAGGCACTCTTGGGTCCTGATGTTTGTCTGTCTGTCTGTATCTCTGTCTGTCTGCCTTTCTCTTTCTATATATATATATGTTGCTGTGTGCCATCAAGTCAATTCCGACTTATAGCGACCCTGTAGAACAGAATAGAACTGCCCCATAAGGTTTCCCAGGCTGTAATCTTTACGAGTGCAGATTGCCAAGTCTTTTCTCCTGCACAGCCACTGGGTGGGTTTGAACTGCCAACCTTTTGTTTAGCAGCTGAACACTTAATCATTGTGCCACCAGGGCTCCTTATATGTGTATAATCTGTCCTTTTGCCTAAACTCTTAGATAATTCATTGAAAGGAGAGAGAATTCGTGTTTCTTAGTGCTTACTTTACACTTTACATGTATCATCTTAATGAATTTTTGCTGTACTTTTTTTTTATGAGGCAGATAATTGTCCCTGTTTTATAAATAGGAAAGCTGAGGCTTAGAAAAAGTATGTAACATGCCCAAGATAACCCAGTTAGTTAGTAGGTAGCATGGGATGAAAACTCAGGGCTCTCTGGCTCCAAAGGCCACCTCCTTTTTACCTCCTCTTGTTTTCCTTTTGAGGTTGAAAGCTTTGGGTTATGTAGTCATGTTTCCCATCGTTCTCGCCTTGCGGAGCTGCAGGACGGCAAAACCCATGCTCTGGTCGCTCTCCCCTCACCCACCATGCTCTGTGCCATGCCTCAATACTGTGCACTTCCTAGTGCCCCTGTGTTGACCTTCTTCCATCTGCTTCAAATGCAAGCACTGCCAGTGTCTGCCTGGAGCAATTTTTATTCTTTCCACCCTTTAGGACCCAGCATAAATGGTACCTCCGTAGCGAAGCCGTCCTGGATTGCAGTATGTAGTGTTAGTTGAGCTCTTTGCTGTGATTGTACCACACTGTGCACGCACCTTTAGTAAGGAAAACACTTATTTCACTGTCTCTGTTGGGACTTAAATGTAAGCCAGTGAAGAAATTTGGGATTTAGAAACTTTTAAAGCCTAGAGGTGAATCTGACATCAGATAGGCCCAGATCCACGGTTTAAAATGAAGTTGACAGGAATGTGTCGTGCTCTAGCTCTGGGCTGGGCTTTCTTGGGCATTGGCTTTGCTCTCAGGTTTTTTCCCCTGTAATGGGAAGATGGCCACCAGTAGCTGCAGGCTTGTGTCCTACCATCCTGGCAACTACATTAGTTTCCCATGGCTGCTTCCTACTGCTGCCGCAACAAATTACCACAAACCGGGTGGTTTCAAATAACAGAAATTAATTCCCTCACAGTTGTGGAGACCAGAAGTTGGACATCAAGCTGTCGGCAGGGTTGGTTCCTTCAGGAGGTTCTGAGCGAGAATGCCTCCCGTACCTCTCTCCTAGCTTTTGGTGGTTGCTGGTGATGGTGAGCGTTCCTGGGCTTGTAACTGCATCACTTCAGTGTCTGCCTGTATCTTCACATCACCGTTTTCTCTGTGTCTTCTCCTTTTCTGTCTCTAATAAAAACAGTCATCATTAGGTTTAGGACCTGCAGTGGCTAATGTGCATGGCTGCTAACTGAAAGATTAGTGGTTCCAGTCCACCCAGAGGTGCCTCAGAAGAAGGGCCTGAGGACCTGCTTCTGAAAAATCCCTGTGGGTCATTGTTCTACTCTGACACACACGGGCTTGCCAGAATCACAATCGACTCAATGACAACTATTTTTTTTCCTAGTCCAGCACGATCTCATCTCAAGGCCCTTACCTTAATTACATTTGCAGAGATTCTTATTCCAAATAAGGTCGCATTCTGAGATTCCGAGTGGGCATATCTTTTGGGAAGGGATATCATTTAACCCAGTACAGCAACTTTTGGGAGAGGGGGTGCTTCACCCTTGTTAGCCCAGCCCCCACCATATTCAAGGTCACTGTCCATCCCTAAGCACTCACTGTGGCCTGGAACACTATTCACATTGGCTAGGCTTGGACCACATGTGCATCTCTGGAGCTTGGAAAGGAAGGTGGGGGAGCCCCACTTTAAACACATGGTCAAAGACACAGAGGGGCCATTCCTTAAGGCTAACTTCAAGTGCTCTTCTAGACAAGGAGAAAAGGTTGCAGGCAGGTGAAGCACACAGATGTCCACTCACACGCTGTGTGGTGTCTGTCTGTGGACATCTCTGCCTGCCACCTAGGCTGTGACCTTCTCGGGAAAGCAACCTGGTTTTACTCATCAGTGCCTGGGGCATGCTAGAGCTCTATCGCCATTTGTTAAGTTAAATTGCAGTAGTGAAATTTCTCTGAAAAATAGGATCTAAATGTAACATGAATCATAATATTTGTCGAAAATAGTTTTAGCCCTTATCAGAATGACAACAAGCAGAGCAGTTTCAAGGACAAGAAAAGGCTTCTCTTTGGGGGTTCTCTTGCACTTTGAAGGGACTTCCACATGCTGTCCTGCCTCCACTGGCCCTAGTGTGTTGGAAACCAAAGGAATTGACTGGGGGCTTTATGCTAAGGGATGGGAGCCACATCGACCTGCCCACCAGTTATCTGTGGAACTGGACTCTGCCCAGGACCACCACAAAATAGTCAGATCAGTGAAAACAGCAGGAATCACACCGTAGCCACAGAGCTGTCCTCATAGGGCTTCTCATGCAGTGGGTCACTTCTGACCTCTTCTTAAGTGGACAGCAATCAAAGGGGCCCAGGCCAAAAGGAAAGATCTAGAACATTTTATTTGGCTGCCATTAAGCATGGCTGAATCCTATTTTCAACGAAAATGTTTCATTTTTTTTTTTTTTTTTATGGTTACAGAGTCAATGACTTTTTTTATTTCTCCATTAAAAAAGAAATGAAATTCTCTGAGTGACTGTCAGGGAGCATGAAAGCCTTATATGTCCTGTGAGTCTTGAAGGGGAAGAAGCAGTTTGGGAAAGCCCCACTGTTGAGAGCTGATGGAAGAAAAGTGTAAATGTAGTTGGCATGTTGAATAGGTGAGGAGCGTGAGAACCTTAAGCAACTTGATATCTCTTCCCCCGGTCTTCATGTGTGATGGTCTAGTTCTATTTTTTTTTTTTTTTTTTGAGGAGGAGGGGCTCATGCTATTAATTCTCTTGTTGTTGTTAGTTCCCATTGAGTTTGCTCTGACTCATGGCGACCCCATGTACAACATAATGAGACATTGCCTGGTCTCATGCCATCTTCATGATGGTTGGTGTGCTTGAGTCTATTGTTGAGGCCAATGTGTATTCTGAGTGCCTTCCATCCTAGAAGTTTCATCTTCTAGCACTATATAGGACAATATTCTGTTGTGATCCTTAGGGTTTTCACTGGCTAATTTTCAGAAGTATATTGTCAGGCTTTTCTTCCTAGCCTGCCTTTGTCTAGAAACCCTGCTGAAACCTGCCCACCAGGAGGCATGCCAGAGGCATAACTTACAGCGTCACAGCAACACAGGAGCCATCACAGTACAATGAACTGATGGACAGGTGGTGGCTTGGTCCTCTAGTCACTTCTAAATACATGAAAAGTCTTATTTCAATTATCAAAATATTCAGAACAGTGTAATAAAACCATGAACTCTATTCAAACCTAAAGATTCTCCCCTCCCACAGCTTGGGGCTGTTTCAGGCTGGACACCTGCAGTAGAGAAGAGGTGGTGGCTGCAGCTGGCTCCTTCTGTGCGCCCCCCTCTGTGCCCTTTCTCTTCCTTCCCCAGCTGCCTGCTCCTGTATTAATATCCTGTTGCCATTGATGAAGCATCCACAGAGGTATTCCTGGTGGGGGATGGCTGAAGTACCTGTCCTTAATTGGAGGTATTTTCTTCTCTTCCAAGACTACTTACTTTTTCCTTGGAGAAACTAAGGTTTTCTCCCTGGCTTTGGCAATGGGCCCTCCATGTGGGCTGACATATGCTTCAGGTCTTGATCTCAGCAGCATGAACTTGTGAGTTCAGCTTTTCTCTCCCTTGCTTATAAACAACAAGCTGAAAGTAGCACTTGATTAATGAAAGTAGAACAGAAGAAGAACCCTGATTTCTTTTATTTATGCTACACCAGAAGGCGTCCCTTGGTCATACTCGATAAAATGCCTTGTGCACTCATTGTGGGCAAGGCAGTGTATTAGGTACTGGGGAAGGATCCAAAGATGGAAGTGATACAACTGTTACCTTCAAAAAGCCTAGAGTCAAGATGAGTGAAAGAAATGGTGGGTAGAGGTGCAGGCCATGAGCTGTACAGGTGTAGAGGAAGTGATAGGTTCTAACCAGGGAAGCTTCAGAGGGCTTCATGGAGAGTAAGGGTCTCTAGGTGGAGCAAGGGGTTTGCATTTGACTAGTAACCTAAAGGCTGGTGTTTCAAACCCACCCAGTGACACTGCAGAAGAAAGACCTGGTGAACTCCTTCCATAAAGATCATAGCCAAGAAAATCCTATGGAGTAGTTCTACTCTGTGACACGCGGGTTGCCATGGGGCGGGATCAACCCGACAGCAACAGGTTTGGTTTTTGGTATGGAGAAGTAGTGCTGAGCTGGGCAGTGAAGGAAGAGAAGATGCATAGAGGTGGAGACCTGGGAGACAGACATATCATTTAAAACAGTGTGTGCTTCACTAGCTTCAACCCTTTCATTGATAAATGCTTATGACTGCTTTGAAATCTGGGCACATAGCTTTCTCAGTCATACAAATAGATGTTAATTTGGTTCCTCTGGCATGAATGCCTTTGCTTTTTTACTTCCTTCAACTTTATGATCCAGAAGGACCTGCCCCATTGGTAAGATTTATGCTTCCAGGTTACCAACATTCTTGTTATACATTATTCCATCCCATACTCTTTCCTATTTGTGGTGGTAAAGGTTTGTTACTCCATTCTCACCTTGAAACACTCAGTAGGCTGAAGGTCATTGTGATTGGAACTGTGGTCTTCCCCTCACTAGCCTTCAGTGATTCCTGAACAGGGGTCCAGAACAGATGGGTAAGTCGGTGATGGGACAGAAACATTTCTTAGTGTCCTCAGGGCTTGACTGGAACAACTGGGGCCTGGAATCACTGGCTCTCTCAACAATTACCTTCGCTTTCTTTCTGTAGATTTGACAAAATTATGCCGTCTTTTTTTTTTTTTTTAATGGCTCATAGAATCTAAGACATATTACAACCTTGTGTCCCCAGATTGTCAGTGCTGTTCACAAAGAGCTGTAAAGTAAATCTCCTCTAAGTGGTGTTGATGACCTGTGGTTTCATGCATTGTTTACTGTAACAAACATGGTACTCCCACAATTCAAGTACTCAAATGCAGAGCTGTTGGGGACAGCAAGAAGACTACAGCTCAGCCTATCTCCTTAAAGGATTCCAACCTTTAACCTGTTTTGTGTCTGAGGGTTCTAGTGTTTTCAAGTATCTTGAATGGGTGATTCAGTCTAGCTTTACTCTTTTTCAATGTTCTGCTCATTCTTTTTCCTTGGTGACCAAATCTCCTTGCTATTCCCTTGGATTTCTAGGGACTGCTATGGAAGAGTAGGCACTTCTTTTAGTAAAGGAGGGGAAAGACCACAGATGTAATCTCTAGAAGGTTGTTTCTCTGCTAAGGTGCCTAATACGTTTATAAAGTACCTGATCTAATGTAGTCAAGAACAATGCTGTTAGGTGTTGAACAGAACACAGCACTCTCTTCTAGGGATTTGCCGTCTAGAGGGGGAGTTACTTACAGTGGTTGGAAAATTCCATATCGAAGCTCTCGGAGGGTAGGCAAGATGGCACTTTCTTTTGCCCAGATGTATCAGAAAGCACTTTCCCAAAATGGTGATATTTGAGCTGATTTTAGAAGAAAAGGAGCTGGCATTTGAGGCCAAGGGGAACAGCATGTGTAAAAGTTTAGAGCCAAGAATGGATGGGTATGGCAAAGTCAAGAAAGTATGTATGTTTCTGTACAGTAGGGGCAAGGAGTATGGAAGTTTATGGGGATGGTGATGGGAGAGGAGACTGGGAAATAGTTGTGGGCAGAATTTTAAAGAACCATTTCACCAAATGAAGGAGACAGGGCCATTGAAGGATTTAAACTAGGGCAGCAGCAGGACCAGATTTGTGGTTTAGGAAGGTCCTCCTGACAGTGAGTTGAAAGATAGATGGAGAGACTCCATCCATCTGTAGCAGAAAGATGAGTTAGTAGGTTATTGCAATGATCTAGGCCACAGATGACAAGGCCTTAAATAAAGCTGTGGCAGCAAGGATCGAGGTGAGGTGACAAATAGCACCGTTAGGAAGTAGCATCTATAGGCTATATATAGTGTGGGAGAAAGTAGGGATAGAGTAAGGAGTATTTGTAGACTACAAAATGCAAATTCAACTCCTAGCTCTCATTCCTATGAGCTTGTGGTACATACACTCATCACAGATGATTTAGTCTAACGTTAACAACAGGCTATTTTGGAAATATTTGGCTTGTAAATGAATTTATCTGACTGAATATCTAAATACTTGATTTGACTGAATTCAGATTTCCCTCTTCTCAGCTAGTTAATTTGCCCCTTCCTAACCTAATCATCGGTTAGGGCGGTGGTAGTTCAGTGGTAGAATTCTCGCCCACCATGCAGTAGACCGGGACTCCATTCTTGGCCAGTACACCTCATGTACAGCCACCACCCCTACCTCACTGGAGGCCGGCATGTTGCTATGTTGCCGAACAAGTTTCAGTGGAGATTCCAGACTAAGATGGACTAGGAAGAAAGACTTGGTGATCTACTTCTGAAAATCAGCCAGTGAAAACACTGTGGATCACAACTGTCTAATCCATAACTGATCGTGGGGATGGTTTGGGACCAGGAAACGTTTTGTTCCATCGTGCATAAGGCTGCCATGAGTCGGGGGCTGACTCGATGGCAGCTAACAACTTAATTATTATAACCAAAGAAGATGCAGTGAAGCTACATTGAACTGGTCATAATTTTAAATCCAAAGGAGCAGACTGCCACATGCTGAGCCCTAAGGCAGTGTTTATGGCTGTCCAAGGTGGGTTTGACTCGAACTCCTTGGCTCCGTCTCTTTCACTCCATCAGCCATCCATCCTGTCCCCTTGTACTTAGGGAGGCAAGCAACATTGGTCAAGTGTAAAGGATTTGGGTTCAAATCTGGCACTTGTCCAATGATGTCACCGTGTGATGCTGGACAAGGGACTTCTCCAAGCTCCACTTACCTCTTTTGTACACTGGGAATGACAGTCGTATCAATCTCATACGTTTTGTGAGGATTAAATGAGAAAATCCTTGTAAAGTGTTTAGCTTTGGATCTAGCGTGACTTAAACCATTAAGAAATGTTTGCCATTATTATTACGACCAAGGAAACATTTACACATTAGTGTTAATGATTAATAAAAGCTCAGATTGTTACCTTTCCCAGGAGGGATTTATGTGGTAATAGGGATCAGAGTATTCCATTAGAAGAGTTAGCCTCTTAACTTAATACAGGCAGTCCCCAGGTTAAGAACATCCAATTTACGTACAACCCATAGTTAAGAATCATCCACTGTAAAGCTTATTGTATTAAAAATTCATAACAACAAAAGGCACTACTTTGTGACACGCATCGAAACATTATTATTACTCTATTATTATGTTAAAGATGTTTTAGTGTATCTGGAAGTGTTTCTTTAATGTCTTTTTATGCATAGAAAGGTACACTATATACTATTATACCAAGACAAACTTTGACGAACCGACATTAGATATGAGCAGTACCTAACTGTTCCAATTTACGTACAAATTAGACTTAAAGACAAATTTAGGAATGGAACTCACTTGTAATCTGGGGACTCCTTGTGCTTTTCAAATCGAAGTGGTGGGCAAATACTCCTTGAATGGTTGGGTTATTTCCCACTACCAGTGAGTGGGATTAGAGAATCACAATGGATTAGAAAGGAAGAAACTGAGTCCAGAGAGATGAATGACTTAGTAAAGGTCCCTCAGTGAATTAGTGGAAAAACGAGTACCGGGACTCCGGTTTCCTGGCTCCTGGTCTAGTGCCGTTACCTTAGGCCTTCGGTCCCTCTGCATCCACACTTGTAACCAATCTCCACCTGGCAGAGAAAAGTGTATTTTATGTTCTCTTTCACGGGGTTAAGAGCTACAGCTGCTAACCAGAATCGGCAGTTCGAATCCACCAGTCTCTCTTTGGAAACCCCATGGGGCAGTTCTACTCCATCCTGTAGGGTTGCTGTAAGTTGGGATCAACTCAATGGGAGTGGTTTGTGTGTGGGTGGGTGTGGGTGTGTGTGTGTATGTATCAAGGAGTCCTTAAGTGGTCCCAACAATTAATATGCTTGCTAAGCGAAAGATTGGAGGTTCAGGTCCACCCAGAGGTACCTTGGAAGAAAGGCCTAGTGATCTACTTCTTCCCAAAATATCAGCCATTGAAAACACTATGGAGCTCAGTTACACTCTGATACCCATGAGTTCACCTTGAGTTGGAGTCGACTCATCAGCCACAGGTGGCTGTGTAGCAACGTGCAGGATGGTCCTCTGGAGGTGGGTTTAGTGAAACTCTGGAAGGGCCTATTCCTGAATGGAGCAAATTTGTAAATGCATTAGGATTTTTGGTTAAATAAAAGCTCATTCAGGATTATCATCCCATGTGAAAGTGGAACAAAGGAAGGCAGAGAATCATGCATCCTGTTCTCCTCCCTTCTGACCTAGCAAGGGAGATGTGGCGGGTGGTCCCCGGTGTCCTCCCATGCTTGTTCACACTCTCCTCAATCCCCTGCCATGTAAGCTCTTCTCCGCTCCTCCCAGTGAAATTCTGCTCTCGAAGGTTACATTTTAGAAGTCAAGTCCATGGCCTTTCCCGGCCCCCTTCCCTCCTGACCCCTTTGCATCATCCAGCACTGCTGCTACTTTCCTCTAAAAGCTAGAAGAGTGCCTTCTCCTGTGTTTCTTTCTCAGCACCTTTACCTCCTCCTGCCCCTCATGGCAAATGTTTCTGAAGGATCTGTTCTTGGCAATCTCATGCAGGCTTTCAGTTTCAACCATCATCTGCATGCTAATAACTTTCCAAGTGACATCTTTCCTCCTGATGTCTCCGTCTCCTCCGAGCTCCAGACGCACGACTCTTGCTCTTTCATTCATATTCATCCTGCCCCCCACCCTCTGTCCCTCTCCTCCTTCCATCCTGGGCTTGGCACAGTACTAGGTGCAGGGGTGCCATATGAAGGCCACAGTGTCTGTTTCCAGAGCCCAGGCTGGTGGTGGTGGAGGGACAGATGTTGACAAGCACAATCACTGCGATTCCAACAATTTGAAAAGTGCAGAATGACGATGTGCCTGAGGTTCTGTGGGAACACAGAGAAAGCAAGGTTATTCATGTTCAGGGCTTTCTGGGGAGGGATGAGGCCAGGGTTGGCTCCATGAAGCTAATGGTGGAGTTGGACTTTTAAGAACGAGAAGGTGCGAGCCAGGTAAAAGGGTTCCAGGGACCCATCTGCTCGCTTGCACAGGGATTGAGGAAGCAGGGTGTGGGCTGGCAATGGCAAGTCGTTTAGCGTGGCTGGAGTACAGGGAACATGGAGCTCAGGATAGGAGCTGGGGGAAGGTATGGGGTAAGAAAGAATAGGCCAGAACTATGGGCAAAGGACCCTATAGGGTCCCTATGAGTCGGAATCGATTTCACAGCACTGGGTTTGGGTTTTTTTTGGTATGGGCAAAGGTCCCTGTGTTTAAGCATTCAATTATTGAATGTTCAAAAGGTTGGTGGTTTGAACCCACCCAGAAGCACCTGGGAAGAAAGGCCTGGTGATCGGTTGCTGAAAGGCCACAGCCTTAAATACCCTATGGAACAGTTCTACTTGGCACCCATGGGGTCACCATGAGTCGAAAACTCTTCTTTTTTTTTAATGGGCAAGGACCTACTCAAAAAGGATCTTCTGTGCTATTCTAGGGATTTTTAACTGTCTGATAAACACCTCTAATTAGCATCTCGTTCTTATAATCTCTCAGATTGAAATGATTTTTTACTTCAACTATCTCTGCTCACCATATTAAATTTCAATTAATGAGGAATACTTAGTGGTAGGTGCTTTGTTTACAGAATGAGTTCATTTCTGGCAAAGGGCTGATGGCAAGCAATAGAAGACCCAACCCCAAAACTGGGTCCAGTAATAGGTATACTCTTCTTCCTACATAATAAGAAGTCTGGAGGCGTGTCAGTTTCAGGGCTGGTTATCTCAAAACAGGAAGGATCCAGCTCTTTCTGTTTTTCTGCTCTGCTATCCTTAAGCAAACCTGCTGCAAAAGACCTCTTTAAAGTGTTGAAAAGCAAAGATGTCACCTTGAAGATTAAGGTGCACCTAACCCAAGCCATGGTGTTTTCAGTTGCCTCCTATGCATGCGAAAGCTGGATGATGAATAAGGAAGACCGAAGAAGAATTGACCCCTTTGAATTGTGGTGTTGGAGAAGAATCTTGAATATACTATGGACTGCCAAAAGAACGAACAAATCTATCTTGGAAGGAGTACGTCCAGAATGCTCCTTAGAAGCAAGGATAGTGAGACTATGTCTTACATACTTTGGACATGTTGTCAGGAGGGATCAGTCCCTGGAGAAGGATATCATGCTTGGTATAGTACAGGGTCAGCGGAAAAGAGGAAGACCCTCAATGAGATGGATTGACACAGTGGCTGTAACCATGGGCTTAAGCATAAAAATGAGTGTGAGGATGGTGCAGGACCAGGCAGTGTTTTGTTCTGTTGCACATAGGGTCGCTATGAGTTGCAACTGACTTAATGGCACCTAACAACAACAACAGTTGTTAGCACATGGGCTTTCTCTTCATCTCTTGGCCCTCATTGTCTCAGAAAGGAGACATCAGTTGCCAGTATTACATGGAGATGGCAACATCTATAGAGAAACAAATGGAAGTTTCTCTTTATGGATCGCTCCTTTTTTTTTTTTTAAAGAGCAAAAATGCTTTCCCAGAAACCCCTAAAAGTATCCCCATCATGTCGCCTTGCCTAGAATTCTAGCACATGCCTATTTCTAAATCAGTGCTTGGGGAGGGGAATGGAATCCCAGTGATCAAGTGAGGTCATGCATTTCCAAAGCTATACTGCCATGCTCTGGGGGCAAAAATTACTTGGGGTGGGGGTTATTGGTTTCCTATGCTGCTGTAACAAATGACCACAAACTTAGTGGCTTAAACAACACAAATTTATTATCTGACCGTTCTGGAGGTCACAAGTCCAAAATTGACCTCACTGGGCTAAAATCAAGGTGTGAACAGTGTTGTGTGTCTTTTTGGAGGCTCTACGTGATGGCAACAGGTTTTTTTTTTTTTTTGGTTTAGGGAAGAATCCATTTCCTTGCTTTCCCAGCTCCTAGAGGCCACCTGCATTACTTGGCTCATGGCCCTTTTGGCATCTTCCAAGCCAGCAGTGGCTGGTCTAGTCTTTTTCACCATACCATCTCTCTGATTCTGACTCTCCTACCTCCCTCTTTCTCCATTTAAGAATCCCTGTGATTATATTGGGCCCAACAGGAAAATCCAGGATAATTTCCCAACCTCAGGGTCAGCTGAATAACAATCTCAATTCCTCATTGTCATATAACCTAAAATATTCACAGATTCTACAGATTAAGACATAGACATCTTTGGGAGAGGGTCATACCATAGGAGGCAAAAAAAATTTTAGATGTTACAATGGTTTGCAGTTCTCCAAAGGGCCTTTTGTACATAAACAGATGTTCAGTATAACCGTAGTAGTAAAATGTCACTGGATTGACTTATTTTACTCAGAATAGTGCCCTTCAGATTCATCCGTATTGTGAGTTGCTTCGCAGATTCATCATTGTTCTTTATTGTTGCATGGTGCTCCATTGTGTGTATGTACCATAGTTTATCCATTCATCTGCTGATGGACATCTAGGTTGTTTCGATCTTTTTGCTATTGTGAACAGTGCTGCAATGAACATCGGTGTGCATATGTCTATTTGTGTGATGGCTCTTATAGGTCAATCACAAAAGGGCAAATATTGTATGAAACCACTACTATAAAAACTCATGAAAGGGTTTACATAAAAAAGAAACAATCTTTGATGGCTATGAGGGATGGTGAGGGTGGGGAGGGAAAAGTACTAAATATACAGTAGGTAAGCGGTAACTCTGGTGAGGGGTAAGACAGTACACAATACTGGGGAAGCCAGCACAGCTTGTCCAAGGCAAGGTTGTGATGGCTCCATGGACACATCTAAACTCCCTGAGGGACTGAATTGCTGGGCTAGGGGCTGTGGGGACCATGGTCTCGCAGATTATCCAGCTCAATTGGCATAACATAGCTTATAAAGAAAATATTCTATATTTTACTTTGGTGAGTAGCGTCTAGGGTCTTGAAAGTTTGTGAGTGGCCATCTAAGGTACTCCACTGGTCTCACCCCATTGGGACCAAGTAAGAATGAAGAAAACCAAAGACACGGGGGAGAGATTAGTCCAAAGGGCTGATGGACCATGATGGCTGCAGCCTCTACCATACTGAGTCTAGTGCAACTGGATGGTGTCTGGCTGCCGCCACTGACTGCTCTGGCGGGGATCACAAATGAAGGGTCCTGGACAGAACTGGAGGAAAATGTGGAACAAAATCCCAACTTACAAAAAAAGACCAGACTTACTGGCCTGACAGAGACTGAAGAAACCCTGAGAGGATGGCCCTCAAACACCTTTTTTGCTCAGTAATGAAGTCACTCCTGAGGTTCGCCCTTCAGCCAAAAATTAGATAGGCCCATAACATAAAACGAGACTAAAGGGGCACACCAGCCCAGGGGCAAGGACAAGAAGGCATGAGGGGACAGGAAAGCTGATAATAGGGAACCTAAGGTTGAGAAGGGAGAGTGTTGACATGTCATGGGGTTGGTAACCAATGTCACAAAACAGTATGTGTAATAATTGTTCAATGAGAAGCTTGTTTGTTCTGTAAACCGTCATCGAAAGTACAGTAATGAAAAAAATTAAAAGATAAAAAAAAAAGTCACGGGAAGGGGAGAGGTGCCTGGGGGGGAAAAGTCTACAAAGATTCTGTAGGTAATTAGGGAGGGCAGCTAGGGGGCAATAGAAACCCTGTTGTCGCAGTGGTTAAGTACTATGGCTGCTAACCAAAAGGTCCGCAGTCCGAATCCAGCAGGCTCTCCGTGGAAACTCTACGGGGCAGTTCTACTCTGTCCTATATGGTCACTATAAGTTGGTACCAACTCAACGGCAATGAGTTTTTTTTTTTTTTTTTTCTGTTTTGTTTTGTTTTTACAGGGCAATGAGAAAAATAGAGTTGAAAAGCAATGAGTTAGACTTACTAAACCAAGATTCACCAGTGGGGCTTGGGAAGGGTTGATATACCCTGAGGCAAATGACCACTGTTGGCTGAACAATCCACTAGGGAGGAGGAAGGGGAAATAGCTATCGGTGGACCATAAGCAGGAACTGCTCCAGGCGGTTGTCTGAAGCTGAGGCGAGACAAAGGGTCATAAGTTTACAGAGAGCCATTAGCTGTAAGTAAAACCCAGACAGTCCTTGTCACCGTGTGCTCTTCCCCTCTCCTGTTTTTCATTTAAAAAAAAAATCTTATCTTTAAATACATAAAATGATGAAGTGTCTGTTCTTAGAAAGCATCAAAGTTTGATTGTCAGTGACATTCTTCTTTTTATATAAATGCTGTTGCATAATTCTTCAATTGTGCTTGTATATGCCATGGTTGGGCAGTTTGATGAAACCATATCTGGAAGCTGAAATCAAAATGGTTGATTAGAAATATTATAAGTAAACTTCCTATTTCTTTTATATAGGCTTTTCCTCATATATGGGTATCTTTTTTTTCCTTTTTCACTAACGGATGGTTTATCTAGAAGTTACCATTTGAAATTCCATTACTTCGTGAACGGCTCACAAATCTTTGGAAAATTACTGCTAATTCTAAAATAATTGTACCACTTATTACTAAGTCAAGAAAAATGGGCATTTATGTGTGCTTTAGCAATATTTAGATAGGCTGTTACACCTCCTTTAAAACTGTCCTGATTATAATGCAAATTGCGAGCTGTGCTGCCATCACTGGAAACTGAAATGGCAACAACCTTGTCTGGCTGATATCCTCTGTTGACAACGGAGTCTCTTGTAGCTGTGTTCAGTCACCTCTTCATTTAGAGGACCAGTGTGTGGTCTTTTCAACCAAGGCCATAGCTTGCATCATCACATAATCACCCCTAGTTGTGTGTGTGTCTTCTCTGACTACAAGAATTATGATTGCCCTCTCCTGTCCAGATAGTCTCCACCATCTTGCCAGGCTTGGTGCTGAGACCGAGGGAGCAGCTTTATGAACATTGGTTCAATTTCACAAACAGTACTAAAACTTTTTTGTGCTCATGGGTACCTCTAGGGACCAAGTATTTTTCTGCCTCTGAAGGTTTATTGGGAAGCTGCTACACCACTGACAGCGCGTGCTGCTGCAAGGCAGAGGCCTTTATGACTGTTCGAAGCTGAAGAAATGGGCGTGTGCTGCAAATGAGTGTTTTTACACAGTATGAGGTGTCTGAATTTTTGGTAGGAAAAGTAGAATTTTTGAAAATTTTTCTTTGTTACACATACGTACCGATAGACCCCCATGGGGAAGCTGGGGTATCATTCGTGGTGCTTCATTCCTATGTACCACTGAACACGTAGCGTAGGCTTGTGGGAGGGGGCAAGAAAAAAAATGCAAACTACCTACCAAAAATTCAGACACACTCAATGATTCAGCATGCTTCCATTAATGAAAACACATAGTATCAACAAAAAATTCAAAGCAGAAAATAGTTGGCTCAGAAAATAATTGGTTAAATGCCTATTCTATGCCAGAGACTGTGCTAGAGGAGCTCAAAGGAAGCCATCTATGCTGCTAAGAAGCTATGGTGGCCCCATGTGTTACATAGGATTTTCTTGGCTGTAATCTTTACAGAAGAAGATCACCAGGCCTTTCTTCTGTGGTGCTGCTCGGTGGGCTTGAGCCATCAACCTTTAGGTTAGTATTAAGTGCCAACCATTTGCACCACCCAGGGACCTTCATAATAGTAGTGTGTAAAAAGTGTTATAGAAGTATTGGTGGAGGAGAAGAAAGTGGGAGCAGGAAGGCTGAGAGAGGAGGTGACCTTTGATCTGGGTTACGTTAGTGCAACCAAAGAAAGACAATTCTATTTTAAACTGTAGCTACTTTCTAATGAGGGTGGAACATATTTGGATAAGCTTGGAACCGTGTTTGGGAATAGAGCTGACTACAGCCAAGTGACTCTACATCAGAGTTTCTCAACCTTGGCACTATTGACATTTTGGGCTGGATAATTCTTTGTTGAGAGAGCCTGTCCTATGCATTGTAGGGTGTTTAGAAGCACCCCTGTCCTCTATCCACTAGATACCAGTAGTGCCTCCTCAGTTGTGACAACTAAAAATGTCTCCAGACATTGCCAAAGTTTCCTGGGGATCAAAATCCACCCCCACCCACCCACCCTCAGTAGCAATACTAAGTAATTCTGTACGGTAAAGTGAGAAGAATATAGAATCCTGAGCAACTCAGGAAGGAAAACGAAGGGAGAAAAATAGAATGGGAAAGAAGAGTACAAAGGAGTCAGGGAGATGGCAACTGTTAGGTTACCAAGTAGGGCTAACTGGCCAGTAAAAAAGTCCTTGTTGGATGGCACTTTTAAAGAACAGGGATGTCTACTGGCCAATTTGATGTGGTTGCATGGTTTGATGTAAACTGGCTCCCACCTTATTCATTGGCACACACAGCGGTCTTGTATGAGTGGTTTTTGGTTCTGGTGGGAGTCTTTGAAAGGGGTTTGGCTTCCACATACAATGCAGAACAGAAGGTGACACACTAGGACAGGTAACCAGAGCTCTTCATTAGAAAAGGAGCTAGACCTGAGGCTGAGATCTGAGCTAGAATTCACAGCAATTTGGGGGAAGTGTATGAATACATACATAGAATAACATGAGATCTAATACAGTTTAGAGTTCAAGGGAAAGAGAGCTCCCCTGGCTGATGTCTGGATCACGTGGGAAGAAAGAATGCACCAGTTAGATGAATGAGATTACTTGTGAAAAACCCTAGCACTTCCCTGACCACACACCAGAGGAGCCAAGTGAGCGTATGGGCACTCACAAGCTCTCCTTAAGCTCTTATCCCAGCGAAATTAGCCTGCTCAACACAGACACAGACTCACATATACATACATAATATACACACTCACTTCATTAAAGATTTGAACTGAGAAAAAGAGAATGCAAAGAGAAAACAATACAGAATAACAAAGACTACCCAAAGGGAGCACATGTATGCAACATACACATAGTGGCCGTACCACTGGACTAGGAGTCTGGAGATGGTACTCCTGCCCTGGCTTACTCTCCAATTCTTTATATGTTATGGATTGAATTGTTTCCCCCCCAAAACATGTGTTGTAAATCTTAACCTCCTACTCCAAAATATTTCAAAGAATGACTTGAGAAGACAAAGTAAAGTATTATAATGAAATGTGCAAAGACCTGAAATTAAAAAACCAAAAGGGAAGGACACGCTTGGCGTTTTTCAAGTTGAAAGAACTGAAAAAAAAATTCAAGCCTCGATTACAATTTTGAAGGATTCTATGGGCAAAATATTGAAAGACACAGGAAGCATCAAAAGATGATGGAAGGAATATACAGAGCCACTGTACCAAAAATAATTGGTCAGTGTTCAACCATTTCAGGAGGTAATGTATGATCAGATCCAAGCTGCACTGAAGGCATTGGTGAAAAACAAGGCCCCAGGATTGCTGGAATACCAACTGAGATGTTTCAACAAATGGATGCAGCACTTGAGGTGCTCACTTCTTTATGCCAAGAAATTTGGAAGACAGCTACCTGGCCATCCAACTGGAAGAGATCCATATTTGTGCCCACTCCAAAGAAAGGTGATCCAACAGAATGCTGAAATTATTGAACAATATCGTTGATATCACGTACAAACAAAATTTTGCTGCAGATAATTAAAAAATGGTTGCAGGAGTACATCCACAGGAAACTGCCAGAAGGTCAACATGGATTCAGAAGAGGAGGTGGAACAAGGAATATCATTGCTGATGTTAGATGGCTCTTGGCTGAATGCAGAGAATACCTGAAACATGTTTACCTGTGTTTTATTAACTATGCAAAGGCATTTGACTGTGTGGGTTGTAACAAATTACGATAACATTATGAAGAATGGGAATTCCAGAACACTTAATTGTTCTCATGAGGAACCTGTACTTAGACCAAGAGGCAGTTGTTCCAACAGAACAAGGGAGTACTCAGTGGTATTAAAATTAGAAAAGGTGTGCATCAGGGTTGTATCATTTCACCATATTTATTCAGTCTGTATGCTGAGCAATAAGCAGAGAAACTGGACTATATGAACAAGAATGTGGCATCAGCATTGCTGGAACACTCATTAACAACCTGTGATATGCAGATAACACAACCTTGCTTGCTGAAAATGAAGACTTGAAGCACTTACTGATGAAGATTAAAGACTACAGCCTTCAGTATGGATTATACCTCAATATGAAGAAAACAAAAACTATCACAACTGGACCAATAAGCAACGTCATGCTAAATGGAGAAAATATTGAAGTTGACAAGGATTTTAATTTTACTTGGATACACAACCAACGTCCATGGAAGCAGCAGTCAGGAAATCAGGCGACATATTGCATTGGGCAAATCTGCTGCAAAAGACCTCTTTAAAGTGTTAAAAAGACCTCTTTTAAAGTGTTAAAAAACAAAGACGTCAGTTTGAGGACTAAGGTGTGCCTGACCCAAGCCATGGCATTTTCAGTTGCCTTATAAGCGTGTGAAAGCTGGACAATAAATAAAGAAGATGAAAGAAGAATTGATGCCTTTGCATTACGGTGTTGACAAAGACGGTTGAATATACCATGTACTGCCAGAAGAACGAACAAGTCTGTCTCAGAATAAGTATGGCCAGAGTGCTCCTTGAAAGCAAGGAGCATACTTTGGACATATTATCAGGAGGGACCAGTCCTTGGCGAAGCATGTCATGCTTGGTAGAGGGTCAATGAAAAAAAGGATGACCCTCAGTGAGATGGATTGGCATAGTGGCTGCAACAATGGACTCAAGCATAACAACGATTGTGAGGATGGCACAGGACCGAGCAGTGTTTCGTTCTGTTGTGCACAGGGCCACTATGAGTTGGAACTGACTCAACAGAACCTAACTACAACACACCTGTGTGATAATGCCATTTGGGAATGGGTCTTCTTTGTTATGTAATGAGGCAGTATTAGTGTAAAAAACCCACCCAGTGCCACTGAGTCGATTCCGACTCATAGTGACCCTATGAGACAGAGTAGAACTGCCCCAGTATTAGTGTAGGGTGTGTTTTAAGTCAATCTCTTTTGAGATATAAAAGAGATTAAACAAGCAAGTGAGAAGCAGAGATGCAGTAAGATGGATGCCACACCATAAGAAGATCACTAAGGAGCCAAGGAATAGAAGCTGAAGGGACAAGGACCTTCTCTCAGAGCCGACAGAGACAGAAAGCCATTCCCTACAGTGGATGCTCAGAATTCGGACTTTTAGCCTCCTAACCAATGAGAAAGTAAATTCCTGTTTGTTAAAGACTCCCACTTGTGGTATTTGTGTTAGAGCATTATGAAATAAATATGACAGTATGTGGCCCTGAAATTCATTTGCCTTTCTGGACTTTAGCTTCTTCCTCATTAAAGGAGCTGGTTGCACTATGTTGTCCACTGTCTAACCATAGACCTCTTCAGCTCTGACATGCTATGAGCCTGTGAGAAACATAAGGCCCATGTGATATGACTCTTGTTCTCCTCTTCGGCAGGCCTTGGTTAGGAGGACCTTTGGTTATAGCACCTGAGCCAGACCAGCTCAATTAAAGCCCATCCCAGGCTTGGAGGGGCATGATGGCCAGGCATGGAGTAAAGGATCCTCTTACAGCCTGAGGCTTCAGTCAGCTGCCAGACCCCCGAGGATCTCTGTCCAATCCTGGTGTTCAGGGACCCTTTAAAAACCAGTTGCCATGGAGTTGATTCCAACTCGTGGTGAACCCATGTGTGTCAGATGTGTGTCAGAGTAGAACTCTGCTCCATAGGGTTTTCAATGGCTGATTTTTTGGAAGTAAATCAGAGGCAAGGTCTTTCTTCTGAGCTGCCTCTGGGTGGATTTGGCCCTCCAACCTTTTGGTTAGCAGCCAAGCGCACTAAGAATTTATAATACCAAGGGACTCCAAGGGTGTTGTCATTGCAGGAAACAAGAGGAACCAAAGAAAAAGACACGTCCATAGTAACCACTAAACCTGTTGACCAGGGAGTTCCAGAAGCCTCCTGCAGCTCAGTCGTTCCTGCCTCTTCCCAACCTTTGTGGACTCTTTTTCCCTGGGGGCACATCCTCACTCCTTTCAATATATTCAGCTCATATTTCATAGTAAAGTGGTGACAACGATGACTCAAAATTGACCTTTTCCCCCTGTTTGCTGAGGTTTCAGGGTGGGTCTGAACCTGGAATGGAAGTAAGTGCTTCCTTCCCTGTTGCATATGAAAGCCTTGAAAGTCTGTTTTATCTCCTTTCTGTTTTCTTCTTTTCTCAGTTCTTCCATCCCTGTTTTGGGCTCAGGACTGCCTTAGTGAATCTTTCACCATGCTATGGGAAGTTGTTTACTGATTTCTGCTTCTCATGCAGCTGTCGGACACTCAAACTATCTTTTAGCCAAATTGGCTCTTTACCAACCATCTTTTCCAAGATGCTGTCTCTAAAAACACAATGTTTTTGACTAGACTAAGCATATCAAACTTTAATGCTTTTAAAGCATGGTATCTGCCACCACACAACTCGATTCAATAAACATCTTAGCACTTTCTCTGTGTAAGGCCTTCTGCTGAGTGTGCTGGGTTGTATAAAGATGAATAAGGTGCTATGCTTTCCTCTTCAATTTGAACCCCAGCAGGAGCTTGGGAGGCAGATGTGGGTCAGTGGGTTGTTCTGCTCTCTTTCTTTTGGGATCATAATGAGCACCATCCCAACCAGTAAGGTCACTGAGTGGCACAACCGATTTGTGCTCATCTAAAAAAAAAAATTTATTTATTTATTTATTTATTTTTACTAACCTAAAGATTGGTGGTTCAAAGCCTCCTAGTGGAACGATGGAAGAAAGCCTTGGAGATCTGCTTCCCTAAAGATTACACTCAAGAAAACCCTATGGAGCAGTTCTACTCTGTAACACATGGGGTCGCCTTGAGTTGGAATCTTCTTGAATGGCAACAGATGGTCCCAGTCAGTGCAGGTTATTCATGTGTCCCCCAATAAAGAGAAGAGTCCTCTTGGCAACTGCCTCAAAAAGCAAGAAGACTATTTACATAAGCTAGGCTCCACAAATTCTGCCAGTATACATGTAACTGCTAGCCCCCTCTCCTTCCCCACCCCAAGCCAAAAAGGTGAATTTTTCTCACGGACAATGAGACAAATGCCCTTATTTGTCATCCCCAGAAGAAGGAGCCCTGATGGCACAGTGGTTAAGCCCTTGGCTGCTAACTGAAAGGTCAGCAGTTTGAACCTACCAGTCGCTGTCCTGGAGAAAGATGTGGCAGTCTGCTTCCATAACGGTTACAGCCTTGGAACTCTATGGGGCTGTTCTACTCTGTCCTATAGGGTCGCTATGAGTTGGAATTGACGGCAATGGATTTTGATTTTGGCCCCTGGGAAAAGTTTAAAAATCCTACAAAAGCAATACATGAATGCATTTATCAAGTAAATATATTCCTGTATTTATACCAAGTTTTGTATACTGTCCTTAATCAACTTCATTTTATTAAACTACTAGTGCTGCTGTCTTTTTGGCAGTGTGATTCATTTAGCCAAGTCATTGTGGGAAATATCTAAATCAATGGACTTAAGGCTTAACTCTGATAATGCCACATTTTATTGTGAAAAACAATATTCATTGCACATGATAGACCATATTAGGGGTCCACAATCTATAGCTGGGCAACCTATAGGTTGAGTTGAACGCCTTGCTTGGTGGAACTCTAATATGTTGGCTGCCACCATCCCACATCCCATCTCTATTTTTATCAGGACCTTGACTGTGGGAAGTGTTTCCTACCCCAGCAATCTTTGGGAAAATAGCATAAGCTCTCAAACACAATGTATCAGGACTCTACATTAGGTGTGGCTCTCTGGGGTCAGGGGGAATGTACCCATAATGCTGAAAGTGAAATGAAACTTAAGATACAAAAAAGAAGCATCCCACTGGGGAGAGTATTTGTGAGTGGGACATTGATGGGCATCTGAAGAATATCTAAAATCCCAGAATTTCTAATCAAGAGATCAGAGTGTAGTTCTAGAGAGAACTTGATGGTATTGGTGGATTCAAAACTGTGCCAGAGATGAAAGTACTAACTAACATATCCAAGAGGAGAAGGTGACAATAGAAGACAGAGCTTTTGTATCATTTAAAAGGGAGAAGGAGAGGATATAGAAGGCAGTTAGTGTATATCAGCACTGTTGGAGAGAGGCCGTTCGTTGGATGGGATCTTATGGCCTTATGGGCTTATCTCAAAAGCATCCTCTCATTTCAAATAAGGGCGAAGTGTTGCGAGTGTTGGTGAGTATGAGCCAGCTCTCAAGTGTCAACAAAATTAAGTTGTTTGATGTGCAAAGCTGAGGATTATCACACAGAACAGGACAAGCGGGGGCATCCCAGAAGCTCTGTCTTCAAAGGAGGACTGACACTGCACCTCATCCCTTTTCAACACACACATCTGTGACCTTTTGCTGTCCTTGTCCTTTGCCTAAATTGTACAATTTCATGCTCAGATGTGATGCATGAATGAAAACTGGAAATGTGAAAAAAACATTGGGCTATGTGGAATTAAATTTTCATAAATGGCAAAAAGGCTGAGTTTTACATTGAAGTCCCCAAAATCTCCCCCACCCTGCTAATGGTGCCTACACTCTGGATTATACTTAATCAGAATACTATTTTATTTCTACCTTCCATTATTAAAAGAGTCCAGTATTGTTTGGAATATCAGATTAATTCAGCATACTATTGTATCACCATCTGGGCTTATCAGTAACAACTATTTCCATTTCCAAGTCTTATTAAACCAAACACATTACAGTAATTTGTATGTGAAGCATTCCGGCACAATGAAAAGTTCTATAATTCTGAAAACATGAGTTAAAGCATACCACTCTTGTTACCGAAGGGTTTATTGTCATAGCTCTATCAGAAGAAAATGTTTCTTTTCAAGGACAAAAATTTGTCACGGAAATTCCAAACTATTTAAGAGCCAGAGACTCATACTCGACAGGGTGTTCCATCTTGTTAGAGGAGCACAGCCTTATATGCATAAAAAATGTCTAAATAAAGACTTGATTGCACAAGAGTGTCCTCAGTGCTGGGCCTTTCCTCGTGCCTCTGATCTGGTGGGTTGTGCCCTCCTCAAGCCTCCTGAGAGCCTGAGTAGCTTATAAAACTTGAATGAGAAACACTCTCATGGTGTTTCTACTAAAATCTATATTTGCTGGGTTCAGTTTTAGTTTCTTTCTTGTTGTTATTTGCCTTTGAGTCAACCTAATGTACTCAAGACTCTCTAATGTATAGTAGCACAAAACATTGCCTCGTCCTGCGCCATCTCTGTCATGTTTGATAAGTTTGAGCCCACTCTTATGGCTATTGTGTCAATCCACCCCACCTTGGGAAAGCCAAGGCATCCAGCCTGTGAAGTCATAGACAAAATAAGGTCACCAGGCCCATATTTTGAAAGAGTTAGTGGGAGCTTCTAAGCTAACAACAACCCCTGACTTGCTCTGAAAGTGGGCATCTTCTCAAACATCAAACCTGTGCCAGTCAGAAACATCCTGAACAATTGTCTCTGGGGTTGCATGGTCAGGACCTCAGACCGTCTTTCTCTGTGCTTGCTCTTCTGCCCCCTTTGCAGTCCCAGTCCATCACTCCATTCCTCCTCTCCCTGTGCTCAGAATGATCCAGAGGCATTGGACTTCTGTCCTGGAGGCCTTTGTATGGCCAACCCTCTTCAGCTGTTGAGCTCTTTCTTCCCCAATAGGTCCCTCCAGTCCCTGGAAGTTTTACCCCCTGCACAGTTCAGCTCCATGGTCTGGAATGGAGTGACATCTGTTGCTATCTTCTGATGGAGGAAGGCTGCCTTCCTCCAGCTGTGTTGGTGATGAATGACTGACTTCTCTCTCTTCTCACTTGCCCTTCACCTTCCTGCCCTCCTCTAGGAGCTATCTCTGTAGCACACTATGTTTTTGAAGCCAGAGGGGGAAAAAAAAAAGAAAAATAGGATGGTTTATGTGCAAGCAACAGGAGGGCTAGCTTCACCTCCCCTGGTCCCCTGCCAAAATAAACAAAGGGAACTCAAACAGCATCTGACCTTATTTTGCCCGTCCTCAAGAACTAACTAAAAATAATGTTTAAGATTTCTCCTGTGAGCTGGAAAGGCATCTAGAGCTACACTACATTGCGTTTTTTACCTCTGTGTGAACATTCTTTGTGTTTCTTTTTTTTTTTTAATTTTATAATTTCTTTTATTATTGTTTGTTGTTGAGAACACACACAGCAGGACATACACCAATTCAACAATTTCCACCTATACAATTCAGTTGTGCCTTCCATTCTTCAAGTCATGCAACCATTTTCACCCTCCTTTCCCAAGTTGCTCCTCTGCCATTAACATAAATATCCCAGGGTGACACTATATTCTCATTCATTCATTCATTCATTCATTCAAAGTCTTGCTGAATTAATAATAATTTATCAGGTACCTACTCTTTGCACTGGGCTGACTCTGATATTACAGAAGAAATATATGAGGGTTCAGCATTCATTTGCTGGGTGAGACAGGCAAGGAACACATATAAACCCTTATAAAACTGTGCGAGGAAGCATATGATTCGTGTTGAGAACAAATAATAAGGATCTAAATGCTAAAGCGTTTCAGAGAGGGGAAATCAATATAATCTAGAATGGCTGGGAAGAAAAATCCACAAAGTGAGGCCTTGGAGAGACTTAAATGGTGGGCTCAAGGGATTGTGCTTTATCCTATAGATAGTGGGGAACTTTGGTGAAATATGTTAGTACTCTCAATTCTTATTGGAAGAGGTGAGCACACCAAAACTATTTGTGGCTCTGGAGGAAATGGCTTAGTAAAGTGTGAATGAAGAGCCTGTGCAGACATGGAGAGGTTCATTGTTGTTGTTAGGTGCCGCCAAGTCGGTTCTGACTTATAGTGACCCTATGTGCCACAGAACGAAACACTGTCTGGTCCTTCGCCATGCTCACAATTGTTGTTATGCTTAAGCCCATTGTTGCAGCCACTGTGTCAATCCATCTCGTTGAGGGTCTTCCTCTTTTTCGTTGATGCTGTACTCTACCAAGCATGATGTCCTTCTCCGGGGACTGATCCTTCCTAATAACATGTCCAAAGTATGTAAGATGCAGTCTTGCCATCCTTACTTCTAAGGAGCATTCTGGTTGTACTTCTTCCAAGACAGACTTGTTCGTTCTTTTGGCAGTCCATGGGATAGTCAATATTATTTGCCAACACCACAATTCAAAGGCATTAATTCTTCTTCAGTCTTCCTTATTCATTGTCCAGCTTTCTCACACGTAAGATGCAGTTGAAAATACCATGGCTTGTGTCAGGCTCACCTAAGTCTTCAAGGTGACATCTTTGCTTTTCAACACTTTAAAGAGGTCTTGCACAGAAGATTTGCCCAACGCAATGAGTCTCTTGATTTCTTGACTGATGCTTCCATGGGTGTTGTTTGTGGATCCAAGCAAAATGAAATTCTTGACAACTTCAATCTTTTCTCGTTTATCATGATGTTGCTTGCTGGTCCTGTTCTGAGGGTTTTTGTTTTCTTTAGGTTTGAGGAACCCTTAAATGCAAGTGTGATGGAAATGAAAAGGGAAAATGCTAGAAGGGAAAATGCTAGAAGAACTAAGACTAGAGGGCTGGTTGGTGTTACGGATTGAATTGTGTCCTCCCAAAATATGTGTTGTAAATCCTACTATATGTACCTGTGTACCTCTGGTTATAATCCTATTTGGGAATGGAGTTTTCTTTGTCATGCTAATGAGGCAGTGTTAGTGTAGGGCGTGCCTTAAATCAGTCTCTTTTGAGATATGAAACAGCAGATTAAGCAAGCAGCAAGAAAGCAGAGATGGGGGAAGATACCATGCCACATGAATATTACCAAGGAACCACCTAACAGAAGCTGAAAAGAACAAGGACCTTCCCCCAGAGCTGGCAGAGAGAGAAAGCCTTCCTGAATTTGGACATCTAGCCTCCCAGACTGTGAGAAAATAAATTTCTGTCAGTTAAAGCCACCCACTTGTGGTATTTCTGTTGTAGCAGCACTAGATAACTAAGACAATTGGGAAGACGTCGATTATACAGGGTGATGTTTGGGTGAACGAGATATTGAGCAGGTGAGCCTGGGCAGGGAGGAGTAGACACATTAGATACAAAGGGGGAAGACAGAAAGCTCTGGAAACAAAGTCTAAGCCTCTGTATATCTCATGGGCAGAGTGGCAGCACTGAAGATGGCTTCAGTAAGAACTGAGCAGTCACGGGAATGGGCGGAAATTGGTCAGGTCAGGAGACTTTTTTTGAGAGTGTCAATTCAAAGGGCATTGGTAAGTGATGTTTTTGTTTTCAAAGTCAGCCATATCGGTGCATTCCACTAATGGCAAAGCTGAGCATGTGGGCACAGACAGGGAAGGTTCTGAAAAGAAGGAAAGATATTTTTATTTTTTACCATTCTTGGTTTCAGTTGGAAGTCTGATATTTAATTTGAAATATCATGAATAGGGAGCCCTTGTGGTATAATAGTCCAGCCTTCATCTGCTAACCAAAAGGTCAGCAGGTGGAAACCCTATGGGGCAGTCCTGCTCTGTCCTATAAGGTCACTGTGAGTTGGAATCGACTCAATGGCAGTGGGTTTTTTTTTTTTTTTTGGTATCATGAATAGAGAAGAGGCCAATTTAAGTTATTTCTGCAAAAAAAAGTATAAAAAATCAACCATGAATCTCAACTGTATTCTTTAATCTATTAATTTCATTTACACTCAGAGATGACACTCTCTTTTGAGTTATAAGGTTTCCCACCATCTCTGAAATGACCCCTACAAATAAGAGGGATAGGAAAATGTTTGAGTTGTCAGTCAGGGTTGCTTCCAGGGAGCTTTTCATGTGGTCCAACTAATGAAGACCCTGCCAGGGGCTAATAAAGGAGGCTTGTTGTGTGTGATACAGAGAACGTAACTCTAAATGGTCTTAAATTAATATCTGTTCACCTTCATGCTTGACTTTGAGCTGAATGACATCAATGCATAAAGAAGGCAGGATGAGGTGGTCTTAAATCATTATCTGAAAACCAAGGCTGTAGAAAAAAAGTCCAGTTTTAAGCTCATTAATGGATACTGCTGAATACTCCAGGATATCAAATTAACCATTAAAAACCTTTGAAAGTTGAGTTGAAAAACTAGGACACTTTTTCAAATCTTTTGAGACTCAGTTTTTGAAGTGAATAAAACTCCAGTCTTGTTAGATTTTTTTTTTCTCTCTCAACCATGATGAAGAGAACATGAAAGAATGTTTGCTTAAACTACTTACATCAAGTTTAAGAAGTTGGTTTGGGAAAAAAAACTTTTTTGGCAGTGATGTTATTTTCTGTAGGACCGTATGGGTGACACAGCTTGAGACTCATAGGAAACACTGCCCTGCAGACACTGGAGTGGGTGAGCTAAACAACCTGGAGGGTTCCTCTGAGTCAGAATCAACTTGACGGCGATGGGATTATGGTGCACCATGTAATGTTAGACAAGTAAGATGAAATGAACTATTCCAGAATCTTTCTTAGGCAGGAATATAATGTTACCGAAAAGGAGAAAAATCCTCGTTCCTCTTGTATTCATTTCCTAGGGCGGCCATAACAAAGTTCCACAAACTGGATGGTTTATAAGAACAGAAGCTTATTGTCTCAGAATTCTTGAGGCTTGTAGTCCAAATTCAGCACGTCAGTAGGGAAGATCTTTTCTTGTCTCTCCCAGCTTCTAGTAGCTTCAGGTATCCTTGGTTTATACCTGCAGCATAATCTCTTGATCACATGGCTGACTTTCCTGTGTGTCTCTTCTTTCTTTTTTATAGGATACTATTCAGATTGGGTTAGGACCCACGCTATTCTGATATGACCTCATGTTAACTGGTAATATCTTCAAAGACCCCATATCCAAACAAGGTCATGTTCACATGTACTGGGGACAGGATTTCAACATAAATTTTTTGGGAAACAATTCAGTCAGCAACACCTCTCTTATACAGATTGATGGTTAAAGAGTGTGGCCTTTGGCATCAGAAGAACATGGATTCAAGTCTTTTATCAGCAAGCTCTTTTGTAGAGGTTATAGTAACTTGAGGAGTCCCTGGGTGATGCAGGTAGTTAAGCAATTGACTACGGACTGAAAGGTTGGTGGTTCGAATCTACCCAGAGGTGCCTTGGAAGAAAGGCCTGGCAATCTGCTTCTGAAAAGTCACAGCCTTGAAAACCCTATGGAGCACAACTCTACTCTGCAACACATGGGATTGCTATGAGTTGGAACTGAATTGATGGCAACTTTTTTTTTCCCCCCCAATAGGAACTTGGAAAGTCTTTACATGGACAAACTATGGGAAGAATTATTGCCTATATTGACTTTATACATCATTACAGAAAGAACCTCTGGTTTCTGTCATTTGTGTTATTGTTCAAAAATGGTGGAGAATTCTCTATCATCTTTCATTTGATTCTTATGGTGGTGACAGAAGTAAAAATCAACTCCAAAGGTCCATAAGTATAGTATTCCCCCTTCTGTAGGGTTGCTATTGAGTCGGAATTGACTCAGTAGCAACTGTTTTTTTTTTCTTTCTTTCTTTCTTTTTAATTTCCCCTTCTACCTGGAAATCATGATTTCACTTAGAGGACAATCAAATACAGCGAGAGGCTGAGAATGAGGCTTGTTGTATGTAATGATCCTTGCACAGGAACAAGCTCGCTTGTAGACAGACACACACGTACGGAAGTAGGTGAATTGATTGTCCAAGTGCATTTTAGAACTTTTCAAGGTTGTCTCTGCCAAAAATCTATTTATTCTGATAAATGGTGTTTTTGAAAGACATTTAGATTTGGAGACAAAGAAAATGCAAAAGACAAAGAAAATGAACTGAATTAGTTCCCAACATGCTGTTACTGAGATTGCTTATAAATGGAGATAATGAACAATTTTTCAAATTCGAGAGTGACCTATTTGTTCCTGTGCAGATAGGAAATTGGCAGGGATAAAGGAAACGAAAAGAACTAACATTTATTGCATATCTACTAGTGTCAAACATGGCATTCGACATTTATTATCTTACTTAAATCTCACAAAATCCCTGCAGAGTACGTGCTGTCTTTCCCATTTTCCAAGAATCAAGTTTGTCTCAGGGGTTGCAAAGGGAGTCAAGATCATACATTTAATAAGTGGAATAAGTGGGTGCCCTTAATTATGACACTGTATTGCCACTCCATTTGTAAAGGAATGTTGTCCCCTTTAATGAAATAAATCAGTGTATTGGGCACTGCTAATGTTTAGTACTAAGAGAGGAACCTTCTGGTGAGAATAGGTAATGGTTGACAGTTCTCCTTCCCCCCTTAGGTCTCACATCTGGTCACCCTGACTGTATGCCTACTGCCCTGGCAACAGCTCAGACTCTTGGGGCCCTGTCTTTACAGTGATAATAATAATAATAATAATATAAAAAAATAATAATAGTAGTAATAAAAGGATACAAGGGGAGGTTTCTTAATATTGGTTATAATCAATACAGCTATGCATAGTGGCTGCTTGTAGAGAGAGTGGAAAGGAACTTTGTTGTTTCCCAACAAAAAGTGCTTTAGCATAACCGAGACTCAAACTGAGTACTGGATCATGTTTTTAATAACACGCGAAGATTTTCCCTCACAAAAGCAGGGAAGCCCAATACATCTGATGAGATCCCTATTTTTCTATGCCAGTGTTACAGTGGGAACTGTGCTCTATCCACATGTGTTCAAGTATAAGTCAATGCACCCTGGTTTAAATGAAAGCAAGAGAATAGCTGGCCAAATCAGGCCAATGGAGGAACGTGAAGGAAAGATAGGCCAGGAGGATAAGGTCTTCAGATATCTTATTCCCATATTTCTCGTTGCTCTGTTTATTTTGCACATGGGAAGGACATGGATTTTTGGGAGTCAAAGAACGGAGTGTTATGGATTGAATTGTGTCCCCCGAAAAGATATGTTGAAGTCCTAACCTCCCTGTACCTGTGCACATGACCCTGTTGGGGAATAGGGTTTTTCTTTTGCTATGTTAGTGAGGTCATGCCAGAGTAGGGTAGGTGCTAAACTGAATGCCATCTGAGCAATGTCTTAAAAAAGGGAGAAAGACAGGGAGAGTCACAGGGGGTAGAGACCCTGTGAGGATCCATCTACAAGGCAATAAATACCTACCAGCGCCCTGGGCTACCGACAAGGAAGGACCCTTCCCTACAGCGGATGCTCTGATTTGCATTTCTAGCCTCCACAACTGTGAGACAATAAATTTCTGTTCTTTCAAGCCACCCCACTTACAGCGTTTTTGTCATGGCAGCACTAAGAAACTAGGACATTTGGTTATGTTGCCGCCTTTCTTAGTTATCTAGTGCTGCTGTAACAGAAATACCACAAGTGGATGGCTTTAACAAAGAGAAATTTATTCTTTTACAATCTAGGAGGCTAGAAGTCTGAATTCAGGGTGCCAGCTCTAGGCAAGGCTTTCTCTCTCTGTCGGTTTTGGAGGAAGATCCTTGTCATTGATCTTTCTTGGTTGAGGAGCTTCCCCATGCAGGGACTCTGGATCCAAAAGATAAGCTATTCTTCTGGCTCTTGTTTCTTGGTGGTACGAGGTACCTATGTGTCTCTGTTCACGTCTGTATTTTATATTTCAAAAGAGATTGATTTAAGGCACAACCTAATCTTGTAGATTGAGTCCTGCCTCATCCACATAACTGCCGCTAATCCCACCTCATTAACATTATAGAGGTAAGATTTATGCCACATAAGAAAATCACATCGATGACAAAATGGTGGACAATCACACAGTCCTGGGAATCATGGAGTAGCCAAGCTGACACATATGTTTTGGAGGACACAATTCAGTCCATGACACCACCTGTACCCCAACTGCAGACTGTCGCCTGTTCTGAGGCCAGTCCCTTCCTTAGTGGGGGTCAGTAGAAAGCTGACACAGCATCATAGGCTCTAATACTGCTAACCTTAGTGAGGCAGTGGGAGCTGTGTTCCTAGGAGCAAGTCCTCCTCCATGTGTACCCCAGTTCTAGCTGGAAGTTTCCCGTCAACCTGAATCTGGGATACCCAACTCAGTTTGTCCTGGTTTTAGCACTGAAAGTCCCTGGTCCTGGGAAACCTCACAGTCCCAGGCAAACCAGTCACCCTATGAGCCCTTATCTTGATAATATGCTTGGAACTCCCTTTGCGCTAAGCCTGGAACTCTGATTGTCTCTTGATGAGTTTGAAATCAAGAATAAATTGCTGAAATACCCTTTGGTTATTGCTAAATACGTTAATAAATTGAATTTGGCACACTGCCTGCAAGTTCCCCTAAAGAATGTGATTTTAATTATCAACCACCACATCTTTTGAGCATGCATCCTAAATGATTAAAACTTTAATTCATAAGAGAGTTCTGTTAATACCAGGTATTTTGGGAAGTTATCCTTGACTCGGGGCCCTAGCGGCACAGTGGTCATGAACTCAGCTGCTAATCAAAAGAGTGGCATTTTGAATCTACCAGCTGCTCCTTGGAAACCCTATGCGGCAGTTCCATTCTGTCTTATAGGGTCGCTATGAGTCAGAATCAACTTGATGAAAATGGGTTTTTGGCTTTTTAGCTTTGACTCATACGTGGGGACCCAAAAAAACCAAAACCCACTGCCGTAGAGCCTATTCCAACTCATAGCTACCCCATAGAATTTCCAAGGCTGTAAATCTTTACGGAAGCAGACTGGCACATCTTTCTCCTATGGAGTGGCTGGTGGTTTCAAACCACCAACCTTTTGGTTAGCAGTCGAGTTCTTTAACCACTATACCACCAGGACTCCTTTCTTGTTATACCAAACTCAAGGCTGACCATGTTAGGGTAAATGTTTTATTTAGTGGGAGAACATTTCACCCTGTTGTTTACTTTCACTGGTCTGAAAGGAACAGGCATGTACAGTTACCTAAATATGTGCAATTATAAACCATTTCTCCCCTTGTTGGTCTCCATAAATCACAAGCCACCCTTGCTGGAGCTTTATCTAAAAGTATGTTTTATGTGGTCCTTGGAGTGTTGTTAGCTATAAGTAAAAAAAAAAAAGGATAGCAATAGAGATGGAAATAAAGATTATTGTAACAGAATGATTTATCTAACTAGTAAGGAAGAGACTTGCCATATTTCTCTAAATTGGATTGAGTTTACTTTTGCTATAAATGTCAGTTTTACCTAATGGCATTTTTAACTGCTCGCATCTAATGCAGGATAATATTCTTTAAAACAAAGGGGAGACATGTAAGCAGAATGAGGAACTCTCTGGGGCAGATTGTGGAACTAAAGCATTGCTTTCATCCATCATAGGCAGTCTTGGTTTAAAAAAAGAAGGAGAGAGATAGAGAGAGAGAAATGTAATAAAAAATATTCCAGAGAGTTTCTTAGATCAAGCTCAATATGGAATGAGTGAAATGAACTTTTGCAAAATTAGCTTACAGTGAAGAGAGTCTCCTTTAAGAATTTTAAATGAAGAGTAATTCTTGATTGGACAGAATTCTATCGGCTCTTTACATGAACTGTCACATGGCAGAAATCATTTAAAAAACAATATGGTACCTGTTACTACCAGATGTGGGGGCTTCCTTTGCTACAGAAATGATGGGTGTACATCGTGGAAATGATCACATGTGATTTGGTTCGTGAGAAAATAAACGCTTTTGCTCTTGATATAGTAGCTCAGGAGCCCTGGTGGTGCAGTGGTTAAGAGCCATGGCTGCTAACCAAAAGGTCAGCAGTTCGAGTCTACCAGCTGCTCCTTGGGAACCCTATGGGGCAGTTCTCCTCTTTCCTATAGGGTCAGTGTGAGTTGAAATAGACTCAGTGTCAATGGGTTTGTCCTTTTTGTATTGTAGCTTATGGTGCTCCTGTGACAGGGGTTCTAGTGAGTAACCTTGGCCACCAGAGGGGATGGCTAACAAGGACTGAAAGGGAAGCAGGGCCATTGGGTGGATGGATTGTTGGGCTGTGTGCTAAGGACAGAACCTGCTTTTAAAGAGCCTGTATATTTTGTGATCCCACTTACCTGAAATATCTAGAATAAAGAAGTGTATAGAGACCAAAGTTTATTAGTGGTTACTAGCGGTAGACAGGAGGAAGAGGGGAAAGGAAGACTCAGGGCTTAGGGGACACTAAGCTTAAGGATGATGGTGTAATTTGGGGATGGACAAGGGTAATGGTTGAACAACTCGACAGACATAATTAATGTCACTGAACTGTACATGTGAAGATGATTGAAATGGCAAATGTTTTGTTGCTATATATTTACCAAAATAAAACAAAGTGGAAAAGAAAAAAGCCTAAAAAAATAAGAAAGCTGTTGGCATTGGTAATTTATCACACCGTAAGAGAATTACACTACAGGAGACAGCGTGGGCTTTGGAGGGAGAGTCTCACCAAACCCACCACTTAATAGCTAGGCAGCTTCAGGCCAATCACTTAGCCTCCCCAAGCCTTGTTGTCCTCACCTATAAAATAGGTTGGGTTAATAATACCTTTCTCACAAGGTTGTTTTGAGCATCAGATGAGATAGTGTCTGAGAAAGTACTTCGTAAACTCTTAAATGCTACACAAAGGTTAACTATTTTCCCATAATGTGGTTTATAATTGCATGTATTTGGGTTTCCCATGAGTCATGATGTTACCTCCAAAAGCCGATGCCTGAGAGAAGTTATTCGGTGACACGGATATTAGTCCTCTCCCCGGGTACAAGCATTAAAAAAGGTTAGCACTATATTAAGTAATAGATCTATGGCTCTGCTGTATTATGCACAATTACGTGTTCAGTGAATGATCAATTTGATTGAAATAATTGTCAGGCGTTCTCCGGGTCCTGGAGATAAATGGCATTAAGTTTCTTCAGGTGATGACTTTGCGACTCTTAAACATTAAGAACACCAATTAATGGAATCACTGTGAAAAAATGGCATCAGTTTCCAGGCCAGAGTGTTAAAGGAATTACCTTTTTTTTTGTGAAGTAAGTTTTCTGTTAATGAATCAAAGCTTTTTAGCAAAAGTTTCAAAGTAGTGAATGATTTGAGCTGTTTTCTGAAGATTAGTTTTTGGGAAAAAAGAGAAAAACACACTTTTTTAAACAGGGAAAGGCATGTTAAAATATGTATATGAAGACATGTTAAATACACACATATATGTATGTATGTATACATATTTATATATATATATGTGTATATATATGTATATACACATACGTATATATGCATTTGTTGTTGTTAAATGTATGAATGAACGGGTTTGGTTGATTTTGGCCAGGAATTTTAGTAGTTGTTGAGAAGGTTCCTGTGGGTGCTTCTTGGGAACTTGGTGCTTCCATCTTTATCCCTGACTTTTCCTGTGTGCTCCAGAACCATGAGAATTCCTCTGGGTTGTCCTGTTGTCATCTCAAACCACCTATGTCTAAAATTAAAGGCAATAGTAATGAAAACTTAAAAAAAAATTAGATATTTGATGGTAGAATAGCACCTCATCTTAAGTCAGGGACTGCCTGTACTGGCTTTCTTGAGTAGGGGCCCATTTGTGCAAACCTATATCTGTTTTTTTTTTTTTTTTATATCTGTTATACTGTGATGGGGCCAGTTCTGGGAGGAGAGGCTGCAAGTGTTCACCTGGAGCTTGTTTGCCTCCATATTCTATACCTGCACTGTACACCTGAGACAGGTATAAAGAACACCTGCACTCATTCTTTATATATCTATGTCTTTTCATTTACTTCTTATGCACTTTTCAGATTCCCATGAACTAGAGGAAAAGATGGAAACCCTAGTGGCATGGTGGTTAAGAGCTGTGGCCACTAACCAAAAGGTCAGCAGTTCGCATCCACCAGGCGCTCCTTGGAAGCACTATGGAGCAGTTCTACTCTGTCTTATACGGTCTCTATGAGTCAGAATCAAGTTGACGGCAACAAAGAGACTTTAAGTTTTACCTTTGTGGATAGTTTTCTTCGAATGCTTGAATTTAGAGAAAGGGAAGAGTAAAATCACTCCCATTTATTAAGGACCTGCTAATAATGGGCTCAAACCAGGGCTTTGAACTGGTTTGAACTAGGTCTGTCATGGCTGACAAAGTGAAATTGGAGCAGACCCGAATTTGGGTGAAGTGGAAGGATAACCAGAATAGGAGAAATTACGGGTCAAAGCCCTGGAATGAGAGACTTGGAAGAGGCATAGTGAGCCCTTTCAGAAGCCCGATACATGAGATTGGATTATTGGCAGGACCGTGGACAGTGACACACATTCAAAGCATCGTAGTCCACCGCCATCTTTGAGCGGGGCAAAGCTGTTTCCCACTCTACTGGTCAAGAGATTTGGTTGCTATGCAACCTGTACACTGCCCTGGTTTTCTAAGAGGGAGACTAAGTTTCTAGCAGGGCTTCAACCTGTGATTTTTCCCATTCTTGTTATTCTTCCACTTTACCTACATTTAAAAGATTGAGGTTCATTCTGGTATTGCATCATTGGCCATGACTGAACTGGGAAGAACTGGCTCCAAGCCTTGGCTCAAACATAGCAGTGATTGTGAGGATGGTGCAGGACTGGACAACATTTCATTCTGTTACACCTAGAGTTGCTATGAGTTGGAACTAACTAGATGGCAACTAACAACAACGACAGCTCCTAGAAATTGTGCTGGGTGCTTTACATATGTGGCCTCATTTAATTCAATGACCTTGAAAAGGAACATGATTATTAACTAATACATACTACAAATTTCAGTTGTTTGAATTAATCCCATAGCTCATCTGTTCCTGACCAATAAATACATTAACATCTTTAAAGTGCCTCTATGAACTGGGCACCATTATTTTAAAACTGACCCAACTAACTATGTTTTCCTGCCTTTTCTAGGTATTTAGGAACCAATCGAGTTGTCAATTTGATTGGTAGTCTCTGGCTTTGGGGACCGTCTAGTGGAACACTTAGTCCCATTTCCCCCTCACTCTCCCTATACCCTTCCTCCCACTACTAATACTTGTGGATGTTACAGTTCTGCTGTATTCCTTGGACTCGGCTATACCCTCTGGGTGTTTGCTGCCAGTTCTCTGGTGTTCTTACCGTCCTTTATTAATGCCATCCTGGATCCCACCTGGTCACTCCCAGGGACCCAGGGGTGCATATGCTGAGGTCGGGAGAGTATTTTTTCCCCCCAGAACAGCAGTGGTCTTTTGCACTTCCATGAAGGATGTGTTTACATTTTCATAATAGACAAAAAGGGCCCCAGAATGTGACAAACTGAAGAAAGAACCCCAAACCGAAGATGGAGTTGGTGAACCTCTATTTTTGTAGTAACTACTTGCCCCCCTGCTTCTGGGATTTCCCAAGCTTCCTGCAGGGGGAAGGCCAATCCCAGCATAGAGAATAAAGGCTGTAAGTGGGAGGAAGCAGGTGGCTAAGTTGAGGTGTGCAGAAGCGGGGCAGCCCATCAAATCTGAGGAAACACATACAATAAAAAAGCTACACCAGGAGAGGAGTTTGAGCTCCTTTTTAGAAGACAAGAATTATGAAAGGATAGTGGCGTTATGGAAAAATTCAGAAGGAATTGGAAGAAGCTAGAATCAGAGTTGCCATGATACTGCAAACATGGTCAGGGTTAGGCTGGAGGAAAGAGTAAGGGGGTAGGGAGGTTGAGAGTTTCAACCTGAGACATTTTCAATGGAATGAAAGATGGAACACATAGACACATTGGATATAAGACATACTGGAGGACAAAAAGACAAATACAACTCCAGAGAATTTTAGCATTAGAGAAGAATGTTGGGCTATCAACAGTAATGGGATGCCAGGTGCTTGTGGTAGTGGAGATGGTGGAGGAAGAATTAATGGGGTTAATTCAAACAACCGAAATTTGTGGTATATATCATTAATAAAAAAAAAAAATTATCTTTAATAATCATGTTGTTTTCCAAAATCATTGAGTTAAATGATGTCACATATGTAAAACACCTAGCACAATTTCTAGGAGCTGCTGTTATTGTTAGGTGCCGTCGAGTCAGTTCTGACTCAGAGAGACCCTACGATTAACAGAACAAAACGTTGCCCAGTCCTGCACCATCATCACAATCGTTGCTATGTTTGAGTCCATTGTTGCTAGCAGGTTCTTAATAAATGGGAGTGCTTGTACTCTTCCTTTTCTCTAAATTCAACCATTTAAAGAAAATCATTCATGTGGGTAAAATTTAAAGTGTCTCTGTGGAATCTTTTCCTCTAATTCATGGGAATCTGAAAAGTGCACAGGAACGAAAAGACATGGGTGTAGAGAGAATGAGTGCAGGCATTCTTTATGCCTGTCTCAGGTGTACGATGCAGATATAGAATACAGTGGCAAGCAAGCTCCGTGTGAACACTTGCATCTGCTCCTCTCAGAACACCTCTCCATCACAATATAACAGAGATAGGTTTTGTACAAATGGGCCGCTATTCAAGAAAGCCAGTATGGGTAATCCCTGACTTACAACGGAGTTCCATTCTGACATAAGTTGGTTCCGTCACAAGTCAAATACCACCCCCCTCTCTCTTTTTTTAGTTTTCATTATTATTGCCTTTTATTATCAGTATCTTTATAAATCCAGTCTTTGAACATCTAGGAGTGAGCATCTGAGAATAATAACATCAGCAAATTACACACAGCAACACTGTACGTAGTACATACTACTAACGATAAGATGTAGCAAAAAAAAAAAAAAAGCTTTAAGTGTGGTTCATAACTTGAGTAAGTCCTAAGTTGGAGGCTACCCGTATATGGAACTCTGAACTTGTAAAACAGACAAATTAGAGGCAATATTCTCCTAAAAAGATTCTTTGCTCTGAAAGATAAAATTTGCAATATAAGTCAAGTTAAAAAAATTTTGTCACATGCATCTGTTGCATAAACTGAATTCTGCCTCAGTGAAAAGTACATTATTATCCTGAAATAAACCTGCAAAAAACTAGGACTTTCTGATGATGCTATTCTTGTTTTCCTTCTGAATTTGGGATTTTTAAAAAAGATATACTTAAAATTCTTAAGGAAACAAGTCTTAAGCGGTTCACTAACTCCTTACTCACTGTTGTATGTCTTTTCCCTACACTCATGATGTTTTATTTTCTAAAATGTATCACTTATCCAAGTAAATTTTCCATTATGTCTTGTTTCTTCTACTATCTTATCCATGATAAAATTCTGTATGCACTGTATGTGGGAAAGTATGTTTCAAAATTTTCTCTTCTTTCTTTCTCCCAATTATTATTTATTGCATGCTTCTTATTGTCTTACAAAGTAGGTATAGCTTAAAAACTACATATTAGATACCTCATCAGGTTTCAATTAAATAATTACTCACATGATTTCCAGAAGGATATGGATTCGTATGTATATCTGGTTTAGGAATGACATTTTAGAAACCTGTTTGAAAAGTTACCTCTCAACATGATGTAATTTCTCAGAAAGATGAAGGCAAGTCTTTTGGGAATGAAATCCCCTAGAGTTTTTTTTTTTTTTTTTTTTTTAATAATATTTTACTGTATTTTAGGTGAAAGTTTACAAAGCTAATTAGGTCCCCCTTTAACAATTTTTATGCAAATTATTCTGTGCCATTGGTTACAATTTTTATAATGTGTCAGCATTCCCATTATTTCCATTCTGTTTGCTCTGTTTCCATTAATCTAGCTTCCTTTTCCTCCTATCTTTGCTTTTGGGTAACTGTTGACCGTTTGGTCTCATTTAGTTAATTGTTTAAGGGAGCACCTCACTCATCAGGTGATATTGTTTATTTTATAAGCCAATCTATTATTTGGCTGAAAGATGACCTACAGAAATAGCTTTAATCCAAGTTCAAAGGGTGTCTTAGGGCAATAGCCTCAGGGGTTCCTCCAGTCTCTATTGGTCCAGGAGCTCTGGACTGTTTTAGGAATTTCACTTTTGTTATACATTTCCCTCCCATTCTGTCTGGGCCTTTGAGTTGTGTCCCTGGTCAAAATGATCGATAGTGGTAGCCAGACACCATCTAGTTCTTCTGGCCTCAGATTTGAAGGGTTGTGGTTCGTGTGGGACATGACTCTAGTAGACTAGTTTCTTTTTTGAGCCTTTCCTTCCTTCTCTTTTGCTCCATACAAGTAGAGACCAATAGTTGTATCTTAGAGGGCCACTCGCAAGCTTTAAGACCCCAGACACTACTCACCAAACTTGGACATAGAAAATTATCTTTGTGAACTATGTTATGCCAACTGGTTAAGCTATCCCCTGAGACTATGGTCACACACCTTTTGAACCAGTAATTCAATTCCGTGCATTGTTTGAATATGTCTAGGAAGCCTCCATAACTGTGCTCTCTATGTGCTTTGTTATATATGTGGATATGTATGCAGCATACACAAATTGTGTATACATATGTCTATGGATACACCTATATGTGAACATGGATTTACTCGCATACGCCTTCCTATACACATACATGCATCCATATCTAACTATGTAACCACACACATATTTTTTGATTGTTTTTACTGTTGTTGCAAAATTGTATATGTTTTGGAATTTACCAAAATTGTCCCTTTTTCTCGTGTACTTCTTAGTGTCTTTATTTACCTTGGTCAGGTTGTGCTGACTTCACCCATATTTGGGATTGCCTTTCCCATCACCAAAAGCAACAAGTGTCTGCTATCCAGAAAATGATTCCCCCTTCCTCTCTCTCCCATCCCTGGTAACTGTCAAAGAACCTTGCTTTCCATGTGTATATCTGTTCTTGACTTTTTATAGTAGTGGGACCATACAATATTTGTCTTTTTACGACTGACTTATTTCACTCAGCATAACGTCCTCCAGATTCATCTATGTGTTTTGTGGACTCCTCATTATTCTTCGTACTTGCTTAGTATTCCACTGTGTGTATGTACCATGATTTCTTTATCCATTCATCCATTGATGGGCACTTAGATCGTTTTCCCTGTTATTGCTATTATGAATGAACAGAGGCGTGCATATGTCTATTTGTGTCACTGCTCTTATATCTCTAGGATATATACCTAGGAGTGGAACTGCTGGATCATAAGGCATTTCTATTTCTAGCTTTTTGAGGAAGCAACATACTCTTTTCCATAGTGACTGTACCATGTTACAGTGCCACCTGCGTTGTTTAAGAGTTTCAAACTCCTCCCGACTTTGCCAGCATTTGTTTTCTGTTTTTTGATTATTGCCATTTTTGCAAGGGTGAGATCCCCTAAAGTTTTTATTGTTTTGTCATGTCTAGTTTTTAAACCCTTCTTGAAAATTATGGTAGCACTAGAGAATATCTACCAGTGGCTTTCACGTGGGACCAAATCTCAGAATACATAGCCACTTAACATGGACTTGGTTGCATTGTTTCTTCCAAAGTCTATTAAAGAACAGATATCATCTCAATGTCTATTTAAAAGAAGTGAATCATCAGCAGGGATTTTTCAAAGCCATCTTTATGTACCCACCAGAAAAGAAGTTACCTAGATCTTCGTGGCTAGTCAAATGCTTTAAGAAAACGTGAGTGCTTTTGATTCCCAGTGTTTATTTGGTTATGAAGAGGGAGACAATATATTTAGCCTACTGGATAGAAGACTCTTCATTGCATTGAAGTATTGTACTTAAGAGTAAACTAGTCTGTTTGTAACTGTGATTGTAATTACTGTGTTTTTTAATCATAATTATGGTACTGTGAATGTGTGTGGTGGTGAACCTCAAAACAGCATTTACATGCACAGATTGTTTTGAGAAGCCATCTAAAAAGGGACACATTTAGTCTAATACTTTGGACTCTCCCATACCTCAAGCTTTTGGCATTTGAATCTGAAATATTTCTTCTCTATTCATTTTTCAAGAAACAAAAAAATGTTACTTCCCTTGGGGGATCCTCTTGTTAATTCCAGGTATTCTTTTTCTTTTCTGGGTCCCCAGAACACTCTGTTTTATCTTCGTTAGAGCCCTATCAGATTATTTTGAGGTCTACTGCTCACCTGTCTCCTTTGCCACTCCGAGCTCCTCAAGGTGACACTGTTTCTTCTGCTTGATCTGAGCCCTTGTGCCTAGAAAAGTACCTGGCACCTGGCAAATGGGGCAAACGGTCTGAGTTAATGAGAGGTCACACAGTTGACATTATACACAAATCACATGTTATATTCAATGATCTGGTAACTGTATCTTTCTGGAAGTGTTTGTAAGTAAATTCAGATAACATTCAGATAAACTTGTCATCCCAATGCCCCAGGTTTGTAATGGCTGCTCACAGCCTGCCTCTGCTTGTTACCAAGGCTGTGATGGCAAAAGCACACCTATCATAACTTTCTGCACCTCTTTCAACCTCATAGCCCTGGTGGTGCAACGGTTAAGAGCTCGGCTGCTAACCAAAAGGTTGGCAGTTCAAATCCACCAGCCTCTCCTTGGAAACCACATGGGGCAGTTCCGCTCTGTCCTATAGGATCTCCATGAGTAATTGACTCGACAATGGTGGGTTTTTTTGGTCAGGTTCAACTTCATATAAATATATCTAGTCAAAATAATTGACTGCATCTTCCTCCTGCCCTCCTGTTACTTGCAGTTTCAGAATGTTATAGAGGAGGAATTTGGGGGAGGAGGAAAAGGAATCGGAAGAAGGTGGATGACGAGGGCAAGAAATGAGGAACAAGAGGATTGTATTTCTTTTTTTCACCAGTCCAGAGATTGTCCTATCTTATGCCCTGAAAAAAAGGAGACTAAAATTTGTGAACAGTTATTTTTTAAATGGGATTCAGGCGATTTTGTAATAACGTAAAGAAGGGCAGTGGTGGTTTAATGGTAGAATTCTCACCTTCCATGCAGGAGACCTGAGTTCCATTCCCAACCAATGCACCTCAGGGCAGTCACTCACCACTTGTCTGTCAGTGGAGGCTTGCCTGTTGCTACTGTAATGAACGGGTTTCATCAGAGCTTCCAGACTAAGGAAGATTGGGAAAAAAAAAGTCCTGGCATCTACTTCCGAACAATAAAAATCAGCCAGTGAAAACCCTATGGATCACAATGGCCCAATCCGGCAGTGCATGGGTCCTCATGAGTCAGGGGTGGACTCAACGGCAGCTAACAGTAACAAAGCAAGTAGCAGCCCCACGAAAATCATACCCGTGAACAGTCCCTTGTAATTTTCAAATGCCCTTAATTTGAAGTCCAGGAAGTTCTAGGAGACCAGGAAATGAATGATTTGTCAAGTTTGCTGTTTTCCCCTACATACCGGGAGTGTGGACACGAGCAAGGAAACATTTTCAATCTCTCTGGCCCATCCTGGGGCCAGTGTGAGGGAGTGCTGATGAATTTAATTTGATGATATTATGCCATGACATTGTGTCAATATGCGATGATGTGTTGTGATGGCGCAGCGTCATCACGTGGTGACGCAACATCATGACATAAGACATCACAACGCCAAGTAAGGACATGACTCCAGGAGGGCATTAGAAGGGAGCGACAAGGCTACGATCCTTTGACTAAATGCTTGAGATTTAAGGTAGCGAGGAAGGTGGCCTGCGATTACAGATTAGAAATGTCTGTGGCTTGTTTTAGGAGTCCCTGGGTGGCGCAAATGGCTAAGTACTTGTTTACTTACCCGGGACACACCCAGAAGTGTTTCGGAATAAAGGTCTTCCGAAAGGGCACGGACTTGGAAACCCTATGGAGCAGTTCAGCTCTGCACACATGGGGGATTGCCGTGAGTCAGAGCCCACTCAACAGCGACTGGCTTTTATGGCTCCTTTTAGAAATTGTAACCACGGTTCTTCTAAGGCAGGTTGTGAAATGAGAATATAATTTCATTTAATCGACTGCTCCTATCATAGGTTGTCCCTATATTAGTTTTCTTTTGTCTGTGGAATATGAACTGGTACTAAATTTAAATATAATTTCAGAATAAAATCTAAAAACTATAATCTACTCTTAATTTGCATATTTGTTAAAGATTATTTAGTACCTGACATAGCTCCAGGTAAAATGATTTATAATTGAAATTACATTGTAACTAATATCTTCCATAGGCATACATTTTATAATGATAATCTTGCACCGAGATTCTAATAATATGAAAATGTTAAAAAGGAGAAATGATTTGCAAAATAGAGCTTACTCTTGTATGTGCGTGAGTGTGTGCACACGTGGGTGAGAAAGAGAGAAAAATTCCGGGTGTCTTGTATCTATTTTGAGGAGACCTGGTGGCACAGTTGTTAAGTGCTTGGCTGCTAACCAAAGAGTTGGCATTTTGAACCCATCAGCTACTTCACAGGAAAAAGATGTGGCAATCTGCACCTGTAAAAATTTACAGCCTTGGTAACCCTATGGGGCAGTTCTACTCTGTCCTGTAGGGTTGCTGAGTCAGAACTGACTTGACAGCAGTGGGTTAGGTTTGGTTTGGTGTACCCATTTTGTGCCTCAGTTCTACCATCTTTAAAATTAGGTCAATGCATTTTTTTCCCCTGATTTTTATAGGGATATTTTATGGACAAATAACGTGCTAATGTCAGTGTCCTTTATGCTCTTTGGAACGCACATTGTAATATAAATTTGTTGTTGTTAGGTGTTGTAGAGTTGGTTCCGATTCATGGCATCCTTATGTATAATAGAATGAAATGTTGCCTGGCCCTGCGTCATCCTCATGCTCCTTACTATGTTTGAGCCCGTTGTTGCGCCCACTGTGTCAATCCATCTTGTTGAGAGTCTTAGTATAAATTAAGGGTACTTCATATAAATGTAGAGTACTCTAAAAACCTTCTCCAGAGTTACACAGACTCTTTATGAACTTGAAATCAAATAGAGGAAAATTATTTAAATTAAAACTAAGATAGGTTTCATCATTGATACTTCATCTTGACTCCCCCCAACCCCGATTCTTTCATTTCTAGATTTATTTGTTCAGAAATGAGTTAGATACTGAAGTAGAGAAGACCGTGATATACACGAGGTTTTATGTGTGATATTTAAAGTTTTGGTAACTCTGTCCTGTATATGTGGATGTAAAAGTGTATATTTTTCACTGATGAAAGGGACTTTACAACCCGGGTCAAGGCACATATCGTTTGAGCAGAGATGCAAAATTTTCTCATTCCCACATAGCTTTGGCAGTTCACCATCCAGTGAATACTGAAAAAGTCTCAAGTGCTACTAGGGTTCTTCACTGCTTCTTATTTTCCATGGTGAAGTGAAGAGATTGCTTTGTTGTCTTAAAATTCACATTTGTTTCATCACTCCTTCTGCAGCTCCAGTAAAAATGTACCAAAATTTAGTGCCTTCTGAAAGTGATACATGACTTTTTGATGGAGCTTGAAATGGTGGCTGATTACTTTTGAATACTTGAGCTCTACTGGTTGGCAGCTCACATCTGCAGCCCAGAAAAACAATTAGCAAATTTGTGAATAATCTTTGGTTTACACATTAAACAAGTAAAGTAATTCTTTATAACTTTAGCCAGCAGGCTCAGTCTTGATTACAGGATATGGCTGCTCATTAATAAATGGAGCTATTTTTAGGTTTTGACAGTAAGTATGCATTTTACTTGCTTGTCTTTTGTATCTCAGTCACCAGGCACAAGTCCTCAGAACCACCTACATAATCTTTTAGGAGTCCTGTGGCAAAACCCAGTTTTCAAAAATAGTCAAGAATTTTCAGATGGCGACAGTGGAATATGGCACCAAGCATGGAGCCCTTCTGAGTGCAGAGCCCTTCTAGATGCAGGGCCCTGTGTGACTGAACAGGTCGCACACTCATGTGGCCCTGCCATGTCATATACTTGGCAGCATCGGGTCCTGTGTGCTGGCTCACAGTTTCAATAACTTATGGGCAGGTTAAATAATAAAGATGTCTGCCTGCATTTTATTGACTATGTAAAGGCATTTGACTGTGTGGATCATAACAAAGTATGGATAGCATTTCAAAGAATGGGAATTCCAGAACAGTTAATTGTGCTCATAAGGAACCTGTACTTAGACCAAGAGGCAGTCTTTCGAACAGAACAAAGGGATTCTGCATGGTTTAAAGTCAGGAAAGGTGTATGTCAGGGTTGCATCCTTTCACTATACTTATTCAATCTGTATGCTGAGCTATTAATCTGAGAAGCTAGACTATTTGAAGAAGAACAGGGCATCAGGATTGGAGGAAGACTCGTTAACAACCTGTGATATGCAGATGTTTGAACCTTGCTTGCTGAAAATGAAGAGGACTTGAAGCACTTACTGATGAAGATCAAAAATCACAGCCTTCACTATGGATTACACCTCAACATAAAGAAAACAAAAATCCTCACAACTGGACCAATAAACAACATCATGATAAATGGAGGAAAGATTGAAATTGTCAAGGATTTCCTTTTACTTGGATTCACAATCAGTGCCCATGGAAGCAGCAGTCAAGAAATCAAAAGATGCATTGCATTGGGCAAATCTACTGCAAAAGATCTCTTTAAAGTGTTAAAAAGCAAAGATGTCACTTTAAGGATTAAAATGAGCCTGACCCAACCAGGGTATTTTCAATCACATCATAGACATATAAAAGCTGGACAATGAATAAGGAAGACTGAAGATTTGATGCCTTTGAAATGTGGTGTTGGCAAAGAATATTAAATACACCCTGGAATGCCAGCAGAATGAACAAATCTGTCTTGGAAGAGTACAGTCCCTGGGGAAGTACAGCCAGAATGCTCCTTAGAAGCAGGAATGGTGAGATTTCATCTGACATACTTTGAGCATGTTATCAGGAGGAACTAATCCTTGGAGAAGGACATCATGTTTGGTAAAGTAGAGGGTCAGTGAAAATGAGGAGGACCCTCAATGAGATGGATTGGCATAGTGGCTACAACAACGGGCTCAAGCATAACAATTGTAAGGGTGGCGCAGGACCAGGCAGTGTTTGGTTCTGTTGTACCAACTCTCACTATGAGTCCGAACCGACTCTACAGCACCTAACAATAACAACAGCATGGGCAGGTTGTGTAACTTCTAGCTTTGATTGGATTTTTAAAGTCACGTTTTGGAAGAATATTAAATATACTGTAGACTGCCAAAAAGAACGAGTAAATCAGTCTTAGAACGTTCTTTAGAAGTGAGGATGGCGAGACTTTGACTTGCTTCCTTTGGATGCATCATCAGGAAAGACAAATCGCTAGAAAAGTGCAATACAGTTGGGTCAGTGAAAACGACTGAGACCCTCCAAGAGATGGATTGACACAGTAGCCACCACAATGGACTTAAACATACCAGTGACCATAAAGATGGCACAGGACTGGCCAATATTTTATCCTGTTATGCAGGTTGCCCTGAGTTGGAGCTGACTCAATGGCAACCAATAACAACAATAATACTCACCTTTATCTCTCGCTAGGTTATAATTACTTCATGTTGGTTGATAGTGTTTGATGGTCATTTCTTGCTTATATATCTTCAAGAAAGACTCAAGATAACATATCATCAAAAAGTCCTTTAAATAACCTGAGTTAATGCGGCTGATTTTGAACTTGGGGGATATCCATTTCAAACTAAAGCTGAATTTCTTAGTATTAAAAAAATTAGCTTTATGATTTTTAAGTTTGTACAGTATTCAGAATAAGTACTATTAACAAGTATTTACAATTGTTAAGTCCTACCTGACCTGAGGTAAAGAATGAATCATTAAGAAATTGAAATGATTTATTTATATAGACATCATAAGCTAATTATTTTTAATAGTGTCTTTTCTTGGCTTTAGATGTAAGGCCAAGTTTTCTTCCAGAATCTTGTTTTCACTAACAGTATACTTTGCAAACTTTTTTTTTTTTCCTTAGAGATAGCATCCTTCGATCCTATTCCTGTTTGCATTATTATAAATTTCAAATAGCAGAATCTGAACTGATGAGGCTTTGGTGTTTATTCTACGTTGACAAGAATCATATGTGTGTGTGTTTTGTGTGTATACATATTTGAGGTGGGTAGATATCAGATTTAACTTGAAATCAGATCATGATGAGACCATTAGTAACATGAGTAAGTCTTTAGCAGTCACCTTATTTTTAGCCAACTCGAAGACAGTGGATTAATTTTCCTTCAGGTTTGCATGGGACCTCAAAGTTCATTCAGACCAAATTCCCACTGATACTTTAATCCCCTATACAATATCCCAGTAGGTTGTTCAGCCTATACTAGCCTACATCTAACATTGGGAAAATCACAACCTCATAAGCCCATACCATAAATTTCTTCATTATGCTGAGTTGCAACCTGACTTCTTTGAAGCTGTTAATCCTTATTTGATTTTTTTGGGCTCTTCAGAGTAAGGCTATTTTCATTCCATGCCATCACTTTTAAAATATTTAAAGATAGGTCTCATGTTCTTCTTTAGTCTTCTGTCCTGCAGACAAAACATACTGTTTTTTGTTTTGTTTTTAACATCTCTTCATCTGCCTTGAGGAGCCCTGGTGGTGCAGTGGTTTAAGGCTCTGCTGCTAACCAAAAGTTGGTGGTTCAAACCCACTAGCTGCTCTATGGGAGAAAGATGTGGCAGTCTGCCTCTATGAAGATTACAGCCTTGGGAACCCTATGGAACAGTTCTACTCTGTCCTATAGAGTCACTAGGTGTTGGAATTGACTCTACGGCAAAGGGTTTGGTGTTTGGTTTGAATTTTCCCACTCTTCTGGTATAATAAGTTAAATGTCCAGTTTGTATCTTTAAAGTTCAATACCAAACATCATGCAATATGGAGGCACATTACTAGAGCCAAGCAAAGCACATGTATGGCCTCGCTTCTCTGAGATATTTCTATTATTGCAGCTAATGGTGACACCATATTTTGGGTAGTCGTACTGTATTATTGGTTCATATTGAATTTACTTGCGACAAAAATCCCTATGTCTCTTTCAAGGTGCTGCCAAACCACTTTTTAAAAACATTTTGTACTTGGTATGTGTGTTTTTTGGGTCTTAGACTTATCTCGGTGAAATGTCAATTTGTTCACTGTGGCCCATCTCTTCACCTGGCCAATGGTTTATACAACCTGTTTATTATCCTTCTAAGCTTTTTGTCATCTTTAAATTTTAGGACTTTGCTGTCTATTTATCTAAGCCATTGATAATATTTGGGGACAGGAGATGGTCAAGGCAGACTTGTGTGGTGTAATACTTTGTGCAGGTTGAGATTCTTTCGTTAATCACTGGCCTTTTAGGGACAGTCATTTAACTTGTTACTAGTTGTCCTGGCATCCAGCCTACATTTCTTCATCTGTTCCATTGGGCTTTATGAAAAGCCCTGCCAGATGCTTTGCTGTAATACGATACACATTATCTACTGCATTTTCTGACCAAACAGACTAATAAGTCCTTTAAAGAAAGTAATGAAGTTGATGTATATAAGATGATATATTAAGAAGCTTGGTGAAGATAAACTAGGTACCACAGATAATTCACAAAGTTGGTCATTCACGAGGTAGTAAAAGTCAGCTGTGTTTCTGCAAGCGAAAATAAGATCTGGAAGGTCCCCACTTAGGAATTCTCATTCTAGGCCCTCATTATTTTAGGTCTGAGTTGTTTTTCTAATTACCAGATAGGCACATCATAATACGATAAATAATAGAAAATACCGGGGGGTACTCATGTAAGAAGTCAAGAGTTGTAGGTAAATCTTGAACAGAAGCTGGAAGTTGTGAGAGTGATACTGAAGGGCGAAGCTCTTAAAGAAAGTTCACTTACAAAGCCTGTGTCTGTCTTTTGGGTATTTATGTTATCACTGAGATGGGACAAGACCGGCTTAGGATCCTGACTGGTGTTTATCAGTACCGTGATGCTGTCGTTGTTAGCTGCCTTGGAGCTGGCCCCAACTCATGGCAACCCCTTGGAAAATGGAACAAAATCCTCATGATTGGTTGCAGATTGTACTGTTGTGTTCCATGGGGCTTTCATTGCCTGATTTTTGGAAGTAGATTCTTCTTCCTAGTCTATCTTAGTCTGGAAGCTCCACTGAAACTTATTCAGCATCATAACAACATGTAAGCCTCCACTGATAGACGGGTGGTGACTACGTATGAGGTGCGCTGGCTGGGGATCAAACCCAGCACTTCCGCATGGAAGGCAACAATTCTACCACTGAACCATGACTGAGCCACATCTACCTTTGAGTTGCTGTAAGGTTTAAATGAGAAATTGTCATAAGTACCTGTTGTAATTGCTGACATATTATGAACTTAATAATTAATCCAATTAATTTAGTAAGCTAAAACTATATGCTATTATGTGTCAGATGGTGAACATTTTTTGTATAACTGAAAGGCAATGTGTTGTATTTCGTCTGTTAATGAATACTGTGTACATAATAGATATTTAAATATATGTGTGTTTAGGTGTGTCTAGGAGCCCTGGGGGTGCAATGGTTAAGCATTGGCTATTAACCGAAAGGTTTGAACCCACCAGCCACTTGTCTTAGTTATATAGTGCTGCCATAACAGAAATACCACAAGTGGATGGCTTTAACAAAGAGAAATTTATTTTTTCACAGTCTAGTAGGTTACAAGTCCAAATTGAGGGCGTCAGCTCCAGAGGATGGCTTTCTCTCACTCGGCTCTGGAAGAAGATCCTTGTCTTTAATCTTCTCATGATCGAGGAGCTTCTAAGGTGCAGGGACCCTGGGCTCAAAGGATGCACTCTGTTCCTGGTGCTGCTTCCTTGGTAGTATGAGGTCCCCAACTCTCTGCTTACTTCCTTTTCCTTTTATCTCTTGAGAGGTAAAAGGTGGTACAGGCCACACCCCAGGGAAGTTCCCTTTTGGATCAGGGAGATGACTTGAGTAATCCTTTTAACCACAGGCAGAGATTATGATTTATACCACCTAGGGTAATCACAAAATTGAGGACAACTACCCATGGCCTAACCAAGTTGACACATATTTTTGGTAGACACAATTCAATACATTACACTCCATGCTTTGGCCTCCCAAAATTCATGTCTTGCAACATGCAAAACATATTCACACCGTCATATCATAGCAAAAATCTTAACTCCAAGTCCAAAATCCAAAAATTCTTCTTCATCTGTGAAATCTAGAATACAAGTCATCTGCTTCCAAGGGTGCAATGGCAGAACAGGCACAAGCTAGATGTTTCCATTACAAATGGGAAAAACTGAAGGGAAAGAAGGCGTAACAGGCACCAAGCAAGTCAGCAGAACGCATCACATTAGTCTTCAAAGCTTTGAAAATAATCCTCTGTTCTCTGAGACAGTTTACGCAATAACCCTGCCCTCCAGCCTCTAGGTATTGGTCTGGCTCTCCAGATTCTAACTGGAGGCCCCGCGGCCCTGGGCTTTAGCTCTGCCTTCCAGGCCCACTGGGACGGCAACTCTGTTCCCTCGGCTTTAGGTGCACCATTCTCCTCGTCCATCTGAGTGGCAGCCCACCTTTAGAAACATCAGAGGCCATGGCTCCACCCTTTGAAACCCCTAAGGTCATGGCCATACCTTTTGAAACTGCGGCAGCTCGGCTTCTTGTGTTGTCTCTTCAGCTTTTGCTTCCTGATTTCTTGGCCTCTTGGCTCCTCTGGCCTCATGCCCGCATCTGCCTTGCTGGGGCAAGTGTTTCAAAGCTCTGTAGCTCTACCAGTAAGTGCCCGGAGGCACGCCACTCTGCCAGGAAGCTTTCTGTGCATAGGCACTCAGCTCTCTCGCTCCGTGGGTCAGCTCCAGCTCCAGCTCTGTCTTGTGCTGGTCTCCTGGTTGTGTTGCTCTTGGTTCTCTGCTGTTGCCACTTCTCTGCTGCTGCAGGTTCTCTACTGCACTGGTCCTCTGCCACTGTCACAATTCTATTCATTCACAGTTTCAAAACTGATCCCACATTTTAGATATCTGTTAGTGCAGCACCCCACTCCTGGTACCAAATTCTGTCTTAGTCATCCAGTGCTGCTATAACAGAAATACCACAAGTGGATGGCTTTAACAAAGAGAAATTTATTTTCTCACAGTCAAGTAGGTTACAAGTCCAAATTGAGGGCATTGGCTCCAGGGGAAGGCTTTCTTTCTCTGTCGGCTCTGGAAGAAGGTCCTTGTCGTCAATCTTCCCATGGTCGAGGAGCTCCTAAGGTTCAGGGACCCCGGGCCCAAAGGATGCACTCTGCTCCTGGTGCTGCTTCCTTGGTAGTATGAGGTCCCCAACTCTCTGCTTACTTCCTTTTCCTTTTATCTCTTGAGAGGTAAAAGGTGGTGCAGGCCACACCCCAGGGAATCCCCCTTTTGGATCAGGGAGGTGACCTGAGTAATCCTTTTAACCACAGGCAGAGATTAGGATTTGTAACACAGGGAAATCACAAAACTGAGGACAACTACACCTGGCCTAACCAAGTAGACACATATTTTTAGGGGACACAATTCAATCCATTACACACTCTGAGAGTGAAAGATGTGGCAGTCTGCTTCCATAAAAATTACAGGCTTGGAAACCCTATGGGGCAGTTCTACTCTGTCCTTTAGGGTTGCTATAAGTCAGAATTAACTCAACAGGAAGGGGTTTGGTTCAACAATATGGTGTAGTGTGTGTGTGTGCGTGTAAATTTTATTGAGCCTAGCTTAGGTTTACAGAACTCCTAAATTAATTTATCAACCAAAAGAGTTTAAAGCACAGATTGAAACTATACAATTCAAGACCAGAACAACTGGTTTACTTGGTCATTCTGTAGAATCAAATGATTTCAGAGATGGGAGGAATCTTATAAATAATAAAATCCAATTACTACATTTTATAAATTCATAAATTAGGAAATCTAAGCCCAGAGATGTTGAATGACTTTCTAAGACCACTTTGGCAGAACGTTTTAGCACCTAAAACCAGGTTTTTTTTTAAACTCATATTCCTAGTCACTCAACATAAGGTAGTTTTTCTACCACATCACACTGTCCAAATGCCTAAAAAGAGGCCCGGAACCTAAAACTGGTGATATGGTATCACAAAACACAAGGCAGAAAACCATCCTAACTTGGCTGTCTGATTTGAGTACATAAATTAGTAAAACTTAAAAAAATTAAAACAAATACAACAGAATGCTAACCTTTGTTAAATCTTGGTGGTGGATATAATTTTTTGTGCATTTGAACTCTTTGCTAGTAAATTATAAATTAGTCAAGATTGGTCACCCTTTGTAGGCATCGTTTATCAATATTAGGATGTTCAAGTTATCTATTTAACTGATCATATTCAAAGCTGGAATTAGCAAAGAAAGCTCTTTGGAAAGGGAATTGTCCATGTAAGGCATAATTCAACAGAAGATCAAAAGAATCATTAAAAATGAGAAGCCAATCTTTCCTTCATGGAGAAGGCCTACTAGTTGGTAGTGCTGAATAATGTGAGTGGAGGTGGGGGATAAGGAGGTGAAGGTGATGCCCCCAGGATGGGCTAGAGCAGTGAACATGGCTGTATGGCTGATGAGAAGCTCTCTCCCAGGTGGTGAAATCCATTGCTTAGGGAAAAGATTCTCCTTCAAAGAAAGGTTGCTTACAAATTCAAGGTCATTTTCTAAATCCCACACAGCTTTTCTGTGTGCCAAACTTTTCTGGTTTTATTTTTATTCTTTTTGCCTTAAAATATATCTTGGAGCCCAGGTTCTGTGATTCCTGCTTTGTAATATATTATTAGTCCCGTCCCATGGCTGAGTCCACTGTAAACAAGAGGGCTATTAGGGCGGACAGCTGGACCAGGAGCGACGGCTAAGGAGGCTGCACCCCATGTGTGCATAGGAAAAAGGGAAGGGGCTGGCATTTTTCTACTTGAGCACCAAAATAGATCCTAGAGGGGAAAGAGGCAAAAAGACTTCAAGGCCACTGAATTCAGCCTCCTCAATTTTGCAAATGAGGAAACTGAGGCTCAGAGAGAGAAAATAATCTTACAGTACCAAAGAGATACTACTAGAATTGGACTTAAAATTCAGGTAGTTTGTTAGTAGATTCTGTTTTTTTCTTACCAAACATTCTAATAAAACACTTCAAGTGCACTGCAAAGTATAACAAGTAATGTAAGGAATACCTGTGTATTTGTCCCCCAGCTATGTCAAATGTTAACATATTGCTATATATTCTTGAGATTTTTTTAAGAAATAAAATTGATGAAGTTCTTTCAATACCCACCTCTCCCTTCCTTCTCCTCCTCCCTGCTTCACTAGAGCTGGCTACTTCCCTGAAGAGGCTGCTCATCATTCCTATGCATGCTTTTATGATTTTACTTCTTGTCCTTTTGTGGTGCAAACAGGCAACTCATTCAGCTGCTAACCCAAAGGCTGGAGGTTCGAGTCTACTAAGAGGCACCTTGGAAGCAAGGCCTGGTGATCTACTTCTGAAAAACCTGCCGTTGAAAACCCTATGGAGCATAGATCTACTCTGACACACCTGGGGTTGCCGTGAGTCAAAGTTGGCTCCACAGCAACTTTTTTTTTTAAGAGTCTTTTTTTTTTTATATCTAGGAATTGAACTGGGGGTTCCAGTTTATTCTTCAAATGCATTTGCATTTTGCAAAATATTTTATCATAATTAGATATCACATAAACTTAAAATATATTTTAAAAGTAGAAATGATATGAGTCTATACGCTAATAGTTTGTTTTTTGCAAGCTTTTGTGTGAAAAAAGATGGAGAACATTTTATCATGCTCAGAAACAGCTTCCCCATAATTTGTAAATGATGTGTTCCCCACTGTGAGTGTGTGAACCTGGAAGAGGGCTTTAAAAAGACAATTAAATGAGAAAAGCAGTCCTCCCTTCCTTCCCCGTTATCTTTAAGGGTTAGTCAATGGGTACGTCACACATTCACCAAAATGGGAAAGAAAAAGGGAAATGTACCAACTAGAACACTGTCAGCTCTCAGCAAAACTGTGAAGTAGTCTAAATAGGTCTTAGGCGCCATGGGTCTTAGATGGGCTGAGTCTCTCTTGAGGTTCCCACCTGTCGCGGTGCCCTCATTGCACCTTGTCCTGTGCTCAGTCTTCTCCAGATGGTTCTGCCTTCAGAACTTTGCTCGCCTGCTTCCTTCTGCCTCTCTTCAAAGGGCGTTTGTGACGATGAAGCTCCACTTATACCTTTAATACAAAGGGACCAATGAAATAAAATCTTTTGTAATACATTCAGGTTAGTAGGGAGAAGTGGTGTCAAGATGGACTTTCACCCCACCCCCATCCCTAGAACCAGCTTCAAAGTGATTCCTAGGTGGTTTTCAACAGCCCCCTCCTCTGTGTTCCCACCTTTGTGAATGGCTCCAGTGTCCTCCTGACAGAAAGGAAGGTGTGTCATTGGTGCCTGCTTCTCAGTCACTCTACCCCCGTGAGCCCCTATTGATTTGAATCTGTTCATTGCCCACCCCCCTGCCCACTTCTATGGAGTTCCCTCACTTCTCTTGGGACAGTTACAAAAGCCTCCTAAGTGCTCTCCATCCTTGTTCCCTTCCAGCCCTTTCTTCACATATAATCAGACTGACCTTTTGAAAATGAAAACTAGATATGTCACTCTGCTGCTAAAAATCCCCCAGTGGCTTCTCTTTGCTCTTAGAGTTAAATCAAACCTTTTAGTCGGGGCTGACCTGGTCCCTACCTGTCTCAGGGTTTACCTCGTGCCATGTTCCTCTTGTCCTCTTTTTCTTCAGGCCAACCAAACTTCTCTTTTTCTGAGGTTTTGGTTCTGCCTGGATCAAGCCCTGTCTCAGACATCTAGTGCTGCTATACTAGAAACACCACAATTGGATGGCTTTAACAAACACGCTTATTCTTTCACAGTCTAATAGGCTAGAAGTCCGAACTCAGGTCGTCAGCTCCAGGGGAAGGTTTTCTGTCTCAGCTCTGGAGGAAGGTCCTTGTCATCTCTCTTCTACTGGGCTAGGAGTTTCTCAGCATAGGGACTTCGGGTCCAAAGGACATGCTGTGCTCCTGGCACTACTTCCTTCGTTGTATGAGGTCCTCCTGTCTCTCTACTGGTTTCCGTCTTTTATATCTCAAAAGAGATCGGCTCAAGACACAACCTAATATTGTAGATTTAGTCCTGCCACATTAACATAACTGCCTCTAATCCTGCTTCATTAACATCATAGAGGTAGGATTTACAACACTAAGGATAATCACATCAGATAACAAAATGGTGGACAATCGCACAGTACTGGGAATCATGTGCTTGTCAAGTTGACACACGTTTTGGGGGGACACAAATCCATAACAAGCCCTTTGCACAGGTTCTTCCCCTTACCTGAAAAGTGCTTTCCTCTCCATCCGTTTGCCCTTCTCTTTGCTAACATGTACCTACCCTTCCCCGGCTTACTTACCTGTATATAGGGCAGCCCTCCCTGACCATCCTCCATCAAGCCCATGAATGCACAGCCCTGTGCCGCCCTTCTCCTCCTTTGTGGCTCCCCTAATATTGTAATTACATGTTCATTGTTTGGTTTCTCTACTGAACTGTAAGTTTAGTGAGGGGAGAGGTCCTGGCCCCTTTATTCTTAGCACCGAATCCCCAGGGCCTAGGAGAGTGCTTAGGGGACATTCAATAAATAAATGTGACCGATCAGTAGAAATTCTCAACTGCATTTCCATATATTATTATGTAAAAAAAAAAAAAAAATTTTTTTTGTTTTTTTATGGAATGCACACACGCATTTTTAAGATTTCTCTATATCATTTACATGTAAAGTGAGGTCAGTGTGTGCCTGCTTTAAAATCCTAACATCAGGAGACTAGATACCAAATTTGAGTGACCTCTTCTCATATTGTTTCACCTGGGGCTAACAATTTGTCACCAAAGAGAGAGGAGGAACATTTTAATACCAAATCCTTCTGTATGACAGTCTTCCTTACCATTGATATTACTGCTGTGTGTGTGTAGGTGTCGTGTGTGCACGTGCATGAGTGTGTGTGTGTACGTGAGAGAGAGAGAGAGAGTCTTTCTCTTGAACCAGCTGAGTTCTAATGGAATACAGCAAGGTGGGAATTGAACTTGAAGAATGTTTCTATTGGTCAGCAGATTCGAAAAAGAAGACTCGACACTCAAGTGGTGAGGTGACTTTAAAGAATGGAAAGGAATTCTTTAGATGCTATAGGAAAAGAGGAGCATAATATTGAGATCATAATTTTTAGGGCTAGAGTGAATAGTCCTCGGCTCATAGACTTATTTGAAGCAAACCTAAGATTTGAAAATCTAGGTCTAGAATATTTTTAGTAGTGATTCAAGAAAAGAATCCAAGCATCTGGATGTGTAACATCCAAGTAGTTCTTATTTTAAAACACACACACAGTCCCTGGGTGGCACAAACAGTTAAGCACTCAACTACTAGCTGAAAGGTTGGTGGTTTCAACCCACCCAGAGGAACTTCAGGAGATAGGTCTGGCTGTCTACTTCTAACAGATCACAGCCTTGAAAACCCCGTGGAACAGTTTTACTCTGTACACATGGGGTCACCATGAGTTGGAATCTTAATCTAAAATCATGAAAATATTGAAATGATTATTATACTATCACATATTAAATGAAGTTTATCTATGAAGCACTTTTACGAAGTAAAATCCAAGCCTGCCTGAGTGCAGACACCACCCTTTGGCCTTGCACTCTTGGTCTGAAACCAGCTCTGGTTTATTTCAGCTGTGAGACCTGACCCGTTATTGTGACCTGGCACATTATATAACCTTCCTGTCTTACACCCTCTCCTCACTTATTGACTATCATGTTACCTGACGTTTCGCATTTACCACAATAGTAAAAAAATCTACTATCTGACTATTTTGTGCATTAATGATGTACGTCTGAGAGATGAAGGCTGAGGTGAGAGGCAAGAGTAACGAATGGGCATGGTTGTGTTCCAATAAAAATTTTGTTTTCTGTTTTTTTTTTTTAACCAAAATAGATGGTGCGGGTTGTAGGCTGTTCATCCCTGAACCAACGCATATAGTCCTGTATAGACTATCATGTGTAGATTAAATTAAGAAAAACCTAAGTGTCTAAGTTAAAGCCCATTCAAGATAAAAACTCACAGCAAAGTAGGAATTCAGTGGGCTTTGATAAAGAGTATCTAACAAAAACTATAGAAAACATAAGTCTTAAATGTGAAACTTTCAAATATATATTTTATAAAGAGTAAGACAGGAATGTTGCTATTTCTTGCTCCACATATCATGGTACTGTTAGTCTTTGATAACATAGTAAGACAAGAAAGAGAAATATTTATAGATTTAAGAAAGAAGATGAAAGATAAGTCTAAGGAAGAAGAAAAACTAAATTTGTTCTTACTTGCAGATTATATGATTCTTAACAGATTATATGACTATCTGAGATAATGCACAAACTATTTGAACTAATAATACAGTTTGCAAGGCTGTTAGATACAAAATCATTTTACACAACCTAATAATATTCTGGGGCTCTGGTGGTGCAGTAGTTAAGTGTTTGGCTGCTAACCAAGAAGGTGAGCAGTTCGAATCCACCAGCTGCTCCTTGGAAATCTTATGGGGCAGTTCTACTCTGTCCTATAGGGTTGCTATGAGTTGGAATCGACTTGACAGCAACAGGTGTGATATAATAACATTCTTATAACATTGAAGCTGACATTAACATAGTGATTACTGTGTGCCATGTGCTCTTTGTAGGTTAGGTTAACTTACTTCTCAGAACTACCTTATGAAGCAGCACAGTTATTATTGCCATTTGAAATCTGAGAAAACCGAGGCACAGAGAGATTGAAGAATTTTCCCACAGTAACACAGCTAGGAAGTGATGAAATAGGGCATTTTGGCTCCAGAATTGGTGCTCCAACCACTGTGTAATAACATTTCTCTCTCTCTTATACACCCGAAATAGCCCATTAAAAATATAAAAGAAAAAAAAAAAGTTTCAACTAAAATTATATGGTCTTTAGGAATAAATGTAAGAAAAAACTGTAAAACCATTATGGAGAAAATATAAAACATTATTGAGCACTAAAGAAGAAGACCTGAAAAATTAGTGAGATAATACTATGCTTATCTAAATTTATACAGCAGATGTCTCAGTATTGCAAAGATATGTATTCTTCTCCAATTAATCTATAATCCATTGCAATGATAATTAAATACCAACTTGTTTTGGTGTTTATGTGTGTGTGTGAGAGAGAGAGAGAGAGAGAGAGAGAGAGAGGAACTTGACAGGTTATAAAGCTCACTTGGAAATGTAAAATTGCAAGAAGAGCTGGAAAATTCTGAAACAAGGAGAAAAATAAGGAATTGCTCATATATTGACTTATTATGAAAAAGCTTCAGTACAGGACACAGTTTGGAGTTAGCACAGGGGTGAACAAACAGATTAAGCAAAAGAGGTAGCTTGAGAAGTTGCCCAAGCAGATGTGGGATCTTGGTATATGATGGAGGTGGGATGGCCATTTAGTGCAGAAAGGATGGACTCTTCATTAGTTTTGTTGTTAAAAAAATAAAATCAGATCACTACCTTACACCATTTATAAAAATAAATTTGAGATGGAGTAAAGATGGATTAAGATGAATTAAACAAATATGAAAAAGGAAGCTTCATAATTATATGTAGGAAATATTTTTATGACTTGAGGATAAAGAAAAACTAATTGGATCAGACTACATGAAATTAGAAATCTTTTGAAGGACTGTTGTTGTTCTTGTAGGTACTGTTGAGTCAGCCCCCAATTCAGGGCAACCCCATGTCCCATGGATTTGGACCATTGTGATCCATAGGTTTTCACTGACTGATTTTTGGAAGTAGATTGCTAGGCCTTTCTTCCTAGTCCGTTTTAGTCTGGAAGCTCTGCTGAAAGCTGTTCAGCTCGTAACAACATGCAAACCTCCACTGACAGATGGGTGATGGCTGCGCTTGAGAGGCACTGGCTGGGAACTGAACCCACGTCTCCTGCATGGAAGGTGAAAATTCTACCACTGAACTACCACTGTCTCCTCTGAACACCTAGGAAAAAAAAAACTGTGTTGCCATCAAGTCGATTCCGTCATATAGTGACCCTGTAGGACAGAGTAGAACTGCCTCATAGAGTTTCCAAGGAGTGCCTGGTGGATTCAAATTGCCCACCTTTTGGTTAGCAGCCAAGGTCTTAACTAGTACGCCACCAGGGCTCCACCGAATGCCTAAACCCAAAAAAACCCATTGCTGTTGATCCAATTCTGACTCATAGTGACCCTACAGGACAGAGTAGAACTGTCCCATAGGGTTTCCAAAGAATGCGTGGTGTATTCAAACTACCGACCTTGTGGTTAGCAGCCATAGTTCTTAACCACTGTGCCACCAGGGCTCTGCTGAATGCCTAGAGACTCAATAAACAAAGGTAAATCTCAATAAACAAAGGTAAACCTAGTAGAAGACGTTGGTATGTATGTTACCCCAAAGACTCCTACAAGATATTAAGAAAAAGACAAATAATAGAAAACTGGAAAAAGAATATGAATAGGCCACACGTAGTAGAGGAAACCCAGATTGCTGAGACATCTATAAAAAGATGTTCATCTCAATAGTGAGTAATCAGGAAAATGTAAATTAAAAGAAAACAGAGATGCCATTTTACTTTTATCTGATTGGAAAAAGAAAAAAAATCTGATAATGCCAGAAGTCAGTGAGGATATAGGGAAATAGGCGAGAGGAAAACTGGTAAACCTCTTTGGAGAGTAATTTGATAATACCTAGTAAAATTTAAAGTATACATATCCCAAAACCAAAAAATAAATAAATAAACTCATTGTCATTGAGTGGATTCCTACCCACAGCAATCCTATAGGACAGGGTAGAACTGCCCCGAGAGTTTCCGAGGAGCACCTGGTAGGTTCGAACTGCTGACCTTTTGGTTAGCAGCCATAGCTCTTAACCACTGTGCCTCAAGGGTTTCCATACATAGCCCATGATCTAGCAATTCTGTTCTAGGTAAATGTTCCGGAGGAACTTTTACTTATGTACATAAGGATTTCTTCCAATATTATATCCAATCCCAAAAATGTTAGAAATAATTCAAATAGACCTTGGTACAGAAATGGACAAATTCTGAAGCATGCATAAAGTAGAATATTCTAGAAGTTAAGTAAGTAAATTAACTAAGCCTATATTATTTATTCAACAAATATTTGTTAAGTATCTACTATATGTCGGATACTGTTTATGTGTTCAGGATACATTATTCAGTAAAACAGAGAAAAATTCTTCCTTTGCATTCTAATGTTGAGAACGCAACATATGATAAACGTAATGAATGAGTAAATTTAATAGTGTGTAGAACTTGGTGGGTATAATAGAACAGATCAATCAACAATCGATCTTGAAATCACACATATGAGTTGATGAAAGAAGACTTCAGGAAGTGAGTGAAAATAAAAATCCAAAATAATACTCTACCAGAAGGAGCCCTGGTTAGGCACTCAGCTGCTAACTGAAAGGTTGGCGGTTTGAAACCACTCAGCAGCTCTGTGGGAAAGAATACCTGGTGATCTGCTTCCTGAAAGTCTACAGCCTAGGAAACACTATGGGGCAGTTCTACTCTGTCGTATAAGGTCGCCATGAGTCAGAATCAACTTGGCAGCACACAACAACAACAACACATATTTACAAATACATATAAATCTAGTAAAATATGAAAATGTGACTGGATATGAATGAAATTCATTGTGAAGTGGCTGCCCCAAGGAGGGAAACAGGGAAATGGGATTGGGTGAGGGTTGTTGTCGTTGACTGCTGTTGAGTTGATTCAGCTCATGGTGACCTCAAGTGTGCAGAGTAGAACTGTGCTCTGTAGGGCTTTCAAGGCTGTGGCCTTTCAGAAACAGATTGCCAGGCCTGTCTTCTGAGACATCTCTGGGCGAGTTTGAACCGCCAACATTTTAGTTTGTAGTCAAGTGCTTAGTTATTTATGCCACCTGATGACATCGGAGTGGGGCTTAGGGAATATAAATTATTTTACTTCTAACTTTTCTTTTTAATTAAAAAATTCCAGAGCAAACGTGACAACACGTCATTTGTTAATTCTGGGTGGCAGGTACATACAAACCACAGCTCTTTGCCGTCAAGTCAATTCCGACTCATAGCGACCCTATAGGACAGAGTAGAACTGCACTATAGGGTTTCCAAGGAGTAGCTGGTGGATTTGAACTGTCAACCTTTTGGTTAGCGACTGAGCTCTTAACTGCTTTGCCACCAGGGCTCTGGGAGGTACATGGGTGTTATATTTTCCTTTATCTATTAATGAAAAAAAAATTGATTAAGAAGATGCATGTAAAGCACTTACCTGGTGTCTGACCCAGAGGAAGTGATCAGTATACGTTAGTCGTTGCTATTATTATTGTGGTGATTGTTCCCATTGAACTCTTTCCCCGCAGCATCCTGAAATAGCCCTCAGCCTGCCTGACTCCAGCCCTGGCTGGACTCTCCCACTGAATTAGCTCTGCTGCCCTCCTTGACATGGAGCAGTTTGGAGTTTTGAGCCAAAATTTGTTACTTCAATTTCACGGCGATGGCTGGATTTTTAGCTAAACTCTAGCTTTAAAGAGTACCCACTGAGAGAAACTGTATGCATAATTTAGGGAAATTGCTAATAAAAAATTTAATTACTTTTAATATCTAAATTGTGCTAGAACTTTTAAATAGCCTCCAACTGAAGTCCCATGTGAAGAGGTAGATATGTCTTTCTGAGCTTGATTGCTCATTGGCCTTCCACATTGATCTTCCTTCAAATCTGTGGGTGGTGGAGTTGGAGGCTGAGCCACTCACTCTCCCCACTGGGAAAAGGGAAATCTCCTGCTTGCTTCTGCTTCAGAGAGGTGTGAGTGTGTCTGCGTGTGAAGGAGGGCATGGCACCCTTAGGGGGTGATTTCCCCCACTGAGATAATGACTCCGGGAACAGTAGCTTCCTCTCAGACGCCCTCCTGAACAGTAGCTTCCCCTCAGACGCCCTCCTGTGCAGCTTCAGTTGGTAAGATCTGGTGAGTTCTGAGCATTCCCTCCCCCCTGCATTGTCAGAATCAACCCAGTGCTGCCGCCCACCCCCCCCACCTCTGCTTGCCTGTCTGAGCAGGGGCTTGGGCCAGGGCTCTGGAAAATCATCATTACTGGTTGCTGTCCAGTCGACTCTGATTCCTGGTGACCCCATGTGTGTCAGAGTAGAACTATACTTCATGGGGTTCTCTGTAACTGATTTTTCAGAAGTAGATTGCCAGGATTTTCTTCCAAGGTGCCTCTGGGTGGACTTGAACCTCCAGCCTTTCAGATAACAGCGGAGTGTGTTAACTGTTTATACCAGCCCAGGACTACTCTCAAAGGTCAAAAGTTAGGTCCTAAGAAAAGTTTGAAAAAGTAGCTTTGACATGACTCATGTGAAAAGCGTAAGGAAAACAAATCAAGTTTGTCCTTTATATTCTCCAACTCCGCTTTGAAGCTCTCTGTGCCCTCATTTCTTACAAATTTGGGGGATTCCTCTTCCAGGGGCTCATGGACCATTGTGCGCCTGGCTACCCAGCTTCTCCTTTGGCTGACTCCAGAGCCCCCGTCCTCAAGGCTTTTCTCATTAAAGTTACTTCTCGTTCCTTCCCTTCCTACACCCTTATCACCCACACAACTCCCCTCTTTGTCTCAATCGAAACTCTGACCCGTCTGTGTCTTTGCACCTGATGTTTCTCTGACCTTTTGTCTAGATAGAACACTCTTCCATTCTCTCTGGTGCTCTCTGTGGCCTGCTCAGATGCCAACCTGCTGTAATCCCGTGACTGACTCTGCAGCCACTTATTCTTCCCCGTCTCTGCTCTGGAAGCCCTCTGTCCAAAACCTCTGTTACCGCATCTCACACATTGTACTCTCATTGCCTGTTGATACATTTATATTTCTCCTTAATGGTAGAGAATGCCTTTTATTAATTTGTGTTTTCCCAGCACATAGCACAGTGCCTGATCACGGTCACTGAATGAATGAATGAGTGAATGGAAACTTCCACTTCATAGTGTTAGGAAGACACTGATAAATTTTGAACTGAGGTGATGCTGATTTTGGGGAGCCCTTATGTCTTTTTTTTTTTTTTATGTCATATACTTTAGCCTTGTCTGCCGAAATAGTACACTGCACTAGCAACGTAAGGTGAGGGTGGTGGTGATTCAAGGTAGAATTCTCACCTCTATGCAGAAGGCCCCAGGCTCAATTCCCGGCCAGTGCACCCCAAGCGCAGCCACCATTTGTCTATCAGTGGAGGCTTGTGTGTTGTTATGATGCCAAACAGTTTTCAGTGGAGCTTCCAGACTAAGACAGACTAGGGAGAAAGTCAGCCAATGAAAACCCTATGGATTACAACGGCCTGATCCCACTGCGTGTGGGGTCGCATCAGGTTGCTATGAGTCAGGCTGACTCCATGGCAGCTAAGAACAACAGCCATGTAAGGGGGAATTAAAAGGAAGCACCTGAGACTCCTTCCTCCTGCAGATGCATTCCTGCCCGAAACCTGCTGACTCCAGCCCACCGACTGTGCCCCGCTGTGTCCCCCGACTTTTGGGATTGATATCTGGACTGGGCACTCTTCTGAGCTTGATTGTTGCAATTTTCTGCTCTGGGTGATTTACCCTCCCCCACATGACCACAGACATGCTAATTCCAGGCCTTTACAGGAACTACTTCCATTTATTATTAATCGCCATGTAACTCAATAATTCAATATGTGTGTCATGATTTATTCTTCAAACATGAATTGAACACCTACAAGGTATCAGCCACTGTGCCGAGTATTAGAAAGGCAAGGATTGGATTTGCATGTCAGATTAACTTGGTTGTACTTTCTTTCTAATTTAAATTAGACAAGTTCTCTATTCATGCATACTTATTTTTTATGTTCTATTCTTTACCCATCATTTTAGACAGCTCATAGGTTTAAAAAAGTGATGTTTTGTCTCTCCATCCAGAGGAAAGAATGCAGGCTTAAAAGGTGTAGGGCTGAGTGAGGCTGTTTGGGTCTTGGGGCTAAACCCCAGACACCACCTTTGACGTCTCAGTCCAGGGTCAACCAAACTGGGCTTACCAACTATAGCAACCTGAGCTCCTTGGTAGCATCAGCACTGTTCCATTTACATCATCGATTTGGGTAGCCAGCTTTTTTTTTTTTTTAAACAAAGAATACAGAGGTATTTTGTAGGGTAGTTATGTTCCATATGGTCAAAATTCTTCAGTCGGTGGGATCTGAAAACATCGATTTGTGCTCTCTAGAGCACACGACAATGCATATTTGTGTTTGAGGAGAAAACAGTCTGTTCTCTGGCTGTATGCTGGTGACCAAATGAGGCAATGTGGTTCATTTGGATGGGCATTTGGGTGGTCTGAATGGTAATTCCCTCCTGGGTTCTGTCCAGAGCTTTGGAGTTCTTCCAGTGTAGTGGCCCAGACGATGTTCCTTTCAAATTTCTGAACGTAGACGTGTCATAAACTGACAAACCCAATTGCTGTGCTCTGAAATCCATCACCAATACTTCTCATGAGCTGTTGCCAGCCGGTGACTGAGCATGGCAGCGGTACTAGGGAAGCCCCTTCCTAGGAGGTGCAGGACTTCTTTACCAAACTTGTTGAGCTTTCCTCAGACCTCTGGAATCTTGGGTGCTTCTACTCAACCTTCTCTCCCCTTGTCCTTCACTCAGGGCCCGGTCTCATGGTTCTCTCAGCCACCACCAGCTCCCTCACCATTCCCTCTCACAGGAGTTTCCCCTGATAAATTTATTTTAGTATACTTTTCTGAAGACTTAGGCCAACACCCTGGCCTCCCTAACTGGTATCTCAGATCTCAGACTGCAAAGCAGTGAGCTTGTTAAGCATCCAGGGCAGCAGAAGAAGCAGAGTGACAGGCCCACTAACTGTTTCAGTGACTTCCCAGTCTTTTGTTTTAACTCAGACTTTCAAATATTTCACTTATTTTTACCATATACAGTATAATAACTTTTTCTATGGTTATTGTGACCGTATGAATTTACTAGCCAGTGTTGACTTCTAAAAGATCATAGCTATTGAAAACCCTATGGAGTACCGTTCTACTCTGAAACACATGGGGTCACCATGAGTCAGAATCAACTCGACTCCACCTGGGTTTTTTTGGTCATTTTAGTTGTCATTTAATCAAGCATAGTCATTATTTTATTATATCAAAACCAAGAAGATGAAGAAATAGCTACCCTTAACCTACCACTCCATTTAAGCAAGGAATGTAAAGTTTGACTGTATCATCTACAGTTGGTGATTTTATTATTCCATTTTTACATTAAATTATTTTTATTATTTAAGTTTTATAGATAGCTTTACGGCTTCTAGATTTTTAATATCTTTTTTTAAACTAGCAGCCAAGATATGAATATATATTTCTGTAGGTCAATAAATAAAAAATACTGTTTTTAAGTTCCTCTTTATATGAATTTATTCAAAGCTTGTCATATTTCATTACAATGTAATGAGTATATTAGCATAAATAACCGAAACCAAAAACCAAGCTCATTGCCGTCTAGTTGATTCTGACTCATAACGACCCTATAGGAGAGAGTAGAACTGCCCCACGAGGTTTCCAAGGCTGTAATCTTTATGGAAGCAGACTGCCACATCTTTCTCCTGCAGAGTGGCTGATGGGTTTGAACCGATCAACCTTTTGGTTAGCAGCTGAGTGCCTAATCACTGTACCACCAGGGCTCTGTAACATAAATAAAGAGCTCTTTAAAATCTTGAATATCTTTTATATCATAGGAAACATATTTTTCTTCCTGAACAGGAATGCCCTTCTAGTGAATTTATATCTGAGATTTTCTTTAAGGCCAAGGTCAACACCCACTTTCCTCTATGTAGTATTCTGATTTTGGCCCATTTTGCAAATCCCTCCATTTTTCTGTGAATCGTGTATACTGTAACCTTCCTACCTATATACTATACCCTTGGATTTTTCTTTGATGGTTTCAGTTATGTATGCCAACTCTGATCCCTTGCTGTCTTATTTAGATTCCAAGGGAAAAACACAGGGAATGTAAGAAATGGTTCCTACCAGTGTCTCATTTTATGTTGGAAATCGTGAGCAGAAAAATCTTGAGGCCCAGCTGACAGAAAACAACTTTTAGCATGCAAATCAAATGAAATTAATGATATGTATATATATTAGTGTGATAGAAGTTATTTTGCATATGATAATTAGTCATAAATGGTAAATGTATTTCGTATGACAGTTATTGGCATTTCTTTTGCACAAACTGTGTTTTCAGTTTTTCTTCTTTTTGTCAATCCTTAAAAAGAAAAAGTATGTATATATTAAAAGCATTAAAGTTGGCAGTCTTTGTTGATACTACATATAGTGTAATTTTAAACACACACACATACACACACACACATCTGGAATTCAGGATCTGACTATCTGTTATGCATTGAATTGTGTTCCCCCAAAATGTGTTGTGAATCCTAACCTCTATGCCTGTGGTTATAATCCCATATTGGAATGAGTTTTCTGGTATGTTAATGAGGCAAGATTAACGCAAGGTGTATCTTGAATCCATCTTTTAACCCCTGAAAAATACCAAACCCATTGCCATCAAGTTGATTCTGACTCACAGTGACCCTGTAGGACAGGGTAGAACTGCCCCATAGGGTTTTCAAGGAGCAACTGGAGGATGTGAACTGCTGACCTTGTGGCTGGCACACAAACACTTAACCACTGTGCCGCCAGGGCAGTCAGTCTCTTACAAGATGTAAAAGGAGAAAGCAGAAATGGGGAAAGATGGATGCCACGCCACAAGGAGATCTCCAAGGAACCAGGATGCAGAAGCTGAAGAGACAAGGACCTTCTTACAGAGCCGACAGAGAGAGAAAGCCTTCCCCTGGAGCCAGTGCCCAGATTTGGACTTCTGGCCTCCTAAACTGTGAGAAAATAAATTTCTGTTTGTTAAAACCATCCACTTGTGGTATTTCTGTTATACCAGCACTAGCCATGGTTCCTGGAGATCCTTGTGTGCTGTGGGGCTGAGGTACTGCTGTTCTGGTTCCTGGCCCTACATGTTCCTCAGCCCTCCTCTCCACCCCTAGTCCTCTCGCTGGAGGTCCTGGTGGGTCTGTGGCTGCTCCTGGCTCCCTTCAGTCCACTTTGAAGTTCAGAGGCAGCAAGCCTTTAGGACTTGAAGCCTGGGCTGGTGAACTCAGCAGCACGGCTACACGCTGAGAGACAGGAGGTGGATGGGGTCTCTGGGATGCCAGCTAAAGACTGTGTCATGAAGTGGGGCAAGGGACTTGCAGGATGGGAAGCCTGGGCCCCTGCCTCAGGGATGGTGACTTGGAAAGGCCAGTGAGTCCCCATTTTCTTGGCTTGCATCAAGTCCTGTGAGGTGCCTCTAGAGGTTGTACATTCCCTTGAGCAGGGGTTTGTTCCCCCATCCATGGACCAGGGCCTAGCTTCACCGGTTCATGAGCTCCTGGATTTGCACACAGATGTTTTGGATTTTATAGATACATAATTTTTTTTTTTTTTTTCTGGAGAGAAGTTCTGTGCCTTTAGCAAAGGAGTCTTCGACTCAAAAAAAAAAAATTGGTTAAAAACCATTTTGCTATCATGTAAAATTATTTTTATAAAATCAGTTTGGAGCAGATGATGATGGGGGAGGTGTGGAAACCCTTACTGCTGCACCTGGAGAAGGTTGAGAGAAGCAGAGGGGAAAGCACTATTCTATCTCTCTGCCTGTTTATTTATCCTACTCTTTATCTACTTTCACCTCTTTGTTTCTGGAAAGGTTGTATTTGTCGCCTAGAATGATGCAGAAAATATACCAGTACCGGTTGCCATCGAGTTGACTCCACCTTGAGGCGACTCCTTGTGTATCAGACTTGAACTGTGCTCCTGAGGGTTTTCAATGGTGATTTTTTGGGAGCAGATCTTCAGGCCTTTCTTCTGAGGTGCCTCTGGGTAGACTCGAATCTCCAACCTTCTGGTTATCAGCTCAGCACGTTAACCGTTTGTACCATCCAGGGACTTATACATAAAATATAAGACAGCATAAATTAAAAGCGGGGAAAAACTAAAAGGGAAAGTAAGTATCATTCTGTACAATTGTGAACAAGACGAAGATGACAACAAAGCCTGTCCACTTGCTTAGGATAAGTCACAACTCATCTTCAACCAAAAAGCAAGGCCTGGTGTGTTAAAAATACCATGGGCTCCATATGAAAGACAGAACAATTGCTGTGGAAAAGCTCTGTCCTTGGTACTAAGACCAGACAGGACTCTCTCTCCCAGGAATCTTAGTAAAGGGGCCCTGTGTAATGTAACAGAATCCTCACCTCCTCACAGTGGACCCACAGCTGCATCCCACAGAGCTGGCTCTGTTATGACCAGGCCAAATGGCAACTTGCAGTTGCCAGCAGTTTAATAAGAGCAATTCTTTGAGGGCCAATATTGCAGGGTCCAAATGCCCAGTTCTCTGCTGCTGTTTGCATACTGGGCAGTAGATTTTCAAGTACATGGAGAGTATATATACTTCCAGCAATCCTATCAAATAAGGGATTCCTTCTGCCTAGTTGATGATAAATATTGGCTAGCTATGAGTTTGCATTAGGATTGTGGATTCTATGATAAGACCAATACACTTTATCAACAATGTTAGAGAAAGGCTAGACATCTTAGGAACAGCGAGGAGTCTCTAAGCTGTCCAGTTCCACGAAGAGGGGATTCAAGAGAGACTTACTCTTGTCTTAGTTACCTAGTGCTGCTGTAGCAAAATACCACACGTGGGTGGCTTTAAAGAACAATGATTCATTGTGCCCCAGTTCTGGAGGCTGAGGGTCTAAGTTTAGGGCATCAGCCGCGTTATGCTGTCTGTTTTAGGAGATTATTGTCTCTTTCAGCTTCTTAGCCCTGGGCATTTCTCAGCATACCTTAGCTTGTAGAGGAAGCCTTGTATGAAGTCTGTACCCTGTGTGTTTGTCTCTCCGTGTTTTTTTTTCCCCCATTTTATAAGACATCACTCAGAAGGGATTAGGTTTAAGACCCACCCTACTCCAGTATCACCTCATTAATGTAACAGAAGGAAAAACCTATTTCCAAACAGGTCACATTCACAGGTACATGAGTTAGGACTTCTATATAGGTTTTTGGGGAACACAGTTCGATCCATAACACTAGTCGTGTCATCATAAGCAAGTTCCATAACTTCTCTAGGCTTTGGCTTTCTAATACGTTAGATGTAGATGATAGAACTGCCCGAGTCAACTGAGTGAAATGACGGGTATAACAGCAGACAACTGCAACTTACCATGTATTATTTAATTGATCACAAAAAAAGCTAGACACAGCTTAACAGGTATATTGTAATTTGGCAACTTAACAAGTATGCTGGTCTAAATCCCAAAGTAGATGATACAAAATATATGCTGATCAATAGAGAATAAACCAGTACAGTCAACTCTCCATATCCGTGGATTCAACCAGCTGTGGATGAAAAATATTCCAGGGGGAAAAAAGTTCCGAAAAGCAAAACTTGCATTTGCCATATGCATTAGGTGTTAAGTGTAAGCATTAACAAGTATTTACATAGCATTTACATTGTATTAGGTATTATAAGTAATCTAGATATGACTTAAAGTATACAGGAGGATGCCTGTAGGTCATATGCAAATACTATGTCATTTTATGTAAGCGATTTGAGCATCCAGGGATTTTGGAATCCATGGGGGTCCTGGAGCCAATCCCCAGGGGATACTGAAGGATGACTGTAATTTGTAATTAAATACTCAAATCCTGGGGTAAACCCTGGAAGCGGTCAGAAGAGAGAAATGTCTATCAGGTTGTTAGGGGATGCTTTGTGGAAGGCCTATGGAACTGGAAGAGGAGAAGCCTTAGGTGGAGAGAGCTGTGTGGAGAAAGCCATCTGATAGGTGGGGGATGTCCATGGGTGGTGCAAACAGTTAACTATTGGCTGCTAACAAAAAGGATGGATGTTCTAATCTACCCAGAGGCTCCTTGGAAGAATGGCCTAGTGATCTACTTTCGAGAAAGCAACCATTGCAAACCCTATGGAGCACAGTTCTACTCTGACGCACATGGGGTTGCCATGAGTCGGGACTGACTCAACAGCATCTGGAAAAAGAGGCAGGGAGTAGCAGTGCAGAGATGGGAACAAGTGTGGCCCCTTCAGGGGAGGGACTTAACTAGCCTTTGCTTCTAGGACTTTTTAGACATGATGAAGCAAATAACGTTTAAACCACAAAAACCAAACCCATAGCTGTCAAGTTGATTCCGACTCGTAGTGACCCTACAGGACAGAGTAGAACTGCCCCATAGAGTATCCAAGGAGCATCTAGTAGATTCGAACTGCCAACTATTTCGTTAGCAGCTGTTGCACTTAACCACTATGCTACCAGGGTTTCCCAAATAATATTTAGACATTAAGAAATGTGACAAATTCCCATCACACCACAAAGGCAGCTTGTCAAGAGCCGTGCCGTTGACTAGTTTCCACATTACACAGGCCCAGACACAGAATAAGGTCTGAAGATAGAGGTGGGCGAGAAGCTGCTCCTGACCTTTGAGGAGCTCAGTGTTTAGTGAGGGAGAGAGGTGTGTAAACAGGAACCACACTGTAGAGTACAGGAATGGAAGCTGAGCCTGGTCTCAGTGGCCTAAGGGGAGGTGGGGAGAGTGGTGGTGTCCAGCAAAGTGACCAGCCAGTCAAACACGCCCCTCATTCCCTCGGTTAATGTAGTCACACAACATGGCTTGAGTACAAGTTTCACTAAGTTAACTGGTGGCTTGAGTGACTCAGTCTAGTTTTGCCGGCATCATATAGACATGGCCTTAACGATGCAGGTATTGTTTTAATCCCTTGCCTTTGAGATGATTACGTGGGGCTTTCCAGCAGACCTGGGTTACTGTGTTATCTATCCATGGCTTAACTTTCAGCCCCATGATGGGAAGAGAAGTGTTCTTATGGAATATTACCCAGTGTCAAAAATACAGCTCTGCAAATATTTCCAACAAAAACATTGTTTCTATCATTTGGAAGGCTATATTTGAAATCTTCTTTTGAGAGCTAACGTTCTTTTCCTGGATGTTTACTGGCAGCTGATCTAAACCAAGCTGATTTAGTTTATGACCATAAACACTTTCCTAGCTTTTGTTTTGAAAGCTCTGCTGATATATTTTTTTTCCATGCCCACTCTAACCAAGCGGTTTTAAAATGACTTGAGTGAAAGTTCAGAAGTTTTATGGGCTTCTTGACAGTAGTGCTATTTTTAGGATGGCAAGCAGGATATCTAGCTCTTTTCTCTTCCAAAAAACCAGTTTTGTCTTCATGATCCACTCTACAGCAGGGTTCAAGGTTATTTGGGGGATAGAGTGAGTGCAGTTTTACTTTTCTCTTCCAAAGCTTGGACCGTACTCTTTACAGGGAAAACACTGCATCTGTAGGAGGTAAGCGATGCACCTCTGTGACCTGGATTGTGGGACCAGTTTTGGAATCTGACTCTCCAGCCTCCTGGCCTGAGCTTGAGCTAGGACACAATAATACAAGCACAACTATAAACCTTGCCATTTAGGGCTTGGTATGGAGAGGGGAGGAGTTCCTGGGTGGTGCAAATGGCTAAGTGTTTGGCTACTAACTGAAAGGTTGGTGGTTCAAATCCACCCAGAGGAGCTTTGGAAGAAAGTTCTGGTAATCTACTTCTGAAAGATCACAGCCATTGAAAACCCTACAGTGTACAGCTCTACTCTGATACACATAGGGCCACCATGAGTTGGACTTGACTGGGCAGCAACTGGTTTGGTTTTGATTTTTATAGAAAGGGTAGAAGTTAGGGTTGGGGTTAGTGGTGGTACAGAATTCTCACCTTCCATGCAGGTGACACGGGTTAGGTCCCCAACCAATGCACCTCTTGCACACCCGCCACCTGTCAGTAGAGGCTTGTGTGTTGTTAAGATGATAAACAAGTATCAGTGGAGCTTCCAGAGTAAGATAGATTAGGAAGAAAGGCCTGCTAATCTTCCAAAAATCACCCAATGAAAACCCTATGGATCCACAACGAAGCATGGGGATGGTGTGGGATCAGGCAGTGTGTAGTTCTGTTGTGCATGGGTCTCCATGAGCTGCGGGCCAACTCAAAGGCAGCTAACAACGACATGGCGAGGGCAAGGGTAAGGGGTAGGGAGATTAAGGATTAGTACAGCAGAGCAAACGTTGGCTTATTTTATAGTGGAAATGCTGATTTACCTTTTCAGTTTAGTTTTTGGGACAATGTGCCTATAGAAGGCTCAGATAATGCCTCTAAGATGGAATTTTTGTCTCACATGCTGGTGTTTTTGTCTTCGTCATCACATGGTCTGTTGAGGGGCCATATGCTCAAATGCCTGTAGATTTTGGGCCAAGTTACGTAAAAGTATCACAGCAAGCCAGGCGTGATACAATAGGGAATAGTACTGGCTTGCAGCAAAATGGAGGTTGCATGAACATTTGTATAGGATGACTAACGGCTTTCTGCACTGAGCGCTGGAAATGTGCAACACCTGAGTTAAAGTGCATGCAAAGTACATATATTTATATATAACTGATGAAGGAATAGGAGAAATTAACTATGCAGTGGTGTTCCTGGGTAGTTTTCCTCCTCTGTCCATCTCCAATTTGATTAACACAATGGGGAAATAGGGGCTAGGGACATTCCATCTTGGAGATTCAGAATTTTCCATCCCTCAGAAAACTGTTCCATTAGACCATGGCAATGAATCTTCCCAGCATTAAGTTTGGTGTTGTGTGTACTAAACAAAAAAAATCAAACCCAGTGTTGTCAAGTCGATTCCGACTCATAGTGTGTCTTCTAGACAGCATAATTTGTGATGCATAGTTAGTACTTATGGGGAAATAATTGAGTGGATTAAAAGTGATGTGTTTACACATGTGGTTTTAACTTTCATTATTAATGGAGTCTATTCGTTTTAATGTATGTGTCCAGAATTTATATGAGGGTGGATTGTTTTGTAGGTCATCAGTTCTATACCTCTTAAAACTTAGGAGTTATTGCTTAATGTTTAGGAAGGTCCCTGCTAGCTTGAGGTTTGTGAGAGAAATGGGCAAAATTTTGGACATAGTACAATGCCATGATTTTATGCATGGATTTTGGAGGTAGAAACCCAAGGTCTCAGGTTTGAGCTCTGGTTCTAACATTCACGAGTTGTACAACGTTGGGGAAGTTACTTAACCGCTTTAATTTCCAGTTTCCTCATCTATAAAACGGGGTTTTGGTAAGGCTTATTATGGGAGATGATGCTTGTAAAGTACCTTGACCAGTCCGTGGTACATAGTAAGTGCTCAATGAATGTTTAAATATTATTGTAGTTACAGTTATAATTAGTATTGTTACTAGATATATAATTATTCAGACTGATTTGTAGTAAGTCTCAGGGGTGTGATATAAGGCATAGAATACAGAACCTTGGGGAAAAACTTAAGAAAAAAAAGCTTTAAGACACATAATCAATGTGTGTATAAATTTTTGTATGAGAAACTAACTTGAGCTGTAAACTTTCACCTCAAGCACAATTAAAAAAAAAAAGTTTAAGAGACGATGAAGCTAAAGAAGAGATTACTTTGAGATCCGATCAAAGGGCATATTATTCAATTTTGTAGATAAAAAGAATTTGAAAATAACATGGAAGAATATTTTTAGACTTTTCGGGTTGTAGGCTGTAGATAATGCTAAAGGATAAGCAACTGACTAGAAGACAAAAATCACAATGCAGATACCAAAGAGAGGATAAGTATAATATGTATAAATAAATTATTTCTACATTCAATTTAAAAACAAAACCCCATAGATAAGTGGGCAAAACTCTGAAGAGATAATTTACATGTGAGAAAATGCTTCACCTCCCTATACTCAAGGAAATCTAATTAAAACGAGATACTGCTTTGGCAAAAATTGCAAAAAGAAAGACTTCAAGGTAATTTCTAGAGTTCCACCGATTAAGGGTAATTTAAAAGCGCTTTTGAGAGAAGTTCTGGATAAAATCCTCTACTCTCCAGATTGTATTGCAAAAGAGCTTTCCCAATTCAGCTTTGGGAGAAATAAAACAATAACAACAACAAGGAACAAAATCAGAATTTAAAAATAGAAAACTCTTATTCTCCTTATATTATAGAAAAAAGCCACAGCCTCTTTCTCTGGTTCCCTCTTATACCCAAATCTGGATGCCATCCAGGTTGGGAAAAGTGGAATTCAGAGAAGGGAGTGGATGGTTTGAGGGCCAAGTGGTCTTTTTATATTTTCTTAAATCTGTGTTCGTGCATAGTTAAAGGTTTGGGCTATTTATCTCTGGTGGGAATTAAGATTGCTATTGATTTTTTTAAGTACCCCAAATTGAGGCCTTACATGAACCTTTTTACAAAGTACAGGGCTTCACGTTTCCTTAAGGGGCATTGTTAGAAAGGCAAACTGTCAGTTTAGTCAAGCAAATGATAAGCAGTACAGTGATTTAAAACCAATTCCATATTTGACTAAATTCTGTCTTTTCAAAAACAGTTTTATTTACAGATGTAGCCTTGGAGAAAAGACTTTGCTATCAGAAGGAACACTTGAAATATTCTGTTCCAGATGAAGAGAGATTTTGAAGTCACGGGCATTTTCGGGAAGGCATCTCAGAAAAATTACCAAATCACGTTTCTAAAATGCCCTTCAGAGGTTATGGTCTTTAATATTCTGAAAATTTATATTATATCAAAAACTGCATTGGACCCTATTATTTATGGAGGGTCTCACCTTCATGAGCAAACAAGGGTTCATGGAGCTGTGCAAAAAATTGACCGAGGGATGACCATGGATTTGAAATGGGAAATTTTTGTCAGCCAAGGAAATTCTTTTGGTTTGTCATCATGAATTCAATTTTACAATTTTTACTTGAAATGATCAAAGTCACTTGCTTCTGAGCTAACATCCCTTTGGAATGTAAAACCAATAGTTTAAAACTTAAAGGAGAAATAATCATGGTTTTAGGTTTCAGAATATGACCAATTGTTGGGAATGTTTCGAAACAGAAAGTTCTTTTTAAAAAGAAGTTTCCAGGTGTGGAGATGAACCCACTTCTTCTCTGTACAAGTGAGAAGTATCCTTGGTGTTTGTGCCTATTTCATAGACACCATGTGGTTCTCAGAACAGCTGAAGGTTGTTGGCATTGATTGATAATGAAGAGTTAAAAATATGTTTTGCTACAATAAACCAAAGCAAACTCTTTGCCACGGAGTTGATTTTGACTCAAAGCAATCCTACAGGACAGAGTAGAATTGCCTCATAGGGTTTCCAAGGAGCAGCTTGTGAATTTGAACTGCCGACTTCTTGGTTGGCAGCCAAGCTCTTTAACCGCTGCACCACCAGTGTTCCTTCGCTGCAATAAGACACCGTAAATAATGGGTGAATGAATAAAATTCATAAACATTTTAATTTCATTCTAAATAAAGGAAAACACCCATGATAAAAGCAGAGAAAACCTCTTGTCTGAGGGCTCTCTAGAGACACAGAACCAGTAAGATATATATAAAAAAAAAACCGCTGTTGAGGCAATTCTGACTCATAGTGACCCCACAGGACAGAGTAGAACTGCCTTATAGGGTTTTCAAGGCTGTAAATCTTTACAGAAGCAGACTGCCACATCTTTCTCCCTCGGAGTGGCAGGTGGGTTCGAACAGCTGACCTTTGGGTTAGCAGCCAAGCGCTTTAACCACTGTGCCACCAGGGCTCCCTAGTAAAATATATAGAGAGATTTATTTTAAAGAATTAGTTCACATGACTCTGGAGGGCTGACAGGTGCAAAATCTGTTCTGTTTATAATCTGGAGATTGAACACACTTTAGGGAAATCTGTATTTTTTAATCTTAAGGCCTTCAACTGATTGAGGCCCACCCACATTATGAAAGGTAGTCTGCTTTACTTAAGGCCAACTGATTTCAATTAGAATAGCTGACTATCTAACTAACCACAACAACCACTACTTCATGACAGCAACTGGACTAGTGTTTAACCAAACAACTGGGCACCAGAGCCTAGCGAAATTGACACGTAAAATTAACCATCACACTTGTTATGAAGAAAACAGTTTGGAAAGCCAGGATGCTACTGAAAACACAAAGGAGGAAGTATTCACTCTGACTATTCTAGAGAAAAAATACTCTTTAAATGGTAGGGTGCAGGTACTTCATAAATAATACTACCTGGAGAACTACCGCTTTCAAGATTACTTAGATTTCAGGTATTTATCATGCAGTGACCTATGTAGCCACATTGAAATCTGTGTTGAAAGAGAGAGAGAGAGAGAATCACCAGCACAGAGGACTGTAATAAGTGGATTGTTCTAAGAAAATTTGAATACAGTTTTGGTCATGAATTACTATTGTTTGGGCTGTTGGCCAGCTCGTTCCTAGGCAGAAAAGTTAGGACTCCTAAGTACCATTTTTAAATTGTTGCCAATTATTAATAGCCTAAAGCATAGAACTTAGGTCTGGATGATATATTGTTTTATCAGCATTCAACTCAATTATAAAGCAGGAATAGCACAAAGCAATGGGAAAAAATAATCCTCCAAAAGCCAGAGAGATCAAAACTGCCCATATCTTTTCATTCTCTTTTGCTTTGTCCCTTATAAACTGATTCTAATCTTATAATGTACTTACCATTTAAAGAAATGGTTACATTTAGTTCAGCAATCTTAATAACTCATGGTTATTAACTGCCTAAAATAACCTAGTTTCTTAAAATGTGTTTGTGTGAATAGGTGAGGTTACTGTTTAAAATAAAAGGAGAAGTGTATTTTTAGCGACATCATGGATGAACATTGCCTTTTTCTAAATAAAGTCTACTTTTTGGATATTTAATTTAGGCATTAATTTCACAGAGTTAGAGCATCTGCCACTTTGCCTCAAGTTATTAAACTGTCTGAACAATTGAGTTGACTCACTTTTCATTTTTTATACCCATCAATGGTTAGCTACACAGCTATAATGGGTAAGCTGACCAGTAATATATGTTTGACGGAAACCCTGGTGGCATAGTGGTTAAGAGCTACGGTTGCTAACTGAAAGGTTGGCAGTTTGAATCTACCAGGCGTTCCTTGCAAATTCTGTGGGGCAGTTCTACTCTGTCCTGTAAGGTAGTTATGAGTTGGCACTGACTCGACGGCAATGGGTTTGGTTTTTTACATATATGACATGCTGAAAGTTAGTATTATTTAGGGGCACCTTTTATTGTTTTTTTTTTATTGGTAAATAAAAAGTACCAATTACTGCTAAAATAATGTAGCAGTTTAGGTTTGAGCTTATTATTGTCTCAGAAGTAATTAAAAAAAATTCTCTTTGCAGCAGTTCTCTAACTTAAAGCTCACAGAGGAAGCAGTCAGTGGCACAGACAGGGTTTTGGTGGTCAACATCCCTTGAGCCATGGCACTTTACAGCATGAAGCCAAGACTCCAGAGTTTCTCTGTTTCTCTCTGTCTCTGCCCTCACTCTTCTCTAGATAATAACTGCTGTATTTGCAATACTTGTGAACGTAAGTGAGCCTAAGTGGCTTTCTCCTGTAGCAGTCTTTTTGAAAAATGTGAAGATGTGATTCCTTGTAAGCATTTAGAACTGAAGATGAAAGACTAGAAAGTGTTGGCAATTGTACATCACACAGTTCCTTATCTCTTTTTCAGTAATGTACTGTTCGGCATGTTTACATTCCCTTAGGAAGCTCGGTAGAGTTGCCCTTTCTTCCACTTAGAAAGAGAGCTTTCCTTTCCTTCCTGTATCTACTCGGAATGGTAATTGGACATTGAGGTTCTTGTGTTCTGATTTATGATGATGATTACGGCAACAGAGAAAAATACAGATTTGACCACTTTAACATTAATAAAGTGAAACCTACTCTGAATAATTACAAGGGGACAATGTTGGTTCTTTTTTTAAAACCCCCTTCCTAGGAGAGAACCAACAAGGCAACAGCATTGAAGTAACCAGTCAACTGGCATTGAGAATGGCCAAGAAAAAGCTACAGTTCACAGTTCCTGCAGGAAAAAAAAAAAAAAATTTCTCAGTATCCGTAACTGTTACTAATATTTTATCACTAGGGACTTCCTTGTAAACGTTTTGCTATTACTGGCCCTTTCCCTAAAAGGAGTGAAATAGAGGACTCATCAAGAAGGTAATGCTTGGCAAGGGGCTTTCGCCCGCTCTCCTAGAGGAGATGTTTGCCTTCCTTCCTGTGCTGGTCCAAGGGGAGAAAGAGACCATCTATAGAGCAGAAAGTCACAAGTGTTTAACAGTCACAGGATGACGAGAGCAGAGGCGGGCGGTGGGAGTGGGATGGAAGGGGGTTTCATGAGGAAGCATCACCCTATCCTTAACCCCTCTCTGCTCAGGGCTGTGCCAGGCATGTTCCCCACCCCATGAGTTAGGACAAGGAGAATCATTCTTCAAAATTATTTTCTGGCATAGCTTTGTGATTACATAATACGAACTGGTTGTTAGCTTGCATTGCCACTCATGGCAATGCCATGCACAATGGGATCAGACTGTTGTGATCCACAGGATTTTTATTGGCTGATTTTTAGAAGTAGATCTTCCAGGCCTTTCTTCCTAATCCATCTTAGTCTGGAAGTTCTGCTGAAACCTGTTCAGCATCACAGCAACACGCAAGCCCCTACTGACAGATGGGTGGTGGCTGCATATGAGGTGAACTGGCTGGGAATCGAATCTGGATCTTCCACAGGGAAGGGGAGACTTCTACCACTGAACCATCTTAGTCTTTTGAAAATGGAAACAACCCTTGAAATATTCTTTTCGTGGTCTGCATGATGTTCCAATAATGGGTGCAATTGATTTTTACCACCCCCAGCTTGGTTTCTATGTTTATAATCTTGGCTTCAGGATTGAAGTAGAAACCCTCTCTTTATGTTGCACTTAATTAGATTGGGATCTGTTCTGTAGGAACAGATTTTACTTCTGTTTTCTTTAATGAAAATTCGTCAAGCGGAGTTCAGTGTAGAGGAAGGAGATAATGTTTGCAGAGAGCTTACAGTGCTGTAAGCCTTTGTGTTAACTGTGCATGTTATCAAGAGTCTCATTTAATACTCACAACATGTACGTCTTTAGGAAACCAAAGCTTAGACAGCTCAGGTAACTTAGGGTAACACATTTAGTGTGTGATAGAATTCAAGTCCTAATTTTTTGGCTTCAAAGCTGTATCAGCCTGGGCCCACCTTGCAGTGAAACCGTGCTACGGTGGACAGCATGATAGAATGTGCCAGGTGAGAATTACTTTGTGTTTGCAACACCTGGTCAAGCTGGCCAAAGCTGATTTCATAGACCCTTCAAGACGGAGTGTCATGATGAATCAATGTGTATAATTAGGAAAAGGCAAATGTTGGAAACCTATTTATGCTTAAATAAATAAAGGGCACTGGTCTCCTGCCAAACTGGCATCCATTTTTGGAATTAGAGACTCTAAGATACTGCTTTACGTGCTACTTACGATAAATAATGCCGTTTAAATGTCCACCACCTGCCACAGCACATGGCTGAACTCAGAACCATGCTCCAATTGCTTTGTCAGACTGTCTTGATTAATGTGGCCACTGAATATCATTGAACATATCAGTTCAAAGCTAAACAGATTCCAAGGGATAACTTCTGTAGTTTCAAAGCATTAACATAGAAATGATTTCATTGTATAGCTTGGTTAGCCCATGTATTTGAGGCAATAACAATGTGTACGTTGTAAAGAGGGCCTTGAAATGGAGTTCTATCCTTACATCTGCCCGTGTCATCTCTTGCTTTGATCACTCTTTTAACAATAATCACTCCTTTTCCCACCTCACTATAATCTTGTATCAATAAGGGATTGTGTTAGGCCGCAAGTAACAGAAACTGGTCTGCATGGGCTTAACTAAATAGGAGTTTGTTTTTCTCACATAACAAAAAGCACATAGGTAGAAGTCTGGCACTGGTGTAGTAGCTTCAGGATGTCATCAGAATTCCAAGTGTCTTCTACTTTTCAGTCCTGCTATTCTCGGTGAATGGCTTTCATGATCTTGGTTGCCTCATGTTACAAGATGGGTGCTCTACTTTCCAGCCTCACCATGCCACTCAAGGTAGGAAAGAGAAAACCAGATGTCAAGCAGGAAGGGGCTGTACTGCCATTTGGGAAAACAAAACCTTCCAGAAAACCCCACAGTCTTCTACTTCTGTCTTATTGGTCAGAATTATCATAAGGTCACCCTTTGCTGCAAGGCAGACTGACATATGTAGTATTTTAGCTGGGCTCATTGCTACCCTAAAAAAATTATTAAAGTTCTGTTAGTAGGCAGAACTGGTGAATAAAGATTAGGTAAACTGTGAGCTGTGTCCACCCCAATCCAGCCCTGAACTGCCTACCTGTATTCGGCTTTGGGAGTAGCGTGGAAAGTGCAGGGGAAAGAAAAAAAGAAAGTCACTTAAAAGTAACCAGGGACCTCCTTATTTGCTGTATACCACAACCTTATCTCTTCTCTTTCTTACTTAGTGTTTTGATGTTTGCTACCTTTGACTTTGGTGATTAGTTTCCTTTCTTGTTTTTTTTTTAATTACTTATTTTCTAGGTAATATCATTTTCTTAGGGTAGTTTTCCCTGACAATCTAGAAAGATCAGGCAGCAACCTTTCATATACACCTGGACCTATTTTTTTAAGAAAATTTGTCACAATTATACCTATGGGGGGTGGATTATTTGTCCATTGTCTTGCTCTCTTCTCCACTAGGTTGCAAACTCCACAAGAGCACAGGCCATGTTTGTATTGTACCTGGATATCCCCCTGCATCTAGCACAGTATCTGGGGACAGAGTGGGTCCTCAAGAAATAATTTTTGAAAGAATAAATAATCAATGAATCTATTTTGCTAGATCTCTCTTTTGCTTATCTTCCTTTTTTTTTTTTATGTATCTCTTTTTCCTCCTCTGTTCTAACTTAAGCGGTCCTTAAGTATTCTCATTCATATTCATCCATTCATGTGTATTTCTTTCTGTCTCTGTCTTTCTCTGGATTGTTCCCCCTCTCTCTCAGATGGCTGTTATCATACTCACAGCTCTGCGTTTCCCACCTGGCTCTCTATGACCCAATTCTCTATGACCCAGGTTGCTATGAGTTGTAATTGACTCCATGGCAGTGGGTTTTCTCTTACTCGGCTTTCAGTATCACATGTCCAGATGCCTCCTGATTTTTAGCTTGAATGCCTCTCCATCACCCCAAACTCAACAGGTTCCAAATGACACTCGTCAGCTCCCCACCTAAATTTTCTAGTCTCTGAAAATGATGAGATTCTCATCCTAGTTACTTAAACTTGGAATCTTTGTGTCATTTGTGGCATCATTTATTTATATCAATAAGGGCTGTTTTCTTTACCTTGGCAAAATAGCTCTAGCTGTTCTACATACTTATTGCTTCCCAGTCCACAAGTGTAGGCTTGTGTGTACTGGTACATGTGGGATGGCAAAATCAAAGGGCAGGAGTCAATTGACTGAATGTTCCCCATCAAGCAGGGGACAGAGGCTTTGCTAGTTCACCATCCCAGTATGCTCGTTTAAACCCGTGTTCTGGTACTCACGACTCACAGCACAATCAGTTTAGATGACCTGGGACCACTCTGCAGTAAAATGTTTTGAGGATTTGGCTACTTAAAATAGGCAGTATGTTTTATGATGGGAGGTATGGACAATTTTTGCAGCATTGATGAAAAGATCACAAAATGGTATTAAAAAAACTACAGAAATATAGTTGCATTAATAAAGGGTTTTTGTAAAGACAGATTAGAAGTTCCCACTCAATCAATTTCATAATGCAGAAATTAGTATAAATTTATTGAAATTAATAAACACGAAATTTAGGACAGTTAGCACGATTACTTCACAGATTATCTCATTAATCAAGATACCCCCCCTTTTTTTTTTCCCACGGAGAAGTAGTGATAGATTGGATGAATAAATGAATAAGGCAGAATGTATATGATGGCAAAATGATTGAAAAGTGAAAAATTCCAGTAAGCCTTCTATTTAGCATTTGTAGTCTAAAACTCTACCAGTTGTTAAAAAATTCAACAAATTAATGCTTTTTTTTTTAAACTATGAAAACAAGGCTGCATTTTAACATGAAACTTTTAAAAGCATTGTGTGAATGGATACCTTCTGTATGGCTTTAGATTCATGACCCGTGTAGTATTTCAGAAATCTAGAGGACACCTTCCACATTACACTTGTTATTTCCTATACGGAATGCAACTTCCTTTAGGATTTCTTTTTCATTTTTTCCCTTGTTGGGATTGAGAAAGAGCAGGAGTTTCATGATATGGTTCATTTTTTAGTTCACTGCATTTGTCAGATTGAAATTCATCTCTGTCACCATGTTGTTCTTGGGATATGTTCTTTTGATAGAGATTTGGATATATAGGCCACGGAGGCAAAGAAACACAGCTGGTATCAATAACAGACTCACATCACTCTTAATTTCCCTGATTGTATAAGTTTTCCTCTTCTCTGTCACTCCGTTCTCTATTTGGTTATGGAGATTACATACAGAGAAATGTGTTATACGTGAGATGCATGAAGTCTTTGTTTCCTCTTAAATTTATTCTTGCTGATTCTGGTCCTTCTAATGTATCTAGCATTGGAATGTAGGAGGTGAGGCCATGTCTAGATTTCTGCCACATTCTAAGTCCCATGGGAGGAATGGGGCCTTGAAAAGGAGACCCGGTAGACCATGATTCTATTCCTCTTTATTGGTGGGTGTATTCGGTTCATTATTTTTAGAGATTCTTCTCCTCTGGGCATGTTCATGTTTTTTTCCAGTAGGATAGAGTAAATATTATTTGGGTTTTCATCCATCCTAATAATAGAAAGCTACTGTCATAAGGAGAAACTCGAAGTTTGAGAACTAGGGCAGTATTTAAGTAAAAAAATCTAAGCTTGTGTGTTTGACAAAGACAGCAAGTGAGGCATGCAAGAGATACAAGAAGTGTGTTTCTCTTTAGGACTTGTCATCATGGCCATCTCGGAATAAGTGTTTTAATTCTGTCAAACAATTCAATCAAAAATCGCTCAAGTTCGTTGTCATCATTCTGCACTAAAACTGGTTGAGCAAATGCTTCTCTTTTTAGCTGGTCGGGCCAGAGTTCTTATATATCCATTAACCTTGTGTACCTTAATATATGTCCCTCTTTTTAATAAGGGAGCCCTGGTGGTGCAAGTGGTTAAGTGTTTGGCTGCTAACCAAAAGGTCAGCAGTTCGAATCCACCAGCTGCTCCAGGGAAACCCTATACGGCAGTTCTACTCTGTCCTATAGGGTTGCTCTGAGTTGTAATCAACTCGATGGTGATGGGTGGGGTAGTGAAATAAGAAAACCGGCTGTCTTAAAAACAAGCAAACAAGGTACAATAACAACTAATATACTGGGGTTGGTGAAGTGTTCTGTTTATAAGGAAATTTCCCTTTGGCCACTATTTTTATGGAGGTGGAAAACTCAAGGGCAAGAGTGGATAGCAGCCAGCATCATGTTCTAAATGTAGCATGGTATTGAACCCACCACCTATATGTCCATGTACTTTAGTGGCTTTGGTATTACTATAATGGTGGAAGCTATGCCACCAGCATTTCAAATACCAGCAGGGTGAGCCAAAGTGGACAAGTTTTAGTGGAGTTTCCAGGCTAAGACAAACTAGGAAGAAAGTCCTGGAGACCTAATTCTGAAAATTAGCCAATGTAAACCTTATGGATGACAACAGAACATTGACTCACTTGCTTTGAACATGTAATCAGGAGGAATCAATTGCTGGAGGAGGACAACATGTTTGGTGAAGTAGAGGGCCAGTGAAGGTGTGGTGGGCCTTTGGTGAGATGGATTGTCACAGTTGTCTCAATGATGGAGTAGAACATGCAGGCAATTATGAGGATGCTGCTGGACCAGGCAGCATTTCATTCTGTTGTACATGGGGCTGTCATGAGTCAGTTGACTCAACGGCAGCTAACAATAACAACAATACAGTATTGAACAGGATTATAAACAACAAATGTTCAAATCATGTCTGTTGTTGAATGGCTTGTGCTTTATGGTTTGAGGTCAACAGATAAATGGAGAAAACAGTTTTGAAATTTGTAGGTTATCCATCTAGTATCTATTTCCCCTTTCTTCTTCCCACCAGGATGTCTAATTTCCCCAAATGCAATTTGATTGGGTTTGGCCCTACCTTCAGTTCCAACCATTCAACAGTCCCAACCCTCTAGCCACAGGGATTATGTCATGTGACCTGATATGAAGAGACATGTGTTGGGTGGCTGGAAAGACTCTTTCTTCATCTTCTTTGGGTGTCTCTCTCTCTCCCAGGATATGTATGTGTGAAGTATTAAGCAACTTTTTTGCTATGGGTCAAATGACTTCCAATCACAAGAAAGCCAGAGTTAAGATGAAGTTAACACCCTAAATAGCAGAAAGAAAGCATCCTAGCTGGTTTAGAACCAACCCATTCAAAGGCAGGTGGCAAAACTAATTTTGAATGTGATGCTTTAAAAATCAACAATAATAGCATCTATTAAGTCCTTACGATGTGCCAGGTATTGTACTGTGCGTTTTTTATTCCTTAACTCACTTATTCTGCACAACCATATTGTGAGTTAAATATTACCATCCCCATTTACAGATGAGAAAACCAAGGTACCAAGAGCCTTAAGTTACTTGCACAAGACACACAGCTAGCAAGTGGCAGGATCAGGACTCAGTCCCAAAGGCCATGCTTCTTACCTACTAAGCCATGAGCATATCTTGAACTTGGGGTAAGCAATTCTTCTGAAGGTCATAGTGAGCATTGTGTGTCTTTATCCTGAATATCCTTTGAGAACATTTTTGTAGATGGAGCTTTTGAGGCATTAGAGGAGTTAAAGCCTTGGTCAAGGCTGTATAACAAGTGGGCTGAAAAAGATGGTGATAGTGTGCTAGAAAATACTTTTGCTCTGTGAACACAATTCAGTTCACTGTCTTTTAGATCAGTGGACTCTCTGTTTGCTGCTCTGTCTTCCCAATATCCCCAGGCACCCTGGCTTTCCACCTTTGATCTTACCGTTATTAACTACCATGTTCTGGGGGCCCAGTGGTTGCCTTGTCTGATTAGCCTCACCCCAGTCTAAGAGGACAGATCCTTTACATGTCTGTAGTGACCTGTAGCTCACCCAGGGTCTTGTCATCCACGATCTTGTTTGAGTCTTTCAACCACCCTATGAGACAGGCTGACACACTCATTTTCCCTATGTCTTAGGTGCTTAGATGCCAGTTTGCCTTAAGCTAATTTGCACTTGTATGTTGCCTTAGAAGTGGTTCCTGGTTCTGTCTCGCATGGTGCTGATCCTACAGCTGGACCATAAGATCCATGAGGAGAGAAATTGATTGTAGGTTTTACGTGCTTGACTTACTTTCCTCCAACAATACCATATCTTGCTACACAGTAATTTCTCGAAAAAAAAAAAAGGTTAACTCATTAAATTAATATCTGATACAGGGAAACATATAGTTCCATTCATTGCTGTGGAGCTGCCTCTGGCTCACCAGAGCCAATTTTCAGGTAGTTGGGAATTTTGTGAACCGGTTGCTAAACCATTGGTAGCTTGAAACCTATGGTGGGATTATTTATCCTATGACAATTGGCAAATGCTAAAGATCAGGGCTCCTCTCTCATCACCTCCCCCTACCCCCTACCCTGTGCCCAAAGCTGATATACCAGCACCCCGCTGTGTGTCCACGGGCCACTGCCATTCTTTCTCTTGTGTGGATTAGCTAACAGCCATGGCCCAAGAATCTAACAACAGGGGAGAAGAAGGAGGTGAGCCCACTGAGTTAGCCTCCACGTCTTTGCTGTCCTGAGACTCTGAGAAAAGGAGGACAGTTTATATTCATGGTAGAAAACAAAACTTCAGAAAATCATCAGAGAAGACTGCTCAGAGACAACTTGATTGGGAAACCCAGGATAGACATCACCAGAAGTTGGCCTGGCTCCCACCTCCACCCTGAGATTCTCTCAACCTATTCTTGATTGGACCTGTAAGTGGGTGGAGCTATGCTTGTAGGAATCTCAAAGACCATCACAGGATGCTTTGGGTTCCAAGTAAAATAATTCCTCTTTAAAAGTGGCCTAAACATAGCCTAGGAAACCCTATGGGGCAGTTCTCCTCTGTCCTATAGGGTCGCTATGAGTTAGAACTGACTTGACAGCAATGGGTTTTAAGCCACAAGTATATTTATTGTTCACTTAATAGAAGTCTGGAAATAAGAGGCCTAGTGTTGGTTCACTGACTGTTAGCAATGGCATCACTGATTCCAAGCACTTTCTTTTTCCCCCTCTCTGCCATCCTCAGTGTGTTAGTGGTGCTTTCCCTCCTGGTTGCAAGAAAGCTCCCATAGACCCAGACATCACGTGCTGCCTAAGATCATCCCAAGTAGGAAAAAAGGGGGTAGGAGCAAAAAAGCCTTTCTGCTTACAATGCTCTTACCTTTTTATAAGGGAGGAAAATGTCCAACCCCTAAACCCTCAATAGCAAAGGAACTATACCTACATCCATGTCCAGAAGAAGAATTAAAGGGGAGTCACTTGATGGAGCAGCCACAGTCTGTCCTCGCCTGTGATAGACTGAATAATGGCCCCAAAGATATCATATCCTGATCTCTGGGACCTGTGGATATTACCTTACATGGAAAAAAGAAGTTTGCAGATGTGCTTAAGTTAAAGATCTTGAGATGGGAAAACGATCCTGGACTCTATATGTAATCACAAGTGTCCTTATAAGAGGAAGACTTTAGAAGAGGAGAAGGTGATGAGATGACAGAAGCAGAGAGGGGTTTCAAGATGCTACTCTGCTGGCTTTGAAGATGGAGGAAGGGGGCCATGGGCCAAGGAATATAGGGAGCGAAGCTCTAGAAACTGGAAATGGATTATTCCCTAGAGCTTCCAGAAGGAAATGTCCATACTGACACCTTGGTTTTAGGCCTTTAACACTCGTTTGGGCTTCTGCCCTTCAGAACTGTAAGAGAATGAATTTCTGTTGTTTTAAGTTACTAAGCCTGTGATAATTTGTCATAGCAGCTATAGGGAACTAATACACCACCCACACTCACATGCATGCCCTGGGTTGTGATACAAAGCCCCCCCTCCCCGCCATTTTTTCCCTCTTTCTAGAAGCATTTCTTTCCCCTTAAATAAAAAGTAAAAAGAGTAAGAGGGAAATGACACATCTTTGGAATATTATAAGCAGGTTGTAGTAAAAAACAATTTTGAGGTTTCATTTCCAATTAGCAGGAAACACCAGTGATTCTATGTGATGAGAAATTAATTGATGAAGCCAGCAACCAAAGGCCATCATAGAAGCTGTAGTATGAAATAAGGGAAAAAATATTTCAAGAAGACTAAGCAAAAGCTTCCATTATAATGTCCAAGGCAGTAAAATGCTGTTTAAGTGAAATTAAAGACCCAAATGGCTACGATTATGGAGTATTGTGAAATTTTCCACATTCAGAAAAATCTTATAATGTTTTTATTTTAATGGGAGTTGAAATTAGATGAAGCCGCCACAGGAGATAGGGTATCTGAAATGATAAGATTAGTGAGCACCTCTGCTCTAAGGGACTTGTTCTCTAACACAGTACCTGGCTTGCTGCTTACATGTTGAATGAGAGCAAAAGACAGTGGAAGGATGCTTATAACAGAGCTGGACCAGCAGCTGGGGTTGGTCATGGCAGAAAAAAGCCCAAGCTCTGGGGATTGGAATTGTGTTAGATCAGCTTCAAGCTGAGTGGGAAGTTGCTGGTATTTGGACTCCATATTTCCCTCACTGGAGTCCCTGGGCAGTGCAAACGAGTAACGTGCTGGGCTCCTAACCAAAAGGTTTGAGTCCACCCAGAGGTGCCTTGGAAGAAAGGCCTGGAGGTTTACTTCCAAAAAAACAAGCTATTGGAAACTCTATGGAGTAGTTTTATTCTGACGCACATGGGATTGCCATGAATTGAGTTGATAGCAACTGGCAATTTCTTTCATTGAATGCAGAGGGAGCAGGGTCGTCCCAGAGTCTGGGTGAAATGACTGTGAAGGGCAGAGGGCCACAGGCCTGGGGTCACTATACCCATGTTCCCTTGTAGTGCTATCTTTGTGGTTCTACTTCTTTGACACCAAATATTACCTTCTTCCGTACTGTTGGTTGAAATTAAGTAATGAAACAATCCAAGTTAATTCATTGGTGGCTGATAATTGTATTTATTAGCTTGATGAACTGTTTCGTAATCCTTTATTGGAAGAGCAGGTAGTCAGTCCAGGTGTAAGGCTGGATTAGAGGGCAGCCACAGCACTTGTACCAGTTGCACTGCCAGTTTACAATACACAGGGAAGCCTTCCATGGGAAGACAGTACAGGAGATACAGTTGTGCAAAACTAGGGTGTAGAGGAAGTCTTGCAGTCTCTCTTTAGTGATTTTTTATGTTATAAAATAGTGATATGTGAGTACATATGGTATAAAGCTTTTGCTGAAAATCTCCAGTAAATCAGAAGTGAAAATTTCCTTTAAGTGTTGAATATCAAATCCACTTTCGTATTAAAAAAACACTAACACCCTTGCCCACATTCACTGCTTCCTTACGACACCACAGATTTTGTTTTCTGTAGGAGAAGCCCTCATAGGCTTCAGGTACAGGGTAAAGAGGAAGAAACAAGGAAGACTATAAATGCAAGTAGTTTCATAAATATGGTATTACAGCCATCCCAACTCCACTTAATCGCTTTTAATCGTTCTGAGATGTACAAATTCAGTAAACATTGGAAGCACCATATTTGAGAAGATAGCAACTCCCTTTAACAATTTTAATTTATATGGTTACACATTCAGGCCTGTGTTGTACATGGGTTTTCACATTAAGTGCCTGTGTTCAATTTAGAAGTGTGACTTTACTGAATTTTGAGTCTTTCTCTTCGTGGGGCAGCATCACTTCTTTTGCAAAGAATATGCGAAGGCCAAGTTTGTAGGATTTTATAAACGTGACTGTGAGTTTAGTGTGGTGCCATTTTGTATTCCATGAGTTTGTTACTGAGTTTCATAGGATCTGACACTCAAAGAACTCTCTCTTAAATATTACCTCTGAATGAATACTACAGTGAATTTTTTTTTTTTTTTAAAGGCAAAATGTGAGACAATGAAATAGCATCTAGGACAGTAAGTAAAACTCGAGGACGGTAATAAGTCATAACGAACTAGATGGCAATCTCTTTGAGTTCAGGATCCTTGTTTAGTAATTACTTTACTCCCTAGCCTACTCCTTTTCTTCTTCCTTCTTTCCGTCCTCCTCCTTTTCCTTTGATTAATCAATACAGCAAGTGGCTTTGAATATCAGAGCTACAGAAAAAACAGCTTTTGAATTAATGAGTAGACACATAAACCTTTTTATCCCTCCCCAAATCAGGCTCACGTTGTTGGGTATGCTGAGTGATAAGTGTTTGTTGAATAAATTTTTTGAATTATGGACTTTTTTATTTAAAAAATTTTTTTAAGGAGTTCAGTTTTATAATTTCCAGCTCTTGTACTGTGCTGAAGGAGAAGCTGTCAACACATTGTTGGGTAAAAGTTTTGATGGATCCACTTTAATAAACAAAGAGGAAACCTTAATAATTAACATAATGGCATACAAATAAATACTGGGATTTGTTGTTAGGTGCCATTGAGCTGGTTCCGACTCATAGTGACACTCATAACGACCCTATAGGACAGAGTACAACTGTCCCATAGGGTTTCCAAGGAGCGCTTGGTGGATTTGAACTGCCCACCGTTTGGTTAGCAGCTGAGATCTTAACCAGTATGCCACCAGGGCTCCAAATACTGGGAAAGGGATTGGAAATAATTTGTTCACCTAACGAGGTGATTTTCTCTCTATTATTTTGGTCACAATTTTTTATGTGCAGGTTTTATATATAGGTATTTCCCAAGATCCAGCCTTTTTTTTTAGCCACTCTCATGATTTTTTTGGCACACTTTCTTACCACCGGTACAGTTTGCTTAATATATTTTTTAAGTTGATTAACTTTGTAATCTGAATTTATTTAGAGAGAAAAACTTTACACGAATGCTGTGAATGGAAAATCAATATCCCCTCCTCAAACAAAGGGCAACTATAGAAATAAATATAATGTGATGAAAATGGTAATATTAAATTTTGGCTAGATGCTGAGCCTGAGATGAATTTTCTTAAAAAGGGAGTTTGACAAATGTTAGAGAGCTTTCAAAGACATAGACACTGAACTAAGGCCTTTGTCTCTGACCATGTTACCAAAAGCAAACCAGCTTCCATCCAGTTAATTCTGACTTATGACATGTCAGAGTAAGAACTGCACTCCATAGGGTTTTCACGGCTGTAATTTTTTGGAAGTAGATAGCCAGGCTTTTCTTCTGAGGTATTTCTGGATGGATTCAAACTGCCAATATTTTGGTTAAGAACCCAGTTCTCGACCATTGGTACCACCCAGGGGCTGATGTTAGAGGAATTAAAAAAAAAAAAAATTTACACTGGGCCAAGCATAAAGTTCAACAAAGAAAAACTTTAGATTTTTTCATAATTCAAAATTAATAGGGCTGTAATTTGTGAAGTTTTATTATATTTGTGATGAAGTAAGACTTCTCAAGACACCTCAACGTAAAGAAAGCAAAAATACTCATTACTAGATCAATAAGCAGCATCATGATAAATGGAGAAAATATTGATGTCATAGAGAATTTCATTTTATTTGGGTCCACAATAACACCCACGGAAGCTGCAGTCAAGAAATCAAATGATGTATTGCATTGGGCAAATCTGCTGCAAAAGATCCCTTTAAAGTGTTAAAAAATAAAGGTGTCACTTTGATGACTAAGGTGTGCCTGACCGAAACCATGATATTTTCAATCCCTTCATATGCATGTAAACACAAGACAGTGAATAAGGAAGATCAAAGAAGAATTGATGCCTTCGAATTATGGTATTGGCCAAGACTATTGAATATACCATGGACTGCCAGAAGAATGAGCAAATATGTCTTGGAAGAAGTACTGCCAGAATGCTCCTTACAAGTGAGGATGGTGAGACATCAACTTATATACTTTGGACATGTTATCAGGAGGGACTAGTCCCTGGAGAAAGGACATCATGAATGGTAAAGCAGAAGATCATCTAAAAAGAGGAAGACCCTCAAGATGGATTGACATGGTGGCTGCAACAATGGGCTCAGACATGGCAACAATTTTGAGGATGGCACAGGACCAAGCGGCGTTTTGTTCTGTTGTACATTGGGTCGATATAAATTGGAACCAACTTGACAGTACTTAAGAGCAACAACGACAGCAACAAGAATTTCTCTTTAGTTTTAAAACTGTATTTAAAAACATTTGATTTAACACAGTCAAAACTAAGAACATAGTTTAAAATAAAATTTTCATTTTTCTGTGGTGAATTTATTTCCTGCCCAATGTGTCATTGTGGGGTTTACAATTAACTTTGCTCAAAGAATTGAGTCTGTGTTCCTGAAAGACAACACCCAAAACCTCGGAATATCTCCAGTGATTGATCCGTTTGTTACTATTGAAGGTTTATGCTAATGAGGTGACTCTAGAGTGGAGCTGTCCAGACCATAAAGACCTACCATGTGATATCAGCCCAACCTCAGGGGAAGGGCTCTGAAGGTTGAGTTCAATCCCATGAACAATCAGTCATGCTTACCTAATGGGACCCCAGTAAAAGCTCTATACACTGGATCTCCATAAGCTTCCTAGTTGGTAAAAGACGTCAGTGCTTGCGAAGATGACAAGTCCCTTTTTTGGGGTCATGAAGGCTTTGTGTTGGGGACTCTCACAGACCTTGCCCTATATGACTCTTTATTTATATCCTTTTTGCTATAATAAAACTGTAATTGTAAGTACAGTGCTTTCCTGAGATTTGTGAGTCATTCTAGTGAATTATCAAACCTGCGGGAATAGTGGGAGCCAGCAGGTCAGAAGTTAGGAGAGCCTGGGGACCCCAAACTTATAACTGGTATTCTGAATTTGTAGCCAGCAGATCAGAAGTGTTGGTATCATGAGGACACCTAAACTTTCAGCTGCATCTGAAGTCTTGGACAGACTTGGCTTCTGGAGGATTGTACCCTTTTAAACTTGTGAGATCTGACCTGGCACTGGCAGTTCAGGGTCAGAGGAAGAAGCGCTGCATTTGTGGTTGGTGTCAGAAGAGTTAGGATTAGTTGATGCGCATTGGAGAAAACATACACACAGAAACATTCACAATATAGTTGGTATCAGAACAGAATTGAATTGGATTGGATTAAGTTTCCTTTAGCTATATGTGCAATGTTTAGATTTTCTGTGAAGGTACTGTATGCTGAATCATGTTTGTAATTTCTGTATTATTAATGCTTCATTTAAAAAAAAATGCCATCGAGTCAACTTCAACTCATAGGGATCCTATAGGACGGAGTAGAACTGCGCCATAGTGTTACCAAGGAGCAGCTGGTAGATTTGAACTGCCAACCTTTTGGTTAGCAGCTGAGCTTTTAACCACTATGCCACCAGGGCTCCGTAGGGAATGTCGTTATAGGTAGTACCTATGAAGTTATGATACACGTGTGAGTAAAAATTTAGTGAAAACTTTATTAAAATCTTAGTGTATTATGGAAAACACAGCAGAGAACAGGTCTAAATGATCAAAATTCCAAGTGAATGTAGCCATAGATGATGAACTTTACTATATGAATTTTGAAATACTTCATTCTTTAGCAATGGCTCTGGACTGTTTATCTGAATATTGATAAAGATTATTTTAGGATATATCTGAAACACAATCAGTTTGACCCTCTGGATTTAAAGAATCGATTTTTCAACTGGTAAAGTAATGGGCCTGTCAATTCAGTCAAAAACCCCAGTGGTCAGTCACTTTAATCCAAGTCAAGGTGTTTTTTGTGCAGAAATAAAAAAGAAAACTTGTACGTTTTACATCATTGTTCTCCCCACTATGTCAGGAAAAGCTATCTGGCTCAAAATTCAGCCTGGCAAATTTAAATAAGAAGGCAGGCAAATGAAAGGTTATGACTTAGGAATTTCAGATATGATGGTGACACGTAGAACATCATGCTTTCTAAGGAGAGTTTTGTACATGATTTATCACCCTGATGCAGGTAGGAATATATTTGAAAGATGCAAAAGCCCAAACGGTTGGCATATCCAATGAGCAGTGGATATACCTGTACTTAAACACTGTGTAGATGGCAACCTGCAAATATATGGAAAATCCTCTCCTGGTCAATGACTGATGCTTTTTAAGCATTGGGAATGGAAGCTGTTTTTAGAATGGCCATGGAATTTTTCAGTGTTGTTTTTGTACTACTAATTAGCTTTAAAAAAACAAAAAAGTTAAATTAAATCAAGCAGAAATGTTATTACAAGACAAAAACAAGGCTTAGGTAAATGTTTTACTTTTAATAGTTTATCTAAGCAAACACTGAGAGATTAAATTTCATCATAAAAATGTAAGTAGTTTTGAATAATTTAGAGAACAGCACATACTTTTCACAAATGCACTGCAGATAATTTAGTACCCAGGTCGTGAGGCATGAGGCAGAATTTTAATAGTGCTTTAGGTGGAAGCATGGATTTGCTTTAAAATATAGACAGTAGAAATTTGGACCTGTTTTTTTTTCTTCCTTCATGTCCTAAGGTCCAAGTGTTTCTAAGATTTTCCTAAAAGGAAGATCATTATTTGAATCAGTCATATGAAAAGTGGAACAAGGTAAGGATTATGGTTAAAATTCTTCCCATCTAGCGTGTTAATGTTGAAAAGGTTATGCTCAACCTTAGCAAGATATTTGGGCTTACATGAGAAATTCCAGAAAGAAGCCATATACTTTTTATATTTATATTTATTATATTTATGTCCAAATACAACTTGAAAGCCTCTGCCGGGAAAGCAGAGCTTAATTTTCCCTGACTGTTTGTCTTTATACTTTCAGATCAAAGCCAAAGAAACAATTCATTCAGTGTGGGAGATCTTCAGTAACTGGGTGCCTACCTTAAATTGGAGACATTGATGATTCAGTGGTAGAATCTTCACCTTGCGTGCGACAGACCTGGGTTTGATTACCAGCTAATGTACCTCAGTGCAGCCACCACCCCTCTGCCAGTAGAGGTTTACATGTTGCTAAACAGGTTTCAGTGGAGCTTCTGGATTAAGACAGACTAAGAAAAAAGGCTGGGTGACCTACTTCTGTAAATCAGCCAGTAAAAGCTTTGTGGATCGCAACAGTTCGATCCCCAACCATTCTGTTGTACACAAGGTTGCCATGAGTCAGGGGGTGACTTGATAGCAGCTAATAACAACCATAAATTTAAAAGGATTTGGTGAAATGACTTCTTTAGGTGTAAACGCAATGTTTTATGACAACACAGAAGCCTGGCAATGCTCTGAACATCCTTTGCTAGATCTGCAGAAGCTGCTAGGTGTTAGGGACTTTCATGGTAGCTCTGTCATAATGGGTTCTAGACTGAGGTCTCTTGGACTTGAGTCTTAAAATCTTGTTCGGGTTGCTTAAGCCACAACTATATGTATGGATTTCAGTTAAAGAGATACTTGAGAATATATTTTTACACAGCGTTTCATTTGGTGTCTTTATAAAAGGCATGAAAAAGCTTTTACTAACTATGATTATAAGAAAATTATCTTGGCCTTGAACTTTCTAAGAAAGCCAAAAAAGTTATTCCCTTTTATTAAGATGTTAATCCTTACCATATTACCCTACGGTAGTTGGAAAGAATTCACTAGAGATAAAACATTGCTAGAAGTCAAAAGTTAATAGTAAAATTAATGAAAAAAGTTATTAATATAAAGTAAAGCAGAGTGATGGAAAGAATCGAGATTCTTTCCTGAGAGATTAAGTGTTTTCTTAAGGGAGAATTAACATTTTTTAAGAAATAGAGCATAAAATGATGCTAAGAAGTCCCCCCAAACTCCAGTTGCTGCGCAATTGATTCTGAGTCATGGCGACCCCATGTGTGTCAGAGTAGAACTGTGCACCCTAGAGTTTTCAGTGGCTGATTTTTTCAGAAGCAGATCACCAAACCTTTCTTTTGAGATACCTCTGGGTGGACTTGAACCTTTTGATTAGTAGCTGAGTAGGTTAACCATTTGCACCACTGACCCCTAAATGTCATTTAGGGACTCTTTTTTTTTTTTAAATGACAGTACCTCGTTGCCATCAAGTTGATTCCCACTCATAGCACCTCACAGAACTGCCCCATAGGGTTTCCAAGGAACCACTGGTGGATTTGAACCTGCCAATCTTTGGGTTGGCCCCTGAACGCTCAACCACTGTGCCACCAGGGCTCCACAAATGATACTAGAAACCCTTATATTTTACCACCCATGTTAAGATAGAATTTCTCCTCCAGTCTCAAGTGATCAACATAATCTCTATTTTTTTTTTAAAGGTATGAGTGGTAATTAAATGAAAATTGTAAGTTATTCTTCTAAGTGAAAACAACACTCTACCTTCCATACAAAACCACAATTTGTATTAATTTCATGTACAGATAGTCCTGAGATCATCAAGGAAAAATCAGGATTTCCGGGAGAAGGGAAGAAAGAGTTTGTACCACTCCATTTTTGCTAGAGGGAGAAGTTGGAATTCTCTGAGATAGAATCTTAGGGAAGAGTACTGTCTTACCTGATATCAAGGATTCCAGTGTCTGCCTTCCTTTAGTTGACAGACTTAGGAGGGCTGAATAAAATGAAGGTCTGTTACCAAGAATGAAGGAGAAAATCGACATTGGTGAGGTACTTCTTAAGCTGAGAATGTTGATTCCAGAGCTTCTTAGCAGGTAAAGAACAAAGACTGTGGTGCTTTAATATTTACTTAAAACTGTCATGAATATTTTTAAAGCCTAGAATTTGCTAGAACTCTTAAAGAGAAAAAGGGCAGAGAGTTGGGACAGGTTGAACTGATAGGGTATAGAAGCAGCTATATTTTGAGCACCATGCCTCATGCTGTCACCTCATGTTAGTAAGCCTGCTTTCAGGGAAGGGGGTGTTCTAAAGGTAACATGGGCACTGGAAGTGGTCATGTATGCATGTAGTCGGCTATAGTGCAGCATCAATACACTGAGTGCTTATGGGTGGGTGTCTTAGTTATCTAGTGCTGCTATAACAGAAACACCACAAGTAGATGGCTTTAACAAAGAGAAATTTATTTCCTCACAGTAAAGTAGGCTAAAAGTCCAAATTCAGGGCGTCAGCTCCGGGGGAAGGCTTCCTCTCTCTGTTGGCTCTGGAGGAAGGTCCTTGTCCTCAATCTTCACACGGCTGAGGAGCTTCTCAGGAGCAAGGACCCTGGGTCCAAAGGACGTGCCCTGCTCCTGGTGCTGCATTCTTGGTGGTATGAGGTCCCCAACTCTCTGCTTGCTTCCCTTTCCGTTTATCTCTTGAGAGATAAAAGGCGCTGCAGGCCACACCCCAGGGAAACTCCCTTTACACGGGCTCTGAGTAAGGGTGGTGTTACAATCCCACCCTAATCCTCTAAGATTAAAATCACAAAATGGAGAACAACCACAAAATACTGGGAATTGTGGCCTAACCAAGTTAATACACATATTTTTGGGGGGACACAATTCAATTCATGACAGTGGGAGAGGGGAGAGTAGGCACTAGAACATGGGGAAATCGTTTAAAAGTTACTAGATTGAATCATGTGTAAGCTGTAATTTCACTTGGTTTCCCCACTCTCCACAAAGAAGACATAGTAGTTGTCATTTAGCACTGTCCACAACTTACCCTCCCATGCCAGCCGTGAGCTGAATCAGCAAGGTTGTTTCAGCAGGCAAAAGGCATTCATTCATTCATTCATTTATTCAGGAAATATCTCTTGAGCACTTTCTCTGGGGCTGGTACTACTCTAGACTCTGGGAATATCATAGTAGATATAGCAAAGTGCCTGCCCCTGGTGGTTACATTCTACCAGAGAAGATAGCCAATACACACATAAAGAAAGAAATAACTAAATATACACGTTTCAGACAGTGTAAAGTGTTTCAGAGAAAATAAAGCAGAATAAAGGAACAAACAGTGGGTGATAGAGGACAGAGTAGAACTGCCCCACAGGGTTTCCAAGGAGCAGCTGGTGGGTTTAAACTGCCAACCTTTTGGTTAACAGCCAAGTTCTTAACCACTGTGCCACCAGGGCTCCTGGAATGACCTAAGTGGTCCATTATGGGGCCCTGTGGCACAGTGGTTAAGCTCTCGGCTGCTAACCAAAAGGTAGAGAGTTTGAACCCACCCAGCAGCTCTGAAGGAGAAGGACGTGGTGATCTACTCCCGTAAAGACTGTTGATGTTGTGTGCCCTTGAGTCGATTCCGATTCAGAGCAACCCTATATGACAGGGTAGAACTGCCCCATAGGGCTTCCTAGGCTGTAATGGATGGCGAGACTGTGTCTCACATGCTTTGGACGTGTTATCAGGAGGGTTCAGTCCCTCCAGAAGGATGGACTGGTAAAGAAGAGGGTCAGTGAAATAGAGAAAGACCCTCAACGAGATGGATTGACACAGTGGCTACAACAATGGGCTCAAGCATAGCAGCCATTGTGAGGATAGCACAAGACTGGGCAGTATTCCATTCTGTTGTGCATAGGATTGCTATGAGTCAGAACCAACTTGATGACACCTAACAACAACAACAACAACAATCTTTACAGGAGCACTGATTGCCTGGTTTTTCTCCTGTGGAGCAGATGGGTGGGTTTGAATCACAAATCCAGGTTAGTAGCCAAGTGCTTTGACCATTGCGGCACCATGACTTCTTAGCCCCATAAAGATTACAGCCTATAAAACCCTGTGGGGATGTTCTACTTAGTCACATGGGGTCGCTGTGAGTCAAAATCGACTTGACTGCACCTAACAACAATAACAAGAAGGAGTCCATTGATATAAAGATATTGGGAGGGGAGAAGAGGGAGAATTCCATGTGACAGCATGTGTAAATACCCTGAAACACATGGAAATTTGGCCTCTTCAAAGAGGAAAGAAGGCCAGTGTGGATAGAATGGAGTGAGAGTATGAGGTCAAAGGCGTAGGTAAAGGTAGCAACATTCTGAATACGTAAGAAGGGATGGGATCCAGTGCACTGCAGAGGGTTGGTTTAGATGGGCTCCAGGAGAGTTCATCCACTTCAGCAGGAGGAAAGACAGAGTGGAGAAGTCAGATGTATCTAGGTTAGAAGATTTGGTGATAGGAAAAGGAGGAAGCTTTCTTCTGATTAAAACATAACAAAGCAAAACAAACAAATCCATTGTAGTCGAGTCGATTCGGACTCATAGTGACCCTATAGGACACAGTAAAAGTGCCTGGTAGGGTTTCAGAGGCTGTAAATCTTTACAGAAGCCGACTGTCACATCTTTTTCCCATGGAATGGATGGTTGATTTGAATTGTTGACCTTTCAGCTAGCAGCCCAGAGCTTTAAGAGCCACCAGGGCTCCTTTCTTCTGATTGCTTTTATTTTTTTTCAGTGAAATAGGATTCAAGGTCATCAGCCTAGAGTGACACACAGAGAGGAGGGCCTGTTGAGATTTTGAGGCGAGAGGAAAATATGTACAAGGATTCTTTGGGAGAGTGGGAAAATGAATTTACTATGGAAGCACAGAAGGATGCTGGGTGATGGTGAAGTCTCTTGAGATTTGTGGTCGTAAATTTCATATGGGATCAGTTAACTCAAGTGATTGTTTTTCTCCAACCACATTCAGTTGCTGGGGTGCAGGGGGGAACGGTTAGTTAGAAAGCTAAGTTTTGATGGTGTTTGGATTTTACCTGATGAGCTTAGTGGAGGAAAAGAGGGCAACAAATATTGGAGTTACTAAAAATAGTGCTGGAGTTATGGTGGAGAGGAATACTAAAACTTTAAATGAAATGCAAGGGAGTGATTGGGAAGATAGTGGATATTTATAAGAGACTCATTAAAAGTGCTTGGCATATTCACTCACATTTACATGTTAGTGGAAATTATGTCTGGCCAAGATAGTTCACCGCATGGCCTTAGGAGATTTGAAACAATATCATTATCATAACCAAAACTTAGCTTAAAATTTACTTTAAATTTTTTTTTAGTACTTCCACTAAGCCAAGCCACACATTATCTGGAACAAAGAGAAAGTGCAGCCTGTGTCTTTGGGAGAATTGATGTTCTACCAAAGACTTGATAGAAAAGATAATTAGAAAGACATAGAAAATGATTCACAACTGCTTTGTTGACTAGAGTATACTTAAGTGGGAAAGCAAGAGGCACAGTAAGCTGTTTCTCTGCGTTCCTAGTACAGAATATAAATATTTATGGAATACAGACCTCTTTTAATCAGTAGCACAGTTGGACCTCTACAAATGTGTAGTTCTTTTTCAGATTCTCTAAATTAGAGACAAGTATCAGGCAAAATTACTGACAGTGAAATTCTAATACATTAGGTAGAAGCAGAACTTCCCAAGTTTACGTGTATATGATCTGTGATCAACACAAAATGAATTATGGTTTTTCTTTCTTTCTCTCCCCATCTCCTCCTTTTCCTCCTCCTTTTTTATTGATTAGGTAACTAGGAAAGTGATAAAATAGCATCTTGGCAAATCAATAGTCTCTTTCCTTCCTTTATCCTTTGCTTTCCTTTTCTTCCCTTCCTTCCCTCTTTCCCTCCCTCCTTTCCTTCCTTCCTTTATATTAATAATGACTACATTACTTTTGTAAAATAACACGTTCATTGGACATATATAAGCAATAAAGAAGGGTACACAAATGTAAATAATCATCTCAAATTTCACCTTTTAGAAATAATTACTATAATTTTGATCATTATCATTATAGATATCTATGTTTGCTTGTATGTGTTAGATAGAAGAATGGATAGCAAGAACTGATAAATAATTTTTTTTTCCTTCTTTTAAGTTGCAGGAAAAATACTTAACCAAAGTCCTTTCTTGCAGATAATCATTATTTATTGATTTTTCCTTGAATTTCATATACTCTTTGAATGTACAAATTTATTTTTTCCCTTAATATCAGAGAAATTTTCTTACGTTATATCTTTGAATACTTTTTTTGTTGCAGTATTATTTACCTTGTCTGTCTGCCACATATATTATTTTTTTATTATTGCTTTAGTTTCTGTATTTTTCTCTGCATTCATTGTGAATTTTTCAAACATTTCTTCTAGTGAGCAATTCAGCTTTCAATCAGTTCTTTGATCTTACTAATCCGTTCTTTGATACTATTAATTTATTTATTATATTTTTAGTATAATAAAAATATCTATTTTGGCCCTCCCTTTTTTTTTTTTTTTTTTTGTATCCTTAAGGAGACCTGGTGGTGCACTGGTTAAGCACTTGGCTGCTAACCCAAAGACTGGCAGTTTGAACCTACCAGCGGCTCTGCGGGAGAAAGACATAGCAGTCTGTTTCTGTAAAGATTATAGCCTTGGAAACACTATGGGGCAGTCTTCCTTTTTTTGTCTTATTTTGTTATTTCATCATCTGGTCCTTGAACTTGATGTATTGAATTCATATTTGTATAATTTATTTTACAGACTAAAGCACTCATAATGAATTTTCTTCTGTTCTTTGTGTTATATTTTCTTTCTGAGATGTTTATCTTATTTTTGCATTCTGTATTTCTGCCTACCTGTCTTCTTCCTTTTTTTTCTTTTCTTTTTGCACTATATTTGTATAGTTGCCATACCATTTATCAATTTGTTTCATCTTACTCATGTTTCACACGCAACGATTTCCAAAACTGTAGTGTGAGTGAATTTTCTTTGCATCCCTACTGGTCTCAGTTGAGGTCTATTAGTCTTTTTCCTTTAAGCTATAGTTGGCGAGTTAGGAGCATCGCAGTAACGAAGGGGAGAATTCATTTGGCAGTGTGCAGTCTTTGTCGAGGGAACTGGGCTTTGTTCTCTTAAGATTTTGTTACATGCTCCATAATAGGATTTATTCAAACCTGGCATAGAGTGTTATATTTTTACAGGGGTGTATATCTTTTAGATTTGAATGGTTACCCCAATTTTGCTGAGAGCCCTAGAGACTGCTTCCATGAATGTCAGCCCTGGTTGCTCACTCCCTCTTCTTCTCCTTCCTCTCCTTGACAGTCATTTATCTTCCTTTCAAGTTGGAAGAGTTTAAAAAAAAAAGCATACCTCCTCGTTCCTTTTCTCTTTATGTTTGCAGGTATCAAACACTTTCAACTCACTTGTGTCCCTTCTAAGGAGAAGGAGTGGAGTTAGAAGCTATGTCAAGATCTACTTGAGTCCTCTGTCCCCGCCGCCCCCCCCAGTGCCCCACGCCATCCTGGTCACCACTATTTACGGTTTAGAGCATGAGGCTCTTTCTCATATCTAAAATGCGGTGTACTCAGGCACCATTTAGTAGTACAGGGTTTTACCTTGGGAGCCATGCTTTAGAGAGTCTGTGTAATATAAAATGGCATGCAAAATCCTGTGTATGTGTGCATTTTCATAAAATCAGAAAATTCTTGAAAGTTAGAAGAGGCACTCTTTTTTCACATTTTTTAAATTGTACTTTAGATGAAGGTTTACAGAACAAGCTAGTTTATCATTAAACAGTTAGTACACATCCTGTTTTACGACATTGGTTAAAAGCCCCACAACATGTCAACACTCTCCCTTCTCAAACTTGGGTTCCCTATTACCAGCTTTCCTGTCCTCTCCTGTCTTCTAGTCCTTGAAAAAGAGGTACTCTTCACTGTTGTAATTAATAGCAGTTGTTGATTGGGCTCACCTGTTTGTTTGAATACTTTTTTTTTTTCTTCAATAAAGCATGTGGCTATAAAGTCCTTAAAAAGGATTTACTGAGAATGAGGAGACCCATCCTGCAAAATGAACTGTTTAAACTGTACTCAACAGTTAATTAGATTAAGTATGTATTAAGAAAACTGTGTAAATAAATTGCGTACAGATTTGATTACATGTTGTTCTGGGGTTAACTGTTGCCCTCATTCATTAATGGTGAAACTGTTCACCACAGAAACTAAGAGAGTGTCTCTGGCTGTTTATGGTTGGATCCTCTCTCTGTTATCATCCCAGTTTCCTTCCACTTTCAAATCTTATGCTGGCTCATGTCAGATTGGTCATTTCCATGACTGAAAGCAAGTATAATTGTGGAATTTTGTTAGTCTGTCTACCATTCGACAATTACTTTTCCATCAACTCTATTTCTGTAGTTCTAATGATCTTTTGTATTTGCTAACTGGGTGGGTTTTTATTACTATACATTAAGTTAAAACATAATATGGGGTGCCCCTAAGGGTCACAGCACTCTTCCAATGCACAACCTGCAAAACGTCCCCCCTCTGTTCTGCCCTTGTGGAAGTTTTATAAACTTTCTTCTTGTGGGTGGGAAGGGACTAATTCCCCATCTGGATGCCACCTGTAGGAGTTCACACTTTTTCCTGGAGGAAATTTAATCTATAGCAGCAAATGGTTTCACGCTCTTTTAAACAACTGCTCTTGCCATTCTGTAGGAGTTGAGTGGAAATGTTCTTTATGGGTTGTCTTCCTGGGGTATTCTTGTTTATAGAATCAATCCCACTTGCATTGAAGACTCTCTTTTTAGCAGAACCAAGGTCAGCTATCAGTTTCATTTTGCTCCATGCAAATATAACTATGCTCTGTCTTCATGAAGGACAGTTTGTAGAAAGTAAATAGTGACTTATTTGACTTTAATTATGTATTTGGCTATTACCTAGCTTGTCTGTCAACTCACTCCAAACCCAGTTGGAAGGCTCCAAAGTTAAATATATTTGGCAGAGCAATGAAACAGTGAACCATTTACGGCAGTGTTTCTCCAGCTGTGTTTGCAGTGTCTGCATTAGAATTATCAGTTGTTGGGTCCTGTTGAATCGACTGTCGACTCCATAGAGTTTTATTGGCTGTCATCTTTACAGGAGCAGATCTCCAGGTCTGTCTCCCACAGAGCCACTGAGTGAGTTCGAACTGCCAGCCTTTTGGTTGGCAGCTGAGCACTTAACAATTGCAGCACCAGGGCACCTAGAGCTACCAGGAAGGTGTTCAGATGCAGGTTCCTGGATGCTAATTCCAGGCCCATCACTGAATTCTGGGGTTCTGACTTAAGAATATGCAGTGTTTGAGAACTATAGTATTAGAAGTTGCCTGTAAGACCACTGGAGAAAATGAATTTTATCAAGATATTAAGCTGAACAAAGGAGAATGTATATATCAACACTTTTCTTTTTAGTTATACTTTGAATGTTTTAAAATCATTTCTAGTGGAACTCCAGGCTTTCTGAAGAAGTTCCTAAGGGACTACCTTGGAGGTGGTGGAAGGGGTTTGAGAGTGGGCTGTCCTAGTTAGCGGGGCCATGCAAGGGACAAAAATGCATGAATGCCTTATACTAAAGAGTCATCCATCTGGATTGCTAGCCATGAATGAAGTTCCCTGAGTCCTGTGTCAGGTACCCACTGCCAAGAGCACCTGTCTTCTTCTAGGTAGAAGATGTTGCATAATCATTCTCCTGGGTCTTGAGCTGTTTAACTGGAATACAGACACTGCTAGGTGGAAAATAATTTTGATGTTTCCCAGCTGGGCATGGGGGAGAGATTGACCCTATTGCTGTCAGTGACTCTGAATTCTGCTTATCCTCAAACTTATTTTACACCCACACTTCATTTTACCTTTGGGTGAGCTTGGCTGTATTGCTCTGTTGATTAATTTTGCCACAGCCTCAAAACCAAAAAGCCAGTTGCTGTCAAGTCGATTCTGATTCATGACGACTTCATGTGTTACAGAGTAGAACTGCTCCATAGGGTTCTCAAGGCTGTGACCTTTCAGAAGCAGATGGCCAGGGGCCTGTTTTCTGAGGCACCTCTGGGTGGGTTTGAACTGCCAACCTTTCAGTTAGTAGTCAAGTGCTAAACTCTTTGTGCCACAAAGGCATGCCTGCCACGGTCTCAGAAAGTACGTACTATGGATTTAATAATTGACGTAGATGTTTATTTGCACTTTAAAAACCTCTATTGAGGTATAAAACATATAATAAAATGCTCCCATTATAAGTATAGAATTTGATGAGTTTTGATAAATATATATACCTCGGTAACTATCACTACAACCAGATATAGAACATTTCCATCACCCCCAAAAGTCCCTTTATGCTACTTTGCAATCAACCCCACCTCCCCACAAGCCATCATCCAAGGCAACCCCTGAATTATTTTTTGTCACTACAGATTAGTTTGTCTTATTCTGGAATTTCGTATAAATGAAGTGTTCAGTGTGGAATGATACAGTATGATGGCTTATTTTGCTTAGCAAAAGTTTTTGAAATTCACCCATGTAATTGCATGTGAAAATAATCTATTTCTTTTTATTGGTGAGTAGTCCATTGAGTGCAAGTATCACTATTGGCTTATCCATTCACTTGTTGATGGATAGTTATATATATTTTTTCCAGTTTTTGGCTATTGTAATAAAGCTGCTATGAATATTCTTATAGGATAGACATATTATTTCATTACTCTTGGGATTGTTGGGTTGTATGGTAGGTGTATGTTTTACTTTATAATAATCTGCCAAACTATTTTCCAAAGTAGTTGTACCATTTTACTTTCCCACCAGCATTGTATGAGATTTCTACTAGCTCAAGTCTTTTTAATTTTAGCCATTCTAATGGGTCTGTAGTGGTATGTACATGTAATTTTAATTTGCATTTTCCTATTGACTAACACAGTTGTGTGTTTTTTTTTGTACTTATTGGCCTTTTGTATATCTTCTTTTTGAAGTGTCTGTTCAAATCTGTTGACAATTTTTTAAGTGGGTTTTTGTTTTCTCGTTATTCGTTGTAAGTTACTAAGTTCTAGACGGACGTTCTTTAACTATCATCTCAAACATTTTCTTCCAGTTTGTGGCTTGCCTTTTTATTTTCTTAATGAAAAGTGAAGATAACATATTAATTGTGATGAAGTTCAGTTTATCAATTTTAAGTTTTTGCAAAATTTTCTTCTTGTTTTTTTTTTTTTTAAGCAATTTTAGTTTCTACATTTAGCCTTCTGTTCATTTTAAGCTAATTTTTACATGTTATTTGACTTGAAGCACTTACTAATGAAGATCCAAAGACCACAGCCTTCAGTATGGATTACACCTCAACATAAAGAAAACAAAAATCCTCACAACTGGACCAATGAGTAACATCATGATAAACGGAGAAAAGATTGAAGTTGTTCAGGATTTCATTTTACTTGGATCCACAATCAACAGCCACGGAAGCAGCAGTCAAGAAATCAAAAGACGCATTGCATTGGGCAAATCTTCTGCAAAGGACCTCTTCAAAGTGTTGAAGAGCAAAGATGTCACCCTGAAGACTAAGGTGCACCTGACCCAAGCCATGGTATTTTCAATCGCATCATATGCATGTGAAAGCTAGACAGTGAATAAGGAAGACCGAAGAAGAGCTGACGCCTTTGAATTGTGGTGTTGGCAAAGAATATTGAATATAGCATGGATTGCCAAAAGAATGAACAAATCTGTCTTGGAAGAAGTGCGGCCAGCATACTCCTTAGAGGCAAGGATGGCGAGACTGCGTCTTACATACTTTGGACATGTTATCAGGAGGGATCAGTCCCTGGAGAAGGATATCATGCTTGGCAGAGTACAGGGTCAGCGGAAAAGAGGAAGACCCTCAACGAGGTGGATTGACACAGTGCTGCAACAATGAGCTCAAGCATAACAACGATTGTAAGGATGGTGCAGGACCAGGCAGTGTTTCGTTCTATTGTGCATAGGGTCGCTATGAGTCGGAACTGACTCGACAGCACCTAACAACAACAACATTTGGTAAAAGGGTAAAAATTCATTTATTCATTGATATCCAGATATTCCACACCATTTATTGAAAAGACTATCCTCTTTCTATTGAATTACCTTGACACTTTCTCAAAAATTGATTGATCATAAATATGTCTATTTCTGGATATTCTATTCTCTTCCATTGACCTACATAGCTGCCCTACCTGAGTGCTATACTGTCTTGATTATTATAGTTTTGTACTAAGTCTTAAGATAGGTAATATAAATCCCCCAATTTAGTTCTTTTCAAAATGTTTTTGGCTATTCTAGGTCCTTTACATCGTCATGCCTATTTTAGAATCAACTTGTAGATTTCTACTAAAGAGCCTGCTGGGATTATAATTGCTGAATTATAGGACAATTTTGAGAGAACTCAGTCTTAATCGTACTGAGTCTTCTGATCCATGAACATGGTATATCTCCTTATTTATTTAGATCTTCTTTAATTTTTCTCAATAATATTTTGTATTTTTCAGTGCACTGCTGTACCCATATTTTGTTAATTTTATTCCTTGGTATTTAATGTTTTTTGGTTCTATTGTAAGTTGAATTTTTGTTTCATTTTCCAATTACCTGTTGTTAGTATATAGAAATACAATTGCTTTTTTGCTTATTGATCTTGTACCTTGCTACCTTGCTAAATTAATTTATTACTTCTAGATGGATTAAAAAAAATTCTTAAGATTTTCTACATAATCAATTATGTCATCTGCAAATAAAGATAGTTTTTTTCCCTACTTTTCCGATCAATATGCCTTATATTTCCTTCTTTCCCTTTCTTTATTGACTGGCTAGGACTTACAGTACTACATACAATGGAAGCAATGAAAGTAGACATCCTTGTCCGCAGTCTTGTGGGGAAAGCATTCAGTGTTTCACCAGTAAGTGTGATATTAGCTGCAAGACATTTTATTCTCATTTTTACATTTGTAACTAAACAAGGGTGTATGATCAGTTTATTGCCACATAGGCATTTTCCTTACCTAGATTCTGTAATCAGCTCTATGGTGGCTTCAGGCCCTTTAACTTTGCTTCAGTTAGAGCAGTTCTTATTTATTTATTTTATATATTGAGCTTCTACATAAAACTTTATTTGCCAAGTTTGATGGCTAAAGATAATCTAAAAATTACTGGTATAATGTCATGCTGTTGACTTTTATTGAAGTTCAAAGCAGCCACTGAGCCTCATTGATGAAAATGCTGTGTATTATGAAACTCAATTTTCCTTGGAGAAGTGCCCATGAGATCAATTCCTACTGGGATTTAGTACCACAAACACATTATTAAGATTTAGAATATAAAACTGTTATAAACCTGCTCTATAAAATAATGAGAATGGTTTTACCAAATGTATTTCCATTTTTATCTTAATTTCAAGGAAGCTCGGAGCTCAATTTTGTGCATAATTGCAATCACCATAACTTTTATATTTACACCTTCTTTTCCAGTGGTTTTATATATTTTGATTGAACAATCTTCATTTACATCTCTTGTTGTAATTCAACACAAATCCTTTTAGAAATGATTAGAAATAGAAATAATAATCTTTTTTAATTAATAAAAAAGGTATTTCATAAAATGGGCCTACCTTTTAAATATTTAATTGATATAAATAGCTACCTTTAAAAGGCTTAATGGAAAGTTATAAATGGAAAGTCTTTAGGCCTGGAAGCACAGCCTTTTCTTGGAAAGTAAGCTTCCAAAGAGAAAGAGTTGAAATGATGATCTTGTTGAAGTAAAGGTGAAAATGCTTATGACTAAAACAAAGATCTTCTGTTTGCCTGAGTGATTCAAGAGAAATGGTTGAATGTCCTGAAAATAACCTAATAAATAAAAACTGAATATTCACAATGCCTCAGGTTTCTGGGTTCGGTGGTGAGAGAAAGTTGTGGGGTTACTGCCAGCCATTTCAGCCTATCCTTGTGCTAGAGAAAACAGTTTATTTTTCTATGACAATAATTAGAATAATGTATAATTTTATATAAACCATTATAGTAATTATTAGTTGATATTTGTACCAACTAATTTAATCACACATGAATGTATTTGTGGATTTTAATGCTAAATGCATTTCTTAGATGTTTTAACCTAAACAATATATAGAATGTGAATTATTTTATAAAGAACTGAATTCTATACCACCCTAAATATATAACTTTTTTATATGTGATCATTTGGCAAAAAAGAAGCAGTGTTTACTTTAAAAACACTTGTAATGTTTTTACAAATGAGAATTCAGTGAATTAAGTTTTTGTATTTTAGTATTAAACCAATCTGTATCCCCTTGTTCTGTCCAAACAACTGCCTCTTGGTCTATGTAAACGTTCCTTATGAGCACAATTAAGTGTTCAGGAATTCCCATTCTTCACAATTTTATGCATAATTTGCTATGATTCACACAGTTGAATGCCTTTGCATAGTCAATAAAACATAGGTAAACATCCTTCTGGTATTCTCTGCTTTAAGCTAGGATCCATCTGACATCAGAAATGATATCCCTGGTTCCACGTCCTCTTTTGAAACCAGCCTGAATTTCTGGCAGTTCCCTGTCGAGATACTGCTGCAGCTGTTTCTGAATGATCTTCAGCAAAATTTTGGTTGCATGTGATATTAATGACACTGTTCTGTAATTTCCACATTCAGTTGGATCTCCTTTCTTGGGAATAGGCATAAATATGGATCTCTTCCAGTCAATTGGCCAGGAAGCTGTCTTCCATATTTCTTGGCGTGGACGAGTGAGCACCTCCAGTGCTGCATCTGTTTGTTGAAACATCTCAATTGATATTCCATCAATTCCTGGAGCCTTGTTTTTCGCTAGCAGAGCAGCTTGGACTTCTTCCTTCAGTACCATCAGTTCCTGATCATATGCTCTCTCTTGAAATGGTTGAACATCAACTAATTCTTTTTGGTATAATGACTCTGTGTATTCCTTCCATCTTCTTTTGATGCTTCCTGCGTCATTTAATATTTTCCCCATAGAATCCTTCACTATTGCAACCCGAGGCTTGAATTTTTTCTTCAGTTCTTTCAGTTTGAGAAACGCTGAGCGTGTTCTTCCCTTTGGATTTCCATGTCCAGCTCTTTGCACATGTCGTTATAATACTTGACTTTGTCTTCTTGAGAGGCCCTTTTGAAATCTTCTGTTCAGTTCTTTTACTTCATCAATTTTTCCTTTTGCATTAGCTGCTCGATGTTCTAGAGCAAGTTTCAGAGTCTCCTCTGACATCCATCTTGGTCTTTTCTTTTTTTCCTGACTTTTCAATGACCTCTTGCTTTCTTCGTGTATGATGTCCTTGATGTCATTGGACAACTGCGTCAGGGTTGTATTCTTTCACCATACCTATTCAATCTGTATGCTGAGCAGATAATAAGAGAAGCTGGACTATATGAAGAAGAATGGGGCATCAGGATTGGAGGAAGACTCATTAACAACCTGCGCTATGCAGATGACACAACCTTGCTTGCTGAAAGTGAAGAGGACTTGAAGCACTCACTAATGAAGAGCAAAGACCACAGCCTTCAGTATGGATTGCGCCTCAACATAAAGAAAACAAAAATCCTCACAACTGGATCAATGAGCAACATCATGATAAGCGGAGAGAAGATTGATGTCAAGAATTTCATTTTACTTGGATCCACAATCAACAGCCATGGAAGCAGCAGTCAAGAAATCAAAAGATGCATTGCATTGGGTAAATCTGCTGCAAAGGACCTCTTTAAAGTGTTGAAGAGCAAAGATGTCACCTTGAAGACTAAGGTGCGCCTGACCCAAGCCATGGTATTTTCAATCACATCATGTGCTGAACGATGAATAAGGAAGACCGAAGAAGAGCTGACGCCTTTGAATTGTGGTGTTGGCAAAGAATATTGAATATACCATGGACTGCCAAAAGAACGAACAAATCTGTCTTAGAAGAAGTACAGCCAGAATGCTCCTTAGAGGCAAGGATGGTGAGACTGCATCTTACATACTTTGGACATGTTATCAGGAGGGATCAGTCCCTGGAGAAGGACATCATGCTTGGCAGAGCACAGGACCGGGCAGTGTTTCGTTCTATTGTGCGTAGGGTCGCTATGAGTCAGAACCGACTCATTGGTACCTAACAACCACAACAACAAGAACAATTTTAGTATTAAAGTATTTAATATTTTTGAGTAATACTGTGTACCAGTTCAATGCGAAGTACTTCACATGCGTCATCTCCTATTTATCACAACAATCAGATGGAAGAAATTGCATTTATACTCATTTTATAGATGAGAAACTAAAGCTTAAAAAAAGCTTAGAGATATTTAATAACTTGCCCAAGGTCATACAGTTAGTAAAAAGCAGAACGAAGATTTAAACAATGACTGTCTTAATCAGTATCTCAGTTGAGTAGTCAGTTGGCTGCAAGTAACAGTAGCTTTTTAAACAAACAAACAAACCTGTTTCTCTTAATAAAGTTATCTGAAGGTAGGAGATTGTTTGAACTGATTTAGTCGTTCCACGATCCTACTGTATTATTCTCCTCCACTGTCCCCAGCAAGTTGCCTTTTCATCTTCATGGTTTTTACTTCATGGTTACAAAATGCAGGATACAGGTCCAGATATCATATGTTTAGAACAGGAAGAAGGGGGAAGTGGCAGTGATAGCCACATTTCTTCTTTTAAGAAAGCAGAATTTTCCATGCAGCCCCTCTGGTGGACTTTGCATGTATCTCATCAGCCAAAACAGTGTCACATGACCATGTTGGCTGCAAGAGAAGCTGAGAAAGTGAGCATTTATTGTTCCTGGGCCTAGATGAAGGTGGCTGAATCTGGGAAACGGCTATATGGCTGGCCAAACCACAGTGTCTTATGCAACCAATATTATACAATGACAATACTGTCAGGTTAGCATTAGTAGAATTTGATTATGTGTAAATTCCAAAGGCAGTGATTGAAATGGAGAGACTAAAGAAGAATAATATTTCACTTTTCTTGGAAGCTATGCTTCAATTTTCCATTGCCGGACTTTGGTGTTCTTTTCTCTGCCTTCCTATCTCCTTTTTTTCACTCTACTGCATTCTTTCCCAAATACATCCCTGCAGTGGATACAGTACTGTGTATCCTGTCAGGGTGTGAGGATGACAAGAAAGTGGGAAGGAAATTTGACCTCTGCTCTAGCTTACAGTTTAGTTGGGAGACAATGCAAACAAGTATTATAGTAGAAAGGGTATAGAACCATATGATTGGTGGTACAGATTTCATCTTATTTTATTATCAAATTTGTAAAAAGGAGATAAGTTTGAATAACCATGCATTGTTACGGAATTTAGGTTGGTAACTAAGAAACTGAGTTGCAATTTATTGTTAACCAATAAGTTAAGAATAATCTAAGACAGTCCCCCCTCCCCCCAAAAAAAATCAGTTCTGAAAGCCTAAGAAAATTAAGGAACTCTACCTGAAGTTAATAGCTGTCAGTATAGTTATAGCTTATATTAGTTAATTAATCTAGTTAGGTTCAAATTATTGTGCCTTAAGAGCCTCGGTATGTTCTCTGCATTTAGGAAGGATTAATATTGGAAGGGTAATGACCAAATTCACCGTTTGTCAATTTGTCATACTGTGGTGACTAGTATATTGCTATGATGCTGAAGGCATGCCACTGGTATTTCAAATACCATCATGGTACCCATGGTGGTTAGGTTCCAGCAGAGCTTCCAGGCTAAGACAAACTAGCAAGAAAGGCCTGGTAATCTACTTCCAAAAATTAGCCTGTGAAAACCCTATGAATCACAGCATATTATTGTCCAGCTCACTTGCTTTGAACATGCCATTAGGAGGGATCAATCGCTAGAGGAGGACATGTTGTTTGGTGAGGTAGAGGGCCAACAAGGGCCAACAAGAGTGAGAGGGAGACCCTTGGTAAGATGGATTGGCACAATGACTGCAATAATGGACTTGAACATGCTGGTGATTGTGAGGTCGACACAGGACCAGGCAGTGTTTTGTTCTGTTGTATATACGGCCTCCATGAGTCAGAGTTGACTTGACAGCAGCTAGGAACAACAATGATGAAATGGTCTTCTTCATTTTGGTACCTCTGGAAATTTTTATAAATGGGATATAGTTTCCTGTGTTTGAGAGAGTCAAAAGGATTCATTCATTCATTCATTTCCAAACAATCTTATATAGATGCACAGTCTTTGTCAGTAAATATGCCAAGTCCAGAGGCTATTAAAGTCACAGTTCCAACCCTCCAGAGCTTGTAGTCTAGAAGGAAGTTGATCTCTCAGTGCTCACCCAGTTCTCTCATTTATGGACCTGTGGCTAACCACCCCCCAACCCCGCAAAAAAAAAAAACAAACCTGTTGCCATCAAGTCGATTCCAACTCATAGTGACCTTATAGGACAGAGTAGAACTGCCCCATATGGTTTCCAAGGAGCGCCTGGTGGATTTTAACTGCTGACCTTTTGGTTAGCAGCCATAGCTCTTAACTGCTATGACACCAGGGTTTCTGACCTATGGCTGGCCCTACCTAAATGCCAAAGCCGGTCTGACTATTTGAGTGGTGAAATCTGGTAAGAGTGTAAAAGGAGCAGCTTATCAGAACCCTCGAAGTATGTGTACAAACTGACACATATCTACGTGTGTTTCTGCTGTACAAGATAGAATATAGATTATTTTCAGCTACAATTCTGGTCTTTCTCCCTACATGTACTAAGACCTCACTGCAATTGACAAAAACCTGGGAATTACTCATTCAATTAAAAAATATGTCTTTGTTGGCAGAAAAATGATTTATACAAGTACATACCATGGAGTACCCAACCCATAATAGGTACATAATTAACAATTTGATAAGTATGAGTAAATGTTGCTGACTGAGGGCAAACAAATCACCATTTCTCTGTAGAACTTTATTTTTCAAGAGTTAGTAAGACTTTTCTAACTAAATGTTTCCACTTCTAAAGAAGGAGACATTTTTGTAAAGTCATAGCTTGTGTTGGTTAAAAAGTCTAGTTAGGTTCAAATGATTATGCCTTAAGAGCCTCTATAGCAAATTTGCTGGAAATACTTAAGGTGGTATGTGAAAGGTTTCTCATGGCGAATCTAAATCCTGCGAAACTGACAAGTTGTTTTGATGTCCTTTGCACGAAATGACATAACATCATTTCTCATGGAGAGCAATGTGCTAGCTGGCTGTTGTTTGCTTGCTGCGAGGTATTGATGGAAGTGTTCAGTGAGAGCAGTTTAGTATATCTTCCTTGACTTTTAGTTTGAAATGCTCTGTGCAGCTATGCTGGCACTTTTCCAAACAAGGGAAATTTAGTGTCTTTAAGTCTGAAACCCCCATATTTTGGAAGCTCTAATGCTAAGATGGAGGTGGACCGTTCATTAAGTTCCTTTTCTGCAGTATCATTTTCTTCAAATCAAAAGCCTACTTCTACACACTTGCTAATTTTAAAATTGGAATGGGTGCCTACTCCCATGGGCAGAGACAGAAACCTATTTATTATAAGTGTCATAACTTGAAATCAGTTTAACTTGTTGGCTGCAGGATAATTTACCAATGATGCTTTGTGTACTGAGGTACAAAGTGTTGGAGATGCAATTGTGGACAAGATATTCCTTTCTGCCCTTAAGGAACTTAACATTTAATATGCAAAAAACAGTTTCACTTGATAGGTGTTATCATAGGAGAAAGGACATATCAAGGTGGATGAGCCGGTAGAGATGGGTAAGGAGCGTCTAAATTTTTTTTTTTTTTTTCTAAGAAGCTACAAAATTATTTCAGAATTCAAAGGGAAAAGGAAAAATGTTAGTTGTTTACACGATTGAAAGTTATAACACCTTTATATATAAATTTTTGCCGGATGCCGCCAAGTTGATTCTGACCCATAGCAACCCCATGCACAACTGCCTGTTCCTGCGCCATCTTCACAATTGTTGCTATGTTCGAGCCCATTGTTGCAGCCACTGTGTCAATCCATCTTACGGAGGGTCTTCCTCGTGTTTGCTGACCCTTTAATTTACCAAGCATGATGTCCTTCCCCAGGGACTGGTCCCTTCTCATAACATGTCCAAAGTACGTGAAATGAAGTCACGCTATCCTTGCTTCTAATGGGCATTCTGGCTGTACTTCCTCCAAGACACATGTTTGTTCTTCTGGCAGTGCACAGCATATTCAATATTCTTTGTCAACACTATAATTCAAATGCATCAATTCTTCTTCGGTCTTCCTTATTCATTGTCCAGCTTTCACATGCATATGAGGCGACTGAAAATACTATGGCTTGGGTCAGGGTCGTCTTAGTCCTCAAAGTGAAATCTTTGCTTTTTGACACACATGAAGTCACCATGAGTTGGAGTTGACTGGATGACAATTGGTTTACTGTTAATAAGGTTGTCATGAGGATTAAATGAGTTAACATTTATAAAAGGCCTAGAACAATGCATGGCATAGCTAGTGCTATATATTTGTTAAATAAAAATTGTCTTACAGATATAGAAAGCTTTAAGCACAATTAAGTATTTGCCTGTGATCTCTGATATAACTTATGTCTTCTGTACTTTTTAAAGTCAATGTAGATCATTCTAGTGGTCTGAAGCTCCCAGAACATGGTAGTGGAAAGTGGCTTTAACATGGATTGACTGTGTTCTGCTCTTGTCTAGTGAAGGTATATATATATATATATATATATATATATATTCATGTATATTATATATACATATATACATTTATTAATATATTTGAACATATTTCAAGGAGTCTGAGTAACAACGATGAACAGCTTCTCCGAGTCCAGTACATTCAGCAATTCTGAGAAAGAAAAAAAGTAAAAATATTTTGGGTTTTAGTAACTTTAAGCATCACTTAACTGTACAGTTATGTTTAGGACATACTGTAACTACAAGAGTTAATTATACTGCAATGTAATATGAGAGAAAGATGAAAAAAGAACTCCCTTTCTCTTGATTGGAGCCCTGGTGGCACAGTGGTTAAGTGCTTGGCTGCCAACCAAAAGGTCGGCAGTTCAAATCCACCAAGCTACTCCTTGTAAACCCTATGAGGTAGTTTTTTTGTTTTGTTTTGTTTTGTTTTTTTGGTTCTCCTAATTACTAGAGCAGGTTATGATGCTAATAAAAGGCACTTGATTTCTTTTTTAATTTCATAATCCCATTCACTCTTATTTTTTTAAACGATATTGTATTATATTTTCTGCGAGGCTGTGCCTAGCAAAACGGGTTCCCATTCAACAATTTCTATTGATTTTTTTAATACATTTTACTCTCAAGAAAGAGGAAATAGGTATTTTCGAAAAGGTGAATAGAACATTTTAACACAGAGTCTTTCATTAATTGTACTTCAGTCACTGATAAACTCAAATTTCAATTTTGATCTTCAGAATTTTTTTTTTTTTTTATTAAATGAGTCATTCTCTACTGATGTATATTCAGATTGCTTGTGGTTTTACTTATTTTTTTTGCCATGTCTTTTTTTTTTTTGTGCTTTAGGTGAAAGTTTACAGAGCAAATTATTTTCTCATAAAACAATTAATACACATATTGTTTTGTTACATTGGTTGCGAACCCTGTGATGTGTCAATACTCTCCACTTCTCTCCTTTGGGTTCCCCATTTCCATTCATCCAGCATTCCTGACCCCTCTGCCTTCTTCTTGCCTCTGGACTAGTGTGCCCATTTAGCCTCATATACATGGTTGAACTACATGTATTATTGTTTGTTTTATAGACCTATATAATCTTTGGCTGTGTCTTGGAAGAAGTACAACCAGAATGCTCCTTAGAAGCAAGGATGGTGAGACTGCGTCTTACATACTTTGGACATATTGTCAGGAGGGATCAGTCCCTGGAGAAGGACATCATGCTTGCCAGAGTACAGGGTCAGCGGAAAAGAGGAAGACCCTTAACGAGGTAGATTGACACAGTAGCTGCAACAATGAGCTCAAGCATAACAATGATTGTGAGGATGGTTCAGGACTGGCAGTGTTTCGTTCTGCTGTGCATAGAGTCACTGTAAGTCAGAACCGACTTGACAGCACCCAGCAACAACAACAACAATCTTTGGCTGAAGGCTGAATCTCAGGAATCACTTCCATTTAGAGCTAAGAGGATTTCTGGGGGCCATACTCTTGAGGTTTCTCCAGTATATATCAGACCAGTAAGTCTGGTCTTTTTTTGTGAGTTTGAATTTTGTTCTATGTTTTTCTCCAACTCTATTCTGGGCCCTCTGTTGTGATCCATGTCAGAGCAGTCAGTAGTGGTAGCCAGACACCATCTAGTTGTGCTGGACTCAGTCTGTTGGAGGCTGTGGAGTACAACATTGCGGCCCATTAGTCCTTTGGACTAATCTTTCCCTTATGTCTTTGGTTTCCTTCATTCTCCCTTGCTCTAGATGGGGTGGGACCAGTAGACATATCTTAGATGGCCACTCGCCAGCTTTTAAGACCCCAGATGCTACTCACTAAAGTAGAATGTAGAACATTTTCTTTATAAACTGTTATGCCAATTGAGCTACATGTCCCCCGAGACCACGGTCCCTAGCCCTCAGCCCAGTAACTCAGTCCCTCAGGGAGTTTGAATGTATCTATGGAGCTTCCATGACCTTGCTTTGGACAAGTTGTGCTGACCTTCCCAGTGTTGTGTACTGTCTTACCCTTCACCAAAGTTACCACTTATCTATTGTCTATTTAGTGTTTTTCTCTCCTTTATCCTTCCCCTCCCTCCTAACAATCAAAGATTATTTCTTTTTGTGTGTAAACATTTTCATGAATTTTTACAATAGAGGTCTCATACAGTATTTGTCCTTTTGTGATTGACTTATTTCACTCAGCATAATGCCCTCCAGGTTCATCCATGTTGTGAGATGTTTTGAAGATTCATCATCATTTTTTATTGTTGTGTAGTATTCCATTGTGTGTATGTACCATTGTTTGTTTATCCATTCACCTGTTGATGGTCCCTTAGGTTGTTTCCATCTTTCTGCTCTTGTGAATAATGCTTCAATGAACATGGGTATGCCTATGTCTATTCCAGTGACTGCTCCTCTTTCTCTAGGATATATTCCTAGGAGTGGGATTGCTGGATTGTATGGTATTTCTATTTCTAGTTTTTTAAGGAAGGGCCATATTGTTTTCCAAAATGGTTGTACCATTTTGCATTCCCGTCAGCAGTGCATAAGAGTTCCAATCTCCCTGCAGCTTGTCCAACATTTGTTATTGTCTGTTTTTTTGATTTGTGCCAATAATGTTGGGATGAGATGGTATCTAATTATAGATTTGATCTGCACTTCTCTAATGACTGGTGATTGAGAGCATTTCCTTATTGTCTGTTAGCCATTTGAATGTCTTCTTTGGTGAAGTGTCTGTTCATTTTCTTTGCTTATTTTTTAACGGGATCATTTGTCTTTTTGTTGTAGAGGTGTTGAATTGTCCTATAGATTTTAGAGATTAGACCTTTGTCAGATATGTCATAACCAAAATTTTTTTTCCCAACTTGTATGTATTCTTTTTACTCTTTGGGGGAAGTCTTTTGATGAGCATAAGTGTTCAATTTTTAGAAGATTCCTGTTATCTAGCTTATCTGCTGGTGTTTGTGTATTGTTAGTTATGGTTTATATCCTATTTATCTCCCTAGTATTGATCTAATTTTTTCTTCCATGATATTTATCATTTTTGGTTTTATATTTAAACCTTTGATCCATTTTGATTAGTTTTTGCGTATAGTGTGAGATATGGGTCCTGTTTCATTTTTTATAGATGGACATCCAGCTTTGTCAGTACCATTTTTTAAAAAGACTCTCTTTCCCACATTTAATGGACTTTGGGCCTTTGTCAAAGATCAAGTGACCATAGGTGGATAGATTTACTTCAGGGTTGTTGATTCTGTTCTGTTGGTCCATGTGTCTGTCCTTGTACCAGTACCAGGCTATTTTTTGACTAAGATCAATGTTTAGTTTGAGATCACAATAAATTAATGAGTTTGACCTTTTTTTCATTATCCTGGCCAGTGGTGAAATTATTAACTCTTACTAGATCACCTTGCCAAAGACTGAGTTGATTTTAATTTGTCAATGTCAATCCAAAGCCTGCCAGCAGAAACTCATTCCATGACTAACTCAAGCTTTTGAGCTTAGGACACTGTGGAAAAAGACAAAGTGGGCTTCAGGTGGGTGGTGAGGAGATGGGAACGGTATATATAATTGGCCAAAATATGCTGAAATAGTGGGCTTGTGCTTCTTAAAACTCCCATTTGTGTCACTGAACTCAGTAACTTATCTTTAAAAGAATTTGTGTGTGTGTGTGTGTATGTGTGTTGTAGAAGAAGAGTTTGGTGGAAGCTGTGGGAGGAAGATGATCATAGAAGTTTTAACTAGATAAAACGAGAGGACATAGGCGTCTCTATAACATGTCACACGAGAAAGAGGTGCGTCATCAGCCTGAACAGTTGGAAATCATTTTCAGAGACCAAATAGGGTATCTCTTAATCCTAAATGAAATAGTCACTTTGATAACAAAATTGTTCAATTCAAGTATTATCTTTTTATGAAAAAGAAACCACTTGGTTCCATAGATAATAGGAAGCCGTGGTGGAACCTTAGGCAGGGTAATGACAGGCTATTTTATGATAAGCCATGATTTGGTATCCATAATTAATTGAAACGAAGAGAAATTGAGGTGTGCAACCTTTTGGGGGAGGTTCTTTTAGTAACTTAGGACTGAGAAGTGACAGCCTGGATCCTAAGGCCCCCTGGAAATGGAATGGGAACTATGTGTTCAAGAGGTATTCTGAAGATCTAATGACAAAGTTAAGGAGGTGAGGGCTGGGGGCCTTTCAAGAGGGAGTGTCTGGTAGCGTTTTGTACTGTTGGAATACGGACAGTCAAGAGTCATACTTAAAAAATATGATAATTGAAACAATAAAGACTGGAGAACTCTTTCAGAGGGAATTAAGGACAGAGGGAAGAATTAAGCCATGAGAGTAACTCTTCTAAAGAGAAGAAGGCTGAAAAAACACTAGACTTAAGTAAATCCTAAGATCATCAGTGGCTGCCATCTGACATTGCCAAGAGAAAGCAGGCCAACTGCTGTGGGAATGGGTTTGCGGAATGAAACAAAAACATCATGTTACTATGAGACTAAAAAGGAGATAAATTAGCACTGAAGTTCGTAGATGAAATAGTCTTTTCCATTAACTCTTAACCTGTTTATTGTTGGTTTTCCCACTAGAATGGAAGTTCCATGAGATCAGGGACCCATGCCTGTCACACTCATGGTTATAAATCCAGTAGCTAGAAAAGGAACTGATAAATATTTGCTGAATGAATAAATGAATAAACAGTCACACACTCTTACCTTTAGCAGAAGCTCAAGTCTGCCCAGTCGCAACCCCAGTCCTAAAGATTTCCAATAGAGTCAAGAACAAAATGGAATCCTAGAACAATGCTGTCCAGTAGAACATGTTGAAAATTTTCTATCCACTAGCCATCAGCCATATGTGGCTTGGGACACTTGAAATGTGGCTAGTGCAACTGAGGAACTGCATGTTTAGTTTTATTTAATTTTAATTAACTTTAAATTTAAATATCACTTATGGCTGGTGGCTAGCGTATTAGATAACACAGGCATATAAGATGGCCTCACCAATTGGTAAAACCTGCCACCTCTGGGCAGAGACAACCTGTACCAGGGCAGTGGCTCTGCCAGGGCCAGAATCAGAGTGGGGCTTGGGAAGGGAGTCAAGGATTAGCTGCTGGCATTTATTTATCCTTAGCCCAAGGGATGGGAGGAGTCTGCCAAGCTCACATGAGGTTCAGGCCACCTCACCAGGGACGGAGACTGGAGAGGTATTTGGGCCAATGCTCTAGTTAGTGATAAATGAATGTTTACTCAGAGGGTCTCTGTGAATATCATCTGTACACGGGAGAGATTTGCATAAAAAACAGTTGCTGTGGATTCAATTCCAACACATGGTGACTTCATGTGTGGCAGAGTAGAACTGTGCTCCATAAGGTTTTTAATGGCTTATTTTTCAGAAGTAGATTGCCAGGACTTTCTTCTGAAGTGCCTCTGAGTGTACTCAAACCACCAACCTTCTGGTTAGCAGTCAAGCATTTAACCATTTGCATCTCCCAGGGTCTTCCTGAGACCTCCATAAACCAAAGTAAGTAAGTGGGTAAGTGAGTGAGTGAATAAATGAATAAATAAACCATTGCCATCGAGTTGATTCCAACTCATAGCCACCCTATAGGACAGAGTAGAGCTTCTCCCTAGGGTTTCCAAGGCTGTAAATCCTTGAGGAAGCAGACTGCCACATCTTTCTTCCAAGAAGTGGCTGGTAGGTTCAAACTGCCTACCTTTCAGTTAGCAGCTGAGCACTTAACCACTGTGGCATCAGAGCTCCTGAGACCTTCATAGATGGCTAGAAATAATTTGGAATTTAGATATTCTTGTCACCTTTCTTTGAACCACGAGTAACAGTATTTACATGTAATGAAAGGACCGACTAGGCACATAACAGACTATTAAATTGGGTAAATATTTATCTAATTCTAAATTTATTATTTAACTATTTATTAAATTAGATAAATATTTATTATCATATTTATCTAATTTACATTAGATTTTGGAATATGCTACTGCGACTTTTGCTTCAACAGATTTCCCTGGTTAGTTGTAGCTTTCTTAGCAAGTGTTAGAAGTAATCTGATTTCCTTTGGTTCCCTGTGGCTGGGCTGTGGGGAGCAGGGAGCTGTTCAGGAGTGTGTGGAATTGGCCTCGTATTCAGAATTCACCCTGCAATAGTACATATCAATATCATGTATTGAACTGTGTGTAGGAACAGATGTTTGGCATGTTTCAGGCTACTTTTGGGAATAGTCTTAATTGAGAAAAGGAAAGTATGTTTCACATCCATTCATCTAATTTATGAAAGTGAATAGGAATTTCTCACAAAGGAAGAAAGCTGGACAGATTATTATATTTAGCAAAAAGCATGCTGTGTGCAAATTCCCAAAGTCGCCACTATAGCAGAGGACAAAGAGATACAAATACATTATTGGGGAAGGAGATTAGTTCTCTAAAGAGCAAACAAGCAATGAAATAGAGGATTCTCTTAGGGTTTCCTGAAGACTTGGCTCACCTCCCTGAGGGATCTGTTTGTTTTCATTGTTTTTATAAATATAAAAAAAATTTTGCAAAGAATCTAACCTGTACTGTGGGAGAATGCTTGAATACTGGAATCTTGAGGTTGCCAGGGACTTTCAAAGATCACTAAGTTCTACCATCTATCTGATGCTTGGATCCGTTTTACAGAAGTCTTGCCAAGGATCTTCCAATCAGGGCTTTAGTATCTCTTGCAAGAGAGAGGTCAAGACCTCCCACACTGGCCATCCCATCCTGGGAGGACTTGACCCTGAGATACTCTGATAGAGTCTAACTCTGCTGCTTTGTCCCTTCCATTCATCTGTCCTACTTATAACCACTGGGACAAACAACATCGCCAGTTGTTTTTGCCATTTGGATATTTGGAGATGGTTATCACATCACCAGGATAAATATGCCCAATTCCTTCAGGAATTTCTTGGATGTCATTGATCTAACTGATTATGCTATCTCAGATCACTCCTAAATGTGCCCAATAGACTTCTCTTAAGGTGAGTTGACTCCAATTGAATGAAGTGCTCCAAGGGTGGTCTGGGAAGGACAGAGACAAGTGGGATGTTTGCTTCCTCGATCTAGACCCTCTCCTCTCCTGTCCTCCCCTCCTTTCCCCTCCCATGGAAACTATTGTTATTAGTTGCCATTCGGTTGGCTCCGACTCATGGCAACACCGTGTATAACAGAACAAAACATTGCCCAGTCCTGCACCATCTTCATGATCACTGCGATATCTGAGTCCATTGTTGCAACCATTGTATCACCCCAGCTCACTGAGAGTTTTCTTTGCCTTCACTGGCCCTCCACTTTACCAAACTTGATGTCCTTCTCCAGCAATTGGTCCCTCCTGGTGACGTGACTAAAGTAAGTGAATTGAAGGTTCAGACAATACTCTGTGATTCATAAGGTTTTTGTTAGCTAAATTTCTGAAGTAGATCACCAGGCCTTTCTTTCTAGTCTGTCTTAGTCTGGAAGCTCTGCTGAAATCTGTCCACCATGGATAACCCTGCTGTTATTTGAAATGCTGGTGGCATAGCTTCTGGCATCATAGCAACATGTAATCCTTCGCAGCAGGCTACGTTGACAAGCAGGTGGTGGCTCCCATTAAGACTACACTGTTACTCATTCAATGAATATTCCGCTGACTGTGGATTTGTATTAAGCTTTCTGTAGACTAACACCTCGAAGCCTTAGTCACATATATTGCTGCTATATTCTATTCAAAATCACTGTCCTTTTGGATGTAATCACTGCATTTTAAAATTTATTTCTGTTAGTTTTCATCTTATTAGATTTAGCCCTTGTTTCTAATCTGTCAGTTTCCTTTCTGATTCCTGTTCACCCGTCCAACATAGCTACTCACCCACCTATGACTTTGTTGACATTCTGTCTATATTTTCATCCAGGACATTGGATCAAATGTTGGAACAAATGGAATCCACGGAAGAATCTTTCCATGATGCTGGGAATCTAGAGCTAGGTTAATGTTGATCCATTAATTAGCATCCTTATGTTATGGATTGAATTGGGTCGCCCCAAAATATGTGTTATAAATCCTAACTTCTATGCCTGTGGTTATAATTCCATTTGGGAATGGGTTGTATGTGTTATGTTAATGAGGAAACATTAGCATAGGGTGTATCTTGAGTCAATCTCTTTTGAGATATAAAAGAGATTAAACAAGCAAGGGAGAGAAGCAGAGATGGGGGAAGAGAGATGCCAAGCCACTTGAAGATCACCCTGGAGCAGCTCAAAGAGACAAGAACCTTCCTCCAGAGCAGACAGAGAGAGAGCCTTCTCCTAGAGTCAGCACTCTGAATTTGAACTTTAAGCCTCCTGAAGTGTGAGAAAATTAATTTCTGTTTGTTAAAGCCACCCAGTTGTGGTATTTCTGCTATAGAAATAGCTAAGACTAGATAACTAACACATCCTCCTCCCAGCCCCGCAACTAATTACTGACTCCATAGATTTGGTGATCAGCTCCTGTAAAGATTTCAGCCTAGGAAACCCAATGGGCAGTTCTACTGTGTCTCGTGGAGTTGCTATGAGTTGAAATCAACTCAGTGGCTCACAACAACAACAACAATGATGACAATAATAATAAAATGATCACTGCCATTAAGTGACTTTTTTTCCTTGTGCCAGGCATTGGGCTAAGCATTTTACGTATTTTATCTCATTTAATTCTTATCCCCACTATATTGATTAAGAAACTGAGGCTTAGAGAGATGAGGTTACCTGTCCAAGGGCATGCGGTTATTAGTAGAAGAGCTGGGATTTGAAGCTAGATGGCTTTGACAGCAAAGCTCTAATCACTCTTTTATATACAAGTGGTTCTTTAAAGCATGTGATCTACACAGCAGCAGTATCAGTATCTCCTGGGGACGTTAGAATTTGAGGGCTGCATCCCAGACCTATGGAAACAGAAACTAGTGGCGGGGGTGGGGGGTGCATGGTAGTAATATGTTTAAACAAGCCCTCTGGGTGATTCTGATGTATGCTAAATTTGAGAACCACCGTTATGGAACATACAAGTCTCCCACAATAGGAATAAGAGACAAGGCTAATAAAGATAGAACCTAATAAAGTTTATTGGATAGCTGGCTGGCTCATATTGTAATCCTAAAATAATGCCATATTTGCAGAGTTGACTAAGCTTTTAGTTGCTTAATAACAAATAAAATTGCACTTGCTCAAATGTGCTTTAATTATAGTTCCCAGTAGGCAGAACTAGGGTAGTGAAATATACTAGGCTGTAATGTTTTGTGCATAATGGGCATAGTCAAAGCATTTAGCAGGAATGGATAACAATTCCTCATACTAGATGGAAAAGCTTTAGAAGGACCACAGGCCTTTCTTTGGTGTGACATCTCCTTGCCCTCAATCTTAGTCTAATCCTATAATTTCCTTTCTTCAGAAGTACAGAATACAGTATCTTTGTTCCTGAGAGGAAAGGATGACCCGACAAGATCACTCCTTGCATTGATAGATTGGTTAAATCTAGCATTTGTAATGCAGGGAGAAATAAACAATTTCTGAACAAAAGCTGATTAAGGAATTTAGTTGGAAAAAAACAAAGAACCTGCTTGCTCAGTGGAAAAAAAGTAATTGATTGACATTAAGGAATTAAGCCTCCCAAAAGGATAAATAAATTTGATTCCAAGAAGAAAAGACAGTTTAGAAAATAATATACCAAAGTGGTAAAGTGTAGAGACGCCTGGTGAATGTGATTATGTCTACCCAGCATCAGTATAGAACTTGAGAAGCATATTTGAATAGTAATTTTTTTTTCCTCTGCATGATGTAAAATATGTGATTTGATTCTTCTTTTTCCACTAAATTGACTGGTTCTTGAATGCATTATTTGAACCACAGTACTGTATTATCTACTGTGTTTCCCAGATGACTGAACTAAGTAGATGTCTTATTGTTTTTTTCTAATAGACTGGTATGGGGAGTGAAGATAGTGATAACTGGAAGAGAGGAAAGCACAGCATTTGGGACTGGCAAACGGTACATTTAGAAGCATGAGCTCCTCAGCCTGGAAGACCTAGTGTTCCACTGCAGTAACCTGCAGACCCTGTCTCCACCCCCGTGGGCTTGTAACACACTTATTATTAGCACAGATTGCTGTCTTATACATAGGGCAGAAGGGTCCAGGGCCTTGTTTCAGATCCCAAAACATTCCCTTTTTCACACCTGTTTCTAAATTTTCTCTGATGTGTGGCTTGAATCTCAAAACGTGACCCTATTTATACCCAAGAGCTGATTCTTTCTGGGTCTTTCTGCCAGCATGAATCTCTGGACTTCTACCATATATACCCTGATCCTATTTTTACCTGTACCCCTATCCAGCTTGGACCTCAGAACTAGGAGCCCAGATCACGCGTTCAAGTCTAGAACCTTGCCTATGCCCTCCAGTTTGATCAGGCTCCTGAAATTGAACATTAACCCTCTCGTTCAACTTACGCAAGGAGCCCTGGCGGCACAGAGGTTAAGTGCTGGGCTGCTAACTGAGAGGTCGGCAGTCGAACCCATCAGCTGCTCTGCAGGAGAAAGATGTGGCAGTCTGCTTCCATAAATTTACAGCCTTGGAAACCCTATGGGACAGTTCTACTCTTAATGGCAATGGGTTTGCTTTAGACATATGCAGGGACAGCACAGTGTACGGCTAAGGCTGGCCTGTAATTGAAGCCCTACTGGTGATTCAGTAGTTGTGAGATTTGGATTAACTCTCTGGGCTTCAGTTGTTAGCTGCTATCGATTAGACTCTGATTCATGGTGAGCCCATGCACAATTGACTGGTTCTTGAATGCATTATTTGAACCACAGTACTGTATTATCTGCTGTGTTTCCCAGATGACTGAACTAAGTAGATGTCTTATTGTTGACAACGCAACAAAATCCTGCAGCATCCCCATGATCGGTTGCAGGTAGGATCCTTGTGAGCCATAGGATTTTCATCAGCTGATTTTTGAAAGTAGATCACCTGGCCTTTCTAGTCCATCTTAGTTTGGAAACTGCTGAAATCTGTTCAGCATCACAGGAACATAGCATCATAGCAACATGGAAGCCTGTGTTGACAGACGAGTGGTCGCTGCATATGAGGTGCCTTGATCAGGAATTGAACCCAGGTCTCCTTCATGGAAAGGGAGAATTCTACCAGAATATATCCAGTGGTCTATATAAATAATTTGAGTGAATGAATAAATGAATGAAATGTTAAGAACAAAATAAGATAACATATTTAAGCCTAGCACATAGATTAAGTATTCAACACATATTTTCCATTATTGTTATTTTTTTCCTCCTATTTTTTGGTTATTTGCCTGTCTTTAGCATTACTACCACCCACCCCTGTCTCCATAGACTGCTCACCGGCTATGGTCTCTCTCCTGTTGGCTACCCTGGACGTTCTGCTCATAGGGTGGAAACCATTTCTAGCCTATGTATATCACACAAACTTCCATAGCCTGCTATTGACAAGGCCAACACAAATTTAGCGTGAATAATTTATGTAGAGAGATTTGTTGTTGTCAGCTAAGGCTCATTAGCATTGAGCCATTGAATCAAATGGTTTCCTCAATCTGTGCAACAAGGAAATCGTTTTAGGAGCAACCTGTGAGAATTTTTGTGGAGAAATACAACACAGTACAAATGTTTAATTCCTGGGTTGAGTAAATAGTAGAATTTAGGGAGCACTAATTTAGTTTAATGCTCAGTCTTGCCTGCCTGTTGATTTAAAAAACCCTGTTGCCCTTGAGTAAATTCCTACCTATGATGACCTCATGTATATCACAGCAGAACTGTGCTCCATAGGGTTTTCAACAGCTGATTTTTCAGAAGTAGATAGCCAGGGCTTTCTTCCAAGGCATCTCTGAATGGATTCGATCCTCCAACATTTAGGACAACCCTATTGACATAATTACCAGTTGAGGTTACAAAGCTTAGCTTTTGCCTGACATTCCAACAGCAGTCAGGCAATTCCAGACATTTGTCATTCTTGTAACAAGGAAGCAGAGAACTATCCAAAAGGGATAAATGGTTTGGAAGTCCTGGCAGCTAAGACTTGATGGAGTTGGAGGATTCCCTTAGGACTGAGACAGAAATGTTTTGTCGACTACAATTTCACGGCTTCACCATTTTCTTTTCATTTCTAGGGCGTTTACATAGCTCTGCGGTGTCCAATAGATAAATTTTAGACAGTAGTGTTATAACATGAGGATGATACAACGGTAAACTCATTTATTACATCTAATGGGTATCAAAGTGATAGTTTTTCCAAGACCAATGTATGTCTGTAAAACATTTTCATAAGCTGAAGTCATAAAACATATTTGTGTCTGCGTAGGTATCTTGTGCACTTATAGGTGCACATGTAACTATGTCTGGATGTTTGTATAGTCACACACATGAATTGGGATTTACTACGTGTGCTGAATGTGGAACTGTGAAGTCATGGAGGCTTAAGGCATTTTCCTCAAGGTCTACTTTTGCTTGATTATCATTTATTACTTTAAACTTAACCAATTCTATACTAATATACTAATAGTACTCTTCTTTTTGAAGAGAGGGCTATTATTTTCAAAGCCCATAAAGGCCATATATGAATTTTGGACCTATTTAAGACTTGAAGAATTGGATTAAAGAAACAGTGTATGAAATATCCTAAGTTCCTACACAAAGGCCGTTTTCTGCTTTATGTAATTGAACATTTTAAGATGCGTTCAGGTATTTTTAGGGAAGTATTTGTATTTGGAGGCAAAGGAAAAGATGATTTTCTTAAAGAGACACAAAAATGAAAAAGCAAAGTTTGTGTAATACATCTGAGAGTTCTTTGTATTATTATTTCGAGGAGAGTAGATTTAAGAGGTTTAAACATAACCTTAGCTTGTGGGTTTTTATTCCGGCATGGATTACTGTTATCCATTGAACTTTACAAAATTATCTGGCTTATTTTAGTCTTGAAATATATATGTATAGAGCTTTGATGAAGTGAGCCATAGGGAACCTTAATAATTCAGTGTCGTCTCTAGTTGATATGAACAAAGCAAATAGGGGAAGAAGAACCTCGTCCACCATTGTTGCTGAATGGATTCTGAGTTGGTTTGAATCAAGTTTACCCAAATCTTTCCTGGCCAAACCATATGTTTGATTGAGTCCAGTCATCGTTACATGGTATATTGGTGTGGGAGAGTGGGGGGGTGGGGAAGACCAATTTCTTCTTTTTTTTCTTTTGAGCATTTTTAATAAAGAAGGCAATGCCAACAATTGCTTAACCCCCATCTCTCACCATGGTCCTAGGGTAAAAATACGTATAAATATGGTCCAGGCACTCTGTCACTCAGGATGAATGAGGTCAACACCAGATGCAGGGTGATAGAGTCTTATGGACCAGAACTCTGCTCTGTGTGTCCCCATTTTTTCTGCCTTGGGAAGATCAGGGAAGGTAGAATTGGACCCTAGGGGTGACTTTTAAACATTATAATGCAAGACCAGCAGCTCCAGCCTGTGAACACTGGTTGCTTCACCGCTCACCTCTATCCTGTCCCTGCCCCAGGGCTCTTGTCCCTCAAAGCAGGACAGCGCCATACTGGTCCATCTCTCCAAAGGCGATTCTGTTTCTCATTGGCTTATGTTTTCTGAAATCTAGGGAGGGTCAGTCGCAAATTACTATTTCTATTGGACCAACTGCTTTGTTTTACTTAGGAAATGAATTTAGTAAATCAAAAGTTTTCTGGCTGGGTCATGCTGACCAGGACAACATCTCTCCAATTATTTTGCTATTAGGACAAAACAGGCTCACTCCCTCAATACTAAGTGTAGAAATTGTGATATATATGCTCCTCTCTTCCAAGGGGCGGTAATCATAATATTATTTTGTAGGAAAATTCCCAGTGTACAGGCTGACAACTGCAGTCAGTACCCCCCCGCCGTCTCCCCCCGGTTAAGGTGAAATAATCACAAACAACTTTAAGAAATCTCTGTACATCCTTACCTAGAGCATAAATCCTTTCTTGTATTCTTGCGGGAGTAGATTTTGGTTTTTAAGTTGGTTAAACTAAAGGCCATTTTCTCTTTCCCAGCTTCTCTTTCTTCATTCTAAAGTGAAAAATGTTTTTTAAAATATTTATTTTTGATGGCAATGTACATGACCAAACAACATCCTTTCAGGATTTCTACATGAGCAGTTCAGTGACATTGGTTACATACTTCACATTATGTCATTGTTCTCATTATCTCTACCTGTATTGTTTCATCACCATTAATTTAGGCTTCTGCCCCATAAAGTTCTCAGCAGTGCACTAGATTAACTGTTGTAAATTTAAATTCATGTAGATAATTCTTTCTAAGAGCACAATGCTCAGGGGAAATGTTCTTTACTAATTGGGCAAAACCATAATTTGTTTTAAAAATCTTTCCCTTAGCAAAAACATTTTTGTTCCTCCATATTTAGGGTAAAAGCACATTTTGGCCAACCTTCTATCAAAATTATGATAAAATTTAAGGGGAGAGTATTGACATATCCCAGGGATTGCAACCAATGTCACAAAACAATCTGTGTATAAAGTGTTGAATGAGAAACTAATTTTCTCTGTAAGGTTTCACCTGAAGTACAATAAAAAAAATTATTATAAAATTTGAACTAGTTAGGTTCTGATTAATGAGGATTTTATGATACCAACTAAAATGCCTCTTGCTTTGATTGCTTATCACCTCCCAATTGCCTATCCCAAAGATACTCTCCAGCCCTGCCCTGACTTCATTTAACAATGTTAGAAAGCATGGGAGTAGTAGTCCTTTATCAGGCATTGTTACTCTTTCCCTCTCTGTATTCTATCTTGTTCACGCTTTTTTTTTTTTTTTTTTGAGTAGTTATCACTGCATTGCAAGTATTTGTTGACATGTCTATCACTAGTTATGGGCTCCTTGACTACAAGGACTGTGTTATTCATGGTTGTATCTCTGAGATTTAAATGAACAAATGATGGCATTCATGTATTCATTAGTATTCTCCATATTGTATTTGATAAATGGTTCTCAACTTTGACTGTTCATTGAGGTCACCCGGGAAAATATTGATGTTTGGGTCTGTCATGGATTGAATTGTATCCCCCAAAATATTGTCAACTTGACTAGGCCATGATTCCCATTATTGAGTGATTGTCTACCATTTTGTCATCTGATGTGATTTTCTCTTATGTTGTAAATCCTATCTCTATGATGTTGATGAGATGGGATTAGCAGTAGTTATGTTGGTGAAACTCAATCTACAAGATTGGATTGTGCCTTAAACCAGTCTCTTTTGAGATGTAAAAGAGAGAAGTGAGCAGAGAGACAGGGGGACCTCATAACCACCAAGAAAGCAGTGCCAGGAGCAGAGTGCATCCTTTGGACCCAGAGTTCCTGCACAGAGAAGCTCCTAGACCAGATGAAGATTGATGACAAGGACCTTCTTCCAGAACTGACAGAGAGAGAAAGCCTTCCCATGGAGCTGACACCCTGAATTCAGACTTCTAGCCTAGTAGACTGTGAGAGAATAAACTTCTGTTTGTTAAAGCCATCCACTTGTGGTATTTCTGTTATAGCAGCACTAGATAACTAAGATAGGGTCTTACCCCCAGAGATCCTGAGTTAATTGGTCTGGGGTGTGGCCCTGCAGTAAGATTTTTAGAAGCTCCCCAGGTCACTCCAATGTGCAGCTGAGATTGAGAACCTCTAATCTAGACCTGTGCTGTCCAGTGTGGTAGCCATTAGCCACATGTGGCAACAAGCACTTAAAGTGTGGCTAGTCCAAACTGAGATGTGTTGTAAATGTAAACACATAACCAGGTTGCAAAGACTTAATAAAAAAAAAGAATATAAAATAGCTCAGTAATTTTTATTTTAAGATAGTATTTTGGATATGTTGGCGTAAATAAAATTACTGAATTTAATTTCACCTGTTTCTTTTTACCTTTTTTATGTGGCTACTAGAAAATTTAAATTACATATGTGACTTGCATTATATTTTTACTAGGAAGTGTGGATCTAGATGATAGGTGTCCAAGTGGAAGGAGCAGAGATGTTTAATACATAAAATAAATGCTAATTGGCAAATTAATTGACAGTGTGCATGTTTTATACAATACTAGCTATCTATATTTAAAATTCTGCTGCAAAAGACCTCTTTAAAGTGTTAAAAAGCAAAGATGTCACTTTAAGGACTAAGGTGTGGCTAACCCGAGGCATAGTATTTTCAGTCACCTCATATGCATGTCAAAGCTGGACAATGAATAAGGAGGACTGAGAAGAACTGATGCATTTGGATTATGGTGTTGGTGAAGAAGGTTGAATATACCATGGACTGCCAGAAGAATGGACAAATTTGTCTTGGAAGAAATACATCCAGAATGCTTCTTAGAAGCAAGAATGGCAAGACTTCGTTTTGAACATGTTATTAGGAAGGACCAGTCCATGGAGAAAGACATCATGCTTGGTAAAGTAGAGGATCAGCAAAAAAGAAGACAACCCTTAATGAGATGGATTGACACAGTGGCTGGAACAATGGGCTCAAACATAACAATGATTGTGAGGATGGCACAGAACCAGGCAATGTTTCGTTCTGCTGTACATTGGGTTGCTATGAGTCAGAACTGACTCGATGGCACCTGAGAACAACACTGTTTAAAATAATTCAGATTCAAGTAATATTTAGTGATTTTATAACTTGTGGAAATTACTGTGCTAAGAGGAGATATGATGTTCAGATGTAACCAGAAATAAACCAGTAATTGTATGGTATCAGATATATAAAAGTGAAGTAGCAAATGCCATTAAAGTTGAAATTGCCATTGGAAACTGACCCACAAAAGGGGAAATTGAGAATAGGGTGTGAGTTTTGTCATTACAGTTGCATTACAGGGCAAGTAAAAGTATTTTTCCTATAGTCTATCTGGTCTTGAAAAAAAAAAAAAAACAGTGAAAAAGTTGGTTTGCACGCAGAAGAGATGACTAAATCCATTTATGTAAATGTTTTCAAAGGTTAGGAAGTGATACATAGGAACAGAAATTAAGGTCAAAGATGTTGAAGGTTTTCAGGAATGGAATGATGACTGTAGAATTGAAGTGGACTAAGCCAGGTTGAAGACTCAGCTTCATGTTCAGTCTTCGTTGGAGGAAAGTATACAAGAACAACTTGACCTATAGGGCAAACCACTGGGCACAGCAAATATGTGGGTGTAGTAGTAAAACATTTATTGCAGGCTTAGCTGAGTGAGTTATCATGGTGGGCAGCATTTGTTCGAACCACAGGTATTCAAAGGAAATGATGTTAAGTGTTTTGAATAAGCTCTTATTGCAGGGGATTGGTTAAAATTGGAAATTTCTAACTGTGAGCTATTAAGAGACACAGTATCCATGAATCAATTAAGGAGCATTATATTCTATTATATTCCTGGTATTCACTTAAGCATAAGCTACTGTAGGGTCTACTCATATTAGCACAAGTCAAAAGTTTAGGCCACGTTAACTTATGCCACTATGTTTGTGGTTTGTTGAAATAAAATGCAATACTTCTTCTGGTTTGTTTTGGATAAGCTTGAAGAGAAACAAATTTGTATTCAACAAATTCCTGATGCCAAATCTTATTTTTGCTGTGGTCCTCACACCTTGCCTTAGGAAACTGCACGGGGCAGTGTGCAAAGCTGGGTGTTGGCATCTGAACACACCTGGTTTAAATGTTGTCTTTATCGCTAACTATGTTTGACCCGACCAAGTCACTTAACCTACCCAAGCATTCATTTTCTTGGCTGTAATGCCTACCTTGAATACAACAGGGCTGTTCAGGGGAGTAAATGTAAACTGTATTGCCTAGCACACAGTACATATCAAAAAAAGCATTCTGTGTGGGAAAGGTATGTGTTTGTGTAATATAAAACTCATAATTAAAATTCTTATTTTGCATATGGACAATGTTATTACTACTTTTAGCCCCCAGGATTTCAAAGAAGGGGGAAAGGGTTCAGGGACAAAGGTTGAGGAAGGGAGAAGTGAGATTGCAGCGAAGAAAGCTGCCCTATATCTAACTGGAGCCACTAGGGAGAGTAAATCATCTCTATGGTAGATGGTAGATGGCTACTAACCAAAAGATTGGTGATTCAAATCTACCCAGAGGTTCCTCGGAGGAAAGGCCCAGCAAGCTACTTTGAAAGCTCAGCCATTGAAAACCCTGTGGAGCACAATCCTACTCTGACACACATGAGATGGCATGAGTCAAAACTGACTTGATGGCAACTGTCTTTTATGCAGAGATTTGAATCTGTTTGGCCTGGTTCAGTCATGCTGATGAAGTGACACTGGAACAGACCTGAATTTTTTTAAAACGTGGGTGAACCGGAATGGGAAAAATGACAGGTTGAAGCCCTGCTAGAAACTTAATCTCCCTCTTAGAAAACAAGGACAGCGTGCGCGTTGCATAGCAGCCAAATCTCTTGACTGGTGGAGTTGAAAACAGCCTTGCCTGGCTCTGAGATGGCGGCCAGCTGTGCTGCTTTGAATGTGTGTTGCTCTCCACAGTCTTGGCAGTAATCCAATGTTATACATCGGGCTCCTGAAAGGGCTCACCACATCTCCTCCTAGTCTCCCACAATTTTTCCCATTCCGGTTTGTGTTCCAGATAACCTAAATTTTAAAAACTCAGGTCTTTCCAGTTTTGCTTTGTTGACCATGACCAAACCAGTTCAAACCAGTTCGAAGCCTTGTGTGTTTTTTTTTGGTTGTTGTTTTTGTTTGTTTGTCTCATAGTGGATGCCGGGACATATTTAGGACCATAGCAGATGAGTGAGGGGGCTTCAGAGCCAGGTGATCCTTCTCTGACTGGGGAGAGGGCTCTCAGGTTGTGTCTGATCCGCAGATCCCAAGCCAAAGGGCGAGCGGAAGGAAGCACTCCTCCCTCCTCTCCACCAAAACTTCCGGTGCCTCGTGTTGGGGAAAGTGTCTTCCTTAAGTCTCCTGGGACTCCATTTATGAGCTGATGGTGAGCAGAGCATGTATAAAGCATCCAATCCTGGATTTGCTGAGTCTGAGACATGTTGGAAGGCACCTGCTCTGTGGTGTGCAGAGCCAGCATGAACCCACCGAACCCAGAGCTTGGCCTGTCATAAGACAAAAAAAAAAAAAATTGATATTAAGTCGATTCCAACTCATGGTGACTCCGTGTGTGTCAGAGGAGAACTGTTCTCCATAGGGTTTTTGTGACAGTGACCTTTTGGAAGTAGATCATCAGACCTTTATCCCAAAGTGCCTCTGGGTGAGTTTGAACTGCCAACCTTTTGGTTAGTATTTAAGTGCTTAGCCTTTTGTGCCACCCAGGGACTCTTTGGCACATAGTAGGGGTGCCGGAAGCATTGATAGGATCCAAATGAATGCACGCATCCTACATTTTATAGCCCTCATGAATATCCAGAGCATGAGAAATTCCAGCTTTATTCTAGACCAATGAGAATCTTGTTGTATTTCTTTATACACGGTGATGGTGTAAGAGGAAAAAGAGAATGAAAATCAATGATAAATTAAGCAAAGGGTATTAACTTCCAAAAGACAAGCCTCTTAACTGCCTCTCAAAATTCCACCTTGGCTTGTTTTACAAAATGCTTTGATCAATGAAATGCAGTCAGTGAGGAGTTTCACACTTAGCGATTCTTTCTCCAAAGCCTATTTAGAATGAATCAGAAAATCTTTCCCTTCTTTTTCTCCTATGCTTAGCTTTTTTTACATAGAGAAAGGATTTCTTTTATCTTCACTTAAAGCAAGATTTAGATAACTAAGATCAGTTGAGTTTTGAGAGCTATGCACTTTGTCCTTTCGCTATGATAATGTGGTCAGAACTGTCTTTTTGAAAATGAGGAAAGAGAATTGTTGGATGTGTGTGTGAGCATTTATAAGAGCAGAACAGGCTCCATTTCTGGGCATCGCATTTGTTTACATGTCAGTCATCCATAATAATGATGAAGGAGAGGTGTCTCCTGCAGGTGGAAGGTGCTTTGCTGAGTTTTAAGTATTGCTAAACCATTTAGGAGCCCTGGTGGCGCAATGGTTGAGAGTTTGGCTGCTCACCAAAAAGGCTGGCAGTTTGATTCCACCAGGCGCTCCTTAGAAACCCTGTAGGGCAGTTCTACTCTGTCCTGTAGGGTTGCTATGAGTTGGAATTGACTCGATGGCAACGGGTAGACCACTTAGGAAGGGTTTTGGAATATTGCTTTATTCTCGTGGAAAGTGGAGGTATCAGGAAAAGAATAAAAATAAATGGCCCTGTTTTGAAAATGGAAACCCTGGTGGCATAGTGGTTAAGTGCTACAGCTGCTAACCAAAATGGTGGCAGTTCGAATCCACCAGGCACTCCTTGGGAACCCTATGGGGCAGTTGTACTCTGTTCTATAGGGTAGCTATGAGTCAGAATTGACTCGACGGCAATGGGGGCTAACAGGTTTTGAAAACAGGACTAGGTTATGTTTTAGAATTTTACAGCTTGGAAATGACATAGTTCAATGCCATTTGTCTGTGCAAATTTAATTTCTGTTTTACATGTATCTGAGAAATAGCGTACAAATAGAGTTTTTCAGGATCCAGAGCCAAGTCAAATCCAGTCTAAGGCTCCATTCTTTCCTTGGATCTGCCCCCACTAGGTTTAGGTGCTTGCCTCTGCATCTCCCCAATATCCACCCTCTCTGAGTAGACAGCTTCATGAACTATAAAATCACAATTTCATTTTCCATTCTAAACCAACATTCTAAGAATAATGTGGTCCTTGGGCCATAATAATGTTATTTATTAGTTTGTTAATTTTTTTTCTCCTTCTCATTCTTGTGAAAATCTTGGTAACTAAAGCCATTTTCTGTTTTCTGCATTTCTATAAAAGCCAGTAAATCTGAAATTTTTGGGGGGTGGGGGAGGTAGTTTCTGTTTGTTTGCTTTTGATTGCTTGGATCTTTGAGGAAGTCTGAATGAAATAGCATAGATTTGTAGAATTGTCTTCATGTGTAAAGACATCTTCTGCTAATTGTGACATCATCTGACTCTGGTGACAAAGATGATGCATGCTTGCAGCAGAGTTTTGTTTTTTTCCTCGCCATCGATCACCAGGATCGTGTCAGAGTAGAAAAAATGAAAGATTGATTGGTATCCTTTTCTTTCTCATTGATTTACTTGGGTTTCTGGCTAGCTGATGGATGTATAATATCAGGCACCATGGGTTATGTGTATGAGATGAGAAAATAGTCAATATTAAAAATAATAAATATTACTATTCGTTAAATACTTAGAATTTTTTAGGCACTGGGGTAAGGTTTTCATACGCATTCCCATTTTTTTAAGAACTTTCACAAGAATCTTATCTTGTAGATGAGGAATCTGAATTTAGAGAGGAAAATGAATTTATTCAATCTCTCAAAGCTAATAAGTGACAAAGCTGATTTTTACCTAGGTTTATCTGACTTCAGAACTCAGACCAGATGACTTCTGACCAAATTCTGACTTAAGATCAAATTAAATTCAAGATGTTTGAGCCAGACATTTTACTAGGAGCCAAGGAAGATGCAAAGACCACAGGGGGTTTATAGTTCCTTGGAGGAAAAAGACATGTACACAAATCATTAAGTTATAACTGTTTGTAAGCAAGTTTTGCAGGTGGGTTTTAAGTTCTCACCTTGAAGGTAGTCCCTTTTCCTGGTATTCTCTGGATCTTTTCCAGTTGCTATAGAGTTGACTCCAACTCATGGCACCCCTATGTGTGTTAGAGTAGAAATGTGCTCCAATGACTAATTTTTTGGAAGATAAACAGGCCATTCTACTGAGATGCCTATGAGTGGACTCAAACCTCCAATTTTTTGGTTAGCAGATGAGCACATTAAGAGTTTACATCATCCAAGGACTCTCTGGATCTTTAGACCCCAGAAGGTATATCCTTTCCCTCCTAAAATTCCATCCCGTTTCATTTGGTTCAAGCAGAATATAATGAAAATGTAACTTTCTATGACCTTTCCCCAAACAATGTTATCATCTCTCAAATGTTATTGTTGGTGTATGCCATTGAGTTGATTCTAACTCATAGTAATTGGTATAATTTATTCTTCAAGTTTATTTTTGCCAGTCCCCAATAAGGCTTTAGCTTAGGGACTTTCGATCTCTGGTCTGGTTGATTATAGTTTTTTTTTGCTGCCAGCGTCTGGCACCACCCTCTGCAGTCTTGCCTTACTGCTGCTTATCATTGTGGTGTTTTTTGTCTCAATTAAAGATCACACCAAGTCAGTTCCTAAAGCTCTGTGGATTCCGAAGACCTTATGAAGTAGCACTAACAGTCTCTACTCTCTGCTTCAGAGCCTTTTCCCAGGGTTCCTCTTATGTGCTCTCTGGCCTCATCTCCTTTTCAACTTTCTTCTTTCGTCTGCCCATGTTAAATGCCACCATGTATCGGAAGCTCATTAGGGAGTCAGTAAAGTAAACACCGGTCCTAAGTGTGTCCTCCATGCTGGCCACGCCTCACAGTTTTCACGACATCAGACAACTTTACTGAATGTACTTCTTTATGAAATTAACTGGGTTGAGTGTTGAATATTTGTTATTTCAGCACATGGGATGTCACAGGGAATGGAGAGAAAACCCGTAATATAATAGAGATGTGTTTTTCTCCCCTTATTTATGGGAAAAGATGTAGAGGAGACTTTTTTATTCCAGGTTTTCTGTTCTTTTCTGCTGCTAATGTTTTTTTGTTTTGTTTTTTATTGTTGTAAAACTATAGATAACACGGCATTTGCCCTTTCGGTCTCTTTCACGTGTTCAATTCAGTGATGGCAATTATGTCAATCATGTTGGGCCACCATCACTAATATCCATTGCCTTTGTTTTATTGATTACTATTTTGTTCTCCTCTCTGAATGATGACTTCCTTGCAGTCATTCCTTGTAGGCACCAAGGACTGTCTACGTAAATGCAGAGGTCTAGCCCTCGTTACATCACTTGTCTGTCAGTTTGTCATGCTATGGTGGCTTGCATGTCTCTGTGATGCTAGAATCTGTTTCACTGGTGTTTCAAATACCAGCAGTGTCAACCACAGGTTTCAGCAGAGCTTCCAGACTAAGACGGACTAGGAAGAAGGATGTGGCCATTTCCTTCTAAAAAAAATTGGCCAGTGAAAACATTAAGAATGGCAGTGTACCATTGTCTGATATAGTGCTGGAAGATGAGCCCCTCAGGTTGGAAGGAACCAAGATATGATTAGGGAAGAGTTGCCTCCTCAAAGTAGAGTCCACCATAATGACATGGATGGATTTAAGCTTTTGGGACCTACATTTGCTGATATGCCATGACTCCAATGAGAAGAAACAGCTGCTAACATCCACTAATAGTCAGAACTTCGAATGTACAAAGCATGAATCTAGGAAAATTGGAAGTCAATAATGAAATGGAATGAGTAAAGATCAATATTCTAGGCATTAATGAACTAAAATGGACTGGTGTTGGCCATTTTGAATCAGACAATCATATGGTTTACTATGACAGGAATGACAAGTTGAAGAAGAATGGTATTGTATTCATTGTCAACAACAACATTTAAAGATCTATCCTGACGTACAAACACTGTCAGTGACAGGATAACGTCCATATGCCTACAAGGAGTTCCAGAGCACTTAACTGTGTTCATGAGGAGCCTTTACATAGATCAAGGGGCAGTTGTTCGGGCAGAACAAGGGAATACTGATTGGTTTAAAGTCAGGAAAGGTGTGCATCAGGGTTGTATTCTTTCACCATACCTATTTAATCTGTATGCTGAACAAATAATAGGCGAAGCTGGACTATATGAAGAAGAATGGGGCATCAGGATTGGAGGAAGACTCATTAACAACCTGCATGATGCAGATGACACAACCTTGCTTGCTGAAAGTGAAGAGGACTTGAAGCACTTACGAATGAAGATCAAAGACCATAGCCTTCAGTATGGACTGCACCTCAACATAAAGAAAACAAAAATCCTCACAATTGGACCAATGAGCAACATCATGATAAATGGAGAAAAGATTTAAGTTGTCAAGGATTCATTTTACTTAGATCCACGATCAACAGCCGTGGAAGCAGCAGTCAAGAAATCAAAAGACGCATTGCACTGGGTGAATCTGCTGCAAAGGACCTCTTCAAAGTGTTGAAGAGCAGAGATGCACCTTGAAGACTAAGGTGCGCCTGACCCAAGCCATGGTATTTTCAATCGCATCATATGCATGTGAAAGCTGGACAGTGAATAAGGAAGACCGAAGAAGAGTTGACGCTTTTGAATTGTGGTGTTGGCGAAGAATATTGAATATACCATGGACTGCCAAAAGAACGAACAAACCTGTCTTGGAAGAAGTGCGTCTAGAATGCTCCTTAGAGGCAAGGATGGCGAGACTGTGTCTTACATACTTTGGACATGTTGTCAGGAGGGATGAGTCCCTGGAGAAGGACATCATGCTTGCCAGAGTACAGGGTCAGCTGAAAAGAGGAATACCCTCAATGAGGTGAATTGACACAGCGCCTGCAACAGTGAGCTCAAGCATAACAACTATTGTAAGGATGGTGCAGGACCGGGCAGTGTTTCGTTCTGTTGTGCATCGGGTTGCTATGAGTCTGAGCTGACTCAATGGTACCTGACAACAACAAGGAAGATCAGTTAATACGACTGTTATTTCAAATATAGACACCAACCACGAATGCCAAAGATGAAGAAATTGAAGATATTTTACCAACTTCTGCAGTCTGAAATTGATTAAACATGCAATCAAGATGCATTGATAATTACTGGTGATTGGAATGTGAAAATTGAAAACAAAGAAGGATCAGAAGTTGGAAAATATGGCCTTGGTGATAGACACAGAGCTGGAGAATGCATGATAGAATTTTATAAGATGAATGATTCATTGCAAATTCCTTTTTCAGCAGCATTAATGGCAACTGTACTCATGGACCTTGCCAGATGGAATATACAGGAATCCAATCAACTACATTTGTGGAAAGAGATGATGGAGAAGTGCAATATCATTAGTCAGAGCAAGGCCAGGGGCGGACTGCGGGACAGACTGTTAATTGCTCATATGTAAGTTCAAGTTGAAGTTGAAGAAAATTAAAACAAGTTCATGAGGGCCAAAGTACGGCCTTGAGTATATCCCACTCGAATTTAGAGACCATCTCAAGAATAGATTTGATGCATTGAATGCTAATGATTGAAGACCAGACAAGTTGTGGGGTGACATCAAGATCATCAAACATAAATAAAGCAAAAGGTCATTAAAAAGACAGGAAATAAAGAAAAGACCAAAATGGAAGTCAGAAGAGACTCTGAAACTTGCTCTTGAATGCAGAGTTGCTAAAGTGAATGGAAGAAATGATGAAGTAGAAGAGCTGAACAAAAGATTTCAAAGGATGGCTCGAAAAGACAAAGTATTAAAATGAAATGTACAAATACCTGGAGTTAGAAGACCAAAAGGGAAGACCATGCTCAGTATTTCTCAAGCTAACAGAGCTGAAACAAAAATTGAAGCCTCCGGTTGAAATACTGAAGGATTCTATGGGCAAGATATTGAACGATGCAGAAAGCATCAAGGGGAGATGGAAGGAATACACAGAGTCACTGTACCAAAAAGAACTGGTCAATGTTTGAACATTTCAAGAGGTAGCATATTATCAAGAACTGATGGTATTGAAGGAAGAAGCCCAAGCTGCACTGAAGTCATTGATAAAAAACAAGACTCCAGGAATTGACCAAATACCAACTGAGCTGTTTCAGCCAGTGGATGCAGCACTAAAAGCGCTCACTTGTCTATGCCAAGAAACCTTTTTTTTTTTAATATATATAATATTTTATTATGTTTTAGGTGAAAGTTTACTTAGCAAATTAGGTTTCCATTTAACAATTTTTATACACATTGTCCTGTGCCATCACTCACAATTTTTACAATGTGTCAATATTCTTATTTCCATTCTGTTATTTTGTTTTCATTGACCTAGCTTCTCTTCTATTCCTTGTTTTCTCATCTCTGTTTTCGGGTAAATGTTGACTGTTTGATCTCAGGTAGTTAATTTTTTAAGGGAGCACATTTCTTCTGGGTGATGTTGTTTATTTTACACACCGATCTATTATTTGGCTGAAAGGTGGCATACTGAAATAGCTTCAAATCCATGTTCAAAGTTATCTTAGGGTGATAGTCTCAGGGGTTCCTCTAGTCTTTATCAGTCCAGGAAGTCTGGCCTTTTTTTTTTTTTAAAGAAGTTTCAGGTTTGTTGTACATTTTTCTCCTGTTTATCTGGGAACTCCTGTTGTGTGCCTGGTCAGAACGGTTGGTAGTGGTAGCCAGGCAACATTTGGTTCTTCTCCTCTCAGGATAGAGAAGGTTGTGGTTCCTGTGGACTATTAGTCCTTTGGACTAGTTGCTTCTCTGAGCCTTTGATTTTCTTCTGCTCCGTAAGAGTAGAGGCTAATGGTTATATCTTAGACGGCCACTTGCAAGCTTTTAAGAACCCATATGCTACTCACCAATCTAGGATGTAGGGCATTATCTTTGTGAACTATGTTCTGCCAATTGACTTAAGTTGTCCCTTGAGAGTACGGTCCCAAGCCTTCTAACCCAGTACATCAATCCTGTGAGTTGTTTGGATATACCTAGGAAGCCTCCTTAACTGTGCCCCATGTGGTTTGTTATTTATGCATGTGGATATATATGCAGCTCACACCAACACGTATGTGCATATGCCTACAGATACACCTACACCCGCACGTGAATTTGCTTGCATGTGCCTTTCTATATACACACATGCACACATATCTACGTAATCGCATATTTTTTGTTGTTTTTACTGTTGATGTAAAATTGTATATGTTATAGCATTTACCAAAATTGTCCATTTTTCTTGTATACTTTTTAGTGTCTTTATTTACGGTCAGGTTGTGCTGACTGCACCCATATTAGGTCATGTTTTTCCCATTGCCAAAAGGAACAAGTGTCTACTATCTAGAGAGTGATTCCCTTCCCCTCTCCTTCTTATCCCTGGTAACCATGAAACAGTTTTGCTTTCTGTGTGTATAGCTATTCTTGATTTTTCATAGTAGTGGGACCATCCAATATTTGTCTTTTTGTGATTGAATTATTTCACTCAGCATTATGTCCTCCAGATTCATCCATATTAAACATTGTTTTGTGGACTTCTCATTGTTTTTTATAGTTGCATAGTATTCCATTGTATGTCTGTACCACAGTTTGCTTATCTGTTCATCCACTGGGGGGCACTTAGGTTGTTCCCATCTTTTTGCTATTGTGAATAATGCAGCAGTGAACATAGGTGTGCATATGTGTATATATGTCTATTCTGTGGAAACTTTAAAAAGTGCTCACACATTGGCTCCACCGCTGGAATTCTGGTTTTGTGATTTACTCTGGGTTGAGAAAGATGCACACCCTAATTAGAAAGTCTTCCATTGCATAGATATTTTTCTTTTTCCTTGTCTGTCTTCATAATTTATTTTCACAGTAATAGTAGACTCTGTCTTGGCTGAACAATTCCACTATGAGAAAGAAGTAAAGATAAATCTTGTAAGTTTAATTAGGCTTAAGAATAAACTTTGCTCCTACTGAATACTATCATGAATTCTGATAAGATTCATCTCTCCTCCTCACAAGGCATTGATACCTTCCTATCATATGCATGTTATGTTCACCTGTTCTTGCCCCTAACCGGCTAATCTCTTTGGAAGTCTTAATTAATAATTCAAGTATTAGGAAGTAATAAAAGAATCAAGTTTCAGCCTCTTCAGCTCTATTTTGATTGTAGGACCCCACTTATATGTAACACCTAGAATAGGCAAGCATATAAAAAACCCGTTGCCATAGTATCATCTCCGACTCATAGTCACCCTATAGAACAGAGTAGAACTATCCCTTAGGGTTTCCAATGCTGCAATCTTATGGAAGCAGATTGCAATATTTCTGTTCCCATATATTGAAAATGACATTTATGTTTAGGTAGTTGATAATATACCAAAATTGACTGAATTAGGTCCTCTGCTAAGCAGGTCACAGCATATAGATATAAACGCTACCATTTATTAATTTAACTCTCAACCTGGTTGTCACAAGTGCTCTTTAAAAAATTTTTAATTAAAAAGTAAATGTGATGACTAGAACACATATTATTGGGAGGAACCCATCCCTGGAGCAGGACATCGTGCTTGGTAAGGTAGAGGATCAGGGAAAAATAGGAAGATCCTCAACAAGATAGATTGACACAGTGGCTGCAACAATGGGCTCAAACATGGCAAAGATTATGAGGATGACGCAGGACCAGGTACTGTTTCGTTCTGTTGCACATAGGGTCATAGAGAGTTGGAACTGACTTGACAGCACCTAACAATGACAACAGCAACATAATCACTGGGAAAATCCCCCACAACCAACACCAGCATGTGTTCTTGAAGTAGACGGAGTTGTCAGTCTGTTTTCTTATGAAGGAAAATGGGGTGGGGGGGGGAGGGGGAGAAGGCCCTATATAGATCCACATATTCTTTAGAGATTGCACAATGAAGCAGCAACATCATACACAAAACTTTTTTTTTTTTTCATTAAAATGTTGGAATCTGGAGTTTATCTGATTGAATGGGGGAAGGAAACCCATTCTGATTTGTTAACAGGAAGACAGACTTGAATTGACAGGAGTAATTAATCTCCTGGGGCCGGATAAAGAAAAAGCACTCAACTTGAGTCTATGGAACACCCTCAAATACCTATGAACACTAGTTATAAAGAAAATGAATCTCTTACGTTGATCTGGACTCCGGGAAAAGGGGCTAGTCGTCAGAAGCTGCTGGTGTGACTGGAGTCCCTTTTATTTATTTATTTTGTACCCTACCAGTCAGCAGAAAGAATGAGTTGATGGTGATGCATACAATTTTTATTGGGAACCTTCCTGCAGTTCTGGATTTTGCATCCAGCCAAGAGGAAAATGTTGTTTTCCAGTCTTTGTGTTGGTGTTAACAGGTTCTTGGGAGACTTCTTGAGGGAAATGAAGGTGGAAAAAGTAGATAGAACACTTCTAAGAGAAGGGGTTAAATATTGGCTGTTATCCAGGCACTGGTAATCTTGGAAAAGGGTTGTAAATCAGCCTCTAGACAGAAATATTTTACTAGAGGTCACTGTCAATTCTCTTTCCTAAGGCCTAGTTATAAGTGCTTTCTTAATTTACATATATACCTTTTCCCCATTATTGTTTAGGCTTATCTGGGTTGTTTCACTCCAATTCTTTTGCCTCTTATTCCGAATTGGAATGAAAACGAAAGGTATAAAACATTGCAAGAAAATTCTGTACGCTTTCTTCATTCCAAAGCCTGACAGTAATTATTATTAAGGGATTATAGGAAAATCTTAGAGTATAATTTAGGGATTCTCACTTAATTCGCAGGCTCTTTTTCTCCCTCTACCTTACTTAGCAAAGACATTTTCTCTCTTTCTGATAAAATTGAACTTTTATTAGTGACTCGTTTGCCCTTGCAAGGACTATTTATTCAAGGCAAATAGTAAAATTAATTATAATGATAAGGGTAAGCATTCATTGGGTGTTCAGTAGATGTCAGGTACTGTACTAAGCACTGTATATATTTACTCCTCACAACAACTTTATGAGGAAGGTATATTACTATTATCCCATTTTACAGATGAGAAAATGGAGGTTTAGAGGCATTAAATAAGTCACTTGAGCACCACAATTAGGAAGTGGTGGATCTCCACAGAACTTAGGCCTGGAAGTTTAGTTGTAGCATTACTTACTCGTTTTCAGCAGGGGGCTCAGGTTGCCAAAAAAAAAAAAAAAGTTATGCAGTTAAATTTGAATTTCAGATATACAACAAATAATTTTTTAGTATAAGTATATCCCAAATATTGCATGGAATGTAGGCGTCCTGTGTTTTTATCTGCTAGATCTAGCAACCTCAGGAAACTTGAGTATGCAGAATTATGTTGGAGCTAGAAAATTTCTTTGAGGCCATCTAGCTCCACCGTCTTTGTGTACAGCTGTGGAAGGACTCAGGAATCTAAAGATTTTTGTTTCCATGAATGGCAGCAAACCGAGGTCTAGCATCTCACAAAACTGCCTCTATTCTTCAAAAGTTTTCACCTGGCTACCAAGTGAATTTGCCCCTGTTATTTCTAAAGGTGTTTATCTCCTGCGTATTTTCTGAATTGTCTGAAAACCCATCTTTACCAGCACTTTACCAATAACAACATGGAGGAAGAAGCCACAAGGAAAAGTTACTGGCAGCTCCCGTGTGGCTGTGTGGCTGGCAGTGCGTGACATTCTTTCCGTATGGCACCTCACTGGGTAGAAACAAGAGGCATATGTAAATGGCATGTATTAAGTATCTACTTGTCCTCATCAAGTTTCTTTTAGACCTTGGCCGGAAGGTCCAATTTGAATGGCTGCTAGTGTTATCAGAGAATGAATAAATAAGAATGTGTTTTATAAAGTTGTCATCCTTTTAGCAGATTGTAAATTAGAATGTTATATAATCCACTGGAGTTCAATATTGGGCCTTTGTTTCAAAGAGAGGTATTAATTAGTCTGTTACTTGGAGGCTTCATTATATATGCTTCATTCTCTTTGCTGTTGTACCAAACAGTTCCTGGGCACTTGGGCCCTGGTGATTAATTTGCATAGCTTTTTCTGGGTAGCTTTCCTTTTGACAGACACTGTTAAATGGGGAGAATGGGGTAGAGGTGTAGGAAAAAAAAATAAAAAACACTAGAACTTGGCTCTCTTCATGATGAGAAAGAGCAAATAAATGCAACACCTTCGCAGACAAAAGTGAAATAAACTACTCAAGTTTTCCATTTTATTGATAGGGTTCCTTTAGGCTGAAAAATCAAATGTACTTGAGACTTCTTGCAGTTGGAGTTGTAAACAGCTAAGAGATGACAAAAATCTTCTTGGGGGCCCCCGTAATTGGGAAAGGGAAAGATGGCTCTCTATTGAAAACAGAAAATTAAGATCGATTATAGTTGAAGTCCACAGTTCAAATCCACCAGTTGCTCCTTGGAAGCTCTATGGGGCAGTTCTGCTCTGTCCTGTAAGGTATCGATGCATCAGAATCAGCTCAATGGCAAAGGGTTTTATAGCTGAAGAATAAACGTACATGAATGTGTTGAATACAAGGGACAGAATTGTCGATACATACTCTTAAATTTTAACTGTCAAGGAAAAAGGATTTTTAACCAAATGTAGTTTCTCTGGCTTAATTTTCCCATCAAAGTGTTTTATTATTTTTTCAAATCTAGTCTTTCCCTTCAAAAGAGATTTATTCTTCAAAAGTATCTTCAATCCAGTTGGAGTAGAGGCAGTACATTTATTTTTTTAACTTCTTGATTTCTAACTACTTTTAGATGTAGAGAAAATTTGCAAAAATGGTACAGAGTTTCCATATATCTCTGCCTTAGCCTCTCCCAATGTTAATATCTTATGTACCAACCAAAAAACCAAACCCGTTGCCATTGAGTCAATTCTGAGCGTAGCGACCCTACAGGACATACCTGTCTTATAAGATTTCCAAGGAGCGATTGGTGGATTTGAACTGCCAATCTTTTGGTTAGCAGCTGAACGCTTAACCACTGTGCCACCAGGGCTCCAATATTGTATGTAACCATAGTGAAATTATCAGACCGAGGAAATAAACGCTGGCACAATATCAATAACTTAACCAAAGAACTTATTCAAATTTCATCAGTTTTTTGACTAATGTCTTTTTGTTGTTGTTCTAGGATTCCTTTCAGGATATCACAGTTAGTTGTTATTTCTCTACAATAGTTGATTAGTTTCTTCCTTTTTTTTTTTTTTACTTTTTTGACCTTGATGTCTTTGAAGGGTCTAGATCAGTTCTTTTGCTAAATATCCCTCAGTTTGGATTTGTCTGATGTTTTCTCATGATTGGACTCAGGTTATGTATTTTTGGCCGGAATACAAAAGAAGCAAATTTGTATCCTCCTCAGTACATCATATCATGGAGTTCCTGATTTCAATATGTCTTATTATTGGTGGTGCTGACCATCATTACTTGGCTAAGATGATTTCTATGGGGTTTTTCTAGTATACAGTTACTGTCATTTCCCCTGTTAACAAGTATCTTGGGGAAAATGCTTGACACCAGGATAATGGCATGTTAACAGGGTAAGGAAGTTAAATATTATAACCACAAGAGTGGAGAGTGGAAAACCTTAGAACAGCAACGACTTAAAGTGAGGCAAACTGGGCCAAGTTGGTAAGCTACTGTTCATTTTTCTCAAAAAGTAGCTGCTGAATTTAGTATTAGTCTGGGGGCGGAGGGAGGGGGCAGAGGAAGCAGAAGTAAATCACCACAGTTTACTAGCTTAACATTCTTGTGGATAAGTCTTTGCACGTGGCTCTGTGACTTTGGTTAAGAAGTCTCTGCCAATAGATGATTTGGACCCCACTTCTACCACTTACTAGTGATATGACTTTGGCCAAGTTATTAAACGGTCCCCGGCCTCAGTTTCTCTCATTTGTAAAATAGAAATGATAAGAATGACTACTTCACAGAGTTAGTGACAAGCCACAGGAAGCGCTTAGTACGATGTATGGAACACGGTCAGCTAAAAGCTCGGCGTGGGCATTATTATTATGTTGCTAATTGTTCTTAAAAGTTGTGCTAATTTATTGTCAGCAGCAGTTTTTGATGATTTTGTTTTCATACACAATTGCCAACATTTAGTATATTTTACAAATTATAATTATCATTTCAAAGCAATGCAGAGACACACAGACAGAGAGAATAAAAAGAAAATGAAATTTTCCCTAATTCTGCTAACCAGAAAATCACTGCTATTATCTTAGTATAAATCCTTCCAGATATTTGTATGCTTATGTACACAGTGTATATCTTTTGACAAGATATGTATAATTTAACACAAATGTTCTCATATTCCACCTACCTGTGCTGTTTATTTAAATATTTATTCTGAATATTTTTTCACAGTCTTAGTCTTCTACCAGAAGATTCGACCAGGTCTTTTGTTTTTTCTGTCTAAGGACTGATGAATCAAACGTGAAATAAAGCCAACAAATGGACAAACTAACCAAAAAGATCATTAAATTTGAGTGTTTGAATTACCTGGATCCTTAACGTAACCAACTATATATTTCTCTAAATGCAGCACTTTGCCAAACACTTACCTAAAAAATAAAATAATGATAATAAAAAGTTAAATTCAAGGAATTGATCCCTTCCTTTTTCAGCTTTTATTTGTGATGTTCATTTTGGTGGCTTTGCTAAGTGAGGGAATTAACCTCAAGTTCAAACCCACGTCTTTGATCTAAGTGCTCCGCAGAGGCCTCCGGGCTTCTCCTCAGGCTACAGTTATAGAGGAAGCATTTCCATCAGGACTACGGTTTTTGAAAGCTGTAAGTAAAGTTTCACAGTTCTGAAGAATTATTTAGGTAACAGCCCTCCCCACCCCACCCCGCCACCAAACTTCTGCTCTGCTTTCTCCCAACTTCCTGCCCTTCCTCATTCTTCTGGCTGTATTATATAAAAAGTATGACTGGTCTCTTAATATTGCCAAAATTTTGGATGGTACTGAGACGTGAAAAATTCCAGCAATGCAGAAGATTTAGCTTTATTCTCATTTTGTAACTCATGATGACAAAAAGTGAGTAGATGAAAATTCCATAAAACTCTCTTCTAAAGGGGGCACTCTTAACCCAGTTCAAACACAGAAACCACCATGAGGTAGGGGAAAAGGGGGTAGGCATACTGCTGTTTTCTAAATGCCACATAAACCTGTAATATATATTTTGAGCCTTGTACTCTTTGCACCTTTTGAAAGGGGATCTTCTTAGTGGCAGGAGTGCTGGTATAAAGAGTTAAGCACTGGATTACTTACTAACTGAAAATTTGGTGGTTCAAACCTACCAGAGCACCTCTCAAGACAGGCCTGGCACCTTTGGAAAGTCACAGCCTTGAAAATCCTATGAAGCACAGTTCTACTCTGACACACATGGGGTTGCCATGAGTCAGAATCAACTGCATGGCAACTGGTTTTGTTTCATTTTTTGATTTCAGTGGTAGAGGGAAGAAAAAAAAATACACATCTACTCCTCACTTATGAACTGATTATCTGACATTTCACACTTAAATCTGCTATCTGACTTTCTTGTGCATTAACAATGTACAGTTGCAGTAATGAATGCCAGGGTACGAGGCAAGAGTAACCCCAGTTGTGATGGTGAAGATTATGTGTCAGCTTGACTGGACTGTGATTCTCAGTGGTTTGGAAGTTATGTAATGATGTAATCTGGCAGTTATGTGATGATGTAGTCATCCTCCATTTTGTGATCTGACGTGCTCATCCCCCATTTTTGCGTAACACCGATTTTCGCATAATGACCTGTTCTTTGGAACCTCACAGTGTTGATAAGTGAGGAGTGGGTGTATATATATATAATCTGCTAACTGAAAGGTGGGCAGTTCGAATCTACCAGGCACTCCTTGGAAACTCTATGGAGCAGTTCTACCCTGTCCTATAGGGCCACTATGAGTCAGAATTAACTTGACGGCAATGGGTTTGTTTTTTTTTACTGTGTGTGTGTGTATATATATTTATTTCATGTATAAATTATAGATGTATGTTTATATATATTTATTTATATATAAATTAGCTACTCTAAGAACAAATCTGATTTTTTATGGAGCTTAGCCTAACTTGCTTCGTGAGGATGTAAGAAATGCTATTATGGGGCAAGGGAGAGGCCCTTTAAATATAATTTTTTTGTCCCTAATGTACATTCAACTGTGTGAATCATAGCAAATTATGGATAACATTGCAAAGAATGAGAATTCCAGAACACTTAATTGTGCTCATGCAGAACCTGTAGATAGCAAGAGGCAGTTGTTTGAACAGAAAAAGAGGATAAGGTGTGGTTTAAAGTCAGGAGAGGTGTGTCAAGGTTGTATCCTTTCACCATATTTATTCAATCTGTATGCTCAGCAAATAATCTGAGATGCTGGACTATATGAAGAAGAATGTCGCTTGAGGATTGGAGGAAGACTCATTAACAACCTGCGTTATGGCAATGATACAACCTTGCTTGCTGAAAGTGAAGAGGACTTGAAGCACCTGCTGATGAAGGTCAAAGACTGCAGCCTTCAGTATGCATTACACCTCAACATAAAGAAAACAAAAATCCTCACAACTGGACCAATAAGCAACATCATGGTAAATGGAGAAAATACTGATATTATCAAGCATTTCATTTTACTTAGATCCAAAATCAATTAAAAAAAGAAACAAACAAACCCATGGAAGCAGCAGTCAAGAAATCAAAAGATGCATTGCATTGGGCAAATCTGCTGCAAAAGACCTCTTTAAAGTGTTGAAAAGCAAAAATGTCACTTTGAGGAATAAGGTGCGCCTGACCCAAGACATGATATTTTCAATCAACTCATATGCATGCAAAAGCTGGACAATGAATAAGGAAGACCAAAGAAGAATTGAAGCCTTTGAATTATGGTGCTGGCAAGGAATATTGAATATACCATGAATTGCCAAACGAACAAGTCTGTCTTGGAAGAAGTACAACCAGAGTGCTCCTTGGAAGTGAGAAAGGTGAGACTTCATTTCATTTTACTTTGGACATGCTATCAAGAGGGACCAGTCCCTGGAAAAGGACATCATGCTTGGTAAAGTAGAGGGTTGGCAAAAAAGAGAAAGACCTTCAACAAGACGGGTTGACACAACGGCTGCAACAATGGGCTCCAATATAATAATGATTGTGAAGATGATACAGGACTGGGAAGTTTTTCTTTCCGTTGTACATAGAGTGGCTATGAGTCAGAACCAACTTGATGGCACATAACAACAACAACAACAATGAACCTGGTAGTAGAAGAATAGAAATGGGATGTAGAGAAGACTGCTTCTAGGACCCTCTCTCATGTTCCAAACTTCTTTAGGAACAGGGAATGTGTTTGATTGCATGACACTAAATGATAATAATCCTTGTTGTTGTTAGCTATTGATTGTTGTTTACCATGGTAGAGGATCTGTGTGGAGTGCTTTCCATGCATCATTGTATTTAATAGATCGATGATATGTGGTGAGTGTTATTGTTGTCTCTTATTGTTATTGTTATCCCAGAGGCTTGGAGAAGTGAAACAACCCGTTAAAGTCACAGAGCTATTAAGTTAGCAAAGCACCTGCTGGGATTTAACTTAGGTCCCTTAGATTCTTTACTACCTTAGCATCACCTGTGGCTGAATCTTGGTGGAGGCCTCTGGGAATCTCCAAGGGCCATGCTTCTAGGACCAGTACAGCCTTCACTCACTGAGCCAGCTGTGAGCAGCAGAGCACTCTGGTACGGGCCCTGGCCCCTCTGAGAATCCTGGGTGTCCCAACGTCTTCCCCACCACATTGGGTCTTGACGGGCAAATGGCATGTTTAGGCTGGATGGGGTCAAATCCAGCCTAGAATAGTGGGAAGAGCAGTAGACGTGTATTAGACTCGTGCTGCTCTCAGGCCTTTACTGATCAATGTTTTTCCCTAAATCATTACCTGAGTCTGCTTGTCTCATCTTCTTCATGGGCATGCTCTTTGTTGAAAGCAAGGATGACCGCGTCCCTTACTTGTTCACAGTGTTTCCTTGACATTATCTGTTCTTGCCTATTCCCTCCATGTTTCCTGACATTCCCAACATGCATCTTATAGCTAAGCATGGCCAGTTAAAACCAAGAGAACAGATCCAGTTTATCTTTTCCAGCTGCTTATCCACCTACTTATAGTCTCCCATTTTTTTAAAGGCCTTTGCGTATCTGTGTTCTCTGTCTTTTCTTCCCTGTATAACTTACCCATTGCCATCAAGTTGATTCCAACTCATTTCGACCCTACAGAACAGAGTAGAACTGCCCTATAGGGTTTCCAAGGCTATAATCTTTATAGAAGCAGACTGCTACATCATTCTCCTGCAGAGCAGCTGGTGGGTTCAAACCACTGACCTTTTGATTAGCAGCCAAGTGCTTAATGACTGCATCACCAGGGCTCTTTCTGTATGCCTAACTCCTTATTTTTTAAAACCCAGCTCAATTGTGTCTTCTTCTATGAAGATTTTCCTGTCTCTTCAAGCACAATTGAGGTATTTCTTCATCTGGATTTCCAAACAATCCCATAAATTCCTTTGCTTTATTCAGTGTGACAAAGTTTGACAACTGTCCCCTCATCTTTCACTTCCAGCAGGTAGTGAGCTCAGTGGAGGCAATGAGTTTGTCCGACTACTCTTTGCATCCCCAGTGCCTAGCATAGTGCCTGCTAAGTGTTTGATAAATCTTGTTTAAGTGAATTAATGGATAGACCAGGAATCAGAAAACAAACATTTGGAATCTACCCTGCCCTGGAAGCCAGGACAACTGGACTAAACCAAAAGCTAAGAAGTTCCCTGAACACAACCAAACACTTTGAGGGACAGAGTAGCAGGGGCAGAGGTCTGGGGACCATGGTTTCAGGGGACACCTAGGTCAACTGGCATAACGAAGCTTACTAAGAAAATGTTCTGCATCCCACTTTGGTGAGTGGCGTTTCGGGTCTTAAAAGCTAGAGAACAGCCATCTAAGATGCTTCAATTTGTCCTAACCTACCTGGAGCAAAGAAAAATGAAGAACACCAAAGACACAAGGAAAATATTAGCCCAAGAGACAAAAAAGGGCTGCATAAATGAGAGACTCTATCAGCCTGAGACCAGAACTAGATTGTACTTGGCTATCACCAATGACTGCCCTGACAGGGAACACAACAGAGAATCCCTGACGGAGCAGGAGAGAAGTTGGGTGTAGAACTCAAATTCACGTAAAAAGACCAGACTTAATGGCCTGACTGAGACTAGAGGAACCCCAGAAGACACAGCCCCCTGACTCTCTGTTAACCCAGAACTAAAACCATTCCCAAGGCCAAATCTTCAGACAAAGATTAGACTTGACTATAAAACATAAAATAATACTCTTGAAGAATGTGCTTCTTAGCCCAAATAGATACATGAGACTAAATGGACAGCTCCTGTCCAGAGGTGAGATGAGAAGGCAGAAAGGGACAGGAGCTGGTTGAATGGACATGGGAAATCCAGGGTGGAAAGGTGGAGTGTGCTGTCACATTACAGGGATAGCAATTAGGGTCTTATAATAGTATGTGTATAAATTTTCATATGAGAAACAAACTTGAGCTGTAAACTTTCACCTAAAGCACAATTAAAAAAAAAAAAAAGAATTTACCCTCCCCTGGTGGCACAGTGGTTAAGAGCTTGGCTGCTAAGCAAAAGGTCAGCAGTTCAAATCTACCAGTTGCTTCTTGGAAACCCTATAGGGTAGTTCTACTCTACATGGTCACTTAAGTTGGAATCTGGTTTGGTTTTTTGAGTACCAAGATGCTGTGGTGGTGTAAATGGTTAACACCCTTGACTATCAACTAAAAGATTGGTGGTTCAAGTCTACCCTGAGGTGCCTTAGAAGAAAGGCCTGGTGATCTCTTCTGAAAAATCAGCCATTGAAAGCCCTATGGAGTGCAATTCCACTCTGACACACGTGGGGTTGCCAAGAGTTTGAATTGACTCAATGGCAACTTGTTACCAAGATGTCGTATGATGTTTGGTAAATTACCTGACCTTTCTGGGCCTCAGTTTCCTTACCTGTGAGATGACAATGTTGACCATAACCCCTGACTTTTCTTTTATGCAGGCCATTTACAACTTGGCCAGTTTAACAACGTGGTATTAAGGAGCTTCTGATGGCAATTTTCAGCTTGCTTTTGGCTAAAATGTTCATTTCAGTCCAAGTTTTTCAATTGAGTGATTTGGATTGAAAGTTCACCAAAAACTGTGGGGACTAAAATGGAATGCTTTTATGAGAAAAAGCCCTCAGGGCTAGTTTCACTGTTCACAGGACCTTGGAATGTTGGAATTGGGAGAAAACTTAAGAGATAGGTCATCCAACTGGCTTATATCATTGAAAAAAAATTAAGACCTGGAGACTTTGAGTAAGATGCTGAAAGTCACAGCACTAGTTAATGGCAGAATGTGGCCTCTGGATTCTCAGGCTTGTATGCTTCTGCCACACCCAGCACTTGATCAGGATGCTGGATGATATTGTCTGCTAAGATGTCCAAGGGACAGTATTAATGTTACTGCCCAAGCTTCTGTGTCACATGTGACTCAGCCTGGAACAGACATAATGAGACATTAGACATCTCTGATTTCTTTTGATATTCATGGTGGCTTGGACTCTACTGCCAAATGCAGCCCAAGTTTATGAACAATTGACTTTTTTCCTTTTCAGTGTCAGTAATTTACCCTTACAAAGGGCGAATGAAGGTATATGCCACAACATGCTAGAAGATATGCTCGAAAATTCCACTTGAGTCAAGTTGATAGGGCTCCAGCTTCATGGAAGATGAAGTAAACATCTTCCAGACAAGTAATCAGACAGTGTGTGAGGAAAATAGAGCAAGTTCTAATGTCAGGCCCTAAAGATAGCACAAATAATAAATAAGTCTTGGGGCTGTTACGTGTTGTCTCAGCATAAATCAGCAGATCACCTTTGCAAAAATGGATGGACCTTTTTTCTACTCTTAAAAATTTAGTATATGGTAAATGGCATGTATCAGTTAGCTATTGGGGCATAAAAATACCATCTCAAAACTCAGTGGTTTAAACAATGTTCTTGCATTTAGTTGCTGTCGAGTTGGTTCTGACTCGTAGCGACCCTATGTACAACAGAAGGAAACACCTCCAGGTCCTGTGCCATCCTCACAATTATTGCTTTGTTTGAGCTCATTGTTGCAGCCACTGTGTTAAGAGGTCTTCCTCTTTTTCACTGACCCTCAACTGCACCAAGCATGATGTCCTTCTGCAGGGACTGGTACCTGTTGATAACATGTCCGAAGAATGTGGGATGAAGTCTTGCCATCCTCACTCCCAAGGATCTCTCTGACTGTACTTTTTCCAGGACAAATTTATTCATTTTTCTGGCAGTCCATGGTATATTCAATATTCTTCTCCAACACCTTCAAAGGCATCAGATCTTTTTTGGTCTTCTTTATTCATTGTACAGCTTTCACATGCATATGAAGTGATTAAAAATACCATGGTTTGAATCAGGTGCACCTTAGTCCTCAAAGTGACATCTTTAATTTTTAATACTTTAAAGAGGTCTTTTGCAGAAGATTGGCCCGATGCAATATGTCATTTGATGTCTTGACTTTTGCTTCCATGGGATTTTGGATCCAAATCAAATGAAATCCTTGATGATATCAATCTTTTCTGTTTCTCATGGTGTCGCTTATTGGTCCAGTTGTGGGGATTTTTGTTTTCTTTATGTGGAGGTGTAATCCAGACTGGATGCTGTAGTCTTTGATCATCAGTAAGTGCTTCAAGTCCTCTTCACTTTCAGCAAGCAAGGTTGTGTCATCTGCATATAAAACACCCATTCTCGTCAAGTCGATTCCGACTCATAGTGACCCTATAGGACAGAGTAGAACTGCCCTATAGAGTTTCCAAGGAGCGCCTGGTGGATTCAAACTGCTGACCTTTTGGTTGACAGCCGTAGCACTTAACCACTATGCCACCAGGGTTTCCCACAGAGCACCTCGTGGATTCGAAATGTCAACCTTTTAGTTAGCCCCTATAGCTCTTAACCACTATGCCACCAGGGTTTCATCTGCATGTAGTAGGTTGTTAATAATGAGTCTTCTTCCAGTTCTGAAGACATGTTCTTCATACAGTCTTTTCTCAGATTATTTGCTTAGCATACAGATTGAATAAGTATGGTGAAAGGATACAACCCTGACACCCACCTTTCCTGATTTTAGACCACCCAGTATCCCTTTGTTCCATTCAAACAACTGCCTCTTGGTGTATGTACAGGTTCCTCCTGAGCACAATTAAGTGTTCTGAAATTCCCATTCTTCTCAGTGTTATCCATGATTTGTTATGATCCACAGAGTTGAATGCCTTTGCATAGTCAATAAAACACAGGTAAACACCTTTCTGGTATTCTCTGCTTTCAACCAAGATTCATCTGAGACATCAGAAATGATATCCCTCTTTCCAAAACCTCTTCTGAATCTGGCTTGAATTTCTGGGAGTTTTTTGACTATGTACTGCTGCAACCATTTTTGAATTATCTTTAGCAAAACTTTATCTGCGTGCAGTATTAGTATTATTCCACAATTCCCACACTCTGTTGGATCACCTTTCTTTGGGATGGGTACGAATTTGTATCTTTTCCAGTTGGTTGGCCAGGTAGCTGTCTTCCAAATTTCTTGGCGTAGATGAGAGAGCATGTCCAGCATTGCATCCATTTGTTTAAATATCTCAGTTGTTATTCTGTCAATTCCTGGAGCCTTGTTTTTTCACCAGTGCCTTCAGTGCAGCTTGGACTTCTTCCTTTAGTACCATTGGTTCCTGATCATATGATACCTATTGAAATGATTGAATGTTTACCAATTCTTTTTGGTCCAGTGACTCTGTGTATTCCTTGCATCTTCTTTTGATGCTTCCTGCATCATGATATTTTGTCCACAGAATCCTTCAATATTGCAACTTTAGAGTTGAATTTTTTTTTCAGTTCTTTCAGCTTGAAAAACGCTAAGTGTGTTCTTGCCTTTTGGTTTTCTAGCTCCAGGTTTTTACACATTTCATTGTATTACTTTATCTGTGGAGATGCCCTTTGAAATCTTCTATTTAGCTCTTTAACTTCATCATTTCTTCCATTCACTTTAGGTACTCTATATGCAAGAGCAAATTTCAGAGTCTCTTCTGACGTCCACTTTGGTGTTTTCTTTCTTTCCTGTCTTTTTAGTTACCTTTTTTTTTTTTTTCAATTTTATTGTGCTTTATACCACAAATTAGTTTCTTTTTCAAAATTTATACACACGTTGTTTTGTGACATTGGTTGCAATCCCCACAATGTGTTAGCACTCTCCCCTTTTCCCCTGTTTCCATTTGTCCAGTTTTCCTGTGCTTTCCTGCCTTCTCATCTTTGCTTTTGGGCAAGTGTTGTCCATTTGGTCTCATATACTTGATAGATCTAAGAAGAATATTCTTCACCTGTGTTATTGTTTGTTTCATAGGGCTGTTTACCGCTTGGCTGAAAGGTGAACTTTGGGAGTGGCTTCAGTTCTGAGTTAGAAGGATGTCTGGAGGCCATAGTCTTAGGGGTTCCTCCAGTCTCTGTCAGACCAGTAAGTCTGGTCTTTTTCATGAATTTGAATTTTATTCTACATTTTTCTCCCACTCTGGGAGCCTGTATTGTGATCTCTGTCAATGTGGTTGGTGATGGTAGTCAGGTACCATCTAGTTTTTCTGTGCTTAGGCTGGTGGAGGCTGTGGTTCATAAGGTCCATTAATCCTCTGGACTAATATTTTCCTTCTGACTTTTGTTTTCTTCATTCCTCTTTGCTTCGGATGGGATGGGATCAATAGATCTTAAGCTTTTAAGACCCTAGAAGCTACTCACCGAAGTAGGATGTAGAACATTCTCTGTATGAACTATTTTATGCCAATTGACCTAGATATTCCCCAAGACCATGGTTCCCAGCCTGAAGCCCCAGTAACCCGGCCTCTCAAAGCATTTGGATGTGGTAGGATGCTCCTATGACTGTGCCCCCTTTGTGCTCTATTATATGTATGAATATACATGTTGTACATACAAATATGTATGTAAAAATATCTATTCTAACCTATGTATGTACGTGGGTATACTCCTATACATTTTCCTTCCACTATTTTTTTTTTATTCAGCATACTTATCTGCTTATGTATCTGCTTACAAGTTATTATTTGTTTTTACTGTTGTCATAGGGTTGTATATTCTATAGTATTTATATGGTTACCTTTTTTTTCTTCCTGTTCCTTTAAAGTGCCAAGTTGTGCTCACTTCTTCTATATTATGTATTGTTTTTCCCTTCACCAGACTTAACTCTTGTCTGCTATCCAGCTAGTGATTTTCCTTCCATCCCTCGTAACCATCAAAGATTGTTTTTTTCTGTGTGTAAACCGTTTCTTGAGTATTTGTAATAGTGGTCTCATACAATAGTTGTCCTTTTGTGACTAACTTATTTCACTCAGCATAACGCTTTCCAGATTCATCCATGTAGTGAGATGTTGTGCAGATTCATCATTGTTCTTTTTCATTGTGTGGTATCCCATTATGTGTGTAACATAATTTGTTTATCTATTCATCTGTTGTTGGGTACTTAGTTTGTTTCCATTTCTTTGCTATTGTAAATAATGCTGCAGTGAACATGGGTGTGCCTATGTCTACTCATATGACGGCACTTATTTCTCTAGGATGTATTGCTAGGAAGTGGGATTGCTGTTTCATATGGTATTTCTATTTCTACCTTTTTATGGAATCACCATATCGTGCTTCATAATGGTTGCACCATTTTACATTCCCACCAGCAGGGTGTGAGAGTTCCAATCTCCTTATAACCTCATGAGTGTTCATTGTTTTCTGAATTTTAGATTAGTGCCATTCTTGCAGGGTTGAGATGGTATCTCATTGTGGTTTTGATTTGCATCACTGTAATGGCTAATTATTGCAAGCATCTTTTCATGTTGGCTGCCTGAATGTTCTCTTTGGTGAAGTGTCTGTTCATGTCATTTGCCCATTTTGTGATTGAGTTGCTTATCTTTTTATTGTTGAGTTGTTGAAGTTTTTTTTTTATATATTTTAGAGATTAAAACTTTATCAGATACATCGTTGCCAAAGGGTTTTTTTTTTTTTCTTTTCCCCCACTCTCTAGGTTTTCTTTTTCCCGTCTTGGAAAAGTCTTTTGATGAGCATAAGTATTTAATTTTCAGGAAGTCCCAGATACCTAGTTTATCTTCTGGAGTTGTGCATTTTTAGTTATGCTTGATATTCTATTTATGCTATAAGTTAGGGCCTCTAGCGTTGTCCATATATTTTATTCTGAAGTTTGTGTATTTTAATTTATTTTTTTATAGACATTCTTTCTTTTTTATTGTAATTTAGATGAATGTTTACAGAACAAACTAGCTTCTCATTAAACAGTTAGTACATATAGTGTTTTGTGACATTGGTTATCAACCCCACGATATGTCAACACTCTCCCTTCTTGACCTTGGGTTCCCTATTATTACCTTTCCTGTCCCCCCTGCCTTCTAGTCCTTGCCCCTGGGCTCATGTGCCCATTTAGACTCATTTTGTTTTGTGGGCTTGTTTAATCTTTGCCTGAAGAGTGAACCTCAAGAGTGACTTCATTACTGAACTAAAATGGTGTCTGGGGGCCATACTCTTGGGTTTTATCCAGTGTCTCTCAGGCCAGTAAGTCTTGTCTTATTTTATGAGTTAGAATTTTGCTCTACGTTTTTCTCCAGCTCTGTCCAGGAAACCCTATTGGGATTCCAGTCAGAGCAGTTGGCAGTGATAGCTGGGTACCATCTAGTTGTACTGGACTTAGTATGGTGGAGGCTGTGATAGTTGTGGTTCTCCCTTCCTCCCAATGAGATGTGACCAGTAGACTATCTTAGATGGCCACTCACAAGCTTTTAAGATCCCAGGCACTACTCACCAAAGTAAAATGTAGAACACTTTCTTTATAAACTACGTTATGCCAATTGAGCTAGATGTTCCCCCGAGATCATGGTCACCATGGCTCTCAGCCCAGTAATTTGGTTCCTCAGGGAGTTTGGTTTTGTCCACGGAGCTTATATAACCTTCTATTCCCATTTTGGTGAAAAATTTTATCAGGAATGGGTGTTGGACTTTATCAAATGCCTTTTTTGCATAGATTGCAATTATCATGTGATTGTTTTCCTTTGTGTTATTTATGTGACAGATTACATTGATTGGTTTTCTAATGTTGAACCATCCTTGTATACTTGGTATGAATCCTACTTGGTCACAATGTATTATTTTTTTGATATGATGTTTGATTCTTTTGACTAGAATTTTGTTAAGAATTTTTACATTGATATTCATGAGGGATACTGGTCTATTATTTTATTTTTTAATGATGTCTTTGCCTGGCTTTGGTATCAGGGCTACGCTGGCTTCATAGAATGAATTGAGGTATATTCCTTCCTTTTCTGTGTTCTGGAAAAGCTTGAGTTGTAATGGTGTCAACTCTTCTCTTAATGTTTGGTAGAATTCTCCAGTGAATCCATCTGGGCCAGGGGCTTTTTTTTTTTTGTTTGTTTGTTTACAGTTTTTTATGATCTCTTCAATTTCTTCTTTTGTTATGGATCTGTTTAGATTTTCTACTTCAGTTTGTGTTAGTTTTGGTAGGTAGTGTGTTTCTAGGAATTTGTCCATTTCCTCTAGGTTTTCAAATTTGTGGGAGTATAATGTTTTGTAGTATTCTGTTATGATCCTTTTTATTTCAGTTGGTTCTATTGTGATATCAGCCATGTCATTTCTTATTTGGGTTGTTTGCATCTTCTCCTTTGTTTCGTTTGTCAATTTGTCCAGTAGTTTGTTGATTTTATTGATCCTTTCAAAGAACCAGCTTCTAGTGCTTTTTGCTTTCTTTATCTATGATGTCCTTCCATAACTCGCCTGGTCTTCGGTCATTATTGTTCAGTGCACCAAATCTATTCTTTTTTTTTTTTAACATTTTATTGTGCTTTAGGTGAAAGTTTACAGAGCAAATTAGTTTCCCTTTCAACAATTTATACACAAATTTTCTCCTGACATTGATTGTAATCCCCTCAATGTGTCGGGGCTCTCTCTTTTTCCACCGTGGGTTTCCCATTTCCATTTATCTGGTTTTTCTGCACCTTCCTGCATTCTTATCTTTAGTTTGGGGTAGGTGTTGCTCATTTAGTCTCATATGCTTGATTATTCTAAGGATTACATTCCTCATGGGTGTTATTGTTTTTCTTATAGACTGTTTAATATTTGGCTGAAAAGTGAATTTGGGAGTGGCTTCAGTTCTGAGTTAGAAGGATGTCTAGGGACCCTAGACTTGGGTGGTCTGCCAATCTCTGTCAGACCAGTAAGTCTGGTCTTTTTTGTGAATTTAAGTTTTGTTCTATGATTTTCTCCTGCTGCCAGAACCGTATATTGTGATCCTGGTCACAGTGGCTGATGCCAAATCTATTCTTGAGATGGTCTCTAAATTCAGGTGGGAGATACTCAAGGTCATCCATTGCCTCTTGTTGATTTGTTTTAATTTTCTTCAGCTTCAACTTGAACTTGCATATGAGCAATTGAAGATCTGTTCTGCAGTTGGCCTCTGACCATTTCCGACTGATGATATTGAGCTTCTCCATTGTCTTTTTCCACAGACATAGTTAATTTGATTCTTCTGTATTCCATCTGGTGAGGTCCACATGTATAGTAACCATTTATGCTGTTAAAAAAAAGGTATTTCCAATGCATAGGTTGATGGTCTTGCAAAATTCTATCATGCAACCTCTGGCATCATTCTATCACCAAGGCCATATTTTCCAACTATGATCCTTCTTCTTTGTTTCCAACTTTTGCATTCCAATCACCAGTATATTATCAATGCAACTTGATTGCATGTTTAATTAATTTCAGACTGCAGAAGGTGGTTAAAATCTTTAATTTCTTCATCTTTGGCATTAGTGGTTGGTGTGTGTGACTATTCAATAATCATATTAACTGGTCCTCTTTGTAGGCATATGGATATTATTGTATTACTGATAGTGTTGTACTTCAGGATAGATCTTGAAATATTCTTTTTGACAATGAATGTGATGCCATTCCTCTACAATTTGTCATTTCCAGCATACTAGACCATATGATCGTCCTATTCAAAATGGCCAATACCAGTCCACTTCAGTTCACTAGTGCCTAGAATATCTATCTTTAAGTGTTTCATTTTATTTTAGTCTGTGGGTCAGCTGAACATTTCTTCAGGTCTCAGCTAGGCTTCTACAGTCACTATGAGTCAGGTAGGCAGATCTTGTGGTTTCAACTGTGCTGTCAGTATGGTTGGGAGTTAACTGGATGTATGCTGGTGTAGAATACCTTTGATTGAGATAACTGGGATCTCCTCCACATGGTTTATCATTCTCAGCAGGCTATCTTAGGTATGTTCCAAGAGTGTAAGCCCAGCCATGCAAGAGAGGAATCAAAGAGAAGTGTGCCATTCTCTTGAGACTTAACCTTGAACGTGGCGCATCATCACTTCTTTTGCATTCTCTTGGCCAAAACAAGTCTTGAGGCCAGCCCAGAATTGAGGTGGGAAGGGACTACAAAGTTCCAGGACAAAGGGTGTGGATATAGAAGGGTCATTAATTAAGAATCAATATACCGTGACACATGAATACATTTTTTTAAATATGGGAACAACACAGAAATAAATAGAACAAAAGAGAAAATTCCCCTTTACGTTTCTTCTTTTATTGTACTTTCATCCTAAGATTAACCATTGAAAATTCTGTATATTCTTTCCAGGCCTTTAAATATATGTATATGTGTGTATATACACATACATATGCTATATATATATATATATATATATATATATATATATATATATGTCCTATAAAAACAGTATAACCATTTTTATGTAATTAACTTGCTTGTTGTATGCATAACTATATCTTAGGATCTATATCTTCCCATGACAATATATATAGCTCTGGATAGACTTTACATTTTTATATAAACATTAATTACAAAATACTTCAAAAATATTTAAAAAATTAGAAAAATAAAAACCGATCTTCCCACATCCGGATTGAGCAATATAAATAGTTGTAACATGATTTCATCAGATCTTCTCCCTTTATAAATAGCATACTACAAATAGAAAATACTACCATTTATTTATTAATTGCCCCTTGTTTATGAACATTTAGGTCTTCTATTTTTCACCATTATGAACATTTCTTCAACGAAAATCCCACGTCTCCCTGAGCACAAGTATCAAGGTTTCTCTAGGCAGAGCACATACAGCTGTGAAATCGCTATGTTTTAGGGTGTATGCATCTACCTTTCCTAGATATTTCCAAATTTCTCTTCAAATGATTTGATACCAACTTCCTCTCCTACCAGCAGTATATAAGAGCTTCTCTGTATCTTAATCCATAAAAATTGACATCAGTCTTTTTAACATTAATCAACCTCATGGGTATGAAATGAGATTATATCATTAGTTATTTTGCCCTTCTTTGATTATTATTAAAGATGAGCATCTCCTCATGTATTTATTGGCCTTTGGGATCTTCTTTTCAGTAAAATATCAATACATATCCTTTATGCATTTTTCTGTGGGATTGTTTTGGCCTTTTCTTATTGATTTTTGCCAGTCCTTTGTTCTCAATGCTAATTCTCAGTGTCTTATTTACACTCACTTATCTTCTTTCAGCCTCTGGTTTGTTTTTTAGTTTCGCTTACATTTTTTTGGATGTCAAGATCGTAAAACGATTGCCTAAGTTTTCCTATTTTTCTGGAACAGTTTGAATTTGAGATGGATTATGGTAATTCTCACTTCTAAATTTCTTTTTCTACTGTTAAAACATTTTCAATGGTTTTTGCCTTTTTAGGGTATATTGTTGTTCTTAGGTGCTGTCGAGTCGGTTTCTATTCATAGAGAATCTGTATGTACAACAGAACAAAACATTGCCCAGTCCTGCACCATCCTCACAATCTTTGTTATGCTTGAGCCTGTTATTGCAGCCACTGTGTCAATCCATCTTGTTGAGGGTCTTCCTCTTTTTCGCTGGCCTTCTACTTTACCAAGCACGATACCCTTCACCAGGGACTGATCCCTTCTGAAAACATGTCCAAAGTATGGGAAACGTAGCCTTGCCATCCTTGCTTCTAAAGAGTGTTTTGGTCATACTTCTTCCAAGACAGATTTGTTCATTCTTTTGGCAGTCCATGGTATTTTCAATATTCTTCATCAACATCACAATTCAAAGGTTTTGATTCTTCTTCTGTCTTCCTTATTCATCACCCAGCTTTCACATGCATATGAGGCGATTGAAAACACCATGGCTTGGGTCAGGCGCACCTTAGTCTTCAAGGTGACAGATTTGTTTTTGAACACTTTAAAGAGGTCTTTTTGCAGCAGATTTGCCCAATGCAATACATCATTTGATTTCTTGACTGCTGCTTCCATGGGTGTTGATTGTGGATCCAAGTAAAATGAAATCCTTAACAACTTCAGTCTTTTCTTCATTTATCATGTTGTTGCTTATTGGTCCAGTTGTAAAGATTTTTGTTTTCTTTATGTTGAGGTGTAATCTGTACTGAAAGCTGTGGTCTTTGATCTTTAGGTTGTACTCTAAGCTTTGTTTCAGCCTTTCTGGTCTTGGATGTTTTTCTAGTTCTCTCTTCAAGGCCTGGCCAACACTTACTGGCAAGGTGCACAGTTCTAGCTGTCTGCTGGGCCAAGACGCAAGGCCAGGACTTCAGGCCCAGCCTCTGGGCCCCACATTCCGGAATAATCCACCTTTGGGCTGCCACAGCCCTGGCTTCAGTCACATTGCTGATTTTGACTTCCCTATTAATTTTTTTTTAATTTATGGCTCTTGAGAATTTCCTGTTTTTTTTTTTTTTTTTTCAAGTTCGGGTTACATTAAAATATTTATTTAGTTTTTTTTTTTTTTGAACCAATATACCAATATTGGTACATTTATATTAACTAAAGCCCACAGTTTATGTTAGGATTCATTCTTTGTGGTGCACAGTCCTGTGGCTTTTGACAAATGCATAATGTCACGTATCATATGGAGTAGTTTCACCGAAACAAAAAAACAAAAAAAAAACCAAATCCATTGCTGTCCAGTTGATTGCAACTCATATTGATCCCATACAGCCTGGACTTTGCAATGCTGTAATCTTCACGGAAGCAGACTGCCACATCTCTCTCCCATGGAGTAACTGGTGGGTTCAAACTGCCAACCTTTCAGTTAGCAGCTGATTGCTTAACCACTGCACCACCAGGGATCCTAGAATAGTTTTACTGCCCATAAAATGCCCTGACCTGTCTTGAATAATTTCTTTTATAAGGATCAGCATAAAGCTGATTCGTGTGAGGTGGAGGTTAAAAATATCCCAAATGTCCAACTTTTCGAAACAGCTGTATCACTCCATCATCTCTAACATCAACTACTCCTCCTCGCCTCAGTACTCTCCCTCCTGCCTTTGATTCTATAATTCATCCTTTCTCTCCTCTCCTCCTGAGCCCCTGGAAACTACTGATCCTTTTACTATCTCTATAGTTGTACCTTTTCCAGAATTATTTTGACTATATTTTATCCAACTTCCTGTGTGTCTGCAATCAGGGGAAGGTTCATGTCAGCTCACTCTGCCACATTGCTGGGAGCTCCCTGGAGAGGCTCAACACCCACATCCATGATTGCGGTTGGCACTGTTGGTGTCCCTTGGGTACAATTCTGACCTCAGGACCTCAATTTTATTTGTGTGTTAATAGCATTTAGCCCAGAAAGAGAGTCAGCTGACCTATCTAGAAAGATAAAGAAAGTATTAGTGTGTGTGTTCAGCTCAGGCATTTCATATTTAAACTTCCATCAAACTCACTGGTGAAATGAGTCGTCTAGAAAGAAAAATATTAAGGTCATGCCTTCCTTAGACAAATGGGAAGCTCTTTTGGCAAATGTCTAAATCATTCCCCGTTAGAATGTAAATTTGTCTATTCATCTACTGTCTACTGAGGTCATGGCCAACTTGCCCCCATTTGCAGCCTGTGTTCTGTGAACATGACTCTGTAGGCCTAATTTCAGCTGTCTTGCTGCCTTTCATACCCAGCCTCAACTGGAGAGAGGAAAAGAATAAGTTTTCACCTTGAATTACCTGAAGAGCCATCGGTCCTTGTAAAAGTCAAACAGAGTCTGGGGCCATAATTTAATGTTTTGGCAATGGAGAAGACTGACCAAAATGATCCAAACATCAACCCACTTTTTAAGTAAAATGTTGTGTAAGCCTGGGTCAGCCCCGGGGCAACAGAGGTACAGTTCTGATCTTACCATTATGATGGCTATCTGAAGTTTGAGGACCTTGGACTGCCTTGCTTCCCATCAGTTTCCTGCCTCTTGACAGCACACAGTCTTTACCACCAGCTGCAGCTACTTCTTTCAGCCAGTGCCCACAAGATGAGAGGCTGACCCTGTATTCCACACTCCCTGGCTGTTTGCTCTGGGAAGCAGAGATGTGGGGACACCTTACTCAAGCCCTTTGCACTGGATACAACTGAATTATGTCCTCTCTTTCTGCGTGATGGACTGGTGTGATCTCAGTATCCGAATTCCTGAAAACTCAATGACCCTGACCCCTGGTAGTTGTCGGTGTGTCAAACCTTTCCTCATTGACTGGGCTCATGAGGTCCAGGATTCCTATCCACACTCTAATTTGAGAAGCTCTAGAGTGTTGCTAAGAAGCCCTGGTGGTGCGAATGATTAAGCACTCTGCTCCTAACCAAAAGATTTGAGGTTTGAACCCATCCAGAGGCTCTTTGAGAGAAAGACCTGGCAATCTGCTTCTGTAAAGATTATAGTCTAGAAAACCCTGTGTGGCAATTCTACTCTGTCACATGGGGTCACTGTGAGTTGGAGTCAACTTGATGGTAGCCAACAACCACAGAGAGTTGCTACTGAAAGTGTGGTCCAAGGACCAAGCAGCATTCATATCATGTGAAAGCTTAATAGAAATGCAGAATCTTAGGTCCCACCCCAGAGGTACTGAATGTGAATCTGCATTTTAACAAGGTCCTCAAGGGGTTCATATGTGCTACTCCACTTAACTGAATTTCGACTCGGTATTGGGTATCAGTATAAGGCAGGGCCCTTTCTTAAAACAATGAACCCCACAAGATGCTTGAGATAGTCCCCTTCACACCTCCCACAGGCTGCAAAGGCTGACAAATCCCAAGATCGGCAGGGAATACAGCAGGCAGCTGTCTCAAGTCCCAAGAACTGAAGGTCAGATGATGACGATCTGGATGCAGGATCCAACTGAATGAATAATTTCTCAAATAATTTCTTTTGTAAGGATCAACACAAAGCTGGTTCCTATGAGGTGGAGGTTAAAGTTGTCCCAAATATCCAGCTTTTCCAAACAGCTGTCACACTGCACCATCTATAACATCAACAACTCCTCCTCCCCTCAGTACTCTTCCTCCTGTCTTTGGGTTCTGTAATTCGCTGCAATGTCTCACAGAACTCTTGAACTGTATCTCAAGGAAATGGCTCACATGATTGTGGAGGCTGGCATGTCCCAAGTTTGTGGGTGAGGCACCAGGCTGGAGGTTTCTCCCAACCCACCTGGCTGCAAGGGTTTAGGAACCCAAACCAACAGGCTCAAGTGGCTGCAGATACTGTAGGAGGGATAGTTAGTATCAGAATTGGTAAAAAGGCTAAGGGGTAGAGGCATGTCTGACCTCTGCCTTGTAGGAATCAGCCTTGGGCTGATGCTGATGGTGATTCTCTCTCCCTCTTTGAGAAGTTAGAGGAAGTCAGACAATGCCTCCTTGCCATTTTTACAGTTTGAAGATCAGTGCTTATCGTGAGTCTGTGTTACTGATGGAAATGTGGTTCTCACTCAGGTGTGTTCGCCTAAGAGAATAAGGTGAGAACCAATGAGTCCTATCTTTGCTGTGCCTGCCTCTGACCTTGACTACAACTCGAGTCTTCTGGACCAAAAAATGTTTAATTCCACCTCCCTGGCCCTGGCTGTGTTGGGGATTTGCCCCAGAGCACTCATATACTCCTCATGGCCCCCAACTCCTGGTGAGAGCACAGGCCAAGGCATTGGGCATATTACTATGGAGCAGAGCAATGTGAGGTCCAGGTGAAGTCCAGGACCTTGGCCTTATTAGCACTGACCTCAAACTGAACATGTCATTGCGAGGACGCGTGTCAGGTAATGAGTGCTTAAGCGCCCACTGCTTTCAATTAGAATGAATGATTGGCAATATGGTATCAGCCCTCAAGCGACTTTTGTAGCCTGAGATGGGGAGATGATATAAGCAAACGAGGACAAAAAACATGTGGAATGGAAAAAAATAATAGATTTGTAGGCCTGTGAGGTGGTTATCTTGACCACATGGGGAATACTTCAGTATCAGCTCATTTGGTGATTTAAAAATAGGCATGGTCCCAATATGGTAACAATAGACCTCCATACAAACTATCTTCTTTGGCTGGAAGTGTGGATGTTTGGGATTTGTTTGGCCATGTAATCAACCCATCCATAAGGTAGTTTTCCAACTTAAAAATTTTGAAAAGTCCAGAGAAATCACTTCCCCAAGTTCACTACCCAGATAAAAGTTTATGAGGTCTGAAAATTTTTACTAATCCTCTCAAATTTTTACTCCAGTCCGGATGAAGGAAAGGAGTGCAGAAAGATATACCCAAAGAACATTTTAATTTTAAGCCAAATTTCAGTTTTTAAAGAAAAGGCAAGTTTTTGTTTATCCTATATATTTGGAAGAAAAATCTATGCCCTACTTGACATAAGAGTGGAGGGATTTGTCAACAGCTTTTTTAAAAAGAAGAATTGCCTCTCGGCAGATGAGATTTACATTTTTAATGCTGATGTGTAAATTTGTAAATCCAACAAACTTGTGAGTTCATAGCTTTTGCAGCCTCTGCTGCATTAAAATGTTATCCTGCTTGCTATTTTTCTGAAAGTAAAAATGAACTATTTAAAAAATCACCTGAACTTGCCCTGTTGATGTTGCAGATTCAAATAAATGTAAATTGAGGCCATTTCTAGAAAGGGCTTTAATTTGTTTTGCTTCTAGCAAGATTCCATCTCAGGCAGGGTCAGAACTGCTGCTGCTCAAGCTGAAGAGACCGGCAGGATATGTTACGTGTCCTTTTGGCTGGTAAGGTGTCATAGTGGTGCAGTGGTCAAGTGCTCAGCTGCTAACAGAAGGTTGGTGGTTTGAACCCACCAACTGCTCTACGGGAGAATGATATGGCAGTCTGCTTCTGTAAAGATTACAGCCTTGGAAGCCCTATAGGGAAGCTCTACTCTGTCCTATAGGGCTGCTATGAGTCAGAATTGACTCAAAAGGAAAAGGGTTTTTTTTTTTTTTTTTTTTTTGCCTGGTGTGGCAGTGCATGGGTACTGGGAAGACTACATGAATGAAGCAGAAATGGAATCTGTTGTCAAAGAGCTTGTGGTTGAATATGGGAGACAAGACATGATACAAACCATTTTAATATGTGGTTGAAAATCATTGTTGTAGGAGATTTCAGAAGTGCTGTGGCTGTTCAGAGAAGGAAAGGGGAATTAGAGGGTAAATCAATTCTCAGCAGAGGAGGGAACCAACCGGCTGGGCCTGGATGGATAGCTAGAATTTGAATGTGGATCATCTTCCTGTATAAAAACCTGCTGAGAAGTTGATGTTGATGAACTAAAATGTGTAAACCTGTATGCCTCATAGCATCGCCTTTGTTTCAAGGTAGTGGCAAACAAATAGCCCTGACAACCGACCAAGCAAGCCAGTAATCATATACAGAGTCCCTTTTTCAATAACATAATCTGCAGTGACTGTATGGCGGGCACTGGCTCCAGGCTGGGCTCTTAGCCGGGACACCCAGCCAAGCAGCAAACGGTCCAACTGGACAGAGTAGAAAATACCCTCAAAGGAAAAGAAAGGACAGAAAACAAATTGACCCAAAATGAAAATTGCGGGAGACAGCCAAAACTTGACAAGAGAATATTACAGCATAGCCAGGTGTCTTAGTTTGCGTGTGCTGTCCTATCAGAAGTCCCACAAATGGGTGGCTTTAAAGAACAGGAATTTATTGTCTCAGAGTTCGAGACTAGAAGTCCAAATCAGGGCATCGGCTCTAGGTCAGGTCTCTCCTTGTCGGTAACTCTGGGAGTTTTTTGATGTTCCTTGGTGTCTTCTTCCACCTGTGTGTGTGTCCCTTTATTTATTCTGCTATTTTTATAACTTGAAAAAGTGATTTGATGCATTTGAATTATGGTTTTGGTGAAGAATATTGAATATGCCATGGATTGCTAAAAGAATGAACAAATCTGTCTTGGAAGAAGTACAGCAAGTATGCTCCTCAGAAGTGAGGCTGGTGAGATGTCATCTCTTGTACTTCGGACATATTCTCAGGAGGGACCAGTCCCTGGAGAAGGACATCATGCTTGGTAAAGTAGAGGGTCAGCAAAAAAGACGAAGATCCTCAACAAGATGGGTTGACACAGTGTCTACAACAATGGGCTCAAACATGGCAGGAATTGTGAGGATGGCACAGGACTGGGCAGTGTTTCGTTCTATCGTACATAGGGTTGCTATAAGTTGGAACTGACTTGGCAGCACCTAACAACAACAACAACAACAGAAGTGATTAGGTTTAGGACTCACTTTACTCTAGTATGATCTCATTAGCATAACAAAAGAAAACTCGATTTTCAAACAGGATCACATTTACAAGTACTGGGGCCAGAACTTCAATACATATTTTTGGGGGGTACAAATTCAATCTTTAACACTAGGAGTAAGAATGTGCTTACCATGAGGCCACACAGTAGAACACTTCAGTTGGTGTTCTTCTTTGATCTCTTTTATTTAGTGAGGAGCGGGGGCCCTTGTCTACATGGTGACAACAGAGATGATGGATTCTGGTCTTAGTTCTGCCACCATGAAGTCATGTGACCATTTCATGAAGTACTCAGAAGTGCCCACCAGATGCAGCCAAGAAGGCTCCAGGGACTATGGCACCAGGGAATAGGAGCAGATGAACCATTCAGCAAGCAGCTCCACAGCTGAGAAAATTTTGCTTAAAAAATTGGGTCAGACTGGCGTAGTAACTACAATCAGAAACCTGCAAGAGGAAACACTATAAACATGTTAGCCTGGCAAAATTGATTGTTTTAAAAATGAAGATGAAACAATGGATCAAAAGAAAACCAAAAAACCAAACCCAGTGCCGTCAAGTCGATTCCGATGCATAGCGACCCTATAGGACAGAGTAGAACTGCCCCCTTGAGTTTCCAAGGAGCGCCTGGTGGATTTGAACTGCTGACCTTTTGGTTAGCAGTCATAGCACTTAACCATTACGCCACCAGGGTTTCCATGGATCAAAAGAAGCAATGCTAAATATCCTCTGGTCTGATAGAAATGGGATGAGGAATTGGAATTGTAGATGGTGTAGGAAAGGTTTTATTTTAAACCTGAAAAGACAAGACTTGTTTTCCCTTAGGTTTCATTTTTTTTTTTTTTCAGTCTCAGGTTCATTGCCATGTTACAAGGGAAGGAGAAAGGCCCCCGTTCCACCCCAGAGGTTGGGTTAGCCGGTGACACTAATCGTCCCAATCAGCTCCCTGAAGGCTGTTTTCTTTGCAAACTTAATTTTAGCTGTGAAATCATTAAGTCTCAGAGGATGCTGGGTGACACACATTGCTATAATTATTACTGAACCAGGCCTGGAATGGTCAGCTCCATTGGATAGGATGTGGCACTAATAAGAAACAACATTGTGGATGTAATTTCAAGCAGGCCATTTAGCTTCAACAGAGGGGAAAAGCTGTATTTCATGAATGTATACCATCCCTGTCCAATAGTCTTGCAAAAATAATGTTTTGACGTGGATAGAGACTGGGAGAGAATGTGGTTGGGTGGTCGTTGTGGCCCATTAGCATAAGGGCCATAGCACAAAGCATGTGCCCTACAACCAATGGGTCTCAAGCTCATGTGAGGGTGTCATTGTCATATGATAAGGATAGTGTTTTGCTGTTTTATGTAAAAATAACTATACCAATAGTAAAGCTTCCACTGTCTGAATACTTACTGTGTGCTAGTCATAGTAGAAAGCACGTTGCATGTATTATCTCATTTAATACCCATAGCAGCCCATGAGGAGATACTATTGTTTCCATATTACAAAAGAGGAAACCTAATTTCTAAAAGGTCTGAAGACTTGCTCAGTATCACACAACTAGGAAATAATGGAATCCCTGGGTGGTGCTAATGGTTAACAAACTTGACTGCTAACTGAAAGATTGGAGGTTTGAGTTCACCCAGAGGCACCTTTGAAGAAAGGCCTGGCAATCTACTTCTGAAAGGTCATAACCATTGAACACCCTATGGAGCACAGTTGTACTCTGACACACATGGGGTTGCTGTAAGTTGGAATCGACTGGGTGGCAACTGGTGCTGGTGGTAGTAAATGATAGTTCGAAGACCTAAATCAAAAACCAAATCAGACCCATTGCCAGCAGATCAGTTCCTAACTGTAGCAATCCTATAGGACTGAGTAGTACTGCCCCATAGAGTTTCCAAGGCTGTAATCTTTACGGAAGCAGATTGCCAGATCTCTTTCCCATGGAGTGTTCTTTTTTTAGGTGGGCTTAGCATGGCGGAGTGGGAGTGGGTTCCTCAAACCTAGAAATTATTTTTAAGAAAAATCTGTGAATTTGATTTTTTATCAGAATATTTGAAAATCACATTAGTCATACGTTTCATGCCAGAGCATCAACACAATAAACAAAGTCCCTGATGAAATTGTGGCCTTTCCTTAAAACCCAAGGCATTGAACATTTTATGGCTTGCCGTGCTTGGAAAGAAGTCAGTCTCATAGAAGACTGAAGGTTATGATGCTTGACTTTTAATAGTCATCTTTTCATAATCAGGTGGTAATGATGTTAGACATGATTCATTGACCTCTTACTGTGAACTGGGCATTGCCCCAAGTGCTTTGTGTATTATCTCATTTAATCCACAGGATACTGAGACACAGGCAGTTGAAGCTTAGGGAGTCAAGGTCAAAGAGCTAGTAACTGAGGAACCAGGATGTGCAACCTGGACCCTCTGGCTTCAGGGTCCAAGTTCTTAGCCACTAGGGTTACTGTCTCTCTTTGATGCTTTTTCTTTACTGATATTTGGTACTAAATATTTGGCCATGTGACCATTCGTTTTCAAGCAAGTTACCCTCTCTTTATGGAATTTCTTCATGAATAGATCAAGAGAACTTCTATTATTACTTCTAAACTATTGAAATAGAAGATAAATGACTTAATTTTACAATTCCCTTTAATTTTTTTAGATAGAATATTTTCAAAGGGAATACGATTTTTGTACTCCCATGGATGTTCGTAGCCGTGTTTGGGTAAGGGCTGCTGGGTGTCAGTGCACTCACTACTTCATCTTATGACCCTCTCCTTTTCTTAAGGTGCCAGAGTTTCTATTTCCTCACTTTTAGCTCATGCATATGCATATTCAGTGTATACTTTGTGTACTCAAATCACGATAGCTCCCAATTTGTCCGTATATTAATTTAGTGTATAGGCTTTGCTGCTGTGAAAATGAAACCACAATATATCATGTCTCAGACAACATAGATGTTGTTTGGAAAGGCAGTTCTGGGAGGATGGGTGGCTTGGCTCCATAAGGTCTCCTGAAGACAGAGACCCAGGTTCTTCCTGCTTTTTACTGTGCACCCCTGGGGTACTGCTCCCTTCTCTGTGCTCAGACGTGGCTCACACAAACAATTTCCTTGTACAATTGTGCTCTGCTGGCCAAAATTGATACCCTATTGGCCAAAATTTAAACCTGTGGCCATGCTCAGTTAGCTACAAAAGAGGTTAGAAAATGTACGGTTGTGATAGAGCATTCATAGCTCTCTGGCGGCTCCTTACTGGAAAGAGAGAAGGGAGAATGGACACTGGGGATAAATAATAAACTTTTCCACAGTCTCCCCTCTGGCATTCGAGTATCCCGTCTCATCTTCATCCCACACAGAGAACATACTCATCTTCTCTCCAAAGAAGACAAACCAATGTGCATCCAATTACTATACCCAGCTGAGAATCCAGGCCTCTGGGAGATGTTCATACCTCTCCATGGGTCAGATGTGGCTCTAGTAACCTCTACACTGAGAGACGAGTGATCTGCTACACAATGCCCATTGGGAAAGAGGAGAATGACAAACACACAGCAGAGAGTAGATGGTGAAAGAAAAAGAAAATTTCCTTTTTTTTTTTTTAGATGGTAGTAGCTATCAATTGTCTTAGTCTGGGGTCTCTAGAGAAGCAAAACCAGTACAGCGAATAAATACAAATATATATAGAGAGATATCAAGAAAATGGCTCACGTGGTTGTAGAGGCTGGAAAGTCCCAAATCCATGGGTCAGAATGGAGGCTTCTCCTGGCTCACAGGCTGCAGACACCAAGGAATCCTGAGATTGGCAGTCAAGACGGTAGGTAAGCTGCTAACTCAAGTCCCAGGAACTGTAGGTTAGATGAACAGGATCCAGCTGCAGGATCCAGAGTGAGCAAAAGCTCATGGGCCTTGCCAGAAAGCCCACCTATATTGAATACAGGCCACACTCCCAAGGAAACTCCCTTTCAACTGATTGGCTACTCACAGAGGATCCCATCATGGAGGTGATCACATTGTATTGGATCTTATCATAGAGGTGATTACATCATTATACAACTGCCAAACTATACTGTAACTTCCATGAATGTCATGGTTTAGCCATGTGGACACATAACCTTATGATCGCACTCATGTTGCTGGGTGGGAATGGCTTGGCAGCCCTTATTAGCCCTTCTTGACCACCCTTGGTCCAACTCTCTGGGAGTAACTCCCTTGTCCATTGTCCTTAGAGGCTCTTGTCTCTGGTGTCCACATCTGTGGTGATTGTTGGAGAATGTTCTTTCTTTGCTTGCTGCTCACCTTTTGCAGCCTGCTTTCTTCTAGTGCAGGTTTGGGGGACTGAGATTTGGTTTAGTGACTGGACCTGTCCCCATTGAGTTGATTCCGACTTCCTGGTTTTGTTGGCCAGCTCTTGGTTTTCCTTGGCAATGCAATTTCCTCAAAAATTCCAGCCAGTTCTGTGTGAAAGCAGTCATTGGCTATAGTTCTTAAGCCTGCAGAGTCACCTTTTTATTTATTGGTTTTCATGGGCAGCCCATTCATTCTGCTCTCTCTCATTAAGTTTAAGAGCTTCTATCTCGAAGTCATCTGAAGCAATAGACTTGGATGGGAAAACTACCCCTAAATCCCACCTGAACTTCTGCAGCTGGACTGGTTCCCAGTGTGTGGCCCAGGAGAACACTGAATAGGAGGTTCTTGAAATAGGCTCTGGGTGACAAGCTTATCTGCTACTGCTTGGGAAATAGAAGCACTTGATTTTTCTACCTGTGATTTTCTTAATAGGGGTGTAATCTTTTCCAGTTATTTTTGCAAGTATGTTAAAATTTGCAAGGAGAGACAACTCCGTCCAACTTCTCCATTTCTCACCAGTTCTTGTAGAAATGCAGGCTGTCTGTGCACATAGTGTGCTTTCCAAGGCACATCATGTGAGGGTTTATTTGGCAAAGCCTAGCAGGGGTCACCAACAACCTGGGTGGCACAAACAGTTTGCACTTGGCCACTGAAAGGTTGGCAGCTTGAAGAAAGGCCTGAAGATCTACTTCAGGCAGATTATAGCCATTGAAAACCCCCACGGAGCACATTTCTACTGTGACGCACATGAGGCCACCATAAGTTGGAATTGGCTTGATGGCAATGGGTTTGGTTTTGGTTTTAGCAGGGATCACCAGGTTCCCAGTGTGCAATAACCATGTCCTCACCACCTCTACCTGGTTACTAAGCCAATGCCAGCTATTTTCGCTTTTGTTATGGTAATATCCCACGTCTAGGCAGCAACTTCTATGTTAGGATATAGGCTAAGCTTCTGTCACAAGGAGACCCCCAAATAGAGTGGCTTAAACAAGATGCGAGTTGATTTGTTTCTCACCTAATATCTTTGAGGTGTGCAAGTAGACTGGGGTGGGTTGGGCTTCTGCTCTGCCAGGTCCCAAGAGGTGGCCCTCAGCTGCAGCATTGAAACTGGTTTACATCGTGTTCCCATTCCCACTGTGGGGCAGGAGGCCAGAGTAGGAGACAAAGTGGAGTGTAAACAGTCCCCTTACTAAAACATGCACTGGAATTTACACAGCCCATTGGCCAAAACCTAGTCCTTTACTGACACCTGGATGCAAAGGAGGCTGGGTGCAGGGGTGGGGTGCGATATAGACTCTGGCTGGGCAGATGTGTACGTAAATGTGATAAAATAATGAAAGGAAGAAGCAAATGTGGATACTGGGGGGTCAGATAGCAGTCTCTACTGCAATGTCACTGACTTATTATAAAATGAGGTTAAAATGTTACCGGGCTTCTCGCACGTTCTTAGATCCCTTCTTCATAAGGAGCCTATACGTCATAGAATGTGAGAGGAAAGAAAAATATGCTCTTGGTCCAGTTGCTCATTCATCTCTCTCTCTCTCTGTGTTCTTACAAATACAATGTGTGCTCAGCGTCAAGATAAAATACCGCAGGACAAGTAATCAACTGTTTTAAGTTCAAATATCCATCATGTGTGGAGTTCTTCCATCAACCACAGTGTAATCCCATCAACAGTGCACCTGGAAGTGTCTGGTTATATAACTAATGCCAAGTAGCCTGACTGAGGCAGTTTTCGTCTTTTCTCCATACTGACATTGTTAGCAGCCCAGACAGAGTATTTCAGGCCCCAGGCACCACTAGCACAGGGGTTGGAGGTTCAAACCCTCCCAAGGTGCATTGAAAGAAAGGCCTGGCAATCTGCTTCTGAAAGGTCACAGCCTTGAAAACCCTGGACCAGTTCCACTCTGCACACATGGGGTTGCCATGAGTTGGAACTGTCTTGACAGCAACTAACAACAACAACAGCAACAACCAATAACGTGTGCATGACAGCACACGTCCTGTGGGGTGAAGGGATAAAACTCTTGAGTTGAGTGGCCAGCTCACCTGTCTGACTCTCTGCTACCCCTGTAAACAAAACTATTTTCTAAGTTTATATTGAAAAGCACAGTTTATTTAAGATGAAAGGAAAAGGAAAACATAGAAGACTCATAATACCTGGAAAAGTTAGTAAATTGGAAAATGTAGTTTGAAAGTTATGCATAAATATTGTTTTCTGATGTGATAAATTCATCTGGACACCAGTAAGCAATTTATTCTTTATCCTGGCTAAACTCTGTTATCATTCCCAACACACATGCAAGTGTCAAAATTCATATCTGAGTGCATGTGTGTGTGTGAGAGAGAGAGAAAGAGCACATGCTTTGATGGTACTCTAAGTTGAATTGTGTCTCCCCAAAAAGGTATGTTTAAGCCCTTACCTTCAGTAATTGTGTATGTGACCTTACTTGGAAATAGGATCTTTGTAGACATAATTAAGTTCGCATGAGGTCATACTGGAGTAGGATGGGCCCTAATCCAATATGACCTGTGCCCTTAGGAGAAGAAAAGAGACACAGAACCAGACAGACATGCAGAGAGAAGACAGCCAAGCAAAGAGTAGGGAGAGATTGAAGTTCTGTTGCCATAAGCCAAGGAATGCCTGGGGCTACCAGAGCTGGAAGAGACAAGGAGGCTCTTTGCCTAGAGTCTTCAGAGAGAGTATGGCCCTGTCAACATTTTGAATTTGGATTTTCAGCCTCCAGAACTGTAAGAGGATACATTTCTGTTGTTTTAAGCCACCTGGTTTGTGGTACTTTGTTATGACACTTCTAGGAGGCTAATATAAAAAAATATATATATAGGTGGGGACAATTCTGAAATTATGTTTCTGACTTGAACAGAGGGGGAAAGAGACAGAGAGATGGGGAGAGGTGTCTCAGCCATCTGCTCAGGAGAGTTCTGTAGGGGTCTCTGGCCGCATTCTCCATTAACTGATTGAACAAGTAGCTTTATTTCTGATGGTTTGGCTCTTGTTCCATTCCAGCCTTGAAATTGTTGTTCTCCTCCCCATTCCCACGTAGCATCTCCTAGACTTTTGTCAGTTTTAGTTGCCACCTTCCTGTTTGAACATTGAGGAGTCTTGGTTCTGGCATGTCTGGGTTTCCCAAATTCCACCTAGTATCTTTGGACCTTCACTCTTGGCACACCCTTGTTCTGGGGTGGGCTGGGTCTCCGCCGAGTTGTGAGCTTTGCCTTCATGCCCATCACTTCCTTTCTCTCTTCTTTCTGAATCTTTTCCACTGAAGTCTTCCTCTTCAGCCTAAACCCCTGGGTAACTGAACGTGACCTCCACAAGCATGGTGTTTCTTGGTAGCCTCATGTTCTGTTCTTAAGACGTGTGCGTATTTTGCATTCTAAAATATAATTTATTCATTTGTTGAAATATACAAACAGCTTAAATTGCCACCAGGTAAAATATTTATCTCCCTTTGCCTCAAACTTTGAAGTGAAATCCAATTTGCAGGAAAATAGGCCATGTTTATCCTGTAACTTTGCACTGTCTCATACCACATGGCTCCGAGGGAGTAAAAGTATTCTAGCTTGAGAAACACATATGAATTAGTCAAAGCAATTAATCTCTAATTCTGGAATTTGAGCTTTTTGAAGGGGCAAGGCTTTCTTATTGTTAGCTGCCTTTGAGTTGGCTCCTGACTTATGGAGCCTGACCACGTGCACGATGAAACTAAACACTGCCCAGTCCTGTGCCATCACCATCATAGTTTGCAAATCAGACTATTGTAATCTGTAGGGTGTTCATTTTTGCAAGTAGATTGCCAGGCCTTTCTTCCCAGTCCATCTTAGTCTGGAAGCTCTGCTGAAGTCTGTTCAGCATCATAGCAACATGCAAGCCTTTAATGACAGATGGGTAATGGCTGCACATGGGAGCACTGGCCAGGAATCTAACTGGTACTCCCACGTGGAAAGCCTCTGGACCACCAATGCCTCCATGAATCTCTTATCCCATTGCTATCTAGTTGATTCTGACTGATAGGGACCCTGTAGGAGAGAATAGAACTTCCTCATAGGGTTTCCAAGGCCACAATCTTTACGGAAGCAGACTGCTACATCTTTCTTCCATGGAGCGGCTGGTGGGTTCAAACTGCTGACCTTTTGGTTAGTAGCTGAATGGTTTAACCACTGTGCCACCAGGGCTGCTTGTACCTCTCTTAGAGATCTACAGATCTTAGCACAGAAAGGCTGCCTCCTCGTAGGTTCTTGTCCAACCAACAGTCCTAGTCTCTGCCCATGCCTGTTTGTCACCTGTGTGTGTTCATTACCTCTTTCCTGATCTTAACTGTAGGCCCAAAAGACCTGATATTGCTGTCAGTGGTCCTCGAAAGTTATCTTGTACTATTTAGTAGTCCTATTACTATTTAATATCTCCAGTCATTTGAAGGCCCATTTTACTCATTTACCCTTCAAATCTTTAATCTTGCTATTTTCTCTGACTTAGAAATTGTTGGAATGTTCAGTTTTAACTCTGTGGTTTAACCTCTGTGTATGCCATTATTGAAATCAATTTTTAAAAGTCATATGCTTGCTGTGGCAACCCATCACTAAACATTTTTATGAATGATTTACAACGGGGCTGAATAATTACATTTTGTGGCCATAAGACTCTTAGTTGATGTTGGAGTTAGAGGGATAGGCCATTTCTTTGCCTTTTCTTACGTGTGTACTAGGATTATGTATTTTTATACATGTCTTATAATATAAAAGCATTTTGAATAGCATCTTTGAGAACTCTGGAGGATTCTGTCCCCACCCACACTTCTTTATATTTTATTCCTTAAGTATTGGGAAAGTACCTGGTTAAGTTTCAGTATGATTGCCATGAGCAGTTGTACAGGGCATGCAAGAGGAGTAATTTCTTGCCCCTCTAACGTTGAGAATGAGGGGACAGGATGAACATGTATTAACACGTATTTCAAGGGTTAATGGTTAAAGTGTGGAGTGATTATTTCTTCATTGTCTCCATATACATTCACTAAGTTCCTCCTTTGTTTCAAACACTGTGCCATGTCTGGAGATATGGTTGTGGAGTAAGTAGACATGGTGAATCAGGGGGATAACCCAACATTTACTGAGCACTTACTACATGCTAGGCATCGTTCTGCATTCTTCATATAACTCTTCATCTTTACAGTAACATTATAAGACATGGAATATTTTTACAGCTAGTAAGTGTTGGAACCAAGATTTTGCCCTAAACCTATCTCCATAGTACAAAATTTTGACTTCTACCCTGTCTTCTTTAAATAATTAACTGGTATATAGAGATTTACCAACCTCCTACAAACTGTGGTAACTGAAAAGAAGGAAGAGGACAGGATACTCTGAGAAAATAATTAGGGGTTTGTCTTGGGTTCTGTAGAGAAATGCAACCAGTGAGATAGATGGATAGGTGGATAGTTAGATGGATGGATAGGTCGGTCGGTCAGCCGGCTGGCTGGTTGGTCGGTCGGTCTAGGGTTCAAAGCTTGGTTCTGTGGACGTGACGCAGTGTTTGGGACACAGGAGGAGCTTAGTGAATATATGTGGAGAGAATGAAGAAATAATCACTCCACACTTTGTTAACTATTAACCCTTGAAATATGTGTTGATACATATTAATGGTGTCTTCTTGTTCTCATGGTTAGAGGGCAGGAAATTATTCCTTTTGTATGCCCTGTACAACTGCCCGTGGTGACCATACTTAACCATAACCAGGTACTTTCCCAATACTTACAGAACAAAATGTAGAGAAGTGTAGGTGGAAACGGAATCCCCCAGAGTTCTCAATTTTACATACATATATATATATGTACACATATATGTATATATAGAGAGAAAAATTTATTTCAAGGAATTGGCTCACGTGATTGTAGGGGATGGGCAAATCCAAAATCCATAGGCCAGGCAATAGCCTGAAGATTCCTGCTGGCTCACGGGATTGTGTATGTGTGGGTATGGGGACAGTGGGGGAATATCTGGCAAGTTCCAAATCTGTAGGTCCAATGACAGGCTGGAGACTCCCACAGGCTTGCATCTCAAAATCTGTAGGTCAAGTGGCAAGAAAAGTGAAGAGTAAGAGTGTCATGGCAAATGTCTATTTACGGTCTGGAGGCAGAACACACCATAGGAAAACTCCCTTTTTCCTCTTAAGGCCTGCAAGTGAATGACTGAGACTCACCCCTATTAGTCTATTTTAAAAACAAGCAAACAAAAACCTCATTGCTGTCGATTCCAACTCATAGCCACCCTATAGGACAGAGTAGAACTGTACCCATCAGGTTCCCAAGGAGTGGCTGGTAGATTCGAACTGCTGACCTTTTGGTTAGCAGCTGGACACAACCACTGGTGCCACCAGGCCAACTGATGTAATAACATGTAATTATGCTATAACTAGACTAGTGTTTTACCAAACAGCTGGTCACCATAGCCTAACCAAGTTTACACATAAAATTAGCCATCACAGGTCCTAAGAGATGTGGATCCAAAAAACACATGAAGAATGGTTAGAAGTAGAAGTGAAGTGTTAGCAGAAGAGAGACTGGGCCACATGAAAGACCTTGGTGTGATCAGCTATGTTTTCATGGGCTGGAGTAAATTTCCAGCTAACCTTCATCTGATCATCCATTTCTGTCCTCTTAACTCTTCCCAGGGTGTACTATTTGCCTGCATCACTCTTCTCGGCTGTATGATTTTATAGAAGTTAGTCAAACCCTGTACTTTCTTTCATTTAAAAGCTTTTGAAGCATGTCCCCTTTAGGATGCTTCCTGGAGAAAACACAGGGGAGTGTATTTCCATTACTTGCTTTCTGCTGGGGCCTAATTTCCATTTCATCTGTCCTTGGTGTCCACGTGTAGAATCTAATGGGCTCATCCTTGTGATCTTGAGAGGATGGGTCTTTCTAAGAGGCCACAGGACTTGCTTTTCATCTAGTAGAGTGATCTTCCTTCTGGTTCTAACCCGTTCCTGGACAAGGAAAGAGGGTACAGCCACGAGGACTCTGACAGACCTCTTTATTACTTTTTTGTGGTCGTATAACTCCAGAACCTAGACTCTCTCTCCCTGCATCATTTAATAGTGAAACCTGGTCTTAATCAAACATCTGAGGGATGCGTTTCTGCCTCTCCTTCTTGCTTACCCGAGTCTGAATTGTGCAAACATATTTCGGGCACTCTTTTTTTTTTCCTTCTTTGTATGACCTGATAATATTCACCCTGCCTAGATACAAGGCATTGTCATTCCTCTTCTCCCAAATTTGCTTGACCTTACTTCTTTAATGAAGTCTTCTTCGATTAGCTCAGTTCACTAAACTTTATTCCAAGTCTCCAGGACGTTTCTGCATTTATTCACATGATAGCCTTTGTACTCAAAACCACATGTCTATATGCATGCCTGTTTATTTTCACTCCTCAAGGGTGAGAACTATGCCTTTTCTTTGTAATTCTCCCACAGAATCCTGTATGTTTGACCAACAATGAATATTCTAAAAGGTTTTTTACATAATAACTGCTACTGTGTGAGTTCTTGATTCAGTTTCCTGTGATTTTCTCTGTGTGGCGCCAAATTCAAATCTGGTTTATCAGATAAAAACAAACCCTTTATTTGGTATGCAGAGCCCTGTGGCCAAGTGGTTAAGAGCTCTGCTGCTAACTGAAAGTTTGGCAGTTCGAATCCACCAGTCACTCCTTGGAAACTCTATGGGGCAGTTCTGCTGTGTTCTGTAGGGCTGCTGTGAGTCAGAAGCAACTCGACAGCAATGGGTTTTCAGGATAACCAGCTTGCTCATTGATGGACTTTCTCACTTTTCAAAGTGTAGTTTTTCATTATGGAGTGTTAGCTTTTACATACTTTGGATTTTCATTGCCCTTAAAATCAAGTCCAAATGCTGCAGTGAACACAGCCAATTGATAAGGGAAGTCTCACAACAAAGCCAAATCAAATAAACCAGCCAACCTACCAACAGACAAACCAAACAGTATTTCAGAGATGCTGAGGAAAAGAGAAAACTCTGTTAAAGATGCTAGAAAGAATCCTCTATCCAGATTGGGAGAGGTGACCCTAGATAACCCCTGAGTTCCTCTCTAAGTAAGATGCAATTTTCAATTTCAGAAGAGAAATTAAAGAAGAGGATTAAAAGGAATTGTAGTAGGGTGTGTATAAAAATGAGGCCTTTGGAATTTGTTGTGAGAAGGTCAATAGTAATTTTCTATTGAGTTAGATGCTAAGTGCTGTGTGAGGCTTTCAGAGCAACCGTGATAAATTATTAAGTATTTGTAATTTATTACACACATCAGGGAATAATATATTGCAATACGAGCTGATGTCACTAAACAGCACTGGCTGAAGCATTTGTCTAGATATTGCGCAAGCTTGTCTAAGGAAGCAATGGACTCATTAGTAACTCAGATTGTTGCAAGAGATTGTGTTTTTCCCTTTACGAGTTTCTTACCTTTCAAGCTAGAAAATGAAGAACTGTAAAGAAATATTTACATTATTCAAGTATCCTGCTGAGACATCTGCCCTCTGAAATTATCAGGATAATTGCCAGTGTTTTCCAAGTGTGAAAAACGAAGGACAGAACTTGGATCCTTCTATTGAAAACAAATGCTTTATGAGTTCTTGATAAATATATATTTTGGCTTTTGACTTTTTAACTATCTCTGGCTGACATGCAATGCTATTAATCTATTGTTTGTTAACCTAATTACAGGCTACATTTTCCTATCATGCTCATTATGATTTTATAGAGAATAATTCCCACTAAGCATGCAGAGGCATGCCTCGGCTAAGGATTAATTCATAAAGCCCCTAGAGATTACCATTTTTCACAGCACCTTCACAACCTGAGTGTTTTCTTCCGCTGATTCAAAGCACATCATTGAATTTGTATTTGGAAGAGTGTAAAAAAATCTTCTTGCATTTTCCTTCCTAGCAATTATGGGAGCTCTTGTCATATGCTGTGGCTTGTTAGCTCTGCAACACCTTGAACATCTTTAATTTATTTCACATCCCTCCTGAAAATGATTTCTTTTTATCATACTCTATTTTAACTAATGCTTTTCTTCTTGGGTATTCTAAATTTCATCTCCATTCCAATGTGCTCAGCACCAGCTCTGCTTCTAGACAAATGACTTCACTGCCCTTGAGAGCTTCCCGTACAACTTTAAAAGCTTTTTATCCACCTGCACCAACCAACACTGAGAAAACTGAAGCAGCAAATCGCAGGGGTTGTGGGTGCAGCAAGTTGGCTGGAAAGAGGAGGAAGGAGAAACGAGGAGGTGTCTGCCTGATAGAAGGGGAGGGTGGAGGTCTGTCAACGGGCTGGCAGAAGCAGGGAGAAAGAAGCTCAGAAACAGGCCAGGATAAAACCAAGAGCAACAATTATGAATACAAAGTACTCCCCAGTTGCAAGCTGAATAGTTGGGGACCTTCAAGAATTCTATGAATATAATTTACAATAATATGTTCCCATGAAGACATTTAGTAATTGCTCAGAAGTACTAGCTCATGGTCTTAACTATAGTTTGTAACCGGTTAGAAGTTGGAAGGAAAAGTGGCCACACAAATAAAACAGAGTAATAATTAGGCTGATAGAGTGATGGTATACCAGAAAGAAGTGAAAACTTGGTGTAAGACTCTCTGTTATTATTTTTTCATATTGTGTTTTCCTCGTACAAGATCACATCTGACATCCTTGAGACAAAGACACACCAGAGCAGAGCGATGTTTCTCCCCCAAAGAAGTTTCCTTGTATGTTTGTGTGACTGCTGCTCCCTTGGTTAATTGCTGTTCCAAAATGAGGAGTCTACTATGTGTGTTAAGCACTAAGTGTTTTACATGGGTTAACTCATAACAACCTTATGAGGTAGATACTACAGGCAGTCCCTGGGTTATGAAAAAGATCCCATCCTAAGTCTGTCTTTCAGTTCAATTTGTAGGTAAGTTGAAACAGGTGTATATGGTTCTTATTTAGCCTTAAGAACTCGGCTGCTAACCAAAGGATTGGCAGTTCGAATTCAGCAGCTGGCCCTTGGAAAGTGGCAGTTCTACTCTGTCCTATAGAGTTGCTGTGAGTTGGAATCAACTCGATGGCGACGAGTTTGGATTTAGGACAAGAAAGCGTTTGGTTGCTAACCAAAAAGTCAGTGATTCGAACCCACCAGGCGCTCCTTGGGAGAAAGATGTGTCAGTCTGCTTCTGTAAAGATTTACAGCCTTGGAAACCCCGTAGGGTCACTATGAGTCAGAACTGACTCAATGGCACTGGGTTTTTGTTGGGTTTTAGTACAAGAAAAGGCTCTAAGCCTTTTCAGTGATTTAAAAGTTGCATATGCAACAAGTGAAAGTGATTGCGATGAAGAGTTTATTGTCAGTAGGCCTTAGTTCAGTTGTTTTGAAGTGAGTGCAAATTCACATAACATTAAAGGGCAAGTACCGAGTTGTCCATAAGTCCGACATTGGTAACCTGGGGACTTACTGTATTACTATTTCCATTAAAATGAGGAGGAAATTGAGGCACAGAGAGGTTAATTAACTTGAATGAGTTCACACAGCTAGTAGAAAGGAACTGGGTTTTCAAAGTGAGCAGTCTTTCTCGAGAGTCTGCATTCTTAATCATGTCCTTGATTATCCAACATGACTTATTAGAGTCTTAGCCCTACAGGAGCCACAACTGTAATTAGGCGAGGACACAGGGCCTGGATTTCTTTCTTATCGCCTCTGTCAATGGAGACTCCACATCCATCTTCAGCTTCTGTATACTCTTGTTAAATAAAATACGTGAAGCTCTTTGTATATTTTAAGAACTAGTAAATGTATTATTTCATTACTGACCAATAAAAGTATTATTTCTTTATCTCCTTAACAGGCAGACTTGTTCCTTGAATCTTCCTCCCACTTAAATTTTTTTTTTTTTTTTAATTTTTATTAAGCTTCAAGTGAACATTTACCATTCCAATCAGTCTGTCACATGTAGGTTTACATACATCTTACTCCCTTGTCCCACTTGCTCTCCCCCTATTGAGTCAGCCCTTACAGTCTCTCGTTTCGTGCCAATTTTACCATCTTCCCTCTCTCTCTATCTTCCCATCCCCCCTCCAGTCAAGAGTTGCCAACACACTCTCCCGTGTCCACCTGATTTAATTAGCTCACTCTTCATCAGTATCTCTCTCCCCTCCACTGACCAGTCCTTTTCATGCCTGATGATTTGTCTTTGGGGATGGTTCCTGTCCTGTGCCATCAGAAGTTCTGGGGAGCATTGTCTCTGGGATTCCTCTAGTCGCAATCATACCATTAGGTGTGGTCTTTTAATGAGAATTTGGGGTCTGTATCCCATTGGTCTCCTGCTCCCTCAGGAGTTGTCTGTTGTGTTCCCTGACAGGGCAGACATCGATTGTGGCCGGGCACCAACTAGTTCTTCTGGTCTCAGGATAATGTAGGTCTCTGGTTCAAGTGGCCCTTTCTGTCTCTTGGGTTCTTAGTTGTCATGTGACCTTGGTGTTCTTCCTTTGCCTTTGCTCCTGGTGGGTTGAGACCAATTAATGTATTTTAGATGGCTGCTTGTTGGCATTTAGGACCCCAGGAGCCACAATTCAAAGTGGGATGCAGAGTGTTTTCATAATAGAATTGTTTTGCCCATTGACTTAGAAGTCCCCTCAAACCAAGTTCCCCAGACCCCAGCCCCTGCTTCGCTGACCTTTGAAGCTTTCATTCTATCTCGGAAACCTCTTTACTTTTAATCCAGTCCAATTAGGCTGACCTTCCTTGTTTTGAGTGTTGTCTTTCCCTTCACCCAAAGCAGTTCCCATCTACAGATTGATCAATAAAAAGCCCTCTCCCTCCCTCCCTCCCTCCCCCCTTTGTAACCACATAAGTATGTGTTCTTCTCCGTTTTTTCTGTTTCTCAAGATCTTATAATAGTGGTCTTATACAATATTTGTCCTTTTGCAACTGACTCATTTCGCTCAGCATAATGCCTTCCAGATTCCTCCATGTTATGAAATGTTTCAGAGATTCGTCACTGTTCTTTATCGATGCGTAGTATTCCATTGTGTGAATATACCACAATTTATTTACCCATTCGTCCGTTGATGGACATCTTGGTTGCTTCCAGCTTTTTGCTATTGTAAACAGAGCTGCAATAAACATGGGTGTGCATATATCTGTTTGTGTGAAGGCTCTTGTATCTTTAGGGTATATTCCGAGGAGTGGGATTTCTGGGTTGTATGGTAGTTCTATTTCTAACTGTTTAAGATAACGCCAGATGGATTTCCAAAGTGGTTGTACCATTTTACAATCCCACCAGCAGTGTATGAGAGTTCCAATCTCTCCGCAGCCTCTCCAACATTTATTATTTTGTGTTTTTTGAATTAATGCCAGTCTAGTTGGTGTCAGATGGAATCTCATCGTAGTTTTAATTTGCATTTCTCTAATGGCTAATGATCGAGAGCATTTTCTCATGTATCTGTTGGCTGCCTGAATATCTTCCTTAGTGAAATGTGTGTTCATATCCTTTGCCCACTTCTTGATTGGGTTGTTTGTCTTTTTGTGGTTGAGTTTTGACAGAGTCATGTAGATTTTAGAGATCAGGCGCTGGTCTGAGATGTCATAGCTGAATATTCTTTCCCAGTCTGTAGGTGGTCTTTTTACTCTTTTGGTGAAGTCTTTAGATGAGCATAGGTGTTTGATTTTTAGGAGCTCCCAGTTATCTGGTTTCTCTTCATCATTTTTGGTAATGCTTTGTATTCTGTTTATGCCCTGTATTAGGGCTCCTAGGGTAGATCCTATTTTTTCTTCCATGATTTTTATCGTTTTAGTCTTTATGTTTAGGTCTTTGATCCACTTGGAGTTAGTTTTTGTGCATGGTGTGAGGTATGGGTCCTGTTTCATTCTTTTGCAAATGGATATCGAGGTATGCCAGCACCATTTGTTAAAAAGACTATTATTTCCCCAGTTGACTGACACTGGTCCTTTGTCAAATATCAGCTGCTCATACATGGATGGATTTATATCTGGATTCTCAATTCTGTTCCATTGGTCTATGTGCCTGTTGTTGTACCAGTACCAGGCTGTTTTGACTACTGTAGCTATATAATAGGTTCTGAAGTCAGGTAGGGTGAGGCCTCCCACTTTCTTCTTCTTTTTCAGTAATGTTTTGCTTATCCGGGGGTTCTTTCCTTTCCATATGAAATTAGTGATTTGTTTCTCTATTCCCTTAAAGTATGACGTTGGTATTTGGATTGGAAGTGCGTTATATGTATAAATGGCTTTTGGTAGAATAGACATTTTTACTATGTTAAGTCTTCCTATCCATGAGCAGGGTATGTTTTTCCACTTAAGTGTGTCCTTTTGAATTTCTTGTAGCAGAGTTTTATAGTTTTCTTTGTATAGGTCTTTTACATCCTTGGTAAGATTTATTCCTAAGTATTTTATCTTCTTGGGGGCTACTGTGAATGGTATTGATTTGGTTATTTCCTCTTCGGTGTTCTTTTTGTTGATGTAGTGGAATCCAAGTGATTTTTGTATGTTTATTTTTTTTTATTTTATATCCTGAGACTCTTCCAAACTCTTCTATTAGTTTCAGTAGTTTTCTGGAGGATTCCTTAGGGTTTTCCATGTATACGATCATGTCATCTGCAAATAGTGATAGCTTTACTTCCTCCTTACCAATCTGGATACCCTTTATTTCTTTGTCTAGCCTAATTGCCCTGGCTAGGACTTCAAGTACGATGTTGAATAAGAGCGGTGATAAAGGGCATCCTTGTCAGGTTCCCCCACTTAAATTTAAACTTTTCCTTTTTTAAAAAACCTTGTATAAGTATAGAATTCAGCTCTGTTCAAAAATGGTAGCAACTAGTCAAAAACCAGCTAATGAATCAATTGCCATCTTGCTGATCCTGAGTCATGGCAATCCCATGTGTGTCAGAGAAGAACTGTGCTCCATACGATCCTTCAACAGATGGTTTTTTGGACATAATCACCAGGCTTTTCTTCCTTGGTGCCTCTAGGTGGACTTGAACTTCCAATCATTTGTACCACCCAGGAAATCTATCAACTAGTCACATGGGGTTATTTAAGTTTAAATTATTTAAAATTCAATAAAATTAAAAATTCAGTCCCTTAGTCACATGAGCTGCATTTCAAGTGCTCAGTAGTCACATGTTGCTAATGGCTACTGTATTGGACAGCACGGATCTAGAACATTTTCACCAAAGCAGGAAGTTCTGTTGGACAGTACTAGATAGATTACAAAAGGTAGCATTAGCTTCCAAATGAGGTGACATAGTAATAAAGTTACTTTAAAAAGATATGGGACCATCTTATTTTTTAATCTTTTACTTTATACTTACAGAATAATTATGATATGGTATCTCTTATCTTCAGCTCTCTTGCTTACTAATTCCTTTACTTTAAATAAATATACTGGTTCTTCTTCCTTTTTTCTCACTTGGCCTCATTCTTACACACTGAATATGTGTGAAAGCAGCTACCAGAGCCCATTAAATACGTCAACACCTTTGCCTCTGGGCAGCTTCCTTCCAGACTTGCTTCCTTCAGACAGCCTTCCCTGACCTGCCAGGGGACCCTGGGAGATGGCAAGATCAGACCTGAGGCTCCACATCACACCTGAATTCAAATTTTCCTTAAAGGCGTTCACGCTGTTTTTTTTTTTTTTTTTTCTTTTGCAGGTCTTCCTGGTGTGTGTTTGTCTATTATTAGACGGTAGACCTCACACGTAATGCACATGTCAAAGATAGTACCCCGTATTCTATTTAGTAAGTCACCCAAGATGACCAATATCATATATCTTTCAGGCCACTGACCACTTTAACTGTGCCTTGTGCATTTCAACTGATCATTTGCCCGGTCATACGTAGCAGGGATTTAATAGCAGCTCCCTAGTTTTTAAAGGTCACAAAAATCAGATGGGCTGTTTTGTGAGACACTAGCATTGGAAGATATCAAGCAGAGGCTGAACCATTCATTCATTTATTTATTAATCCAACAAACGTTTATTTACCACTAATAAGAGCTCATGCTTTGCTTGGTACTGGGGTTATAGGGTTGCTATGAGTTGAAATTGACTCGATGGCAACGGGTTTGGTTTGGTCTGGGGGTATAGAGTTCGAGGCCCATCTTTAACCATAAGAAACTAATAAGCTGGTTTTGAAGACTGGCAGCTAAACAGGCAACCATAAGCCAGTGGAATAAATGCTCTTGATAGAGGTTTCTTATCTTAGTTTGATGGGACTGTGGAAGCCCAGCCAACACTGGGAGGAGTAGATTCCTGGGGTGAGTCTTGCAAGACAATAGCTGTGTAGGTGAAGATGATTCGTAAGGTCTGGTGTTGATGGGCTTGGGGTTAATGGTGACAGAAGAGACCAGTTAGACTGTGCAGAACCTGGGATACCATGCTCTGGAGTTCATATTTTGTCCTGAAGAAAATGGCGTGCCACGAAAGTACATAAGCAGAGGGGTAACATTCACCACCAGACTAGTAGTTAAACTCACAAGCCAATCATTGAGCTGCAGGCAGGAATATCAGAGAAGAGTTTATAGCAGTGGAGGCAATGGATAAGGAGGACTTGAATTAAGATGATGGCAGGGGAGACAGAGAAGAGTGGGATAGACTCAAGAGTGAGTTGGGTTTGGAACACCAAGACTTAGTAACGCATTGAATAAAGGTAATTAAGCTCAGTGAGAAATCTAGGATAATACCAGGTGTCCATCAAACATAACCCATTGCCACTGAGTCGATTCTGACCCATAGCGACCCTACAGGACAAGTAGAACTGCCCCGTAGCATTTCCAAGGAATGGCTGGTGGATTTGAACTGCCAACTTTTGACCACTGCATCACCAAAATTTCACCATTGGTGAAAGACTGGGTTATAATCCTTTACAGGTCTATGGGTCATAATTTAAACTTTTATTAACTTTCAGGACTTCTGAAAACTTTCACTGATTATCATGAACTATGCATCTATATAGTATGGTTGAAATATCCTTTTCAGGTATTACATTAGCAAAACATTCAATTTATAATATTCAATATCTGCCAGGCTGTTGTGCAATCGTATGTTGTTGATACCAGTATAAATTGGTACAAATCTTTTGGAAAACAATTTGGTATTCTGTACTGAAAACTATAAATATGTTTGCTCTGCTTTTATGAATAAATGAACTATACCAAGGAAGTGTGTATTTTGATGATACTTAGACATGTAAAATATTGGTAATGACCTAACTATCCAAACATAAGGAGAAGACTAAGTAAAATTGGTTGCATCAATAATTCCATGAAAGACTGGGTAGCTAAGAAGATAATGACTATCAGGACTATAGAAGAAACTAGTGTGCTAATGGAGCCCTGGTGGTACAATGGCCAACCACTCTGCTGCTAACTGAAAGGTCAGCAGTTCAAACCCACCCAGCGGCTCCTCAGGAGAAAGATATGGTAATCTGCTTTTGTAAAGTTTACAGCCAAGGAAACCCTATGGGGCAGTTCTGTTCTGTCACATGGTATCACTATGAGTTGGAGCTGACTTGACAGCAGCCAACAACTGTGTTAATACATAAACCACACCTTCTTGTTCAAATACAGTGTTCTTTCTTCTGCTCCTCTTGTAACAGCATGGAAGGATATTACTGATATAATGCTCAGTGGAAAACAGGCATAAAAACTATATGCACATTAATAATAACTGATAATTATGGATTTATGTGGGTAAAGGCTGAAATACACCATAAAAATTTTTAATGCTAGGATGGCAGGATTGTGCACATTTTTTTTTCGTATTTTTTTCTTTATGGTTTTGTGCTATGATGGCACAATGATATTTTAATAATTATAAAAGTAAAAAAAATGACAAAACTCAGTTTTATTTTGGCTTCAGAATTATATTGTTTAGCTCTTCAGTTTTTCTGTAAGATTGCTTGTTATTATCCTTCCCAATTTAGAGGAGTTAGATATTTAATAATAGAACACATGTGCACCAATTCTAGTACTTGCATTCTGCTTTCTAAAAATTCATTCAGCACAGTTGTCACAGAAGTCCACCTACACTTTTTGAGCTATTTAATTTTTCACAGTTCCATGCCCATATTGTGCTATAGCACCCGTGCAAAAATAAATTCAATGTTAATTATTCTGCAGGAAAATAGAAGAAATGTATGCTGTGAGCTCTAAAAATGACGAATCAAGTGCTATTTTGGATCGTTTTTCATGCTTAATAATGATAAATTGAAACAAGGAAGAAAACGTTCCCATATTTGACGTCTTTTTGTTCTTATGTCACATACCACCTAAAGTTACTAAGAACCAGCTACCTTTTTTCCAGAAGCTGCAGCCCCTTTTCTGTTTCCTTCTTCCAGTTGCCTACTTTTTCTTCTTTTCTCACAAAAACAGCGATCTTGTTTGCCTGAATCCCACAGATATTTACTAGAGACTTATTTCCTTGGAGTACTGTGAAGTAGCATTTACTTGGCAATGGATTTGGTCCTAATAAAAGGCATTGACCTTTTCCTCCCTCTTTTTTCCTCATTAAACTTCTAGCATAAATGTAAGCTCTGAGTGGCTCCCATGTCCATTAATTTCATTTGCACAATGTGCTGTCCAATTAGAGCCTGCTAAGTACCTGATTCTTATTGACACCATTAACATCTAAGAAGATTAAAAAAAAAAGGGAGCTTAAAAAAGAAAAAGATGAACCACATAGATACCATTTCAGTAGAACAACAAAATAAATGGAAAGAAAGGCAGTATCACCCTTGAACTGATTGTAGGTACGAGTTGGTGGAGGGTGAGAACACTATTACTAGAAGACAATGTGACAACCTGATTTCACATAAGTCATTGTATCTAGGACACCCATGAGACCCAGAGGGATTATACCACATAATCCCTGTTGTACAGTGACATAATGCAGGAAGAGAGCTTCACACTTTTTGAATTACATGATTGTTCTCAATTTTACGCTCAAGTTGAGTTACAAAATCCGTGAGACTTAAAATGAATATTTATTATTTGGTATGAAAATGAAAGAATGCCTTTGGAATATAATGCATTTTATTTCTTGTACCACTTGGAGCCCAAGTTCTCTGAAACTCAGAATCTGGCCTCTCCTTGCCCATGCCTGGTGCAGTGGTCAGCAATATGAGCTGGCTCTTCCTGTTGGTGATGCTTGATTCTGATTCTCCTTTCACCTGGGTGAATGCTGGGGCCTGAGGACCAAAAGTCCTCTTCATTCATCATGCAATCTAGAGGTCGGTAGTCCACTTGCTTTTGGAAAACAAGTCACCGCAAATCCTTTCTGCAGAACTGTGAAGTTCTCATTCAAATTAATGCCCAGGGCCTCAGTGCACACTCTATATCATAAAATAAGTGTAGATGTATTCGAATCACGCAGGATTCATCAAGTTTCAGTTTTGGACCAATTAGCTAAAATTTTGCCAAGAAGTTCCTTCTCTCTGGAAGTATTCTTGCCAGGGTTTCAAATCCTATCTGGAGTGGTTTGGATGACAGCCAATGGTATACTTCCATCCCATTACCTCTTCTTATCAGATACTATAGAATCTACCACCCTATAAACTTATGTACCACATAATTAAAAATCAGTTGCCATTGAATCTATTCTGACTCATGGTGACCCCATGTGTGTCAGAGTAGAGCACTGTGCTCCACAGGGTTTTCAGTGGCAGATTTTTCAGAAGTAGATCACCAGGGCCAGATCTTTCTCCCAAGGCACCTCTGGGCAGACTCGAATTTCCAGCCCTTTGATTAGCAGCCAAGCATGTTAACCATTTGCGTCTTCTCCAGTGCACAGTGTCCCTCTCTAATGGCTGTAAGTGCCCACCCCTGGGTCCTCCTGTGTCCCCCTCTATCCTGCAGCCACATAGAGCTTCATTCCTTTGTAGTCCTTGAAGTGCTTAAATAAGATTAACCAAACCAAAAGCAGTTGCCATTGAGTTGATTCCAACTCAGTGGCAACTCCAAGTGTTTCAGAGTAGAACTGTGCTCCACAGGGTTTTCATGACTGTGATCTTTTGGAAATAGACCTCCAGGCTTCTCTTCCTAGGCACCTCTGGGTGGATTTAAACCACCAGCCTTTGGTTAGCAGCCCAGTGCTTAACCATCTGTGCTACCCGGGGAGAACCTGAAATTAGGTTACCTAGGTGATAATTCTGTCTTTACGTGAAAGAACTCTTATTTTCTTTATCGTTAACAACAAACATTTTAAATTCCAAGTCGTGTCTAGATAAGGTGTCAGTTGTGGTTTTGTTTATATGGTCGATTGTTTACGTCATTAAAGACAACCCAATGATATATCTGGAAAGAATTTTTGGAGTTGAGTTATGAAACAACAGGTTAGCTTTGACTGAGTTGAAAAACAATGCCTTAAACCCTGGCAACATAAGTTGTCATGTTGTTCTTATTAATTATTATTTTTGTCAGTATCCATTATTTTCTGAGTTTTGTTCCTTAGATGATTTAACTTGCATCTGTCATGCCAACAATAAAAAAAATTCAGTGTAAGTAAGATTATGCAGGCATGGTATAAAGAGGCAGAGAAGTTTTGAAGCAAAACCCAGTCACAGAAGACACTTCCATAAGAGAGAAGGTCAAAATCATGTTGCCATCTTTAGACTTTTTTTTCTTCCCACTTTATGACTTTAAAGCAGTACCCCAAACATGTATTTTCTTCAAGTGATATATAATGCAAATAAAAAAAAAATAGGTTTCACAAAAAGCAGCAGCCACCCAGCCCACTGCTCCCACTTTGGAATGTTGATCCCCTAGAACAAATATTTTCAACCCCTCTAGCTATTTCTTCTGTTATTTGTTTCCGTATTTCTTTATAACATGTTTATGCTGCTCTTTCTTGATTTTTTAGGTTCCCTATCTGTTGTCTTCCTACAATAGATGGAAAATGATGACTTAATCTCTTACCCCACTCCCCACAGTATACAGATTGCACATGGGTGATACACACACACACACACACACACACACACACACACCCCTTCACTTCCTCTAATCCTTCCAGTAGGAGTATATCACAGGTTTGGCTAAATTATTTTTCAGTGTTTAGATTACCATGATTGTGCCATGATGTACTAATTGCACTGAGCAAATCTCCTGCAAAAGACCTCTTTAAAATGTTAAAAAGCTAAGATGTCACTTTGAGGACTAAGGTCTCCCTGACCCAAGCCACGGTATTTTCAATGGCCTTATATGCATGTGAAAGCTGGACAGTGACTAAGGAAGACCGAAGAAGAATTGATGCCTTTGAGTTACGGTGTTGGTGAAGAATGTTGAATATACCATGGACTGCCAGAAGAATGGACAAGTCTGTCTTGGGTGAAGTACAGCCAGAATGCTTCTTAAAAGTGAGGAGGTGAAACTTTGTCTCACATACTTTGGACTTGTTATCAGGAGGGACAAATCCCTGGAGAAGGACATCATGCTTGGTAAAGTGAGGGTCAACAAAAGAGAGGAGGACCCTCAACGAAATGGATTGACACAGTGGCTGCAAAGATGGGCTCAAGCACAGTAACGATCGTGAGGATGGTGCAGGACCAGGCAGTGTTTTGTTCTGTTGTACATAGGTTTCTATGAGTTGGAACCGACTCAAAGGCACCTAACAACATTATTAATTCACCCTCAAATGATGAAACTGTACATATCCTTTCAGTACATTCAAATATCTTGAACAGTCCATCAATTCTGTTTCTTTTTTCTTGGAGATAGTTTTGGAGCCTCCCAACTTCCTGCTTCAGTCTGGACAGGATGACCTGTAGACCAGTTGCACAGATGTTAACTCTGACCTCACTTCAACATCACTTTGAGAAATGCCTTTAACTCTTCTGTGTTGGATTACCTGTTACCTGGATTCCATGTCTTCCTCTTTCTCGTTTCCATCCTTTAGGTGTTGCACATCCTTCAGAAGCTTCCTAAAAAGGGTCCATAGGAGGTACATGTTTTGGGGATTTCTGCAGGTCTAAAATAGACTTTATTGTACCCATGTACCTGATTTATAGTTTGGCTGGCTTTACATTCATTTAAATTAAAAATAATCCTTCCTCATAAATTGAAGGTGTTGCTCCATTTTCTTTTGAGTAGTGGTATTGTTGTTCCCCGGGTGGCACAAATAGTTAAGCCCTTGACTGATAACCTAAAGGTTGACAGTTTGAACCTCCCCCCACCCCCCAACAACAGTGCCTTGGAAGGAGACCTGGCAATCTGCTTCTGAAAGGTCACAGCCTTGGACACCCCATGGGAGCAGTTCTAATCCACAAATATGGGATCACCAGGGTCAGAATAGACTCTACGACAACGAGCAACAATAGTAAGCAGTATTGCTGTTGAGAACTCTGAAGCCATTCTGAGTCCTACTATTTTTTCAGTAATGTTTTCACTCTCAAGTGCTTTCAAATTTTGTGTGGATGTTCCCATGTCTAGATCCTTTTCTCTCCTCCTCCTTCTCTTTTCTTTTTCTTGGGCATCTGATAAGTATTTTTAATCCAGAAGCTCATTTTCTTTAGTTCTCAAAAATGTTCTTTTGTGACTTTGGTAATGTTGTTGTTGTTAGTTACCACTGAGTTGCTCCAACTCATGGAATGAAACACACCCTGGTCCTGTACTGTCCCTATGATCTGTTGTGGATTGGAGCATTGTGATCCATAAAGCTTTCACTGGATAATTTTCTTCCAAGTCCATCTTAGTCTAGAAACTTCTGCTGAAACCTGTTCAGCGTCATAGCTGCATGCAAGCCTCTGCTGACAGATGAGCGGTGGCTGTGCGTGAGGTGGTTTGGTCGGAATTGAACCTGAGCCTCCCTCATGGAAGGTGAGAATTCTACCACTGAAACGCCGATGCTTCTCCCTTTATTTTCTCTTTTGGGGACTCCAAGATTTGAATGTTTAACCTTTTGGATGAATCCTCTAATTTCTTGGTAATTTCCCTTTTTTATTCTTCTTTCTGAGATATTGCCCCAACTTTCTGTATATCTTATCTATTGAAATATTTCTCTCTCTCATCTTTTTTTTAATATCCAGGAACTCTTTCTTGTTCTCTGAATGTTCTTGTTTTATACCCTCCTGTTCTTGTTGCATGGACACACTGTCTTCTCTTTAGGGTATTAATATTCTTGAAGTTTTCTTTTGCTTCTGTCTTGTTCTGTATCCTCTGAGCTCATCTTTTCTGTTTGCTCTGGTCACTGACTTTTAGAATAGGAGCTCTTCTCAGATGTTGGTGAGGTGTTACGAGTGAACTGTTGACATGCTGTTTGGAAGTTCTGGAATTGTGGGGAAGACTCATTGACTGGTAACCGGGTCTACCTCTACTTCCATTTGGATGTCTCATTTAGTTGGTAGACATTCAAATATAAGTACAGTAAAACCTGCAAAAGCTGGAAACTGTAAGGTGGAAACCTGTCTGAGAAGTAAAACGGTATTATTTTCCACTAAAATAAGTGATAGAAAAGTGGTAAGACGGCACCCTGTCAAAGGTGGAAAACTTGTGAGATTCAGAAAAACAAGGCAGTCCCAATGAGTTCCGGCCCTCACTGGTTTCAGTGTATTAGTATGTCATTATCCTTGGGTCGAAAACCCTGGTAGGTTAGTGGTTATGCTATGGCTGCTAACCAAAAAGGTTAGCAGTTCGAATCTACCAGACACTCCTTGGAAACTCTGTGGGGCAGTTCTGCTCTGTCCTGTAGGGTTGCTATGAGTTAGAATTTACTCAACGGCAGTGGGGTTTTTTTTTTTTTAAATCCTTGGGTTAGGCAGTTTCTCCAGAAAAGACTCTTCCAGCACTTTCCTTCAGGCTGCAGCAGCCTGTTAGCTGAGCAAAGAAAGGGGAGCAGGGACTCCATTCAGCATGCAGATTTATTTCCCCTTTAGAAAACCTTCCTCCCTCCTCAGCTGTATCTGGTGTCCTTGAGTTCATCCTTGTTATGGATTGAATTGTGTTCCCTCAAAATGTGTGTCAACTTATCTAGTCCATGATACCCAGTATTGTGTGATTGTCCACCATTTTGCCATCTGATATGATTATACTATTTGTTGTAAATCCTACCTCTGTGATGTTAATGAGGCAGAATTAGAGGCAGTTCTGCTAATGAGGTAGGACTCAATCTACAAGATTAGGTCCTGTCTTAAACCAATCTCTTTTGAGATATAAAAGAGAGAAGCAAGCAGAGAGACATGGAGACCTCATACCACCAAGAAACAAGAGCCAGGAGAATATGCGTCCTTTGGACCTGGGGTCCCTGTGCTGAGAAGCTTCTCAGCCAGGGAAGATTGTTGACAAGGATCTTCACCTAGAGCCAACAGAGAGAGAAAGCCTTACCCTGGAGCTGGCACCATGAATTCAGACTTCTAGCCTTCTAGACTGAGAGAATAAATTTGTGTTTGTTAAAGCCATCTACCTGTGATATTTCTGTTATAGCAGCACTAGATAACTAAGACAGTCCTTCACAGAAATTGACTCTCAGTCTTCTGGGCAGAGAGACTGGAGTCAGGTAAGTGAACTCATAAAGATTTTTATCCTATTCTATTTTCAACCCCACCTTTTGGAGTATCTGGTGGCTCCGCTTCTGGGGTGTTTCTGGTGTTATATGGAGTGATTTCTTTGTTTGTGTTGGTATCAACTCCATCCCCATTAGTTTAGGGCCTTCATTTCTGTTTTGTCTACTCTGATAAATCAATTCAACTTAGTCATCATCTGCTTTTCAGTTCTCAAAATACTTATAGCATTTCTCTCATTTTATTTTCTCTCCCACTTTCATTACAATTGACACTGTAGTTGAACATTTGAAGGCAGTGTAAATATACGGATGTATTCTATTTGTCATGCTGAACCAGAGGGTAGGCCATACAACTGTTCTTTGTAGCTGCTGCTGTCCTATTAGCAAGTCTTCAGGTAAGAGGAAAGAAATAATTGGAAGAGAGATCTGTCCTACTTTATGGAATGTGAATGGGGAGATGGTGGAATAACAGAATAGAAAAGGAAGAAAAGTGGGGTAGGGTAGGAAAATAAGAGAGGGAAAGTAAAAGATGAGAAAATGATATTATTAATAGTGAAATGAAAGCCATTAAGGGACAAGCCAGAATGACGATGTCTCTGTCTTCACCGTGCCTATACTGACCCCCTCACTCTCATTTCCATTTTGTTGAACTGATAAGGAGCTATAGCACTTCAATGAACTGATCTCCAGATCCCTAGCCCCTGACGGAGGCCCTAATGTTCTTTTAAAAAATTGTTTTTTCAGTTGTCCAGTCATGCTCTGACTTCTGAAACCAAGTTTCCTAATTCTGAATTGGACATGTTTTTTTATGTATCCTCTAGTTCTTCTCTTGTAGGCTTTCAAAAAAAAAAAAAAAAAAAAAGTGGTTTATTGAATTTTATGTGATGTCTTCTTCCCATACTAGAACTTACATAATTCACAGTACTCATGGGAGGCAACGTGTGTGGTATATTCATAGAAGCACGAAATGTTGAAATTCAAAGGAATCTCAGGATCATCTTGTAGAGCACCCTTCTTTTTATAGTTGAGGAAAGTGATAGCCAGAGAAGTTACGTGATTTGCCCAGGGTCATACAGAGGCAACATGGGGCACGCTCCAATGTAGGAATGAGAAAACTATAGCCTGTCTTGAGTGAACTTGTTATAGTGATAGAACTGATGCTTCCGTTGTGCCATTTATATCAGGATTTTTTTTCTTCCACAAGACAAACTGCTTTTTATTTATAGATATTCACACACTATCTGGCTAAGTTATCATGCATTTGTACGGAGAATGAGTTCTATTTGGAGTCACTACATGAATAGAAATGGTGGAAATTATATCACAGAAATTTATGAGGTAACAAATTGTTATCTTTTTGTCATTTGCGGTTCTGATCGGTTTTCATTTTTGCACTTGGATGATGTTGGGGATTGTTGAAAGCTTAATGTTCTTTCCTAAGAATCTTCTCCCACCTCCTTAGATAAATTCTACTTGCAATTTATGCAAAATATTATAACACACCTGCTATATTTCCTCCAGCACTGAGGATGTAGAAACTTCTTGGATGCTGTGAAAGATTGTTCAATAGTGAATCCCTAAGCCTGGCTTGCAAATTTCCAATAATAGGAATAATTTTAAACAATTATTATAAGTGCTGACATATTTTAACAATACAATAAATAAATCCATGTAGATAGCTGTATGATTAGATGTCATGAAAAATTATTGAACCCTATAGAAATCATTGTTTCTTAGGGATTGATGCTTTGCTATTTCTCCTTCAAGTGGCCATTTTAATGTTTATTAAAATTTTTTCCCTCCACATTCCTTCTACCCCAAGGTGAGTTTCTTACTGTGGAAAAGTAAAACTAAATTCCCTTGTTGCTGTTGTTGTTAGGTGCCGTTGAGCTGGTTCCAACTCATAGGGACCTTATGTACACCAGAATGAAATACTGCCTGGTTCTGTGCCATCCTCACAATCATTGTTATGCTTGAGCCCATGATTGCAGCCATTGTGCCATTCCATCTCATTGAGGGTCTTCCTCTTTTCCTCTTTTTTGCCCTACTTTACCAAGCATGATGTCCTTCTCCTGGAACTGGTCCCTCCTGATAACATGTCCAAAGTATGTGAGACAAAGTCTGGCCATCCTTGCTTCTAAGGAGCATTCTGGCTGTACTTTTTCCAAGACAGATTTATTCTTCAGTCAGTCCATGGTATATTCAATATTCTTCATCAACATAAATCCTCTAGTTAACACAAACGTAGGGTGTTTGCAGCATCGTATTTAAATTATTGATGACAGGCACATTTTCACAGGAAATACTTTGTATATCATTCGCTAACTGGTATATAGGGCCACTATGAGTTGGAATTGACTCGACGGCAGTGGGTTTGGTTTTTTTTGGTTTTAGTATCCATTAGAAATAGTTTTTGCTGGTTTCTAGCTGGCTAAATCAATCATAAGCTTACTTCTGAAATATCTTCTTACTTGTTAATACTGGTGTGTATCAATGAACCACACAGCTACTTTTTATGTTTCTTTGACCATGTATTCCCAAAGTCACTGTCAGAAAAGCTGGTGAGTCTTATGGTTACTAGATTCCATTCTCTTGTTCCCGTATCCCCCATACCTATATTATAGCATTTATCATATCAAATTTATCACATCAAATTGTAATATTTGTTCACATATTTATGTTTTTCACTGTGAGCTCTTCCAAGGCAGGGAAGATGTCTTCTAATTCATTTTTGTAACTCCAAATTTCAACAGAGCACTCAGCGTATAGTAATAGCTCAGTTAATGCTCTGAATGCTGGCAGGGCTGCCCGGGTTTATGCGGAGAAGAAGCCCGCAGAATACTCACTCCTTAGGAAGGATTTTAGTGAATAAAATCTTTGCCCCAACTGAACCAGACCAAAAAAGATTTTTCTAAATTATTCAGCCTTGATGGTTTAAAATTTTGGAATTACCATTTTGATTAGTCTACCTTAGCTGTTGAGGCTGTGCTTAATCATATCAAGAAAGTTCAACGACCAAGGAGGCAATTATTTAGAGATCATAGCAAAGTACAATGAGTAGACTTGACTATTAGGATTATGTTCACGAGGTCTGGATTTGACTCCTTAATAGCTGTGTGATCTTGGGGACAACTTTTTTTTAATATAAAAAGAAGTTTATGTTGTCTATGCTGTTAAAAAAAAAAAAAAAAGTGCCGTCAAGTTGATTTTGACTCACAGCAGCCCCATGTGACAGAGTAGAACTGCCCCATAAGGTTTTCTATATTCTAATCTTTATGGGAGCAGATCACCAGGTCTTTCTCCCTAGAAACTGCTGGGTGAGTTTGAACTGCCAGCTCTTTGGTTAGGAGCTGAGTGCTTAAACATTGCACCACCAGGCCTTCTTTGATGTCTACCCTACTTACCTGATAGCACTGGGAGATTATGATGCCGAAAATGAGATATTAGTTAAAACAGGGTGATCAAGTATATCTTATACAAGTACGTCATTATCATTATTATTTTCTATTTGTTCTAAAATGAATCTTTCATTAAGGAAAAGATAACAAATGTAATTTCTTTTTTTGCATCTCAAGCTATTGTCTTCTTTTTTTTTTTTTTTTACATAGAATCTAGTCCAAAAGTTATTTTAACAAGAATCCTTTAAAGAATTAAATTGTCAGATGGCTTGCTACCAGAATTATGGCCATTCACCCCTGCCTCTTTTTACTGCTATTTGAACCCAAGAAGTTAACCAAATAACTATATTTTTATCCTTTTTATGTCCTAAATGCATACATCAACTCCTGCAGTGGAAAATGATCCTGCGTTATTATTTTTTATAATTTATTTATTTTTGGTGCCAGTATACACAACCAAACATACACCCATTTACCATTTCCACATGTACGGTTCAATGGCACTGGTTACATACTTCCCATTGTGTCACCATTTTCACTTTCTCTACTCATATTTTTTCATTACCGTTAGTTTAGACACTCCCCTTAAGGCTCTCATCTGTGCTTTAGATTAACTGTTGTGAATCTGAACTCATCTAGATACTTCTTTATAAGAGCTTAATCCTCAAGGAAAACATTATTTATCGATTGATCTGAACCATTGTTTAGTTTAAGAATGGTTTCATGGGATAGTTTTGGTGATCTTTCATCACTACCTAGAGAAACTCGGCAAGGGTAATTGCATTTGCTTGTGAGGCTTTGACTTTGTAAATATTTTTCATGCTTATTTTGGTTCCCTGAAGTCCATTTCTTCGGTTGGTTCCTGCTTTACGTTGGTTGTGGTGCAGCCATTGCTCTGAAGGGTCATTTACCTAAAATAATGATCTTTCAGCTATTAATTTCTCCTTCCTTAATCTGAGACTGTCAGCCCCGTTTCAGTATCTGTTGAAAATGCTGCTGTGAATAAAGACCACTGATTGAAAGGCGATACGTAGCAGAATGGGGGTCAGTGGTGGTTCCGTGGTAGCATTCTCGACTTCATGCAGTAGACCCGGATTCTATTCCTGGCAATGCACTTCATGTGTGGCCACCGTAAGTCTGTTAGTAGAGGCTTACGTGTTGCTGTGATGCTCAGCAGGCTTCAGCAGTGCTTTCACACTAAGACAGACTAGGAAGGAAGGCCTAGAGATAGACTTCCATAAATCGGCCAATAAAAACCCTACGGATCACAAAGGTCCTATCCACAACCCACCACGGGGTTGGTGCAGTGCCAGGCAGCATTTTGGTTCATTGTGCATGGGGTCACATGAGTCGGGGGCCAACTCCACGGAAGCTAATAACCAATAAGTAGGATAAGGTAGTATTTGGCTGTTGGCTAGAAGAATGCTCACAGTTTGTAAGCTCTGATATCTGCTGACATTTTCACTGTTGACAGCGTTCTATTTGCCGAAGGTGTTTGGAAATGACTTTATGTTATATAAACAGATGACATAGATGCCAAGATGTCTTGCCTTCTTCTAAATGGTGATGATTTTAAGACATGGATAAGCTTATTATTTCTTTATTAGATCATTCCACTGTACCAGGAAATAGGAGCTTCTTGTTCATTCACTTACTCTTCACACACCCAATGATTGTCCCCAGGCGTAAGCTTCACTGGACCCTAGAGATACACTGGAACGTGAGCCCTATGAGCCCAGGGCCTGCTGTAGGTTGTTCACTGCGGTATCCACTGTATCTAGAACACATCCAACATGTAACAGGTGCTCAGTAAATATTCGCTAAATGACTGAAGAATTGTGGGTGCCATGGATATCCTCCCTCCCTTCATCAACTTAATTGGTGTAATTCTGTAATGAATTTCTAATTCTGTAACTGATTTACTAACTTTGTGATTGGCTTAAAATGCAATATCCATTTTTTCTTTCTTAAAGTCCAAATGGGTAAGGGATTTAAACAGTTCTCACTGTGATTCCAGTGCCACCTTTCAGCACGATGGTTTTCCCCGGCACTGGGCTGGAAAATATGAAATGTCTCTTCTCTCAGAGAGTCTGTTCGGACTGAGCATTTGAGCATTTAGAAGCAGTTAGTTTTCTCTTTTTAGACTTCCCTATCATATTGCTGGTCCCAGTCTCTGGGAACCTACTTTGAAATGGAAAAAAAGAAACAAAACAAGAAAAGTCCCAAAACAATCTCCCAAAATATTCCAAACAAATACACATACATGCAAGAAATCAATAAAACTTATTTAAGTCTAGCCAACTTCTCCACTGGCTCCTGACCCCACACTTGCTGTTTTGACCCCCCAGAGAATCTATTTCGCTCCTGTCCTGAGGATACATCTATTGTGGGTGGTCTGCTCTCTAGCCTACCAGTCTCCCCTCTCTCTACTCTTGTTCTCTCTCCTCTTCTCTTTCTTCCCTCACAGTATTTCTCTTCTCATCTTCTCCCCTTCCCCATTTCCTTCTTGTTTATTTCTTTCCCTGAATCTTTCCTGCTTCCTGTACCATGTCTCCTCAGACATTTCTAGTTTGCAGGAGTTTAGAGAAGGCAATGCAGCAGAAGGTCAGTGCTGGCCTCTGGTGGGTTCGAGTATCCATCCTGATCGTAGGGCCTCCCCATAGCAGACTCAACTCCCTTCTGACTGGAATCTATTGAGTTGTTATGCTGTGTACATTTGGGGAATTTGATGTTTGCAGAAATAATTTTATAAGGGAATATTGCTTGTTAATCAAACTGAGTTATCTTTTCTGTTTGAGGTTTTGACTATAAACCATTTATAATGAACTTGTGTTTCTGAGGATAAAAGCATAATCCCTTCACAACGACTCATTCGGAAGATACTAGCCATTCTTCCAATTTTCAGATGAGGGACAGAGGCATGAAGGAATCACATAAGTTATCCAGCATCACATGGCTGTTGTTGTTAGGTGCTGTCGAGTCAGTTCTGACTCACAGTGACCCTGTGTACCACAGAACAAAACACTACCTGGTCCTGAGCCATGCTCACGATCATCGTTACGCCTAAGCCCATTGTTGCAGCCACTGTGTCCATCCATATGAGGGTCTTTCTCTTTGCTACTGACCCGTACTTTTACCAAGCATAATGTCCTTTTCCAGGGACTGATCCCTCCTGACAACATGTCCAAAGTACGTAAGACGCAGTCTTGCCATCTTTCCTTCTAAGGAGCACTTTGGTTGTACTTCTTCCAGGATGGTTTGGAGTCAATAGCAACAGTGAAGTGCTCAGCTGCTAACTGAAAGGTTGGCAGTTCAAACCCAGTTAGTGGCTCTGCAGGGGAAAGATCTGGTGATCTGCTTCTGTAAAGAGTATAGCCTAGAAAACCCTATGGGGCAATTCTACCCTGTCACATGGGGTCACTGTGAGTCCAGATAGACTCCATGGCGCTCAGCAACAACAGCTAGCCTGGTCCCCGAGCTGGCTCTTTACTCCCATGCTGAGCTGTTTCTCTGAGCAGACTTTTGGCTCTGGGATGAAATGTGGCTGAGTTAGACCACCCAGTGTGGACACTGACCCTTTGAGGCTCCCCAGCCCAACCTGCCTCCAGAGCAGTAGCATCTCTGAGAGTACACATGGAGACAGACAGGAGGGGGCTCTGTGTTCTGGTCCCTTTCATAGTGGATTATCCCATGTAACTAACCTTGAGAGGACATGTCTACCAGCTGTCAGTGAGTTGATTCTAACTCACGGTGACCCAGTGCGAATCAGGGTAGAAGTGTTCTCCATACGGTTGTCAGTGGTTGACTTATTGGCAGTAGATTACCAGGCCTTTTTTCCGAGGCACTTCCGTGTGGACTCAAGCCACTAACCTTTTGGTGATCAGCAAACACATTAACCTTCTGCACCACTCAAGGACACGCAGGGGAGTGTCATTTGGTAGATGCCATTTCTGAACCAGGAGTTTGATTCCATCATTCCATTGCTTTACGGAGTTCCTGGAACAGCCCATATGGGGATGCAGTGTGAACTATTTGAAGAGCGAGAGAGAGAGAAAATGAACACAGATTTAAGTGTGATTTTGCTCTTCTAATCCACACAGATTTTTTTTTAAATTCACATAGATAGAGGTAACACGTTTGCTTTACAACAGTGTGCAAGACAAATCTTCTCTTTCACAAAATGCACTTTAAGATGATGAACTTAACACACTTTCATCATGCTGTGCACTTTCCTGCTAAGTCCCAGTTGCATGCCACGTGAGGAGGTGAAAATGTTGCTATGAGAGGCGTGATTACACTTATTTGAACTCTAGAATACATTCTACCCAACTGTCACTAAAGGACCAATCATGTTAGGCTAAATTGTTATTTTACTTATGTTTTCAGAAAGATTGGAAGACATGCTGTCAAGCATATTAGAGGAGGGTGTTCATGTGCTTCTATTTGTCTTTTTTTTTTATTATTATTTGGTTGTGTTCGCTGGTATTATGTGAAGGAGTATTCATAAGAAATAATTAAGATATAATGGTTGACTGACTATGTGACATTTTTTAAATTAAAAATGGTCAACTATAGGCCATTTTTGTTGTTGTTGTTGTTGTTACGTGCCGTCGAGTCGGTTCCGACTCATAGCGACCCTATGCACAACAGAATGAAACATTGCCTGGTCCTGAGCCATCCTTATAATCGTTGTTATGCTTGAGCTCATTGTTGCAGCCACTGTGTCAACCCGCCTCACTGAGGGCCTCTTCTTTTCCGCTGACCCTTTACTCTGCCAAGCATGATGTCCTTCTCCAGGGACTGATCCCTCCTGACAATGTGTCCAAAGTATGTAAGATGCAGCCTTGCCATTCTTGCTTCTAAGGAGCGTTCTGGTTGTACTTCTTCTAAGACAGATTTGTTCGTTCTTTTGGCAGTCCATAGTATATTCAATATTCTTCGCCAACACCATGGTTCAAAGGCGCCAACTCTTCTTCGGTCTTCCTTATTCATTGTCCAGCTTTCATTTCACATGCATATGATGTGATTGAAAATACCAAGGCTTGGGTCAGGTGCACCTTAGTCTTCAAGGTGACATCTTTGCTCTTCAACACTTTAAAGAGGTCCTTTGCAGCAGATTTACCCAATGCAATGTGCCTTTTGATTTCTTGACTGCTGCTTCCATGGCTGTTGATTATGGATCCAAGTAAAATGAAATCCTTGACAACTTCAATCTTTTCTCTGTTTATCATGATATTGCTCATTGGTCCAGTTGTGAGAATTTTTGTTTTCTTTATGGTGAGGTGCAATCCATACTGAAGGCTGTGGTCTTTGATCTTCATTAGTAAGTGCTTCAAGTCCTCTTCACTTTCAGCAAGCAAGGTTGTGTCATCTGCATAACGCAGGTTGGTAATGAGTCTTCCTCTAATCCTGATGCCCCATTCTTCTTCATATAGTCCAGCTTCTTGGATTATTTGTTCAGCATGCAGATTGAATAGGTATGGTGAAAGAATACAACCCTGATGCACACCTTTCCTGACTTTAAACCAATCAGTATCCCCTTGTCCTGTCCAAACAACTGCCTCTTGATCTATGTAAAGGTTCCTCATGAGCACAATTAAGTGTTCTGGAATTCCCATTCTTCGCAGTGTTATCCATAGTTTGTTATGATCCACACAGTCGAATGCCTTTGCATAGTCAACAAAACACAGGTAAACATCCTTCTGGCATTCTCTCTGCTTTCAGCCAGGATCCATCTGACATCAGCAATGATATCCCTGGTTCCACGTCCTCTTCTGAAACTGGCCCGAATTTCTGGCAGTTCCCTGTCGATATACTGCTGCAACCATTTTTGAATGATCTTCAGCAAAATTTTGCTTGTGTGTGATATTAATGGTATTGTTCTATAATTTCCACATTTGGTTGGATCACCTTTCTTGGGAATAGGCATAATTATGGATCTCTTCCCGTCAGTTGGCCAAGAAGCTGTCTTCCATGTTTCTTGGCGTAGATGAGTGAGCACCTCCAGCGCTGCATCTGTTTGTTGAAACATCTCAATTGATATTCCATCAATTCCTGGAGCCTTGTTTTTCGCCAGTGCCTTCAGAGCAGCTTGGACTTCTTCCTTCAGTACCATCGGTTCCTGATCATATGCCACCTCTTGAAATGGTTGAACATCGACTAATTCGTTTTGGTATAATGACATCTTCTTTTGATGCTTCCTGCATCGTTTAACATTTTCCCCATGGAATGCCCGAGGCTTGAATTTTTATTTCAGTTCTTTCAGCTTGAGAAATGCCGAGCATGTTCTTCCCTTTTGGTTTTCTATCTCCGGCTGCTTGTACATGTCATTATAGTACTTTACTTTGTCTTCTCGAGCTGCCCTTGAAATCTTCTGTTCAGTTCTTTTACTTCATCATTTCTTCCTTTTGCTTTAGCTGCTCGATGTTTGAGGGCAAGTTTCAGAGTCTCCTCTGACATCCATCTTGGTCTTTTCTTTCTGTCCTGTCTTTTCAATGACCTCTTGCTTTCTTCATGGATGATGTCCTTGATGTCATTCCACAACTCGTCTGGTCTTCGGTCACTAGTGTTTAATGCATCAAATTTATTCTTCAGATGGTCTCTAAAGTCAGGTGGGATATGCTCAAGGTCATATTTTGGCTCTCGTGGACTTGCTCTGATTTTCTTCAGTTTCAGCTTGAACTTGCATATGAGCAATTGATGATCTGTTCCACAGTGGGCCCCTGGCCTTGTTCTGACTGACGATATTGAGGTTTTCCATCATCTCTTTCCACAGATGTAGTCAATATGATTTCTGTGTGTTCCATCTGGCGAGGTCCATGTGTATAGTTGCCATTTGTATTTGCAGTGAAGAAGTTGTTGGTCTTGCAAAACTCTGTCATTTGATCTCAGGCACTGTTTCTTTCACCAAGGCCATATTTTCCAACTACTGATCCTTCTTCTTTGTTCCCAACTTTCACATTCCAGTCACCAGAAATTATCAATGCATCTTGATTGCATGTTCGATCAATTTCAGACTGCAGCAGCTGATAAAAATCTTCAATTTTTTCATCTTTGGCCTTAGTGGTTGGTGTGTAATTCTGAATAATAGTTGTATTAACTGGTCTTCCTTTTAGGCGTATGGATATTATCCTATTACTGACAGCATTGCACTTCAGGATACATCTTGACACATTCTTTTAATGATGAATGCAACACCATTCCTCTTTGAGTTATCATTCCCAGCATAGTAGACTAAATAATTGTCTGATTCAAAATGGCCAGTACCAGTCCATTTCAGCTCACTAATGCCTAGGATATCAATGTTTATGCGTTCCATTTCATTTTTGATGATTTCCAATTTTCCTAGATTCATACTTCATACATTCCAGATTCCAATTATTGATGGATGTTTGGAGCTGTTTCTTCTCATTTTGAGTCATGCCACATCAGCAAATGAAGGTCCTGAAAGCTTTACTCTATCCACGTCATTAAGGTCAACTCTACTTTGAGGAGGCAACTCTTCCCCAGTCATCTTTTGAGTGCCTTCCAACCTGGGGGGCTCATCTTCCAGCACTATATCAGACAATGTTCCGCTGCTATTCATAAGGTTTTCACTGGCTAATGCTTTTCAGAAGTAGACTGCCAGGTCCTTCTTCCCAGTCTGTCTTAGTCTGGAAGCTCAGCTGAAATCTGTCCTCCATGGGTGACCCTGTTGGTATCTGAATACCAGTGGCATAGCTTCCAGCATCACAGCAACATGCAAACCCCCACAGTACGACAAACTGACAGACGCATGGGGGCCATTTTTATAGCCAACCTAAAATTGTAACATGAACATGTTATCAGGAGGGATCAGTCCCTGGTGAAGGACATTATGCTTGATAGAGTAGAGGGTCATAGAAAAAGAGGAAGATCCTCCATGAGATGGACTGACACAGTGGCTGCAACAATGGGCTCACATACAACAACGATTGAGAGGATGGCGCAGGGCTGGGCAGTGTTTTTTTCTGTTTTACTAAGGGTCGCCATGAGTCGGAACCAACTCAATGGCACCTAACAGCAACAAAATTGTAGCCAATCATTTTTAAACCAATTTAAATCAATAACCTAGTCATTCTCTTCAACAGGTGGTAAAATGGCAATTTTGTTTGCTCATTTTATGCACCAAAACCAAAGTACTCTGTCATGCAGATCTAACAAGTTGAACAACTGGAGACTTGCTCTGATTTACTTAGAACTTAATTTGAGAAAAACTGTGAACCAACTTGAGACACTGGTAATAATCATGTTTGTATTTTTTTTTAAGATCATGTTTAATATTCTGTACAGAGCTTTGTAAGTAGTTTCATCGTAATAAGTTAATCCTTCTCGATTTCTGTCACAGCTGGAGTTCGGCGCTGTGGCGTTGTCTCTTGTTTTTTTTTTCTTTTACATTATTAATAGAGATTTTTTTTTCTTAAAAATAAGCAACAACTAAAAACATGATTCTTTCTCTTTTCAGATTTTTTTAACAAAACTTCTTTATTGAAATACCAGCGAGTTTTATGGTCCTAGTTCTCTTATCTGTGCTGGCTTTAATTTCAGTGTTGTATTATTTGTGTAGATTGTCTTTCTTTATGTAATAAGTTGTCTTTGAAGAGGAATTTTAACTTTAGGCAATAGTCTTTTATTGTCTGTTAGATTAAGGTCCCTGGGTGGTGCAGATTGTTTGTGCTTGGCTGGTAACCAAAAGGTTGGCCATTTGAACCCATCCAGAAGCACCACAGAAGAAAAGCCTATCAATTTACTTACATAAAGATTACAACTACATGGGCTCACCATGAGTCGGAATTGACTCCAAGGTCCTAGATAACAACAATAGTTATTTAACTTATATTGTCATTTCAGAGATGCATTATCTCCATTTTTCTATAAATTTCAATTTCTCTTTGTGCTGAGTCCCTCTCCCCAATCCCCTTTCATGGAGGGACCTGGAGCCCCCAGCTGTGGAATTGCTGTGGGAAGACAGCTTTTAGCTCTCAGCCCCTGGAGGGTTGGCCTGTCTGCAAAAAGTTGCCTTGTCCAAGGTCAGACCACATCCAATGACTGGTTGATGTGGAGGTGTAAACACTTGGTCTTCTTGACCTAATTCGGATCAACTCTGAGGGCCATTCTAACCTCAGAGCTTCCTGGGGCATCTGTGGGGCTGACGTCAGGATACAGCCAGCTAGACTTCTTTGCCCAATCCTGCCATTTTCCTCTCCTTTCCATAGGGTGGATGCCAAGGGCAAATGTTGTATACTTTCAACTCCTTCTGGGGTCCCTAGGTGGCACAAAGGTTAAGCCCTTGGCTGCTAATTGAAAGGCTAGCCATTCAAATATACCCAGAGTTGCCTCATAAGAAGGCCTGGTGGTCTCTGACACAGCCATGAAATCCCTATGGAGCACAGTTCTACTCTGAAATACATGCGGCCGCCTTGATGGCAACTGAGCTCAACCTACAACATCATTATCTCAGCCCTTTAGATTACAGCCTTTTAATAATCCACGACAACTTCTGAATTTTTATGGTCCTCCATAGCTTTTACTTCTTTTATGACATCTTTTTTTTAAAATTTTACTTTAGATGAGTATTTACAGAGCGAATTATTTTCTCATTAAATGGTTAATACACATATCATTTTGTAACATTTTTTGCCACACCCACAACATGTCAACACTGTCACCTTCTAGACCATGGGTTCCATTACCAGCTTTCCTGTCCCCTCCTGCCTTCTTGTCGTTTCCATGGGCTGGTGTGCCCATTTAATCTCGTTTTGTTTTATGGGCCTGTCTAATATTTGGCTGAAGGGCAAACCTCAGGAATGACTTCTGTACTGAGTTAAAAGGGATTCCGGGGGCCATACTCGTGGGGTTTCCCCAGTTTCTGTCAGACCAGTAAGTCTTGCTTTTTTTGTTGTTGTTGTTCTACAGTATTCTCCAGCTCTGTCCAGGACCCTCTACTGCAATTCCTGTGAGAGCAGTCAGTGGGGGTAGCCAGGCACCATCCAGTTGTGCTGCACTCAGTCTGGTGGAGGCTATGGTACTTGTGGTCTATTAGTCCTCTGGACTAATCTTTCCCTTGTGTCTTTGGTTTTTTTCATTCTCCCTTGCTCCAAATGGGGTGAGACCAGTGGAGTATCTTAGATGGCTGCTCACAAGCTTTTAAGATCCCAGATGCTACTCACCAAGGTAGAATGTAGAACATTTTCTTTATAAACTATGTTATACCAGTTGAGCAAGATGTTCCCCGAGACCATGGTCCCCATAGCCCTCAGCCAAGTAATTCAGTCCCTCAGGGAGTTTGGATATGTCTATGGAGCTTGGATGTGTCTATGGTCAAGTTGTGCTGGGTTCCCTAATATTGTATACTGTCTTGCTCTTCACCAAATTTACCACTTACGTATTATTTAGTGTTTTTCCCTCCTACCCCACCCTCCCTCGTAACCATCAAAGATTGTTTCTTTTTGTGTGTAAACCTTTTCATGAGTATTTATAATAGTGGTCTCATACAATATTTGTCTTTTGTGATTGACTTATTTCACTCAGCACAATGCCCTCCAGATTCATCCATGTTGTGAGATGTTTCACAAATTTATCATTGTTCTTTATTGTTGTGTAGTATTCCACTGTATGTATGTACCATAGTTTGTTTATCCATTCATCTATTGATGGGCACTGACGTTGTTTCCATCTTCTTGCTATTGAATAATGCTGCAGTGAACATGGGTGTGCATATGTCTATTCGTGTGATGGCTCTTATTTTTCTAGGATATATTCCTAGGAGTGGGATTGCTGGATCATATGGTATTTCTATTTCTAGCTTTTTAAGGAAGCATCATATCATTTTCCAAAATGGTTGTGCCATTTGCATTCTCACCAGGATTACATAAGAGTTCCAATCTCCCAGCAGCCTGTCCAACATTTGTTATTTTCTTTTTTTTGATTCGAGCCAGTAATGTTGGGATGAGATGTTATTTCATTATAGTTTTGGTTTGGGTTTCTCTAATGGCTAGTAATCGTATTTCCTCATGTGTATGATATCCATTTTTAAACATATTTTTACATGCAGCACCTTTCTTTTCTACTTGATTGAAAATTCTCTGAAGGCAGGACTTTCTTATTTCTCTTTATCCAAGCAGTGCCTCCCACAAACCTTGCATGTGTTCACTTATCAATTATTGGTTGAAGTCTCTATGTACCAAACACTATGATGGATTTTGGGACTATGGTGGAAGATGTGAAAGACAGGGTTTAGTCCTCACGGAACTTCCAGTCTAGGGGGAGAAGAAAAAGGTAGTAAAACAATAAAAACATTACAATTATAGTGACTGCTGCAGTGCAAAGGGAAAGTGCAGAACTTGGAACCTCAGGACATGCTTCCTGAGGACAAGAATTTTCAGGAGCAACTGCACAGTTTTGAGGGTGGAGAAGAAGTTTAAGTAAACCCCTTAATATTTATGAGTTCTAAGTAGCTTAATCAAGTTCTTAATACTCGATAGAAATACTGTATTTATGTAGCTATCAATTAGATTTATAAGGGGCAACCTGCTGGGTTTCTTAATGAGTCTTTGAATTTCCTTCATCTATTCATTAATCATTGCAGCCACTAAACCATTAAGCAGCAGGCATAGACAATTATGGATGGACAAGATGATGGAAAAAGTCTAGACATGGTGTCTGACTTTGAACCTGGGTTCCTGCCTCTTGCTAGTTGTTTGTACTTCTGTTTCTTGGTTTCCTCATCTGAGAAATGATGATAATCCCAACCTTAGAGTGCTGCTGTTTAGAATCAGTGATGTAGCTATGGAATGTAGGAGATGGGGAAGGAGCCATCACATACGTTGTACTGTATGTAAAATGCTCAGTTCATAGCTATGCAACAAATCATCTTTTTATTATTGTTACATAATCGAAAGGAGAAAAATTACACAGCCTGCAAGGAAACTAGGTGGGAAATTATAGAAAATGGCCAATTATGACTTACACCATGAGAATATTCTGGGTCTACATCAACAGAGTTGGATGGAAGCTAATGCCTTCAGGCGTTTGCATAGGTTTTCCAAAGTGCTAAGCTTTAAAAGTGTTTCTTGCAGAACTGGGTACACCTGCAGAATAGGAAAGTCAGTGTCTCTTGAATTGTACACAATCAGTAATCTTTCAGAGTGAGATATGGAAAAATAGATGCAATTGACAAATACTTTGATGAAGTGCTATCAAGAATTACTCCTGCCTTCTTTGCAACATATTTCCTTCCTCCTATCCCACAGGTCTAAATCAAGTCAGGGAATTTCTTTAAAAATTCAAACAATAGACATTGAATATTATATGAAAAATGTATCTATGTATAGACCTGAAGGAAACCCTGGTGGCATAGTGGTTAAGTGCTATGGCTGCTAACCAAGAGGTCGGCAGTTTGAATCCCCCAGGCGCTCCTTGGAAACTCTGCGGGGCAGTTCTACTCTGTCCTATAGGGTTGCTATGAGTCGGAATCGACTGGACGGCAGTGGGTTTTTTTATAGGCCTGAATGTTTGATTCAATTTCATTGGCTTTTTAAACCAAACTCTTAAGAATATATAGGATCCCTTCTGCTTATAAGGAGCCCTAGTGGCACAGTGGAAACCCTGGTGGTGTAGCGGTTAAGTGCTACAGCTGCTAACCAAAGGGTCGGCAGTTCGAATCTGCCAGGCGCTCTTTGGAAACTCTATGGGGCAGTTCTACTCGGTCCTATAGGGTCACTATGAGTCGGAATCGACTTGATGGCACTGGGTTTGGATTTTTTTTTTTTTTTTTAGTGGCACAGTGGTTAAGAGCTCACCTGCTCACCAAAAGATTGACAGTTCGAATCCACCAGCCACTCCTTGGAAATCCTATGCAGCTGTTCTACTCTGTCCTATACGGTTGCTATGAGTCAGAATTGACTCGAAGACAACAAATTTGGTTTTGGTTTTGGTTTCTACTTATGAGGAGTCCCTGTATGGTGCAAATGGTTAACACACTCAGCTGCTGACTGAAAGGTTCAAGGTTTGAGTCTACCCAGAGGCACCTTGGAAGGAAGGCCTGGCAATCTACTTTGGAAAAGTCAGCCATTGAAAATCCTGTGAAGCATAGTTCTATTCTAATACATATGGGGTTGTCACGAGTCAGAATCAACTTGCCTACTTATGAAGTCATAGGACTATTTTGGGGGGATGATTAGTTTGTTATTTATTACTGCATTTCAGCATATCTTATGATGCTATCTCTTTCATTGTTATCTAATTTTACACTCTTACCTAACTTATGTGCAAATCTCATAATTTAATTATAAGACTGCTGAGGACAGAGAATTTTTTTTATATCTGTAGTTCCTGGAACATAGTAGACCATGAGTGCTCATGAATGGATTATAACTCTCTGACTTTTTAAAAGATATAAAGATAGAAAGCATGAGTGAGTTTCAGGGCTAAGAATCTCAGTTTTTTAACTTCAATCACTTGAGAAGCAATGCAGTCCACAATTTAATAAAATATTTATAAGACACAAAAGAGCAAATATATATATATATAAAGGATTTTGTTTTTATTTTGGAGCAGATTCTCCAAAAGTTTTTTTTTGTTGTTGTTCAGCTGAAATGCTTTAATTGTACAGTGCCTCTTTCCAGGAAAATACAAACTGACGAGACAGACAAATATAAGGCAAGGTAGGGGAATAAAATGTTACAATGTGAATTTTGACAGTGTAGGAATCCAACCTAGCTAAGAGCTTTTACAAACAAAAATGTTTAATAGATGCTTAATGGAAGAATAAATCCGTGAGTTCACATTAAACCGTATGTCCACACTGCCTGCTTGTCTCATCTGAAACGGTCATAACAAAATTTCTCTGGCCTCTATTTCTTCTGGCTATGGAGTCAGGAGTAGTCTCAGAATGCTACTCAGGATATACTATGTATTCAATGGGAAGTGTATGTTATTACAGCAATTTAATTAAAATGGCGGTCATATTTTGAAACAGCTGTTGCTCCTTAGAGAGTGTTACAGTTTTGCTGTTGCATTTCTAGAGTTACCTAATGTTTTGACACACCACGGTTTGTTTTTAAGATATAATTCAGTCTTCAACTTACCTATAAACTTTGTCCCAAAAGTTTTCTCCTCAAAACATGCGATCACTTCTTCCTCCTCACATTCACTTGCTCTCTTACCAAAGATGGTGGTGTTTTTTAGAACGTCATCGTTCATCTTTCTCAATTGTTGACTGAGATGTTCTCTGAGTGGTCTCTTCACTCTTAACACTTCAACAACCTAATGGGTTAGCAGCCAACAAAACTCTCTCCTTAGCTCCAGATCTACTTTTTCAGTTTGATGTTCCATGGGTATTTTGAAGACAACATGTCCCGAATCAAAACCATGCTTTTCTCCACAAACCAGCTCGCCTTCTTATTTCTTACTTATTTCACAGTGTCACCACATAACTGGTCACAGAGGCCAAAACCTCAGAGTGTTGTTTAGTTGCTTCCCACTGTCTCACTTAGATAAAATTAGAACTGAGCCCCACGCTTCTACCTCAGAAATTCTAACTAAGCTCTGTCTGCTCCTCCCCAGCACCGATAGCACTGCCTAAGTCAACATTCCCCACTGCCTATTTCAATAACCTCTTAATTGGGCTCTTTGTGGCCTCTTCTTTCCTTTTCAGGGTGCCTTCTATATCAGCAATTTTCAGCATTTCAGTGTAATGCTCATATAGGGGCCCACATTCCTATGGACTACTCAGATATTGAAGAATAGAAACATTGAGTAAGGAAGTTAAGCGTTTTAATTATTCATACTCTTCCTCAGGCCCTACGAAGCTGTGTACAGTCTGATCCCTGCCTACTTCTCATCTTCATTTCACACTTTCTTCCCCTTATTCATTAATTCCACTGGCTCTTCCTGGCGTTTCTCATGCTATTTTGTCCTGTTTGTTGTTCCTTTTTTTTAAAAAATAATTTTTAGTGTGCTTTAAGTGAAAGTTTACAAACCAAGTCAGTCTGTCACATATAAGCTTATATACAACTTACTCCATACTCCCTCCTACTCTCCCCCTAATGGGTCAGCCTGCTCCCTCCTTCCAGTCTCTCCTTTCGTGACCGTTCTGCCAGTTTCTAACCCTCTCTACCCTCCCATCTGCCCTCCAGACAGAAGATGCCACACAGTCTCAAGTGTCTACCTGATACAAGTAGCTCACTCTTCATCAGCATCTCTCTCCTACCCACTGTCCAGTCCCTTTCATGTCTGATGAGTTGTCTTCGGGAATGGTTCCTGTCCTGGGCCAACAGAAGTTTTGGGGACCATGACCACCAGGATTCCTCTGGTCTCAGTCAGACCATTAAGTATGGTCTTTTTATGAGAATTTGGGGTCTGCATCCCACTGTTCTCCTGCTCCCTCAGGGGTTTTCTGTTGTGCTCCCCGTCAGGGCAGTCATCGGTTGTGGCCGGGCACCATCTAGTTCTTCTGATCTCAGGATGATGTAAGTCTCTGGTTCATGTGGCCCTTTCTGTCTCTTGGGCTCGTAACTGCCTCGTGTCCTCGGTGTTCTTCATTCTCCTTTGCTCCAGGTGGGTTGAGACCAATTGATGCATCTTAGATGGCCGCTTGTTTTGCTGTTCCTTTTGACCTCAACTAAATGACACCACTTTAGAGAGGTTTTTTTCTGAACGTTCCTCGTTGTAAATTAAATTCCCCTGTTCTTCCTCATAACACTTGCCACAATTTGTAATTATTAACTTATTTTTGTTTTACTTAATGGCCGATTTACCCACAGTACTTCTAAGCTCTGTGAGGGCAATGACCATGTTTATTTTATTCATGTTGCATCCACAGCCCCCACGTAGTATCTGGCAGATAGTGGGCACTCAGTGAAATTTGCTGAGGGAATGAACTCATCATATGATAAACCAATTGTCACAACTAGTAATGGTATATCAGTAGGCTAGGTGCAACAATGGGCCCGAACATATCAAAGATCATAATCTTTGATGGTGCAGGACCTGGTAATGTTTTGCTCTTTTATACAAAAGGTCAACATGAGTCAGTCCAACTCAATGGCAACTAACAACAACAATAAAGCTAACTACAGGCAACCATATAGCACAGTCTGTGGGTTATGGGCAATTCCCACCCCTGAAGAGCATGCTGTAAGTGTTTTATTACGGGGATAACTTTGAATGTGCTCTATCATAGGAAAAATAAATTTTTAGTATTATAGCCCTTGTTTGTCATACATTATTGCCACACACATTAAGTCTGATCAGAACCCATTGACTAGGGACCAGAAGTTTCTTCTTTGTATGTCTACCAGAGTTTTTTGTCTTAAGGTACAAAATTCGTCATGCAATTATCCTGCTTATGAACGTTCGATGGCTTTCCACTGCTTTCAGGATAAAGTCCAGGTTTTTTGGCATGTCTAACAAAGTCATTCTTTTTATTTATTTATTTATTTATTGTGCTTTAGGTGAAAGTTTATACCTCAAGTTAATTTCTCATACAAAAATTTATACACATATTGTTTTGTGACATTAGTTGCAATCCCCAAAGTGTGACAGCACACTCCCCCTTTCCGCCCGAGGTTTCCTGTATCCATTCAACCAGTTCTTGTCTCTTTCTGCCTTTTTATCCTGCCTCCGGACAGGAGCCACCCATTTGGACTCATGTATCTGATTGAACTAAGCAGCATACTCCTCATATATATTATTTTTTGTTTTACAGTCCTGTCTGATCTTTGTCTGAGGAGTGGGCTTTGGGAATGGTTTTAGTTCTGGGTTAACAACTTCTAGGGGCCATAGTTTCAAGGGTTCTTCCAGTCTTTGTCAGACCATTATGTCTGGTCTTTTTGCTAGAATTTGAGCTCTCTGCCCTGAGTTTCTCCTGCTCCATCAGGGGCTCTCTGTTGTGTTCCCTGTCAGGGTGGTCATTGGTGGTAGCCAGACACCATCTAGTTCTTCTGCTCTCAGGCTGGTGGAATCTGTGTTTATGGGGTCCTTTAGTCTCTTGGGCTAATATTTTCCTTGTGTCTTTGCTGTTCTTCATTCTCCTTTGCTCCAAGTGGGATGGAGTCAGTTGATGTATCTTAGATGGCCCCTTGCAACTGTGAAGACCCAGATGCCAATCACTAATGTGGGTTGCAGAACATTTTGTTAATAAACTTTGTTATGACAGTTGACCTAGATGTCACCTGAAACTATGGTCCTCAGGCCCCAGCCCCAGCTACTCTGTCTCTCAAAGTATTTAGATGTGTCCAGGAAACTTCTTAGCTTTTGCCTAATAAAGTCATTCTTAAGCTGGGCCTGGCCAATCTTTCCAACCTTGTCCCCAGTCAGTCTCCACAACATGCCATGATCAAGCATGTCTTTCATGTCTTACCCTCTCCCAGGAATGTCTCTCCTTTGTGCTTATGGAATATATGTATGGCCTTTAAATCCTAGCTCTCCACAAACTTTGGCTACTACCTGTTTGTGCTCCCATTACATGCTATACCCCCATAATTCTATAATTTACCACGTATTATGTGATAATTTATTGGAATTCCTATCTCCTAGACTAGCTGGTGACTCCAGGTTTGGACTGTGCATTCCCAGTGTCCACCCCAGTGCATGGAATGTAATGGCACTAAGTAATGGCTGGGTTGCTGAGTGCATTGCCAATTGTTTGGAAGTAAACATGTCTTTGCCTACCAAAGCAATGCTGACTCAAAGAAACGTATTTAAACCGTGTTTTCATTAGGTATCAAGCTGATTTTGACTCATAGAGAACACTTGTGACAGCGTAGAACTGCCCTGATCCATAGGATTTTCTTGGCTGTAATCCTTATGGAAGTAGATTGCCAGGTCTTTCTCCCTAGTTAGAAACACTAATCTTTTAGTTGGCAGCTTAGTACTTAACTGTTAATAAAACTGATATCTATTGCTAATATTGCTTTCTTTTCTAGCATCAGAATGTGTTACCTCTTTGTGTCTCTGTAAGAGGTCAATCCTCTTTCCTTTCCTCCCACCTCAGCCCGGTGGCAGGTAGCTTTTTTGAACTCTTCCCTTTGGACCCCCATTGCCTTAGAAGGAGAAATTAAAAGAAAAAAGTCTTTTTTTTTTTTTTTAATTTTACTGTGATAGTGAAATAGAATTTCTGCCACTTTGGTTTCCATAGTGGGGACAGATGTCAACTGAGAGTTTGCATCTTCAGGATTTGCCCGAGGCTCAAGTAGTCTTCAAGACCACTTGTTAATAATATATAATCATGGTTGATGCATGAGAATCTTGCTACAATGCAATTAGCTATAAAATGAAACTCCACCATCCATCAGTTTTTCATACTGTGGTGGTTTACATGTTATTATGATATTGGAAGCTATGCCTCTTGTATTTCATATACCATCAGGGTCACCCATGGCAGATTTCAGTAGACCCTCCAGACTAAGACACAGCTAGGAAGAAAGGTGAGCTACTTATGAAAATTAGCTGGAAGGAGTCCCTCATGGTGTAAATGGTTGAGTGCTTGAATACTAACTGAAAGGTTGGTGGTTTGAAGCCACCCAGAGGCTACTTGGAAGACAGGCCTAGTGATCTGCTTCTAAAAGGTTACAGCCTTGCAAACACTATGGAGCAGTTCTAATCTGCACACATGGGTTCGCCATGCATCAGAATCCACTCGACGACGACAAACAGCGTAGTACTGGTAGATGAGCCCTCTAGGTTGGAAGGCATTCCAAATACACAGTGGCTGCCACAATGGACTTGAACATACCAATGTTCGTGAAGATGGCTCAGGACCAGACAACGTTTCATTCTTTTGCACATGGAGTTGCCATGAGTTGGAGCTGACTCAATGGCAACTAGCAACAACAATAACAACTGATAATAAAAGTAGCAAAAGAAACTTATTACTTAACAGGTGGTATCTTTACCCCCTATAAGACCTACCCATCAGGCACTTGTTCTTTGGCTTATGTTAAATAAATCAAAATAGCCAGTCTTCCTTCCATTCCTTGACTCTCATCATACATCTTACACCATGCTAGTTTTCTTACCTACATCCACAAAAATAATGTTTAAATTTGGAAGAAGAAGAAAAAGAAAAAAAACAAAAAACTGCTGTATGGTTAAGTAATTGATGTCATTTATTTGATGGGTATATTTATTACAACACAAACATACTTTTAACAGGTGAGAATGACAGATGTTTCTAGAAACACTATCCTGTACTGAATCATGTGTTTTTATAAAGTAGCTAACCTCATTAGTTTTAATTAAATAAATGTCCTTTCTGAATCGCTTTTTTTTTTTTGTCTTTAATAGGTGGTGTTTGTATTGCTCAATCGCAGAAAATTCCTCGTGAACCAAGACCTGGAGAATTTGAAAAAATCATCCGACGCCTGCTAGAAACACCTAACGCTCGGGCAGTGATTATGTTTGCCAACGAGGATGACATCAGGTGCTGATTACTTTCCTTCCTTACATAGGATCAGATTTGTGACCCACATCCTTTTGCTGACGTATTTCTTGCTCAGTGTAAAACCTTGTGCGATTTCACGGGAGGAATTGCAAAATTCTCTTGCAATTACAGACTGCCTTCTGCTGCACCGAGACACAACAGGTTTCTGGTGCTTAAATCTGAAATGCCTATAGACTAAAACCTGGGGACTGAAAGAGATACGAAAGATGAGAAAAGAGATGAGAAAAGCAATGAAGTGAGTGAGGTTAAGGATGAGGCTGAATAACATGTGCTGGGGTTAAAAGTCTCCCATATATTTCCTTGAGGAGATAAGACTCAGGTAGTTAGAATGATGAATTAATTGGTTAACAGTAACTTGGTATCTCCACTCTTCTAAGGTTCACAATTATAGTGTTTCTCGATAAATGTATTTCTTTTTATTCCTATAGGAGGATATTGGAGGCAGCAAAAAAATTAAACCAAAGTGGGCATTTTCTCTGGATTGGTTCAGATAGTTGGGGATCCAAAATTGCACCTGTCTACCAGCAGGAGGAGATTGCAGAAGGGGCTGTGACGATTTTGCCCAAAAGAGCATCAATTGATGGTAAGGATGTGCCATAAGAAGTATTTTATTCCAGTTGAATCAAAGCTCAAAGGCAAAACCAGAGTATCCAAATATGATGGAATGAACCCATTATTGGTGACTCTGCATAGACTTTTTAGTTCTGATGGCAGAATTGTCAGGACAGTGACTATTTAACCAAGCATTTATGTTTGTTTAGGAAAGAGAACCCATTAGATTTCTTTTTTTAAGAAAGGCGACTATAGTTGGCCTTGGATATTTTTGTGATATTAGCAATTACATCCTAAATTTGCATATTTCCATGGTCATATCTGATGGGCACTGGGTTTTATTTTATCTGATGATTATATCCTTGTTGGAGAGAGAATGGTTGATTTATACAAAATGAAGGCATAATGCTTGGCTGACCCTATGGATAAACAAATATACAATAGGAAAGATTTGGAGCATCCGGAAAAGGCAGTCTGCCTTCCAAATATCTTTTTTCTAATGGTCCTGACAGTGACTGAAATTCCAACATTTATCATCATTACTTTGGAGAGAGGCATTGTTTCTAGGTGGTTTCCCTTCGATGACGTGGTTACCTAGCCCGGCTGACACATTAGCCCATTGCTCGTGAATGTTCAAGATTGTATTAGCATTGATTAGTTTATTGAATTAGCTGAGAATGGGGCATATATGGAGCCCTGGTGGTGCAGTAGTTAGGAGCTCAAGCTGCTAACCAAAAGGTCGGTAGTTCAAATCCACCAGCCGCTCCTTGGAAACCCTATGGGCCAGTTCTGCTTTGTCCTATAGGGCTGCTATGAGTCAGAATTGACTCGATGGCAATGGGTTTCTTTATTTTTTGTGGGGAAGGCATATAGGAAAGATTGAAGAGGGTAAATTTCCAGGAAAACCAGGAATATTGTTTCATGTTAGGAGGGAGAGAGAAGAATTAGAAAACCTGAGCTGGGCTTTGAATATTCAGGATCCAGGATGAGATCATTGGCTGCTGTTTCAGGAGTTGGAGAGGAAAGGAGGAAGTTGTGAGGATGATACCTCAAATGGCTTCCCCGTTACACAGTCATCCCTAGAGCCAGGGGCCTGACCAATGGGGTGAAGGTGATTGACCATGAGCCTCCTTGGCTTTTGCCATGAGGCAAACAGGATGAATAGCCTTATTTCTGGGCTACTAGCTCATTCCCATTTGCTATATGCTTTTTGGTCATTTACTGCATGCAATGATCCCAGTATAACATGATATCCATTTCACAGCTTTGCCATTTTTTGATTTTGAAAGAATATTAAAATAATACTTTCTTCTTCAAAATAGGGTTTGATCGATACTTTAGGAGTCGCACTCTTGCCAATAATCGAAGAAATGTGTGGTTTGCGGAATTCTGGGAGGAGAATTTTGGATGCAAGTTAGGATCACATGGAAAACGGAACAGTCATATAAAGAAATGCACAGGTAGCCACTTAAACATTTTCCTTGTCGACTTTATCATTACTGGAGAAATGAAGTTTTTCTATATGGATAGCGGTAAGGGTATCTTCTACTTCCTTTGTGTCTCTTGTTACAGTTTCTCAGCAGGGATGAGCATACACTAGTCATTCAGCAACGTTTGGTTTGCTCATTGGTTCTTATAATCGATCAACAAGCATTTACTGAGCATGCACTGTGTGCCTAGCCCTGGGTATTTCAATTCTATTTGACGAACACTTACTGATCATCTATTATGGGCAAAGCATTTTATTTGGTTTGGTGAAATATACACAAACCAGTAGGACACTGTCTTGCTTTCCAGGAGCTCAGAGTGTAGTGAGGATGCTGGGTCATAATAAATTGTAAGAGAGTGTTTTTCAACTATTTCAATCTATGTCCCCTACAATGGCATTATTGTCCATATCGTGTATAGCTCCAGCAGCTGTGATTTTTTTTGAATGATTCACCTTTCATAGCTTGTGCTTCAAAATAAGTGATGTTGAAGGCGAATTTTTTGAAAGAGAGAGTAAAACTGTCTTTACTTGCAGATAGAATGATTGAGTACGTAGAAACATCTATAGAATTTACAAAAAATTACTGAAAATTAATTAGTAAATTTAGTAAGGTCACTGGATACAATGTTAATATAAGTTTTACGTATATATATACGTGTGTGTGTGTATGTATGTATATAAACCTGTTGCTGTCAAGTCGATTCCGACTCATAGCGACCTATAGGGCAGAGAAGAACTGACCCATATGGTTTCCAAGGGGTGCCTGGTAGATTCGAACTGCTGACCTTTTGGTTAGCAGTCATAGCTCTTAACCACTGTGCCACAGTGTTTCCTTTCTCTCTCTCTCTATATGTATATCTCACAGGAGAAAGATGTGGCAGTTTGCTTCCTTAAAGATTTACGGCCTTGAAAACCCTGTGGGGCAGTTCTACTCTGTCCTACAGGGTTGACATGAGTCGGAATCAACTCCAGGGCAGTGGGTGTGGGTATATATATAGGAAACCCTGGTGGCGTAGTGGTTAAGTGCTATGGCTGCTAACCAAGAGGTCAGCAGTTCAAATCCCCCAGGCGCTCCTTGGAAACTCTATGGGGCAGTTCTACTCTGTCCTTAGGGTCACTATAAGTCAGAATCGACTCGACGGCAGTGGGGTTTATGTATATATATATATGTAATATTCATATGTATATATAATTACATCATCAGGAGGACCAGTCACTAGAGAAGGACATCATGATCATGCTTGGTAAAGCAGAGGGGTCAGTGAAAAAGAGGAAGACCTTCAATAAGATGTATTGACAGTGGCTGTAACAATGGCTTCAAACATAGCAATGATTGTAAGGATGGCGCAGGCTCACTGGACAAAGTTTCATTCTGTTATACATAGGTTGCTATGAGTCAGTGCTGACTCAATGGCACCTAACAACAGCGTGTACGTAATATTTTAAATATATATATATTTGTAATTAACACCTGAAAATGAAACTTAATACTATTTATAGCAGTATTGAAAACATAAAATGTTAGAGATAATTTTAACAAAGGATGCATAAATCCTCTATACTATAAAACTTGACTGTGTATTTTCTAACCATGCTCTCCCTCCCTTCTTTGATATGCCCTTCTTTCCCTTGACCTCACTTCCTTTGGGAATAGCTGTTCAAATTAAAGAAGAACTATGATAAATGGTAGAGCAGACGTACAAACAGAGGATGGGGATGTGAAAACAGGTGTCACATTGCTGAGGAATCTGACTTCACCCTCACTGTATGCTGGGCACTTTTCCAGGTGCTAGGATGGGTGAAGAAAGGCAAGGGCCATACTCAAGGGAATTACATCCAAGTGCAAGGAGACAGACAAAAAGTAAACATGCAAATGAACAGGTTCGTCCAGAGGCTGAGGACAGCTTAAGAAGAATGCGACAGAGTGAATGTGAGCGTGACCGTGGTGGTATTGGGAAGGAGGGCAGAAGTTAGATTGAGTGGTCAGAGTATATCTCAATGAGGAGGTAACGTTTTAGGTGAGGCCTGAATGACAAGAAGTTGTCAGCCATGTGAAGCTATGAGGGCAGCACATTCCAGGATTTAGGGCAAGAATAAGAATCTTTGGTTCATGGTTCAGAAAGAAAGCTCCAAGTGGCTGGAGCATAGTAAGTGGGAGGGAGGGTGGTGGTAGATGAGGTTAAAGAAATAGCCTGGGTTAGGTCAAGAAAGCCTTAAAGGTTTTTCTAGGAGTTCCAGAGCTGAGCACGTTCGGCTTTATCCTACCTGTAGGACTTGCCATCCAGGGAATTGCTCAATACCTGTTTCACAAAGATTCCTATGGCAAAAGTGTAAGGAGGACGGGATCCAAGAGAGAGAAAGGAGGCCGGTCAGTCAGGACTTGTACAGTCGTTGCAGTGATCATCAGTCACATGCTAAACAAAGACATGAGCAATACGGGTGGAACATAGAGCACAGAAGCTCTCTTTAGGTAGCATTTATAGTACAAGGCCAATCATTAACCCTGGGGGGTGGGGATGGGAAGTGATGGAGGATCTGAAAGTTAAATCTCCACCAGGGAGGTCCAGGAGAATGGTGATGTAATTAATTAGAGGAAGACAGAATGCATAGGTTTTTGAAGCCTAACTTGAGTTTGGTTCTGAGATAGCCCCATGGAACTGCCCAGCAGGTGGCAGCATAAGGGTCTGGGACCCCACAGAGAGTTCAGCACCAAAATTACAGGTTAGAGAGTCATAGACGGAGACATGGAAGTTAAAGACAATCACAGAGACAAAATTGCCAAAGAAGATTGAGAAGTAATGAAGAATGGCTACTGACTACTCAAGAAGAGGAGCCAGGAAGGGAGACTGAGAATGGTAGAATTAGGGAGAATGGAATGAACAACACTTCTCTTTCTTTTCTGGAGCCAGGCTATGCACAGAGTTTCAGTATTGCAGAGAGGTGAGACTGAGTGATAAAAAAGCTCGATGTTGTTCTTGTTAGCTGCCATTGAGTCAGCTCTAACTCATGGTGATCTCATGTATAACAAAACGAAAGGTTGCCCAGTCCTGTGCCTTCTCCACAATCTTTGATGTTTGAACCTGTTATTGAGGCTATCGTGTCAATCCCATCTCATAGAGGATTGCTTTGTTTTCACTGACCCTCTAGGTTAGCAAACATGGTAACCTTTTCTAGGAAGTGGTCCTTCCTAATGATATATCCAAAAGAGGCAAGGTGAAGTCTCACCATCCTTGCTTCTAAGGAGCATTCCTTTTGTCAGATTGTGAAGGGTTGAGAGGGAACCGCAATAGGGGAAGTAGAGGAAATGATGTTTTTCAAGAAGTATGGCATAAAAAGAAGGCAGGTATGGTAGAAGACCTTGAGAAATAAGCAGGGTTGGAGCTGGTTCTTTGGAAAAGGATGGGTTTAAGCATGTTTTCAGATAAAAAAGAAAGAATAAGTTGAGAAAATAGGATTAAATGTAGAGTAGTATCTTGATGGAAACTTTAGGGTATGGCATTAAGAGGGTTGTGTTACCTTTAAATAATGCAGTTTAGTTGGGGAAAAGGTATGCACCAACGTGTGCATAACTAACAAAAATATCATAATTAAATGCCAAATTTAGATGTAGATTGAAGAAAATTCAGAGACAATATAACTGTACTTTCAAGTTGGAAAGTTCAAAGCTTCATAGAGGAGGGGAGTGTTTGGTAACATGGAGGATTTGAAGAAGAGCATTCCAAGAGGGAAGAGGCAGGTTATCAGGGCGAAGGCGTAGTAGAGTAGGTCACAACTTAGAAGTATGCGAAGCACGGGAGAAGGAGCAACTGATTGGAAAGGATGAGACGTGAAGGAATGATGGGAAACAGAGAGGGGTGGCTTGTGGAAGGATGTGACAGTAGAGTTTGTATACACAGTGCTTTATGTAATTTTTATGCAGATATATTTTATACTGTGCTTAGTTCTGAATTCTGAATATTATTGTTTGGTAGCTGTCTTAGTCATCTAGTGCTGCTAAAACAGAAATACCACAAGTGGATCATTTTAACAAAGAGAAATTCATTCTTTCACAGTCTAGGAGGCTAGAAGTCTGAATTCATGGTGCCAGCTTTCTCTTTCTGTCAGCTCCGGGGGGAAGGTTCTTGTTATCAATCTTCCCTGGTCGAGGAGCTTCTTAGCACAGGGACCCTGGGTCCAAAGGATACACTATTCTCCTGGCCCTTGTTTCTTGGTGGTATGAGGTCCCCATGTGTCTGTCCTCATTTCTCTCTTTTAGATCTCAAAAGAGATTGACTTCGACATGCAACCTAATCTTGTAGGTTGAGTCCTGCCTTATTAACATAACTGCCTCTAAAATCAAGGAGGTTAGGATTTACAGCACATCAGATGACAAAATGGTGGGCAATCACACAATACTGAGAATCACGGACTTAGAGAAACTGACATACATTTTTGGTGGGAACACAATTCAATCCATAGCTGTACTGCTGTTATTGTTTAGACCGTATTAGTTAAAATCTACCAGTTAATGAAATAGATGAACTTTGCTTGTTTGTTTTTTAATATAATACAACTGGTAGGAAAGTAGTTATTAACTAATCGCATAACTTTAACAGAGTGTTTTCAGCATAACCAGTTTCTCTAAATTCAGATTTTCCAAATAAGCTCATGTATGTAGATGACCACTGATCTCTGTAGATGGAATTTAAATTGAACACCTATTTCAGGCATCAATGCTAAATTTATTTGTGGTAGACTCCAGACTTGATGGTATGTCTGTCTCAGATTCCTTTGATTTATTTGGGTGTTGCTAAAATTGTAACAATCTGTCCAATTAGAACTATTTCTAGTGCAATGTAAATGGTGTTTACTCCAAGAGCTGGGCAAATGCACCCTTAGGGAATTGGGTCAGTAAACAGATTTTCATGCAGATTCCATTGGGTGATACTGAGATATCTTGTCTCTGGTTAGAAATGTGTCACCAAAAGAAATAATGAAATCTTATCACTTAATTATTTCCAACAGTAACACACGAAAGCTTCCAGAAAGCGAAGAGAAGGTATTTGTGCCAAATCGACATCACATTCACTTTTCATTTTTGTCTTGGGGGAAGAGGGAAGATGACCCAGCATGTTAGTGGTCAGATGTGCTTAAGAATAAAAATTTACAGGATATTCCTGAATAGAAGTGTTTGGGGTTTGAAAATTATTTATAGTGCCAAAAAAAGAAGGTGTACAGATGTGCATATTTCAATATTAGGCCTTACGAAGTTTACATTTTCACCACCTACCGTAAGTCAACGCTCCTTTTTGGCACATTCAGAGCGTCACTTGTAGTTTATAAGTTTGGAGTAAAATTTTACATTAGGCAATGCTGATCTGTAAGTGTAATTATTTCCTTCCATGGGGGCTGATATTGGCAGTGTATTTAATGGATAAGAGACTGGCTCCCAGCAGGAGGAGTCTGCCTTGTCAATTTGCAGGAGATACGGCATCTTCAAGCAGTGAAGAGCGTCCTCTTCCTCAGATTAACTTGGCACAAACAGTTTTCTAAGATGATTTTTTTTCCTCCTAGAATCTTAGGAAAGCTTTCAAAAAGATGTGATTTTACTGCTAACTTTGGTATGCTGGCCAAATTCCAAGTGAGGTAATTCCTACCATCCACTTAGCTATTTATGTGGTTATTATTGCTTCTGAGAGCCGCTGAGTTTCTGAAAGCTACTACTATTTAATCCTACTTAAAATTCCCTTTGTCTTCCTCGAGAAGAAAAAAGGATTCTTTTACACTTGTTATCAGTGATGATGGGTGCTATTTTATAGACGTTTGTCTGCCTTCTGCCTCCCTTCCTCATTCTATTCCCATCCTTAATACCTTCCCACTCCCCACAACCCAGACACCTACAGACTCCCTTGAGAGTTGAGTCTTCACCCTCTCCGCAGTCTTCATACGTTTTTCGTGTACCTGTTTACCTACTCAGTTCTCTACCTCACCTAGTCGGCTGTTGTTCTTCTTCATCAGCTCGTTTTTCCCCCTTTTTTTGCTATCTTTTCTCTGATAAGTCTCTTCCCTGGCGTTGTTTTTTCCAGAAAGATTCATAGATAGTGGAGAGGTTTTCTTCAGAGTTCTTCTTTGACTTTTTAATGGCTACGATTCTGACTTCTTGTCAAATATTGTGAGGACGCGATGGTGAATATTCCAGGGACCTGAGTGTGTGTTCTGAGCTGCTCATCACAGGCAGGCTCCCTCTCAGCTCACACAGTGGCTTTGCCTTCATTCCTCCTTCATGAATTGTAAATGCTGTTGTTAGCTTCTGTCCAGTCTGTTGGCCCTGGCTCCTGGCAACCCCATGCATACCTGAAGGAAACACTGCTTGGTCCTGAGAATAGTGGGTTTGGGGAAATGGGAAAGGAGTCTGCATTGCTTTGCCTCCAGGAGATGAGACAGGGTGCACTCAGACCTTCAGTGTTGAAGAGAGGTACAACTGATGGATACAAAGCATGATGGAAGGTCCCAGGTTGTGAGGGGATGAGAGAGAACCACAATAGAAGATGTCATGGGTTCAATTGTATTCCCCCAAATTATGGGAATTAACTTGGCTAGCCATGATTCGGCAGTTCAAATCCGCCAGGTGCTCCTTGGAAACTCTATGGGGCAGTTCTACTCTGTCCTATAGGGTCGCTATGAGTCGAAATCCGCTTGACGGCAGTGGGGTTTTTTTTAGCCATGATTCCCAGTATTGTGTGATTGTGCGCCATTTTGTCATCTGATGCGCTTTTCTTATGTGTTGTAAATCCTATCGCTATGATGGTAATGAGATGGATTATTGGCAATTAGGTTGATGAGATTTACAAGATTAGATTGTGTCTTAAGCCAATCTCTTTTGAGACATAAAAGAGAGAGAAGCGAGCAGAGAGATGGGGTGGGGGGACCTCACACCACCAAGAAAGCAGTGCTGGGAGCACAGCATGTCCTTTGGACCCGGGGTTGCTGCACAGAGAAGCTCCTAGTCCAGGAAAAGATTGATGACAAGGACCTCCTTTCAGAGCTGACAGAGAGAGAGAAAGCCTTCCCCTGGAGTGGTGCCCTCAATTTGGACTTGTAGCCTACTAGACTGTGAGAGAATAAATTTCTCTTTGTTAAAGCTATCCACTTGTGGTATTTCTGCTATAGCAACACTAGATAACCAAGACAGAATTTGGTACCGAGAAAGTGGGGTGCTGCTCTAACAGATACCTAAAATGTGAAAGCAATTTTGAAACTGTGAATGGATAGAGGATTCAGAAGGAAGTGAGAAGAACTGTTAACACTGGAGATGGCACAGGTGGTGAGAAGCAGCAGGAGAGGACAAGCAATGGCAGAACAAGGAGACCAGTGCCAGATAGCTCTGGAGCCAAACCACAGAGCGAGAGAGGTGAGTGCCTGTCTGCGGGAGGCTTCCTGGCAGAGTGGGGTGCCTCTGAGCACTTATCAGTGGAGTAAGGCTTGTCAGCTCACGGAGTGAAAGAGCTGAGTGCTTTCTGGCCAAAGTTTACTGGTGGAGTGGGGTGCCTCCAGGCCCTTATCGGTAGAACTACAGAGCTTTGGAACACTTGCCCCAGCAGGGCAGATGAGGGTGGTGAGGCCCGAGAGGCCAAGAAACCAGGAAGCAGAAGTTGAAGAGACAAAGAATGCAGGAAGCCATGCTGCCTCAGTCTCAAAGGGTATGGCCATGACCTCCAGGGTCTCAAAGGGTGGAGTTGCCACTCAGATGGACTAGGAAAATGGTGTGCCTAAAGCCAAGGAAGCAGAGTTGCTGTCCCAGTGGGTCTGGAGGCATAGCTAAGTCCCAGGGCTGAGGGGCTTCCACTCAGAATCTGGAGAGTGTGGTCAATACCTAGAGTCTGGAGGGCAGGGCCATTGTGTAAATGGTCTCAAGGAACAGAGGATTATTTTCAAGCCTTGAGGGCTAATGTAATGTGTTCTGCCAACTTGCTTGGCGCCTGTTATGCCTTCTTTCCTTCCAATTTCTCCCATTTGTAATGGAAATGTCTAGCTTGTACATGTTCTGTCATTGTACTTTAGAAGCAGTTAACTTGTACTCTAGATTTCACAGATGAGGAGGAATTTTTGGATTTTGGACTTGGAGTTGATTTAAGACTTTTACTATGATATGATGTGGTGAATATGTTTTACATGTGATAAGGACATGAATTTTGGGGGGCCAAAGGGTGGAATGTCATGGATTGAATTGTGTCCCCAAAAAATATGTATATTAATTTGGCTAGGCCATGATTCCCAGTATATGTGATTGTCCACCGTTTTGTCATCTGATGTGCTTTTCCTATGTGTTGTAAATCCTATCGCTATGATGTTAATGAGACAGATTATTGGTAGTTAGGTTGATGAGATCTACAAGATTAGATTGTGGCCTAAGCCAGTCTCTTTTGAGATATAAAAGAGAGAAGCAAACAGAGAGACAGGGTCGGGGGGACCTCATACCACCAAGAAAGCAGCCCTGGGAGCAGAGCGTGTCCTTTGGACCGGGGGTTCCTGTGCAGAGAAGCTCCTAGTCCAGGAGAATATTGATGACAAGGACCTTTCTTCAGAGCCGACAGAGAGAAAGCCTTCCCCTGGAGCTGATGCCCTGAATTTGGACTTGTAGCCTACTAGACTGTTAGAGAATAAATTTCTTTTTGCTAAAACCATCCACTGGTGGTATTAGTGTTACGGTAGCACTAGATGACTAATACAGAATTAGTAGAGGAAAGAATACTTTTTCAAGCAGTTTAGCGAAGAAAGAAAGCAAGAGTGTGGTAGGATTCCTGCCATATAGTGGGATGATGATTTCCATGCTCTGTTGGGGACTGGACAATGTTTTGTTGAAGTTCAGTGGGTTTTCGTTGGCTGGTTTTTAGAAGGAGATCATCAGGTCTTTCTTCATAGCCCATTTTAGTCTGGAAGCTCTACTGAAACCTGTTCTGCATCATAGCTACATGGAGGCTACTGCTAACAGGTGGGTGGTGGCTGAGGCTGAGGTGCATTGACCAGGAATCAACTCGGGCTTCCCTCAGGGGACGGGAAAACTGTGCAAGTGAACAACCAATGCCTCATGAATTGTAAATAGCTCTACCCTTATCAAAACAGATTCCCCTGATCAATCCAGTAAATTCAATGGGTTCCATATACTGTCTTTAAATTTTCCTTTTCCTTTGTCATTTGTTCATTCATTCACTCATTCATTTACCTGTTTATTCATTTTAGACAGCCCAACGTGTGCCTGGTATTGTGCTGTAGCTATAGAGACAAACAACGGAAGCTCCCTCGCCCACCCACAAGGAGCTCAAAGAGACTTACACACTCTCTTCTTGAATCTTAAGTGCTTTTCCCGCCTGTTGGGTTTTAATCCTCAGCAAGGAGGCCTGGGCATTGCTGCTTAGCCTGCATACAGCTGACACTTAGATGCTAAATGGTGGTGAGCATATGCTACTTGAAATGGCCTATTGATTCTTATTTACGATGATAGAAATAGCGGTAATAGAAAAAGCAATGCACAAATATGTTTCTTCCCACAAACAAGCAATTCTGTCAGTGAACCAAATAGCAGGCTCAATGACTGGCTCTCCGAAAGGCCTGCCAGTTTATTTTCTAGTGTCGGAGTAACTAGGTAACCTTTCAGGTATAACTATCTCTCCACAGACCTCTGTTTGCTTTGTGAGGCTATGAAAGGTGGAAGCTGTCCACCGTTTACCCAGGACTCATGGAGATCCAATGAGTGAGTTGGGTGGTTGACAAGGGGGACAGAGTTACAGAATTTGATTTGGTGATTCAGAATGAAAGCAAACCAAGATAATCTTCCTTTAGTCAAAATGTGTTCTGCTATCCCCACTTGTCCCTTGCTTAGAACAAAACTCTGTCAGGGAGAAGGTCTTTACACCAGTGTCATGAGGTGGTCATTAGCCCATACGCTCCTGTTCTTAGTAAGTAAAGTAGCAGAACTCCCAGAATGACTTATTTGTGCCCCTTCGGAGATTCCATATTGAATTTCAATAGACACATCTAAAGTGACGGGACAGACATTGATTTCAGAATTTTAGAGCTGGGACGTAAAATAAGATCGTTCTCTCATTTTCCAGATGATGAAACTGGAACTCAGGGAAGTTAAGTGAATTTCTGAAAAAGCACGTAATTAGACTCAGAGTTACAACTAGAATTTAGGTCTCTTTGAATTTGCCCTTGACTTTTAAAACCATGAGTTTATTTTATTATTTACTTATTTTAGAATTTTTAGCCACATAGTTGAAAGTTTTTTTTTTTTTTGCTCCTGATGATACCTTATGTATAGTAGCAATGCATCATGGACTTTTTAAAATCACCCGCTATAAAGGGAAACAAAGTTAACATACTAAAAAAAAAAAAAAAAAAACTAGTTGTTGTTTAATCCCATTAATCCTCTAGATCATAGTAAATATTTTTAAGTTCTTCATATTGATTTTCAACAATATGTAGTATTTGTCAGTGGATTTTGTACAGTCTAAAACTTTTCATGCAAGTCCCTGGCCCTGCTGCCATTTCTAAGGGTAGACCGAGGACTATATTAAGAAAAAAAAAAAGAGGAGAAACTATTAACTGTAAACTTCTGTAACTCAAAGTCCAGTAGCACTGATTTATAGCAATTTGCTTTGCTAAATTACAGTGAGTTTGCACTTTTAGTCATTCCCTTGAGGGGAAAAATAAAACCTATTTTAAAGCAGTGTGAGAAGCACTGTGATATATAACAGCATTTCTGGGCCGTTAGGGTACACACAAATCACAGCACCTTGTTAAAATGCAGATTTTGATTGACTAGGTCTGGGATGGGGCATTCTGTCATTCGGACCAGTTCCCAGAGGGTGTGGATGCTGATGGTCCCTGGGCCACACTTTAAGTAACGGGTATGAGACTTAGTTGATAGAGATAGCAAAAGCACCTGAATAAATGTTCAACTGTTCTAAAGATTGCTGATAAGCTAAAGACATCTTATAGAAGAGCAACTACCTAAGATTTTAAAGTGTCAAACGCAAACCCGTGTAGCCACTAGCTTGTGTTGTACATACTGTCTTCAATAAGCATATAGATCAGTAAAGTGTAAAGGTATAGTAATATGTATATGTATATCCCATAGCGACTCATAGAAAATCAACTCAACGGCAATGTGTTTGGTTTTTCTTTCTTTTTTTTAAAATGTGTATATGTATGTGTGTGCATGTTTGAGCTTTGAATAAGTTCGTTTCAGTTTGAACCTCTGCTGGGAATTTGCATTTCCACCCAGATGTACTGAATCAGAATCCACATTTTAACAAGATCCCCTGGTGATTCTTAACATATAATACATTTTGAGAACCACTGTCTACTACTGGTTCTCAGAATTGGTCCTTACCCAGCAGCTTTAGCACAGAGTTGAGAATATTATTCTAGAAACACAGATAGACCTGTGTGCATCAGTCGCCTTTTTATTGGAATATTTGGTTTCTGGTTATAAATGCCATGACTATGTAGTGTTATGTTTTAAAAAATTATATACATACTGTTTCAGGGATAGCACTAAATTTCCATAGTACCTGTAATAAGATGTCAGAAACTGAAAAGACAACTTGAAAATATCAAATAAGAGTTAGTTCATCCAATTTAAAAATGTTTATTAGTTTGCTTGTTTGTTTGTTGATTTATTACTTATCCCCACAAACATAGGCTTCACGAGGGCAGGGGCATTGTTTTGTTTACTGCGTCCCAGTGCCTAGAATGGCTTCTCGCACCAATAGGCTTCCTTGAAATATTTGTTGAATGAATCAGTGAATTCGATTTAGCTTATTGATTACGTACTTTTTGTCAGGCACTATTAGATGTCAGGGACATGTCCATGAATAAAACAGAAATGCTTCTTGCCCTCAGGGGGTGTACAGTCTAACTGGGAAAAAAATAATTTAAACGACTCCTTGTAATGAAATGTGTTCCATGTCATGAGTAGGTGAATAAGAGCACACATCGGGGAGCCCTAATGTAGTCCAGGCGAGAAGAGCAATGTCATTTAAGATGCCACCTAGAACATGTGCAGAATTTCAACAAAATGGAGCAGGTTGAGTGAGGTTATTATTTCAAGCAGGAGGAAGCACAAACATCAGCAGATAAAAGATAGCACTTTGAGAAACAGAACAAGTTCAATATGTCTGTGGTATAGAGTAGGATGGGGAGAGTAGTGAGAGAGAGGGGTGGAGAGATCATATATAACTTTATATACCTCATAATGGAGTTGAAATGTGTTTTGAAAGGCAGCGAACAGGCACTAAAGGGTTTTAAGCAGATCAGTGACATAATCGAATTTCCATTTTAGAAGTTTCTGGCTGTAGTGTGGAGAATAAAATTGAAGAGGCATGACACTGGAGGAAGAGAGACCAGTTAGATATTGCAGCAGTCTTTTCTCCCCACCTTCCCCGCCCCCCCCACCAGAGATATTGGTGGCCTAGGTTATGATGACTGCAGTGGTTGGGGATGGAGAGAAGTGCATAGATATAAGAGATATTTTCAGGGATAGATGAGAGGACTGGAGGCAGTGGTGGTTCAGTGATAGAATTCTTTCCTTCCATAGCAGAGACCTACGTTTGATTCCTGGCCAGTACACCTCAAGTGAAGCCACCACCTGTCAGTCAGTGGAGGCTCGTGTGTTGTTATGATGCTGAACAGGTTTCAGCAGAGCTTCCAGACTAAGATAGATGAGGAAGAAAGTCCTGGCCATCTACTTCTGAAAATCAGCCAATGAAAACCCTATGGATCACAATGTCGCATCTGTAGCTGGGCAGCATTTCATTTTGTTTTATGTGGGGTTGCCATGAGTCAGAGGCTGACTTGGTGGCAGCTAGCAACAACAACAACAACATCATAGGAATGGACAATTAATTGAATGTGGAAAGAGAGAATGAGTTTTGGATGACACCTTGGTTCTTGGCTGGGAAATTAAATCATTAGTTGAGAGAACATTTTTGACCTAAGAAACCACTGAGAAAGGGGAAAGGGGATGATGATGAATTCTGTATGGGATACAGTGAGTTGAAGGAGCCCATGAGACATATAGCTGCAGATATCTGGGGAGAAATTGGTTGGCTATATGGGTCAGAAGCTGAGAAAAGAGGTCTTGCTGTAGAGAGAAGTGGGGAACCACTAGTCTATAAAGGGGACTGGATGAGATAGACTCAGAAAGTGTGTAAAGGATGAATTCCCACAGGCCTGAAACAGTGCTGGAGGACTCAGCCTTTAGGGAATTTGTTAGAGAGAAAAAAAAACCTTTTTGCCGTTGAGTCGACTCTAACTCATAGTGACCTTATAGGACAGAGTAGAACTGCCCCATAGGGTTTCCAAGGAATGGGTGGTGGATTTCAACTGCTAACCTTTGGGTTAGCAGCTGAGCTCTTAACCACTGTGCCACCAGGACTCTGTGTTGGAGAAGAAGACTCTGGAATTCCAGTTTCTCTGGGAATTATCCTCAGTATCCATGGGCAGACCCAGTGGCCATGGCTATCATCTATAACCCTGGTCCCCTCCCAACATCTCCTCAGTTACAACTGGTTGGTTTAAGGTGAGTGCTTGACCCGAGCTGGGCCATCAGGATCTTTCCAAGGAGTATTTAAAACTGGAATTGAAGGAGGAAAATCAGTCCCTCTTAGTGGTGAGGCTGTGGTTTGTGAAGCTGAGGAGCTTGTCAAATTCCTCAGTGTGAGGAAAGAACAGGCTGAGAGAATAGTATTGCTATGGAGCCCTGATGGTGCAATGCTGAAGTACTTGGCTGCAAACTGAAAGGTTGCTGGTTTGAACCCACCCAGTGGCTCTGTTGGGAAAAGACCTGTCAATCTGCTCCTGTATAGATTATGGTCTAGGAAACTCTGTGGGGAAGTTCTGCTCTGTCACGTGGGGTCACTATGAGTAGGAATCCACTCAACAGCACCCAACAACAACATGCAGACAGAGGCAAAGATCGCAGATGGATAGTCCTGACTTGTCATGGAAGATCAAGACCTTAACCATGCCTTTTCTGCAGATATGTGAGATAGCTCATGATCCTTATCAACTCTCCCTATTTCTGAAAGGTTGCAGCCTTGAAAACCCTATGAAACAGTTCTACTCCGTACACATGGGTTCGCCGTGAGTCAGAATCGACTCAACAACAACTAACAACAACAACAAAGCTAGCAATCCAGAGTCCAGACTAACATATGATAATACCTGCTTCACAAAGTTGATTAAAAGGAAATAATAAGCATACATTTTCTTGCCTGCTACAAAAGGAGTGCAACAGATACTGTTGTTTACTTATCAGACAGCGATTTGTCTTTCTTCCGGGCCAGCACTGACCAATAGAACTTTCTGTGGTGAGGAAAATTTCTATACCTGTGCTGTCCAATACAGCAGCCATTAGCCTGATGTGACTATTATAATCACTTGGAACATGGCTGAATTTTAAATTTTAATTACTTTACACTTACATTTAAATAGTCTTAGAGGTCTAGGCTGACAGACCTACAGAATAACAGTTTTGTTTCAGTGTACACCCACCCCTGTACAATTCAGTTAATCCTAATTGGTCTGGTCCAATTATGGTGGTCCCATCTTGCCAGTGTTTGGTTTAGAGGTTGACTTGTAGTATAGTTCTGGTCAATGAGATAATTGGGAGAGCCTTCCAGAGTCCATCTGGGGGGAAAGGTCTTTTTGTTCACCTGGTTATTGTTATGCCTGTAGTTGATGGCTAGACCTGCAGCAGGTAAATCATGAGAGAAAGATAGAAAGAACATTGGTCACTACTGACATCATTGAACCTTTGAATTAAACAGCCCTGGAATGCCCTTCCATCCTTGTTATATGAGATAATAATAAATCCTCTTGAAGATTAAGCTATTTTACATTAGGTTTTCTATAGTTTGTATCTGAAATTATCTTAAATAATACAATATATTATCAGTGAGTAGAAGCAATTTATTTAACATGGCATGGACATGCCTCATTTTAAGATTTGAAAAAAATTTAAATTCTTAAATAAATTAAGAGGTAAATATTTGCAGGACAAATTGTTCATATTAAATGGATTCACCACAGGCTTCTAAATACTAACCTTTTAGTGAGTTTAAAATGTGATTTGATTTACTAAAAGTAAAATGATATATAGTTTTTCAGCAATATTTCACTGAGACATATTTCTATAAAAGTTGCAGAATTAATAAAGCACACATATTAGAGGAAGTTCCTTAATTTATAAAAATAATTCACCCCTGAGCTCCTTTAAGAAATATGACCTTAAGCCTAACAATTATTTTACAGATGGTGGTGGTGTGCTACTTACTACCCAGCCAGAAGGTAATTTAGCTAAGCATTTTTCTTTGCAGTGTGAGTGAAAACCTGTTCAAAGTGCTGGCATGTTTATCAACGAGATCATAAGGTCTAAGAGGAGCTAGGTGTTTCTATTATGTTTTCTACGTCTACTAAAATTCTCAGGCCCTTGGTAGACATTCAAACACATGTCCTAGTGGTGTGATCTTGGACAAGTAACTTAATCTTAAACATTCTATCTAAATGCTAATTTTTACAGATTTTAGATTGTGGTGGTGATGGTGGTGGCTGTTATCAGTATGCCTGTTTTTCATAAAGGCCATTCAAATTCCTCTGGTTCCCCCTTGTGTTACCAGTAGGCTCTATGGCTAAAATGTTGAGCTTAAATGTACAACTTGGGTTGCTTTTAGAAATGGTACTTACCTATTCAAGTACCTCGTCAGGGCACCCTGTTATGGGAGGTGGTTCTTTGCTTGAGGACTGTCTTAGTTATTTAGTGCTGCTGTAACAGAAATGCCGCCAGTGGATGGCTTTAACAAAGAGAAATTTATTTTCTCACAGTCTAGTAGCATAGAAGTCCAAATTCAGGGTGTCAGCTTCAGGGGAAGGCCTTTTCTCTCTGCTGGATCTGGAGGAAGGTCCTTCTCATCAATCTTCCCCTGGACTAGGAGCTTCTCTGTGCAGGAACCCTGGGTCCAAAGGATATGTTCTGCTCCTGGCGCTGCTTTCTTGGTGGTATGAGGTCCCTCTGTCTCTCTGCTCACTTCTCTCTTTTATATCTCAAAAGAGATTGGCTTAAGACACAATCTAATCTTGTAAATCTCGTCAATGTAACTGCCAATAATCCATCTCATTACCTTCATAGCGACAGGATTTACAACACATAAGAAAATCGCATCAGATGACAAAATGGAGGAAAACTGTACAATACTGGGAATCATAGCCTAACCAAGTTGGCACATATTTTTTGGGACCACAATTTAATCCATGACAGGGAGGAATTAGTATTCCAGTCAATAGGTAATATCATCCCACCCGCGTATTGCTTTCCTTTAAACCATCTACGCATACACAACATTTTAGCTGCAGGTATATTTACTTACATAACAGTGGTCAAATGGCTAGAATTGTAGATTTTCATTTGGGAAAATGATTAAGAGCTTTCACTAAAGTCATTAATACTGGTTTGAATTTCCCTTTTGTTCACAGTTCCTAACCTACAAAGCTTTCTATAGGCCTGCTCAGCAGAGGTGGGACTATGCTCTACATCTGTCTCCTACCCAGATTTCTTTCAGGAAGAAAACAGGCAATGTTAAGCCCATCTGTTGGAAGAGAGCAATACTCATTTCTTTGCCAAGAGAGATCCAATACTTCAGCTATGTGGATTCAGCAGACCACAGTGAGATTATCTAAAGCTCAGGGATCCATCAGAATATGAGATAACAAGTTAAATAAAATTCAGATCCCACTGGCTAACAGAGAATCAGACAACGATAAAGAGGGCAGGAAACATAGAGGTCATCGCGGCCAAGCTTTTGCTGAGCTTCTCTCCCATCGCGGCCAAGCTTTTGCTGAGCTTCTCTCCCAGGCTGATGTTCAATGAGGGCAGGAAGTGCACAGAAACATTTTGGTTTTACTGATTTACTAGAACCTTTGCAGGTTTTTATTGGTGCAAAATGAGGCTTTCTCATTGCCTCTCAATAGGCTTATTAGCAGCGCACAGAAGACTTTCCACTGTGCTCTTCTCTTTGTCCCTAGTTGAAGGAAGGCGTAGGCCTGAAGCTGGCTGATAGCTGTGGAAGTGAAAAGTCCCAGCCCAGCCGACTGCGGACAGAGTGGGCTGGCTGCCAACCTGGGTTCAGCACCCTGAAGAGCGTGATTTGTCTGAGCCACTTTTATGAAACAGAAGCCCTCTGTTGTATATTTGTGCCTGTGAAAGGGAGTGGTAATGTTGGTGATTGAGAGGAGCAGAAAACAATTCATGTTGGCCTATGGCTGATGACTACCTTCCCCTCCCACTTGCCCCCTCCTTTTTTTTTTTTTTTTGAAGCCTTCATTTACATTTCAGTGCATGGCCAACATTCTGGGAATTCAGGCTGGAGGCTTTCCAGAGGGGCTTCATTAATTTGTGTGAAGGTTGAATTCAGTGGAGTCCAGAGAACTGTTTAATTTTTCTCCTCTGCCTAATGACAAAACAAAACAAAAAAAATCCCAGTGACTGATTTCTTTCTGGGATCAGTCCGTGTCATCCCCAAGACTGACACAAAGCCTGGCTTCAGGGGCTGGCCACAGGATTTACACTAGGCCCCAGAGGGTTGCAGGTTTGATGAAATGTTTCAATGACCTTTCAGGACAGGTGAATTTCAAGTACGGACAAACAATTTGTTCTTCCAGTTCTTAATAACTTCGGATTGTGTATTTGAGGTAAGCGTAGACAGAAGTAGGGAGACTATGAACAAGAGATTTGAGTAATCCCATGAAGATGAGGATGATGATGATGATATTGATTTTGATACAAATAAGATTTTTTTAAGTACAGAGTAAGATTTGCCCTGGTGGCACAATGGTTAAGCGCTCGATTGCTCACCCGAAGGTTGGCAGTTGAAACCTACTCAGCGGCTATGTCAGAGGAAGACCTGGTGATCTGCTTCTGTAGATTACAGCCAAGAAAACCCCATGGGCAGTTCTCATCTGTCACATGGGGTCACTAGGAGTTGGTACCTAACAACAAGGAGATTTGTCAAAAGAGGATCAAACTCAATACAGCCCCTCACCGTCGGCTTCCTCATCTCCCCTCCTCTCACTTTCATACACAGATGCACTGTGTTCTGTCACTGGTGACATTCTCACTGCTCAAGAGCTCCAGTGCTCCTCAAGGGCCACAGCCTCACAGCCTGAGTGCTTCTCCCCTTGACTGTTCTCAGCAGCAGCTCAATAGTGTCTTCAACATGGCAAGTATATTTCAAGAGAAAGGACAATGGTGGTTCAGTGGTAGAATTATTGCCTCCCATGTGGGAAAACAGGGTTCAATTCCTGGCCAATGCACCTCACGCACAGCCACCACCCATATTTCAGTGGAGGCTTGCATGTTGCTATGATGCCGAACAGGTTTCAGCAGAGCTTCCAGACTAAGATGGACTAGGAAGAAAGAGCTGGGTGTCTACTTCCAAAAAACCAGCCAACAAAAATCCTGTGGATCACAACAATCCAATCCACAATAGGACTGCGGAGTGTTCTGTTGCGCATGGGATTGCAGGATTCGAGGCCAACTTGATGGCAGCTGACAACATAGTTCAAGCGTAGATTTGCTACAGTGAAATCTCCAGGAACATTGCTGTGTGCACTTATGAACCGCACAGCCTCCTTGATCAATATGTCCTAAGGAATTTTATAAGTTGGCTACCAGCTTTAGCACCTGGGTCTTAAGTACCTATCTCCAGTTGATGCTTTCTTACTCTGATCTTAAAAAACAGTCCTGCCGGTTTTGAATTTCAGGTGCTTCCCACCTTTATCACAGGTGCCTGGTTAAACACTTTGAAACTCTCCACACGCAGGTGGAACACTTCTCAGCCCATCACCTGGCTCTTGTCACCCACATCCTTTGAATGAGTCCAGTTTTTCTGGGTGCATTTCTAGAGCAATGTTTCTCTGCCCCTTTTTGGCACCTTGCTCTAATACATTAATTCATTGCCTTTCAGAATAAATACTAGATAAGTATCTACAGTTTAACTTTACATTTTATATATGTTTGTCATCCGAGAAATTAGTCACCCACAAACTCTAGTCACTGAGGAATATGGGGGTATTACTTAAGAAAGTCTCAATATATACATACTTTGGATAACCAAAATTTGACTCTGTAAGATGAAATAACGATGAATTTTTTTTCCAAACACATTTGTTCAGTGACTTTTCATTTATATTATCATGTCATTAATCTGTAGGCATTAATGAGTTTATGCAGCCTGCTCAGAAATTAATATGGGTGGTGCAGTGGTTAATAGCTATGGCTGCTAACCAAAAGATCAGCAGTTCAAATCCTCCAGGCACTCCTTGGAAACTCTATGGGGCAGTTCTACTCTGTCCTATAGGGTCACTATGAGTCGGAATCGACTTGATGGCAGTGGGTTTATGGAAACCCTGGTGGTGTAGTAGTCAAGTGCTACGGCTGCTAACCAACAGGTCAGCAGTTCAAATCCTCCAGGTGCTACTTGGAAACTCTATGGGGCAGTTCTACTCTGTCCTATAGGGTTGCTATGAGTCAGAATCAACTTGACGACAGTGGGTTTGGTTTTTTTTTTTTTATTATCCTATGGATTTTCCATTAGCTCTTTTCTTCTCTCCTCGTTGTCTTCTTGGCATCACCGTTGACATCATAAAAGGTGTTGCACATTCCACTGCTGGAGCCATCGTGGGTTTTGTGGTGACTGTTACATATTTAGGGACCTGTATGTTTTTTTTTTTTATAGTACTTGATCTTGGGTCAAATTATTTTGAAATTGTAATGGAAAATAAACAGGAGGAAATTAAAAATGTAAAGTAGGTAAGCTTTTCTTTGGAAAAAAAATGCAATCCAAGTTAAGACTAAGATGTATAAAATGTGCCTGGAATCTTGCTGCCTGTTATCTTCATTTGTGGGTTTAGGTACTTAATTCGTTGATTTCAGGGTGTGGTAATGGGTAGGACACTAAGCATATATGTAATTCCTGGGAATTGTGTGGGGAAGATTAGGTTAATTTTGCAGTTTGTATTAGTGCAAGATCACCCTATCATCAGTGTCTCTCTATTAAAACACCTTCTTTGGCTTTCTGATAAAGTTTTGAAATAAGCTAACTTTGGTAAACCAGAATAGCATTGTACCTGCAGTGTTATCTGGGCTACCTGTAGTTATGAGGAAGGAGATGAAAAGTACATCACCATAATCATTCCCCATTAACCTGTTGCCCTTGAGTTGATTCTGACTTATAGCGACCTTATGGGACAGAGTAGAACTTCCCCATATTGTTTCCAAGGAGTGGCTGGTGGATTTGAACTGCCAACATCTTGATTAGGAGACAAAAGCTTATCCACTACTTATAAGGCATCTTCAAAAAATGATCCCTTGCCATGATCCACAAAGAATAAGAAAATTGAGCAGCCCTGCCCCTGCCCTTCAGGACCTTACATTCCCAAGAAGAAAGCATGCTGCCTTTGGATTCCTATACCCAAAACCCAAAACCCAGTGCCATTGAGTTGATTCCGACTCATAGCAACCCTATAGGACAGAGTAGAACTGCCCCATAGTGTTTCCAAGGAACGCCTGGTGGATTCGAACTGCCGACCTTTATGGTTAGCAGCCATAGCACTTAACCACTATGCCACCAGGGTTTCCTATAAGAACCTTTATTTGTTGTTACAAGTTAGGTTTCCTCATTTTATTTCAGAAAAGTTGTATTTGAAAGTAAGGGATAGCTAGAAATGCCCTCCCCATGGTTTGAAACCATTTCTTTAATTAGTGAATGTATTAGAAAATTAAAAATTAAATCATACTTGTATGAAATCATCCAAAGCTGATTAAGGTTATAATTTTAAGTTCAGTCTCTGGCTTTTATACTTAAGCAGCCCATGCTTTCCTGCTACAGAAAACGATGGATTCTCCTGCTGGTGTGAAGGATCCAGGCTTTTATTCCAACTTTATCCATCAGGCCTGTCAAAGACACTCATGTGCTGAGTAAGACGAGCGTGGCTACGGTGCTCCTCTGATTAAGGGATACAGAGGATGAGGAAGAAGACAAGGAAATTGGGGCTGTGGGGTAATCTTGTGTTGGTTTGTTGCTCCTTTTGCATTTGGTAGCCACCCCCTGTTAGGAACTTCTATTTTTATAATATGGGGCTTTGGATGTGTACTCCTCAGCTCTAGAAAGTTCTGAGCTTATCCAGTTCTCCCCTTGATTTGTTTACTTAGACTCTTAAACTACATAGTATGTCACCGTAGGACTACACTAGAGGAGGGGGAAATGAGTCCCACATGGGGCCCTGCAAAGTCGGGCTTGGTATTGTAGCCATCAATCGAGGATGAGGGCGAGGACCAGGCTTGAGCTGCTCTGGTTTGAAGAAGGTATTGGAAGATGTGATGTTTCTGCTGAATTGTTGGTTCAGCTTCCACGATCACTCTGTAGTGTGCAGGGCTCACTCTCAGCAAAGTGAAAGTAGAGCCTGCTTTGGACGTAGAGGTATTTAGTAATTGGATGCCCACAGGAGAAGATTTTAGAGTGTCTAAAAGGACATACTCTCCCAAATACCTCCCTCACCTATGTGCTGATGAGTGAGATTCCAGGAATAGGATACAAAGTCCTCAACTTGTCTTACCTCTATGACTAGGTCAGATCTCTTTGCTCTATGACCGTAGGGTACCATACTCATGTTAGCACTTATTACATTTGCAGTTCTACATTTATGCGTGGGATTGTTTGATTGATGTCTATACCTTATTAAATTGTAAGCTCCATGAAGGCAAGGAGTGTGTCTTCTTTGCTCACTCTTGTGTCCACAGTGTGTGCCACATAGAAGGCACTAGATGATTATTTGTTGAAGAAATTGTTAACCACAAGTCATGGATTTGAGCCGCCTGCTGCAAAGCCAATACTGAGACAGGAGGAGGTAAGCCGCAAAAGGGCTTTATTGAACACCATGTCCAACAGGCAGAGGGGGTTAAATTTCTTCCAAATCCTCTCTAACTCTAAAGGGCTAATGGGAGGGTTTTATAGGGAGAAGGTCAGGGTTACCTAATGTTTTTAAGCACATAGCCTACAGATGGTCTTATACATCACAAAACTACAAGAAACTCTTTATTAAACTAAAGATGTGAATGTCAGACATCTGGACTCTAATCTGTATGTTTGTAAAAGGCTGAAAAAAACTTACGTAAGAATCTCTCGGCTAGTGGAACTGCTCTGCCAAGTCCACTCTGACTGAGATAAGGAGCAAGAAAGAAAGTTGCAGATCAAAAGTTCCAGGCAGCCTTCCTAGCTGCCGTCCTGCAGGCTGAAGGCTATTTCTCAAGAGAACAAAGAAGAGGAGAGAGACCAAAGCCACAGGAGCTAAGAGAGCTCCACACCCCTTTGGAAGAGACCAGAGCAACTTGTGCAAGAAAAAATGCTTAGAGATTACTTAAAGCATCATTATGGCGTTAGTCATGTGAAGCTCTCAATCACCCATTTTGAATAGGAGGAAACATGTTGCAAGGTATTAGGGTCACGGGGCATTTTCAATTTTGAGATGTCAGTAGGTCTAATTGGGGGGAATTTCAGAACTAAAATTAAGGGCTCTATAATCAAATTAAACTTACTTAAATTACTTCTACTCTCGTGATAACATTTGACTTCTGTTAAAGTTTACCATTAGCAAAACAAAGCTCAGTCATGCTTTTTAAGAGTGGAACAGGCTGCTCAGCCATGTCGTGAACAGAACCTACGCCATTTTTCAAAGACTGGAGATTAATCACATCTTATACACCTATACTAAAACAAACTAGAAAATATATTCCCTGTACTTTTTTTTTTTACTTTAATATTAAAACACTAGAGAAAATGCATTTTCTCTACGTCAAAATAACTTGACCTAAAAATAATTCTGAGGGCGGTGATGCATTCATTAAGTTCACACTATAGTGAAAGACAATTCTCCCCAATAGAACATGATCTCCTTTTTTTTCTTCCATGTTATTTTGTTGCTAAATTGATTTTGAGGTTGAGAGATTGAACTGCAACTCAGTATGTGCACAAACTCTTTGTTGAATCATTATTTGTTAAATAATGTTATGTTGTCTTCATCTGAGTCAGAGGATAAAGACTAAAAAAAAAAAAGAAAACCAAGATTGAAAAAAAGTTGAAAGATGTATTTAAGCTGCTGATACCAGTTGTTGAGTTGTTTGCATTTTGTTTAGTCATGAAACTCCTGTCTACACATTTCCATCTCTGGCAAAGTTCTGTGCAATCTATCTGGCTGCTAAATATTTTTTCTTTTATTTTCTTCCTTAATCCATTGGTGAATTATGTCCAGTTCTTGGTTGTGGAAAATATTCCCATGTTTCAGTTGCTTGTGAAGAAATATTCCTATGGCTCAGTAGTTTTGAATACAGCATCAGCAAATATTTACACCATAATGTTAACCAGTGCACTTGAGAGTGCTGATTTTAATTAAATCCTAGGGAACGCAAAGGAAAAATCACAACTCATTTTACTATGGCCTGGAACCTGAGGGCAGATATGTCCTAATACTACTATTGACCCTTGACCTTGTCTTGCTAAACTATCTGTGTTATTCTAGTCTCATTTTTATTTTTTTCATTGGATCGTCCATAGGTCCGATCTTGTTGAAAATGTCATCTTTTCATGTCTCAATTGATTATCTTTCTATGTGTCTAGCTTATGTATCTATCTATATATCCACCTATCCATCTATGAAGCCCAGTTTTTTGATACACACCCAACAAATGGATGTGGAATACACACCAACAATATAATGGCACGTATGTCTGTGACTTGGCTTCTTCAACTTTGCATGATTCTGGCTGAGTCTTTTTTTTTTTTTTAATCTGGTACTACAGTGTTTTTAAATACACATTTGGCTGCTTCATTTTAAATGGGGCCTCATCTGATCATTTGCCTGCATTTCATAAAATTATATTTTTATCCTTTTTGGTACATAATAGTTTTTGTTTTTTTTTTCTTAGAGTTAGGAGGAATACTAGAGATTATATAACCTGTATCCTTTTTATAGATGGGAAAACTGAGATCAATAGAACAGGTAACTTACCTAATGGCCAAAGAAAGAAAGCAGGACCAGAAACAAGTTCTTTGATCTTACTGTATAGAATCCTCCTTATTGTAGAATGAATTGCTACCTACTAGTGATCTACTAGTCTGACCCATTTATGTATGCTGTTCTACTTGTCTTTCAGGCACAAAATTTTTAGAGTCCAGTTTGTCTTACTTTCTTCTTCTAGCAGTTGTACAATGTGAGCCTCAACATTCTTTTAATATTTCAGGAATGATTTATCCAGTCTAGAAAAACCAGGCCTAAGCACATGAAGGGGACTTTGCATGATCCATCTAATCTAAACTCCTAAGTTAGCTGTCTAGTTATTTGTTTTGAAGCTTCTTCCGTTGTGTTCTCCGGATGGCGGCCAATCAGAAGTGATCCTTGAATTCTGATTCTATCAGTGTCCCCTTGGTCAAGGAGAACATTTGGACATGAACTATAGCTTTGATTGCCCTGTGACGAATCACATTAGAAATAGCTACCTGAGGCCAGCCTGTAGTTCTGTTTTGATCTAATTATCTTCTAGGCACAGCCTTTAGTGTTCTCTTTGATCTTTGAAGACTGCCCTGGGGCACAGGGAAATTACAAATACCACTGAGGTTAGATAGCTTCTCAGTAATGAGAATTTTATTGTATATGTTTAGGGTGAGTTGCATTTGTCTGCAAGATGCCCGAGTAGAAAATTTTGATGGCCCCAAATGTTGTCATGGCATTCATACGTCAGGCGTGTCTCCTATTACAGAAATTTCTGAGAAATTGAACTCAGAGGACGAACCTGTTCCCAGTACAGATTCTTGACCTTCTAAGAATAAGGCTTCAAAGTTGTTGGGTTTTTTTGTCTGTGTGTATGTGATTTCATTTATTTGTTGGTTGGTTGGTTGATTTATTTATTTTATTCTAACAGCAGATATCACTGTAGAATCTCATTCCTTGCCAGTGAATACTATGTAACAATTCATATAAATGTTCTCTGAGCTTTCCAGCTCCTCCTTCTGAGTCAAAATACCCCCACCTTTCTATAGGCTGTCCTGAGTATGCTTGTTTCCTATTACTTCAAATATTCAAATGTTAACGTCTTGTATGAGAGGAAGCTCAAAAGAGCAGAATGCCCTCTTCCTAACCCCCTCGTGGTACCCAAATGACAGCTAGAAATATTTCTTCACTTTATTTTGCCTTTTTCTTTTTTTAAATCAAGGAGGTTGAATTAGCAACATAAAGCAAAATAAGCAAAAACCTGGAGCTATAAATTTCTGGGTCAATCCAACTCCATACAGCATTAAAACATGTCAGATACAAAGCTAGATGCAAAGTGACAGGGAGGAAAAAAGAAAAATCTGCTTTTGTTCTTAAAGCCCCAAACCAAAAGCAAAATTAAAATTTGTGTTGACCCTTCTCCCTTGGGGCTGCAGATGTCACTGCTGTCCAGGGCACCGTCTGTTGCTGAATGGAAGGAAGAGAAATGGGATCCAAGTCACTAGTGTAAAATAAAATCAATCGTCTGCCTGCCAAGCCCTGAAGATGTATTACCGTATCTTTTAAGGCAAGGGGATTGGGGGTGGGAGCAGGAGTGAGCAATAAAGGCGACCACTGAGTGCTCATCCATTCTTAGGTTTGATGACTCATTCTTTTATGATAAGATGTTTTATAAGGGACAATATGTAGGTTATAATTTTCATTTAGTCAGTAACAACCATTGTTACCATTTATTTAATGCCTATAGTGCTGGACATTTTATGCACAGTTTTCTATTTAATGTGGAGAACAGTTCTATGCATTGAGCATTATTTTCATATTGCAGATAAGGAAATGGAGTCTCAAACTAAGTTACTCAAAGTGACACACAGAGTGTCTGAGTGTGGATTCCAGTGAGGTCGGTAGCTTCTTTCACTCCAGTGTGCGTCTTAGGAGCGACCACCCTCCAGGCAGCTACAGCTTAGCTGGGGGTTGTGTGAGTTGTTCTCCATTTGCCACATCCCCATCTGTTCTCCACCTTGCTGTGCCCTCCCTGTGCCCTGGGAAGCTGACCCTTGACGACTGCATGACCTGGATGCTTTTCCTCTCTACCTTGCCTTGAGGTTGTCCAGTGGGAGACACTAGCAGAATACTGGAGGATAAGAGGAGGAAGAGGTCTGGATGGTTCTTCTCCACTGCCTGACCTGACCCTGTGCCTTGACCGTGGCTGTGTCCCTTCCAGCTATAACTCCTGACAGGCCTGGCTTCCCTCTTCCAAGCCTCCAGCTCACACTGGGCTCCTGTGGAAATGTTATTTCTTCTCCTTTTCCCTTTAGTTCTATGGATAGTATTGTCTCTGGACCCTCACTGTCTTAGTCATCTAGTGCTGCCATAACAGAAATACCACAAGTAGATGGCTTTAACAAAGAGAAATTTATTTTCTCATAGTCTAGGAGGTTACAAATCCAAATTCAGGGTGTCGGCTCCAGGGGAAGGCTTTCTCTCTCTGTCAGCTCTGGAACAAGGTCCTCGACTTCAATCTTCTCCTGGTCAAGGGGCTTCTCAGGCACAGGGACCCTTTGTCCAAAGGACACACTGTGCTTCTGGTGCTGCTTTCTTGGTGGTATGAAAGCCCCAACTTTCTGCTTGCTTCCCTTTCCTTTTATCTCTTAGGAGATAAAAGGTGGTGCAGGCTCCACCCCAGGGAAAGTAACTTTACACTGGATCAGGGAGGTGACCTGAGTAAGGGTAGTGTTATAATCCCACCCTAATCCTCTTTAGCATAAAATTACATAAAAATGCATAAAAATTACATAAAAAATGGAGGACAACCACACAGTACTGGGAATCATGGCCTAACCAAATTGACACATATTTTTGGGGGGATGCAATTCAATCCATGACACTCACCCCCTCTTATTTGTTCCTTAACTCTGTCTACGTCTCTGCAAATAGTCTTTTAATAAAATCTCTTTATTTGAACCATCTGGGCTGAGTTTCCTGGTGGGAACCTGACTGATATATTGCTGTTGTTAGTTGCCATTGTCTTGGCTCCAACTCGTGATGATGTATAACATAATGAAATGTTATCCTGTCCTGGGTCATCTTTAGGATCATTGGTATGTTTGAGCTCATTGCTTCAGGCTATCGTGTCAATCCATCTCATAGAGTGTTTCCTTCGTGATGATATAGAGATTAATAACACACCCATGAAGGAGCCCTGGTGGCACAGTAGTTAAGCATTTGACTGCTAATCCAAAGGTCGGCGATTTCAACCTATGACTGCGCTGCTGGAGAAAGATGCAGCATTCTGCTTCCTTAAAGACTGCAGCCTTGGAAACCCTATGGGACAGTTTTACTCTTTCACATGACGCTGCTATGAGTCAGAGCTGACTGGATGGCAGTGGGTGTGGTTTGACATCCCCATGAGGAAATAGGTCAAAGGTAATTTGAAAAGCATATTTTCAGGCTCTAAATTAGGAATACTACTGCCGAAAGGTGCAGATATGAAAATAAACTTATTTTTCACAGGGGATGGCAGAAGAATTTTTTAACTAATGGGGCATTTGTCTCAGGGAGATCTGAGGCCATGACAGTGAGAGGGATGAAGTCTTTAAGGATCTGTTACATACCCAGCGTTAGAGAATTGTGATAAGCTTTTGAGCTTGATCTTTGGGAAAGGTTTTTTTTTTTTTTTTTAGCAGCCATTTGTAGAAAGGGTAGAAGTGGAAACAAATATTGAAGATAGGGGAAACAGCTAGAAGGCTTTTAAAATAAACCAGTGGTGAGAAGATTGGAGACAGGTTTGTATTGTGGCCGTAGGCATGGAAATAAAGAATCGAACTAAGAAATATCACTATTACTTGAGTTTGTGTTCTTGTCCATGTGATGTGTTTGCTTTAAATTGGTATAAGCGATTCACATGTGGAGGATGTGTGTGCCTTGATATGACATAAGATCAAAGGGCAGAAGTTAAATTTGGAATCAAGGCAATCTTTGGTTGTAGTGAACGTCATTTCTGTTTCTAGCTCTTAGACTTTACATGGAAGTCCTAAGAGGGTAATTTCAGTTCAATCTATTTATTTAACAGAGCCTTAATTTTCTGTTTCCGGGTGATCAGACTCCTCAGCTTAAAATCCAAAGGCATTGTAGACTTCAAGCAAATTACTTGTGTGTTAAGACTATTGAACTTGGAGAGAGTAATTCTGTAAAACCCCCGTCATTGCTGAAACGTTTTCCTAATCGTCTGTTCCTCCTGAATGTTTATTTGAAAATGTTCTCTTTTGGTGGGAGGTAAATGAACTGGTGTGTATTGAGCTCCATCCACTCATTTATTTATTTAGCCATTTAATAAATGTTTTAGTGAATAGATATCAGGCACACTTATGTTTTGCCCAAGAGGCTTTTCATTTAATATTCAACCATCCGACTATTGGGTCATTCACTGTGAAAAGGTCATAGGCTTTGGGAAGAGAACGGCCTGGGTTTGATATTGGCTTTTGGGGCTTACTGGCAGGGCTCTGTTGAGCAATTATTTTTCAGACTTGTTTTCAGATTAGATGAAATAAATTTTGTAAAGAATCTGTACCACAACTGAGAAAATGCGTTGAAAATAAGTGAGTCTAATCCTCTTATATCTCACCCCCAACACACCAACACTATATACACAAAAATAAATACTTGAAGTTTCAAGATGAATACAAAAAAAAAATAGAAGGATGATATTCACCCCTGAAGTGTAACTGCAGATACAAGACAAAATGAAACTGTTTAAACATATGAGAAAATTAATATAATAAAGAAAATACAGTATAACTTTTTCTTCTGTTATTTAACTGATATAAAATTAATTCCCTGGATCTCACATTTTGCCAACAAATATGATAATGTATATGGTAATGTATTACTTTGCCTTGAGAAGGAAAAGTATAATTATAGCCATAAAATATTTAAGGAAATTCTGGAAAATAAGAATAATAGAATTAATTTTTCAGACATTTCCCAAATGTGCTTTAAATGGCTTTCCTAAGGGGGGTTGGGGGAAGTACATGCAGATATAATTACAGTTAAGCCCTGTGCATATTATTAGTGAACTTAAAAAGATCATGCATATTCATAGCTAAGTTGCTAATTAACATTCCCAGAATTTTGTTTAATATAAGCAAGTTATCCTAATGAGGTTAAGGCAAAGACAGTATGATAAAAATCTAAATATATGGCTATTTAACCAGCACTGAAACCTTGACTAAACTCCCTCCCTTCCCCAACTCCCATAGACATAAACAATTAAGCCTCATTATCATGTTTTTTTAAAGACCAAAAAGGACATGTGGAAAACAGTATACAGAGATACAACACTTTGAGCCTTGGTGATGAGTTTAGAACTCTCAGGGGGATTGAAAGAAAGGCTGATGGAATTTGGAGGAAGAAGACAGCACTGAAGTCCTATCCCTGTCACTAAATAGCAACGGGAAGTTCAGGAGACCTCTGAACTCTCTCAGCCTCTGTGAAACAGAGATAACATTTCCTGTGGAGCTGCCTCAGAGCGGTTGGGGGAAATTATATGGAACTAAGTTATGGCTGTAAACAAGTTTTATGAACTGCAAATTACCTTATACATTTAAGGCACTATTCACCTATTCACTCAGTAACCAGCGGAGCTAGTATCTAGTATTATAGATCTGTGGGATGGGATATATGGTGAATGGAACATAAGAAGCGGTATGTCCCTGTGGTTAAGTGCATGGGCTTTGAAGTTGGACCAACCTGGGGGGTGATTCAGGGCTCACCACTCTGTGGCTTTGGGCAATCACCCCCTGTCCTAGAGCCTTCATTTGACCCATCATTTTGTCATCTTAAATCTCAGTTTCCCTAACTTTAATATGGTAAAATGCCATATTAAATGGGCATTTCACAGGGGAGTTATGAGTATGGGAGAAATATCAAGCCCTTAGATTAGCACATTGAAAGCACTCAATGACAGTTGGCAAATATGCATCCTTCAGACTTTTAACCTCTAAACCAGAGAGAGCAGACATATATACTGATAACAACAGAGCAAGGCAACGTGGGTAAAAGTGACACTAAGAACTTTGAGAGTTTGTAGTAGGACTGCAACATTTACAGCTAGAGTGAGCTGTAAGACTTTGGAGGAGGGAAGTGTTCAGGTTTAGTCTTGAAGAAAGGGTCATATGTCTATAGGAAGAGATGACTGGTAGAAAACATTCCAGGTAGAGGGAATGGAATGAGCCAAAGTTTAGAGGTAAGAAAGTTGAGTAGTCCAGGTTAGCACTGCCCGATAGAACTTTCTATGATGATGGAAAGGTCCTACAAATGTGCTGTCCAATATGGTAGCCACTAGTCACATGTGGGAATTGAGCACTTAACATGTGGCTAGTGTGACTGAAGGTCTCAATTTTTAATTCCATTTAATTTTAATTAATTTAAATTGAAAAGCTACATGTGACTAGTACAGGTCTAAACAATAGGATGCATAGAGAAGAGTTATGTGTGATAAGACCCAAACAGCTTGCCAAATATGGGTACGTTTAACTGCTAGAAAAATAAGTTTAAATCCCCAAACAGAATCCAACATATTTAGAAGCAGGAGGAGGAAAAGAAGAAATGAAAAAAGGAGACCAAAAAGTAGCAGAGAGAGAAGTGGGAAAACCGGGAAGCCAACCAGAAACCAGCATTGAGGAGGACTTACCCAGTAATGTCCGTTAGTTCAGAGGACTCTGGGTACTAGAAAAAGTTTCTTATACTTGGCGATTCAAAGGCTATTAACCCATTACTGTGGAGTCGATTTCAAGTCATATTGAACTGCCTCATAGGGTTTCCAAGGTTGTAAATCTTTATGGAAGCAGACTGCCGTATCTTTCTTCTGTGGAGGGGCTGGTGGGTTCCAACTGCCGACCTTTTGGTTAGCGGCCGAGCACTTAATCACTGCACCACCAGGGCTCCTTCAGAGACTGTTAACCCAAACCAAAGCTGTTGCCATGGAGTTGACCCTATAGGGCAGATTAGAACTGCCTCATAGGGTTTCCAAGGAGTGGCTGGTAGATTCAAACTGCTGAGCTTTTGGTTAGCAGCCAAGCTCACTGCGCCACCAGTGACCTTCAAAAGAGAAATTTCCCTTGGGAGGTAGAGGTGAAAAGATTATTGCAAGGATTAAGGAGTGAAGGATGTTGAGTAGCTCTCGACATGGAACATACTCTTCTCTTTGAACAAGTTTGTATTCCTTGAGTTATAGACTAAAACATCACACACTAAGTTAGTTTCAGCAAATACTGTATAATCACCTAGTAAATGGCATTCTTGCAGGCAACCTTGGTAGTTTCAATGCCAGGTGTAAAATTCCAGTGGTTTAGATAAAAATTTGAAGCAATTCTGCAAATAACTACTCTGAGTCATGATATTTTTAGGCCACGTTGAAAACACTAGCTGGAAGAATACAATGTTAAAATGATAACTAAGCCCCTTGTTGAGCTTATATTCTGAACTAAGGATAGATTATCCTCATGCCCTTATTTTTATATGATGAAAAACTTTTTTTTTTTTTTTCCACGCATAGCACGGATAAGTACCAGGTAATGGGGAAGGGTGTCCCCAGGAGTATTTCAAAGAGACATAATCTAAGGGGAGAGAGATTTTGTATAAAGATGTATTTTTCTGTTTGTCTCTTATGATTAAATGACTACTGTAATTCTCTCAATTTCCCCATTGTGAAAATCACTTGGGCTACTTGATAAATGTAAAATCTTTTGCCCCAATCCAAACTGGTCAATATGAATCTCTAGAGGATTAGTCTGGGAATCTGCATTTTTAATTTTACCCAAATGATTCTTAAGATCATGTCACTTTTGGAAAATCCTGGTCTATTTCATTAGTTCATCTTTTCAACAAACATTCATTGAGCAATTTTTTTTTTTTCCTAAGGCGCTCATGTAGACACTGGGAAACAAAGATGAATGAGACATATTCTCTGGCCTGAGGAAACTAGTCTGGTTGGGGAGACAGTAAATGCAGTTGTGGGTCACATGCTTGGTAGTTGTTGCAAAGGCTGCATCGATAGAGGAGAGATGATTCAGACTGAAGATGTCATGGAGAACTTTACTTGGGGAAGATAAAGCTTGAGTAGGTATTACAGGATAAGTCAACCAGATGATGGAGGGTAAGAAAGACATTCTATTCGGGGGAAACTTCACTTTAAAAACAGGGAAGAGAGCGTGCTGTGTCTGGGAATAAGCACCAAATTCAACATGGCTGGAAAAGAGGCTTCCTGTGGGAGAGTGGCCAGTGTGGGTAGAGATGAAGGCACTAGCCAGAGCACAAAAAGGAGCTTCTAGTTATTTTCAAGGTGATGAATAGTCATTAAAGGGTAATGTGGGGTTTGTAAGAGTGGAAATAGGGAGATCCATTAAGAGCTTAATATGATAATCCAGGTGAGAAGTAAAGTGTCTGACCTAAGGCGACAGCTCTAAAGTGGAAAGAACATTTTTGAGAAATTGTTGGTGATTTATTATACATGACATAAGCGGGGAATAGTTTGCTTGATTCTTTTATTAAGGTTGTCTTAATGAGATGAATTGGATTGCTGAACAATTGATTGCATAGATGGCCCACATAGTGCATTTTGGCTGTAATGGGGAACATATCATCGTTGGCTTATTCGTGGCTATAGTCCGTGCTTGTATTGGACTGGCATTAGATATGGCTTCCAGTATTAATCGCTGGAATACTTTGATTAGAGCTACACAAACCCAAGGGACACTATAGAGGTTCCACAATTACCTGTCTGGGTATCCTAAACTCTGATTTTATGTAGGTTAAAAAAAAACAAAAAACAAATAACAAACCCGTTGCCATCCTGTCGATTCTGACTCATAGTGACCCTATGGGACAGAGTAGAACTGCCCCATAGGGTTTCCAAGGAGCACCTGGTGGATTTGAACTGCTGACCTTTTGGTTAGCAGCCATAGCCCTTAATGACTGCTCCACCAGGTACATATTGTTTGTGACCTATTTAAATTCTTTCTAGTATTCTGACCCTTTATTCATTTTTCCTGTTTGTTTTATCCCTCCATGATTACCTGTAATCGTAATACTATTTTAAAAATTCTTCTGTATCTCTTACTTAACCCATTCCAAATTCAAGTGAATGTATATATAGCACATGAAGGCTTCCATGAATGACATATACTTGAGGTTTTTTGATGCCCAGCAGAATATTTTAAGATATCTTGAGCTGTCATATAACTAAGTTTGAAAGTCACCGAGTTATAGTGATCCTATCTATGGTGATGCAGGAAAAGAGGCATTGGATGTTTTAATGAACAGTTTAATAGGACCCAAATTCATGCCACTACTGACAAGTGGAGTACAAAAAAGCATAAAATGCTTGGCTACCATATGATTTTCAGACTTACTTTACAAGTTGAAACAATTTGAGGATTCATAGCATTTGAATCAGTTTGTGTGGTTGTTAACACATTTTAATAAATTAATTCTATTGTGAAAAGCCCTATAATACAACGTTGTCATGGATTGAATTGTATCCCCCCAAAAATATGTGTCAACTTCGTTAGGCCAAGATTCCCAGTATTGTGTGGTTGTCCTCTGTTTTGTGGTAGATATAATTTTCCTATGTGTTGTAAATCATAATGTCTGCCTGTGGCTAATGAGGCAAGATTAGATAATATTAAAGAGGATTAGGTTGAGACCATAACACCCTTACTAAGGTCACATCCCTGCTGCAACGTAAAGGAAGGTTCCTTGGGGTGTGGCCTGTACCACCTTTTATCTTAACAGAGATGAAAGGAAAGGGAAGTGAGCAGAGAGTGGGGGAACTTCATACCACCAAAAAAGTAGTGCTGGGAGCAGAGTGCGTCATTTGGACCTGAGGTTCCTGTGCCGAGATGCTCCCAGACAAAGGGAAGACTGATGACAAGGACCTTCCTCCAGAGCTGATAGAGAAAGCCTTCCCCTGGAGCTGGCACCCTGAATTTGGAGCTCTAGCCTCCCAGACTGTGAGAGAATAAATTTTTCTTTGTTAAAACCATCCACTTGTGGTATTTCTGTCACAGCAGCACTAGATAACTAGATAATTGTTTACTTGGATGATTATAATGGTCAATTATGTTTCACCTTTATACAATTTGCATTCACGGAAAGGAAGTGGCTGACATGGAAGGAACAATTGGCCTCAAGAGGCTGAGTAAAGCCTGGGGGAGTGGGACAGACATGGTTTGGGTTTCTGACTCTCCCAGTGTGTGGACCTGGATAAAGGGTGTCACTTTCCTGAGTTTCACTTTCCTCATTTGTAAACAACAACAAAATAAACCCGTTGCCTTTGAGTCAATTCAGACTTATGGTGACCCCATGTATTACATAGCAGGATGCTTTCTAGGGTTTTCTTGGCTGTAATCTTTACAGAAACAGATTGCCAGTCCTTTTTTCTGTAGCACTGCTGGATAGATTCAGACCACCAACCTTTAGGTTAGTAGTTGAGCACAAACTGCACCACCTAGGAAACCTGTAAAGTGGATTATTAATGCCTACCATGCAGGGTTGTTCTGAGGATTAAATGAGATAATGCAAATATATAGCACTCAGTATGGTGGCTGGCTCATAGTAAACACAATATAAAAATAACAGCAAGTAAAACAAAACAAACAGGATTCAAGATTCTAGTCCCAGCTTAGCCAAAAACTCATGATGGTCTTGGATCAGTTACGTTTTGTCTTAGAGTCTGAGCCTCCTTATCAGTAAAATGAAGCAGGTGGATTGAATGATTTCTAAATTTGATGATTGAAGGAGTCGGTGACTTATGAATCACACCTGAATTTTTGTCAGAAAATGTATCACGTAAAAAGCTTTATTTTGCCCATGAGTCATGCCTTCCTACATGAGCATCATGAATACATTTAGTCTAAACAGATTTAGAAGCTTCAGCAATGGTGACGTTGTTGATTTTGAAAGCATGGTGGGTATCCAGGTGAAGAGTTCCATTAGGCAGTTAGAGATGAAATTCAGGAAAGTGGTCAGAGCTTTAAAAAATGTGGAAATTGAAAAACACAAACGATATTTAAGGAATGAACGTGTTTGACACTTCCGTAGGAACAAACACAAAATGTGTGTAGGCAAATTTCAAATTTCCGCTTATTCATTCATTTCCCAATAATCAAAGCAGGAAATAAACCATTAAAAAAACCAATGCTCAAGTAAGACTGTTTATTATTAAGCGCAAAATTTTTTTACAAAATATTGACTAAGAAGGGATACTCAGTTTTGAAAAGAATTTGAACTTCCACATATTTCAGCCATGATAATGAGCAAATGTTTGACATATTTGGAATGGGTGAGGCCAACTTTTTTGAGATCACAGATGAATTTTGGATGTGTCTTAGGTAGGTTGCTATCTTAGTCTCCTAGTGCCCCCGTAACAAAATACCACAGAGTGAGTGGCTTCAAAGAAAGAAATTTATTGTTTCACGACTCTGGAGGCTAGAAGCCTGAATTCAGAGCATCAGCAGGGCCTTGCTCTCTCTCCCTGTTGGCTCTAGAGGAAGATCCTTCCTTGTCTCCTCCTACTTTGGGTAGCCCCAGACATTTCTCAGCATTTCTCGGCTTTTAGAGGTATCTTTACATGACTTCTACTCTTTCCACTGTGTGTTACCGTCTCCGTGCTTGTCTGCTCTTCCTTTCTATAAGACCACCAAGAAGGTATTAGGACCCACCCTACTCTGATACGACCTTGTTAATTTAACTGATAACATCTTCAAAGAAAGATCCTCTATCCACACAAAGTCACATTCACTGGTTACAGGGGTTATGACTTCAATGTATTTTTTTGGAGGACACAATTCAACCTATAACAGTTGCCATGTGGAGAGTCCAGGTGTAGACTACTACTGAAGACAAAAGACAGTTCTGGAAAGGTCAGGAACTGAGAGATTCAGATTTTTTGGTTATTTATCTTCAGTTACATCCAGCTCAAGGAGCCCTTGTGGCACACTGGTTAAGGGCTTGACTGCTTACCCAAAGGTAAGCAGTTCAAACCCACCAGCTGTTCAGGTCTGCTTCAGTAAAGATTACAGCCTTGGAAACCTTATGGGGTAGTTCCATTCTGTCCTGTAGGATTGCTGTAAATTGGAATTGGTCGATGGCAGTGGGTTTAGTTTGTTGGTTTTACATTTGCTCAATTTGAATTGTGTGCTTAGTCTTAGAGAGGTTATATAATATAGTGGTTGGGCTTTCGACTCTGAATCTAGACTTCCTAGGTTCAAATCTTAGCTCTGTTACTTTGGGGAAGTAATTTCACTTTCTGAACCTTAGTTTCCCCAGATGGGAAATAGAGATAACAATAGCACTTACTTCTTAGGGGTTTGTGAGAATTAAATTAAATACTATATGTAAAGTACTTAGGCCAATACTTGATGTAGTTTATATGCATCGGCTGGCTGTTTGTTTTTTCTTCCTGTCGTTAAATATAAGCTTTGCTTTTATCAAAGCCAAAAAAAAAAAAAAATCTCTATTTTAAAGGAAACAATATACTCAGTAGATTTGGTTACGTATAGAATAATAATAAAAATACAGTGAGTGTGTTTTTTAATTGACCTGCCAATTTAATCAGAAAACCAAATTGAGTGCACTGTACAGACACATTTTTTAGGTTGAAAAGCGCTCCTTAGTGAAAGTATCAAAGGTAAAACTACAGTGATATATGTCAGAAGAGGAAAAATACATCTGTATCTGTAAAACTGCATGTGTGTGTGTGTGTGTGTGTTTTAAGCTGTAGAGGAGACTCTAAATAGGAGCCATGGTGGCACAGTGGTTAAAGCTCTCAGCTGCTAAGTGAAAGATCAGCAGTTTGAACCCACCAGCTCCTCCTCGGGAGAAAGGTGTAGCAGTCTGCTTCTGTAAAGATTACAGCCTTGGAAACCCTATGGGTCAGTTCTATTCTGTTCTATAGGGTCGCTATGAGTCGAAATCGCCTTGATGGCAATGGGTTAGAGACTCTAAATCTGGCATAATTCTGGGCACTTGGTAATTACTTGGTAAATTCTTTTTGTTAACATGAAATGAACTTTAAGTTATTTATGATCTGAATGCTTTGTGATTGTGTTTATAGGAAAAAGGAATTTCACAAAAGTCTTAGTTTTCTCCCTCTGAAAACTGTGACATCTGCCTGATGGGTATGGATTTCCATTTTAAAAATTAAAGAGGGGCTCAAATGAGTTTAGTTATTTTCTTCGATGATGAAATGCTCCCTGGAGGGGGACCAAGAGGAGTGATGAATCTTTGATGCACCTGTGTAATATATGCAGTGTGCTGCAGAGAGTATCTGGTTCCGAGGTTTCAGTGACAGAAAACCAACTGCAGGAAATCTGGACATTCTAGTATAGCTCTGACCTTAGATGCTTATCCAATAAACAGAAGAATGCACAGCTTCAAAAATGGTAACTTGGTCGAAAAGAAGGTTTTTTTTTTTTTCCTTTTCATACAACTTTAATAGCACTGTACTACTACTAAACAGGTTAGAGTACTAGAGTCACCTTCATTTTAAACCAGAGGCTTCTTTAGTTAGATTACTGCTGCTCATTATGACCCAGACAGCATCTTAGTAGTAGAAAGAATCCATGCTTCTAGTATTCCTTTTGGAGCCCTGGTGGTGTAGTGGTTGCCCCTTGGAAACCCTATGGGGCCTTCCTACTCTCTCCTCTAGGGTTGCTATGAGTTGGAGTTGACTCAATAGCAACAGGTTAATATTCCTTTTAAGGGGCCCTGGTGGCGCAGTGGTTAAGTGCTTGACTGCTAACCCAAAGGTTAGCAGTTCAAACATACCAGATAATTTGTCAGAAAAAGATGTGGTAGTCTCCTTCCGTAAAGATTACCCATTACGATCAAGTATATTCCAACAAAAAAAAAAATTTTTTTTTTTTTTTTAGTTAGTGATGCTAGAGAACAGAGTAGAACTGCCCCATAGAGTTTCCATAAAGATTATAGCCTTGGAAACCCTATAATCTTCCATAAAGATTACATCCTTGGAAACCCTATGGGGCAGCTCTACTCTGTTCTCTAGGGTTGCTATGAGTCGGAATTGACTCAATGGCAATGGGTTTTAATATTCCTTTGGGTGCTGGGAAATGGCTTCCATAGAACACAAGGCTGGTCTGGAGTGAAGAAGCAATAGAATGGGAATGACTTTCTTCCCCATGATCGCAGCTTTGTCATCTCCTGCTTCCCAAACCTCCCTGGCATTTCCAAATGAAGAAGAAAGAAAAGGGGGAAAGGAGCATGAAAGTGGGAAAAAAAGACAGGGGTCAAAATAGCCCTTAGAAAAGTCTGCTCCTTCTTAAAATTACAGATGGAGGTTGAAGTTCCACAAGAACGGCAGGGCCCCCTTCCTTCCCTCCATTCCATGTAAACACAGAGACCAGGAGCAGAAGCAGGTTTTCACACCATGCTGCAGGCTGAGCACCCAGGTCACTTACTGATATACACCAGTTTACGAGTGTCCTCTGGGATGGACCGACAGTGTCAGCAAATAGTCCACGCAAAGGATAAAATATTAAGGCTAATTTAGACCTGCTAACATAAAATCTTATGAGTCATATGTATAAGAAGCATTTTAGTTTATAATGATGAACCCTTAAATTGCCCCATATATTTAACACTGTCCCTTTTATTTAACACTTCCAGTGCCTACTGCGTGGACAAGTACAAGCATGTGTAATGCTGAGAGATGACGTTGACAATGATACTTTCACAAGTCATTTGCAGCAGATAGTCTTTTCTATAAATTTTAACACAAAATGTATAGTTTACTAGCTCTACTTTTGCCATACACAGGCAACCTCTTTAACATCTAGAAAAAAAAAAAAAGATGTTAAATTAAGACTCATTTGTCCATATGTATTCGTGCTACATAGCAAAGTTTAAAAGAAGATGCACAGAACGTGCACCACAATGGTTAACTCTGGCTCACTATAAACAGGCTGGCATAGAGCTTTCTGCCCTTCCTTTTCTCTGAACCAGTGCACACACACAGTATGTGTTGCTCAAAGAGGTGGTTTGATCATTCCATTTCCAAAAAACAATGCTTCATATGAATTACAATATGAAGAAGGATATTTATAAAATGTGTTATTTCACTACCTCTAGTTTGAAGCCCTGATAGCATGGAGCCCTGGTAACATACTGGTTAGGAACTCCTCTGCTAACCATAATGTTGGCAGTTGCAATCCATCATCTGCTTCTTGGAAACCCTAGGGGGCAGTTCTACTCTGTCCTATAGGGTCACTATGAGTTGGAACCGACTTGACGGCAACGGGTTTGGTTTGGTTTCTGGTTTAGTTTGAACATACTCTGTGACCTTCCAAACATCTGAAAGGACTGTATGTTTCAAATTAGGGTTTAAGTTTGTCCACTATATACACAGTAGTGTTGAAAAAACTACACACAGGTAACAGTGATCATATTTGAAAGTGCCATGTAAGTAGGAAAACTCTGGTCTAAAACACTTCACTTCCCCCAGTTCCTTCTCTCCATCACCAACTTAGTGGATGAGTGTTGTGTCACTTAGATGTCTTTTACCATTTCACTTCCAAAAGTCATTGTCTGAAGATTTTCACACAAAGTGTTCAAAAAATTGTGTTCTTTTACTAAATCTACTTTTGTCATACATTGTCAATCGCTTTAATATCCAGAGACTAACCAAACCACACCTGTTGCCATCCAGTCAATTCCTACTCATAGTGACCCTGTAGGACAGAATAGAACTGCCCCACAGGGTTTCCAAGGAACGGCTGGTGGATTTGAACTGCCGACCTTTTGGTTAGCAGCCCAGCTCTTAACTGCTACGCCACCAGGGCTCCATCCAGAGACTAAAAAAAAAAGACTAGGTATTGGAAAATTAGGATGCATTTGCCCTGGGCGTATACAATACACACAGTACAGTTAAATAAAATGCACAGAGTATACATGTGGAAGGACAATGGATAATCTGAAATTTTCTAGTACACACTAGCAAAAGTCCTTTTGCAATTTCTTCCTTCCCACCTCCTACAACCCAATGAACAAGTACAGAGTATGGTGTCCACAGAGGTGGTTTAACAATTCCATTTCTAAAGATAATATTTCCCATCAATTTTTAAATGCTTTTTGCAGTGTTATTTTACTGCCTTTCTTTTTAAATACACCTGCATTTCTAAATATCTAGAAAGTTTGTTGTTTTGTTAGTGGCCATGTAGTCAGCTCTCACTCATGGTGACGCCATGTCTGTTGTACATACAAAGCTGAACACAACTTTGCCTGCCCCTGTGCCATCTTTGCAGTCATTGGCGTGCTCAAGTCCATTGTTGTGGCCACTGTTTAAGTGTCTTCCAACCTAGGAGCCCATTTTCTAGCTCTGTATTGAACAGTGTTCTGTTGTGACCCATGAGGTTTTCATTGACTTATTTTTGCAAGTAGATTGATAAGCCTTTCTTCCTAGTCTTTCTTAGTCTGGAAGTTCCATGGAAACCTGTCTACTTTGCTGGTATGTGAACCAATGGCATAGCTTCCAGCATCACAAAACCGCCACAGTATGACAAACTTATGGGCAGCTAGACTTACAGATGGGTGGTGGCTAGAAAGACTAAATATTTCAAATAGAAATTATTTTCTTCTATATACATAGTACTGTTAAATAAAACCGCACACATGTAGCAATGGTTACAATTCGAAGTCTCTTCTGAATATGACTATGCTGGCCTTGAACCATCGTCCTTCATTTTCTTCTCTCCACCAGTCCAATGGACAAGCACAGACATGTGGAACACTTAGAACTGGTTGAATAAATTCATATCCAAAAGTCATTTACAGAGAACAAAGTTGAGAGCAGCTCTTTTTATATTATGTCTTCTTTAAATGGCCAGTAAATCTTCCCAAAGGATGGCGAGCACTTTCTGTTGACTAAATGCAGCTTGTTGTTCTACCATTTCTCTCTTTAATGTCAGGGTCTGGTAGAATGGAGACTGTACATCAGATGGTCGCTGCTGGCTCCAATCTTTTGGGCTGTGCTCACATTCCAGAGCCTTAAGGCCTTCCTTAGTCTTTGTAGGAATGTGGTGGAGTCTCGTCGAATTGGGACTCAGTGTCACCCCATGTGCGGGACCCGCATGGCTCTGTGGCCAGAAGCTGAGGTAGTGGAGCTTGAGTCCACGCTGACCCACCCACTCGGGCCCTAGAGTCTCTCACCGTCCTGCTCAGCCAGCTTTCCTGTGGGCACCATTCTTCTCCACCCCTGCCAAGCCAGCTGCCCAGCAGCGTCACCTCGTTTAGGGCCTGGTGGGGGCGCTGCGTCCTTGGGAGTTTGGCAGGGATTCCATCAGGTCACCATAATGTCATGGGCAGGAACAGAGGTCGCTGCTGCCTCAGGGACTGGGCCCTGCCTGTGGACAGTTGGGCGCAGGGTCCAGGTCTCTTCTAGTCATGGCAATGGCAACCCCAGGGACCCCTGCTCACCTGCAGGTCGGGACTAAGAGGGCCTGAGGGTGCAGGGGTCTTACTCTGCATTTTAAGAGGGATAAGCATCCTAAGGTGCTGATTCTATTTGATGTTTCTGCTGCAAATTATCTATTACTAGGAGCCCTGGTTGTGCAATGGTTAAGTGCTCCACTGATAACTGAAATGTTGATGGTTGGAACCCACCCAGCCGCTTCACAGAGAAAGACCTGGAGATCTGCCAGTAAAGATTACAGCTTAGAAAACCCTGTGGGGTAGTTCTCTTCTGTCACGTGGGGTTGCTGTGAGTCAAAAATTGACTTGATGGCATCTAACAATAACAGGAACAACAGTACAGAGACACTTTATAAATACTTCTAGATTTATTATTGATAGATTACCTCACTTGAATTCTATTTAAAACTGTAGCCATCATTCACAAACTGTGTCATCTCTTTAATACATGTGGATGATAATATCTTGACCCTCTCCATTTCTTGCCTTTATTCCTCCTTTCACCTTGGTTTCCATATCTTCCTATCCCTGTTATTCTCTGGCTGTCTTCTCTCCCTTTCACTCCTATCATTTCTCTGTCATCAGTCTTACCATTCTTTGTTCCCATGACCCTTGCGAAAAGGTCTCTTTCCCACTTCTTCCTTTAATCTCTCATTTTTCTGGTATTGCAATATATGGGAAAATGCAGAGAAGAAATACATTCTGAGATTTACCATATTATAAAGAATTTCTGTTCTTTGTCCTTTGCCACTGATTCATTACTTGAAAATATTGACATCAATTTCCAGAAATTCATAAAAGTCTCCAGTCAATACATCTAAATTTCAAATAAACCTCCAGTGGTTTTGGTAAGAAAGTGCCCAATTTATTACTTTCCTTCATTTCTTGTAAATCACAGCAGTGAAAGTTTGGAACAAGGCTGCATCAGGGCACTGTGAGAATTCAGCCCGTGTAAATGAGTTTTTATTTCCATCGAGTCCATCATATTAGAGATTCAGGTTAGTTAGAGCTCACTGCACTGATTAGTTTCTGGTGCTTCAGTATTGCCTCCTTGTCTTCTACCACAATTGCAATACTGGTGGTTTCTTTTAGTTCTGGTAACCACAGGACAAAACATACACCCGAATATATATAAAAGAATTAATGTGTCCGAATCAAGAGTTTATAATTCCATGCTTTTTAGCAAGATCAAAGTATCAAGAAGACTGGTATCCATATCCTTTAATATTGCTGTGACAGCACTTATGTATATTAAAAAAAAAAAAAACAAAAAAAACCTGTTGCCGTTGAGTTGATTCTGACTCACAGCGACCCTACAGGACAGAGTAGAACTGTCCCATAGAATTTCCAAGGAGGACCTGGTAGATTCCAACTGCTGACCTTTTGGTTAGCAGCCATAGTTTTTAACCACTGCACCACCAGGTTTTCCTCAATTATGTGTATTGTACCAAAAATCATGTCATTTCCTTGTCAGATCTTCAATGCTTAGAGAACACCTTTCCAGATGGTAGCCACTTTAAAGGATACCACTGTGCTCATACCATATGCAAAGATTAACTCAAAATGGACCAAAGACTTACATGCAAAGGCTAAAACTATTAAACTTTTATAAGAAAACATAGCATAAGTCTTTATGGCCTTGGATTATGCAATAGATTCTTAGATATGACACCCAAAGTGCAAGAAACCAACAAAAAATAATAAAGTGAATGTCATCAAATTAAAAAAATTTTGTTCTCTGAAGACACCATCAAGAAAGTAAAAAGACATCCACAGAATGGGAGGAAATACTTGCCAATCATATATCCGATAAGGGACTTGTAACAAATATACATATATATATTAGTTATATATAAATGTAGTTTTATATATATATATAAAATAAACAATTAGGAACACTCATACATTGCCAGTGGTAATGTAAAATGGTGCATCTTCTGTGGAAAACAATTTGGTGGTTTCTAAAAAAGTTACACATAGAAATACTGTGTTGTTAGTATTGTCATTTACCATTGAGTCAATTCCATCTCATGGCCACCCAGTGTATAACAGAGTAGAACTGTTCCATATGGTTTTCTTGGCTGTGATCTTAATGCAAGCATATCACCAGTCCTATCTTCCTTGGTCCCACTGGGTGGGTTCAAACTATGAACCTTTAGGTTAGCAGTCCAGTGAGAACTGTTTGCACCATCTACCAAAACACAAAAAACAAACAAGCCCGTTACTTTCAAGTTGATTTCAACTCATAGCAACCCAATAGGACAGAGTAGAAATGCTGCATTGGGTTTCCAAGGAGCAGCTGGTGGATTCGAACTGCCAACCTTTTGGTTAGCAGCCATACCTTTTAACTACTGCGCCAGCAGGGTTAGAGACCTCAGAAATACCATTGTATGCATACCACGTTTGTTTATCCATTCATCTATTGATGGGCATTTGGGTTTTTTCTACCTTTTTTGGCTATTGAGAAAGGTGCCACAATGAGCATTAGTGTACACATCTTTGTTTGAGTTGCTGCTTTCAATTCTTTTAGGTATAATCCTAACAATTCCACTCTTAGGAATATAGCCAAAATAATTGAGTTGCTCAGCAATACTACTCCTAGACCCTGGAGTTTCACTGACTGAGTTTGAGTCTCAGTACCACTGCTTACTAACTGAGTCAACTAGTTAATCTTGCTATGGCTCAGATTTATCAGATGTAAATTATAAAAAATAATAGCAGCTAGGACTGCTGTGAATTTTAACAAGGTAAGCCATGTAAATGTCTAGAATAGTGCCTAGGACACGGTAAATACTTGACAAATGTGGGTTGCTATCATCATTATATAAGACTGTGAAAAATGTAGCAATGAATTTCATGAAATAAATTCAATAAAATTAGGCACCAACTATAAAAAAGGAAAGGCACAAACTCTCCCACAAAAATGGAAATTGAAAAATAGTCTTCTAAATAATTCATGGGTTAATGAAGACACTAAAATAGATATCATAAAATATTTATGATTGAATGACAGTGAACATAGTACCTATAAAAACTTGTGGGATACAGTAATCACTTAAAGGGACATTTCTAATTTTAAATGCAATCGTTAGAAAATAAGACATTTGAAAATTAATGAATGAGGATTCAACACAAGCTGTTAGGAATGGAATATCAGAGAACTTCTTAAGAAAATCGGAGGAGAGAAATAATACAAAAAGGAGCAGACAGTAATAAAATTGCAAGCAAAAACAATGTCAAAATTACTAAACAGAGAAGATATTTTTTAAAGAATCTGAAAATAGACAAGCCCATGGCAAAATCGATTAATATAAAATAAATACCACACAAACATAAACACATATAAGCAATATAAGGAATAAAAAAGAATATTATTTCAGATCTAATAAAAACTATCGCTGTCGAGTCGGTTCCGACTCATAGCGACCCTATAGGACAGAGTAGAGCTGCCCCAGAGAGTTTCCAAGGAGTGACTGGTGGACTCAAACTGCCGACCTCTTTGGTTAGCAACCAGGCTTTTAACCACAGCGCCACCAGGAATCTTCAGATCTAATAAAGGTTTTAAAATCATGAGAGAATGCTCTGAGCATATCATGCCAAAATAACTTGCAATCTTAGACTAATTGAACAATTATATAAGAAAACATAAATTTGCAATATCAAGTCAGGAAAAAAGAGAAAATATGAATATATTAATAGCAGCTAAAAAAAATTAAAGTATAGTAAGAACACTCTCCTCCTCCCAAAGTCTGCCTGCTATCAGTTATTATTTATTGTAGGTAGGGACTAGCCTATGCGATAAGACAAGACCAAAAAAAAAAAAAGTGAATAATATTAGAAAAGAGGTAATAAAATTATTGCTTATAGAAGATAAGTGTGTAGGTAGAAAGTTTAAGATCATCTGCAGACAAATTTTACAACTAAAAATTTTTTGGACATAAAAATTATTAAAAACATCTTTTATATCACAGAAACAAACATAAATGTCGTTGTATTTTTTTAAAAAATCACAATAACAATGATAGCTATACCTAGGAATAAATCTAAAAAAATGTGAAAGGACTTCATGAAAAAAATAGAACACTTCATAAAAGAACATGCAAGAAAACCTGAATACATAAAGAAATATACCATGTTTTAGACAGCAAGAATCCGTATCATAAATATGTGAATTTTCCCAAGTCGATCTAAAAACTTAATAAAAACATTAAACTCTTTCTCTAAACCTGTAAGAACAAGAAGAGGGGAACTTTCCTTCTGTTATTCTGACTTATTATAAAGCTAGAACAGAGGTGTTGATTGAAGTTATTTTTGTACCTTTATTACGAAACGGAATAGAGATCTCAGAAACTGACCATATGGGAAGTCAAATGAATAAGTGGTATTAAAAATCAGTGAGGGAGAAGATATATTATTAATAGCATTTGGGTAATTTGCTATCCAAATAGAAAAACAAAATAAAATAGATTCATATCTCACATTTTAAAGCAAAATAAAATTGACATAAATGTGAAGAACAAAAATTTTAAAATATTTTCAGGAAATATAAGAAAATACTTTTATGTTCTGTCTTGGGATAGGGAGTGATTTCTTCAAAAACACATTAAAAAAGTAAAAGGTACAAGCTAAAAGGGAGAAGATTAATTAATCTGAGTACACCAAAACTACTTAAAAAGAAAATGCTAAAACGCCATCTACAGGACAAGAAATTATAGTTGCGTTATATGTATTTGGTGGCACAATAGTTAAGCGTTTGGCTTAAACAAAAGGTCAACAGTTTCATTCCACCAACAACTCCTTGGAAACCCTATATGGCAGCTCTGCACTGTCCTATAGGGTCGCTATGATTCAGAGTCTACTTGACAGCAACGAGTTTGGTTTGTTTGTTTTTTGTATATATATTTGAGTCTTTTTATATAGCAAATAAAACAAAAATGAAAAGATCAGAGTCTGTTGTTGTTAGGTTCCATCAAGTCGGTTCCAACTCATAGGGACCCTACGCATAACAGAACGAAATGCTGCCCTGTCCTGAGCCATCCTTAGAATTGTTGTTATGCTTGAGCTCATTGTTGCAGCCACCGTGTCAATCCACCTCGTTGAGGGTCTTCCTCTTTTCCGCTGACCCTGTTCTTGGCCAAGAATGATGTCCTTCTCCAGGGACTGATCCCTCCTGGCGACATGTCCAAAGTATGTAAGACGCATTCTCGCCATCCTTGCTTCTAAGGAGCATTCTGGTTGTACTTCTTCTAAGACAGATTTGTTCATTCCTTTGGCAGTCCATGATATATCCAACATTCTTTGCCAACACCACAGTTCAAAGGAGTCAATTCTTCTTTGGTCTTCCTTATTCATTGTCCACCTTTTGCATGCATATGATGCGATTGAAAATACGATGGCTTGGGTCAGGCGCACCTTAGTCTTCAAGGTGACGTCTTTGCTTTTCAATACTTTAAAGAGGTCATTTGCAGCACATTTGCCCAATGCAATGCATCTTTTGATTTCTTGACTGCTGCTTCCATGGCTGTTGATTGTGGATCCAAGTAAAATGAATTCCTTGACAACTTCAATCTTTTCTCTTTTTATCATGATGTTGCTTATTGGTCCAGTTGTGAGGATTTTTGTTTTCTTTATGTTGAGGTGTAATCCACACTGAAGGCTGAGGCCTTTGATTTTCATCGGTAAGTGCTCCAAGTCCTCTTCACTTTCAGCAAGCAAGGTTGTGTCATCTGCATGTAACAGGTTGTTAATAAGTCTTCCTCCAATCCTGATGCCTTATTCTTCATATAGTCCAGCTTCTCAATTATTTGCTCAGCATACAGATTGAATAGGTATGGTGAAAGGATACAACCTTGATGCACACCTTTGCTGACTTTAAACCATGTAGTAGCTGCTTGTTATTTTCAAATGGCTGCCTCCTGATCTATGTAAACGTTCCTCATGAGCACAATAAAGTGTTCAGGAATTCCCATTCTTCGCAATGATATCCATAATTTGTTGTGATCCACACAGTCGAATGCCTTTGCATAATCAATAAAATACATGCAAACATCCTTCTGGTATTCTCTGCTTTCAGCCAGGATCCATCTGACATCAGCAATCATATCCCTGGTTCCACGTCCTCTTCTGAAACCAGCCTGAATTTCTGCTAGTTACCTGTTGATTTACAGCTGCAGCCGCTTTTGAATGATCTCAGCAAAATTTTGCTTGTGTGTGGTATTAATGATACTGTTGTATAATTTCCATATTCAGTTGGATCACCTTTCTTGGGGATAGGCATAAATATGGATCTCTTCCAGTCAATTGGCCAGGAAGCTGTCTTCCATATTTCTTGGCATGGACAAGTAAGCACCTTCAGTGCTGCATCCATTTGTTGAAACATCAATTTGATATTCCGTCAGTTCCTAGAGCCTTGTTTTTCACCAGTGCCTTCAGAGCAGCTTGGACTTCTTCCTTCAGTACCATCAGTTCCTGATCACATGCTACCTCTTGAAATTGTTGAACATCGACCTTAATGATGTGGATGGAGTGAAGCTTTCAAGACCTTCATTTGCTGATATGGCATGACTCAAAATGAGAAGAAACATCTGCAGACATCCGTTTATAATTGGGACCTGGAATGTATGAAGTATGAATCTAGGAAAGTTGGAAATCATCAAGAAATAAAATGGAACACATAAACATCGATATCCTAGGCATTAGTGAGCTGAAATGAACTGGTATTGGCCATTTTGAATCGGGCAGTCATACAGTCTACTATGCCGGGAATGACAACTTGAAGAGGAATGTATTGCATTCATCGTCAAAAAGAACATTTTAAGATCTACTCTGAAGTACAACTCTGTCAGTGGTAGGATAATATCCATATGCCTACAAGGAAGACCAGTTAATACGACTATTAGTCAAATTTACGCACCAACCACTAAGGCCAAAAATGAAGAAATAGATTTTTGTCAGCTGCTGCAGTCTGAAATTGATCAAACATGCAATCAGGATGCATTGGTAATTGGTGGTGATTGGAATGCGAAATTTGGAAACAAAGAACAAGGATCAGTAGTTGGAAAATGTGGCCTTGGTGATAGAAATAATGCCGGAGATTGAATGATAGATTTTTGCAAGATCAACAACTTCTTCATTGTAAATACCTTCTTCCACCAACGTAAACGGTAACTATACACATGGACCTTGTCAGATGGAACACACAGGAATCAAACTGACTACATCTGTGGAGAAGATGGAAAAGCTCAATATCGTCAGTCAGAAAAAAGCTAGGGGCTGACTGTGGAACATACCATCAATTGCTCATATGCAACTTCAAGCTGAAACTGAAGAAAATCAGAGCAAGTCCACAAGAGCCAAAATATGACCTTGAGTATGTCCCACCTGAATTAAGAGACCATCTGAAAAATAAATTTGACACATTGAACACTAGTGACCAAAGACCAGACAAGTTGTGGAATGACATCAAAGACATCATCCATGAAGAAAGCAAGAGGTCATTGAAAAGACAGGAAAGAAAGAAAAGACCAAGATAGGTATCAGAGGAGACTCTGAAACTTGCTCATGAATGTCAAGGAGCTAAAACAAAAGGAAGAGATGATGAAGTAAAAGAACTGAACAGAAGATTTAAAAGGGTGGCTCAAGAAGCAAAGTACAGTATTATGATGACATGTGCAAAGAGCTGGAGATAGAAAACCAAAAGGGAAGAACATGCTCAGCGTTTCTTAAGCTGAAAGAACTGAAGAAAAAATTCAGACCTCAAGTTCCAATAGTGAAGGATTCTATGGGGAAAATATTAAATGACGCAGGAAGCATCAAAAGAAGATGGAAGGAATACAGAGTCATCATACCAAAAAGAATTAAGTCACAGTCTACTTTTGTTCTAGTTTATATAAGTAACTTCAACAAATCAGTGAGAAATGAAAAACAGCTCACTGAGTAGAATTAAAACAAATAAACAAGAACAGAAACAGTTTATGAAAGCAGAATGATAAAAGTGAAAATGCTCAAGTTCATCAGTAATCAAGATAATGGAAAATTTATAAAATCAAGAACATGTAACTTATCCCCATCAAATATGGAAAACAAAGTAAAATCTGTCAATACTAAATTCAGGGAAGGCTGTCAGGAAATGTCGGGAGAATAAATTGGGAAAACCACATTAGAGGAAAATTTAACAGTATCTGACAATGTTGAAATATTGTACCATCAGGGATCTGGAGACTGTATTAGTATCCAATAAATGTTACTATTCCTACCTTCTACTCCTTCCCCCAATTTTCATATTCTCTGGCTTACATCAATAGAAAGATCATATTACTTAAGGGAGAATTATAAGCAAAACAACAAATGACCTAAGATTTAAACTGAAATAAACGGAATCTTGTTAAATGTTTCCTTCTGCCTGTAATAAAATAGAAGGGTTATTTACTTAGGATCTGAGGTCTTCAGAGTGCATCATGGATAGACTTCAGGGGGCCCATGTACCACTCAAATTTTATTTAAATTTTTTTTGTGTATGTGCATTTTTTTTTTAGATGTTTGAGTCTAAATTTGCATCAGATTGTTAAAGTTCCCCAAACCTACCAAAATATTAATACCTACTGGTTCTTACCCATGAAGCACAATTTTGCTCTGACCCACGTAGGTTTTCCATGAGTTGAGGCTTACTCCATGGCAGCTAACAACAACAACAACAATGGTTCTTAAACAAAAATAGAATATCCTTTATAAAATAAGGTGTGTTATTGAGTATCATCTGCAATGCTTTTCACACTTGAATACACTGATACAGTACTTCCACTCTGAAATGTTAATTGCATTGTAATGGATTGGATTGTGTCTCCCCAAAATATGTGCCAACTTGATTAGGCCATGTGTGATTGTCCTCCATTTTGTGATTTTCCTGTGTGTTATAAATCATAATCTCTGCCTGTGGTTAAAGAGGTTTAGGGTGGGATGTAACACCCTTGAACAGGCCACATCCCTGATCCAATGTAAAGGTTGTTTCCCTGGGGTATGGCCTGTACCACCTTTTATCTTACAAGAAATTAAAGGAAAGTGAAGCAAGCAGAGTTGGGAACCTCATACCACCAAGAAAGCAGTGCCAGGAGCAGGGCACATCCTTTGACCTGAGGTTCCTGTGCTGAAATGCCCCCAGACCAAGGGAAGACAGATGACAAGGACCTTCCTTCAGAGCCCACAGAGAGAGAAAGCCTTTCCCTGGAGCTGGCACACTGAATTTGGACTTGTAGCCTACTGGATTGTGAGAGAATAAACTCTTTGTTGAAGCCATCCGCTTGTGATATTTCTGTTATAGCAGCACTAGATAACGAAGACGTGCACATATGTGAAGAAGCTGGTTTCTCTCTCCTTCCCACATCATTAAGGAGAAAATAGCCTGGAGAATGTATAAGTTACTTTGTCAGCCATGCTTAAGTATGAGGTAATTGGTAGAGTCCGAGATGTAGTGATTAAAGGCTTGTAACATGGAGTTGGCCTTCACCTCTTTGTCAAATCTGACCTGGGCAAGCTCAGCTTCTACCCATTCAGTTAATAATTTTTAGTTGAAAACCCACTGTGTGCCAGGATCTGTGCTAGGCACTGGGGCTGCCAGACAGAGAAGCAGGCAAACAAACCAACAATAAAAATTTAAACCATGTGTGGGGTGTGGTGGGGTGGGGGGTAGAGACGTAGGAATGAGGTGGGGAAGCAGTGTATGAGAATGAATGAAAGAGTTTGAGTAGAAGAGTGACCTGATTTATGTGTTTAAACTATGATTTTGAGTGCTCTGTGAAAATGGACTATAGGAGCCAATAGTAGATATAGGGACACCCTCATATCCAAACCGTCAAGGCATCACGTGAGTTCTGTCACTGAATACACACACACACACACACACAGATCTAGCTACTTGTTTGACAGCGGAGATTGAGGGAAAGGGCTGATTACCAACTTTTTACCTGGAATAACTAGGGAAGTGGGGGTATCATTTCCTTTGATGGAAAAAACTAGGGAGTTCAGATTTGAATGTGTGGAGTGTGGGAAATTCTGGTTTGAATGTATCAGGTGACTATTAATCATCTAGCCAGTAATTAGAGGAAACCCTAGTGGCCCAGTGGTTGAGAGCTATGGCTGCTAACCATAGGATCAGCAGTTAGAATCCACCAGGCGCTCCTTGGGGCGGTTCTACTCTGTCCTACAGGGTCGCTATGAGTTGCAATCGACTCCATGGCAATGGGTTTTTGGTTTTTTTTTTTGGTAGGAGTCTGAAGTTTAGAAGAAATGTGTGGCCTGGAGATGAAAATTTAGAATCAACAGCATCTAAATGATACTTAAATCATGGGATCGATAAGCTTTCCTGAGGGGATGATGTAACCGAGAAGCAAAGAGGACTGGGGTAGTACATCTCACTGAGAAGTTTTGCTCTGAAGGGAAGAAGCATAGGAAAGGTGGTTGTGGCTAGAGGGTCAAGCTTGTAAGGTGTTTTTTTTTTTTTTAAGATGAACTTTAAATATTTGTATGTGGGTGGAAACGATCCAGTGTTTAGGGAATAAATGATGATGCCAAGAAAAGACCACTCACTGCTGTCGTGAGAGTTGAGGTGTTTCCTCTATCAATGGGTTACACAGGGCACTTATTTTATTTTATACATTTATTTATTTTGCTGCATATTTTATAAACCCAACCTCTTGACTCCCTTTTCTGGGGTAACTAAGTGGAAAATGGTTGCCTATAAATGCAGCTGCCTTCTCTGCCTGCAGACTGGCAGGCAGGATCAGGATTTCGTTCAGAGTTTTTATAACGCTGAGATGGACTTCTTGGGGTGCTAATAAAACCAAAGATGCTGCCCCATGTGGTTGTTGTGGTGGAAATACACAGGATTCTCCCTATTATTTGTATTTCTCCCTTGTCCTGTTCTAGAAAAGGCATAGTTTCTACTTGGTGAGGAATTAGGTTGATTTTTCGAAATCCTTCAGGTAAAGATCACCCTATTCAATGAAGGAAGGAGCCCTGGTAGCACAGTGGTTAAGAGCCACACTGCTAACCAAAAGGTCAACAGTTTAAATCTACCAGGTGCTCCTTGGAAACCCCATGGGGGCAGTGCTACTCTGTATTACAGGCTCACTAAGAGTCATTGAACCTAATTGACAGCAGTGGGTTTGGTTTTTTGGGTACTTATAGGAAGAAAGTTTACTTTGCTTTTGCCACAGAGTAAATGTACCATGCAATTACGAAGAACCTACTTTTCATTAAATCTGTTGTGTTAGAGTTGATGTCCTGGTGGCACAGTGGTTAAGAGCTCGGCTGCTAACTAAAAAGGTCAGCATTTGGTATCCACCAGCTACTCCTTGGAAACTCAATGGGGCAATTCTGCTCTGTGCTATAGGGTCGCTGTAAGTCGGAAGCCACTCAAGAGCAATGGTTTGGGTTTTTTCTGGTGGGGGGGTTGGGGGAAGTAGAGGAGCTACAGGAATGTAGTCATAGAGAACTTTCTCAAAGGAGGAGGAGAAAAGCATGCACATTTTCCATATAGCACAAGAGCCAATTGATCAAACCTAGAAGACTGCCTCCTACAGGACAGAATGGAAGAATGAGTGAATCTTTCAGCTGATAGTATGTATGTTTGATGAATATTCCCCAGAACAAGACTTGACCAGCTGCGTAGAACTTGGCAACTTCTCTCTGATCTAAGGGCTTCTTTCATTATTGCTTGATTTGGTAGGTGACTTAGCATTGCTGTATACTTGCTCCCATTTCTAAATCCTTAAGGTGTTCCCAACTGAGCTAGCTAAAATGTTTCCAAGTTCACCTACATCATGGGACTGTTGTTATTGTTAGTTGTGTTGAGTCAGCTCTGACTCTCTGTGTTGACCTTATGTATAATAGAATGAAATGTTGCACAGTTCTGTGCCATCTTTATGATCTTTGATATCTTTGAGCCCATTGCTGTGGTTACTGTGTGAATACATACATGGACAATATCATGGGACTAGACATTTTGAATTTATTCACAGGTCTGATTAACCTCTAAACTTAGTTGCGTAAAGGAAGATATCAGCATATAACAGCTCTTCCCTGAAGCTCCCCCAGACAAGATGAGGAGAATAACAAATAAATGTAAATGAAAGCCAAATAGAAATAGCACTAGTTTCCCTATAAGTTCTAATCACTTGAGTTCCAAATCCGTATTTCAACTGCACCTACTCAGATCTTTCAGAACAGATTGTTAAAAAAAAAAATTGCGACAATGTTATTTTCATTATCTGATTTTTTAATTTACAGGCATTCCCTCCAGATATCATAGTGACAGCAAATTTATAGAGTGCTAATAAAAAGGATGCACAAGCTGGAAATATTTGAAGATATCTTATTTCTTAAAGTAATTACTCAAACCAGTATAAGTCCATAGCTGTAACATTCTGTAGATTAGCATGAGCTTTCATTAATTATATGAGTTCAGAAAAAACTGAGAGGGAATTTGCTTTTGAAAAAGAAATAGTAGATTTTAGCAATCCCTGTGAACAAATCAAAAAAGTGGAGAAAGTCCATGCTTCTTAATCATTAAACCCATTTTTCCCCCTTTAAAGAAAAACTTCCCATCTTCTGAAAGGTTTTACTTAAGGTCAGGGTCTGCATCTTTTGTTTAACTAAAAAAAAATTTTTTTAATGTTTTTGACACATACTATCAAAGATGCAGAGATAAGTGAATCAACATCATTACTGTTAAGGAATATTCGCTTATAAACTAACTACAGGGCAAGGTAGGTAATGACCGCAAGCAAGACCAACCAGTTACAGAAACACCGAGGAGAGAGAAATTGTTTTTGGTTTAACAGCTTGGGAAGTTTTCATGTAAGGAGTGGCATTTAAGAATGAAGTAAGGCTAGCTTTTGCCTCAGTGTGGATGGATGGAAGAACATACCCAAGAGATTAGAGCAATGGTCTTCAAAGTGTGAGTCTAGTACCAGCAACTCCAGCAGCGTCTGGGAGTTCTTAGAAATGGAAAATCTTGGACTCCACCCCAGATCTACTGAGAGACTGGGCGTGCTGGTGGTGGGTGGTTCCAGTGATCTGTGTTTTAACCAGCCCTCCAGATGATTCTCATGCATGCTAACCTTTGAAGACTACTGGATTAAACTATTCAAGTGAAAGTAAGAAGATGGCAGAGATAAAGCACTTTCAGAGGGTAGAAGACATTTTGATTTTTCTGGACGTTTTAGTATAAGAGAGGCATTAGGGAAAGAGAAAAAGTAGGTTGTGACAATTTTGACTAAGGATTTATGTGTTTTACTTTTGGAGTTTTGGCCTTATTCCACAGGCAGAAGGGAGCCATTGAAGGCTGTTGAGCAGGAAAGAGACTGCATCAAAACTGAGTTCAAGAAGAATTCTTCTGGCAGTGGAATATAGGACAGAGGGGAGATTACAAGTGCAAAGATCATTTAGAAAGTCATTGCAATTATCCATGTACAAATAGATTATGGTGAGAACTAGTGTGAAGACAGGAATTGAAAGAAAGTGACTTGAAAGAGAGCCTTTTCTGGTCCTTTTTCCAATGACAAATCCTCTGGGCTGCACTTACAACATATACCTAGAATCTATTTGTCACTTCTCCAGAACTATCACCATGGTCCAAGACACCATTGTCCCCCTCTTGGATTATTGTAATAGCTCCTAATTATTATTTTTGCTTAAGCCGTTGCTACACTTCAGTCCACCTCAACTCGGCAGCCAGACTGGTCCTGTTAGAAAATAAGTCAAATCATGTCACTCATCTGTGAAAAACCCTTCAATGGTTTCCCTTCTCAATGTAAAAGTCAAAGTCCTTTCTGTGACTTGTATGATTTGGGCCTCCTATTGGAGTCTGTGTAGTCTCTAGTAAAAACGTTTAAGATGCTTGGCTGTTAATCAAAAGGTTAGAAGCTTGAGTCCACCCATAGGCATCTTAGAAGAAAGGGCTTGCCATATATTTCTGAAAAAACACCCATTGAAAACCCCATGGATCACAGTTGTGCTCTGAAACACACGGGGTCACCATTGGTTGGAGTCAACTTCACAGCACCTAGTTTGGGATTTGGTATTGAAGTCCCTGGATTCTCTAGGTGGTGCGAATGGTTAACACAATTGGCTGCTAATTAAGAGGTTGGAGGTTCCAGTCTACCCCGTGCTGCCTCAGAGACCAGACTTGGAGGTCTACTTCTGAAAATTCGGCAGTTGAAAACCTTAAGGAGCACAGTTCTACTGTGACACACATGAGGTTGCTGTGAGTCGGGGTCTACTTTACAGCAACTTGTTTATCTGACCTCATGCTCTGCTTCAGCTACACAGGCCTTTTGCTGGCTCTTGAACACACTAGAAAACCACTCAGGGCCTTTGCAGTTGTCTCCTCTGCCTGAATGCTCTTCTCCCAGCTATCCATATGTGGTACTCACTCACCTTCTGCAAGATTTTCCTCCAATATCATCTTAGCCCGTTCCTCCCTGACTTTTCTATCTAAAATGTTAATCTCCCACACCTGACATATCCTCTCCATGTCTCACTTTATTTTTTCTCCTTAGCACTTATTAATCTCTAATCTATTACATACCTTACTCATCTTTTTTTATTTATTGTTTCTCTGCTCACTGGAATATAAGCTCCACAGGGACAAGGTTTTTGTTTGTTTTGTTTACTGCTGTTTAAAAACCGTTCCATCAGTATTTGTTGAATGAGCTGTGTATTGACATGCCAGAGACAGGCTACACTGGGGCAACTCAGGGGAGTCAGAAGTGGACGTTGACCTGGAAGAGCACCTGGTCTACCTTTTCAAAGGCTGAGGGTGCTGATGTTCAATACTCACAAGGTGTAATGCTGTCTGGACAAAGAGCCCCCTTTCTGATTTCCTCTCCATTTGTGGATGGAGATGGCTACCTTTGCTATATGCCAAGGGGAATCATATCCTTCTGAGTTGTCCTCCTTGCCTGGAGTGTGGTCTGCTCCGGCCATTCCATGAGCTTGTTTCTGAGCATCTTGTGGTCCTAGGCAGCATGGCTAGTGCCAACAGAGTGATGACCCATAGTGCCTTTCTTTGAGCTGAACAACAGTGCATGGAATTTTTTTCCTTTCTCAAATACCACTAGACTTAAGTTTAGCTGGAGAAATGGCAGAAGGGCATCACGACAGAAAGATCTAAGCAGGCAGCCATTCCTTCAACAGTAGCTTAAGGGCCACGGTTGCCAGGGCCAGAGAGGTGTTCAGTAAGTAATACTGATCTCTTTTATCCCACGTTAAATCATCCTCATCCTCCCTAAGAAAAGGAAAAAATGAAGAGAAAGCTGTTGCATTAAATAGATTTTATAGAATTGGACTAGAAAGATCAGACCTTGAATTTGAACTATATTGCAACATTTAATAAATCTTTTTTAAAGATGTGAAAGTGTATTAAAAGTATTTTCTTTTTTTTTGTTGTGATTTAGGTGAAACTTCACAGAGCAAATTAGTTTCTCATTAAACAGTTAATACACAAATTGTTTTGTGACATTGGTTGCCAATCCCGCAATGCGTCAATACTCTCCCCTTCTCCACCCCAGATTCCCTGTTTCCGTTCATCCAGTTTTCCTGTCTTCTCATCTAATGGGCTGGTGTGCCCATTAGTCTCATGTGCATGATTGAACTATGAAGTACGACCCTCACGTGTATTATTGTTGGCCCTATAGACCTGTCTAATCTTTGGCTGAAGGGTGAACCTAAGGAGTGACTTCAGTACTGAGTTAAAAGGGTGCCATACTTTCAGGATTTCTCCAGTCTTTATCAGACCAGCAAGCCTGGTCTTTTTCTTAAAAAAAATGTTTGATTGTTTTATTTATAAAGTCTAATGTAAAGTCTAATGTGACTCACCCCGACAGGTACTAGTCCAATCTGCATAATTAACCTTTGACTAAGGATATGTGTGTATCTTATATAATTATATTTCTATACTTATATTTATTTTTGTGTGTTTATATTTGTGTTTATCAATAAATCAGATACAGTTCTACCTTGCTGAGTATTTTAAACTTTTGGGTTACTCTTAATAAGGTTTGACCTACATTTTAAATTTAGGTTTTACCAAATGGGCTGATGTTACTCTGAATAGTTAAGAAGTAAACTGGTTGACTTTGGTAGCATCTAGATTTTTTTCAAAGCCAAGATATCATAGAAAACAGATTTTTGATGGGTATGATGTTTTATAACTCTAGGCCTCAAGCCCGGATTTTTGAAAAAGCATGAATCGGATAGCACAATACCGGTACTGCTTGTCTCCTCTGTTTCTTGCAGCCATTTTATGTTAACAGTGATGTGACTTGACTGGCCTTAGAGGATGAAAGACTCAGATCACTGGAGACAGTGCATGCTAGATTTGGCACCAGCTTCTCTCTTCATCATCAGTTACCCATGTTTTGTTTGATCTCTAATAACAGATGATGGGGATTTTTTTCCTCTTTGTTCCTTTTATTTTACTGCCTTAATCTTCCCGCTGTCTGATTTATGCTGATTTTAAGAGGCTGTAGGTCAGAGGAAGAAGAGGTGAGTCTCTGGTGGGCCAGGCTCGCACAGGCCTCCTTCTAGGGACGGGAAGCCTGGCTCTGATTTGACCTGTGCATCCACCAGGACTCTTTCTGGACCCAGCAAAACTTACAAGGTGACCTGTTCTTTCATACATAGTCCGTCTTTCATAGCTAATTTGTTTGTCAAAGATTAGATGTGTATATTTAAATTTGATATCACTCTACCAGAATGCTCTTTAGAAGCAAGGATGGCAAGACTACGTCTCACATAGTTAGGACATGTTATCAGGAGAGATCAGTACCTGGAGAAGGATATCACACTTGGTAGAGAGTCAGTAGAAAAGAGGAGGACCCTCAATGAGATGCACTGACATAGTGGCTGCAACCCTGGGCTCAAGCACAGCAACAATTGTGAGGATGGCACTGGATCGGGCAGTGTTGTGTTCTGTTGTGCGTAGGGTCGCTATGAGTTGGAACCGACTTGCCCATACCTAACAACAACAACAACTACCTTGCTGAGTTGCAACTAACTTGAGCAAAAGAGGGGCTTTAGTGTAAGGATGTAGTGTATTACATTTGAACCTAAGGATGGAGCATGGCCTTAGGAATGGGCCAGAACCAGAGACAGTACGCCTCCAGGGGGTCCCCCTGCTGTCTCCCATACCTCTCCCCTTGCCCGCTCTCCACCTTCACTGGTACCTGCCTTTCCCTGCTTCCCCTCTCTCCTTTCCTTTCTCCCAGTTATAGAATCCCTTTTTACCTATTTCAGGAAAAAGGAAGGGTCTCTTTTGTTGACTCTGCTTAAGTCAGGTACTCATGTTGGACCATCAGCTGGGGTTAGGGCTAATTGAGCAAACAAACAGAGCTGCCATATTTTCATACTGACTGTAAATATGGAGATGATGTGTGGATATTGGGGTGAAAAAATTGGGGGCACGGGCAGTTCCCATAGAAGGGAATTGAGAAGCCAATCTAATGTGCCCACTGTAATTCCTTTCTGGTGCAGTGAGCGTTTCAGTGGGCAGGGATGAGATCTTCCCAGGCTTGAACACCTCTGGTGCCTCTATCTCTGCTCCCAAAGATTTGCTGAAAGAAAATCTGTGCAGACTGGATTTTCCAAAGATGCTTGTATGAGTACATTCTCTCCCATGTGTGACAGTGGTACTTCTCCATGTAGCAGTGAAGTCTATCTTCTCTCCCTTTGATTCTGGGAGGGATCGTCGTGACAACAGCATCAATGCTGCATGGCTTCTGAGCTAGGCCATAAAGAGGATATGGCTTCCACCTGGCTCTCTCTGTTGGAAGCATGCCTTGGGAGCTCTGTGCCAACATGTAAAAAGTCCAGCTACCCTGAAGCTCCACGCAGGAGAGATTATATGGAGACACTACATAGAGACAGAGGTGCCCACGGACCCCCAGCTAGTCCAGCCCTAGCTGTTTAACTCCTCAGATGATTCCAGCCCTATGCTTTACAGCACCCTGCTTGTGCCAAGTAGAGCAGGGATGAACTGTCTCCATCGAGCTCTGCCTAAATTGCAGACTCATAAGCAGAAGAAATTATGCTGTTGCTTTTAACCACTAAGTGGTATGCTTTGTTACACAGCATTAGCTACTTGGAACAAATTTCCTATCAACTCTGCTTTTTAACATTTGTATCTCATCGGCCTGCCTTACCCTGAGAGGCTCCTTGTGGATCATCAGGTGATAAGGATAACTCTTTAGAGAGAGCGCGCGCGCGCACACACACACACACACACACACACACACAAAAACTGGAGAAAACTAGTGGTGAGTAAAAAATGAACAGACCCATTTCTAGCCCCATTTTATTTTGCATGAGCCATGGTGGTACAATGGTTAAGCACTTGGCTGCTAATGCAAAGGTCAGCAGTTCAAACCCACTAGGTGCTCCATGGGAGAAGGATGTGGCAGTCTGCTTCTGTAAGGATTTACAGCCTTGGAAGTCCTATGGTGCAGTTCTACTGTGCCCTGTAGGGTCGCTATGAGTTGGAATCGACTGATGGCAATGGGATTTATGTTGCATAGGAAATGAAAGTAGGATATATTAGTCAAAGAAAAAGATTCTGTGAATGCTAAGTGTAAAATGTACTATCAATTTCATGTGCTTTACTTAACCAATCTTCCATCCTAAAGAAAATCATTTTTTAGAAAAAAAGCATGTGGTATGCTAATTGTGTAGAGAACATTTGGGGAATAAGCATAAATCATGCCTTTATTTCTTATCTTTATACTTAGAAATAGAGAATACTGTTTTCTTGAATCGTATACTGTGGCACAGTAGGAAAATCACCAGAATGGGAATTGTGTTCTTGCTGTGTGTTTTGGCCCTGGTCCTGCCATGTAGGACAAAATGAGAGGAGGGACTCAGAAATCTATACAGCTCTCTATTTCAGAACTAAAATTCTATGGCCTTTGGTGATTCTGCTCCTTTTTTAAAAATCTTCTCCTACCTCTTGCCTTCATTCTCTCATTATATGACACATTGATACTTTTGATGTTTTTACTCTTAAATAATTGGGAAGCCAAGTGTCATAGTTAATGTCTATAAAGTAAAATCTCCTGTTGAAATTTTGAGTGTCGAATATGTTAAAAAAAAAAAAAAAAAGCGCCATACTATACTACCCACAATTAGAGAGGTGAAAGACCTGATAATCTACTTCTAAAAAAATCAGCCATTGAATAACCTGTGGAACACAGCTCTGTTCTGACACACATGGAGTCACTATGTGTTGGAGTTGACTCAATGGCAGCTGGCTTTTATATGCTGACCAGATAACGTATTGCAGAAAAGCTTTGTTTTTTTTTTTTTTTTTCTTTTTTCCTTTCAAGATCACACATTTTCCCCATTGGACTGCATCTCTCAGTGACCAAAGCTTCCCATAGCTTCCATAATGCTGTTTAGATACAACTTTTTAAAAATAAGATGCCATTGTGGGTGTGCTGAGTGGTCTTCTTAAGTTCACGCTATATGACTATTTTAGGGAGGAAATAATTTTGTCACCTCAAGTGAGAATTTGCAATGAAAAAAAATAAAAATAAAAATTTCATTTTTTTTAATAATGAGATCATCTTTCCCTACGTTCAATTTTATTGGTAAATTCTTTTATCTCTGAGTTACTGTTTACATAGTTAAGTTTTTATATGTAGGAACCTCATTTTGAGTTTGAGATTATGAAATAAACTTTTGTAAGTTTTGCTTTATGAAAACAGAATTCTATTGCCCATGATCTTGAAGGTCATCTTATGAAATGTTAGAAACCCATGTGCTGTATAATTATATATATACACACACATATACATATATAGACTATACACATATATATTCTATGCCTATATCTACATCTATATCTATACGTATACCTGCATCTCTAGCTCTCTCTATATATGTAATTTTTAAAGCTTACAGTTATGCCTTAAACTGTAACTAACCTATTGAAGCAGTTTGTCTTATTTCCCACAATGGTATTTCGGTGATCAGGCTCACTGAAACACTTGAAACTTGTTCTTTCAGAAAACAATCAAAGATTATTAAACATGTCCCATTTCTAAGACTCCAGAGGTCTTATCATCATGGCTCACTGATATGGTGATTGTCTCAGCAAGATTTCTATCTTTCTGTCCTTTACAGTGCTTTAGCACACACTGCTGTCTTATAAGATGTATGTATTCTGACATAATCGTCAACCAATCAAAAACTTCTTATTCAATGTTCCTGATGAAATTATATATAAGTACCCTGAAAATCTTAATTAATGGGGGCACTGATTTATTCTGTAATGACATGCCATCCAACTTCAAATCTATCTTTTAAACCTGCATAGCAATCTGTAATGGTGTTCCAAATGGTTTATTTTTGACAAGATTTAATAGTAGATTTCCAAATTTCCTTGAAAAATCCCTAAACCTAAAATATCCTGCTCCACTCCTCCATAGATTCCTGGTTATACATTTAAAATCCATATGACTTGAGCAACTTAATGGATTTTTCTGAGCCCCAATTATCTGTACAAGAGTCGAGGCTTTTATAAAAGATTTATATATAACTCGTAGAGTGATGGACATATAATAGGAGATAAAATTAATAAATATTACCTTCATTATTCCCATAGGAGGGGTAATAGAGCCAGCAATGATGATCTAGCCCCCGACCCCCCTTACACATATAGATATTTTCATGCCATTTCTGTCCCTATGGTACTCCAAAGGCCTCATCCTCATCACAATACTTTCTCTAATACCTGTCTACATTTATATGACTTCCAGACTTCAGACACGAGGGCAGGAATTCTTCCTTACAAAGAGATTATGGCTCCTTTTAATGGAATTCTGTTCTCTCTAGCATGTTACACAAATAATATAATTTCCTTAATGTATGTTTGTTATCTTTGAGCATATAACTTCCCAACCATAATAACAACAAAAACATTTTTTTGAATTCACAAGAAATGATTCTGTCAATGCACGTTTTTCTACTAGGTTGTCTGTGGATGTTGGTATGAAATTATATGGATGTGTTATCATATTTTCTGTTTAAGCTCTACCTGTTGTCATCATCAGACTATGGTGTGTAAACAAAGTTTGGCACTGAATGAACCACATATATGCAGACTGTGAATTAGTAAAAATGCTGATAAGTATACTTTATTTTCAGTACTTTGGGATAAGAAAAAGGATAAGATAAAGTCTGCCCAGGTCAAGCTCCTGGCACTGGAGGAAAAGAGGGATGAGAGCTACTTGCACAGGCAAATGCAGCCACCTACCCTTCTCACCACCCTTTCTTAAAGTGCTGAAAATCCTTGTCTTGATGGGATTTCCTGAACCATTATCGTGTATGGGAGCAAATACTTCACCGGTAGTAAACTCACAGGAATAAAGTAGTCATAGCCAGCAGATAAAATACAATCCTCAAAGCTTAATCAAGTAATCTAAATTACATTAAAGTCCATTCTCAGTTAATTGAGGGCTGATTATTCATGCTAGCCACATTAACCAACCAAGCTTCCTGCCCTTGCCACCAACTGGCCAGTCATGCTCCCTTGCCAGTGTCCCAGAATGGGGCATTGTAGGTGGAAATGGTGAGGGCTCTGGAGTCAGGCCAATCTTGGTGCAAACCCTGAATCCCACTTACTAGTCATAATAGGCAAGTGACTTAACCACTTGCCTCTAAATCAGAATGGGGATGGTAAAAATACCCACCTCACAGGACTATTGTGAGGACTAAAAGATATGTACGTTGAGTACTGGGCAATTTAAAGAGAGGAAAGAAGGAATTTTAGTAAAACTCTCGTTGTGTGGATTTCAAAATACCTGTCCCTATGATTCAGAGTCTCCCAGAATGCTTGTTAAAAATAGAGATTCCTGGACCCCAGATTGTTGTTGTTGTTAGCTGCTGTCAAGTTGGCCCCCAACTCATGGTGAACCCATGCACAAGAGAACAAAATGCTGCCCAGTCCTGCACCATCCCCATTATTGGTTACAAATTGGATCCTTGTGATCTATAGGGTTTTCCTTGGGTGATTTTTTAGAGGTAGATCACCAGGCCTTTTTTCCCAGTCCATTTTAGTCCAAAAGCTCTGATGACACCAGTCCTGTGTCATAGCAACACCCAAGCCTCTACTAACAGATGGGTAGTTGCTGCAAGTGAAGTGTGTTGGCCATAATTGAACCCGGGTCTTCCACGTGGAGGGGGAGAAGTCTACCACTGAACCACTAATGTCCCCTATGAATTAGAATCTCTCTGGTGGGACCCAAGAGATTTTAGTGAGATCCCTGGTGACCTGTACACTAAAACTTGAGCTCACTGCATGAAAGAACAGGACTCCAATCAGTGTCTCAAAATGTTGTTCTACAAATGCGTAATGCCAGGGACTCAGATTAGAGGAATTTATATTAGTAGATGCAAATTGACAAGGTGAAGATTAATGGAAGTTTTTAATCTGGAAGCTGCTATCAGAGTCTGCTCTGGCTATTGTTAATCTCCTGGTGAATACTTCAGATGTAGTACCGAGGACAGTGGGTGAGTGCTGGTTGTAAAATTAATTAAGATAATATAACAAGATTACTGTGCAATTTTACAAATTGCTACCCTGTGTAAATACCACGTTCTGATCAATAATATATGAGAACATAATGTATTCAGAGAAAATGAACTGGGGGAAGTTATAGCTCCTGATTCTTTATCTGAGATAGCTGGAATAAATAACTAGCAGGTGAAGTTTTCTTTCAGCCAGCACCATGTAACAGCTGAGCAGAAGGAGAACATCAGTACTGCTTCCTCCCCCGGCTCACAGAAATATTGACTTCTTTTTTAGCGATACTAAGTCTCACCTAAATGATTAAATCTTTAAAAAGAATGCCAAATACCAGCAAATGGTAATTACAATGCCTAATCCACCTCCTCACATCTTCCTGCAAGACAATATTTACTCTGGGTTATGTGTTTGCCAGAACAATCCTAGCCCAGCTTTAGCTGGTGGGTGTTCAGCTGTATCTCCGCCATGCATATTTGCAAGATGTTATGCGGGCCCAACTGAAACTCAGAAGCTTCGTCAATGGTTAAAAATGTCTCACTAGAAATCTATTCACATTTTCACTCGGCTCTCAATCTGATTTCTTTTTTTATTCCAATTAATTTTAGCTCCTTTTTTCCTTCCTTCCTTTGCAAATGTACCTAATCTCACAAGCCATATGTGATAGTGAGATTCATTATTTTATAGCTCCATTTAGTTTCTATAATGGATTTATTCCTTACTGAGCTTCTACTGCGTTCCAGATCTGCCAAAATTCACGTCTACCAGGACTGGAGGCTGATACACTGGGTTGAAATCAAGTTCTCAGTAGGGCTGTGTTCCTTTCTGGAAATTCTACCAGAGGATCTGCTTTCTTTCTTTTTCCAGCTTCTACAGGGTCTCTGCATTCCTAGGCTCATGGCCCCCTTCCATCTTCAAAGCCAGCAAAGACCCATCACGTGTTTCTCATGATGACATCTCTTCCGCCTCCCTCTTCCTCATTTAAGAACCCTTGTGATTATACTGTACCCATCTGGATAATCAAGATAATCTATTTTAAGGTCAGTTGTTTAGTAACCTTAATTCCTACATGCTACGTAGAAAAGGGTATCATGTTTGGGTCAGCAAAAATGAAGGAAACCCTCAGCGAGATAGATTCACACAGTAGCTGCAACAATGGACTGAAATCAACAATCATGAAGAGTGCAGAACTGGGCAGTGTTTCATTTTGTTATATGTAAGGTTGTCATGAGTTGGAGCTGACTCAACAGCAACTAACAACAACAACAAATGTCACATAGTCATAGGTTCTGGGGAGTAGGGTGTGGATATCTTTGGGGGGGCTATTATTCTACTTGGCACAAAAATGTAGTTTACTCCACTACCCCTCCTACTTTCAGAGGTTAAAAGTTATTTACTAAATCCTTTTCCTCTTGCTGCATTCTTTTGCGTGAGGGTGTCTGTTCTCAGCATTCGTAATTTAGGAGTCACGCGTTTCCCATGTCAGACAAGCAGATTGTAAAGGTCCATCCTGGTTCTCAGTATCCTATAGCCTCTTCAGCGTCTTTTTGATGGCCCTCATTCTCATTTCTCCTCCAGTATCTCTCTGCTAAGATGGCTCTGGTTTTCCTTCTGAATTTGCAGCTGTGCCTTCGTAGTTTCCCCTTGCCATTTAGAACTTTTTGTTCTCTTCAGAGAGCATTCTCTTCTCTATTCCATTTCAACATAGGCAGATAAACTATATTTAAGTTTTTTTTCTCAATTATTGTGTTCTTTCTTTTTAATGGTGATTTATAAAAAACATTAAATCGTTAAACGATTTACTGACCACATCTAACTTTTTCTGCCAGTGTGGGTGTGTGATCTTCCTTCTGAACTTCCTTCCTTTTTTATTTCATATTAATTGTCTCATTTATTCATTTAGTGGTAACTAAAGTCCACATTTCATTCACGTTTCTTTAGTTTTTACCTAATGCCCGTTTTTTTTTTCTGTCCCAGGATCCCATGCAGGATACCACATTACATTTAGTTGTCATTTACCCTTAGACTCCTGCAGACTGATGGTTTCTCAGACTTTTCTATTTTTTTGATGTCCTTGGGAGTGTGAGGAGCACTGGTGAGGTATTTTGTAGAGTGTCCTTTATTGTGGGGTTGTCTGATGTTTTTCTTATCATTCAACTGGAGTTCTAGAGTTTTGAGAGGAGACCACAGAGGTTGAATGCCATTCTCATCACTTTGTATCAAGGGTACATGCTACGAACATGACTTATCACTGTTGAAGTTAACCTTGATCGCCTCGCTGGTCCACTGTAAAGTTACTCATCTTTTCCCTCTTTCCATTCTGTACTCTTTGAAAGGAATCACTGTGAACAGCCTACACAGAGGGGGAGAAAGCTAGACTCCACCTCTTTGAGGGGGCAGTGTCTACATAGATTATTTGGAATTCTTCAAGATTCGTCTATTCTTCCCGGTTTATTTATTTATTCAATCATTTATTTATATCAGTATTGACTTTAAGATAGGTCTTTTTGCCCAAGTCTCTTAGAACATTTTCTCTGGGAACCCTAGGCTTCCAAGTAAGAGACTTGACTACCCTGGAACCGCCATCTTGAAGCGGTCACATGTAGGGGCTATGGTTGACTGTCTAATGGAGTCCTGCCTTCCTACCATTTCCACCAAGTTTCTAGATGTGTAAGTGGATCTGCCTTGGGTTCTCTAGTGTAGCCCAGCCACCAGCTGAAAACCATCAAGTAACTTTGTCAGTGCCACATGACACAGAATCATCCAGCTAGGCCCTTCATGAATTCTTGACCCACAAAATTATAAGAGATGATAATATGATTGTTGTTAAAAGCTGCAAAATTTGGGTGTAGTTTGTTATGGATCAAGAGATGACCAGGATATTACCTAATGGTATTGTGGGCCTGAAAGTTTATCACACAGCACATTAAAGTCTCATTCTATGCAATTTTAAAGCAATCACAATGCCAGCGTGTGCATTATTCCAGTACAAAAAACAAAGGACTTTATTTTCAGGCACTGCCAGCGTCTTTAATCTTCACATACAGAGCTACTTACACAAAATGAAATATTTCTCCTTTATTAAATTTTCAGCTCTTCGTCTGATAGAGCTACAGTAATCTAACAAATATTGATTACAAAAACAGAAGCTCTAATCTCATCTGTGACATAAAATTAGTGTATATTTTCCACTATTAAAAGAAAGGCTTGATGAAAAATTGTAATCTTCCTTTCAAAAATGAGTTGCCCTGTGTTTCCCTTTTATTTATAAAAAAGATTCATGAAGCTCATTTGTTCTCTCTGGATAATGTATTCATTAGCAAGTCATGCTATGATGTGGAATTTGGAAAAGTCTTTACCATGAGAAACGAAGTGGCCAAAAGTCATTTTTAAATAAAAAGAAACTCAAAGACATAGGTATTTGACACAACATCAATGTCTATTTGAGCCCTATGGTTACAGTAACACAATCTAGTAAACAAGAAAAAATACACTTTAAGATGCACTCAGTTTTCCAAGAAAAGGTGAAAACATAATCTTATTAAAGTCTTAAAATGTTTTTAAAGTAGATACTATGAAAGGCACTAAAATATGCTAGTATAAGAGGAAAAAAGTTGTATTCGTTTAGTTCATAATGAAAGAGCAATAGAGCCAAACCTAATTAATTAAGATAACTTGAATTGTGGATGACCTGCAGTTTATCTTTTATTCCAGGGAAACAAAAAGATTCGCTTGGAAAACTTGGTAGTGTAAATAAGGCTAGCAAAAACGTTTAACTTATTTTGAAGCTAAGAAACCAAAACTCATTGCCGTTGAGTCTTAAGTGCCAGTAAATTTCAGATAGGTGCTTGATTGTTTAATATAGTTTGGCTTATTATATATGGTAAAAAATAAACAAACATAATAAAACCCGTTGCCCTCTAGTCGATCCTGACTCATAGCAATCCTATAGAACAGAATATAACTAACTGCCCCATAGGGTTTCCAAGCAGCACCTGGTGGATTCGAACTGCTGACCTTTTGGTTAGCAGCCATAGCTCTTACCCACTACACCACCAGGGTTTCCTACTATATATGGTGGGACGCTAAAATTGAATTTCTTTTAAACTCTCACCCATATAGACCTTTCCATATGTCATCCTTAACGAAGTTGTTGGTATCCCTAGGAAGCTCCATGTTGGGTTGATGGTCTGACATAAGGACTGAGGAACAGGCATGCATATCCATCAAAGGAATACCTCTGGGCTCTTATTCACAGGATGTGCAATGCCCTGGTTCCTGAGAAAGTGATCCTCTGTGTAATTCAGTTAAACATTGCTTGAGCTTTCCGGTCAGGTCATCCGATGTGCGGGACTACTTCAGGTGAGCTGGGGCAGTTTTGGCAACAGGGTCATCCCTGAGTCCTTAGCTAAACTGTGAAATGGACAAAGTGTGTTTTAGGCCAACTTGCTTTCCCAATGGCTCCCTTCTACACCCCTACCAAGAATATCCATTCTTCTGTAATTCTCAGACCACTTCCTCAAATTTTATATTTCTCGGTATTAGATTTTGTCAGATAACAACAACAAAAAATCCTCTGAAGTGTATATTTATATTTACTCAATGTATTTCATTCTTTAGGTGTAATTGCATCATCATCAAGAAGAGTTGACTATTTTAATACCTAGATTTTTAATCAGATAACAGCAGAGTTTGAATCTCAGCGATTCTACTTACTATTTATGTAGCCTAGGGCAGTGCTTTTCAAGGTTCCTGTGCATATAAATCATCTGGTAATGGTATTAATATGCAGAGTCTTATTCAGTCTTCTGGGATTTGTCTTGAATATCTCCAGTTCTAACAGTCCTCTGGGTGATGCTGTAGCAGCTATTTTAAGGACCGCACTAGAGTAGCAAGGACCTACAACATGTTACTTGCCTCTGTTTCTTTACCTGTCACTTGAAAATAATAATGTCAACCTCATACAGTTGATGCCAGTATAAGATGACTTATGTAAAGAATCTAGTGCAGTTCTTGGTTAAGAATCATGAAATATATGTTTTTACTAGTGGGGGTGGTAAGAAGCCCTAGTGGTTAAGTGCTTGGCTGCCAACCAAAAGGTGGATGATTCAAAACCACTAGCCTCTCTGCAGGAGAAAGATGTGGCAATCTGTTTCCATAAAGATTACAGCCTTGGAAACCCTATGGAGCAATTCTACCCTGTCCTATAGGGTGACAATGAGTTGGAATTGACTGGACAGCAGTGGGTTTTTCCAGAATGGAAGTGGTGGTGGTAATAAGATAATAAGAATAGTAATAGTGCATTGGAGAATATCAGGCAGAAGGGCTGGGAAATACTTTTCAGGTATAGGACCTGACAGGGATACCAGACCAGTGGCATGACTTTGACAATGCAAGGGATGTGGACCACACCGGGTGACACTGTTAGAGGGGGTGACACCAAAATTACTGTCTATAAAAATATCCCTGTAGTTAGGTACAACAAAAACATTTTTCTGAAGCCCAGCTTACGTGTATCAATACCAGGCCAGAATTCTATGCTAATTTACTTTTTGAACCTTTTCGATGGCAGTGGGAGTGGGTTGAATGCATTCTAGTCAGGGCCATCATATTACCCAATTACAATGACACTTTGCATCGCATGGTTTCCTCTGCAGGTGATACAGGGACTTGCTGTTGTTTCCATTGCTGCCAGCGTTTTTATAGTCACAGACTTTGTCAAATTTTCTGGTGTTTTAGTTACAATATTTGCAGTGATTACTGTTTTTGTACCTATATCAATAATTTTTTTTTGAGAATGAAGTAATAATTAAAGGAAAAGAAGGGGTGATATATGGGAATTACGATTTATAAGTAACAGTACAGAAAACATTACTAAGGATTCTGTATGCTCTGGTCCAGGAGGAGGGCCATGGGGGAGGGGTGACACCATGAGTTACCGCACTGGGTAACACGAACCCTGGTGACACTACTGTACCAAACACTGTCCCTCAGAGGCAGCCCACCGAGGTGTCTGCACCTAGAGCTTTCTCTGATGGACAGAAAGTACACCACAGTTGTCTTCTAGTAATTCTTAAGACCATATAGGCTTCAAAGTATCCATGGTAATGAGTTAGGTCCTGCGGTCCGTGGCTACAATAGATTAGCTGTCAGTTAACATTTTTATTCACAGACAGACTTGGATATTTTAACTGAAGAATTCAGAATGCATGAAGAATTCAGGAATCGTGGGAGAGGGTTTTTGTTCTGTTTTAATTTGTTTGTTAGTATCTGCATGTCTAGAAGGTTGTATAAATTGTTAATATACTTGACTGCTAGCTGGAAGATTGGCAGTTTAAGTTCAACCAGCAGCACCTTGGAAGAAAAGCCTGGCAACCTACTTCTGAAAAATCAGTATTGAAAATCCTGTGGAGCACAGTTAGTTCTACTCTGACACGCATGGAGTCACCATGAGTTGGAAACAACTTGATGGCAATGGGTTACAGGCCTGGCGGAAGCGTCATTGAGTATTCTAGGAAGGAGAGAATTCAAACACAACATTATAGTGCTGCTTAGCATCAGTAAAATAGTATGTGGAAAATAGAAATAGCTCATGTTGTTTATCTTGCCTTGATCTTTGGGAGTCTCCAAGAATTCAAAATGGAATGCTTCTTTCCTCTTGGCAAGGGATTATGAGTGGGGCAGAATATAGACCTCTTCATTAATGTCTTCGGTTGCTTACATTACTCTGTAATTCCAGCAAACTCTGCATATAAGGGCAGAAAAGCTGGAGTTTCAGGACCTCAGTGCTGAGCAAGCAGAACAGAGAAACAAAAGAAGAAAGGTGATATTGCCAATACTTGACTGTCACTGGAGTCTTACTGTCCATGTTTTGCTGGCCGGTTTTTCAGGAAAAAGTTTTTTCTCTCGAGTCTTCTTTTTTCCCAAGATGCTATTTCTAAAAGGTCAGTTATTTGTCATACATATCCCTATTACTGCATATTAAAGTGCAGAATGCATCTAATTAGTATAAGCTAAAAATGCTCAAGCAATTTACTCAGAATATATTTTTAATGCTATTATTTTTAAGACGAGGATGTTCAAGAGCACAGGTGGTATTTACAAGTGAGCATCTATCAAGGTTTTTCACCTCCAAGGAAATGGTTATCTTTTATAATCCATTTTCAATAACCTTCACGGTCCCTTTAACCTTTAGAGAATATGGGTCCCCTCTCAGATTTTTTTTAAGGGAAGCAGTACAAGTGTTTGATTTCCTGCAGTACTGCTTGAAAGATGAAGATGTCAAGATGGATGACAGCTAATGAACTGAATGCTCAATAGTTCATCACCTTGGTTTTTCCTGAAACCATTTCTTGTCCTTGCCTGGTAAATTGAAATCACTTGACTTTGTTGCAATATCTGACAGGAGTCAGATCGCCAAAATATCTATGCAGGTGTAAATTCTTTTAGCATCACAAATCTTCTGCTGTCTGGGCCAGTTAGGCCAGTGGGGTAAGGTATAGAAAAGATGAGGCTGTGGTCATGTTCTGTCCAGCACTTTCGGCTCCCATCAGTTTAAGAAGAAGTGCTCGAAGACCATGGATCCCTTTGTCTCATGGTTACGAGAACCAAGGTGAGAATTGTATGTGTTGCTGTTATTTGTTGCCATCAAGTTGGTTCCAACTCAAGGCGACCTTATGTACAACAGAGCGAACATTGCCTGGTCCTGTACCATCTTCATGATTGTTGCTATGCTTAAGTCCATTGTTGTGGCCACTGTGTACAGTGGCATCAATAGGGTTGGTGTCAACCAGTGCAGTAACTCATGGTGTCACACCCCCCCGCTGCCCCATGGACCTCCTGCCGTACCAGTCCATACAGAATCCTAAATGTTTTTTGAGCTAATATTACTCATGAATCGTAATTCCCGTATATCACTCCTTCTTTTCCTTTAATTACTGCTTCATTCTCAAAAAAGTTATTGGTATAGGTTCACAGATACTAATTACCACAACACTGTGGCTACAACACTAGAAAATTTGACAAAATCAGTGAGTATAAAAAACTGGCAGCAAAGGAAACAACTGCGCGTGCTTGTAGCACATGCAGACGAAACCACGTGATTTGAAGCTTCGTTGTAATTGGGTAATAATGAAAACTCTGACCGGGAAGTACGAGAAGATTCAAAAAGTAAATTAGCATAGGTTAGTCTTGAAGTTATATTGATACATGTAAGCTGGGCTTACGAAAAATGTTTTTGTTGTTACGGCTAGCTACAGGGATATTTTTATAAAAAACTAATACATTTCTGCTAAAACACTGCACAAAAATTTTATAAACAGCAATTTTGGTGTCACGTCTCTGACAGTGTCACCTGGTGCAATCTGCCCTCCTTCCCACACTTCCCTAGGGACACCACTGGCTGTGTACTAGGGGGCTCTTCTTCCAGGACTATATCAGACAATAGTCTGTTGTGATCCATAGGGTTTTCATTGGCTAATTTTCAGAAATAGAGCTCCAGACCTTCCTTCAGAGTCCATCTTATTCTGGAAGCTCTGCTAAACCTGCCCATCGTGGGTGACCCTGCTGGTATTTGAAATAACGTTGGCATAGCTTCCGGAATCAGCAAAATGCGGGCCACCACAGTACAACAAACTGCCAGATGGGTGGTGGGAGAATGCGTAGATCAGCATAAATGGGCCTCCATTCTTTGAAAAAGAACTCAGACAATAAGTCCATTCATAACTGGGCAGTCATCTTCATATATAAAGTATATTTCCAGTTTTCAGGTCCCTTCAAATAGTTGTTCATGTCAAGGCATATTTAAATCACGAAGTGGCATGTACCTTATACTGCTTTCGGAATTGTTGAAATAGTTCCCATAAATAGAATAACTAAGTACTACAAATTGGTTTCTTTTTATGTGACAGCTTGGCATAAACTATTAAATAGAAGTCTTAAAAAAAGATTTTAAAATACCTGATGTGGCATCAACTTTAGCTCCAAATGACAAAGAATCATTGTTTATTATTCACCAACTATAATATTTTCTGAAACAAGTTTCATTAATAGTGTGAGGCCTTTCTGGGTATTTCTATACGGTGCTAAAACAACTAAATGAGGACTATATATAAAGGTCAGTGGAATGGTTTTTTGGTTCATAATTTTGGTTTCATAAAGATAATAATACTTCGAATGGCATGTTCCAATTTGTAAAACACTTTTGTAAATGTAATTCTATTATGCTGAAATGTATAAGAGAGATTTTGGGGCCATTGCCCCATATTTATAGATAAGAAAATGGAAGCTCAGAGAAGTTAGCTGACTTGCTTACAATAACTCAATTATTAAGTGTCAGAGGTTGGATTTCACTCATTTATCATCATTTATTGGGAGCCCTGGTGACACAGTGGTTAAGAGCTCAGGCTGCTAACCAAAAGGTCAGCAGTTCAAATCCACCAGCCACTCCTTAGAAACCCTAGGAGGCAGTTCTACTCTGTCCTATAGGGTTGCTATCAGTCAGAATTGACTCAACGGCAATGGGTTTGGTTTGGGTTTTTTATTGAGAGTTCACTATATGCAGGTACCGTATATAAGCCCTCAGAAATCTTATGGGCTAATGAGGGAGGAAAAACAAAACAAAATTAATTACACAAATATGTCATCATACCTGCTGACAAATATTTCAAAGAAAAATTCCGTCTGAAACAATATGGGGTACCTGATTAAGAATGTGGGTTAGGCAAGGACTAAATTTAAGCATCAATATTTCGTTTGACACTTGAAGGATGAGTAGGAGACAGGCAGGTGGATACAGGGCGGGGGGCGGGGAGGAGCAGAGAGTGTGTGATAATAAGATGATGTTTAGAATACTCAAGGAATTGAAAGGAGGCAAGTGCGGTTGGGGTCAAGTGGTGATGGCGGGATGATGGGTGGGGAGGGACCTTGCACATTAGAGATTAGAAAGAGAGGCAGAGGAGAGCTCCTGGGCACTGTGGACCAGATCAGGGAATTAGGATTTCATTTTAAGTGACACGAGAATAGAATCAGGTATTCTGCTTCCAAGTTTAGTGGCTGTTTCCGCTATATGCCATCAGTTCTTTTGGGGGTACCCCTATAGAATTCTTGTTTGCTTGTCTTCCTTCCTTCCCTCTTTTCTTCCTTCCTTCCTCCCTGCCTGGCTGCCTGCTTAAGTATGCTATTTTTCTTACAAACAATGAGTACAGGGAGGTTTGATCTGTTGATTGCCGTAATTGGTGGCCCTGGCAGTATTTTTTTTTTTTTTTTTTAACTTTCGAGAGGATGCAATTGTGGCCAGGAACTTGATGGATGGTTCTAGGAAGGCTGTGTTTCATTTTCTGTGAACTTCGGTAATGTGGAAATGAGCTAGGGTTTTGGCATGTTGTTGCTAGGTGCTGTGGAGTTGGTTCCAACTCATTGTGACCCTGTGTACAACAGAACGAAACATTGCCTGGTCCTGCACCATCCTCACAATTGTTGTTATGCTTGAACCCATCGTTTCAGCCACTGTGTCAATCCGTCTTGTTGAGGGTCTTCCTCTTTTTCAATGATCCTCTACTTTACCAAGTATCTTAGTCATCTAGTGCTGCCATAACAGAAATACCACAAGTGGATGGCTTTAACAAAGAGAAATTGATTTTCTCACAGTCTAGTAGGTTACAAGTCCAAATTCAGGGTGTCAGCTCCAGAGGAAGGCTTTCTCTCTCTGTTGGCTCTGGAGGAAGGTTCTTGTCCTCAATCTTCTCCTGGTCGAGGAGCTTCTCAAGCACAGGGAACCCATGTCCAAAGGAGGTGCTCTGCTCCTGGTGCTGCTTTCTTGGTGATATGAGATCCCCCACTCTTTACTTGCTTCCCTTTCCTTTTATCTCTTGAGAGATAAAAGGTGGTGGAGGCCACACCCCAGGGAAACTCCCTTTACATTGGGTCAGGGAGGTGACCTGAGTAAGGGTGGTGTTACAATCCCACCCTAATCCTCTCAACATAAAATTACAATCACAAAATGGAGGATAACCATACAGTTCTGGGAATCATGGCCTAACCCAGTTGACACATATTTTTGGGGGGACACAATTCAATCCATGACACCAAGCATGGGACTGGTTCCTCCCAATATCATGTCCACAGTATATGAGAAGGAGTCTCGCCATCCTTGCTTCTAAGGAACATTCTGGCTGTACTTCTTCCAAGACAGATTTGTTCATTCTTCTGGCAGTCCGTGGTGTATTTGGTATTCTTTGCCAACACCAAATTCAAATGCATCAATTCTTCTGTACTCCTCCTTATTCTTTGTCCAACTTTTGCATGCATATGAGGCGTTTAAAAATACCGTGACTTGGGTCAGGCACACCTTAGTCCTCAGAGTGACATCTTTCCTTTTTAACACTTTAAAGAGGGTTCTGCAGCAGATTTGCCCAATGTAATGCATCATTTGATTTCTTGACTGCTGCTTCCATGGCTGTCAATCGTGGATCAAAGTAAATATCCTTGGTAACTTGAGTATTTTCTCCATTTCCGTCATGATTTTGCTTATTGGTCCAGTTGAGAGGATTTTTGATTTCCCTATGTTGAGTTTCATTCTCTGTGAACTTCAATAATATGGAAATGAGCTTAGATTTTGATGTAGTTTTTCCATGTTGATAAACAAGTGGTTGCATTATGCCTTTCATCAAAATGAATGAGCTGACCAAAGAAGGAATTTTTTAAGACATGGGATGATGCTCTTGAGTGATTGTCACCTTTTTTCTCTTACTTCCACTCTCATTCATCAGTCTCAACAGCCTACATCTTGATGCTGAACAAGTAAGCTGCTCTTGACGATGGCCTATCTGTTTCAGAGGTGTCCTTGTTGTATGTTTTAAAGCAGAGAAATGTTCACTTTGAAGCTGTTTGCTTTAAAACAACCAATAATTCTGTGCTTTGAATTAATTTCCTGAGAGTTTGAGTGTTATTTTTGCCACGTGGATGGAATTGGCCACATCTTTTTTGTTTTCTGAGGAAATCTGTCTCTGTGACAAACAGCGTTTTGAGATCAGCGCTTCCACATTGCCTGAGACCAAAAACTATGATTGTGAGTATTTGGCAAACTTTACTTTTTCAAAGCAACTGAATGCATTTTTTTTTTTTAAAGATATAAATGTTGTTGTTGTTGTTAGCGGCTGTTGAGCCAGGCCTTGACTGATGGTTGCCCCATGTACATGGAACAAAACTCTCCCCAGTCTTGTGTCATCCCCATCATTGGTTGTAATTTGAACTGTTGTGATCCTTAGGGTTTTCACTGGCTGATTTTTGGAAATAGATTGCCAGCCCTTTCTTCCTAGTCCATCTTGGTCTGGCAACTCCCCCGAAACCTATTCAACCTCATAGCAACACCTAAGCCTCCAGTGACAGAGAAGTGGTGGCCGCGCATGAGGTGGATTGACTGGAATCGAACCCAGGTCTCCTGCATGGAAGGTGAGAATTCTACCACCGGACCACCATCGCCTCCCCCAACCCCTTGCCATGATATAAGTGTTCAATTTAATTTCAGTAATAGTAAATCATTTAGCTCTACAAACATTTGTTATGCTAATGAAACTGCTCCACTTGTGTCAGGGATAAGCTCCTAGGCACTTGGAACCTAACTCATAGATTCTTGCTGTATTTCCTGAGCCCCACCTTTGCCCAAGAACACGCCACCAGAATCATCAGTAGGGATAATTTCAGCTGGTGTCAAGGTGCTCTGTACTTTTAAAGAGGAACGTTCCATAGGAATACATTTCATTTTTTACTTGTGTGATTTTTTACTAAAGCATGGTTTAGGTAATTCCAGTATATAAATAACTGCATAATAAGTAGCACTGTTGATGAAGGCATTCATTTTTCATTTCCTCGACACAGCAGTAGTTTCATGTATTCATATTTGAAGGGCAACTTGAACTTCTGCAGCAGCACTTTGATCGAAATGGAATGAGCTGACCAAATATACAACACACCAAAAGTAATTTTCATTTTCTCAGTATTATAATTCTTTCTTTTGGTGCTTCCCTCTGACGCTTATGAACCATAATGGTTTTAAAAATCATCATTATATATGTTGCAAAATACGTTGAAGCTGTTAAGCTTATGACTACAGTATCCCAAACATTAAACTCCGACAATTAATCCTGTTAAAGCCTTGTCCATTCAAGAGGTGTTATCTCGCTGAACTTCATTATCTTTTGGACAATTTAATTATCTGTTCTCCTTGTGACTTTTGTTTTTGTTTGCTGGCTTGAATTGTTTACAACCATAGATTTCCCCTCATGGTTAGCAGAGAAGATAAAATGAACCAATACCTTTAAAAATATTGTATGTGCTTGAACACAAGCCTTAATGATTTGTTGCTGTTTTCCCATCAGGAGTTTCCTGGGTGTCATGTTGTAAGGGAGATGTCTTCTTGCTCAGGGCGAGCTCTCAGTGGCCGGGCTGACCCCAGGAGGCTACCTGCAGCTGTATTCCCCCAGATGGCAGGCAGTTCCCATCTCTTGTTGCTGGTAGCTGCTCTCAGGTCAGCCTCTGACTCACAATGATGCCTTGCACGATGGGATTGGAACGTTGTCATCTGTAGGGTTTTCACTAGCTGATTTTTGGAAGTAAATTGCCAGGCCTTTCTTACTAGTCTGTCTTAGTCTGGAAGCTCTGCTGAAATCTGTTCAGCATCACAGCAACACACAAGCCTCCACTGACAGACGGGTGTTGGCTGCAGTTGAGGTCCATTGGCTGGGGATCGGACCCGGGTCTCATATATGAAAGGCAAGAATTCTACCACGGAACCACCACAGCAGGCCCCCTCCCATCTATTGCTCCTCCCAAACTCCACCTTATTAAAGAGCTCATCCTTAGATTAGATATGAGGACACTGGTCAAGTTTTTTCCTTACTTCCCCACTGCTCAAAAATAATTTTCCAAAAGCCATGGAAGCAAGGAGGAATCATGTAGAGTATGTATACATCACTCAGATCAAGCACTGGTTGGGTGACACTTACGTAGCTGTGCCTCTGTTGGCACTTCCTGGTTCTGGCTCTCACTCTCTGTAGGACAACCTGATCCCGGAACACTTCCTCTCCCTGCCCCAGGCCCACCGCTCTCACACCATGGGGACTTGTGGGCAATCCGTTCTGCCCGACGTGACCTAGGGCAGGATCTCTCACAGTGTGGTTGGTGGACCTTTGCTTCAATACTATGTTTTTAAAATGCCATTTCCCTGGCATCTCCCGGATGGAATGAATCAGAATCTCGAGCATTACAGGCCTGGTAATCTACATTTTCTCTGTAACTTTCCAAGTGGTTGTTAGGCACACTGAAGGGTGATAACCAGTGCCGTAAAACAAACTCCCCGTATCTGGACATGTTGTTGTTAGTTGCCACTTAGTTGGCCCTGACTCTTGGTAAAGACATTCGCAAGAGATGAAAACTTTGCCTGCTCCTCAGCCACCCTCATGATTGTTGGTATGCTTGAGTCCATTGTTACAACCACTGTGTATTTTAAGTGCCTTTCAACCTAGGGACCTACTCTTCCAGCATTATATTAGACAATATTCTGTTGTGATCCATAGGGTTTTCATTGGCTAGTTTTCAGAAGCAGATTGACAGGCCTTTCTTCGAGTCTGTCTCAATTTGGAAGTTCCATTGAAACCTGTCCATCATCAGTGATCCTGCTGGTATTTGCAGCATCGACATGCAAGCCACCACAGTTTGACAAACTGACAGGCAGGTGGTGGTAGCTGGATGTTTTGTTGTTGTGTGTGGTCGAGTTGATTCTGACTCATAGTGACCCTATAGAACAGAGTAGTACTGCCCCTAGGTTTCCCAAGGCTGTAATCTTTACAGAAGCAGATTGCCTCATCTTTCTTTTGCGGAGCAGCTGGTGGGCTTGAAACGCCAACCTTTTGGTTAGCAGCTGAGCACTTAAACATTGTGCCATCAGGGCTCCTTATCTGGACATTGAGGTAACTTTATCCTTTAGGTAACTTTATCCTTCATCCTTTAGGATGAGAATGAAATCCTGTGGGTCAAAGAATAGTTACTCAAAGGTTTGTGCTTGCATTTAGTTATTGTCTTAGTATTTCTACTGTCGTGGCTATTTTCTATTATCCTGGTGTCTTTGTGCCCCTGATTTCTTACCCCTCAAGCAGCTCTTTGCATCAGCTGCACTGGTGCAGAAAGTTTTCAAAGCATATCTCAGGCGTTGGATTTAAATGTCCTGGTTCCTAATCTGCCCTTGGCTAGCCAAGAGACTGATTGTGCAAGACTCCTTGTGTTTCTGCAGAGTTAACTGAATTTGCTTTACCATTAAATTTGAGCTTATCATATGACCTCTCAGTACACATTAAAACTGACAACATCCCTCTGGTCTTCAACATTAAAATCATGTGGGGTTTTTTTTTTTTTTTAACTTAGATCCTGCAAAATTCATGAACTGTCATTGAATTTCCTGAAATTAAAACAGCATGCAAATAAATGACAGTAAATATGATTTATGAGGCGATATAGCCATTCAACATATGCTGTTGGTTTTAATCCTTGGTTATTGCCATCAGCAGGGGAATCACTGCAAAAAGCTTAGGAAGAAGAACCGAAAGAAGAAGGTTTTACGTATGTAATGAAGGCACCAAAAGGGCATGTTTCTGCCTAAGTGGGATTGGGAAAGGCAGTAGCACAGTTTGGAAAATTGAAAGGTCATAGCCACTCTTACTTTCCTTCTTATAATTTATGTTTCATGTTACATGGCTTCTTAGTTAATACCATGTCTGTGTTTGATTATATAGCATGTAAGTCTAGGTTGAAAAGTCAAAAAAAAAAAAATGTGGGCAAGTAAGTTTAGTGATCAGTAAGGAAAAAAAAAGAAGGTGCTAATCCAACTCAACTTTATAATGTTTGCTTGTGTGTGTGTATATATATACGTTTCTTTAAAAAAAAAATTTAACCAGGTAGAGTATGAGTTTAGATGCTGGGAATACAAATAGAGTTAAGTATGGTTTAAGTAAATGCAAGGACAGTGAATTGACTATAAGTTATCAAGACAAGTGGGAGCCATTTGGATGTATGTTCCTAGCTTTATGAGAGTGATGTCATAAGGTAATCATCCCTTCCAGTCAGGGCCATTGGCATGAGAGAACACGGGCCTGAGTGGACCAGGGTTCTAATTCTCTATGACATTTTTCTGGAAGACAGCATCGTGCTGTGGACCAGCTCCTGGATCAGCTCCTAGAACCCAATGATCTGGGTTTAGGCCATGGCTGAACCCCAAGCTTGTGGCTCATTGGGCTTTTGGCCTGTAATAGGTATTCAGTAAATGCTTGAACCTGCATGCGTGCACAGGTATGTAAGTCTGCTAACCTTACTGAGATGGGTTTCTGACTTGGACAATAAAACATCTATTTTACCAACTTACAGTGAGGTGAACTGGTAAGATGAAATAGAAAACAAGTTCAACAATCCAGATCTATAAGAGTGCAACAGATTATTTTGTCTGTGGGCATGTCGTTGTGCATGTAACAATTTCGAAGTTTTTTTTTTTTTTTAAATCAAAGTTTAGGTTTCCATTTTTGTTAAGTTGCCATTTTAAGTTACAACGTTAAGAGTCTATCCTGGCTCTTTTATTTTACTTTTCCAGGACCTGTGGCAGCATTTAAGTGCAGTTTCAAAAGCATAGACTTTTGCAATCTTTTCAGGAAATTTGTGATGAGAACTCCTCACTTGAATGGAGAAATCTAGATAATCTGCCACTCGTCTGCTGTGTGACCCTGGACACCTCACTGTGTGTCCCTAAACCTTTGGTTTCTTATTCACTACACAAGCATAATAACAGTAATGAAGAAAAAAAGCCTCACACATTGTAAAGAAAGCCATCTTTGGGTAGTCATTTGTCAACTCTGAAGCAGTAAGAGACATGAAGAGTTGCCCAAGTGGTCTTCTCAAATATGTTGTCTTCCAACCATTCTCCTGGGAAAGGTGGGGGGCTCTTCGAAAGATTGTCACCGCTTGTTATGCCTAATGCTCATTCAGGCGACTTTGTTGTCTTCTTTAGTGTCACTACATATGGGGTAGGGAGGAAGCATCCCACATTATAGGACCGCTAAGAGTCCATGAGGATCCCTGTTGGTGCAGTGGTTAAGAGCTCGGCTGCTAACCAAAAGGTCAGTTCAAATCCACCAGTCACTCCTTTGAAACCCTATGGGGCAGTTCTTCTCTGTTCTGTAGGGTCACTATGAGTCTGGATTGACTTGATGATGATGGATTTGTTTGTTTTTTGTTTGTTTTTAATTTTTTTTATTTTAAGAGTTCATGAAGGCTGAAAGATTTCAAAATATTTTTAGTCACTAACCAAGAAGGTAAAAGGAATAATAAAACATTTTATTGTTCTGTTTTTGTAACAACAACAACAACAACAACAAAGACACTCCCAATGGTATCTCAAGCCGTATTTTATGTAGCATCCTCTATGCTTGGGGCAGGTGCCATTAGCAGTCCTTATTGTGACATGCCAAAGAGAAAGAGCAAATGACCCGCACTTTCAAGCCTGTCAGGGGCTCAGTCACAATCTGTAGCTGAGAAGTAGCTCTTTAACAGGACATATTGGCATGCAATGAGCACAGGACTTTATGTGTCATGTCCTCTCTGCCCACTCACAAGGCAGGCTTCCCCCAGTGGACAACAAGAGGGTGGATAGAGGAAGAGGGCTTCCATCATTAGGCAGTAATGGCTTTCTGGGAAATGGATCAACAGACTTTTAGAGCAAAGTGTATGTTATTTATTGACTTCTTATTTGCCGTTGACTTTGACTCCTTTGTTGTGTGCATTCTTGATACATACATGAAAACATATTTTTGTGACACAATACTAAGGCCATAATTGAAACAAATTGTGCACCACCCCTTTGTTATTACTGTACCCTGACCTGGTGCCATTGGAGAACATGAAATGACTTATGGAAGCATGAGCACTGGCCACCCCAAGCAATAATAACAATAGTGATAATAATAAGGAGCCCTAGTGGAGCAAAAACTTAAGCACTTTGCTACTAACCAAAAGGTTGGTCATTTCAACCCACCAGAGGCTCTGAAGGAGAAAAACCTGGTAACCTACCCCTGTAAAGATTACGGCCTAGAAAACCGTATGGAGCAGCTCTACTCTGTTACATGGGGTCACTACGAGTCAAAAATATCTTAACTACCTAGCAACAACAACAGTGGTAGTAATATTTTAATATGGGTAACAATTTCTTTAGACTTATGTAAAAATGAATAAAAGCATTTTTATAACTCATGTTTTTATTGTTCTGTAACATGCAATCTAAACAAAAACAATATTCTTTTTATATAAAGATAGACTTAAGACAGGTTCCCTTGTGTACCTCCACCCGCCTGTTGCATACACAGGTGTGCACATACGTGTGTATGTGCACACACACACGTGCACGCATGCACACACACACACAGAGGAGATCCAAGTATATCCTCTATGGAAATTCACCATCCACTGGTGATAAGAAACCTGGCAAGTCTTGGTTAATCTCCACCAGCTGTAGGTAATCATGATAGTGAACCAATAGTTTACTCGCCATTACATGTCTTTATGTGAGGGCAGGGACAAGGGCAATGTAACATAAAAAAACCACTGAGGAGTTTCTGTAAATTGACTCCCTAATAGGTGGCAAAATGAGCCCCAAAATGTCAGGAGACATGCTGGAGAAGCAGTGGGACCAAACAAATCTGTCTCCTAACTCCTCGGCCATTCTGATAGGACATCGTGCGGAACTGTGTTGGATGCAAACACAATGAAGAAGATCCATAACTAGTTAAATAAGTACCAGAGGGCTGCTGACCAATGAATTGCTGCAGCCTGTATGTAAGTCTCTAGTTGTGTGGCACAGCTCTATTCTCTCTCTCTCTCTCTCTTTTTTTAACTCTTATACCCATGTTTTAGATGAAGAGAAAGTAGACATGCTTATGACTTTTGCAGACAGAGGGACAGCAAACTCAGGGCCTAGAATATGGTTGTTTGTTCAACTCTTGTATTACTTAGGTTAACTTTTAAGCTGCTGTACCAAACCCATTGTCATCAAGTCAATTCCGACTCATAGGACAGAGTAGAACTGTCCCATAGGGTTTCTAAGGTGCAGCTGGTGGATTCAAATGCAGACCTTTTGGTGATCACTCAGCCTTTAACCAGTGCACCACCAGGGCTCCAAGCTGCTGTAACAGAGACCCCAGAATACGAGTGGTTTTCTTTTCAGCAAAGGAAGTATAAGTCGCAAGCATATCTTTCACTCGAATTGCATGGACAAGAACTTGGCTACACCTAGCTGCAAGAGAGGCTAGGAAATGCAGCCTCTCCAACTCTGTGCCATCCAGGATAGCAGCCATGAGTCACAGGAGGCTACTGAGCCCTTGAAATGTGGCTAGTCTGAATGAAGATGTGCTCTAACTGAAAAATACACACTGAATTTCAAAGACTTAGAATGAAAAACATAATGTAAAATATCTCATTAAAATTTTTTTATACTGATTATATGTTGAAATGATATTTTAGATACATTTGGTCAAATAATATAGGTTATTAAAATTAATTTCACCTCTTTGTATTTATCTTGTTTAATGCATCCACCAAAAAATTTTAAATTACATGTGAGGCCTTCATTATATTTATATTGGACAGTGCTGCATCCAGCTGATGGCAGGGACCCAGATTAAATTGTTCTACTATGACAGACCAGCGACTTCTTCATTGCAAACACCTTTTTCCACCAATATAAAAGGTAACTATATACGTGGACCTCACCAGATGGAATACACAGGAATCAAGTCTGTGGAAATAAATAATGGAAAAACTCAATATCATCAGTCAGGACAAGGCCAGGGGCTGACTGAGGAAGAGAGCATCACTTGCTCATATGCAAGTTCAAGTTGAAGGTGAAGAAAATTAGAAGAAGTCCACAAGAGCCAAAGTACAAGATATTTCAACAAAGGTGTGCCCCGCTTGTCTCTGCTTTGCAGAATGTATATCAATAGTGCCTTATTAGATTCTGGGGGCCTTTGATAAGTGCAAAATAAATCTTATTTCACAGGGCTAAGCTTTTGGGCTATAGTAGGATTGACTGGGCGTATGTTCAATTTAAGGATTCCTGGTGATGCAGTGCTTAAGTGCTCGGCTGCTGACAAAAGGCCAGAGGTTCGAACCCACCAGACACTCCATGGGAGAAAAATGTGGCAGGCTACTTCCGTAAAGATTATAGCCTTGGAAACCCTATAGGGCAGTTGTACTCTGTCCTATAGGGTCAATATGAGTCGAAATCAACATGATGGTAATGGTTTGGTTTGTTTTATTTATGTTCAATTTAAGATTCCAATGGGATAACCCAGGAGCCCTAGTGGTACAATGGTTAGACACTCGACTGAAAGGTTGGTGGTTCAAGCTCCCTCATTGACTCCGTGGGAGAAAGACCTGATGATCTGCTCCTGTAAATATTACAGCCTAGAAAACGCTATGGGGCAGTTCTACTCTGTCCCTTGGGGTCTATATGAGTTGAAATCAACTCAATTGCCTCTAACAACAACAACAATAGGCTATCTCATGGAGATGTCCGGGATACAGTTATATATATGGGTGTGAAGATTAGGAGAGAGAGATGTGTTGAAAATACAGGTGTGGGAAGTGTCTACCTATTAACTAAAACCAGAACGTAGATACGTTTGTCCAGGGCAGGGGGTGTTTAGTTGGAAATATTCACTCTAGCCTTTACAGGCTATATATCTTAAAAGGAGCCACTTAAGGGAAGTAAGAGGAGTCCTAGAAAGGTTAGTGATAAATCAGGCACATGTCATGTTGCAGCAGATGGAGGTTTGTGTCAAGATGGAGGGAGTGTTCAGCTGTGTCAGCTGTGTCAGCTGTGTCAAAGCTGCCGAGCGGTCCAAGAGCCTAAGGACCAAGGAGTTCCATTTAAATGTAACAAGTAGAGAGTTCTGGGTAGCCTTGATAAAAGCAGTCTCAGTGGACTGACAAGGACTGACTCTGGTTAACAGTGGAGAAAGGAGGAAGAGAGATGAAGTGGAGTCCATGAGAGGAGATAATTTTTCCAGAAAGTTTTGTTCTGACATACTGAAACTGTGAATCTCTTGATATGATGCTATCAGAAGGACAACGCATCATTTCTGTGGTATTGTTGCCCAAAATGCATAACTTCATTTCAACAGGAGAAAATATCAGGCAACCCCAAATTGGGGGACATTCTAAAAAATAACTGATTGGTTGTCTTAAAAGATGTGAGTATCACCATTAGGAAAGACTATAGAACTCTTACAGATTACAGGAAAACTAGGACGGCCGAGCGGGCTGAAGTACTGTGTTCAGATCAGTCTCCCCTGGAGTTATGGATTCTAATCCCACTCCTGACACAACAACCTTTGGAGCCCTGGTGGTACAGTGGTTAAGAGCTCGATCACTAGCCAAAAGGTTGGCAGTTCGAATCTACCAGCCGCTTCTTGGAAACCCTATGGGGCAATTCTACTCTGTTCTATAGGGTCACTGTGAATCGGAATTGACTCAATGGTAACAGGTAAGGAGAAATAACAATGAATTCCAACAGAGATCCTGGACTGGATCCTGGAGCAGAAAAATGACACTAGAGGAAAAACTGATGATGTTTGAATAGGGTCTGTATTTTAACAGCGTTGCATCAATGATAATTTCCTGGTTTTGATCATCATACCATAGCTACGTAATATGTTAATATTAGAGGAAACTGGCTGAAGAGTATGTGGGAACTGTCTGTATTACTTTTGCAACTTTTCTGTAAATCCAAAATTTGTTCGAAATATGAAGCTTTTTTTTTTTTTTTTAAGGTTTATTCTGAATGGAAGGAGAGAGATGGGAGATGGCTGGAAAGAACACAAGGCCGAGGAGAGTTCAAAATTAGTGATAGTAATGAAAATAAATTGATAATATTTTCTAAGAGTTTATCATGTGCTAGGCACTGTGTTAAGTGTTTTGTGGACACTTTCTCATCCAATTTTCATAGCTATGCCATGAAAGAGATGTTGTAGTTGTTGTTATTGTTATTCCACTTTAACGTTACGATAAGGAAAATAAGACACGAGTGAGGTTAAACATGATCACACAGTAGAAAGTGGCAAAGCTGGGATTTGAAGCTGCTTTCTTAAGCCATTGTGTTATTCAGGCAGGGTGGACTCTGTTAGATGGGGAAAACTGAAAATATGGCAGGAAGAAAAATAAAACAGTTGCCCTGGCGTGGATGCTGACTCATCGCGACCCAGTGGGTCTGAGTAGAACTGTGCTCTGTAGAATTTTCAGTGGCTGATTTTTCAGAAATAAATCATCACACCTTTCTTCTGGGGCACTTCTGAGTGGATTAGAACCCCCAACCTTGGGGTTAGCTGCCAAGCACATCAACCGTTTGCACTGTGAAGGGACTGCAAACCAATTGTTCTCAAGTTGATTCCGCCTCATGGGGACCCCATGGGAGAAAGAGGGGATAGAAAATAGAGGGGGAAAGTCAGAATATGGGTGGAGCTGAGGGAGGACACCACGCACATGGCGTAGTGGGGAAAGTATAAAGAATATGTACAGAGGTAGAGTAAATGTGTAGATTATGCTGGCTGGAAACTGAGAAGGTTCGTGTATGATGTTAAAATTCTTTGTGAAGTAGGAACTGAGGTGATGAGCTAAGAGGTAGATAGGAGGTGGCAGGGTTGGAAATTTGAGATGGTGGAAAAATTTTAAGATACATAATGTGGAGAAGAGGAGAGTGGGCTGGTACGGGCCATAGAGAGGATTGCCAGGCAGTGCTGAGATGAGAGCACACATACTGAAGTTTCCACGGGTCTCCGCAGTATCATGATTTTCTGTGGGGCGTTCTGTAGTTCATGCTGTGGACTGTTGAGTTTATCCAAGGTTGACTTTGTGCCAGGTGGATGTCCGAAAAATAAAGGAAGAGAAGAGAAGAATGTGGTCAAGAAAAAGCTTGAACTGATAAACTACGTATCTAACCAAGGAGAAGGAAGGAAAGATGGGAGGGGCGTTAAGGAGAAATTAGGGTGGCCAATGTGTTGTTGTAATTTGCATTTCTTCGATTATTAGTGAGAGCCTAATGCTTTTCATGTAGGAGCTGACCTTTTGTATATTGCTTATATACAATAACAACACTGGAAATATGTACCTATTATATATATCCAATATATATATCTATATATTCCAGTGTTGTTATTGTTACGTGCTGTCAAGTCGATTTCAGCTCACAGCAACCCATGTAACAGAGTAGAATGACCCCATACGGTTTTATAGGCTGTAAACTGTACAGGAGCAGATTGCCAGGTTTTTCTTCCATGGAACTCAGGGTGGGTTTGAATCGCCAACCTTTTGGTTAGCAGCCAAGTATTTAACCTTTGTGCCACCTGGATTCCTTTTATCTAGCAGGGATTTTTTTTTTTCTTCCTAATTTGTAAGAGCAATTTGTTTTTTAAGGATATGATGCTTTTGCTCAACAGATGATGTAAAATATTTTCTTTTCGGTTTTGTGGTTTGTGTTTTTATTTTCTCTCCAGAGGATTTTATTTGAATGTATAGACATGCATTGTCCTAAACAGCAGCCATTATCCACATGTGGCTACTAAAGTAAAATAGAATTCAAATTACATTAAAGTGGATTAAAATGAAATACAATTAAAAATTTAGTTCCAAGGTCTCACTAGCCAAACCTGAAGTGCCAAATAACCATGTGTGGCTACTGTATTGGACAGTATAGCTAGGCATCATTTTCCTCATTGCTGAAAGTTATGTTGGACAGTGCTGCTCTAGAAGTTGTTTTAAATCGAGAAGCCAACACTGCTTTCCTTATTGACACCTGCCTTTCGAGTAGTGCTCAGAAAGGTCTTTTCTATCCCCCTGCATAATATAAATATCAACTTTTATTTTCTTCTAGTATTTCTATAGTTCTTTTTAAAAATATATTGTTAATCTACCTGGAATATGTTTTATTGTCTTATATGAATCGAGATCTAATTCATAGTCTTTTCAAATTTTTAACCATAAATTCCAATAAAATGAAATGAATTTGAAATGGCACCTTTATCATTTAAAGAATAATTAAATAGTAATAGCTTATTTATTGTATATCTATTATATTACATAGGAGTACCTGAATGGTGCAAATGGTTAAACACTTGGGTATTAACTGAAAGGTTGGTGGTTCAAATCCACTCCCCAGAAGCCCCTTGGAAGAAAGGCTTGGTAATCTACTTTAAAAATATTGAAAACCCTATGGCATGCAGTTATACTCAGAAACACATGGGGTTGCCGTGAGTCAGAATTGATGACAACTGGCTTGGGTTTTGCTTTATTGCATTACATTGTTAGAATTAATTTCACTTTGGTGAATATTTTATCAAGGAGATTGATATAATGGAGACTAAGATGAGATTGAAGATAATTGAAAAATGATTGCAGCAATAAATCGACAGGGAACTGCCAGGATTTCAAGCCAGATTCAGAAGAGAACATGGAATGAGGGATATCATTGCTGATGTCAGAAGGATCTTGGCTGAAAGCAGAGAATACCAGAAAGATGTTTACCTATGTTTTATTGACTATGCAAAGCCATTCAACTGTGTGTATCATAACAAATTATGGATAACATTGTGGAGAACGGGAATTCCAGAACACTTGATTGTGCTCACACAGAACCTGTACATAGACCAAGAGGAAATTGTTCAAACAGAATAAGGGGTTACTGCATGGCTTAAAATCAAGAACACTGTGGACCCGGATTGTATCCTTTCACTATGCTTATTCAATCTGTACACTGAGCAAATTGTCTGAGAAGCTGGACTATATGAGGAAGAATGTGGCATCAGGATTGGAGTATGACTAATTAACAACCTGCGATACGCAGATGATAGAACCTTGCTTGCTGAAAGTGAAGAGAACTTGAAGCATTTACTGATAAGATCAGAAACTTTAGCCTTCCGTGTAGATGACACCTCAACATAAAGAAAACAAAAATCCTCACACCTGGACCAGTAAGCACCATCATCATAAATGGAGAAAAGTTTTAAATTGTCAAGGGTTTCATTTTGCTTGGATCTGCAATCAACAGCAGTCAGGAAATCAAATGACACATGTCATTGGGGAAATCTGCAAAAGACCTCTTTTTTTTTTATTAACTTTTATTGAGCTTCAAGTGAACGTTTACAAATCAAGTCAGTCTGTCACATATAAGTTTATATACATCTTACTCCGTACTCCCACTTGCTCTCCCCCTAATGAGTCAGCCCTTCCAGTCTCTCCTTTTGTGACAATTTTGCCAGCTTCCCACTCTCTCTATCCTCCCATCCCTCCTCCAGACAGGAGATGCCAACACAATCTCAAGTGTCCACCTGATATAATTAGCTCACTCTTCATCAGCATCTCTCTCCCACCCACTGACCAGTCCCTTTCATGTCTGATGAGTTGTCTTCGGGGATGGTTCCCGTCCTGTGCCAACAGAAGGTCTGGGGACCATGGCCGCCGGGATTCCTCTAGTCTCAGTCAGACCATTAAGTATGGTCTTTTTACGCGAATTTGGGGTCTGCATCCCACTGATCTCCTGCTCCCTCAGGGGTTCTTTGTTGTGCTCCCTGTCAGGGCAGAAAAGACCTCTTTTAAAGTGTGAAAAAGCAAAGATGTCACTTTGAAGACTAAGGCGCATCTGACCCAACCCATGGTGTTTTTAGTCGCATCATATGCCTACAAAAGCTAGACAATGAATAAGGAAGACTGAAGTAGAATTGATGCCTTTGAATTATGGTGTTAAAGAATACTGAATATATATACCATGGACTGCCAGAAGAAAGAAACAAGTCTTCCTTAGAAGAAGTATAGCCAGAATGCCCCTTGGAAGCAAGGGTGTTGAGACTTCGTCTTATGTACTTTGGACATGTTATGAGAAGGGACCAGTCCCTGGAAGAAGACATCATGCTTGGTAAAGGGTCAGTATAAAAGAGGAAGACCCTCAACAAGATGTTGATACACAGTGCTGTAACAAGGGGCTCAAAGCATAGTATCGATTGTGAGGACGGCACAGGACTGGGCAGTGTTTCATTCTGTTGTACATAGGGTTGCTAGGAGTCAGAACCAACTCGACAGCACCTAATAACAGCAAGAGGAGAGTTCTTCCTCCAAGAAACCCATAGTTTAGCAGACACTTAGTAGATGCAGCCAATATTTATAATACCACGTGAGTGCATTCATAGGATTTGAAAAAATTTGATGTGATTTCAAGGGCTGTTAAGGTGTATTTGGGAAGTTGTGAAGAGATTGGGGTTAATAGTGTGTGTATGTGTGTGTGTGTGTGTGAATAAGAAGGAGCGGTGGGAAAGAGAAGGGGGAGTAAGGGGAGAGAATGTGATAGTGTGGTGTGAAACTAAATTATGAAGTGTTTTGCATGTGATACACTAGCTTGTTAGCCGTTTAAATATAGACCTCTTGGTTATTTAGACAATTATCAATTGCCAGGTGGGTGGACACGGAAGCAAGGAGACTCCTCAGCTGGCTACTCTAGTTATAGTTCCAGCAAAAGTTGAGGAGGGCCTGAAATTAATCATTAGCAATGCAGATGGATTAGAGACTTCTGGAAGGTGGGAATGACAGGAGTTATTATTAATTGAGTGTGGAGGGAATTGCTGATTGAGTGATATTCCACAGGTGTACCTGTAGACGTGAGTAAAGCATGCCCCAGACCCTGCCAAAAATGAACCAGGCTCCTGACATGGGAAGACTTTGTATTAGGCAATATGCCATTCACCTTATTACTTTCATTTTCTTGTCAGAGTTCTAAATAACTGGATGTGATCTCTTGAGGCTTGAGCATAGCTGAAATTTAGCTTACAAGAGAGCGTATGTTCACGCTGAAGTAAAACTTACTTATCTTGGTTCAGCAGAGTGCCAAGATTAACTCCAGAAGAGTGATATGGTTACCACTTTTTCTATTTTAAATGAATGACTCAGACCATCTTTTATTTTTCCCCCTGAACTTATTTGAGACAGGCTGAATAAGCTGGGAAGAATGGAATTGTTATAGTTGAAAGATTTGACATTTTCCATTGGCATTAAGGCTCTAAAAGTTTAGTTTAATGACAACAAACAAGAAGAGATTGTCTTTGTACCCTTTAATTATATCTTCTGGTTTTGCTTAATGGAAACTATTTAAACAGAAGAGTTGATATTATTCACTTAGAGAAGATAATCAAGCCCTAAGTCAATATCACCGAAAATTAAATTTAGATTCACCTGGTTTTAGAGTAAGCTTCCACTAAGGATGTCATGGAAACCCTGGTGGCGTAGTGGTTAAGTGCTCAGCTGCTAACCAAAAGGTCAGTGGTTTGAATCCCCCAGGCCCTCCTTGGAAACTCTGTGAGGCAGTTCTACTGTGTCCTATAGGGTCGCTATGAGTCAGAGTTGACTCGATGGTTTTTTGGGTTTAAGGATTTCAAGTTATATTCCCTAAGATTTGTTGAAGGAATATATCTCATCTGAAAGCAAATGATATTTTTTGTCAGCTGAAAATGAGACATTCCTGTTAAGATTACATTTGACTAACGGATTTTCTACCAAGAAGTTGAATATATAACATTTCTTTTAGAAGATTCTACTCCTATTACCATCCTTAATTTTTCTTGTTAAAAAAAAAAAAATCTCTTAAGGTTTTTTGTTTGCTTTATTTTATCGTTGCTGCTATTCCACAGAATTAAAGATTACATAGTTTAAGACTTTTGTGCAATAATTCAGTATTAATTGAATTATCTCTGATTCTAAGTGTGTGCGTGTTTTTGCATAAGGTTTGCAGAGGTTTTGATTTGCTGTGGCATTTACTATCATTTGGGAAAATAAAGTGTGTCAAGAGGAAAAGATGGAAAAAAGAACATCTACTGAAATAACTATATAGAATGATTCTATTTTCTTTTTATCCTTTTAAAAGGACATTTAACTTACCTCGGAGAAATTAAATCTTTTTCATTGAGGTGAGTTATTGACTCATATAAACTGGAACACTCAGACGACCTCCACTCCCCTCAAATGTCTGTTTCTGAAAATCAATTGCTCAAAACTGATGATGGCAAAGTGGTCAGGATGTGTTTAGAAGGTGATAAATGATAGGGACGGACTTTTCATAAATATGCAGCCTACAGGATATTTGCTAAATTTACTGGTAACTATACGTCGATAATCCTCAGTAGATAAACTGAACCTTACAAATGAATCAGACAGGCAAAAACTCATCGGCCCTCAAGTCACTGACTTCTGAGGGAACTGGTAAATATTTTGAAAATATTTAAAAGGATGTTTATGGCACTGATTAAGTAAAGCCTCCTGCTTATTCTTCGTGGTATCATCTTGCTATAATTTCTTTTACTGCACTAAAGCGAACTGAATAGTAAGTGTTATGCAGAATACTCTAGGTTGTTTGGATACTCAGATACCAAAAAATTATAAAAGTAAACTTACCAAAGGTAGTGAGGATAGGTATTAATGAGGACAAAGTTCAAAGTTCAGTTCTACTCAAATTCCTTTGTCTTGTCAAAAATGTAGAAGTCATTCCATTACAATCTATTTTTTATGAACACCATTTTAAAGAAACACGAAAATGAAATAGAGAGTCCCAAATGTGTGGGAACAATTGATCTATGTGAAAATCAATGTTGAACTTCTCACCATATTAGATTCAGAGTAGAAATAATTGGTATTGGATAAATTGAGGGATTTTTAGGGGTGATAATGGCATTCTGTTGGCATTTTATAGAAGAGGCCTTGGTTTTTAAAGTTATGTAATGAAATGTTACAAATGATATGATGTCTGAGACTTGCTTCAAATAAAATAAAATGGAAAGGGGAATTAGGTGACTGTGGATGAAAAAGTCTGGCTATGAGTTGATAATTGTTGAAACTGGGTGATGAATGCGTAGGGTTTAACTCCATTGCCAAAGTGAGATAAAAGGTCGCTGTTACATCAGCGCCTTCTTTAACCCCCAGATGTTGTTGGAAGGTGTTTTCTAGCCAGTCCGGAAAATTACCTATACTTTCATCTTTTCTCTGTTTGCATGATTGAATTATGATTCAATCAATTTTTATTGGAAATGCTTCAGGTATGGCTTTTAGGAGATTTTGCCCTACTTTTTGGCTGCTTTTTCTCCCTTGGTTCATTGTGGAAAGAGGTTTCCTATAGGTCCCTTTCTGGGTCAATCCAATCAGCTTTTGCCATTCAGGATTTAGTATTCGAGGTTCTGAACAACATGTGTATAAGTTGTTATAGGTTAGGTAACCCTAGTTTGTATGCACAAGAAAGAATTCTAAATTCTTCTGTAAATAGTTGCTAGTCTTGTCTAGGTTTAGGGAAATCCTTAATTATAGCTCTCAATTCATCTCAGGTCTCAGGGTTAAATTCTACAGTTGAAGGCATCATAAAACCAAACCGTAGTCTGGTTTTACAGTTTACAATTAAGCTAAACTTAACTAGTAAAGAATGTATGCCTTGAGCATATTGCTCTTTTAAAATCTGTCTATATGGGATCAAATTGACAAGAACAACTGGAAAGGTTAAATAAGAACCTTAGGAGGCAGTGAGTTTATGTTAATGGAGGAGGAACAACTCAGAAAAGGAAGATGAGAATGGTTGCACGACTGGAAGAATGTCATCAATGTCACTGAATGGTACATGTAAAACTATTGAATTGGTGTATGTTTTGCTGTGTATATTTTCAACAACAACAAAATAAATTACAAAAAAAATTCTAAGTTGCTTGCATACTTGGCTATTGAGATCAATCTTTAGAGGCAACAGGCATTTTAGGGTCTTAGGAGAATCATTGGGAAAAGGTAGGGACTTTGGACAAGGGGAAGAGGAAGGAGGAGAAGACAGAAGAATGGAGGGAATGGTAAGAATGATAAGAAGGAGATCTAAATATAGGGAGGCAACTGGAGGATAAGGAAGAGGAGGGCTTACTGGGGGAATGAGTCTAGCTTGTTGTTGCATAAGTTTGTCAAATTGCTCATTGTTATTGTTAGGTACTGTCAAGTGGATTTTGATTCATATCGACTCCATGTGACAGATAGACCTTCCCCATAGGGTTTTCTAGGCTCTAATCTTTATGAAAGCAGATCACCAGATCTTTTACCCATGGATCCACTGGGTAGGTTCAAACTGCCAACCTTTCAGTTAGCAGATAAGCACTAAACTGTTGTGCTACCAGGGCTCCTTAATTGCTCATTGGCCTTGTTCAAAGAATCTTTTGCAATTTTTTAAATCAGAATTTCATTTGGAGGCTTCTACGTACAATCAAAAAACGTTTCCCATTGGGGTTAAAAAACTGTATTCCCTTTTTTCTGAAGACATTTCTCAAACGAACAATTTTGTTCAGGTCAAATGTTCCCTATAATGGCCTTTGAAGACCCAAATCACCGTTGGTGAAGATATGTAATTTGGAAAGATATGCGCAAGGTTTAGGATTGTCATGAAAGTACATGTAAGAAGCAGTTTTTCTTGGAGTAGGAGAGGATTTAGGCTTGGTGGCCCCATGAGAGCTGGCAATGATTGGTGAACATTTATGTTTGTGCACTTTTTGTCTCAGGCCCTGGACCTGATGGCTGTCGGCCTGTAAATGGAGACACTACAATCTGTGGCTCCAACAGACAGAAAACCAGATAGAATGCTGTCTCTAGAGCAAAGCCAAGCTCTCAGGGAGAAAAATTCAGATGGAAGCTGAACCTCATCAGATTTTGCAGATGACCCACAGCGAGTTGTCCAGATTGGAGCTGGTCCTGTGAAAACTGCACAGTTACTGGTTTTGTGAGGCCGGCTGGAACACAGGTATATAGGGCCTATGCCTGTGCTCTACCCTGTAATTCTCCTTCTGTGACAAACAACACTTTTAGATGGTACAACACAAACAGAAGCACAAAAGAAAGCAAAAAAGGGATGAAAAGGATGGCCAATTTCCACCAAAGATGTCAAACAAATAGGAACCAATAACAAAACATGGTAACTAGACTGAGAATAAATATCTGAGGAACTCAATGCAAAGAGGGCAGAGTGTAGGCTCCATGCTGACTTACCACATGGACACAGACTCAATAAGCCATGAGCAGCAAGGCACCGCAGTCTCCGTGGGTCTTGCACTTAGTCAAAGGCTAGGCTCTGCAGCAGTGGGCAGTGCAGGCTGTCTCAGTGGAACTTCCAGGCATACTGTAGAAATAACTAAGACTACCCCAATGAGATATTTATTCAGATCTTATTATAGTAGGGAGTTAGTCACCATCATTTGTGTTTGGCGGAGACTCAAAGACAGGGAAGTAGGAAAGCCTTATATTCAAGACAAGGGAAGCCTCCAAGTATGTTCTGATTGTGCATTGTTGGCACGGGGAAACTGGAGGTGGGCTAACTAGAAGGATATCTTATGTGGTTAGTTAGGGGAGAATATTTGGTTTTCTCTGGTTGGTCTTCAGTTGGTTATGGGGTCAAAAAATAGGGAAACTGTCAATCATTGTCTTGGTCAAGTCTTGATCTTTCTGAGTTGATTGCTGTAGAAGTTGTGGTTTGGCTTCCTGGGCTGATTACTGCATGGGTTGTGGGTTAGAGTTTTGTTGTCGTATGTGGTCTGGTCATTGTTTGTATATGCAGGATCTCAGATGGAAAGGGGGTATCAGGATAGGTTCATGTGGAATAACAAGTGGTGAAAGGATCGCAGTCTAGGCAAAGAATCCTTTCCTCCTTCCTTTAGTTTATTTGGGAGAGATGTCTGTAGAATAATTTCTAGCGGTGCAGAATAGCGCTGGTTAAGATTCTAAAAAAACCTACAATTATTGACAGAACCTCAACACAGGTAGAATAGATCTTAATGGAAGCTTGATTCAGTCAACTCCATCCCCATTGCCTAGTTACAAGTGTTGTTAGTTGCCCTCAAGTATTTTGACTCATGACAAGCCCGTGTGCTGCAGAATAGAACTGCTCCGTAGAATTTTCAAGCCTGTGACCTTTTGGAAGCCAGTTGCCAGGCCTTACTTCCAAGGCACCTCTGGGTGGGTTTGAATCACCAACCTTTCGGTTAGTAGTTCAGAGCTTTCATTTGTACCACCGAGGGAGTTGCCACAGCCAAGTGGTTGCAGAGCAGCCCTAAAGAGAGGGTCACTGCTTCAAGTTCAGGCTGTAATGTTTTTGCTTATAAAACAGAATAGCACACACACAATGGGGGTAAAATGCAGGCATCTTTGTTGAATGGCTTGTGAAATGGAATTACAGCTAGGTTTCCTTTGAGCTACAGCTATTTGAGAAAGAGGGAGGGAGACACACTTAGGTTTTTCACACAGAAGTTTCTGAGATCAATAGGCCAATGACACAGTGTTTATTTCAACTGCTGACTAACCTGGCCAGCTATGGCAGGAGAATAACCTAAGAAAAGAGACCATGGAATGGGGTAGAGTAGGAAGAAATTTGAAGAAAATAACATGGTTGTATACGGTCATTTCAATTTTTTTTATATTTGAAATGCGTTTGAAAAGATAACTAAAAGAAGACCTGGCTCCGCTAGGAGATTTCCTCAAAGCATTAGAAGTGGAACGGGGGTGTCTTAGTTATCTGGTACTTCTAGAACAGAAATATCTCAAGTGGATGGCTTTAACAAAGAGTTTATTTTCTCACAGTAAAGTTGGCTAAAAGTCCAAATTCAGGGCGTCAGCTCCAGGGTAAGGCTTTCTCTTTCTGTCAGCCTTCTCATCAATCTTCCCATGGACTAGGAGCTTCTCCGCATAGGAACCCCAGGTCCAAAGGACACACTCTGCTCCTGGCACTGCTTTCTTGGTGGTAGGAGGTTCCCCCTCTCTGCTCCCTTCCCTTTTCTTTTTATCTCTTGGGAGATAAAAGGTGGTGCTGGCCATACCCCAGGGAAACTCCCTTTACATTGGTTCAGGGTTGTGACCTGGGTAAGGGTGTTACAATCCCACCAGGAATCCTCTTTAACATAAAATTACAATCACAAAATGGAGGACAACCACACAATACTGGGAATTGTGGCCTAACCAAATTGACACATATTTTGGGGGGACACAATTCAATCCATGACAGGGAGAAAAAAAAAAAAGAAACCTGTCAGACAGCTTCAGGAAAAACTGGGGGGCCTATAAACCAGGCCAATGGGAACACACCATTGATTAGAGTTGTAATTGCAGGAGTGAAGACTGGAGGACAGTTAGAAGGGGAGAGCTAATATGGTAGCCTTGTGGTGCATACTTCATGATTGTGAGAAAGGTAAGGTGGGCCAGCTCTTGCTGTTTTTTATCTGAAAGCTCAAACCAAGGAAGAGGTACACATTCAGGGGTCCCTGGATGGTGCAAACAGTTAAAGTGCTTGGTTGCTAACGGAAAGGTTGGAGGTTCAGGTCCAGCCAGAGGCGCCTTGGAAGAAAGGCCTGGTGATCTACTTCTGAAAAATCAGCCATTGAAAACCCTGTGGAGCACAGTTCTACTCTGACACACATGGGGGCACCATGAGTTGGAAATGACTGGACGGCAACTGGTTCTTAGTTAATGAAGGTTTACTGTGTGCCAGGCATAGTGCTACCTGCTTTAAACTTAAGACTTCAAACACGTGTTCTCTCATTTAATCTTCATAATAATCCTAAGAGGTAAAAAAAAATAGAAAACCAAAAAAACCAAACCCAGTGCCGTTGAGTCGATTCCGACTTATAGCGACCCTATAGGACAGAGCAGAACTGCCTCCATAGAGTTTCCAAGGAGCACCTGGCAGTTTTGAACTGCTGACCCTTTAGGTTAGCAGCAGTAGCACTTAACCACTACGCCACCAGGGTAGGTACATTGTTAATACTGAGGCTTCATCTACAGATGAAGATACTGAGGCTTAACAAGATGAAATAATTGACCCAAGTGAATGGTGAGTGGTTTAAACTCAGGTCTTTCTGCCTCCAGGGCCAGGGCTCTTGACCAATGTGATCAGCACTCTCACTTAGGGATAGTTAAAGATATCAGTCTACCTGGCTGTGGGGGCCATAGAACAATGCTTCAATCTCAGGAGAACTAGAACCTGTAGGGGTGGAAGACGGGCAACTAAGGCCATGTCTTAGAATGTCTGGAGAATATAAGCTCTGGGCATGGGATTTACAAAAACCTTTATTGATAACTAGGTGTCAGCTAATCAGGAGACTCTCAAAAATACCTATAGTTTTTTTCCCCTCCAAATCTGATTTGTATTTGAAAATGGAACTTCATTTCTTGTAACCTTTGTATAATACTTACATACATTTCTTATTTGATGTTATTTTCTTCCACTTAGTGCTAGAGTGTTCATAAATGGTTTTTGTTTTTAGGGAAAATTAAACTAGACATCTAAGGGAAAATACCAGTAAGTCTACTCACAACCTGTGCCTAGAGGCTGTCACCTGGGACATCACTCAATAATTCAGTGTTTCCATCTGCTGGTAGCTTCTTGGAACTGCAGACACAAGGTTCCAGGGTCTGTATTAACTACTAGTGCACGCCTTCAAACATTCACAATGAAAAACCAAGAAAGCCACCAATTTATTCAAAGATATTCACGTAATAGCCCGGAATTGACCATTTGGAAGCCTATCTCTGTGACCTGGCTGTATAAATATCTTCCTAGACCTCTCTTTAAAGGTCAGTTATTCCTGCGAAGCACTACCTGAAAATGTATGTCTGTTCATGGTCCCAAAAACCACCAAACCAAACCGAGTGCCGTTGAGTCGATTCCGACTCATAGCGACCCTATACGACAGAATAGAACTGCCCCACAGAGTTCCCAAGGAGCGCCTGGAGGATTCGAACTGCCAACCCTATGGTTAGCAGCCTTAGCACTTAACCACTACGCCACCAGGGCTTCGGTTCATGGTCCAGATTCTTTTAATTCACACGGTGCTGTGATAATGTGAACGAATACCATTCTTCCTTGAGGCGAGTACTAGAAGTATTATATTGTCTGCATTTTTTGTCCTTTGTGTTGTCGTATGACAAAGGCTTTTCTTTACTAATCTAGATTTTAATTCTCCGATTTTATTTGCGTTTGCAGCACTGAGTTTCAGTGATACTGCCATTTCTGCTGCACCACTCCAGGAAAATGGGCCATGGTGAGGAGATGCTGCAGCTGAAGGGGCTAGAGGAGTGTTCTAGCGGGGTGTTCTGGCAGGCCAGAAAGAGAGAAAACCAGCGTGTAACAACGGAAAAAGAGTCACCAGAGACCTTTGAAGTCTCACATAAATAGTGTATTGACCATATTCCTACTCAGCTAACTAAACCGTTAGGAGACTCCCACTTTCTAGAAGTCCATTGTACCCGTGATGACATTTAACTGTTTACTGATGAGCTGAGAAAGTGGACCAGGTGATGGCATCAGAGCCTAAGCATAGGACACACCCTGCTGTTGCCTTTCTTTCTTCTTTCTAACTAATCAACCAACCAGTTGTCATTGAGTCTATGGTGGCCCCATGTGTGCAGAGTAGAACTGCCCCATAGGGTTTTCAAAGCTATGAATTTTAAGCAGTATATTACTAGGCCTTTTCTGAGGCACCTCTGGATGGGTTTGAACTGCCAACTTTTCGGTTAGTAGTCAGTGTTTAACCGTTTGTGCTACGCGGGAACTTCTCTAACTAGTCAGTCTGAAAGGATGAGTCCTTAACAAAAAGAAAAGGAAAAACAAAAAGCATTCCTTTCTGGAATATTTTGCATGCTGGTATCCACTTAACTCTGTTCGATTATATTTATTTATTTTTAATTTTAATGAGCACATATTATAATAATTAATGTATACATATCACAGGAAATTACGTAGACAAGGAAAAATTTAATAAATAAATAACCCATTAAATACCATCAAGCTATTAATGTTTTGGTGTCCTATGCAAACATATGCATATCATTATTTTCATTTTAGACAAAATAATTTATAAGAAAAAATATGATGCATTAACTTGTTTTCTAATATAACAATATATCATGAACAACCTTTAAGTCAATAATTATAGATCTGAGTCGTAAATTTTCATGACCACAAAGTATTCCATATATGTTGATGTTGCTGTTAGTTACCATGGAATCAATGCCGACTCACGGCAGCCCCACGTGTGCAGAGTAGAACTGCTCCATAGGGTTTTTTTCCTATTTGCGTTTTCAAAAACAATTTATAAAGGAGATATATTTCTGCAAGTGGTGTTGCTGGATGAAGCTTAAATACATTAACTTTTTTTAATAATGCCAACTTTTCCTCTAGGAAATATGAATCAACTTACACTAACTACCCCTAGCAGCGTCTGAGATAATAATAGGTGAAAAATGGTGTTCTAGTGTGGCTTTGATTTGTCTTTGTTCGACGTCTATGAGATTGAGCACTTCTCATATGCACGCTGGCTGAAATTCCATTTCTTCTTTTTTGAATATTCTTTTTACAGTCTTTGCTATTAAAAAAAAAGCTTTTCTTATTTATATCAAAGTTTTTTTTCATTTTTTTCAGTTTATTTCAAACAATGGTGTTATACAATTTTATGTCTTTTGTTCATCCTATGTTACGAATATTTGCTGTGGATACTCATTTGCCTTTGGTATTGCTAATAATCATTGACTCAGTAGCACTGTGAGTCAGAATTCGACTCAGCAGTCATGGGTTTGGTTTTAATTTATTGCTAAAATAAGGCTCTTGCATTCCATGAGTTTTTCATTTTTATCCAGTTAAATGTATCAATCATTTTCTTTAAGATTTCTGTCTTTGGGATCATGCTATGAAGTGTTCCTCAAGTCAAGGTGTATTGTTGTTGTTGTCGTTAGGTGCTGTTGAGTCAATTCCGCCTCAGAGACCCTATTTGACAGAGTAGAACTGCTCCATAGGGTTTTCTAGCTGTAATCTTTATGGGAGCAGATGGCCGGGTCTTTTCTCCTGTGGAGCCACTGGGTGGGTTTAAACCAGCAACCTTTCTGTCAGCAGACAAGCACTTAATCATTGTGCCACCAGTGCTCCTAAGGCTGTATTAGTATTCTGTTTTCTTTTAACCATTTTATTTTTACATTAAGACTTTTAATTTCATCTAGAATTTATTTTGGTGTACATTTGAGAAAAACACTCCCCAGATCATTGGCTGGGACACCATTTAAAAGACGGTGGTGAGCTGGATATTCTGCGAGGTTTCACACCTTCCAAGTGCTGACTCCTTTGGCAGTGTTGGGATGATGTGAATGGCAAGTGGCAAGTCTGGTCTGAGAAGCAAAACAGTAGGTAGTGACAGAAACAGAAGCATCAACTCAGTACTTAATGCCCTATATTTCCCTGTCATTAAATACAAAAGAAATTACTATTGATGAACCAGGACATGGCTACATTACATTTATAAATATTTAAATAAGAAAAATGGGGGGAAGTGTACCAAAGGCAGCGATTTCATAGATGAGGAGCAAGAAGGCTGACTGGTGTGCAGATGAGTGACTTCGAAGAGGAACCTAGACTGCATTAGAAGGACACTTTGATGAACGATGGAGTCTAGTTTCCTTCCTGGGTCTGGGACTAAAGCAATACATTAGGGTATGATGAGATTCGAAGAGTGTATGATTTTTAAGGTACCATGAACTAATTTGGCAAGAATACTTTCAGCAGCATTATTCATCCTTATCATCATTGTCACCATCTACAAAATAATAAAAAATAAATTGAAAGAGCTTGTGTTTGAGAATGAGTGTATTATTGAACCTGAAAAAAGAGATGTCTTTACTTTCTGATTTTGCAAAGTGAGGTTTTTCCCATTCTAGCTCTGTCTTTTGAAGAGGCACTGGGGCTCATTAGCTCCTTTCCCTGCCCCCCTTTTTTTTCTTGGCTGGGAGGGAGGAGATGACTGAATTCTGCAACTTTGGGCTGGTTTCACCCCAATCCAGGTCAGTCTCACCCAGATTCCTAAAAGGCTCAATGAGCCCAGTAAAGCGGAGAGAATGTAGGGAAGAGGTTGGACAGGTAAGGATGCATAATAAAGGTAGTGGCAATAAATGTGTTGTCATTATAACAAAAACAGTAACCACATTTATGGTACACATACTGTATGCAAAGCAATGTTCCACATACAGTACCGGAGCAACACTCTGGTAGCTGAGTCTCCTACTTGGAGAAACTGCCACCTACAGTAGAGGGAAAGAGGATGAGGGAAGGAAGGTGCTACCTTTGGAATGAATTTCTGGAGTATCAGGGGGTCTCCCTGGTACTGAATCCATCCTGTGTTCTGGGATGTCAAGCGGGTAATTGCAGAGGGTGTTTTAGGCTGGTTTGGTTGACCTTATGTTCATAAATACAAGCATGTCCGCATTATTGTTACTGCCTTTTAAACGATTGCTGCCTGTCTCTCTAACCTTACATCCATCCTACACGCCATCATCAGATTAGTGTTCCCAAAGTACCACTTGATTGGATTCACTGGTTATCCTCTTACTTGTCTCATCTAGGGTGTTTGTTGAAAATGGAAATTTCTGAGCTCCTCTTCAGATTTAGTGCCCCAGGTGACTCAGGTGGCACCTTCAACTAAATATTGACTTGAGCAGGGCTTCTCAAACATTGATGTACGCAAGAATCATATGGAGACCTTGTTAAAATACAGAATCTGTTTCAGTAGGTCTGCGGTGTGTCCTGACATTCTGCATTTCTGCAAGCTCCCAGGTGTTGCCGATGTTGCGGGCTTTCAGACCACACGTTGGGTAGCAAGGGACTGTTGTCACTAGTTTGCCGTTGAGTGGACCCCAACTCTTGGCGATCTTATGAATAACAGGACAAAATGTTGCCCAGTCCCGTACCATCTTCATGATCATTGGTATGTTTGAGTCCATTGTGGCTATTGAGTCACTCCTTCTCATGAGGGTTTCCCCATTTTTTTGCTGCCCCTCTGCTTTACCAAACATGATGTCCTTTTCCAGCAATTGCAGTCATCATGAGTCTGAATCAACTCATGATAACTGGAGCATGGGACTAGAGGCTCTATGCTAGTTATTATGGCCTTTTGCTCCTTCTGTGTATTTGGCCCCTTTTTAGCTTCCCAAACTTACTCCTGTGGGTCTCTACCCAAAGTCTCTGACACAATCAGTCCAGGCTCTGGAGCATTCTCCAATAGTGCTACATAGGCCCTGCCTCTGGACTTTTGCTCCTAGTTATCATGACTGCTGTTCTTTGTTGGCCCCGTTTTTTAAAATAGACCTTTCTTGAAGGACTTCCCCAGCCTCACCTTGTGGATGAGGCTTTTTCTAACTGCCCAGGCCTCTGAAGTCCCCCTCTTTCTAACTTTTTGTACTAAAGGCAATCATCTACCCTTGGTATCGTGTCAGGGGCAGTAAGCCCTGCAACTTCACCTTTGGGTGTATGGGGAGTTCATTTAAGTAGGGTGAACCCCGTTGAAGTGAACTGCTTTTTTTTCCCTTGTTCCCCACGTGGGTGTGCCGCCAGGCTCTTCCCCATCCTGTGGATTCACAAGATGTCCTCTTAACCCATCCCTGTAGTTACTTCTAGGAGTCCATGGGTGGCACAAAAGGTTAAGCGCTCAGCTCAGTTACTAACTGAAAGATTGGTAGGTCGAACTCACCCAGAGGCATCTCGGAAATAAGGCCAGGTGATCTGCTTCTGAAAGGTCATGGCCTTGAAAGCCCCGTGGAGCACATTTCTACTCTGCAACACATGGGGTCACCATGAGTTAGGATTCACTTGATGGCAACTAACTGTTTGGTTTGTAATTACTCTAACTTGTGCTGATCGTTCATAATAGCCCTAGGTGTGGGCATGCGGGATGTGTTGAAGCAGTCCCATCCTTGTAAGATAAGTATAACCACTTATGCCTCACACCCCCCCCAAAAAATTTTTTTTTAAAGTTCATATTTTTACCCACTTTTCCTTTGCCTTAAACTTCCAGAGTAATTTATCTGGATCTGTAATTTCCCATCAGGACTTTTCTTGGGATCTTTGTTCTACCTTGGTAAAATGCAAACACCAGCCCTTCCCCTTAATCCTTAGTTACACAATTAGAATCTGCCCTTGGCCATTCCCTTTGCTGCTCTGGGGTGAGGAACACGATACAATGGGGGATAAATGCTCCAGAATATTAACCACGATTTAACGCATGACGAGTTGAAGACAGTGGATGTAGTACCTTGTAAACCTGGAGAAAAATACCGAGACAGTCTTCAAGGCAGAATTTAAACCATTATTTGGTTCTCAGAATCTTCTTGTACTTTTTCTGGGAGTATACATTTATCCCAAAAGTAGACGATCTTGAATCTTTTTCAGATCCTGTCTATGGTTAGATATCCGTCTATGCATGAAATAGACTTGTCCACATTTGTCATCTCCTTAATTCTACTTTTACTGTACACATAAAAACACATCCCGAATAGTATCAGGTTCAAGCCAGATGAAAGTTCAGGTCCTCAGTAACAGAAGGATAGCAGGTCGCAGATTTTGAGTTCCTTGGTTGTTTTACACTATCTTAGTGCTCGTTAGGACTTTAGAACAATATTTCATGTTCTAGGGGTAGTTTTTACCCAATGATTAGATCTTTCAATTTTTTTAGTGCTTTTCATCTAAATCTTTTAAGGTTGAAAATCATGAATAAATCCATCTTTGATAAACTGAAAGGTTTTAGCTTCAGAGAGTTGTCAGTAGATTTCAAATTGGAGCAGTCTTTCAGTTCTGTTACTTGCAAGCTATTGAAAAATATGCTCACACTGCTGCAGACCTAATGAATATATTCATGGACCATGGAGCATGGCTTGATATTCAGAGAAATCCAAAATGTGACTTTATATTAAAAAAAAAGAATGGAGTTGGGGAGGTTATTTATAATTGAATATTTAAAATAAATAATTTTAAAAATTAAATATATGTGTTATTGTAGTTTTAATTTCAGATTAAATGTAAAAAAATGTAAATAGTTGATGATAGAACACAAATACTGTTCTTTGAATGTCCAGTTTAAGCCATCTTTGCTACTGGTAATCACAACCCAAATGAAGTATTTTTAAAAATTGGGAGGTTTAGTGTGAGAACTGATAAAATTTTAACCTTTATTCTGAGGGAAAAGCTAGGGGAGTTATAAATTGTGAGTCTCAACCATTAATGAACTGCAGGTCTGATAAATAACTTGCAAGGTGGGAGAAGGAAACATTTGCGTGTAGTGACCATTTCTATAGCCTAGAGTTCAGTTTGGACCTTTTATTTTCAGGAAGCAAATTATAACTTTAGAACGTCCACTTTCACCCTCCCACTTCGAGGGAGAAAACAGAGTGTGTGGCCTTCCCTGAAAGGGTATCTAGAAGAGAAGTGAGATAGTGAGCTCAGGGCGGGACTGAGACTCAGAAGGCTTATTAGCGTTGAGACAAATCCCAGTTGATCCTCCGAAAAGGGTTCCTTGTAAGATTGAATTGAATGTTTATTTGTTGATAATGAATACGATATCCACAATCATTGTTGTTACGTGCCTGTCAAGTTCATTTTGACTCATAGCAACCACAGGAGTCATAGTAGAACTACCCCGTGGGGTTTTCTAGGCTGTAATTTCTATGAGAGCAGGTCACCAGGTTATTCTCTTTTGGAGTTCTGGGTGGGTTCTATCCACCAAGCCCTTAACCACTGCACCACCGGGGCTCTTTAATATCCATAATAGGAGGGTTATTCTTTTTGAAGGGTGCTTTATTAGCAGACTCTTGAAAAAAGATTCTCTGGCAGGTGATTGCAGGAAGACGATAGGCTGGTGCCCTTCTAGATCAAAAAGGGACAAGTGGGCACACTATGAGCCTCAAATGAAGTGGCAGCTTTTACAGACTTTATTCTTAAGGTAATTCAGAGTGCTTCTCAGCTTTTTTTTCCCCCTGACCCCTTAGTCTCTGGTGGTGCAGTGGTTAAAGAGCTCAGCTGCCAACCAAAAGTTCGGCAGTTTAAATCCACCAGTTGCTCCTTGGAAACCTTCTGGGACAGTTTTACTGTTAGGACTCAACAGCAATGAGTTTTGGTTTCTAGGTGAGATAGAGACTAGAGGGGACTGGAGTTGTGTATTTCCCTTCCCCCATGTTGGTTGTTGTTGTTAGACGACATGAAGTCAATTTTGACTCGTAACAACCCTATAGGACTGAGGAGAACCGCCCCTTAGGGTTTTCTAGGCTGTAATCTTTATGGAAGCAGACTGCCAAATCTTTCTCCTGTGAAGTTGCTGAGTGGGTTTGAACCTCCAACCTTTCAGTTAGCAGCTGAGTGCTTAACCACTGTGCCACCAGAGTTCCTTCCATGTTGGATAAAAGAACAAAAAACAAACCCGTTGCCACAGGGTGGATTCCGACTCATAGCAACCCTATATGTTGGATAGGCTCTGGTAAAACCCACCTTGGCCACTACCTGGTAAAACAGTTTCCCTTGGGGTCAGGCCATTGTTGGGGAGAACAGAGTTGTGCTCTGGATGTATTTCAAAATGGTTACTCTTTCCTTTACCCTGAGGGGACCAAGAGGACATTTTTTGCCAGTCTTCATAATAAGAACTTGGTGATGCTCCTGGAGGTGGAATTCATTAAAGTGTGGGGGCCCCTCCTAAAGCTGCTCCCAAGTGTTTTGATTTTTCAAGCTAGTCCACCTCTTGCTCAGTTTCCTGCAATTTATCTATCACCCTTTAAGTATTCGTACTGCATGCTTGGCCCAGTTTCTCATCCTTGTAAACTGATTTTCTGTATCTGCTTCTAGCCCCATTTTTTGGGATGACAGTTTACCCTGTGACCTTAATTCTCTAAAGGATCTAAGAAGAGTTGTTGATTTTCTTTTTTTTGCTTGTGAGGATGGGAGTAACAACTTGCGAACTCTGTACGTGTTGTATCAGAAACTGGAAATCATAATTTGGTGTGTAAAGACGAAATCAGAAGGTTCCTGTCAGCCAGTCGGTTATAATTATTAATAGGGAATAATTTACCAGGAGCCAAGATAAATGGTCATCAGTACTTGCCATCTTCAATCCCACCAAATCCTGCCTAGATCAGTGTGATGACTCGCTTGCCCATTGTATTATTTTTGCCACAGACCCAACTAAGTGACATTCATTTCAGCCATCTCCCGTCATTTTTCTTTCTCTCTTTGGTAAACACCACCTTTTTGAGGAAATGGATTAATTATAACCAAATCTAGAGCTATACTAATAGATAGCAAGATAACTTCAAAATTCAATTTTTTGGTTCTGGGAAGTAAGATGGTGGGTGGTTGATATGTGTTTTATTGGGCATGCATTTTTAAGACAATTTCATGAAATATAGTATGTAGACAAATTTGTCAAGAGAAATACTCTATAAGAAAAAGAAAAAGAAGCTTAAAATGGGCTTGTATCTTTCCCATACTAATGGATTTTTATGTGCTTTTCCTTTTTTTGGTTACAAATACATTACAAAGATATGTCCTCATTAAAAATTACTTGGAATCCTCCTCAATCTGTAATCTGACTGAATAGAATTCAGCTTCATTTAAATTTAGATCTTGAAAATTTTATTCACATTGAGGAAACTTGCAAGCTGGAATTCCTGTAGATACAGTGTGATTAGTTTAATGATAGCATATTGATCATTTTATTTTATTTGAAATTATTGTTATCTGTAGATTATGTTAATATTTTACATTTGGGGTGATTGCAATGAGGGAATTCTACCTTTCCAGAAATTTTGGGTTGTTTTTTATTAGTCTTATTTCATTGTTCCAACTTCACTGGCTACAGCAATGAACGTTGAAAAACCATGTTCTTTTCCTTCCATGTGTAAACCTGCAGGTGATCTTGTGCTTGTGAGTATTCCATCTGGATCCCCGCACTTTAGGGCATTTAGGTAATGTCTAAAGGCTCCCAGACTTTTCTTAGGAAGGAAATGCCACTCATTTTCTGCTGCCTTTGCATGCTCCAAGGTGAAGGGTGTGTATTGTTGAGAGAGATGCCTATTATTCAGGACTCTTCTGCTGGGAATCTTGGTGAGCAAGAGAGCAGGGGTTTGTGACGGTAGAAGCCAATTTACCAATTATGACAGTGTTTAGCTGATCAACCGTTACATGGAAACCAACCTTTTGGAGGTCTCCATTTTCTTTAGCATTATCTAAATGTTTCCTAACAGGATATTTTATTTTTAAAAGAAGAGTGTTCCATAAATAAAACTTAAGTCTTATCTTGAGGCCTTTCATTTGTTATGTACTTAATTTAAAATCAGTCAACTCATACGAAATTTTTGGGTGAACAAATAGAAGTATATGAAATAGTTAAGGTGGGGCAAGTACTTCAGTTTGTCTGATTTTGAGCTGTATTATTTTAACACTGCTTCTACTACCTATGTGTTTTTATAGAATTACATATTTCAAATACTTTAGAGTGGTTTAGAATCAGTTTTCAAACCCAACTTCCTAGTTGACTCAACGAGAGAAGCCTTTAAAAAATCTTGTGACTGAGACTCATAACTAGGGTTGCCAGATTTAGTAAATAAAAATACAGGATGCCTGGTTAAATTTAAATTTCAGAAAAATGAACAAATTTTTAGTATAAGTATATTCCAAGTAAATATGTCCTGTATTTTATCTGGCAACACTACCCATAGCCCATAGATTCTGATTCATATGGTCTGGGTGGGGTCTGGCATTGGTATTTTCATAAGTTCCCAGGTGAGAATAGTGTGCAGTGGACTAGAGAGTCACTGGCTAGATGAACAGTGTTTCACAAACTTTAGTCTGTGTAGGAGTCATTAGCAATCTTGTGAAAATGCACTTTCTCAATTCTCTTTTCCAATGTACTAGGTCTGGGATGGAACTGAAGAACCTTAACAAGCATCCCAGTTAATTTTATTGCAGGTGGTCCATGGACCATTCTTTGAGAAACATGGTTTTAGGGCACATTGCAAGTAATTATTACTATTTTTAGTGCTATGGTTTTACGTTGTTTTGGGAATCTCAGAATAACAAAATCCCAGGGTACAACATAACACACTGGGTAAGAATGACTACCATTTATTTTCATATATTAGAATAAATAATATGTTTTAGGAAGACGTATTTCAGGACACATATAAAAATCAATGTGAATTGGCTTCTATTGTTTGCTATCGTTTGTTATGTAATAAATTTCTTATCCTCTGAATTGGAAAATGGGTCTTTGTGATGACAACACGTTAACTTAAATGGACCCTACTTCTCTAAAGGCCTGTGATCCTCAGTAACTGGAGAAAGTGACCTTAGTAGACATTACACCTGGGGCATTGAATCTAACAGCCTGGGAATGGTCGTAGGCCTATGCTGAGCAAATAGTCCATGAGAGTGCACTCTCCAAGGTTAATAGGCTGATGTTTTCAAGATTTTATACAAGAAAAATAATCTACATAATTAACACTATTAGTGCTGAGGGCTGTTTTTTCATTTCTTATGTAGTTTCAGTAATAAAGAGACAAAGACATTTTGTCTCATTTTAGTCTCTTTGTTTTAGTGATTTCTGAGTTCCAAATCAATATTTTTTTCCCTAAGACTTTAAGAAAACCCAGGGAAGTAAATATCGTGCTTTAGTTTCAAGGGTCATTTAAATTGATGGAAATCTATACTGCTGTTAATGATCCAAAGTAATTCCTTCTGGGGTGACTATTTCCCATAATCTGTTGATGCATTATTGATTAACCACAAAGTCTACTTTATATTAGTAAACATTTCTATGTGACATTATTAACCCCAAGTCCCTTTAATTTTTTTTTTTTTTTGGTAGTGTGGTCTTAGGTTCATTTTATTCTGGTTTTCCCCCAAATATTGGAATATTTTCCAACTTTCTGTGCCTAGAACTGTTTTCAGCAACACTGAACATTTCCTATTTGCTTTTATTATTAACATTTACTAGCTAGTCAGTTGGATCAACCTATCTAAATTGTGGTATTCTGACTATACATTAAAGGCTGAAACCCTGGTGGCATAGTGGTTAAGAGCTACGCTGCTAGCCAAAACATCGGCACTTCAAATCTACCAGGCGTATCTTGGAAACTCAATGGGACAGTTCTACTCTGTCCTGTATGGTCGCTGTGAGTCAGAATCGACTTGATAGCGATGGGTTACAGGTTTTTGGCTATCCTGATGAAAGGATAAAAATGAAAGGAGCCCTGATTTCGGTGCAGTGGTCAAAAGCTTGGCTACTAACCAAAAAGGTCAGTGGTTTGAACCCACTAGCTATTCCATAGGATAAAGATGTGGCAATCTGCTTTCATAAAGATTTCAGCCTTGAAAACTTTATAGGGCAGTTCTACTCTGCCCTGTAGGGTCACTATGAGTCAGAATCGTCTTGACGACAACATTTTTGTGTGTGTGTGTGTGTGTGCTATTTTAATGAGGATGTCTCTGGGTGGTGCAAATGGTTAAGCACTGGACTACTAACCAAAAGGTTAGCAGTTCAAACCCACCTAGAGGTACCTTAGAAGTAGGTTCTGGTGATCTGCTTCTGAAAGGTCACAGCCTTCAAAACCCTATAGAGTGCAGTTCTACTCTTCACACATGGGGTTTCCATACATTAGAATCAATCCGATGGCAACCAACAACAAATTCTAATGAGACTTGGTTGCTTTCAAGTCTTAGTTCTATTTCTTTTGTAACTTTGAGTCCAGCAAACTATCTCACCAATACTAGTAATTCAAGTTTATATTGCATTTTCCAGTGTTCACAAGGATTTCATTTGCATCTTTACATTTGATCTTCTTGAGTCACATGAGGTATGTTTGTTGCTGTTAGTCGTCGTCGAGCAGGCTCTGACTCACGGAGACCTTATGTATAGCAGAACAAAGTGTTGCTGGTCCTGACCGTCTCCATGACCATTGGTATGTCTGAGTCCATTGTTTTGGCTATTTTGTTAATCCTCCTCATTGAGGACTTTCCTGTACTTTAGCAAACACTATGTCCTTTTCTTGTGATTGGTCTTTCCTGATGATGCGTCCAAAGTAAATGAGCAGAAGTCTTGCCATCCTCTCTTCTAAAGAGTATTCTGGTTGTATTTCTTCTAAGATGAAGTATGCAGTGCAGGAGCAATTATTAATCCCATTTCCCAGATCAGGAGACTAAGGCTCAGAGTGTTTAGTGTCATGTTCTGATAAATCCATAAGTGATGGAACTGGGCCTTGAACCTGGCCTTCTGACCCACAGTGCCCCTTCTCCTCTCTCAAAAAGCATCTCTTATTAGAAAAGACCAAACCTGGCAAAAGAATGTAAAAGTGCATTGGGCAGGTAGCTATTACCAAGGAAACTGTTGCTTTTTTTTTTTTTTTTGTAAGTATTGATCAGGAAGGAAGTGAAAAGAAAGAACAATTTTTTGTACAAGTAGGAAAGGAAAACAAATAAGATTTGAAAACAAGCTGATGAGAAAACTGTCATGAAAAACACAGAGCAACATGATCACGTACAATGCACTCTCCCAACTTCCCTCTGTTCTTGTGAGGGAAGAGAAGGACCAGGAAATTATCACAGACATAAAAAAGTGCTCTGTGGTTCAAATTATATTGCAAGGAAGGAAGAACAGGATGTAAATTCTAGAGTGGACCTCAGTAGGGAAGGAGAAGACAAGAGAGGGAAGGAGGAAGGAACTTGTATCTTCTGTGGCTGAGGGGTAGTACAGAAAGGGCCAAAGAATTGGGTGCAAGCCGTAGCCGGTTGTCATATTGATGGCTGGCCAATATTGCTCAAAAGTGTTAGGAAGTCCAGCCAGTTCCGTTTCCCTCAGTCATAGAAGTAGTCATTTAAACAGAGCGAATATACTGTTTATGGTTGGGATGGGAAGAAGCACCTGGTAACTTATACAGAAGGCTTTTTTTTTTTTTCAATCAAATCAAAAAAGGGTTTTATTTTCTAAACTGGATGTTTTTCAAGTTCAAAAATGCTTGTAAGGTAGAGGCTGTGATAGGTATGTGGTGGTAGAAGGGTATATCCGATGAAGTCAGGGTAGCCGATGAGGTTCAGATAATGAATGAAGAAAGCTGAGAGTAATTTAAGTAATTTAAAATAACTACACCTGATAAACCAGTGGCTCTCCAATTTATGAGTGCATCAGAATCACCTGGTTAAAACACAGATTGCTGGGCTTCACCCCAAGTTTTCTGATTAAGTAGGAGGGACCTGAGAATTTTCATTTCTAACACCTCCCAGGTGATGCTGCTGCTGCTGGTCCAGGGACCTTGTGTTGAGAACCACTGGTTTAAACGTTGCTTTGTTTGCTTTGGATTTCCAGGGACAGTGGATATGGGTTAAAAGAGACCACAACCATTCACTGTGAAATTCTGTTAAATCCCCATCAAGGTGACAGGCATTGGTCAGACATGGAGAGGCCACATGGAACTGGAGCAACTTGAGAGCCCCCTCCTGCTTCCTCCCCGCCCCCGAGTTGCTTGTTCCTGAGGGGCAGAGGGCGGCCATGACTTGTCCTCCAGAGTATGGTATTGCCACATACTGGAAACAGTGGTACATGTTGCATGGACCCATCTTTTAAATCACCATTCTGGTAACCCTGCACTTATTATCTATGAGCTTCCTTTGAAGCAGGGCTTTGTACCAGTTCATTCTGGTTCAAACCTCTGCTGAGGATTTGCATTTATAGTAAGTTCCCAGGGAGTTATACATAAGAATCACCTGGGGAGCATGTTAAAATTTAGATTCTGATTCAGTATATCTGGGGTGGAAATGCAAATTCTCAACAGGAGTTGGAACAAGACTAAAGGGTTTGAAGCCCTGTTTTGAAGGGGTATTTCCAAACACCAGGCACTCCTGATTCCTGAAGCAAATTTAGCATCAGTAAGCTCATGTCCTCATTGAGGGGAGAGTGCCTATTTGGTATCTCTGTCTCCGTCTCTCCATCTTTCCAAAAAAAACTGTGTCCTTCAATTACACATCCCATTTCTGTACAATGATTAATGGTCTAATTAAAATCGATGTTTATCTGTTCTAAGAGTTGTATTTTTCATTTAAATTTAGTTAACCACCTCTATAGCTCTTTTACCCACAGACTGTGCTCAAGAGGCTGTTTTTTTTTTTTTTTTTTACCTGTTGCCAACAAATAATAATAATGAACAAAACCATTTAAAAGATCATTTGGGGGCCACGTTCATGAACACACATCCATAATGTGACACTAGACATTACAAGTCTGTTTCTCCTTCAGAGCTCCTAAAACAAGGAGAAAAGAGGATGCCTCCCTCCTCCATTCTGTACTTGACATTGAACATACCCAGGCCTCAATGTGTGAGTCACCACCTTGAGCTGGCAGCTTCCCTGATTACAGCAGGGCTTTTTAAAAGCCAATCTGGGAAAGCTGCCTCGTGCGAAACAACATGGGCAATGCTTTGTATTTAAAGTATGACTTTAGTGCAGAAGGTAGAAAGATAATAGTAACTCTTAAAGAAGGTCTGTGTTATGAACGCAAATCATAAAGTGAATGTAGGCAGAAAAAGCTGGTAACAAGTGAAGATATTCAATTATCTAAACATGACATCTCAAATTCAACTTTTTTTTTTTAAAGTAAGAACATAGTAATGTAGTATTGTTGAGGACTCTGTGCCTTGCCTCAATAGTCTTTTTTTTTTTTTTTTTGTAGTATAATAACTGTTTGTATAAGATGTGTGAGTCATCATTACTCAGACACATTTTTTGGGTGGGGGCAACATTCTGTGTCAGTAAGCTGGGCACTTTGGGGTATAGATTTATTTCAGCAGATGCTTGGGCTCCATTTATAGCACTGGCACTGTCATTTATCATATGGCACCCTAGTGGTCTCAAAGAGCTAATGAGAATCTCAAATTTCCCACTCACTCCCCCCACCCAGGAAAGGCATGACTCACCATTTTGCAGTCTAGCATAGCAGTTGGCACCCCCTGGCATGTCAATTCCTTCTATTCAGAGCCCCATATTCTCACCTAGGAAGCTGCCAGTCACACCTGTCTGCATCCACATCTATGAGGCATTACCACGGTGCTTCTTCATTCACCTTCACTGGTTTGCACTCTAGACCATTCTTTGCCATATGTTCCTGCCGCCATGAGTCCAGCCGCAGCGCCATGTAGGTCTCTAGACTTGGCAAATACCTCTTTACCCTCTGGTCGCCTTGGCACAACGGTGTGAAAACATAGCTGATTCACATCTAGCACTTACAGCTATAATCCTTAACGAACAAAGAAGTAAACTTTTATATAGAATGATACTACAACAGCTGCTTTAATGTCAAGGCCTAAACAATTATCAATGCAAAACCGAATTCTCACCATTTCATTAAAAATGGTGGTGTATATCTTTATGAAGCTATGTGGACTTAAATTTCTCTCTAGGAAGTAGAGTATCTCCATATCTATTAAATGAAAGAAATTTTAATGCACACTTTGATTATGCCAGGAATGTACATCCATCCATCTCTCTCTCCCTCGCTCTTTTAAAGACAGACTATCATTAATGGTATCTTTAAGAATGCGCTTTCACATAGGAACCAGTTTTGGAATTAAATAAAGTAGTCAGATTCCATTCTTCAAACTGCCAGTTGCAAAACAGATTAGCATTTCAATTTATTTGAATAAAGTAAGCCAGATTCTTCCTCTTCCCCCTTTTCCAGATAAATTGATCGGAGTCTAAAGGAAATAACCAAGAACAAACCTTCTCTGGAGAGTCACTGTACAGAAAACGTAAATGGCTGGAGTAGCAGAAGGCAACTCACACTTTCTATTCCGCTACAGAGATGTAATCTTAACAAGTCCTGATATCAGATAACATCCATATGTTTTAGGGAGAACATTTTCCGTATTTCTTCAGGCTTGTTATGTGTCAGAAACAAGAAGCTACTTTCTTCTGATGCTTAGTTTTATTTATTTATATTTTAAATCTGTGTTATTTGTCATGCTCTATCGGGTTTTAACATTAAAAAAAAAGAATTAGCTTGTGTGGAACATTACCCTGTTCATCAGCATGGTGTTGCTGAGGAAGGCAGCGGCGCTGAAGAACCATGGCATCCCCGTTGACTTTCAGGGCTGGAATGATAAAAAGCTGGAAGATACCATCAATTTATAACATGGAAGCTGACAGGAAGCTTCTTGCTGTTTCTTTGTGTGTTGCCTTGTTGGCAGGACCATCATTATAAACTGATTACAGCTAGAGAAAAAACATGCCCCATTGTTCTCCCCACCAAATAGTAATTACTCTGTTTTTGTTTCATTGCCTTTTTTTGTTTTGTTTTTGTTAGTCTTTTGAACATTATCAGGCTATCTTAGATTTCATTATGGCTTCTGGCAAGCAGCGAATGCAAAATAAGTGTAATATATGTAAGATGCTTATAGTGATTATCTTATTGCCTGTTATAAATCATATTGTAGACAAACTAAGTATCTACTAGAAAGGAAAACATCTTGCTTTCCTGTGTGTACTCATTTATAATATGGTTGGTGCAGTATCTCCTTGCTCTTTGTTCTACTTCTCCCCTATTCCTTGATAATCTATAGGGAGGTCAGGAAAGGTTGCTTCATAGTTAGAATGCCATATGTTACAAGACTTTGGATGTGTTCTGGACAATGTGAAATTTGTTTGTGTGAAGAAGGGCTTACCTCTCATTAAGGTTGCCTTTATGTCAGCTGAAAAGCAAAACAATTGACAGGTTTTTTTTGTTTTCTTTTTCTGTCCGAGTTCATTTTTTTTTTTTTTAATTGACCCAACTGATCAGATTGCTGTTTCGCAGACAAAAATCTGTGAATTCTTCTCCTCAAGCCTAGACCTAATTAATCTAAATGTGGTCTCGGTTTCCTACTAATTGTATTTTTAACTGTGCAGTTATGATGAAGTCTGTTTGTGGGGTAAAACTGAATTCTTCATGTCCTTTCATATAATTGAATTTTATTTTATCATTGCAGTAAGTGGAAAAAATCAATTTTACCTGAATGGTGGGTTATAACAGATGTTTGAGGGATTCTGGAATGGGGAAAAGTATTCAGGAAGACGTAATATAAGTAGAATGGGAATCTTAAAAAAGCACACATATTTTGGGAAGAAGGAATACAATAAATACAACCATTATCTGGAATGGGTTTTTGAATGATGGAATAACTATAATTTTTTCAGATGACTTTTGTTGCTTTTATTGGATGTGACCAAAGATTCCCCAGAGAGAGTAAACAGAGCACGTGCGTTTTCTAAGATAACGCTTCAACAGGAAGAGCTAGGCAAAGATGTCTGTCCTGTGATTTGTCATTTCCAATGAATTTGATTTTCAGCTGACATAATTTGTCTAAGAGAATGAAATCTATCACAAACTAAAAGTTTTAGGAATTTCTCTGAAAATTAATGAAATTACTTGAAATTATGTTCCAGTAGAATTTATCTTAGTTGAAGAAGTTATATGATAGGGGCATGGCAATCAACGACTAAATAATATACATAATATTCAAACATAAAAATAAAATGTCTGTACTACATTAGCGAAGCACACAAGGCTATGTGACCACAAGTAAAAGCTGAGGAAGATTATGAAGAACTTAAAAACAATAATAATTAATAAAATGAGATACCACTTGGAAAATTGATACAAGAGAATAGAAGAAATCATTTTGTAAATATAACAGAAACAAAAGAATCTTGACGTATGTTTTCTTATAATTGGGAGGAAAAGATAACTGATTTGGTCATATTTTTTCTGTATTTTTTAAATAGAAGAAAGATAGGCAGTTCATTAATAATGGAGAATTATTTTAAAGTTAAGTATGTTTATATATTACTTTCACATGATTAACATCCTATAAAAAGAACTTTAGAAAACAAATGGAGTTATTCTTACTCTTTAGGGGCTCTGGTGTCACAGTGGTTAAGTGTCTGCCTGCTAACCAAAAGGTCAGCAGTTCGAATCCACCCGTGCTCCTTGGAAACTCTGTGAGGAAGTTCTACTCTGTCTATAGGGTCACTATGAGTCAGAATCAACTCAATGGCAACTTTTTTTTTTCCCTTTCATTTTTGTTGACTCCTGGAAATCTGAGAAGAGGACCATCTTCAGGATGTTGTTACCTTTGGTTGCCATTGAGTTGATTTTTGAATCACAGCAACTCCATGGGACAGACTAGAACTGTCCCATGGGTTTTTTCAGGCTGTAATCTTATGCAAGTAGATTACCAGGTCTTTCTTCTTCGGAGTGGCTGAGTGGGTTTGAACCGTCAACATTTCAGTTAGCAGCTGAGTGCTTAATCTTTGCACTCCCAGGGTTCATCACCTTTGGATGTTGAAATAAATGACCATCTAAACTGGGTGATTCTTTCCTGCATACAAGTTCCTGATGACATATATTCCAGAAGTTAAGACTTGTTAACTATCTAAAATTTAGCCTTGTTGGTGGTGGGGATGGAAGTTAAACAGCAGCGAGTTAGGGTATGAATGACAATAAGGAAGTAGACCCACAAATGCTCCTCCAAGCTTGGCTCTGAAAGAGAGGATGGCTTATCAGCTGACTCCCATACGTGACTCTGTCACACTGCTGAAAGCACTTGATTGAAAGACTATCAGACAAATCACATATTAAAAATGCCACTTCATCCAGAGGCTGAACACACATGACAGCTGTAGAAATTCAAAGATCCGGCCTTTAGTAGGTGCTTAGCGTAATGGTGTTAAATAAGACAGGTCTATCCAAGGAGAGGGTATCAGGTTATAAAAAAAAAAAATTTTTTTTTTTTTTTACTGTTATATCACAGTCTAAATCCATTCTGCTGTAGTTTGCATCGTCATTATTGCTTGGCCCTGAGTTGTAATGAAAAACCCAAGGCATTTTGAATAAACAGAAACAGTTGGAATTTTGACTTTACAGTTTACTAAGTCTGGGATTAACGGGCAAGTTATTTAGTCAGTCTGAGACTCAGTTTTCTTATCTACAAAATGGAACTAATACAACTTGCCTCATAGACTTATTGTGAGGACCATGCAACAATGGATCCAATTTGTCTAACATGGTGCTTGGCTTATAATAGATGCCAACAAATGCTAGGTCGCCTCCTCTCAGCTTCTAAGAAAGGAGGCTATTTATGAGCATTTGTACTCTTAAATCATTATGTCTACACATTTCCTTTAGGGCAACTCCCCTCCTTTCTATCCAAGTCCTTGATGCTGTAACATCACTTAGGGAACAAAAATAAATCACTCAGAATCAAATCCAAAAAGCAGATTTGTTAGAAATAAATTTAAAGTGCATCTCAGGCTATGATTTTCACATTGGTTCTAAATTTATCAAATTTCTATTTATAAATTCTCTCACAAAATGTGTTTTGATATTCAGCACATGCAATGGAAGTTTAAAGATGAAAATATTTTCAGTTCTTTTTTGCATTCGCATGCAAGGAAAGTTTAAAGATGAAAATATTTTCCTTTGCATTTGCTTACAAAGATAATAATGAGAAATTCTGATGGGTCATGCTCTGTCTCTCAAGGTGAACCCATGGTTTGTTGTGAGAGCAGATCCTTGGTAGCTATTTCAATCCTTCCAACCAAAAACCAAACCCGTTGCTGTCGAGTCGATTCTGACTCGTAATGAACCTATAGGACAGAGTAGAACTGCCCCAAGCGTTTCCAAGGAGCGGCTGGTGGATTTGAACTGCCGACATTTTGGTTAGCAGCTGAGCTCTGAACCACTGCGCTACCAGGGCTCCATTCAATCCTTGCTGGTCCAGAATTTCACCTTTCTCTCGGAAAGTTTTCTGGGTCCTAATGGAACCCACACTAAACTGTAAACTGTAATTCAGTTTAAATGTAGTGTTGAAGGATGCCACAGTTTATACTGGTTAGATATATTTTTTAACCAACTTGGCAAACAAGTTCACTCACTTTCTGTTGTAAGGTAAGTTCCTAGCCAAAAGCCACAGTTTTTATCTTAGGGAACAGTGTGTATGAGTTCTGTTTAGCAAATACTGATTTTTTTTTTTATTAACTTTTATTGATCTTCAAGTGAACGTTTACAAATCAAGTCAAACTGTCACATATAAGTTTATATACACCTTACTCCGTACTCCCACTTGCTCTCCCCCTAATGAGTCAGCCCTTCCAGACTCTTGTGACAATTTTGCCAGCTTCCAACTCTCTATATCCTTCCATCCCCCCTCCAGACAGGGGATGCCAACACAGTCTCAAGTGTCCACGTGATACAAATAGCTCACTCTTCATCAGCATCTCTCTCCTACCCACTGTCCAGTCCCTTTCATGTCTGATGAGTTGTCTTCGGGAATGGTTCCTGTCCTGGGCCAACAGAAGGTTTGGGGACCATGACGGCCGGGATTCCTCTAGTCTCAGTCAGACCATTAAGTCTGGTCTTTTTGTGAGAATTTGGGGTCTGCATCCCACTGTTCTCCTGCTCCCTCAGGGGTTCTCTGTTGTGCTCCCTGTCAGGGCAGTCATCGGTTGTGGCCGGGCACCAACTAGTTCTTCTGGTCTCAGGATGATGTAGGTCTCTGGTTCATGTGGCCCTTTCCAAATACTGATATTTTATTGATTGTTTAGGAAATGTTGAAATACAGCCCAGGGTTTCTGGCTTTTGAGGAGTTAGTCTCAGATGATCTGTTTCTCTCTTATGGAAGTTTTCCCACCAGTCCCTTGGAGAGAAACCAAAACCCAAACACCCCTACCAACTCTCTCCCTTTTATGTACATTTATTTGAATGTAAAAACAGAAGGCACAGATTTAATTTATTTGATGAAAGTTTATCCAGCTAAATTTTATTATATTCCACATTGTTTTCCTAGAGTGTATTAGAGTATTAAAGCAAAGGGCTGGGGGCCTTGTGGGCAGCTAAGTGGGATTATTTTATTATATCCCTTCATTAGAAAGAAACCCAGTCCCAGCTGGTTTAACACACATTGATACAAACCTAAGGTGTATTTAGGCTATCAGAGGAATCAGACCCAGAGCCTGTCCTCCACGAGGTTTCATCCTTTTGGGGGAGAAAATGATATTTAGAAACAAGCTCAATCAAAAATGATGCCCAAGAGCTGAATGAATCCTGCTCGTTCATTAAATGCAGCCTGCCATCCGATGTCTGCTGATCCCCAGTGAGGACTTGGAGCCAGTGTACGGTTTGCATCCCTGAAGATGTCCGATAGAAGCAGAGGCTGATTGAATTAATTGGAAGGCAACCAGAGAGGTCATCTTGTCTGGTCCCTGTCTCTATGAAAGATGGCACAGAAATGCTCCCAGACAGATTGCGACCTGCTTTAATCAGCCACTGGCATTATACCTACGCCTGTGCGGTGACCCCTAAAATTGGGAAGAAAAGTGAGAGACCTAGTCAGTCACCCAGGGCATTGACTGCATTGCATGGAAGCAACAATTGTTTTCCTTCCTCGTCTGCATGTCAATACCACACACCCACTTCCTACTGCTGTCAACTCGATTCCGATTTTTGTTTAAAGGATATGCATCTTATACCTAGAGTACTTTCAGTTTCCTCTTTTTAAAAGTTACATTTCTGATAGAAAATCTATTGTTTCTGTATTTTTCCCATTTTCAACCAAAAAATATGGTTCTTTGAATACTGCTGGGTTCTACTGATACAGTTCCTCATTGGAGTGAGGGAGAAATGTCCCATAATTCATACCTTCCTGTTACTCATTTTTTTCCCAGAGCTCATTGATCCTGTCAAGTCTTTTATTTCCTCATGAGCAAACTTGTTTAGCGAGTCCCTTAAGTTTTGCTTGTCCTCAATGGAACTTAATTATGGAGAGAAAATGAAGCTCAAAAGAGAGAATGTGATAGAAAGGGAAGGGTCATGGAGGTAGGTGGTTAGGGCCTGTTTCCTGGCTCTGCCTTCTCATGAGCTGTTGGACCTGGAAAAATCACTTAGTCCCTCAGTTTCTCCATTTGGAAAACAAGAGATTAGACTAGTTTGAAACTCAGTGAGTTTCAAACTTTGACTACAATACGGATGAATAATTTATTGTGTTGGTCAACCCAGCACACACACCATACAACTGAAATAAAGGTTTCAAGGAGCCATACTTTCTGTTACTATATATGACGCGCTGGGTTTCTGCCTGTTTTCTTAGGTTTTTTCTTTTTTTAAATATGGATCGTGATTCGCTGAATTGATTTCAAGAACTGCTAATAGGTCATGGCCTGGAGTTTAAAAACAGCAGAGGGGATGCTTTTTAAGATTGCTTTAGCACAGACATTCCTATTTTATTAGTTATTAGTTCTAGGGGCTCATAACCTGTGTCCCAGTGGCAGTATCACTTCGTTGTTGACGAAACCTTAAAACAACAAGGAGAGATAATGTAGCAGAGGAGGAAGGTGGAACTAGACAGAGTGGAAAGAGGAAAAGTTTTATTTTTCTTGCGTGCAGCCACCACCCACCTGTAAGTGGAGGCTCGCGTGTTGCTATGATGTTGAGCAGGGTTTCAGCAGAGCTTCCAGACTAAGACAGACTAGGAAGAAAGACCTGGTGAGCTACTTCTGAAAATTCAGCCAGTGAAAACCCTGTGGATCACAACAGTCTGAACCCATTGTGCATGGGGTTACCATGAGTGGGGACCAGCGTGAAGGCAGCTAACAATGTTTATATTTAATATGGACTCTCGTATTCACTGTTAGCTTTTTGTTTAAAAGGGCATATCTGAGTGGATACTATTAGTAACTTGCAAATAGAATGATTGAAGCCAGTTGTCGTATGGTAAGACAGCTCTTGGAAGATTTCTGTGCCATCTTTTTCCTCTATTCCTGAGTTTAATTTACATCCTAGGGAGTTGTAAATGATAAACATAGTGACAACCCAGTGCTAGAACCTTGAACCTGAACATATAAATGCCATAAATCAGGCAGGGTACATTCTTATAGTGCCAAGTGAGCAGATAGAATTTTCAGGAGGTGCAGACTATTGGGGTTCCCTTGGCCTTTCTTAATAGGAACAAACACACCATGTTGATCACTCATTACAGTTATTCTATGGCATAGTGTCCTTCTGAGCTAGACAGTCTTGTCCATCTCATGGAACAGGACCAGGATCTGTCAAATATGTAAGCCAGGAACCTAGAAGTCACTCTTGGCACCACCCATTGCTTCCGCTCCCATGCCCAAGGCATCACCAAATCCTGTTGATTTTATCTACTAATATATCCATGCATTTACATGTCTCTGTCTTCATCACCACCTTAGCCCAAGGCACCATATGCTGTAGCCCAAACTATGAAATAACCTCCCAACTGGACTACTCCACCCACTCTTGCCCCTTTGGTGTCTGTTCTCTGATTGTTTTACCTCCCAATGACTTCCCGCTGCTCTTAGGAAGAAGAAAAATTGACTCCAGGTAGCCTGAAGGGCCCCATACTCTGGCCCCACCCACCTCCAGGCCTCACCTATGGCACACTCCTACTCTCTGCCCCAGCCTCACCAGCTTTACTTCAGCCGCTCATATTCTCCCACTCTCGTCTGTCACTGGGTTTTTGCCGTTGCTGACACCCTGCCTCTCTTGCTCTACCCTCCCTCCCTTGCACACCAAATGAACTCCCATTCATCCTTTGGATCTATGTGTCAATAGTGTCACTCCATGACATTGGGGACTAGGTCAGTTTTTGTTTACCATTGTATCCAGCTCAGTGCTGAGCAAATCACTCAAGCTTACTGAATGATGGTAATGAGGATGATACTAAGAATAAAAATAAAATCCCAATATAGTTCTTAATATTTTCAACACACTCTACAGAGTGTCTTATACGTATTAACTCATTTACTTATCATAAAATACCTTTGGGAAAGATATTATTATTATCTCCATTTTACACATAAGGAAACTTAAGGTGTAGGAAGGTTGAGGAACTTATTCAAGGTCCCATAGCTAGTAAATGGTGGTGTTGAGATTGGAACCCAGGAAGACTGACTGAAAGATGTTTGTTCTTAATCAGTAGATAGCCATTTTTGTGATTATTGAATGAATGTATATACTGGGTCTTAACTTTCTCTTGTGATTTCTTTTTGTGTACTTAGAAAAGAGTTGTACATTGTGGAAGGTTAAGTATTTTATAGTCTGACACAACAATTAATGGTGTCCATTTATGTAGTACATACAGTGCCAGGCACCCTACAATTATCTCATTCTGTCTTCACCACAACCAAGCAGTGTAAGCAATGGATTCCTATTTTGTGAGTGACGAATAACAGACTCAGAGGCCAGGCCTACAGTCTTGATCTGTCTGTCTCTGAGCCCATGCTCTTTTGCATTTTCCTTATTGTGTGGTATAGATAGGACTTACTCGGGGCCTTCTGGAATGCAGAAATTTTAAATAAAAGGAGAGGAGCGTGCTGGGCATTAAAAATTAATTGAAATGTATTAATTATAACATGAATAACCAGATAAAAAATAATATGAAAAGAATTCCAATTCTTTTGGAGAAAATACAAAATACTGAGGAATTAAGAAGAAATGTGTGAGTGATATATCTTTACTGAGAATTCCAAAAGAAAGTTTGAATAAACAGAGAGAGCGATCCCATGTTCCCAAATGGGAGGACTTAGTTTTGTAGTAATGGCAAATCTTCCTCAATTAATATTTTAAGAGGTGATGTAAGTGTAATAAAAGTTCCAATATTTTGAAGTAGTTTAAATAATTCTAAAATTTATTTGTGAGAAGAGTATCAAGATGTTTTTTGAATAAGTAGATTGATACAGTTTGCATGAATAGATAGTACAACTTATTATAAAAATCACAAAATTGTAAAAAGTGTAGTCTTGGCATATTGAGAGGTAAATGACTTATCTATCTGTTATTTACCTAAGGAGAAGAATTTGATATGTGTTTAAAAGTACCTTTTTATATCAATGAATAAAGAATATTCATTCAATAAATAGTGCTGGGAGAATTGGATCACAATTTAGAAAATGTAAAGTTAAATCTTTCCCTTGCCCCCAACATTACATTGAGTGTCAGAGAAGAGTTAAATGCAAAAAACAAACAAAAAAACCCTGAATCCACTGAGTAAACTACAATGCATGCGTGAAAACCGTGTTTCCTACAACAGAAGGAGATTCTCACTATAAGTGAAGTGAATGCAGCATGTTAGAAAGAGCCTACACAGTGTGATCTTAATTTTTAAAAATAAAGAGGGAAAAAGAAAAATGTGTCAAGGCAATATAGGAATATGGAAATGGTTAATATAGTTGACAAATAGATGTTTTTTACTTTCTTCTGTACACATCTTTATTTTCCACATTTACACTAAGATTCTACTGTATACTGTGTCTACTTGAGTAATTAGGAAAAAAAGAGACTTTTTAAAGGCCAAGTGTAAGCTGAGTCAGAGTTTGAAATTAGTGTTAAGTGTTTGAGGGACCTAAGATGTCTTATCTGCTGCAGACTGGAAAGTTGGAATTTTGCTATGAGGGGATCCTTTAATATGGTTTGTTGTTGTTTCGACTCATAGAGACCCCATGTGACAAAGTGGAACGGCCCCATAGGGTTTTCTTGGCTGTAGTCTTTATGGGAGGAGATCCCCAGGTCTTTCTCCTAAGGAGACTCTGGGTGAGTACGAACCTCTATCCTTTAGGTTAGCAGCCAAGTGCTTAATCTTTGCACTACACAACCCATTGCAGTCCAATTGATTCTGACTCATAACCACCCTATAGGATAAGAATAGACCTGTCCCACAGGGTTTTCAAGGCTGTAATCTTCTCCCCATTCCCTCCTTTTTTTTATTTTTTATTGTATTCTAGAGGAAGGTTCACAGAAAAAACTAGCTTCTCATTAAATGATTAATACACATTTTGTTTTGTGCCATTGGTTGCCAACCCCACGACATATAAATACTCCCCCCTTCTCAAGCTTGGGTTCCCTGTTACCAGCTTTCCTGTCCCCTCCTGCCTTCTAGTCCTTGCCCCTGGGCTGTTGTGCCCATTTAGTCTCCTTTTGTTTCATAGGCCTGTCTAATCTTTGGCTGAAGAGTAAACCTCAGGACTGACTTCATTACTGAGCTCAAAGGGTGTCAGGGGGCCATACTCTCAGGGTTTCTCCAGTCTCTGTCAGACCAGTAAGCCTGGTCTTTTTTTTTTTTTTGGTGAGTTATAATTTTGTTCTGCATTTTTCTCCAGCTGTCTGAGACTGTCTATTGTGATCCCTGCCAGAGCAGTCGGTGGTGGTAGCCGGACACCATCTAGTTGTGCTGGAGTAAGTCTGGTGGAGGCTGTGGTCGTTGTGGTCCATAAGTTCTTTGGACTAATCTTTCTCTTGTGCCTTTGGCTTTCTTCATTCTCCCTTGCCCCAGATGGGGTGAGACCGGTGGAGTATCTTAGATGGCCGCTTACAAGTTTTTAAGATCCCAGATGCTACTCACCAAAGTAGAATGTAGAACATTGTCTTTATTAACTATGTTATACCAATTGAGGTAGATGCTTCCTGAGACCATGGCCCCCATAGCCCTCAGTCCAGTAATTCGGTCCCTCAGGGAGTTTAGATGTGTCTACGGAGCTTCCATGACCTTGTCCAAGTCTGTAAGCTTTACAGAAGCATACTGCCACGTCTTTCTCCTGCAGAGTGGCTGGTGGGCTCAAACTGTAGACCTTTTGGTTAGCAGTCAAGCACTTAACCACTGCACCACCAGGGCTCCTTAATATGCTTTAAAAAGAGTCAAAATTTTTCTCTAGTATGTCTACTATGCACCAACAGTTTTATACACTATTTTGAATCAAAATTTGTCTCTTATGTGCATGATCTAAGAAAAGTAAGTAGAAAATTGCACCTGGTGAATTTACTCAAACAACCTTTTCTTTGTTTAGGGACTAAGGGATAGATCCATGAATCAACTTCCTCTTCTGAACTTTTTTCTTTGCATCTAGTTGTTTTGCCTGAAGGTATCCTCTTAATCATTTGCCACTTACTTTAGGTTTCTGAGTGTGTTAGAAACCCTAGGGCAATCCATGGGAGATTTCACACCTGAAGGGGACATCTGGCACCTGCCTGAAACACTGTCTGTGCACTGCCAGGCACAAAGGAGACAGGAGGAGTTATTGTGGGCTGATCTGGCCCCTCTTCCTGTTAATTTACAAGTGTCTCCCGCTGTGTCCTCAGGCAGAGCAGATCCTTCATTTCGGGGGTGCTCCCTTAAATTACAGAAGAAGATGGAGAACAGGTGATTTTCAATAAAGGACTCTTATCTTCTGATTTTCTCTGCCCTTTGTAAATAGATGAGGCCCAGGCTCAAATCAGTTTATTAGTTCAATACATCTGTTTATACAGGTACCTGAGAAAGCCTGGAACACTGGTGGCACAGTGTTTAAGAGCTCGCTGCTAACCAAAATGTCAGCAGTTGCAATCTACTAGGGGCTCCTTGGAAAGCCAATAGGGTTGCTGTGACTTGGAATCCACTCCACAGCAAAGGGTTTGGTTTGGTTTGTTTGCTTGTTTGACAAAGCCTAGTGCAAACCAGGGCTTCAGTCCAGTTGTAACCCCTGCTGAGAACCTGCATTTCTAATGGGTTCCCAGGCGATGCTAAAGCTGCTGGTTAGGGTCCAATTCTGTGAACCACTAGTAGAGCAGTGCTTCTCAAAATTTATTATAATAAGAATCACTGGAGGCAGAGCCAAGATGGCGGACTAGGCAGACGCTACCTCGGATCCCTCTTACAACAAAGACACGGAAAAACAAGTGAATCGATCACATACATAACAATCTACGAACCCTGAACAACAAACACAGATTTAGAGATGGAGAACGAACTAATACGGGGAAGCAGCAATTGTTTCCAGAGCCTGGAGCCAGCGTACCAGTCAGGTACGGCACAAGCACAGAGAGCTGCTCCACCCCCCTGAACTAACCCCGGGAGGGGGACCAGCTGGTTCCGCAGGCGGCGTGGGACGCAGCTGGTAGGAGAAGTCCCTGGGAGGCAGTGACTGGTCTTAGAACAGGGAGAGCAGCGTCCCAGCCAGGAAACCATCCCGCCGGGATTTGGACTGGACGCAGCGGATTTTCTGGAAAAACTAGTTTCCCAGTGATGGCTCGGAGACAACAATCCATATCAAACCACTTAAAGAAGCAGAGCATGACAGCTTCTCCAACCCCCCAAACAAAAGAATCAAAATCTTTCCCAAATGAAGATACAATCCTGGAATTATCAGATACAGAATATAAAAAACTAATTTACAGAATGCTTAAAGATATCACAAATGAAATTAGGATAACTGCAGCAAAAGCCAAGGAACACACCGATAAAACTGTTGAAGAACTCAAAAAGATTATTCAAGAACATAGTGGAAAAATTAATAAGTTGCAAAAATGCATAGAGAGACAACATGTAGAAATCCAAAAGATCAACAATAAAATTACAGAATTAGACAACGCAATAGGAAGTCAGAGGAGCAGACTCGAGCAATTAGAATGCAGACTGGGACATCTGGAGGACCAGGGAATCAACACCAACATAGCTGAAAAAAAATCAGATAAAAGAATCAAAAAAAATGAAGAAACCTTAAGAATTATGTGGGACTCTATCAAGAAGGATAACCTGCAGATGATTGGAGTCCCAGAACAGGGAGGGGGGACAGAAAACACAGAGAAAATAGTTGAAGAACTCCTGACAGAAAACTTCCCTGACATCATGAAAGACGAAAGGATATCTATCCAAGACGCTCATCGAACCCCATTTAAGATTGATCCAAAAAGAAAAACACCAAGACATATTATCATCAAACTCACCAAAACCAAAGATAAACAGAAAATTTTAAAAGCAGCCAGGGAGAAAAGAAAGGTTTCCTTCAAGGGAGAATCAATAAGAATAAGTTCAGACTACTCAGCAGAAACCATGCAGGCAAGAAGGGAATGGGACGACATATACAGAACACTGAAGGAGAAAAACTGCCAGCCAAGGATCATATATCCAGCAAAACTCTCTCTGAAATATGAAGGAGAAATTAAGATATTTACAGACAAACACAAGTTTAGAGAATTTGCAAAAACCAAACCAAAGCTACAAGAAATACTAAAGGATATTGTTTGGTCAGAGAACCAATAATATCAGATATCAGCACAACACAAGGTCACAAAACAGAACGTCCTGATATCAACTCAAATAGGGAAATCACAAAAACAAATTAAGATTAATTAATTAAAAAAAAATACACATCACAGGGAATCATGGAAGTCAATAGGTAAAAGATCACAATAATCAAAAAGAGGGACTAAATACAGGAGGCATTGAACTGCCATATGGAGAGTGATACAAGGCGATATAGAACAATACAAGTTAGGTTTTTACTTAGAAAAATAGTGGTAAATAATAAGGTAACCACAAAAAGGTATAACAACTCTATAACTCAAGATAAAAGCCAAGAAAAACGTAACGACTCAACTAACATAAAGTCAAACACTACGAAAATGAGGATCTCACAATTTATGAAGAAAAACGCCTCAGCACAAAAAAGTATGCGGCAAAATGAAATTGTCAACAACACACATAAAAAGGCACCAAAATGACAGCACTAAAAACGTATTTATCTATAATTACGCTGAATGTAAATGGACTAAATGCACCAATAAAGAGACAGAGAGTCACAGACTGGATAAAGAAACACGATTCATCTATATGCTGCCTACAAGAGACACACCTTAGACTTAGAGACACAAACAAACTAAAACTCAAAGGATGGAAAAAAGTATATCAAGCAAACAATAAGCAAAAAAGAAGAGGAGTAGCAATATTAATTTCTGACAAAATAGACTTTAGACTTAAATCCACCACAAAGGATACAGAAGGACACTATATAATGATAAAAGGGACAATTGATCAGGACGACATAACCATATTAAATATTTATGCACCCAATGACAGGGCTGCAAGATACATAAACCAAATTTTAACAGAATTGAAAAGTGAGATAGATACCTCCACAGTTATAGTAGGAGACTTCAACACACCACTTTCGGAGAAGGACAGGACATCCAGTAAGAAGCTCAATAGAGACACGGAAGATCTAATTACAACAATCAACCAACTTGACCTCATTGACTTATACAGAACTCTCCACCCAACTGCTGCAAAGTATAATTTTTTTTCTAGCGCACATGGAACATTCTCTAGAATAGACCACATATTAGGTCATAAAACAAACCTTTGCAGAGTCCAAAACATCGAAATATTACAAAGCATCTTCTCAGACCACAAGGCAATAAAACTAGAGATCAATAACAGAAAAACAAGGGAAAAGAAATCAAATACTTGGAAAATAAACAATACCCTCCTGAAAAAAGACTGGGTTAAAGAAGACATCAAGGAGGGAATAAGGAAATTCATAGAAAGCAAAGAGAATGAAAATACTTCCTATCAAAACCTCTGGGACACAGCAAAAGCAGTGCTCAGAGGCCAATTTATATCGAAAAATGCACACATACAAAAAGAAGAAAGAGCCAAAATCAGAGAACTGTCCCTACAACTTGAACAAATAGAAAGTGAGCAACAAAAGAATCCATCAGACACCAGAAGAAAACAAATAATAAAAATTAGAGCTGAACTAAATGAATTAGAGAACAGAAAAACAATTGAAAGAATTAACAAAGCCAAAAGCTGGTTCTTTGAAAAAATTAACAAAATTGATAAACCATTGGCTAGACTGACTAAAGAAATACAGGAAAGGAAACAAATAACCCGAATAAGAAACGAGAAGGACCACATCACAACACAACCAAGTGAAATTAAAAGAATCATTTTGGATTATTATGAAAAATTGTACTCTAACAAATTTGAAAACCTAGAAGAAATGGATGAATTCCTGGAAAAACACTACCTACCTAAACTAACACATTCAGAAGTAGAACAACTAAATAGACCCATAACAAAAAAAGAGATTGAAACGGTAATCAAAAAACTCCCAACAAAAAAAAGCCCTGGCCCGGACGGCTTCACTGCAGAGTTCTACCAAACTTTCAGAGAAGAGTTAACACCACTACTTCTGAAGGTATTCCAAAGCATAGAAAATGACGGAATACTACCCAACTCATTCTATGAAGCCACCATCTCCCTGATACCAAAACCAGGTAAAGACATTATAAAAAAAGAAAATTATAGACCTATATCCCTCATGAACATAGATGCAAAAATCCTCAACAAAATTCTAGCCAATAGAATCCAACAACACATCAAAAAAATAATTCACCCTGATCAAGTGGGATTTATACCAGGTATGCAAGGCTGGTTTAATATCAGAAAAACCATTAATGTAATCCATCACATAAATAAAACAAAAGACAAAAACCACATGATCTTATCAATTGATGCAGAAAAGGCATTTGACAAAGCCCAACACCCATTTATGATAAAAACTCTTACCAAAATAGGAATTGAAGGAAAATTCCTCAACATAATAAAGGGCATCTATGCAAAGCCAACAGCCAATATCACTCTAAATGGAGAGAACCTGAAAGCATTTCCCTTGAGAATGGGAACCAGACAAGGATGCCCTTTATCACCGCTCTTATTCAACATTGTGCTGGAAGTCCTAGCCAGGGCAATTAGGCTAGACAAAGAAATAAAAGGTATCCGGATTGGCAAGGAAGATGTAAAGTTATCACTATTTGCAGATGACATGATTATATACACAGAAAACCCTAAGGAATCCTCCAGAAAACTACTGAAACTAATAGAAGAGTTTGGCAGAGTCTCAGGTTATAAAATAAACATACAAAAATCACTTGGATTCCTCTACATCAACAAAAAGAACACCGAAGAGGAAATAACCAAATCAATACCATTCACAGTAGCCCCCAAGAAGATAATATACTTAGGAATAAATCTTACCAAGGATGTAAAAGACCTATACAAAGAAAACTACAAGCTCTACTACAAGAAATTCAAAAGGATATACTTAAGTGGAAAAACATACCTTGCTCATGGATAGGAAGACTTAACATAGTAAAAATGTCTATTCTACCAAAAACCATCTATACATTTAAAGCACTTCCGATCCAAATTCCAATGTCACATTTTAAGGGGATAGAGAAACAAATCACCAATTTCATATGGAAGGGAAAGAAGCCCCGGATAAGCAAAGCACTACTGAAAAAGAATAAGAAAGTGGGAGGCCTCACTTTACCTGATTTCAGAACCTATTATACAGCCACAGTAGTCAAAACAGCCTGGTACTGGTACAACAACAGGCACATAGACCAATGGAACAAAATTGAGAACCCAGACATAGATCCATCCACGTATGAGCAGCTGATATTTGACAAAGGACCAGTGTCAATTAATTGGGGAAAAGAAAGCCTTTTTAACAAATGGTGCTGGCATAACTGGATATTCATTTGCAAAAAAATGAAACAGGACCCATATCTTACACCATGCACAAAAACTAACTCCAAGTGGATCAAAGACCTAAACATAAAGACTAAACGATAAAGATCATGGAAGAAAAAATTGGGACAACCCTAGGAGCCCTAATACAAGGCATAAACAGAATACAAAACATTACCAAAAATGATGAAGAGAAACCTGATAACTGGGAGCCCCTAAAAATCAAACACCTATGCTCATCTAAAGACTTCACCAAAAGAGTAAAAAGACCACCTACAGACTGGGAAAGAATTTTCAGCTATGACATCGCCGACCAGCGCCTGATCTCTAAAATCTACATGATTCTGTCAAAACTCAACCACAAAAAGACAAACAACCCAATCAAGAAGTGGGCAAAGGATATGAACACACATTTCACTAAAGAAGATATTCAGGCAGCCAACAGATACATGAGAAAATGCTCACGATCATTAGCCATTAGAGAAATGCAAATTAAAACTACGATGAGATTCCATCTCACACCAGCAAGGCTGGCATTAACCCAAAAAACACAAAATAATAAATGTTGGAGAGGCTGAGGAGAGATTGGAACTCTCATACACTGCTGGTGGGAATGTAAAATGGTACAACCACTTTGGAAATCTATCTGGCGTTATCTTAAACAGTTAGAAATAGAACTACCATACAACCCAGAAATCCCACTCCTCGGAATATACCCTAGAGATACAAGAGCCTTCATACAAACAGATATATGCCCACCCATGTTTATTGCAGCTCTGTTTACAATAGCAAAAAGTTGGAAGCAACCAAGGTGTCCATCAACGGATGAATGGGTAAATAAATTGTGGTATATTCACACAATGGAATACTATGCATCGATAAAGAACAGTGACGAATCTGTGAAACATTTCATAACATGGAGGAACCTGGAAGGCATTATGCTGAGCGAAATTAGTCAGAGGCAAAAGGACAAATATTGTATAAGACCACTATTATAAGATCTTGAGAAATAGTAAACCTGAGAAGAACACATACTTTTGTGGTTACGAGGTGGGGAGGGAGGGAGGGTGGGAGAGGGTTTTTTATTGATTAATCAGTAGATAAGAACTGCTTTAGGTGAAGGGAAAGACAACACTCAATACATGGAAGGTCAGCTCAGTTGGAGTGGACCAAAAGCAAAGAAGTTTCCAGGATAAAATGAAGGCTTCAAAGGTCAGCGGAGCAAGGGCGGGGGTCTGGGGAACATGGTTTGCAGGGACTTCTAAGTCAATTGGCAAAATAATTCTATTATGAAATCATTCTGCATCCCACTTTGAAATGTGGCGTCTGGGATCTTAAATGCTAACAAGCGGCCATCTAAGATACATCAATTGGTCTTAACCCACCTGGAGCAAAGGAAAATGAAGAACACCAAGGCCACACGACAACTAAGAGCCCAAGAGACAGAAAGGGCCACATGAACCAGAGACCTACATCATCCTGAGACCAGAAGAACTAGTTGGTGCCCGGCCACAATCGATGACTGCCTTGACAGGGAGCACAACAGAGGACCCCTGAGGGAGCAGGAGATCAGTGGGATACAGACCCCAAATTCTCATAAAAAGACCAAACTTAATGGTCTGACTGAGACTAGAGGAATCCCGGCGGCCGTGGTCCCCAGACCTTCTGTTGGCACAGGACAGGAACCATCCCCGAAGACAACTCATCAGGCATGAAAGGGACTGGTCAGCGGGTGGGAGAGATGCTGATGAAGAGTGAGCTAATTATATCAGGTGGACACCTGAGATTGTGTTGGCAACTCTTGTCTAGAGGGGGGATGGGAGGATAGAGAGAGAGAGAGGCCGGCAAAATTGTCACGAAAGGAGAGACTGAAAGGGCTGACTCAAGAGGGGGAGAGCAAGTGGGAGTAGGGAGTGAGATGTATGTAAACTTATATGTGACAGACTGATTGGATTTGTAAACGTTCACTTGAAGCTTAATAAAAGTTAATTAAAAAAAAAAAAAAAAAAAGAATCACCTGGGGAATCAGTTTATTTTGAAGCCCTGGTCTCAGAATTGGTCTCTAACCAGTATCTTTACCACAATCTGGGGAGCTTGTTAGAAATGCACATTCTCAGCAGGGGTTCGAACCAGAATGAACTGGTTTGAAGCGCTGGCACAAACAGCAGAGCCTTAGGTGTAGAATTCTCTCTTGAGTTTGTTATTGTTATTTTTCTAGAGAAATTTTATACATGAATAAAATACACGCACACAAACACCCTCCAAGGCTAAAATACCCAATTAATAAATACAAATGTATTGGCTTTAATAGCTTTTGCTTTCACTGCAAATACCCAAATCATCTCACTTAATTTCAGCCATACACCTGCAATAACATTTGCTTTTGTTTCAGGTATATGGTTGAAATTTATATACAAGAATTTTTTTTTTTTTGTAGTTCAGAGAATATCTAAAATGTTATAGAAACTTATTCTACTTTTTGGTATATTTTAATATATTAAATGCACTATATTGTCATTTTTTAATATTTGTTAGCATTCATTAATCAGTATTTTTATAAATGTTTATATTATTTCATAATATTTTTAATTCCTGCTCCACTATTCTCTTTGAACACATACATACATACATACATACACAGAGCCACTGCTTACAACTTAATCTTTAGGGGAGAAGCCAATCATGTGTCTAGTGCTGAAGGTTGTTTAGGAGTTTGGAGAAGCAAAAGGAAAGTCTAAGCTGGAAGAGTAAAGGGCAATTTCACAGAAGAGGAGGAAGTAGTAGTTAATGGTGGAGGTTTTGAGTTAAACCTGACTTTATATTGACATTTACTGTCATATCTGTGATCTGAGGTAAATTATTGAACTATCTGGGTCTTTGTTCCTTTATTTGTAAGGTGTGGATAATAATAACTCTATGTGATGATTAAAGGGATAATACTCATCAAGCGCCCTGCCCATTTGAACTATTTATGCCCTTTCTCCTCCTTTTCACTATACTGACGTTATTTTACATAACTGATTCTTGTAATCACTGCATCAAAATAAGAAAGAACTGAAGACTTTTTTTCCTTGGTGAGGAATCAGATTCAATGTTTGGCTGAAGTCTCAGAATAACGAAAACGTGGCGCTGCAGTTAGCCAGTACCAAGCGTGCAGGGAGAAAAATGAAGGATGGTCTCAGTGAGAATTTCTGGTGTTCAACAGGAGCCCAGGTACTGGATATTCTCAACTGTTCTAGAGAATTGGGCTTAGTAGTGCTTTGTCCAAGAGCACTGGTAGCGCATTGGTTAAAAGTTTGGCTGCTAAACAAAAGGTCAGGGGTTGCAATCTACCAACTGCTCCTAGGAAGAATGATATGGCAGTCTGCTTCCATAAAGATTTACAGCCTTGGAAACCCTATGGGGCAGTTCTGCTCTGTTCTGTAGGGTCACTATGAAATGGAATCGACTCAATGGCAAAAATTGGTTTTTGGTTAATGTTTGCTCAGTTGTACCCTTATGGAATCTTTCTGTGATCTTAGCGAGTGTAAGCAGGAAGCAGCTAGAAAAGAGAACGTGCCCAAGAATACAAGAATTTTAGAGGTGGAAGGGACCCTGACAGATCATCTTGTTCAATATTCTCATTTTTACTGAGGCAAACATGAATGCTAGCGAGATCATGACTTGGCCAAAGTCCCAAAGTTGTAGCGCTAGAGCTAGAACTCATGTTTCCAACTTCTCAGGCCGTTGGTCATACCATAGCACTGCATAAGGTACTTTACCCCAAACAAGGGGGCTTAAATTATTGGAATGTTGTAAATAAATGATCAAGCGTATTACTGTTACATGCTTACTCTAAACATTAAAGCCTTTTATTCTTTAACTTAACATATATATATAATGTCCATACTAGCTCCAAGGATGAAAGAAACAATATAGGATGTTAAAAAAATCAGTCTTTTGCATAATCAATTTTGAATGGCCTTTGCTCTAGCTATTCCTGCTCCCCTGTAGAGTTGTCCCAGGATCTTTACAGGCTGGTTTCTTCATGAAAAAATAGAGAGAGAGAGAGAAATCAGCCTTTTGAACTGAGGTCTTGATGTGCTTGGGGAGATGTCATAAACTGAATCTTCTTTTTTACCTGATTTTCCCAATTCTGTTAATGGTGGCAATACTCTACTACTTAGCTTCAAAATCCCTGAGCTGTTGATTGCCCCCAACCATCACCTCTATATTTTAACAAGTGGCCAACCCCTGTGAACTTAACATCTGCAATATATTTTTCCTCATTTCTATTTTCATTTCCACAGTTTTCATCCTATTTCTGCCCTCTGCATCTCCTTCTGCCCAACTTTTATCTGTACCTTCAATCTATGCTAGCTTCCATTATTGAAGAAGAAGAACAAAGTGGGAAGCCTCACGTTACCTGATCTCAGAACTTACTACACCACCACAGTAGTTGAAACAGCCTGGTACTGGTACAATGACAGACATATAGCCCAATGGAGCAGAATTGAGAACCCAGACATAGATACATCCACCTATGGGCAGCTGATATTTGACAAAGGGCCAAAGTCCATTAAATGGAGAAAAGACAGCCTCTTTAACAAATGGTGCTGGCATAACTGGATGTCCACCGGTAAAAAAATGAAACAGGATCCATACCTCATACTCTACACAAAAACTCATTCAAAATGGATCAAAGACCTAATAGAAAACCTAAAACGGTAAAGATCATAGAAGAAAAAATACAGATAGCACTAGAGGCCCTAATAACATGGCATAAATACAATATAAACCATACCTAACAATGCACAAACATCAGAAGATAATAATGATAACTGGGAGCTGCTAAAAATTCAATACTTGTGCTCATCAAACGACTTCACCAAAAGAGTAAAAAGTGAACCTACAGATGGGAAAAAAAATTACTGGCTGCAGTATATCTGACAAGGGTCCAATCTTTAAAATCTACGAAATACTTCAACATCTCAATGACAAAAAGACAAATAATCCAGTTTAATAAACAGGCAAATCAAACAAACACTTCACCAAAGAAGATATTCAGGCAGCTGACAGACACATGAAGGAATGCTCAGGATCATTACCTATTAGAGAAATTCAAATCACAACTAAAATGAGACACCATCTGTCATGGTTTGAGTTGTGTCCCCCAAAAATATGTGTCAACTTGGTTGGGCCATGATTCCCACTGTTATGTCGTTGCCCTCCATTTTGTGATTGTAATTTTGTGTTAAAGAGGATTAGAGTGGGAGTGTAACACCCTTACTGAGGTCACATCCCTGATCCAATGTAAATGAAGTTTCCCTGGAGTGTGGCCTGCACCACCTTTTATCTTACAAGAGATGAAAGGAATGGGAAACAAGCAGAGAAGGGGGACCTCATACCACCAAAAAAGTAGCACCAGGAGCAGAGATCATCAGTTGGACCTGGGGTTCCTGCACAGAGAAGCTTCTGGTCCAGGTAAAGATTAATGACAAGGACCTTCCTCCAGAGCCAATAGAGGAAGCCTTGCCCTGGAGCTGATGCCCTGAATTTGGACTTCTAGCCTACTAGACTATGAGAAAATAAATTTCTCTTTGTTAAAGCCATCCACTTTTGGTATTTCTGTTATAGCAGCATTAGATGACTAAGACATCATCTCACCCCGACAATACTGGCACTAATCCAAAAACAAACAGAAAATAATAAATTTTAGAGAAGTTGCAGGGAGATTGGAACTCTTATGCACTGCTGGTAGGCATGTAAAATGGTACAACCACTATGGAAAATTATATGACATCTCCTTAAAAAGCTAGAAGTAGAAATACCATCCCAATCCTAGGAATACACCCTGGAGAAATAAGAGCTGTCGCATGGATAGACATATACACATCAAGTTCATTGCAGCGTTACTCATAATAATAATTAAAAAAAGATAGAAACAACCTAAGTGTCCATCAACACGTGAATGGATAAACAAACTATGGTACATACACACAATGAAATACCATGCAACAATCAAGAACAATGATGAATTCACAAAACATCTTACAACATGGATGAACCTCGAGGGCTTTATGCTAAGTGAATAAGTCAGTCACAAAAGGACAATTATTATATGAGACCCTATTATAAAAACTCAAGAAAAGGTTTACACATAGGAAAAAAAAAACAGTCTTTCATGGTTTTGAGGGTGGGGAGGGTAGAGAGGGGAAATCACTAAATAGTAGACGAGTGTCAACTTTGGTGAAGGGAAAGACAACACACCATACAGGGAAAGTCAGCACAACTTGACCAGGGCAAAGTCACAGAAGCTTCCTAGACACATCCAAACACCTTAGGAGACTGAGTTGCTTGGGCTCAGGGCTGGAACCATGGTCTTGGGAGACATCTAGGTCAATTGGCATAACATAGTTTGTAATGAAAATGTTCTATATCCTACTTTTGTGAGTAGTGTCTGGGGTCTGAAAAGCTTATGAGTTACCATCTAAGATATATCTATTGATCCCATCCCATCCGGAGCAAAGGAGAATGAAGAAAACCAAAGACACAAGGAAAATATTAGCCCAGAGGACTAAAGGACTACATGAACCAAAGCCTCCACTACCCTGACTCCATAAGAACTAGATGGTGCCTGGCTACCACCACCAACTGCTCTGACAGGGATCATAATAGAGAGTCCCAGACAGAGGGTGAGGTAAATGTAGAACAAAATTCAAATCCACAGAAAAAGACCAGACTTACTGGTCTGACAGAGATTGGAGTACCCCCAAGACTATTGCCCCTGGACACGCTACTAACTCAGAACTGAATCCATTCCTGAAGCCCACTTTTCAGACAAAGTTTAGACAGGCTTATAAAACAAAAATAACACATGTGAGGGATGTGCTTCTTAGTTCAACCAAATACATGAGACCAAATGGGGCAAAAAAAAAAACACCCCACAGATGGGGCAACTCCTACCCAAAAGCAAGAAGAGAAGGCAGAAAGGGACAGGAAAACTGGATGAATGGACACGGAGTAGAAAGGGGGAGAGTGCGGTCACATTGCAGGGATTGCAACCAACATCACTATACAATATGGGTATAAATTTTTGAATGAGAAACTGATTCATGCTGTAAATGTTCACCTAAAGCACAATAAAATTAAACAAAAATAATTAAAAAATCTATGCTTGCTTCAATTCACTTTACACATCATTACGAGAAATAACTTAAAATACCAGTCATGGTTCTCTGTTTCCTACTGAATAATCTTTGGTACTTAAGCCTAGCATTTAAGGTGCTTAAAAAAAAAAAATTTTCTTTTTTTTATGAAGTGGTTAAGAGCTCAGTTGCCAACTGCAGTTCAAATCCACCAGCCTCTCCTTGGAAACCCTATGGGGCAGTTCTGCTCTGCCCTGTACGGTCAATATGAGTTGGAACCGACTCAGTGGCACCTACCAGCAGCAACAACATGATCTAATCTGGGCAGCTAAATTGAAAATCCTATTAAGTATCGTTATTCCAGCCCAACTTGAGGTGACATCTTATCTGAGGCTTGGAAGATGAGAAGGAGGAATACAGGCAAAGAGCGAAGAGAGTTACAGAGGGAACACCTGAGGGAGGGTGTTGGAGATGTCATATTCTCTTCAGGAACCTAAAAGTAGTCCCACAAGTGTGGAGCAGAGCGAGGTGGGGTACCTGGAGATGAAACTGGAGAGATGGGGGACCCCATCATGTAGGGTGATGTAAACTGGTAATTTCCTGGTTAAAGACCAGGATTTAGGCTCAGAAGTGTGTCCAAGGCCACATGCCTTCTAAGGTACGCTGCTGGGACCTGAACCCTGCTTGACCCAGCTGGTTGGTCATCTTTCTCCCAGAGCCAGCTGCCGCCATTGGTCAATTTGTCTTTCTGCCTCATCCCAGGGCCTATGTTTTCGTTCCTCTGCAGCTTGGGAGGTACACACCTGTCATCGTGTATACAGGAGATGTCCCTGGATGATGGGACCTGTTCGTTTCCTCTCCATGCTCCTCCCCTCTGATTCTATTGTGTCCTTCAAATCAAACCAAATCAGTTAAATTCAGTAAAAGATGACTTCTGCTTACCAGCTTGATAGTGATTACTTTTTAGTGCCTTTAGGGGTGCAGCTCTTGGTGTGGCTCTCACTGATTTAAAAGTCATCATGCTGTATAGTTACAGCATCAGCACGTGATGTTGAGAGAGGCACCGTGTAGATCATGACTGTCTCGTCTCTGGTTAATCACATCATGAGACATATGGAGCTCCCGTGGAATTCAGAATGACTTTTAAATTTGGTCCTATATGCATATACATATTAGTCATAGTAGGTTCCCAAACTTCTTTTTCTCTCTTACTATTCTCTCCACAGAAACACCAAGGAAATGATTTAATTACTTAAGAGAGTTGCTGCATGCTTAAGACAAAGCCAGGGAGGAACTACAAAAGAGAAATACTTTTTAACCTACAAATTTAGAGGGTGGGATTATTTCTCCCATATGCTGAGACTATGCATAAAGAAATTCAACCAACTGGATGTTTGCATTCCCGGGAACACAATGACTGTTATGATTTCCATTTTTTGTATCGAATTGACCAGCTGTTTATTGGGTCGTCATTATGTTAGCATTAGAAGCTTAATAATTTCAGGAAAAGGAAAACAGCCCTCTAACATCTCAATTTAGAAAACTGAACTATTGCCTGAGAAATGAGGCATTCTTAGAAAGCAAAGCTCAACAACGATGACGTGTCAGTCAAAGTATTTAAAACTCACGTCAGGCTCATCTTAGAAACTCATATTGTAAAGTACACAACGCTTTGCAAACTTGACCAGACTTGACTTCTTACTTTCCAATTGTTATCTAGTCGACTCTGACTCATGGTGACCCCACGTGTGTCTGAGTAGAACTGGGCTCTGTAAGGTTTTCAGTGGATGATTTTTTTGGAAGTAGAGCACCAGGCCTTTCTCCTGAGGTGCCTCTGGGCAGACTCAGACCTCCAACCGTTCAGTTAGCAGCTGAGTGCGTTAACCATTTGCACCACGGGGGATGCAACGTACTCTGTGATGTATGGAGTACATGTGGTATTGCTTGGTCCAGTAAGAATTTACTACCTTTTCCAGGAACATGAGATAGTCAGAAGTTTTAGATTTCATTAATGAAAGCATGTAACAATCTTGCAATAAACTTTATGAAGCTGACTTCATCTCCCACCATACAAACACTTGGCTATATGTTGTTAATTTTAAGCCGTGCACTAAGCCACATTGCGACTTTACCATCGGTGATGTTTTAAATGGACGGCTGACACACAGCCCTTGACAGTATTTAGCACTTTATTGCAAAACATTAGCACTAACTTTAGAAGCTATAGCATAATGAAATTTTACAGCCAATTAAGTGATGAGTCACTGTCAGCTTCCTACTTTCCTCTTTGAGATGAATGAGGAAATCAGATCCAGGAAGTGAGGGAGAGATTCTAGCTGCTATGAAATCTTAAGCGTCACCGTAAATTTGAAGTGTCAGGGAGCAGAGAAATACAGTGTCTAAATAGTCTGAAAAGAAATCAAATGTTTTGTTTGCTTTTAATTTAGGAAAAGTAATAGAGTTCAGTCTTCTAGTTTGTCATCCTGTACTTATACATTGATTATGGAAAAAAGCCTTATAATGTCCATTGATTCTCATAGGACAGGTCGTTAGATAGTTTCCTGAACTTTTTACTTTAAAAGAAAATGTTCACTCAAACTAACTGGGGTTTATAACTAGCTGAGGAAATACATCGTTTGAGGAGTGAAAACTTAAATTTAGCATGGTATACGAAAGTGTATGCAAATCAATTATACATGAAGTTGAAATTGGGTTTTCTTAGGAAAAGCTAGGAAAGAGTATGTCTATTCAGTTATAGGGCATCTCTAATACAATCTATCAGGAAAGTGTGGTACATAAATTTATCTCAGTGATCAAATGTTCAGGAATGTCTTTACAGATTGATAGGGAGGTTGAGATGGCATTAAAATAATTCATACATCTCTAGTTTTTGTATGTAGGCCATGGATTTTGGAAATTTTTCAAAATTTCCTTAATAGTCTCCTGGTTATTGCTTCCTTTGAATCAATTTGGCTTAGGCATTTTCTGCCAATGCCGTGGCTGCTGGCTGCCTCTAGCTTACATTAACAGAAACAAAGAAATCCTTCCTTTTCTTTAAGGTCCACAAGTGAGAAAAAAAATCAGATAAACAAACAATAATACTCACAGGAGTGTGTGTGTGTGTGTGCATTTCTGCAGCAGAGAGATTTACAGGACAACTTAACCTCAAACATTACATGTCTTTGTTTGCAAAACTCCTTGTCTTTTTTTTTTTTGGCCTGGCATATATTTTTTTAATTTATTTTTATCTTTCTTTTTTTATTATTGTACTTTAGATGAAGGTTTACAGAACAAACTACCTTCTCTTTAAACAATTAGTTATATATTGTTTTGTGACATTGGTTAAGAACCCCCAAACATGTCAACATTCTCCCTTCTCCAACTTTCGTTCCCCATTACCAGGGTTCCTGTTCCTTCCTGCCTTCTGGTCCTTGCCCCTAGGCTGGCGTGCCCCTTTGGTCTTGTTTTGTTTTATGGGCCTGTCCGGTCTTTGGGTGAGGGGTGAACCTCAGGAGTGACTTCATTACTGTGCTAAAAGTGTGTCCCTGGGGCCATACTCTTGGGGTTTCTCCGGTCTCTGTCCGGCCAGTAAGTCTGGTGTTTGTGAGTTAGAATTTTGTTTTACATTTTTCTCTAGCTGTGTCTGGGTCCACTGTGATCCCCATCAGAGTAGTCAGCAGTGGCAACCCTTCACCATCCAGCTGTGCTGGACTTAGTCCTGTGGAGGCTACAGTAGTTGTGGTCCACCAGTCCTCTGGACCAATCCTTCAAAACTCCCTGTTTTGTGCCTTGGCCTCAAGCTTTTCCCCATGTTGCTCCATGCTCCTCTCTCTTTCCTTTCTCTCTGCTCTGTTTCCATCCTCCCAAAAGGAAAACATTTGATTCTATACTTTTTTTTTTTTAATTTGCCTATCATTTCATGCCTTTTAGCCTCTCTCTCTGTCTCTATCTCTGTCTCTTGATATCAGCTCTAGTCTTCTCTCTGTGTGTCTAAGGACTTGACTAAAGCCTTGAGATTTATAGATATTGGGAATTAGATGCCCTTAATCTCTTTATCGGAAACCCTGGTGGCATAGTGGTTAAGTGCTACAGCTGCTAACCAAAAGGTCAGCAGTTCGAATTCAGCAGGCACTCCTTGGAAACTCTGTGGGGCAGCTCTACTCTGTCCGATAGGGTCACTATGAGTCGGAATTGACTTGAAGGCAGTGGGGGTTTTTGGTTTTAATCTCTTTATCTGGTGGGAAAAAGGGACGGATTTGATTAGATTTTTTTTTTTAGTTGTATATACCATCAAAGAATTATTTCTATTTAGATACTTCAATGTCATAAAATCTATGTAAATATTTTTAAGAATTGAGATATCATAGAACGGTGGCTTTCAAAAGGCGGCCCCACAGTCCAGGCTAGTTGTATTAGAATCTCTGGGGAGACTTTGAGGTTACAGACTTTTTCTGTCCCCAGACCTGGAGGTTCTGATTCGGTGAATCTGGAGGAGCACTGAGGAGCACTAAGGAGGAGCACTGAGGAACCTATCCTGAGCATGGCGACAACTTCTCTGGGCCTCAAAGTCCTCATTTACAGTTATCAAGTTCAGTGATACAAAATAAACAAAATACATGGTGCTCTCCATTGGGTCCTAGGGACCTGCCCTAGAAGTAGGCTTTTCAAAAAGTCTTATATCACTAAATCTCGTTGTTATTTGCCTCTTTTTTCATAAGCCATCACCCTGGTTTGCCAGGGACTATTCCGTTTTGGAGTCCCCGGGTGGTGCAAACAGTTAACGTGCTTACCTGCTTAACCTAAAGGTTGGAAGTGTGAGTCCATGCAGAGGCACCTTGGAAGAAAGGCCTTGGCAATATACTTCTTAAAAATCAGTCATTGAAAACCCTATGGAGGTGTTCTATTCTGACACACATGGAACCGACTCAATAGCAATTGGTACGGTTATCCCGGTTTCAGTCGTATGTCCCAAGAAAGCCCTCAGTCCTGGACTAACCAGAGCAGTTGGTCACCTGATAAGGGTCTATAAAGAGATAACTGAATCTTTTTGGTCGCTGTGACCATTCTTTGGGGCCCTGGAGGCACAGTGGTTAAGAGCTCAGGATGCTAACCAAAAGGTCAGCAGTTCAAATCCACCAGCCACTCCTTGGAAGCCCTATGGGGCAGTTCTACCTTGTCCTATAGGGTCACTATAAATGGGAATTGACTTGACCACAACAGATTTGGTTTTGTTTTGGTGACCATTATTTGATATTTATTTATCAGTTGTCTACCCTGTGTTTAAAACCGTGGGAAATAAATTTTAGGCAGAAGCTGAAAGGACTGTTTGCACAGGTAACTGATGAGATTCTGGGCCCAACTAGTGCTATTCAAGGACCCAAGAGACAAAAAGTGCACCAGCACAGAGTAGATCAAGCAGCTAAGGAAGACTGAAGGAGAAGATACATCTTTTGGCACCTTGAAGATGCTCTTTGTGAGAACTGTACTTTCCTGTTTCTTTGTGTTCTCAAACTAGTGAAGCCTTTAATAGGAATCTTTAGAAAAATCATGACGTAATTCCCTACAATGATAGCCCGGTTGGACGTGGAGGCAGAATACCTGTATAGAGATGTGACAGACAATTGGAAAAGTGGGGCTGGCATTCAGGTGACAGGAAATGCCTAGGAAACAAATTTTCCAAAATGGATGATGTTGATTACTATAAAGTAATGTAATGTTTTGGACCATATAACCTGCATTTTGGATTCCAATTTATACTTCCAGCCCATAGAGATAGATGGTAGTTTAAGATTTTGAGAACGAATGGACTCTGAGAATTAAGAAAAGAGAGGACGCAGACTTGGGAAATGGGGATTTGAGCTACCAATCAGAAAAGGCATGTCGAAAAGTGAGGGGCAGAATTCAGCACCATGAAAGACTGCAGAGAGAGAAAATCAGCTAAGAGCATCCAATAGGGCAGAGTCCCAGTGACTGAGAACAGAAAAAATATTGTTAAATGATTGGATGAATATAAGTGAATAAATGGACCACTGCATTTGTCTTGAAGAAAGTCATTCGTCTTATCAGAATTTTATTAGAATTAGTTGTTTAAAAAAATGGACATATAAAACATTTTAATTCAGTTCTTTAAATTGATATACGCTCCTTGGAAACTCTATGGGGCAGTTCTACTCTGTCCTATAGGGTCGCTATGAGTTGGAATTGACTTGACGGCAGTAGGTTTTTGGTAGAGTGTAAAGAAAATGAGTATTTGTTGAAAGACTATTAAAGGTAGCTAACTGACATCCACGGGAAAGTTTAAAGTGTTTGTCTTCGGTCTCTCCAAATGTTATTGGATGTGTAAGGTTAGTGGTGAGTAGTCCTGGTGGTGCAGTGGTTAAGCGCTTGGCTGCTAACTGACAGGTTGGCGGTTCAAAACCACCTAGCGGCTCTCCAGGGCAAAGAAAGACCTGGTGATTTGTTCCCGTAAAGATCACAGCCTAGAAAACCCTATGGTTCAGTTTTACTCTGTCACACGGGGCCACTATGAATAGAAATCGGCTCGACGACACCTAACAACAACCTGGAGGTTATAGGAGATCCCTTTTGGTTACATTAATTACTAAATTTGTCCAGGGAGTGAGCAAATATTGGCCTTGGAGCTTGAGATCTGGGAATTCCTCCCAAATCAGCACTATGAGCCCATGCGGCTTTAACCTTGGTTTTCTCGTCTTCAAAATGAGAATTTTGGATTCTAGATGATTTCTAGCTTATTTTCCATTTTAAATCTTATGTTATTTTCCTTTTCTAATCCTATGCTTCTTGTACACATTAGATGATAAACACTAAGCCAATTCTCAGCTTGAAATATGCCTTAAACACACAAATACAATTGTTCAGAATGACATTAAGTTTGAGAAATCTACATTTTTTTACTAGAAAATTGAAAGAGAAAATTGAATTCAAGAGAAGAAATAAATGGGATAATTTTCGTAAAGATGATAAAGTTCTAAGGAAATACTGTCATGGAATATTTAGAAGAAAGGGCTTTGGGATAGAGGGCGTTCAAAACAAGAACAGATTTGGATTAAAAAAAAAAAAAAACAACAGAAACCTCACTTTAGGCCACTGATTAGATGGGACACCTGGACTTGAGGTCGACGAGAATGACAAACGACATTATATACATTTTACTTAAAAGATCAAGCCACTACTGAAATGTTACGTAATTACTGGAACGTACAATATAACAGAACTCAGTAAAGTGGAAATAAAGTTAATGAAACTATACTTCTCTAATTTTCTTGATATCCTTTGGTTGCTAATGAAATCCTTTCTGTTCTTTTCAAATGAAGAATCCAACGCCGAGTTTAAAAACCTGACTCAGTAAGTCTGGGCCTAGTAATCGAACGGAAAATCAAATAGTTTTGTGCCATTAAACGTGGCTCAAATGATGGAAATCTTAGCCCTGATGCCATCTTTTGTTGAAACCTCACCAAGGGGATTGACGGGACCCCTTTTTGTTTTGCAGGGCTGGAGCGCATTGCGCGGGACTCCTCTTATGAACAGGAAGGAAAGGTCCAATTTGTAATAGACGCTGTGTATTCCATGGCCTACGCCCTTCACAATCTGCACAAGGATCTCTGCCCAGGGTACGTTGGCCTGTGTCCTCGGATGAGCACCGTTGATGGGAAAGAGTTACTTGGTTACATTCGGGCTGTAAATTTTAATGGTAAGTTATGCCTATTTTGTGTTGTTGTTTTTGTCTCTAAATACTTTAGAAATGACAACAGGGTGCGTTTTCCCCCCCATGTATAGAAGATACTCAGGCAGAGTGAAAGCACAGGATTAGATACACTTTCCCTTTTAATCAGAAGTGAGAATTTTTCCACCTGCTTTTAAATCTCAAGTATATTTTTTTTGTGTGTGTGTGTGCCACCATTAATTTCCTGAAAGAAGTAGAAGTTAAAAATAAACTTCTATCGGAATTGGGTTTTTTTTTTTTTTTTTTTGGATCAATCAAAATATTTGCTTTAAATATTGCTATTTCAGAAATAACTTAGAAGGCTCATCTGGAACCACTGACAATGGATTAAATTTCTTAGAAAATGTTCCTGCCGTTATTAGAAAAAGGATTGTAGACATTCTGTTTGGAAACTGATTTCCAGCTTTTTCTTTCTTTCTTTTTCTCCTCAGAAAAGCTTGATTTCAAGCTATTTAAACAGGAAGTTGGCTTGAGGAAAGTGGATGATTACGGAGTTGGTATATGTTTACCTTCTAATAGTGTTGTGGAGCCCTGGTGGCGTAGTGCTTAAGAGCTTGGCTGCTAACAGAAACATCAGCAGTTCGAATCCACTAGCTGCTCCTTGGAAACCATATGGGGCAGTTCTACTCTGTCCTGTAGGGTCGCGATGAATCAGAATCGACTCGATGGCATCAGGTTGGGTTTGGCAAGAGTGATGTGCTGAATTTCTGCATTTTCCCCTCTCTTGTATTTCCCTTAATGATTGGCCAATTAGAAGCAGGGATCTGCAGCTTTTAAGACAGAACTATATGCTATGAGGTGCAAATGGGATTTGCCTACTGGGCAAGCAGAAATGTTGCTTCTGTGACTGTCACAAGAAACAGATATAATATACTGGATTGATAGTATTTAGTTGAGAATAGCTATACCGCCTGTCTGAAGTGAAGGAATTGTTGAATAGTGCTGTTCTTTCGTGAAAGTTGTAATGGTTGCTACCCATGACTTTGGGCATTATTTTCAAATAAAATGATAGAATGCTCTGAGCTGTCTAATTCCTTCGATTTGGCTGTAATCCACACAACGAACATGACTCCGAGGCACGCGGAGCAGTGGACTGTCCATCATAATACACTCCAGTGACCTCAGCTGCCAGCCTTGCTCAAAAAAGCACAAGGTCACCTTCAATTTAGAATTCAAGTGGAAACTTCTTTTGCTTTGTTCAGGCAACATGAGACAGGATTTGGTTTGCATTCAACAAATGAGTACCCTCCTTTTCAGCAGAATTTTTGTGAAACACTATGTAACAATGCTTTTGTTAAGGCTATAAATGCTAAGGGGAGTTGGAAAATAATTTTCATGCAGTTAGCAAATTGAGCAAAAGAGGAGTGATACAATACAAGGCTATTTACCCTAATGTGAGGTTGGGGAATAATTCATCTATTCAATATCGTTGGGGGGGGGTGGGAAGTCAAATACAAAAAAGTGCATTTTCTCAATAACTACTGGTCACATCTGAAGGCAGGAAAATCTAACACAACACTGGATGACATCATTTTAAAGGTGAATTACCAATTTCTCTGTGTTCTTAGACATAGATTAAAACCTAACCCTTCCTCGATGACTTCAATGATTATGGCACACTGTACTATGATGATGTTTTAAAGACTATTAAACAATATCTTAATTTCTAACAATGATTAAGACATTTGTCTCTAGACTCCAATGATTTCCGAGCTCTTTTGTCCACTCCATAGGTTTTTTTTTCCCTTTCAACATTATCAGACTGCGGTGATTGTTGCTGTGTTTGTCTTTCGGGCTGATTCCTTCGAAAATTTGCTTCTTTCAATCTATTAATGGACAGAGAAAGAAATATAAATGTCTATTAATTTACTCAGCTGATATTTATTGAGTACTTGTCAAGCATTGTGTAGGTGCTAAATATATATTAGTGATGAAAATAGACAAAACAGATGTGGAAGTTAGAGTTTCTTGGGGAGTTTAGATACTCGTCAAATAAACACACAAGGATATAATAATCTGTGGTACATGTTGAAAAGAGAGGTGTGCTGGACTGAGGGCATATAATACGAGAAACTTCCCTGATTAAGAGAGTTAGGTACAGGTGAGACCGAGGAGGAGCTGGGTGTGAGATAAGGACGGAGCAGTAGGTAAAGCCAGGTGAACCCTGTGAAATATTATAAGGCTCATAGGTTTGTTCTTCATCTTGAAAACGATGGGGACTTGTTAACGCACAATAGAACTGTGTCCGATACAAGGGTATGTTCTAGATAAGCATCTAAAGTAAATGAATTTTGGTGTATTAATCTAAAAGAGACTCTCTTTGAGCGCCTGGGAGATTTACGTAGTTTCCGGCTTGAGCCTTGGCTGTGTTTCAGTACCTGATGACAGAGAGTAAGACGCTTAGGCCTAAGCGAATTATCCGGGAATATATAATTCTTTTGATGTTCAGTAATTTTCTAGGATGTTCAAGTTTTTAAACTTTTGTTATTGGCTTATCTATTGTTGTTTTTGTTAGTTGCCTTAGAGCCAATTCTGACTAGTGGCGACTCCACGTGTGCAAAGTAGAACTGCTTCATAGGGTTTCAAGGCTATGCCCTTTCGGAAGCAGATCACCAAGCCTGTTTTCTGAAGCACCAGTGGATAGCTTTGAACCACCAGCCTTTTGGCTAGTAGTCAAGCACTTAAATGTTTGTGCCACTTAGTAATTTCAGTAATTTTCAGGATATTCATCAAGTTTTTCAATTTTGTTATTGGCTTATCATTTAATGTTCTATAGTTATTAATATCTTGCTTGTTTATTATAAGGAGCCCTGGTGGTGCAGTGATTAAATCTCTCAGCTGCTAACCCGAAGATCAGCGGTCGGAACCCACCAGCTACTCTGTAGGAAAAAGATGTGGTGTTCTGCTTCGTAAAGATTTACAGCATTGGAAACACTATAGGGCAGTTTAGCTCTGTCCTTTAGGGTCACTACGAGTCAGAATTGACTCAATGGCAGTGAGTTTTGTTTATGGTAAAAGACATACAGGGATGTTCAAATAGGAGAAAACCATCAAAATTGTTGAAGGAGGAGGAAGAAAATATAACTAAGGCTAAGGACAAGATTTAGTTCTGGGCTTCCTAGCATTTAAAGCATAAAGGGACATGGAGTGGGCTACATAGTTTTCATTATATGATAGAAGCAAGCCTACCTGTTTTTCAGGAGAGAATGAATTTTATTGGAATTTTTTTTCCAAAAGAAATATATCATATGGGATTTTGACAACTTAGTGAGTAGTAGTATTTAACACAATTTTACAGCAAAAGCTGAAGCATTCTTTTTGGGTGTTTCGCATCAAAGCAAAGCTAGGAATGTAATATTTGAAATACTGAAGTATAATTCCTTAAAAGTGTTTCAAGGAGGAGGGAGATACCCTTCGTTGGTCTTGATTTATGGCTCTTTCAAGCTATGATGATATGGAGATGTGCCATTTTCTGAAGAAGAAATGAACAGCATCTCCCTAATTCTATGTTTTTCAAACTCTGTCTTCAGAACACTACTCAGAAATCTAATACTTAAATCAGTTAAATAAGAACTGCTGGGCTGAAAACCAAAACCAAACCCATTGCTGTCGACCTGATGTCAACTCATAACGGCCCTACAGGGCAGAGTAGAACTGGCCCATATGGTTTCCAAGGAGCAGCTGGTGGATTCAAATTGCCGATCTTTTGGTTAGCAGCCTGAGCTATTAACCACTGTGCCACCAGGGCCCCATTGGGCTGAAGCGGTTAGGAAAATCCTGGCCACTTCAATTCTTCTTGTCCAACTTGCTGGTCTTGGAAGTAACTTTAAAAAGCCCCAGTGGCTCTTTGGAGCACACTTTGAATCCATAAACTTAAATATTATTGCCTTTGCTAGGCCTTTCATAGAAGCTGAAACTAGACATTTGGAGTTTATGTTTTCTGTTGGGAATCCAGAAAATGGCTATTTTATGTTGTTAATTGGGTACCACTTGAATGGGTTTTAGAGCTGCAAAGATGGCCAGTTTTCTCACCTAGTGGGATAGCTAACCTACTCCCCAAAGTTTGGAGGTGCAGGAGGTCTACGGCCAAATGAAAGTTCCCTCAGGATCAGCTGTGAGTCTACTGAAGAGCCCAAAATGTGCTTAACTAGACCTGGAGCTGCTTACTATATACCACTACAGACAATTATTTTATCCTGGAAGTTTTTTAGCATTGCAATTACCAGTTGTCAAAGAGTGAGTTTAGTAAGGCAACTTTCAATTTTCCATAGTGTGGCCTCCCACATTATCTGCCACGATCAGCGGGCTACAGAATGAACTCTCGGTATTTGAAAAAAATTGATCCATTGGTAATAACAACTAAAAAATATGTATGTGGTTACATAGGTAGATACGTATGCGTATATGTGTATAGGAAGGCATAAGTGAGTATATGCGTGTGCATGTATAGTTCTGTCTGTAAGCATATGTATATACATGCTTGTGTGTGCTGCATATATACTCACATATATAATAAAGCACATAGGGAGCACAGTTATGGAGACTCCCTAGACATAGCCAAACCTCATGGGATTGGTTTACTGGGTTAAAAGGCTTAGGACCATAGTCTCGTGGGACAACATGGTCAATTGGCATAACATAGTTCATAAAGATAATGCTCTACATCCTAGTCTGGCGAGTAGCATCTGGGGTCTTAAAACCTTGTGAGTGGACATCTAAGGCTCAAAGAAGAAATTAGTCCATGGACTAATAGCCCACACAAACCACAGCCTTCTCTAACCTGAGATCAGAACTAGATGGTGCTCGGCAACTACCAACCATTCTGACCAGTGACCCAATAGAAGGTCCCAGGTAGAATGGGAGAAAAAGGTAGAACAAAACTGAAATTCCTAAAAAAAGGCCAGACTTACTGTAACAGCAGAGACTAGAGGAACTCCTGAGACTATACCCCTAAGATAACATGAATTTGAAGCTATTTCAGTAGGTCATCTGTCAGCAAAATAATAGATGGGTTTATAAAATAGTGTCACCCGTGAGTACTGTGCTTCCTTAAATAATCAAGTATACGGGACCAAATGGTCAACATTTACCCTTAAGCAAAGATAAGAAGGTAAGGGGGGCGGCGCGGGGAAGCTAGATTAATGGCAACAGAACAAACAAGAATGGAAATAATGTAAATATAATAGATAATAATGTAAAATAACAAATAATAATTGTAAAAATGTAACCAATGTCATGGAAAATTTGTATAAAAATTTTTAAATGGGAAGCTAAAAAAAAAAAAGATCCATTAGATGAAATTATTTCATAATGCCCATTTAAATATTGGATAGTGGCTGCCCAGACTGTAATTTCTCTGTAGCTAAAAATTGTAAACTAGTTTTTTTCTGACATTAGTTAGATAGATATCAGGACAGATTGCTTTTTGTGGTTGTTTTTAGTTTGATTCCCTGAGTGATGCGAACAGTTAACCAACTGGGCTGTTAAAACCAAAAGGTTGAAGGTTTGAGTCTACCCAGAAGCATCTCGGAAGGAAGGCCTTGTGTTCTACTTCCAAAATAAATCAGCCATTGAAAACACTGTGGAACACAGTTCTATTCTGACATACACGGGGTCAGCATAAGTTGGAATTGACTTGATGGCAGCTGGCTGTAGTTTGAGACACTATAACCATGTTATTGGTGTTCTTCCAGTTTGTAGCAATGAAAGGTGAAGCAGCCAGAGCAGCTGAGTGCTTCCCACACCGTGGATATAAAATTAAAGAGAAAGAAATTTCAAACTCAATCTTGCTGAGATTGTTACCTGGCATGTGATGTGCCCAACTGAGCAGAAGTGTAAAGATATTTGGTTTAAATGGCCCTGCTTCTTCCAGTTTATAATTTGACAGTGTAAAGGACATATTAGAATTTAGACTGATGAATGATTAGTGCTTCAGGCCAGAGTTACTGGATATCAACAAATAGTTAAAGATGACACATTTAGTCAAACTAAAACTATAAAATACTATTTGACGTCAAAGATGTAAACAACAATGGTAGTTTGATTGAATTAAATCACTGGAACTGATTGTTTATGTCACTGGAAAAATTAACCTGAACCATGTCAGAATGTATGTTTTAAGCACATCCTGAATCAGGGCATATCTGAAATTACTCATGTGTTCCTTACAGGTTTTCTCAACTGCTCTTCTCTACTTAAGGAGCCAGAGGGAAACAAAGACCTGCCTTTTAGAATGACTTTTATTGTGGCTATTTGAACAAAATGATGTTTCTATAAATTTTTTAAGTCCAAAGATTTATCAAAAGAAAAACATAAAGGAGTTCAAATTTTTTTAAGAACTTCAGCAACTGTTTCAACCTTTTATTCCACACCAGCCTGTTGGCAATAAAATATTAATACTATACACCTTGTATATGATCAAAGATTTTTGTGTTGCTGTGAGGACCTTATTTATCATAAAGAATAAGCATTGGATAGAATTCCAGAGGTATTTCTTCATTCCTTTTCTCCACAGTTGAGCTCATGTCAGGGGCAGGGCAACCGCTGTGGCATATTAATCAGGATTTGTTTGATTGTAGGTAACAGAAACCAACTTAAACATGCTAAAGATAAAAGGAAGACTTTATGAGGGTATCTCAAGAAGCTCCAAGGCAGGATAGAAAACGGTCTAAGAAAGTAACTGGTTCTAAGAACTAAAAGCCTGTTAGAAACACAGACCTCTTTCTATCTGACTGTCTGCTTTGTTTGGCTCTATGTTTAGGTTTTCTCTACCTTTAGGTCCATGGGGTAGGCAGCAGAAGGCATCCTGCCTTTCCAGAATTTAGCTATTTTTCGTTAGGACACTTGTTCAGACTAATAAAGATTTTTTTAAACTCCCAGTTCCAGCTTCTTGAAAACTAGAATCTCATTGGCCAAACTTAGGTTGGTTGTCAGATTTGTTCCAAATGATCAGTGTCCGAGAGCAAATAATGCAAACTTGGTTGTCATGGGTCATGCCCTGTGGATGCAGGGGACATGCAGGCAGTTTCTATAAGTGATTTATGGTGAAAGTTTAAGCAGGGAGATGGAAACTGGAAAGAAGGGTGATATTTGTGTCTCTGAAACTTACTGCTTATTTAGGTGGGGTGCGTTTATGTCAGGCTGAGGGAGACACAAATTAAGAATCATAGAGAATCTGAGAGATGGGTCAATCTTGAAATTATTTAGTGGATGCCCTCATGTTGTTGTTGTTGTTAGGTGCCATCGAGTCGGTTCCGACTCACAGCGACCCTGTGCGCAATAGAATGAAACACTGCCCGGTCCTGCGCCATCCTTACAATCATTGTTATGCTTGAGCTCATTGTTGCAGCCACTGTGTCAATCCACCTTGTTGAGGGTCCTCCTCTTTTCCACTGACCCTGTACTCTGCCAAGCATGATGTCCTTCTCCAGGGACTCTTCCCTCCTGACAACGTGTCCAAAGTATGTAAGACGCAGTCGCGCCATCCTTGCCTCTAAGGAGCATTCTGGCTGCACTTCCTCCAAGACAGATTTGTTCGTTCTGTTGGCAGTCCATGGTATATTCAGTATTCTTCGCCAACACCACGATTCAAAGGTGTCAACTCTTCTTCGGTTTTCCTTGTTCATCGTCCAGCTTTCACATGCATATGATGTGATTGAAAATACCATGGCTTGGGTCAGGAGCACCTTAGTTTTCAGGGTGACATCTTTGCTCTTCAACACTTTGAAAAGGTCCTTTGCAGCAGATTTGCCCAGTGCAATGTGTCTTTTGATTTCTTAACTGCTGCTTCCATGGCTGTTGATTGTGGATCCAAGTAAAATGAAATCTTTGACAATTTCAATCTTTTCTCCGTTTATCATGATGTTGCTCATTGGTCCAGTTGTGAGGATTTTTGTTTTCTTTATGTTGAGGTGTAATCCATACTGAAGCCTGTGGTTTTTGATCTTCATTAGTAAGTGCTTCAAGTCCTCTTCACTTTCAGCAAGCAAGGGTGTGTCATCTGCATAACGCAGGTTGTTAATGAGTCTTCCTCCAATCCTGATGCTCCATTCTTCATATAGTCCAGCTTCTCAGATTACTTGTTCAGCATACGGATTAAATAGGTATGGTGAAAGAATACAACCCTGACTCACACCTTTCCTGACTTTAATCCAATCAGCATCCCCTTGATCCTCTTGATCTATGTAAAGGTTCCTCATGAGCACAATTAAGAGTTTTGGAATTCCCATTCTTATCAGTGTTATCGATAGTTTGTTAGGATCCACACAGTCGAATGCCTTTGCATAATCAATAAAACACAGGTAAACATCCTTCTGGTATTCTCTGCTTTCACCCAGGACCCATATGACATCAGCAATGATATCCCTGGTTGCACGTCCTCTTCTGAAACTGGCCTGAATTTCTGGCAGTTCCCTGTCGATATACTGCTGCAGCCGTTTTTGAATGATCTTCAGCAGAATTTCGCTTGTGTGTGATATTAATGATATTGTTCTATAATTTCCACATTTGATTGGATCTCCTTTCTTGGGAATAGGCATAAATATGGATCTCTTCCAATCAGTTGGCCAGGAAGTTGTCTTCCATATTTCTTGGCATAGATGAGTGAGCACCTCCAGCGCTGCATCTATTTGTTGAAACATCTCAATTGATATTCCATCAATTCCTGGAGCCTTGTTTTTTGCCAATGCCTTCAGAGCAGCTTGGACTTCTTCCTTCAGTATCATCGGTTTCTGATCATATGCCACCTCTTGAAATGGTTGAATATCGACTAATTCTTTTTGGTATAATGACTCTGTGTATTCCTTCCATCTTCTTTTGATGCTTCCTGCGTCATTTAATATTTTCCGCATGGAATCCTTCACTATTGCAACTTGCGGCTTGAATTTTTTCTTCAGTTCTTTCAGCTTGAGAAACGCCGAGCGTGCTCTTCACTTTTGGTTTTCCATCTCCAGCTCTTTGCACATGGCATTACAATACTTTATTTTGTCTTCTCGAGAGTCACTTTGAAATCTTCTGTTCAGTTCTTTTACTTCATGAATTCTTCCTTTTGCTTTAGCTGCTCATTGCTTGAGAACAAGTTTCAGAGTCTCCTCTGACATCCATCTTGGTCTTTTCTTTCTTTCCTGTCTTTTCAGTGACCTCTTGCTTTCTTCATGGATGATGTTCTTGATGTCATTCTACAACTCATCTGGTCTTCGGTCACTAGTGTTCAATGCGTCAAATCTATTCTTGAGATGGTCTCTAAATTCAGATGGGATATACTCAAGGTCATATTTTGGCTCTCGTGGACTTGCTCTGATTTTCTTCAGTTTCAGCTTGAATTTGCATATGAGCAATTGATGGTCTGTTCCACAGTCGGCCCCTGGCCTTGTTCTGACTGATGATACTGAGCTTTTCCATCGTGTCTTTCCACAGATGTAGTCAATTTGATTTCTGTGCGTTCCATCTGGTGAGGTCTATGTGTATATTCGCTGTTCATGTTGGTGAAAGAAGGTATTTGCAATGGAGAAGTCGTTGGTCTTGCAAAATTCTGTCATTCGATCTCTGGCATTGTTTCTGTCCCCAAGGCCATATTTTCCAACTACTGATCCTCCTTCTTTGTTTCCAACTTTCGCATTTCAATCGCTAGTAATTATCAATGCATCTTGATTGCATGTTCAATCAATTTCAGACTGTAGCAGCTGATAAAAATCTTCTATTTCTTCATCTTTGGCCCTAGTGGTTGGTGCATAAATTTGAATAATAGTATTAACTGGTCTTCCTTGTAGGCGTATGACTATTATCCTATCACTGACAGCGTTGTACTGCAGGATAGATCTTAAAACGCTTTTTTTGACGATGAATGCAACATCATTCCTCTTCAAGTTGTCATTCCCAGCATAGTAGACTATATGATTGTCCGACTCAAAATGGCCAATAGCAATTAAGAATCATAGAGAATCTGAGAGATGGGTCAATCTTGAAATTATTTAGTGGATGCTCTCATAGTGTGGTTGAATTCCCTGAGGCCGAGAGGAATGAAGTAATTTTCCTAAACTCGACAGTGGTCTACCATTTCAATACTCAATAATTCTATGGAAATGTTGTTGGATCACAGAGACTGGTATAGAGGTGGAATTTGTCAGTGTATTATTTTCCTTTAAAACCTTGTTGATTTGAGATCTTATTGAAAAATTTACAAATATACAATTTTGAGAGCCTGTTGAATACTGTAGGCTGATCTTAAAACAAATGTGTTTGCTTGAAATACCTTTAAGCTTTCTAAAGAAATAAATATGGTTTAATATTAGGAAATTCACTACCATCAACACTAATAGGTGAAATACGACAATGATAAACAGCTCACAAGATTCTGTAAGGCCATTTATTAAAATATAACACTAATTTCTGTTACAAAATGTAGACTAGAAATGGAATATATGTTTAGCATGATAAAGCATATCTCTCTCAACCTACAACCAGTTATATATTTATAGTTATTCCCATTAAAGAGATGAATTAGGTCTATTACCACTATTTTTAATATTCTTTAAATTTTAACCAACATTATAAAGCATAAAATGAAAATAAGAGAGATTACTACTAAAAAAGAAAAAACAGTATTATGACTATTGTCACATGATTTGGTTGCAAGTCAATAAATTGAAATAAAACTAGAAGTGCCTACTTTAGAGAGATAATCATATATAAACTTAATATTAAAACATTTAGAGCTTATCTAACTACCAGTAATCAATCAGCCTTTGGCTAATACATGGGAAATGAAACTCTGTTTTCTTTGCAAAAAAATATTTAAAATACTTTGGAATAAAGTGACCCAAAGCCCTAATGAAGACAACTTTATTGAGAGATATACAATGTATTTGAGTAAATGGAAAGACATTCAGTGTTCATGAATAACTCACTACCATTGAGTTGATTCTGACTCATGGTGACCCCATAGGACGGAGTAGAATTACCCCATAGGGTTTCCAAGGCTGTAAATGTTTTACAGAAGCAGACTGCCACCTTTTTCTCCCACAGAGCAGCTGGTGGGTTCAAACTGCCAGTTTGAACAGTTGAGTGCTTAACCATTATGCCACCAGGACCCCCTCCAGGAACATGCAATAATGATAAATTTACATATGCATATGTATCTGTATATATATGAATTTACAATGTGATGAAGATGGGTATAGAACTCAGTGGGAAAAATATCTTATCAATTAATTAGCAATTTACAGTAAATTCAAGTAAGATTATTCTTCCACATAAAGGACTATTAACCATCTGGAATTTATTTAGAGTTAAGTGAAAAAGAAATAAAATATTATGGGAAGTTTTTCCGATTTGAATTGAAAAGCTTAAAATCAGTAAAAGAAATTACATAGGAAAAACATACGTTTGTTTTGGTTAAAAAATTGACAATTTTTACATGTTAAAAATATCATGGAGTAAATCTAACTAGGGATGTAAAAGACGTACAACGAAAACTACAAAACACTACTGCAAGAAACCAAAAGAGACCTACATAAATGGAAAAACATACTATGTTCATGGATAGGTAGACTCAACATTGTGAAAATGTCAATTCTACCCAAAGAAATCTACAGATACAATGCAATCCCAATCCAAATGCAATCCCAATCCAAATGCCAATAGCATTCTTTAAAGAGATGGAAAAACTAATCACTAGCTTTTTATGGAAAGGAAAGAGGCCCTGGCTAAGTAAAGCACTATTGAAGATGAAGGATAAAGTAGGAAGACTCACACTACCTGACCTCAGAACCTACTATACAGCTATGGTAGTCAAAACAGCCTTGTACTGGTATGATAGACACATTGACCAATGGAACAGAATTGAGAACCCAGATGTAAACCCATCCAGCTACTGTCATCTGATCTTTCACAAAGGCCCAAAGTCCATCAATGGGGAAAAGACAGTCTTTTTAATAAATGTGCTTGCAAAACTAGATGTCCATCTGTGAAAAAATGAAACAGGACCCATACCTCACACCATACATAAAAACTAATTCACAATGGATCAAAGACCTAAACATAGAACCTAAAACTATAAAGGTCATAGAAGAAAAAATTGGGTCAGCGCTAGAGACCGTAATACACGTCATTAATAGGATATGAACCATAATTAACAATACACAAACACTAGAAGACAAGCTAGATAACTGGGATTTTCTAAAAATTAAACACTTATACTTGTCAAAAGACTTCTCCAAAAGAGTAAAAAGAGAACCTACAGACTGGGAGAAAATTTTTGGCTGTGACAAATCTGACAAAGGCCTAATCTCTAAAATCTACAGGAAAATCCAACACCTTAACAACAAAAAGACAAATAATCCAGTTAAAAAATGGGCAAAGGATATGAACAGACACTTTACCAAAGAAGACATCCAAGCGGCTAACAGATACATGAGGAAATGCTCACAATTACTAGCCATCAGAGAAATGCGAATCAAAACCGCAACGAGATACCATCTCACCCCGACATTACTGGCGTAAGTCAAAAACAAAAACAATCGAGAAAATAATAAATGTTGCAGAGGCTGCGGGGACATCAGAACTCTTATGCACTGCTGGTGGGAATGCAAATTGGTACAACCATTTTGGAAAATGATACGGCTCCTCCTTAAAAAGCTAGAAATAGAAATACCGTATGATCCAGCAATACCACTTGTAGGAATATATCCTAGAGAAATAAGAGCTGTCACACAAATAGACATATGCACACCCATGTTCATTGTAGCATTATTCACAATAACAAAAAGATGGAAACAACATAGGTGCCTGTCAACAGATGAATGGATAAACAAACTATGGTACGTACACACAATGGCATGCTATGCAACAATAAAGAACAATGGTGAATCTGCAAAGCATCGCCCAACATGAATCATGGATGGATTTGGAGGGCATTATTCTGAGTGAAATAAGTTAATGACAAAAGGACAAATATTGTTTGAGAGCACTACTATAAAAACTCATGAAAAGTTTTACACAAGAAAAGAAAAAATCCTTGATGGTTACGAGGGAGGGGAGGAGTGGCTGCAAAAAACACTAAATAGACGATAGGTAAGTGGTAACTTTGGTGAAGGGTAAGACAGTATTTAAAAGGAAAGAAAAAAAAAATACCATGAACACAGTTTGGAAGCAACAAAGTGGGGGATCTATTTGAATTGTTGTGTCAAAGGATTAATATCTGAAATACAAAAAGAGCCACATAAGTTGATTTAAATCATGACATCTCTAAGAGACAAATTGGCTAAACTTGTAATTGTTAATAAATGTTTGGAAAAATATGAAGCCCCACTAATAATCAACCCAAATCCCTTGCCATCCAGTCCATTCTGACTCAACTCATAACGACCCTATAGTACACAGTAGAACTGCCCTTTAGAGCTTCCAAGGAGCAGCTGGTAGATTAGAACTGCTGAATTTTGGGTTAGCAGTCTGAGCTCTTAACCACTGCACCACCAGGGCTCCAATAACCAAAGAAAGGCAGATTAATCAACAATAAGAAACTGTTTACCAAGTAACAAATTTGCAAAAACAAAAATTATAATACCAAACCAAAACCAAACCCAATGCCGCTGAGAGTAGAACTGCTCCAAAGGATTTCCAAGTCTGTAGATCTTTTATGAGGCAGACTACTACATCTTTCTCTTGCTGGGTGCCTAGTGGGTTAGAACCACCAAACTTTCAGTTAGCAGTCAAGCTCTTTTACCACTACACTACCAGGGCTTCTATAAAATTATAATAACCCATAGCCATGGAGTCAGTTCTGACTCCTAATGACATTATAGGACAGAGTAGAATTGCCCCGTAGGGTTTCCAAGGAGTGGCTGGTAGATTTGAGCTGCTGGCCATTTTTGTTAGCAGCTAAGCTCTTAACCACTGTGCTACCAGGGCTGCATAAAATTATGATGGTACTTGTTAGGTGCCGTTGAGTTAGTTCTGACTCATAGCACAACAGAACCAAACACTGCCTGGTCCTGCACCATCCTTATGATTGTTGTTATGCTTAAGCCCATTGTTGCAGCCATGGGTCAGTCCACCTCAATGAGGGTCTTCCTCTCTTCCACTGATCCTGTACTTTACCAAGCATGAGGTACTTCTCCAGGGACTGACCTCTCCTGACAACATGTCCAAAGTATGTCTCGCCATCCTTGCTTCTAAAGAGCATTCTGGTTGTACTTCTTCCAAGACAGATTTGTTCATTCTTTTGGTGGACCATGGGATATTCAATATTCTTTGCCAGCACCACAATTCAAAGGCATCAGTTCTTGTTTGGTCTTCCTTATTCATTGTCCAGCTTTCATGTGCATATGATGTGATTGAAAATACCATGGTTTGGATCAGGCACACCTTAGTCTTCAAGGTGACATCTTTGCTTTTCAACACTTTAAAGAGATCCTTTGCAGCAGATTTGCCCAATGCAATGCGTCTTTTAATTTCTTGACTGCTGCTTCCATGGGTGTTGATTGTGGATCCAAGTAAAATGAAATCCTTGACAACTTCAATCTTTTCTTCATTTATCGTGATGTTGCTTATTGGTCCAGTTGTGAGGATTTTTATTTTCTTTATGCTGAGGTGTAATCCATACTGAAGGCTGTGGTTTTTGATCTTCATCAGTAAGTGCTTCAAGTCCTCTTCACTTTCAGCAAGCAAGGTTGTGTCATCTGCATAACGCAGGTTGTTAATGAGTCTTGCTCCAATCTTGATGCCCCATTCTTCTTCATATAGTCCAGCTTCTTGTATTATTTGCTCAGCATACAGACTGAATAAGTATGGTGAAAGGATACAACCCTGACAGACACCTTTCCTGACTTTAAACCACTCGGTATCCCCTTGTTCTGTCTGAACAGCTGCCTCTTGATTGGTTTACATATTCCTCATGAGCACAATTAAGTGTTCTGGAATTCCCATTCTTCACAATGTTGTCCATAATTTGTTATGATCCACACAGTCGAATGCCTTTGCGTAATCAATAAAACACAAGAATACCTTCTGGTATTCTTTGCTTTCAGCCAGGATCCATATGACATCAGGAATAATATCCCTGGTTCCACATCCCCTTCTGAATCCATTCTGAATTTCTGGCAGTTCCCAGTCGATATACTGCTGCAGCCGTTTTTGAATGATCTTCAGGAAAATTTTGTTTGCATGTGATATTAACGATACTGTTCTATAATTTCCACATTCGGTTGGATCACCTTTCTTGGAAATAGGCATAAATATGGATCTCTTCTGGTCAGTTGGCCAGGAAGCTGTCTTCCATATTTCTTGGCATCGATGAGTGAATACTTCTAGCGCTGCATCCGTTTGCTGAAACATCTCAGTTGATATTCTGCCAATTCTTGGAGCCTTGTTTTTCGCCAATGCCTCCAGTGCAGCTTGGACTCATCCCTTCGGTACCTTCGGTTTCTGATAATATGCTACCTCTTGAAATGGTCGAATGTCGACTAATTAATTCTTTTTGGTCTAATGACTCTGTATTCCTTCCATCTTCCATCTTCCTTAAAAGTACTTACTAAAATGTAATTATAGTGGTTATTGCAAATATGCTTGGAAGAGTGAATATTGGTATAACTATTTTGGGAGAGGATTTGGTCAGAACTTGTATATCAAATTCTTATTTTCTTCTTCCTAGGGATATATTCTAAGGGCATTATTTGAAATAATTGTAGTTACAGGAATTTATTGAAAAAAAACAAGAAACAAAATTATAATTTTGTTCTGGTTTGAATTAAAATCCACCGGTAATATATGTTATACTGGCTTAACACCTTGACTTGGTGTTGGGATTTTAGATTTTTATCCTAGTTCCACCTCTCCTTCCCTGTGTTTTGTGAGTCCATCCTAATCTCTCTGTACTTCATCTTTGAAATGAAAGGATTATACTAAAATGATTTAATCTCTATGTCTCTTCCAGCTCTAAATTCTCTACATGTCCTTTTAAAAATAAGGCTATATTTTAGAAACATAGATGTCTGTAAGTGTCCTGGTGGTTCTTTTAGTTGCTTATATTCTTTTTTTTCTCTCATTCATCATTCACTTATCCCACATACATTTGATTAGACATCTTATAAGGTACCCAATAAAAGGCCTCTGTGCTAGGTTTCAACTACACGACTACAAAAAGATTAATAAAACATACTTCTATGAGTTGCCAAATTTTATAGTTTTACAGATAAGGCAGGTTACTAACTGTAATACAGTTTGGTTAATGATATACTAGAGACATGGACATGTACAAACAAACGTAAGGTGAGATTAGAAAACTACATAAACCAAAAAAAAAGAAAAAAAACCTTTGCTGTCAAGTCGATTCCAACTCATATGGACCCTGTAGGATAGAGTAGAACTGCCCATAGGGTTTCCAAAGAGCACCTGGTGGATTTGAACTGCTGACCTTTTGGTTAGCAGCTGTAGCTCTTAACCACTATGCCATCAGGGTCCCGAAAACTACATAAGGGGGCCCTAAGGAGAAACACAGAGAGCAGGTGACATCTAATTTAAGTTGCAAATGGGAAGTGACATTTCTTCAGGTGGACAAGATGGGGAAAAGGTATTCAGGGCAAGGACAGCAGTTTACTTGTAGCTGGAAAACAGGGAATAGCTTGCATAGTCTAAGAAAGCCAAGTGTCCAAGTAGAAGAATCCCAGAGTGGGGTGGGGAGCAGTCTGGAGTTCGGACTGGCAGGACGAGCTTAGGCCTGGTTAGAAATCCATGCCAAGCTCTGGTGTTTGAAGTTTAGTCATTGGGAAAACTGCACCTTTATGAGCAGGACAGTGAAGAGCTAGGACACATGTTTTAAAGAAAAATTACTATAGCAGAAATTTGAAGACTGGCAGGAATGAGATTGGAGGAAGGAGACAAGAGTTAAGAGACAGTCCAAATGGTCCAGATCAGATACTAGTACCTGAAATGAGAGGTGAAAGTACAAATGGGATAGAAAGAAATGAATACATTCAAATGCTAGCTCTGTTTTGGGCTCTGTGCTTTGACTAGAAACCAAGAGATTTTGAGAAATATCTTGTTTCTCCAAAGTCTCTTTTTTTGTAATTGTGACATCTCTCTCCATTACTAGATTTCATTCAGTATTTTAGTACATACCATACAGTACTGATGAAATTTATACTACTTCTCCCCCTCTACTTCTGTAGGTAAAAATAGAGACATACAATATGGAAAAATTGACATAAAATGTCATCTCTAGAAGCTACAATGCATAATTTCCTTATGATTAAATTTTCTTATCTAGTAAATAAAAATAAGGCAAAGTTAAATTGGATTAAGTGATTATCAATTGAATTTTAATATAAGTACCCTTTTTGATAGATATCCCATTTGAAATAAAATTGAGAATTATAATTATTTATAATTTGGAAGTACATTAATCCTTGAAGTCTGGAGATGGAGTAAATCCTGGAAATATTTATAAAATGTTTACAATTTAAAAGTGAATAGAATACATAGAGATATTGACTATATAGCGATACAGAGGTTGCTTTGAGTTTAGGTAATTTTTCAGTTTCTGGTTAAGCAAACTTCAGACTGGTTATACAGTATTAATCTTACAAATAAAGTCATGAAATTTAGCAATTTAGTTGTACCTGGTGGTGCAGCAGTTAAGAGCGCAGCTGCTAATCAAAAATCAGCAGTTCATATTCACCAGCTGCTCCTTGAAAACCCTATGGGGCAGTTTTACTCTGCCCTGTGGGGTCGCTATGAGTCAGAATCGGCTTGATCACAATGGGTTTGGGTTGTTTTTTTTTTGGCTGTTTTCTAACTAAGTAAGGTGATAAACTGTGGGTATTTTTTAGTCTAAATTCTCTTATAGTTATGAAGACTGAACCATATCTCATTTCTTCCCTTAAAATATAAGAATTTTCATGTCTTGTTTTTGGGTGAAGATGGACCAACCCATAGGGTTTTCACTGGCTGATTTTCAGAAGTAGATAGCCAGGCCTTTTTTCCTAGTCCATGTTAGCTTGGAAGTTCAGCTGAAACCTGTTCAGCATCATAGCAACACACAAGCTTCCACTAAGGGACAAGTGGCCGCTGCCCATGAGGTGCACTGGCCGGGAATCCAACTCAGTCTTCCAGCGTAGAAGAAAACTTGAAGCAGAAGCAAAGGGCTTGCCCTAGGGCTCCCTAGAGGCCTGCTCTACTTCATCCACTGTGTTTAGTTTCTTTACTCATTCTTCATTCTTGGAGTTCCAGAAGTTTTCCATCATGTGCTAAAATAGAGGGATAAATGAGAAACAAATTCCAGAGAGACATGGGAGCCAGGGATGAGGGCTGGCCTTGGGACTTAAGGTGGATGTAGCAGTGAGCCTCAGATGAAGGATGAGAAAACAGTTGAAGGAGCAAAGAGCATCTGAGGTGGTGAGGAGAGGCTCTGAAGGAGTTTACATTTAACGATTTGTATTTTTTTCATAGTGCTTTGAAGCACAGGCTTTATACTCTGAGTTTGAACCCAGTTTCACCACGTACTACTTGGTGATCTTGGCTAAGTTATAAAAACTCTTGAAACCTTTGTTTTCTCATTTGTAAATGGGGATGACGATAGTATATGTGTGTATGTATATAGATATATTCTGAAGTTTCTGTGAGGAGTAAATGTGACAATATCTAAGGTGCTTAATACCTAGAAAGGTGTTCAATAAAATGATAGACGTACCATATGACACCTGTAGTGGTAGAACTCTTGCTTTCAGCTTCAGTTTCTGGCCAGTGCACCTACCATTTGTCTGTCAGTGGAGGCTTGCGTGTTGCTATGATGTTGAACAGGTTTCAGCAGAGCTTCCAGACTAAGACAGGCTAAGAAGAAAGGCCTGGTGATCTCTTTCCAAAAATCAGCCGATGAAAACCCTACGAGTTGGTCCGATCTGAGACCGATCATGGGGGTGGCACAGGACTGGGCCGAGTTTTGTTCCAATTTGAGTCAAGGGCAGCAAACAACAACAACGTGGAGAATATTTTATAATAGAGATACATTGATGTTAGAGCTTGGGTCATTTTTCAAAGATGGGTCCGTTGAGACTGAGGATGTGAGCATCTTTAGAAAGATGTAGAGTTAAAAAGAGCTACATAGAAGAATCTCTAGTAGAAATAAAAGGAGCCCTGGTGGCAGAATGGTTAAGCACTCGGCTGCTAACCGAAAGGTCAGTGGTTCAAAATCACAAGCAGCTCTGTAAGAGAAAAGACCTAGTGATCTGCTCCCATAAAGATTACAGCCTAAGAACCCCAGGGGGCAATTCTACTCTGTCCTATAGGGTTGCTATGAGTTGGAATCAAGTGGAAGGCACACAGTAAAATAGAAATGAAAACAAGCCAGAAGTTGGAAAGGATGCTTCCGTTGTGACACTAATCAACAAGGTTTTCCCAGCAGCGCCAGCTTCTTGGGTAGAGTAAGAGAAATTACATTTTCAAATAAATGGGGAAGTATATTACTGTGGAGATGGGCATCTGAAGAGTCTAGAGTAGGTCAAATGGAGCGTCTTCTCCCAATATTTCTTTTGTTTCTTTCAAAATTACATGCTTTTTTTTTTTTTTTTTTAAATGAAGGCAAGTTTATAATGGGATAGCTCCCATGTTATTAGGGGTAATTATTTTCCAGTGATATTTTGCTTCAGAAAGAATCTACCTGAAAATTATAATGGAACCTTGATTATTTTTCTCTTTAATGTTATTAACTCTTACAATTACATTAAAGTTTAATCAAGAAGTTAGTTTGAAAATGAGGGCTATGAATGAGAAAATTCTTTTTAACTCAGGTGCCTAATTGTTACAGTTTTGGGTTTGGGTTCACTCAGTCTTTTGGATGCATTTAAAAACCACAACTATAAAATAGCTTTTCTTTGGAACCGTATAAACACCTTTATCTGTAGCTAAGTGAAGTGAAAAATGACCAAATTTTAGTTTTTAAAACCTTTTGGGGAGTATGTATTTATGGTATTTATGTGTAGATGCCATATGCATTCATTTAACAAACATTGAGTGTCTAATATAAGCCTGAAGGAGCTCTCGTGATGCAAGAGTTAAGTGTTTGTTTGCTAACCAATGGGTTGGTGATTTGAACCCGCCTAGTGGCTCTGAGCTTCCTCTGCTAATCAAAAGGTCAGCAGTTCAAATACACCTCTGCTAATCAAAAGGTCAGCAGTTCAAATACACCAGGTGCTCCTTGGAAACTCGATGGGGCAGTTCTACTCCGTCCTATAGGGTCACTATGAGTCAGAGTTGACTCGACAGCAGCAGGTTTGGTTTGGTTTTTCAGTGGGTCTGCGGGAGAAGGACCTGGTTGATCTGCTTCCACAAACATTACAGCCCAGAAAACCCTAGGGCAATTCTATTCTGTCACACAGGGCTGCTATCTACACGTTGGAATTGACTCCACGGCAGCGAACAGCAACAGTGTAGGCCTGGATTGTGCTAACGGTATGTTTTCTCCCTTCCGTCTTTTCTTTTTTCCCTTACTTCACCTTCCTTTATATCTTAAACTTCTTTCCCTTGCCTCTGGCCCTCTTTTCCTCCCAATATTTCCCTACTCACTCTGGTGCTCATTTGGTAGTCACGAGCCTGGTGGGTTGAGAGCTTGGGCTTCGGAGTGAGTCAGACCTGAGCTCCAATCCTAGCTCTCTCTTTCTTTCTCTGATGTTGTGAGACTTTGTATGAGTCACTTAATGGAATGAATTCAGTGTTCTCATTTTTGGGTGGGGCTAATAATCATACCCACTTCATAGTTTTATTGTGAGCATTTAATGAGATAATTCACGTGTAAGGGCTTACCGCAATGCCTGGAATATTGTGAATAATCAGGAAATGGTGACTATTCTTTTTTTTTTTTTTCCTGCCCCGTTCACTTAGCTGCAATCCCTGACAAGAATAGACCCTGAATTTCAAATATACATAAACACTGCCCCAAAGCACACACATTCACACACATACCCATCCCCCTGCACACCCTGGATTTCAAGGCATCTGATCAATCTCTTAGCATCAGGACTAAAGTGCTGCCTGAAAGTAATTAATTTCTCATTTCTTTGAGGCTTAATTCATCATTTCTCAAGATTGCCTAGGCTTTTTGCTTTGCCCTTTCTCTCTTCCCCTACTGTTTGCTTTCTGAACTCTTCATTTCTTATTAGCACCTTAGGGTTAGATATGGGGAAAAGAGGACATAACCCCATGCTAATTCATTTTGCCTGGAGTAAAATGACCTGGTAGGTGAGGAGGTGGAGGCTGACACTGAAACGGTGTTCACTGTGTACTGGGATACAGTACACCTGGGCTGAGAACCCTTCTGTATGCTCACTCAGACATAGGCTCTTAGGAAGACACCTATCACCTGTGCAATGAATTTAACTGGAGGTCAATGATCTCACCCAGCTCAACTAGAGAATATCTATTGTACAACCTGCTAGTTGTCCTTGTCCACAGAACAGAGGAGAGTAGACTCCATGGGCTAGAATTAGTTAAAAGTCGTAAGTCTCTATTCATTTTTTTAAAGTACTCAAATGAACATCCACATTTTGGCAGGTGGAAGGGATATATGGTGCAGCTCTCTCAAAAAGGTATTTATCAACTCTTAATTTACTCTTAATCCTGCTTAAGAAAGTTCTTACTTATCCTAGATGTCATTTCTGTCCTTCTTTGGTGCCTATGTTATATAGGTGTTCCCGTAGTTTATATTAGTTCATGAGTTACATCGAGAAATTCTGACCTCTTTCAACAATACACCTAAAAAGCCATTCCTTCCGACTCCTTGACCTTTCGCTCCCTTAGTTTCCTTTTTGTTCTTCTCTATCCTTATATAAACCCTTGTCCTAAGGCTTGTGTTAAAATTCATTTACCTTCATCTCCATCCCCTCTTGGCCTCAATCAAAATCTAATGAAATTAATAACCATCTTCATGGCTTTTTTGACTTTTTATTAAAGTCTAGCATACCTACAGAAAAGTGCAATTAAGTGTACAACTCCATGCATCTTCACAAACTAAAAATATCCCAAACCAGCATCCGGAACACCCAGTCACCACCCAGAACACCCAGCTGGCACCACAAACCCTCCTGTGCTCCCTTCTATCCGTTATACCCCTCCACACGAAATCACTTTGATGATTCCCAACAATGTATATTAGGGCTGCCTGTTTTCGTATTTCATGAAACTGGAATTACACAATATGTACTCTTATGTCTGGCTTCCTTTCACTGCAATTTTTGATAAAAAGGAAGTAAAGTATATTTCCCACCTTTATCTCTCCCTGTTAATATTAGATTCAATCAGGGCTTCCGGCCAGTTTCATCTGGTTCAAATCTCTACTGAGAATTTGCATTTCTGGCAAGTTCTTTGCTGAGAATTTGCATTTCCACCCCAGATATACTGAATCAGAATCTATAGTTTAATGACATTCCCAGGTGATTCTTTTGTATAATGTCCTGGAAACTTGTTAGAAATGCAAATTCTCAGCAGGGGTTTGAACCTGGCTGAACCAGTTTGAGCCCTGGATTCAATTATTTAAATTTACTTGGTTAGATATACAACATTTGCTTTTTAAAGCCCAGTGAGTTATCTTATGAAATAATGTTTAATATCTATTAATGAGTTGTAAAATTTATGAAAAATTAAAATTTTAATACAATACCCATTACTTGTTAGAAAGTGGTAAAGAAAATATTAATTTCAAGACCTCTCACCTTGCTCATAGTTCTATAATTTTTTTTTAACTAGAGATCTTTTTCAGCACTGGCATCAGCCAATATGGAGGTTCTAGAATATTGATTATTTGCATGAATCTGAGAAAATGGTTCTAGAAAACAGCTCCAGGTTACTCCCCCAAGGAATTCTGATCACACACAAATGTTCAAGTGCCTTTACAAGTGCAGTCAAATTTTATTTGTAGCCAGAATATAATCTTATGTGTGTATGTGTGTGTGGTTATTGTTGTGATTATTTTGAGATTGTTGAGGCTAGGGGACACAAACATAGTATTATCTAAACAACGATAAAAGGTAAAAATGAATGAAGTTGACTTTAAAAACTACTCAATAAAAGTATTGCTACGTAGGACTGAAACACTAACCAGATGCTGGGGACTTGATTAATGCATATGGACATTAAATGTGGCTTTTGAAGTATATTTTATCTTCCAGGAAACAACATTCTCAGGACTGTTTCAGTTTTAATCAGCATCGTGAAAAAAACACTCCTTAATTGCCAATTGTCTGATTGCATTAGGCTCTATCCTAGGCACTCACTGAACAGAAGGAAATTACAGTGTTCCAGCTAGTCCCCTAGGATATTTCCAGAATACCCAAAACACCAGCCTAGGATGTACTAAAATTATTTTCCCTCTTAGCTTGTTGTCCTGTTATTTTACTAGGTAGGAGAAGACATTTGCTTTTCCTGACTTAACTATTAATGACAACATGTCACGGTTTCATAAATTCTAGAGTCAAGAATTTCTAGAGTGCTAGAGACACATGGGGTTGCCCTGAGTCAGAATTGACTTGATGACCCCTAAGGACAACAACAAAGAGGCATTTAAGATGACGGCAGGGTTCTTGATGGGACATTGCTCTCATTTCCAGAAATAAGTGCTCCCTGATTTTCCTATCCCCATAATTGTCTTCTGAGATGGCACTGGCCCTCTGCAACAAAGCTTTAGAGTGACACTTGAGAAAAAAATTTTTTTTCCAGAGAGTATTTAAGTATGGTTATATTTTTCTAATCCTACTTGATAAACTTCAACCAAAACCATAAAGAAAATTGACACCTGTTATACACACAGTCTAGCTTGGGATGGAGAAGGGGAAGGACATAATTTTTCCACTGTTAAAACTTATACTTGTGTGAGAAAGATTGTCTTGTCTTCTCAAGCCTGGTATATCTGCATATGCAGATATTGTTTAACAAAGTAAGAGATTTTTTGCTGCAATGTTTGCATTATACTTACTTTTTATACCATTACAGGTTATGTGCTTCATCCCTTTGAGCCATCTGAGCCTTTAAAGTGGGATGCAGATGTGAGATTTCAATGGTACTACTTTGGGCAATGATATGCTAATATAGTATATGAATAAACAAGTACCATTTTATGTTGGATGTTTTTAGCATTACTTGAAACCGTCCTTTGGCTTTTGAGCATGATGGCAGTGCGCTTGACTGGTACTGAAGCAGAAAACAACCAGTTCATAAATTTTCTAGCAGCCTCCACATTCAAAATGTTTATGAAAATAAAATAACACATTTACCAAGTTCAAGGATGGCTTCAGCTGAATAGCTTGACGTCTTGCAACAAATATATCTAGAGAGTGATTTTCTAATACCATGAGCTTTTCAGTTTGCAATGGAGTGTGTATGTGTGTGGCACATGCATGCACACATACACGCACACACGCACATATACACACACACATACACACATACTTCTCTTTTCTGAAAAATCAGCCATTGAAAACCCTATAGAGCACAGTTCTACTCTGACACACATGAGGTCGCCATGAGTTGGAGTCGACTCGATGACAACATTTTTTTTTTAAGTAGAAACCAAACCTGTTGCCATCAAGTTGATTCCGACTCATAGCGACCCTATAAGACAGAGTAGAACTGCCCTATAGGGTTTCCAGGAAGTGCCTGGTAGAGTCAAACTGCTGACCTTTTGGTTATAAGCTGTAGCTCTTAACCACTATGCCAGCAGGGTTTCCTTTTTTAATAGAGATAGAGAAAATGAATAAAATATATATGGTGGAAAGAAAGGATGTGCGTCTTGCCAATGTCAAGATAAATTTTCCTAACTTTATGGAGATATTGGGTAAGAGTAGATTTTGAATTGCTTCATGTCTTTGAACAAGGACTTAGGTAAACCAAATGACATTTGAAGTTGTGTTACTTAGGTGACATGTACAGAAGATGTTTCCAGAGTCAGTTCACAGTTATATAGAAACCAAAAAAAAAAAAAAAAAAAAACCCATTGCCGTCAAGTCAGTTCCGACTTATATGATGAATATGTATATGTATATAAACCCATTGCCATCGAGTCAATTCTGACTCATAGTGACCCTATAGGACAGAGTAGAACTGCCCCCATAGAGTTTCCAACGAGCACCTTATAATCTTTGTTTGAAGAGTTAACTTTGGGAATGGTTTTAATTCTGGGTTAACAGAGAGTCTGGGAGCCATGTGTTCTGGGGTTCCTCCAGTCTCAGTCAGACCATTAAGTCTGATCTTTTTACTAGAATTTGAGTTCTGCAGTCTACTTTTCTTCTGCTCCGTCAGGGACTCTGTTGTGTTTCCTGTCAGGGTGGCCATTGGTGGTAACTGGGCACCTTCTAGTTCTTCTAGTCTCAGGCCGATGGAGTCTCTGGTTTAGGTGGCCCTTTTGGGCTAATATTTTCCTTGTGTCTTCTCCTTTGCTCCAGGTGGGTTGGGGCCAATTGATGCAACTTAGAGGGCCACTTGCTAGCTATTAAGACCCCAGATGCCACTCACTGGAGTGGGATGCAGAACATTTTCACACTACCTATATTATTGTATTTTTAGGTTTTAAAAATGAAACACAACAAAAGTCAGACATGTTTAGAGTATTGTGATCAACATCCACCTTCTTTACATTTTAGAACTTTATAATTTAGGCATAGTGTGGATTCAGATTAGCATAGTGGACAATTTTAAAATTTTAGCAGTCTATAGCAGGTTTTTAGAAAATTCATTCTGAACAACCCTGCAGAAAACAAATGTTTAATTCACATGTGCAAGTTTAAATGATTCCATTTGATAGCACAAGAGAACACAACCTAAAATAAAAATTTAATCCTAAACTTTTCAAGAGCTCTCTGAAATAATAACACCTGATTAGCCTATCCATTTCTATCATTTGGAATAAGATGTTAAATGCCATGTCACTATCCAGTGATAGATCTCGAAGTTTTTAAATACCTCCACTTTGTGGGTAAGAGAATATGATTACTTATCACTCTGATTGAAGAGACTTTTCATAGATTTTTGGCAAGACAATGATGTCACAAATACACAAGATGGATCAATCCAGTATGGGTTCGGATCACTTGAAATGTAGATTTGGAGGGGTCAAATAAAACTAGCCAAATGGTGTTTAGAAAAAATAGTTTACAAATTACTTCTAACTACCTTTTTTTTTTTTTTTTACCTATTGTGTATATTTTTTGCCCTCATCGTAGAGTTTGAATTGTCAACATTTTCTTAGTATTTGAGGGGAAAAATAACCTTGTCATTTGGAATTTATATTAAAACAAATGTATATGTGTGTAAAGAGGATTAAACCAAAACCAAACCAAACCGGTTGCTGTTGAGTCGATTTCGAGTCTTGGAGACCCCATGGATATCAGAGCAGATCTGTGCTCCATAGGGTTTTCAATGGCTAATTTTTTTGGAAGTAGGTCACCAGGCCTTTCTTCTGAGATACCTCTGGGTAGACTTAAACCTCCACCCTTTCCATTAGCAGCTGAGCACTTAGCCTTTTGTGCCACCTTGGGACTCCATAAAATTGAAAAAAAAAAATGCCCCAAGTTTCTTGTTTAATACCTCAGTGAAAGATTTCTTTTGATGATACATTTTAAATTTATACATATTAAATATTTTAGTTGCTAATTACCTTGAATTTCATCATATTACACTAATAGCCTTATGCTTTTCATTTCAAAGGACCTTTATGTATAGTTATAGAGATGTCATTAGATATATTTCATTAGATGTAACAGCCCTTTGTGGGAAGGCAAATAAGAGATAATGTCGTTAGTCCATTTGATAACTGAGGCGTATCAAAGTTAAGAACATATTCAACATCAACAGTTAGTATGTCAAGAATTGGGACTAGACTCACAGTTCTGAGTTCCATGTTTAGTGCTCCATGTATCAACGGAGCCTGAAATAGGGCATCGCTCTGAAGGTAACGAATTAAAATGGTTAAATCTACATATGTCCATCCAGTTATTCATTCACTAGATTACTAGTCAATGCCTACTCCGTACTAGTCTTTGTTAGGAACGGGACAAGCAGTGGTGAGCAAAACAACCCCCCCCGTCTTCAGGAGGCAGTCTAACAGGGCAAGGATTCAACAAACCAACAAGTACGAAATGTGAAGTCTTAGAATGCTGCAATAGAAATATGGCGGGAGGATGAGGGTGTGGCTAGTTAGGTAAGGAGGTCAAGGAAGATGTCGCTAGGTGGCGATATTTAAACTCAGAGCTAGCTTGTGAGAAGGATAAGAACCTAGGGAAATATGAGTGCAAAAATTTTTTCTTCCCCCTTTTTAAAAATTTTATTTATTTATGTTTTGGTGAAAATATACACAACAAAACATACGCCACTTCAACAATTTCTGCATGTACAATTCAGCAACACTGGTTAAATTCTTCAAGTTGTGCCACCTATCTTGACAACCTTTTCCAAACTATTCCTTAGCCATCCTTAACACAAACTCGCTGCCTTCCTAAACTTCTCATCTATCCTTTTAAGTTGTTGTTGTTAATTTGATCACATATATATAATTCTTTAAGACACATTCTTTTCTAATTAGGCTAAGCAAAAAAAAAAAAAAATTTTTTTTTTTTTTTTTTTTTTTATTATTTGATTCACAGATGACTTCAGGGGATAGTTTCGGTTCAAGGTTTAAAGATTTCCTCAGAGAGGTCATCGAGCCTCAAGGGCTCCAGAAAGTCTGGATTCCAATGAGAATTTGAAATTCTGTTCCATTTCCTCCTTTTTGATCAGGATTCTTCTATAGATCCTTGATCTGAATGTTCAGCAGTGGTAGCTGGGTACTATCCAGTTCTTCTGGTCTCATGGCAGAGGAGAGAGTTATAGTGCAAAAATCTTAGAACCCAAGAGATTTGTGCAACTACTATGTTAAATTCACCCCTCTGTCACTGGAGTTAGAGCCCTTTTTTACTAACATGCATGTTATTTCCAGAAGTTCTCAAAGTATGGTTTCACTCTTTAAGATCTAAGATGGTACATCACATAGTGACTACTTTGCAGAAAACCATGGAAGCCAATGTAGCTATTCTCATAGGGTTTATGGTCCGGGTGTTTCTTCTACATGAGCCCGCACAACCAACTCTTCACTGTAGTTTAGAGGTACTGATCGTAAAAGTATTTTCTTTGAAATTGGCATTGTGAACACGGTACCACTGAGCACTGAAGAGGTATTTGTCTTACAAATAATTCCCAGGTTTTAATAGCAGCAGTTGGGAAATATAGCATAGCAAACCACACCAGAGAAGAAGGAGTCACATTATAGTTTTCAGAGCAATTTTAATGACTGCTGTGGATTCCCAGGGAGAGGAGATTCTTTCCACTTATTGATTTCCTACACACACACACATACATGCACACACACACACACGCACACACACACAGACATGTGTGCGCAACACACAGACACTCACAGCAAGGAGGAAGGGATTGATTTGGATGTGTCAGATTTGAAGTTTAGCAACTGTGCTTCTGGGTAGAGTCACCATCTTACTAGAAACAAGTGTAAAAAGTTTCTTATCAGAGGATTCCCTGAAGGATAAGCAATAATGTGGTGCTGGCATGATCTCTTGAAGAAGAACAGGCCATCTGGTCTTTTCTCTGTGGGTGTGTTTCTCATATGTGACTGCTTGCCAGAGGTCACTGTCCTGGCCTGAGAATGCTTGAGGCAGATTGGCCTAGTTCAACTCAGAATTTGGCCCTGTTCATGTAACGAGTCCATTTTGTTTGGGTTTGTATGGCACTTAGGCCTAAATAATGTAGGGACAAGGAGCCCTCCATGTTATTTCCCCTGGTTTATGAAGTTTACCAAGGACTTTGACACCAAAGCTACAGTTAATAATAAAGTGCAATGGTGCCTTCCTTCACCTCCTTTATGTATATGTTTCCTTGGAAGCCTCCATAGGAATACAGTTGGCTCAGCCAATGCAGGACTGGGGTGTTTCTGGTATTCCTGTCCAAATACTATCTTTAATGCAAGTCCTTACAAGAGCTCAAAATTAAATTTAGGCTAAGGTTTATTTGGGAGTGGGAGTAGGCTTACATGTTTGATCTCAATAAAAAGCATACATACATGAACACACACACATGCACAACTCAAACCCATACACATGATATAGGAGATTGTAATAGAACTGGGCAGTGTTTTGTTCTGTTTTGCATAGGGTCACTGTGAGTCAGAACCAACTCTGTGGCACCTAACAACAACAACAATAGGGTAAGAAATATCTTTGTAAGACATAATGTTTAACCCCCCTCTCCATTGTAATAACAGCCAGAAACTTAATGCAACAATAACAACAGAAATTAAAGAAGCCATACAAAACTGAGAAGCAGAAGATTAATGGTTAAGTGCTGGACTGGTAACCGAAAGGCTGGCTGTCCAAACTCACCCGGAGGTGCTTTGGAATAAGCCTGGCCATCTGCTTCACAACCTTGAAAATCCTATGGTGCAGTTCTACTCTGCACACATGGGGTCACCATGTCTGAATCGACTCAATGGCAACTAACAAATACGGTGAAGTTATATTTGAGTTCAAGTCCTGGATTTGAAATCTTATTTTGGTACTATATTAAATCACATTAGTTTCATTTATTTCCTCCCAAATTTCCAGTGAAAAGTGTGAGACTGATCCAAATGCTATTTATTGAGTACTTATAATGTGCTAAACAGATTTCTAAGTGCCACTCAGATATTATTTGATCCTCAAAACAATCCCATGGAGTAGAGACACATTTTATCCCTACTTCTTCAGATAAGGAAACTGAAGCACATAGGGAGTTCACATACCTAGTTAAGTGGTGGAACCTGGATTTGAGCCCTTGACGGCTTAGCCCAATCTTGCCATCCTTAATTACTGTGATGATTATGGTAATCACGATGGTAACTAACATATACCACCTCTAATGATAACTGCTATTGTAGAAGCAGGGGAAAATTGTTAGGGGAAAAAAAAAAAAAAACGTCTAAAAGAGAAAACAAAGAACCTTTATAATTTAGACAAAACACTGGGACTCAAATGGAGTCAGATTATTCCCGAGACTATGCAGATGATGTTGTAAAACAAAGTGAAAATAGGGACTGAGCAGTAAAAAAAAGAGAAGAAGAATTGTCTTTTCCCAGAGTTGAAAGACAGTGGATAAAGGAAATATGACTTCAAGGTAAATCTTTGGAAAGCTCATTACAGTCATATGTGAGTCTTGGGTATTAGCCCCCATGGCTTTCTTGAGGCAGAGGAATGGACATTAATCTTTCTTCCAGCCTAATAACTTAAAAAAAAAAAAAGCATCATTGAGGTAGAATTTATACACAAAAAAGTGACCAGTTGCAAATCTACAATTTGATGTATTTTTACAAATAAATACAGTTGTATAGCCACCACCACAGTCATGATATAGAACATTCTCATCACCCCAAATGTTGCCTCATGCCTTTTTGCAGTTAATCCTCTTCCCCTACTCCTAGTTCTTGGAAACCACTCATATGCTTTCTGTCACTATAGTTTCTTTTCTTAGACCTTAATATCATTGGAAGCATACATTATGCAATCTTTTCTGTCTGGTTTCTCTTACTTACTTAAGATTTGCATACATTGTTGTGTCTATCAGTATTTCATAGTTTTTTTTTTTTTTAACATGAGTATATCACAATTTGTTCATCCATTCACCAGCAGATGATAGACATTTGGGTGATTTCTATGGATGTTCAACCACAAGCCTTTTTGAAGACATATGTTTTCATTTCTTTGGGGGAAATATATGGGAGTAGAGCTGCTGGGTTGTATGGTGAGTATGTTTAACTTTATAAGAAACTGCCAAACAGTTTTCTCAAGTGGATGTACTGTTTTGTAGCCCTACCAACAGTACATACAAGAGTTCCAGTTCCCTCACTTTTCTCCAGTACTTGCTATTGTCAGTCGTTTTCATTTTAACCAGCATAGTGGTTAAGTGCTAAGGCTGCTAACCAAAGGGTTGGCAGTTCGAGTCCACCAGGCGCTCCTTGGAAACTCCATAGGGCCGTTCTACTCTGTCCTATAGGGTCTCTATGAGTCGGAATCAACTCAACGGCACTGGGTTTGGTTTTTTTTTTTTTTTTTTTTTTGGTATTGGGTAGGTAGTGATACCTCATTGTGTTTTTATTTGTAATTCTCTGATAACAACTCATCTTAAGTATTTTTTCATGTGCTTATTTTTCATTTCTGTATCATGTTTGATGAAGTATTTCTTTAAATCTTTTGTGGAAAGAATTGAAATCTTTTCTTTTTTTTAAATTTATTTTGTTGTTGAGAATATAAAGAATTGAAATCTTAACAACATTGCATCTTCCCATCCATGAACATGGTATATCTTTTTATTTATCCAACACTGCTGTTCAGTCAATTCTGACTCATAGCAACCTTGTAAGTTGGGGTAGAACTGCCTCATAAGGTTTCCAAAGCAGTACATCTTTACATAAGCAGACTGCTGCATCTCCCATGGACCAGCTGGTGGGTTTGAACCACTGACCTTTCAGTTAGCAGCCAAGTACTTTAACCACTGTACCACCAGAGCTCCTATTTAAAAAATTTATTTAGGTGGTTTTAAAATTCTCTCTACAAGGTTTGTGGTTTTCATTGCATGGGTCTTGCATATATTTTGTTAAATTTACCTCTACATATTTCTTACTTTTTAATAATCTTGTAAATGCTGTTTTTTTCAATCTCTGTTTATTGCTAGTAGGTACAATTGGTAGATTTCTTGGGATTTTCTACATAAACAATCTTGTTTGCTGAAAATAAAGACAGTATTATGTCTTTTCTAAAACGTATGCCATTCAATTCTTCTTCCTGCTGTATGTTACAGCAGGACCTCCAGCACAATATTGAACTAAAGTGGTAAAAACAGACATTCATGTCATTCCCCTAGCATATGCTGAAGTCATTCCATATTTTACCATCATGTAGTATCAAGTTAAGGAGCCTTGGTGGTGCAATGGTTAAGCACTTGGCTACTCACTGAAAGGCTGATGTTTCAAACCCACCAGCAGTTCTGTGGGAGAAAAGACGTGGTTAACTGCACCTAAAAAGATTGTTTACACTGTCATATAGGGCCACTGTGAGTCAGAATTAACTCAGTGGCACATGACAACAAAACAAAAGTATCATGTTAATTGGTTTCTCATATGTATGCTTTGTTAGGCTTAGGAAGTTCTCTTTTATTTCAAGTTTTCTGAGAATTTTTTTTTTTTTGTCAGATGATTTATTGAGATTACCATGTGCTTCATGCTGTGTTTTTTGTTTTAGCTTGTTAATATAGTGTATTATATTGCTTAATTTTCAAATGTTCAGACAACCTTGCGTTCATGGAAAATCCAACTTTGTCATGATACATTACCCTTTTTATGTATAAATATATATATATATATATATAATCTAGATTTAATTTGCTATACTTTTGTACAGAATTTTTGCATTTATTTTCATAAGGGACATTGGTCTCTAGCTGTCTGCCATAACTTTTAAAACTGGTTTAGTATTTGATCATTCAAATTGTCTTTTGAAGTAAAGGGTTATGAGACACTGTCTTAAAGTGCTTCTGGCAGCCATTGCCCTAGCAGTTAGCTAACACATCATCAAAACTGATGTTTCATATTTCTATTCAAGAACAGCTCAAAGAGACAACTGGCCTTGGGCAACGGAAGCCAGGAGACTCTCCTAAATATGAAATCTTGGTTTTGTTAATATACCCAGCGCCTTGTCAATTCAACTACTCTAAATCAAGTAGACCATACAGAGAAAAAAAATCCTTAAATCATGTCATTCTTCATCTTTCAATCAGTAGATGAGGGGAAACAAGGTATAACGTTGGAATATTTTCACTTGGCAAGACTGTTTAAGATATTAAGCCTATAGAATAATTCAACTGTTGGTTTTAGGAAGTTTAGTCATATTGCTGCAATTCTGGGTTAAATTAGGCTCCAAATGCGGCTGTGAGTCTATAGATATAGAAATATTATCCCTAGGCCAGGAGTATAGCACTGTGTTGAGTGTAGATCAGGAAAAGGACCTGGAAGAGAGTCATACAGTGGAACTCTGTGTGATAAATTTCATGGAGAGGACTTCCCAGAGATTTTTACTGAACAGCTACTGTGTGAGTAATGCTATGTGGAACATAAAGGAAATAAGATACATGGCTTATGTCCCCAGAGAATCCCCTTATAGGGACTCAAGATGTTCAAAAAGGGAAGATATATAAAAGACTGGGTAGAATACTAAATTGTATGGGTTCAACAATAAGTGTTGAGAAGTTAAGGAAAGAGTTAAGTTGATGGCTAGAGTAATCAGGGGAAGTTTCATGAAATTGAACTTGAACTTGGTGTTGAAGAACTGGTAAGATTATAAAGCATGTATGAATAGGCAATTCACAAGAAAGGAAACCCTAGCTCAAAATAGATATGAGGAGAAAATTATCTATATGTAGTTCAGTTTGGGACATATTTGAGCTTTCTGTGCAACATTCACACGAAGAGATTTGGAAGGCAGCTGAGCACATGCACACACACACGCGCGCGCACACACACGCATACATGCATATGCCTGAATTTAGAGGAGGCATGAGAATAAATATGTGGATATATCATTATCTAGATGGTGTTGGAAGGCTAAGTGTCCTGATGACAGGATCCATGACTATGTTTCTGGTTTTCTTCACTGTACCTGGACTGTAGTTTGGACTGAGAAATGGTTGTTGAGTAAATGACATACTCATCATTGAATCTATACAGCAAATAAACCAAATCTGACCAAGTAAAAAATAACATTTCAAGAGAATTTTCTTATTTCCGAAGTATATATTCTAAGTCAGCAGTTATCAAACATTTTGGTCTCAGCAACCCCTTACTTTTTTTTTTATTTTTTATTAACTTTTATTGAGCTTCAAGTGAACGTTTACAAATCAAGTCAGACTGTCACATATAAGTTTATATGCACCTTACTCCGTACTCCCACTTGCTCTCCCCTTAATGAGTCAGCCCTTCCAGTCTCTCCTTTCGTGACAATTTTGCCAGCTTCCAACTCTCTCTATCCTCCCATCCCCCCTCCAGACAGGAGATGCCAACACAGTCTCAAGTGACCACTTGATATAATTAGCTCACTCTTCATCAGCATCTCTCACCTACCCACTGTCCAGTCCCTTTCATGTCTGATGAGTTGTCTTCGGGGATGGTTCCTGTCCTGTGCCAACAGAAGGTTTGGGGACCATGACCGCCGGGATTCCTCTAGCCTCAGTCAGACCATTAAGTATGGTCTTATGCGAATTTGGGGTCTACATCCCACTGATCTCCTGCTCCCTCAGGGGTTCTCTGCTGTGCTCCCTGTCAGGGCAGTCATCGATTGTGGCCGGGCACCAACTAGTTCTTCTGGTCTCAGGATGATGTAGGTCTCTGGTTCATGTGGCCCTTTCTGTCTCTTGGGCTCTTAGTTGTCGTGTGACCTTGGTGTTCTTCATTCTCCTTTGCTCCAGGTGGGTTGAGACCAATTGATGCATCTTAGATGGCCGCTTGTTAGCATTTAAGACCCCAGATGCCCCATTTCAAAGTGGGATGCAGAATGTTTTCATAATAGAATTATTTTGCCAATTGACTTAGAAGTCCCCTTAAAGCATGTTCCCCAAACCCCTGCCCTTGCTCTGCTGACCTTTGAAGCATTCATTTTATCCCGGAAACTTCTTTGCTTTTGGTCCAGTCCAGTTGAGCTGACCTTCCATGTATTGAGTATTGTCCTTCCCTTCACCTAAAGCAGTTCTTATCTACTAATTAATCAGTAAAAAACTGTCTCCTACCCTCCCTCCCTCCCCCCCTCATAACCACAAAAGTATGTGTTCTTCTCATTTTATACTATTTCTCAAGATCTTATAATAGTGGTCTTATACAATATTTGTCCTTTTGCCTCTGACTGATTTCACTCAGCATAATGCCTTCCAGGTTCCTCCATGTTATGAAATGTTTCATAGATTCGTCACTGTTCTTTATCGATGCGTAGTATTCCATTGTGTGAATATACCACAATTTATTTACCCATTCATCCGTTGATGGGCACCTTGGTTGCTTCCAGCTTTTTGCTATTGTAAACAGAGCTGCAATAAACATGGGTGTGCATATATTTGTTTGTGTGAAGGCTCTTATTTCTCTAGGGTATATTCCTAGGAGTGGGATTTCTGGGTTGTATGGTAGTTCTATTTCTAACTGTTTAAGATAAAGTCAGATAGATTTCCAATTTAATAATTTTTAAAAAATTATTAAGGACCCCTCAAAAGCTTTTGTTAGAGTGTATCGACTGATGTTTATAATATTGTTATTGTTGTTAGGTGCTATTGAGTCAGTTCTGACTTATATAGCAACCCCATAAACAGAATAAAACACTTCCTGGTCCTGTGCCATCCTCACAATCATTGCTATGCTTGAGCCCATCGTTGCAGCCACTGTGTCAGTCCATCTCCTTGAAGGTCTTCTCTCTTTCATTGACCCTCCACTTTACCTCCATGTTACCAAGCATGATTTCCTTCCACAGGGACTGGTCCCTGCTGATAACACGTTCAAACTATGTGAAATGAAGTCTTGCCACCCTCGCCTCTGTGGAGCATTCTGGCTGTACTTCTTCCGAGTCAGATTTGTTCATTCTCCTGGCAGTGTGTAGTATATTCAGTATTCTTCACCAATACTATAATTCAAAGGCATCAATTCTTCTTTGTTCTTCCTTATTCATTTTCCAGTTTTCACATGCATATGAGGTGATTGAAAATATCATGACTTGGGTCAGGCACACCTTAGCCTTCAAGGTGACATCTTTGCTTTTTAACACTTTTAAGAGGCAGCAGATTTGCCCAATGCAATATGTTTTTTGATTTCTTGGCTGCTGCTTCCATGGACATTGGTTGTGGATCCAAGTAAAATGAAATCCTTGATAACTTCAGTCTTTTCTTCCTTTATCATGATGTTGCTTATTGGTTCAGTTGTGAGGATTTTTGTTTTCTTTATGTTGAGGTGTTTATAATATTAGAAAGTAAACATGTTAAAATTTTCATATACTAAATTATTAATTCATTTAAAAATAGTAATAAATTAATGAATAATAATTAATTAATAATAATAAGTAATAAATTAATGAAATGTTGATATAAATATCAGTTTTAATAAAATAGTTGTACATGCCAAGGGAAAAGGAATTTGGTGAAAAAAGTAGTATTGTTTTATGTTTTTGCAAATCCCTTTAATGTCTAGATTAATAGTAGACAGCTTGAATTCTCATATCTTCTACTGCATTCAGTCTGTTGCAGTATGAGGTTCTAGGTAAAGCATATAAAGAAGATCTGACCTTGAACAGGTATATTTTTTTGGAAAAGACAAGAGCACTTTAATAGCCTTTTCAGATAATTGTGAATATTCTTCTTTGATACTGTGCCAAAACTTGACAAATACCATTTCATAAAGGTTAGTTCCAATGTGGAACCTGAGACGACACATATTACTAAACTTAAATTCTATTAACCTTGTAGTTTGACTGGATCTTTTAACCATGTGAGATTTAAAAATATTTGGAAAATATTTGTTCACTGAGTTATGTACATCTTTGAAATGTTGGAACATTTTATTACACAATAACAAAACATCACAGTTGCTAATATCACCACCAATCTAATCAGAACAGTCTGCCCAGAAAAGTCTGATTAGTGTGGTAGCAGATACAGGTTTTCCAAAATATTGAATTCCACTTGAAAGCTCAAACTTTATCATTGGCAGCAAATCTAGTCTTAGTCTGTAACAGCAGTGCTTTATGTATACTTTCCATTTCATCTTACAAAATATTAAAAAATTATTTTCTCAAGGGTCAAGATTTTAAAAATCAGTGATTTTCATTGTTTCATCAAGGCCATTCTTAAATGAAGCCAGAAATTTATCTTTTACTGCAAGTGTACAGTGGTGAAAAATATAATGACTACTAGTACAATTTGGGGAATCCTAGATGATGCAAATAGTTAACACCCGCAGCTGCTAACCAAAAAAGATTGGTGGTTGGAGTCCACCCAGAGGCATCTTGAAAGAAAGCCTGGAGCTCTACTTCTGAAGAATCAGCCACTGAAAACCCCGTGGAGCACTGTTCTACTCTGACACACATGGGATCACCATGTTTGGTATGGTTTGGTGCCATTGACTGGTTCATGCTAAGACGTCAACAGTTTTACCCATTGTTGCTTTTTTACCTTCAGTGCCAACGTCAACACAGTGAAAGAGGAACATACCATCTTAGTATTACTATGAAAATGTTTTTTACCTGGAAGACCACCAATAAGGTCTTGGGGACTGTAGGTCTCTGTGGGCTACTTCGAGAACCACTGTTCTAATGAATATCTTCCTGTAAGTACTATATATGAAGGAAGAAAAAAAAAAAAAACTATTACAATATAAAAACATGTAGATAAACAGTACTGATAGAGAAGCAACTCAGAGGTAACTTTGAGAAGTGGTGTGCATATCACATAAATATTATTTCATTTGAAAATAATACCCGTATCTGGTAATTTCTTTAAGGAATACCAAGACAGAGAAAATGTTACATTTAGTCATGGTTGGATTTCTTCTGTTTTCACTCTTGATGTATAGTCTTCCTTCCTTCCTTCCTTTCTTGCTTAAAATTATGATTGAAATCTAATTTAGTATAGTTTTAAAAACTTGTCAAAAGGGTCAGTATGGGGTGTGATACGAAAAGTGGATCATTTTAATAGTCCATGTTCTGAAAATCAGTCTCTGGTTCTGGGACATTACCTTGTGCGTCTTTAAATATTTAAAAATGAAAATGTTAGAGCTTTTTATTGGATCTGCATTACAGTACATTAAGCTATAATATCTTTATATGGGAGAATGACTTTTTAAACTGCCAATTAGCTGCATCCTTTCACTGAAAGCTACTACATATGCCCCAGGCTCAGTTTTGTATGAGTCTATTTGTTAGATATTATAGCTTTGGTGCTTTATTTTTCAGAGCACACTTTGATTCAGTATATGCCCTATGCCAAGTTGGAGGCATCATGGCAGGTGCTAGGTGATTGAGACGAATTTTGGTTTGGGTTTCATCCATGTCCATGGCAACATCCAGCACACAAATATTATTTCAACAAATTGATGTTGAATATCTAACATACCCAAGACAGCAGGTCAGCCTCTGAAGGAAAAAAAATGAAGATATGTAAGATAGACTTCCTTCCCTTAGGAAACTTGGAATCTAGTGGAAAGACAGTCCTAGAAACAGCTGATTAGTAAAAAATATCAGAATATATTGTAATTGTAATACCTTAATAATTTCTGATATATTTTACTAATCATCTAGTTTTAGGACTGGCTTCCCACTAGATTTCATGTTTCCTGAGGACAGAGAGTCTGTCTTACATATCTTGATTTTTTCCTACACTGGGTGGCATAAATAGTTAACACACTTGCCTGCTGACCGAAAGATTGGTGGTTTGAGTCCACCCAGAGGCACCTTGGAAGACCTGGCAAAGAATTTCTGAAAAAAAATTGGATATTGAAAACTCTGTGGAGCACAGTTCTACTCTGATACAAATGGGGTCATCAAAAGTTGGAACTGACTCTAGGATAACTGTATATAAAAAAAAAATTTTTTTTTATACATATGTAAATTATATATATAACCTAGCGCTGTCGAGTTGAATATATATAGAAGTTATATATATATTATTAATGAATATGTTCTATATATAATTAATGCATGTTATTGGTGTTGTTAGGTGTCGTCAAGTTGGTTCCAACTCATAGTAACCCTATGTACAACAGAACACAATACTGCCTGGTCCTGCATCATCCTTACAATCATTGTTATGCTTGAGCCCATTGTCGCAGCCATTGTGTCAACCCATCTCATTCAGGTCTTCCTCTTTTTCATTGACCCTTTGCTTTACCAAGCAAAATTTCCTTCTCTAGGGACTGATCCATCTAATAACATGTCCAAAATAAGAGAATATCTTCTTTAGTGAAGTGTCTATTCATATCTTTTGCCCATTTTTTAATAGGGTTATTTCTTTTTGTAGTTGAGTGTTTGCAGTATCGTGTAGATTTTAGAGATCATTCAACCACTTTTAAATGATCTTCTGCAACATTTTACTTGTCTGTGTTATTAATGATATTGTTCAATATTTTTGCAATACAAATGTGGATGTCTTCCAGCTGGCTGGCCAGGTAGCTGTCTTCCAATTTTCTTGGCGTAGATGATTGACCGCTTTCAGCATTGCATCCATTTACTGAGACATCTTAATTGGTATTCTGTCAATTCCTGGAGCCATGTTTGCCAGTGCCTTCAGTGTAGCTTAGACCTCTTCCTTCAGCACCACCAGTTCTTGATCACATGCTACCTCCTGAACACTGACTAATTCTTGCTGGTACAGTTTTTCTGTGTATTCCTTCCATCTGCTTTTGATGCTTCCTGTGTTGTTTAGTATTTTCCCCATAGAATCCTTCAATATTGCAACTCAAGGCTTGAATTTTTTCTTCAGTTCTTTTAGGTTGATATATGTTGAGCATGTTCTTCCCTTTTAGTTTTCTGTCTCCAGGTCTTTGCACATTTCATTGTAATATTTTACTTTGTCTTCTCTAGCTGCCCTTTGAAATCTTCTGTTCAATTCTTTTACTTCCTCATTTCTTCCTTTTACTTTAGCTACTCTACGTTCAAGAGCAGCTTTCAGAGCCTCTTCTGACATTCACTTTGGTCTTTTCTGTCTTTCCTGTCTTTTTAATGACCTCTTGCTTTCTTCATGAATGATGTCCTTGATGTCATTCCACAACTCATCTGGTCTTCGATCATTAGTGTTCAGTGTGTCAAATCTATTCTTGAGATAGTCTCTAAATTCAGCAACTCTATACTCAAAGTTGTTCTTTGGATCTCATGGATCTGTTCTGATTTTTTTCAGTTTCAACTTGAACTTGCATATGACCAATTGATGATCTATCCCACGGTTGGCCCCTGGCCTTGTTCTGACTACTGATATTGAGCTTTTCCATTGTCTCTTTCCACAGATGTAGTCGATTTGATTCCTATGTATTCCATCTCGTAAGTTCCACGTGTGTAGTTGCCATTTATGTTGTTGAAAAAGTTATTTGCAATCAAGAAGTCATTGGTCTTGCAAAATTCTATCAGGTGATCTCCAGCATCGTTTCTGTCACCAAGGCCATGTTTTCTATTTTACCGACCCTTTTTTTTTTCTTTTTTTCCATTTTTTGCGTTCCAATCACCTGTAATTATCACTGCATCTTGATGGCATATTTGATTGAATTCAGACTGCAGAAGCTGGTAAAAGTCTTCAATCTCTTCACCTTTGGCCTTAGTGGTTGTGTGTAAATTTGAATAATAGTCCTATTAACTGGTCTTCCTTTTAGGGATGTGGATAGTATCCTATCACTAACAATGTTGTACTTTAGAATAGATTCTGAAATGTTCTTCTTGATGATGAATGTGATGCCATTCCTCTTCAATTTGTCATTCCCGGCATAGTAGACCATATGATTTTCCAATTCATAATGGCCAATACCAGTCCATTTCAGCTCACTAATGCCTAAGATATTGACATTTATGTGTTCCGTTTAATTTTTGACAAGTTCCAATTTTCCTAGATTCATACTTCTCACACTCCACGTTCCAATTATTATTGGATTTTTGCCACTGTTTCTTCTCATTTTGAGTTGTGCCACATTACCAAATGAAGATCGTGAAAGCTTGACTCCATTCATGTCATTAAGGTTGACTCCACTTTGAGGAGGCAGCTCTTCGCCAGTCATGTTTTGAGTGCCTTCCAACCTGAGAGGCTTATCTTCCGGCACTATATCAGACAGTGTTCAACTACTCTTCATAAGGTTTTCACTGGCCAGTTTTTTTAGAAGTAGGCTGCCAGGTCCTTCTTCCTACTCTTAGTCAGGAAGCTCAGCTGAAACCTGTGCACTAAGGGTGACCTTGCTTTTATTTGAAATGCTGGTGGCAAAGGTTCCAGTATCACAGCAACACACAAGCCACCACAATACAACAAACTGACATATATTAATGAATATATTCTATATAATTATGGAATATATTGTGTATATAATTAATGACTATGTTATATATGGAAACCCTGGTGGCGTAGTGCTTAAGCGCTAAGACTGCTAACCAATAGGTTGGCAGTTTGGATACACCAGATGTTCCTTGGGAACTCTATCAGGCAGTTCTACTCTGTCCTATAGGGTCGCTATGAGTCAGAATCGACTCGACGGCAGTGGGTTTGGTTTGGTTTTTGGTTTTATGTTATATGTAGTTAATGAATAGATCATAATGAATTAGTTAGAGAAGTATAACAAAATCATTGTTGTTTGGGAGTCCAATGGAGGGAATGGTGCTTTATGACTGGGAATCTATGGAAATAAGAAATTGGATTTGATCAGGGCGTGTGGGAGTGAGTTTTTTCACTTGGTGGGCATATGGCTACATTCCAGGCACAAGAAAAAGCAATCATGCAGGCACCAAAGGATGAAGTATTTAGCATATTTGATTAATGGAGAGTTGGCCAAAGGGCACAGTGTGAGAGATGTCTGGGAGGGCTGGTCTTATAAGTAGTGGCATGTGTGGTTGGGGTTGGGGACTGTGATAATGTGCAGAGGATAATTCTCTCCATAGGCCTTAGAAATCTGAAAGCAAGGGAAACAGGACACTATGACCTTTCAGAGTCCTGAAACTTGCCTTCAAATCACTCTCCTTCCTTGTTTTTTCAGTCTTCCTGATGGCGTTTGGGTTTCTGAGCACATCTGGTGTGGATGGTTTCTCCTGTCATTCAACCTGGACATAAGTAAAAAAAAAAAAAAAAAAAACTGAAAAATAAGGTTTATTGGTCAGTTTCATTACCGTGGTTTAATTTAATCATTGTAGTAATCCTAATGCTGATAGTAATACCGCATGTGTGATCTCATTTAACCCTCCTTGCCGCTCTCTGAGGTTGGCACGCTTGTCATCCTCATTTGACACATGAGGAACTTAGACTTAAGAGTTGGGATTTGAACCAGGCATTTTTGTTCCACTCTTAACTCTAACTGTACTGCCTCCTACAACCTGTGGAGGTGGATCCTACTCTTACCATTTTGTAAATAAAGAAACTGAGGCTCAAGGATATTAAATCATTTTATTGTATTCATACGCTTTCACAAGTGGTAAAGTTAGGATTTGACCTCTGCATGTTGTGCCATGAAAGCCTTTGTTGTTTTTATGACATCATGCTATCAGCTCCTGTTGAACTGGTTTTACTACTTCAGGGCATTTTAGTTCTTCTCCCACGTTTGGGGCTTCAGTCCTAAGATAGAATCCTGGCCTTTTTATTCTCAAGGTAAGAAGAAAGGAAGGCAATTGCTGCTTACAAAATCGAGTGCCCTTATAGGCACATTATGTGCATTTCTGAATTAAGCAGAACTATTGTATAACGGAAGCCCTGGTGGTGCAGTGGTTAAGAGCTCAGGCTGCTAACCAAAAATAGGCAGTTCAAATCCATCAGCCGCTCCTTGGAAGCTCTACTCTGTACTATAGGATTGCTGTGACTCAATGGGGGAAACCCTGGTGGCATAGTGGGTAAGAGCTATGGCTGCTAACCAAAAGGCTGGCAGTTTGAATCCACCAGGCCCTCTTTGGAAACCGTATAGCGCAGTTCTACTCTATCCTATAGGGTCACTATGAGTTGGAATCGACTCGATGGCAATGGGTTTGGTTTTAGTTGGGTTGTGATTCGATGGCAGTGGGTTCTTTGGGTTATTGTATGACAGTCCTCCCAACAGAAAAACAAATGCTTGGACACCAAGACTGTTCATGTCTTCTATTGGCAAACAGAACTTTTTATTTTCAGTAGGTTATCTGCAGTAGTGATTTCCATGCACTGGAAGCAACCTCATTAAACATTCAACACACACACACGTACAGTCCCATTTCTGGAATTATGATTCATTAGGTTTGAGTCAGAATGAGTCCATGAGTCAGAATCAACACAACAGCAATTAACAACAAAAAAGGTTTGGGGTGGTGCCCAATAATCTGTTTTCTCAAAGTTTCTTGATTGAGGCAATACAGTCCATGGTGAAAACCCAGGTCTGTATACTCAGATCTCCTTGGATTGATTCCCAGCTATAAACCTTGGCAAGTTAGGTAGACTAATTAGGTAGGCTCTCTTTGCCTTAGTTTGTCATATGTACCTGTAAAGTGGTGAGTTCCACATATACTATTATTGCTATAGGCAGTCTAGTTTAGAGAATATAATAACTTAGGGAGACATTAAGAGATGAGTGAGAAAGTTCTGTGTCTGGAGTGATGTTTTGTAGTTACGCGAAAAGAAATATAACAGTATGTGAATAGACCCAGGACAATTCTGTTGTGGACCCCACTTGTATTCACTGTGCATTCTTTGGATATTATAGTAAAAAAGCATTAGTATGGACCTCATTATGTTGAATCAAGATAATTTAGATGTGGACTAAACTGAAGTTCACTCTTAAACTGTAGCACAAGTACTTAGTAATCACATTAATATTGTAATTCAGTTGCATGAGAGGAATTTGACCTAATTAAATTAAAAAAAAGAAAAAAACACCTCTTGGTCACCTTTCAGCATATGCTTGTAAACAATTACACATTGTGGCTGTGGAAGCTAAAAACAAAGATGGAGTTTCTCATGCCCAGTGCAGAAGAACGTGGGTGCTACTTGGTTTCACAAGGCAAAAAGTTTAAGATAATAAATAAACTAACTTTTAGAAAGAGTAATTAGCTTATCTCTGTAGATTTATGCATAATCCACAGTCCCTGCTGTCTGCATCCTGCATGCCAGACAAGGAGACACCTGGTTATCTGAGAGCCACTTGACAGGGGTTGACCCCCTCAAGCTTTGACATTTGTCTTCTTAAGCAAACTAATATTTCAGAGAAGAAAGGATTCTAAGGACATTTTAATGAATCTCTGAAAAACCAGCTAAAACTACTTGGACTTCTTGGACTCTCTTTGTCCCCCTATAACTACATAAGATGAATAAATCTGCCTTTGAAGAATTACAGCCAGAATGCTCCTTGGAAGCAAGGATGGCAAGACTTTTTCTCACATACTTTGGACATATTATCGAGGGTACCAGTCCCTGGAGAAGGACATTATGCTTGGTAAAGTGGAGGGTCAATGAAAAAGAAGACCCTTAGTAAGAAAGTACACAGTACTGGGGAAGCCAACACAGCCTGTACAAGGAAGGGCCACGGTAGCTCCACAGACACATCCAAACTCACTGAGGGACCGAATTGCTGGACTGAGGGCTGTGGGGATCATAGTCTCAGGGAACATCTATCTTAATTGGCATAACATAGTTTATAAAGAAAATGTTCTACATTTTACTTTGGTGAGTAGCGTCTGGGGTCTTAAAAGCCGTGAGTAGCTATCTGAGATACTCCACTGGTCTCACCCCTTTGGGAGCAAGGGAGAATGAAGAAACCTAAAGATACAAGGGAAAGATTAGCCCACAGTACTAATGGACCACATCTACCATAGCCTCCACCAGACTGAGTCTAGTACAACTAGATGGTACCTGGCTACCACCACTGACTACTCTGACAGGGATCACGATAGAGGGTCCCAGACAGAGCTGGAGAAAAATGTAAAACAAAATTCTAACTCATGAAAAAAGACCAGACTTATTGGCCTGACAGAGACTGGAGAAAACCTGAGAGTCTGGCCCCCAGACACCATTTTAACTCAGTAACGAAGTCACTCCTGAGGTTCACCTTCAGCCAAAGATTAGACAAGCCCATAAAATAAAACAAGACTGAAGGGGCACAACAGCCCAGGGACAAGGACTAGAAGGCAGAAGGGGACAGGAAAGCTGGGAATAGGGAACCTAAGTTCGAGAGTGGAGACTGTTGACATGTCGTGAGGTTGTTAATCAATGTCCTAAAACAATATGTGTACTGTTCATAATGAGAAACTAGTTTGTACTGTGAACCTTCATCTAAAATACAATTTTAAAAAAAGAAGAAGACCCTCAATGAGATGAATTGACACAGTGGCTGGAATGATGGGCTAAAACATAACGATTTCGAGAGTGGTGCAGGACCAGGCAGTGTTTCGTTCTGGGTTGTATGTAGTGTCACTATGAGTCGGAGTCAACTCTATGGCACCTAACAGCAACAACAACTATATAAACCCCAATGCTGCCACATTTCTTTGGAACATGTGGTTTAGGCTGTGTGTTCCCCAATTTGCAAATCGTTGGTCAAATAATAAATCTATAGTATTGTTTTTAATTTCGGTTCTATTCTTAGAAATTCTTTTACAATACACAGATTTTTCTAGCAGTGAATATATTTAGCAATGTGTTTATAGACTCCTAGGACCTTGGAGTTCATTAAAAAAAAAAAAAAATTAGCACCTTACAAATTGTTCATTTTTACAGATAAAGAAATTCATTATCAGAAAGGTTAAGAAGACTAGGTAAAAATCTTACAACTGGTTAGTTGCCAAATCAGGGGTAAAAAAAAAGGTAGGACTCAATTTTTTTTTTTTTCCATCAAAACTATAGTAAAATTAGTTTTTGTTACGGTAATTCCAGTAATTCAAGCAGTTCACTATGCCAGACTGGCTGGGGAACGCTGCATTGGAAAAGAAAGAAATCAGGCTTTGGAGTTTTATAGTCATCAGTTAAAAGGCCCCTCAGGTATTGAATATGTGGGTGAGGTGTATTACTTAGCTTTACTGAGCTTCAGTTTCCTCTTTTCTGTAAATGTATATATATTAAAAAAAAAATTGCCTATTACAACCTATGGGAACCCCATGTGTTTCAGAGTAAAACTCTGCTTCACAGGGTTTTCAATGGCTGTGATCTTTTGGAAGCAGATCAGCAGAACTTTCTTCTGAGGTGCCCCTGAGTGGATTGGAACTGCCAGCCTTTTGATTAGTAGCCAAGTGCCACCCAGAGACTCCTTATATTATAATATAGATTAAATAAAATTGGCTGTTGTCATTCATGGAACAAGAACTCACATTTTAAATATTTGAAAGCAACTTCCAAATTCCATGATGTGTAGTAAACCCTGTGGTTCAGATCAGTGAATCTCTTACCTAGTGAGTAAGCATGATCAACTCTGCAGATTTTCTCTTAAAGCTATAAACATCACTCTTTCTTTTTTCTTTTCCCGTCTTTCTCTTTTTTTATTATTGTAATTTAGATGGTTTACAGAACTAGCTTCTCATTAAACAATTAGTGTACACGTTGTCTTATGACATCGATTACCAACCCCATGACATGTCAGTATGCTCCCTTCTTGACCCTGGGTTCCCAATCACCAGCTTTCCTGTTCCCTTGTGCCTTCTCGTCCTTGCCCCTGGGCTGTGTGCCCCTTTAGTCTCATATAAATGTCACTATTTCTTATTTTAAAAAATGAACCTGAAAAGAAAGGCATCTGCAGCTGATGATAATGGAAAAGAAGAGGAAGAGGAAGCATCTAATAGAGTGATAGCTTTTAGCAAATAGAAAGGATACATTAAAGAGTAGAATGTGAAATTCTATGCTGCTTTAGATCCAAGATATGCCTCGTTCCACCATAGCTCTGTATGCAGAAACTAGGAAAAGTGATTTCTGAAATTGTTTCAGTAAGTGCTGTAGTCTTTGCAAGAACAACTCAAGCAAAGAAAATCAAGGTTTAGGACAAATTAAAATGTAGGTTACGTTGTGAAGATACATACAGCAAATAGCTGATTAAGACTGAATGTGGTTTTAAAGACCATAAACCTGAACCAAAATTTCCGTATTTGAAAATATAAGAATTTGCGAAGAGGGTTGAAATACATTCCGGAAAAATGTAAGACTCTATTTGAACTACTTCATGAAGTAGTTATAAGGATCACATGAGAGAAACGATATAATGCATCAGGCTCGTCGTCTAATATGTAACAGGTCCTCACCAGTAATAATAAGAATTTCTCCATTTACTCACTATAATAAAGTTGTATTGTGAGTGGCCCTTGCTATCATTTTCTTCATAAAGGATTAATCAAGTACCCCTATTGGTTTTAATTATCACTAATTCCTAAATTCCACTTTCAACTCCTGATTTTCATGGTAAAAGCAGTGTTGCATATGAAGATGTATCTTGGGTAATTAGGTTGCTAACGTCTTCTGTGTTTCACTTCAGGAAGATGTTAATCAGAATTTCTTTGGTGGTAAGTACCTCTCCTTAGTATTTTCTTGAAATTCCAAGTTACTATACGGTTGGTTGACCTACCTACTGCAAATAACATGAAGTTTCAGGACAAAAATCATCTGCGGCTAAATGAGTCATTTAGCACACTTTCATGATCTTTCAAATCAAGAATTACCAAGTTCAAGCTGGAAATAATAAAATTTTCCTTCCAAACCTGGGAAACTAAGGTAGACAGGTTAAATGATTTGCTCAAGGTCACAGTAGGAGTGCTTACTGGAGCCTAGATTTGTGACTTGGGAGCCATGTTTTGTGTCAGCTATTAGCAGAGTTCCCTGTTTAGCAGTAAAAGCTTAGTTTTTGAAAGTTTTTTTTTTTGTAAGTATGCATAAAATACCTGCATCTTATTTATGCATTTTTTTTTATAACTTTTATTAAGCTTCAAGTGAACGTTTACAAATCCAATCAGTCTGTCACATATTATTTTACATACATCTCACTCCCTACTCCCACTTGCTCTCCCCCTCTTGAGTCAGCCCTTTCAGTCTCTCCTTTCTTGACAATTTTGCCGGCTTCCCTCTCTCTCTATCCTCCCATCCCCCCTCCAGACAAGAGTTGCCAACACAATCTCAAGTGTCCACCTGATATAATTAGCTCACTCTTCATCAGCGTCTCTCTCCCACCCGCTGACCAGTCCCTTTCATGTCTGATGAGTTGTCTTCGGGGATGGTTCCTGTCCTGTGCCAACAGAAGGTCTGGGGAGCATGGCCGCCGGGATTCCTCTAGTCTCAGTCAGACCATTAAGTTTGGTCTTTTTATGAGAATTTGGGGTCTGTATCCCACTGATCTCCTGCTCCCTCAGGGGTCCTCTGCTGTGCTCCCTGTCAGGGCAGTCATCGATTGTGGCCGGGCACCAACTAGTTCTTCTGGTCTCAGGATGATGTAGGTCTCTGGTTCATGTGGCCCTTTCTGTCTCTTGGGCTCTTAGTTGTCGTGTGGCCTTGGTGTTCTTCATTCTCCTTTGATCCAGGTGGGTTGAGACCAATTGCTGCATCTTAGATGGCCGCTTGTTAGCATTTAAGACCCCAGACGCCACATTTCAAAGTGGGATGCAGAATGATTTCATAATAGAATTATTTTGCCAATTGACTTAGAAGTCCCCACAAACCATGTTCCCCAGACCCCCGCGCTTGCTCCGCTGACCTTTGAAGCATTCATTTTATCCCGGAAACTTCTTTGCTTTTGGTCCAGTCCAATTGAGCTGACCTTCCATGTATTGAGTGTTGTCTTTCCCTTCACCTAAAGCAGTTCTTATCTACTGATTAATCAATAAAAAACCCTCTCCCACCCTCCCTCCCTCCCCCCCCCCGTAACCACAAAAGTATGTGTTCTTCTCAGGTTTACTATTTCTCAAGATTTTATAATAGTGGTCTTATACAATATTTGTCCTTTTGCCTCTGACTAATTTCGCTCAGCATAATGCCTTCCTGGTTCCTCCATGTTATGAAATGTTTCATAGATTTGTCCCTGTTCTTTATCGATGCATAGTATTCCATTGTGTGAATATACATTTTTAAAAGGCCATGATCTTCTTAGCAAAACTAATTCAATTTGGCTTGATAGGAGTTATATCCCAGTGAATAAAAAATGGCCCCATGTTAATAGTCAAGGTGATATCAGCTTGTGGCATGCAGTTCAGTGGAGTGTCTCCTGTGATTGATATTAGCTCCCAACTTTCAAAGCTTCTTTATTGTTCAAGAGCTAAGTAAACAACATGTTTTAATTGTGTGATTGTCTCTTTTCATCGTCCTTAACGTTGCTTGGCATTTATATTGTGGGAAGCATATAGTTTGGAAGGGTGCTTTGGTATCTTTTGGGGTGAACAATGCTATATAAATGTTATCATAATTATTGATAATTTATAGCTGACGTTAAATTAGAGTTAGAAAAATCAGTAAGAAGTAAAAATAATTATCCTAAGAGGGGCTGGGAGGATTACCAGTCTGAAAAAGAAATAGAGAAGATTACACTAGAAAGGTGGGAGCAAGGATTGAAACCTCAGAACACTAGTATTAAATATTAATTGACTAAATGGAAAACTATGGTCTTAAAAAAGATGTAAGATATGATGAAGTGAATTTTGCATATTCATTTGCACTTTCATAGGACAAATTATACTCTGCATGTATGACGTCTGTGTATGTGTGTATGTGTACAAACCCAATTTTGAGTAATTTGGAAGGAAACTCAAGGTGATTCACTCTAACTCCCAGATGTTGCTACTGCTATTGCTGCTACTTTATTAGAACTTTTGGCATCAGAGTAGAACGGAACAAAAGGTTATCTTGTATTCTATTAAAACTTTCCAAAAGACCTCATTTCGATTCGAGAAGGATGTTGCCAAAATATATATTGTGAAAGAATTAGATATGATAATGAGTTATTTTAAAATTAGCGGTTGATACAGAACATGTCTGTATACTACTTCCCTTCCTTCGATAATCAAGCTATTTGGAAAATTGGTTTATACTATGTTCACTCATTTCCTCCTTAGTCTTCTACAATCTTCTCATTCCTCCTCCCCCCACTACTATTGTTTCTTTCAGTTTGGATTTCCACATTACTATTGGGTCGCTATGAGTCAGAATCAACCCGACAGCGATAGATTTGGGTTTTTTTTTTTTTTAATGGTTTTAAAGGCTCTGAGGTGGAATTGATTCAACAGCAACGTTTTTTTTTTTTTTTTTCTTTGTTTTGTTTTGAGGAGCCCTGGTAGTGCAGTGGTTAAGAGCTTGGTTGCTACCCAAAAGGTCAGCAGCTTGAATCCACCAGCTGCTCCTTGGAAACCCTACAGGGCAGTTCTGCTGTCTTACGGGGTTGCTATGAGTCAGAATTGACTTGACAGCAATGGGTTTGTTTTGCTTTTTTGGAAAGCCTCTGAATATTTGACTTGCTCATTCTAAGTGTCATCTCTGAAGCATCTGAAACCCTTTACCTTCTTGGAGTTCTTCATCGACTCCTGTAGCTCCTCTCCATCTTCATCACCTCTTCCTTCTCCTTCTTATTCTTTATCTGCTCCCCTAGCAATTAAGACTTGTAGTCTTGCTACTGTTCAACACTAAATTTAGAGTTCCCCAGGTTTCTATGCTGGGTCCTCTGTTCTTCTTTCTGCATCCCCCCTGCCTGCCTGGTAACCTTGACCACTTCCTTGGCTTCAGCTACCTCTTCTGTACAGGTGATTCCCATATCTCTGGCCTAGACCTTCCATCTATCCAACTGTATCCTATATTAATTCACTTGGATCTTGTCATCAAGTTCAAGATCAGGTTTATCATCTCACTCCAAACTTGTTTCTTCTCTTGAATTTCTCATTTTAGTGAGTTAAACAACATCTGTTTGATCCCCTGAGCCAGAAATCTAGAACCAATTTAGACTCCTTTCCCTTTATACAGTAATTTGCCAGTACTGAAATACATTCCAAATCTGTTCTCTCCCCTAGATTGCACCTACCTTAATTGAAGCTATTAGAATTTCTTGCCTGGATTATTCCAATAACATTCTGTTTTCCTTTCTCTAATCAACTCTCCTTTCAATGTATAGAGCAGCTAGAGGGTTTGTTTCAAAACACATATCTCATCATATTTTCCTCTTGGTTGAAGTCATGGAATGGCTCCCTGCAGCTTTCAGCATCTCGGTGCAATTCCTTGGCATAGCACATCATGCCTTTCGTGAGAAGGTCCTCAAATTTTCTGTCTTTCTACTGCATGAGCCTTTTTCTCTGGCTGTATTGGATGATTCTATAAATGGATCATGCTATGTCACACCTTTGTGATATATCATATGTTGTTCCCTTTGCCTAGATAATTCTCCCTTCTGTCCTTGACATACTGCCATTTCCTTCTTATCCTTCAACACTCACTGCAAGGGCCACCTCTAGAAAGCCTTCATTGACTTGAACTAAACCTCGGTAGTCTGATCTAGATGTTCCTCCTCTGTGCCCCGTAACCACTAGGTAGCACTCACCATACTGCTCTTGAATTGTAATTTACTGGTCTGCTTCCACCCTGGACTATAATTTTCTTGATGGCAGGGGGTCACGATTTTCTTGACTTTATATTCTCAGTGCTTAGCTAAGTAGCATTTAATAGCTGTTCGATGAAGGAATGAAGGAATGAATTAATGGGCTATTAGAAGGAATTGGAAAAAACAAGAATCACATACGAGTGAATTTTTAGTCCAGTATCAAATTTAATATCATGTGAGAGGTTATCTTTAGGGGGTAAAAAGAAGAAAGTATGTATTTTATTGAAATAGTACTAAGCTGGGAAGTAATTCTGAATCTCTAAGAAAGCATTGTTATAATGCCACAGTTGAAAAAAAAAATTCCAGTGTGACAAATCTTTGAGTATTTAGAACTCTGAGCATGTTTGGTTTTGTATAAGAAGCTATTTTAGAGTACTGACTGACTGCACTTTTCCCTGTCTATTAAGACATGTTGGCATCATGTAGCCTCAGAGGATAAACAGTAGCAAAGGTTAGAAATATTTAAAGCACTTTCTCCCTAAATATATTGAGAGGGACACAAGAACATCCAGATTGCAATTATAGACTCATAACGTTGACATGCATAATTAACGACTGACCTTGTCCAAATTACAGGATGGACTGAATGTATCAAGTATGGCAAATGGGAAAGCTTTTGCTCGGCTCAGCGAGTTATGTTTACAAATTTGAGGACATTTCTGATCTCTACGTTGAAGGGTTTATGTTTCCACATAGTTTAAGCAACGCCCTTGAAAACTCACTAGAATTTCAATAGATTTGTAGTTCTAACCCAACCAACTAATCCAAGGGAGAAAGACTTGTGATCTGCTTCCATAATGATGACAGCCAAGAAAATTCTACGAAGCAGTTTTACTCTGCCATATGAGGTCGCTATGAGTTGAAATCGACTCCACAGCATCCAGCAACATAGTTGTAAAGGTGCTACACATTTCCAATAGTGAGAAGAGACCACATGTGCAAATGCGTTGTGTGTTAGGTTAAGTTTCAGATTTAACACAGTGTACACTGGTGAAAGAGCCCTGGTGGTGCAGTGGTTAAGAGCTCTATTGCTAACCAAAAGGTCAGCAGTTCGAATCTGCCAGCTCCTTGGAAACCCTTTGGGGCAGTTCTATTCTGTCCTGTATGGTCACCATGAGTCGAATTGACTCAATGGCAACAGGTTTGGTTTGGTTTTTGGTTTATTTTGATGAAGACTTTCCATGCCTCTGGCCCCAAAGAGATCACAGAGTTGCAGATGATATTGCCCATATTGAGTAGCCTGGTGGTTGATGTGGGAAAATGCTCAATTTATGCCGAGCCACAGTCTTTTGTACCCAGGGCTTCCGTCATCCTTCCAGAAGGATTTAACATTAACAATCTCTGCACTTCTGTGTATGGTATTGTGTACACACATTGGGCTCTTCTGGTTATTGAATCAAATTTAGCATTAGCAAGTCTTTATCCTTATCCAGGGAGAGAAGTAGAGTTAGTGGCCAGGTGTTCCTGATCTGCCTCCAGCTTTTTAGTGTTCCAGAGAACCCATTTCCCTGCAGGTGCAGGAATGGGGCTCCCTTTGTCTCCATCTCTCTCTTCTATTCTGCATTGTTCTTGTGATTGAGGCTTTTAAAGTGTGGGCGCCATCTAAAAATGAATCTTGGCAGTTTCTTAATTTTAGTTTACTGCGTGGACAGGGCCTTTACAATACTAAATGGCTCTTCCTTCTGGAAAAATAAATAATTCATCAGAACCTTGCTAATAACAGGACGTCCTTTGTGTATGTAGAGGATGCCAGCAATCTGTTTACTTACCCATTTATCTTCTTAGGAAAACATTCTTAGATGTGTAATTGCTGCCTTTCAGATTCTTGATAGGTATTATCCAATTGCCCTTTGTATTTATATGCCTGGTAGTAGTGTGTCTACCTATCTTCCCATACAGTCATCAGAACTGGGTATTATTATTAATTTTCATCTTTACATATATCACACCAGGAGAAAATTATTTTACTATTACTTTAATTTGCATATCTTTGATTCCTAATGAGCTTGAAACTGTTGACACACTAATCAGCCAGTTGTATTTCATCTTTTGCAAATTGCTTGTTCATTGCTTTGCCTCTTTATCTTTTGGGATAGTCCTCTGTTTCCTGTTGTTTTATAAGGATCTCTTTTAGACCAAGTTTATCAGCCCTTTGTCTGGCATATATTACAATAAGCGTTTCTGTAATTCATCCTTTCATGCTTGGTGTTACTTGCCCTACAGCAATTTAAACAAATTATGTGGTTATATCTATCAATCTTTTTCTCTATACTTTCTGTCTTAGTCATCTAGTGCTGTCATAACAGAAGTACCACAAGGGGTTGGCTTCAACAAAGATAAATTTATTTCCTCACAGTAAAGTAGACTAAAAGTCCAAATTGAAGGTGTCAGCTCCAAGGGAAGTCTTTCCCTCTCTGTTGGCTCTGGAAGAAGGTCCTTGTCCTCAGTCTTCCCATGGTCGAGGAGCTTCTCAGGCACAGGGACCCCAGGCCCAAAGGACATGCTCTGCTTCTGGTGCTACTTTCTCGGTGGTATGAGGTCCCTTTCTCTCCGCTCACTTCTTTCTTTTATTTCTCAAGAGATTGCCTCAAGACACAATCCAGTCTTGTAGACTGAGTCCTGCCTCACTAACACAATTGCTGCCCATCCTCCCTCATTAACATCATAGAGGAAGGATTTACAACATATAGGAAAATCACACAATACCGGAAATCATGGCCCAGCCAAATTGATACACATATTTTTGGGGACATAATTCAATCCATGACACTTTCTGTCATTGAGTTAATCCCAGAAAGGTGTGTTAATAACAGGCCCATGGAAAAATCTCCTGTGAAAGGCCAGGATTCTCCAAAAAAAATAACCTTTCAATGAGTTTTTTCTCTTTTCGTACTTACCTCTCCACCAAATTATTTGAAATATGAGTGCCTAAAGTTGTAAGTCCAATGATCCAAATTTATCGTAATTGTTATGTTTGAATTACAAGAAAGCCATTAGGTGTTAGTGAAGCACTTTCCCAGGACTGGGGTTACTTAAGTGTGTGTTGGCTAGCCTGTGAATGCTTGCTTGGCCACTCCTCATAGGAGCCATGGCTACTTTAAGTTAACTCTATAAAGAAAGAGTCCTTTGGTCTTTGGGATACGCTGAAACACACACATGTACTCTAGTCCCTGCCATTGCTGTTAGAGTGAATCCTACTGATGGAACGCTATGTCTCGTCTAATCGGATGAGGTGGACCCAGCCTTCCTCCTATACCCACAATTACCTCGTGATGTCTACTTCCATCCTATTGCCATTTTTCTCACATTCTCCATCTAGTATGCAGTGATCCCTGCATGAATTGGAAAAAAAAAAAAAAAAAGAAGTTGCTGTAGAGTTGAGTCTGACTCACTGCAACCCCATGTGTGCCAGGTAGAACTGTGCTTCATAGGGTTTTCAATGATTGATTTTTCAGAAGCGATCACCAGGCCATTCTTCTAAAGTACTTCTGTATAGACTTGAACCTCCAACCTTTTGGTTAGCAGCTAAGCGCATGAACCATTTGCAACATCCAGGGACCTACCTGGAGTACAGACCACCAGATGTTTCCTTTTCTTCTGGTGCTGGACACCTTTCCCTTTTCTCACCACTCCCTCTAGGCATCCAGGTGTCAACAAAGTCTCTCTTGCACTCATATATGATGAGTTCATGTTCTCCACTGGACGAAACAAACCTGTTCATTGTTTGGTCTTTGAACTAGGATATTAGTTTTAAATTAGACTCAACCAGATATACTTGACTTTCAGGATTTTTAAAATATAGGTAATTCCCTCTAGTTTTTTCATGATTTCGTATTTTTTATATTTTAATATTTAATTCATCTCCATTTTATTTTGTAAAATGTGAGGTAGACATCTAACTCTTTTATTTCTAAGTAGCCATCATCCAACACTATTTATAGAAAAGTTCGTCATTGTGTTCTGTGATTTGAAATGCCACTTGAATCCTATACTGTATTATTACATTTTCTGGATCTGTTTATGAATGTTTTATGCCACTGATCTGACTATACTTAACATTGTTTTAAGTACTGTATTTGTATAATGTTAATATCTGAGAGGTAAAGTCACTACCATTAGTGCCAGTTTGAAAACTTTTTTGGATTTATTCTTGTATATTTAGGTAATTTGTAACCCCCCCCACCAAAAAAAAAAAAGAATGGGGTTTTCTATGAAAATAGGCTGATTATGTAGATTAACTTGAAGCGCTTACTATATCCGTCGAGGGCAGTTTTTTTTTCCATTTTTTATTCAACTTGTGTACCTCTCAGCAATTTATTACAATTATTTTTCAGTTTCTGTAAATTCTCCTTGAATGTAGGTATGAGCATTCTGTATTTGCTGATGTTATTTTAAATGGGATCTTTTCCCCATAGTACTTTTAAAGCAATTATTGTAGGTATATTAGAAATTTATTAGTATTTTCATAATAATAATTTTATAAGCAGAATTTTTATTTACCATCTAGCTGCTTCTAATGGAATTTGAGGTGAATAGGTGATTCACTTATTTATGTATTTATTTTCAGGTAAACTGTCATGTCTACAAATTGAGGATGATTTGAACTCTTCTTGTATTTATCTCATTATTTTTTACTTATTGCATGGTGAGGGCATCCAGAATGACATGCGATATTCATTGTGACAGCCAGCAACCTTGTTTTGTTCCTGACTTTAATGAGAATGCCTCTAGTATTGTTTTATGAATTTTTTTATAATGCTGCTGTTGATTTCTGAGCGTTACTGTTGATCGTGCTAAAGACTTTCTAGTTCACTGAAAGATTTTCTAAAAAAGTGACAGAATTTTATCAAGTGCATTCTTTTGTTACCTATTGTCCTTTCATTTATTAATGTATTTATTAATGTTTTTGTTTTTTCTAACATCAAACCATGCTTTTATTTGTGACATAAATACTTCTTAGATATAGTGTATTGTTCTTTTCATACAGTGCTAGATTTAATATGATTTAATAAGGAGCTCTGGCGGCACAGTGGTTAAGGACTCGGCTCCTGTTATAACCCACCAGCGGCCCCGCAGGAGAAGGATGTGGCAGTCTGCTTCTGTAAAGATTTACAGCCTTGAAAACCCTATGGGACAGTTCTACTGATCCTATTTTTTAATCTGCTATATTAACACATTTTTTTGAAATAGAAGAAAATGTTTTCTTCTTTCATGCTCTAGTTGGTTATAGTTAGAAAGGATGGCTTCACTAATATATCTTCCCTTGAATTAGGGTACGGAGAGATTTTACCAAAACAGGAGAGGTCAGCACAACTGGACTAAACCAAAAGCAAAGAAGTTTCCTGAATAAACGGAACACTTTGAAGGCCAGTGTAGCAGGGGTGGGGGTTTGGGGACCATGGTTTCAGGAGACATCTAAGTCAATTGGCATAATAAAATCTATTAAGAAAACATTCTGCATCCCACTTTGGAGAGTGGCATCTGGGGTCTTAAACGCTAGCAAGCCGCCATCTAAGATGCAAAAATTGGCCTCAACCCACCTGGAGCAAAGGAGAATGAAGAACACCAAAGACACAAGGTAATTATGAGCCCAAGGGACAGAAAGGACCACATAAACCTGAGACTACATCAGCCCGAGACCAGAAGAACTAGATAGTGCATGGCTATAACTGATGACTGCCCTGACAGGGAACACAACAGAGAACCCCTGAGGGACAAGGAGAGAAGTGGGATGCAGACTCATAAATTCTCATAAAAAGATCAGACTTAATGGTCTGACTGAGACCAGAAGGACCCCAGAGGTCATGGTCCCCAGACCTCCTGTTAGCCCAAGACAGGAACCATCCCCAAAGCCAGCTCTTCAGATAGGGATTGGACTGGACTATGGGATAGAAAATGATACTGGTGAGGAGTGAGCTTCTTGGATCAAGTAGACACATGAGACTACGTGGGCAGCTCCTGTCTGGAGGGGAGATGAGAAGGCAGAGGGGGACAGAAGCTGGCTGAATGGACACGGAAATACAGGGTGGAGAGGAGGAATGCGATGTCTTATTAGAAGAGCAACTAGGAGTATATAGCAAGGTGAATTTAAATTTTTGTATGAGAGGCTGACTTGGTTTGTAAACTTTCACTTAAAGCACAGTAAAAAAAAAAAGAAAAAAAAAAACTCTCAGTGAAATTCACACAAGATGCAAAATTCAAGAGAATAAAAATAATTTGTTAGAGACTAAATTTTTCTTAGATGAATTGGAGATATTTGCTGTTTCTCTGAATAGATATAGGAGAGTTAATTGAATAATTTCTTAGGTTTGTTAATAGCGCTTTAAATTTTTACAACAGATGTTCTTTTACAACTAGTCTTTTATCATCCTTAATAATTTGCCTACAGTTTTTTTTTTTTTTTTGGTTTCATAGTTTAAATTTGTTTATTTTAAAATTATATTAAATATCTAATATGGTAAAAGAACATATGGTAATATTTGCTCTGGCAACAGACTAAATTTGGTTAATGTCTGTGTACAAGGAAAGATGCTGACACATTTCACTAATTAGGGTTTTGGTGTTACTTTTATTCTGAGGGATAGTCATTATGGTAGCTTCTTTTTACTTCCTATGACAATTCTTCTTATATCAAATGAGGTTAGGTATCGAAGAAATTTGTATTATCTTTTATTTAGAAGAAAACATTATAATATGGAACTAAGACAATCTCATTAAAAAAAATACAAAAGAAAAAAAAACCATTTGTTAATAATACAAATGGTATACCTAAATGATTGCTTTGAGTTATTTTCTATTTATAGATATTTATTAGGCATCGCTGAAAATGAGAAAATAATGTATCTCCATTGTCTCTGGGAGAAATATTTATAATTTGTATGAAAATATATATGTATGTATCATAATTCCATGATGATTGTAATGATGGTGCATACATTAGTGAAATTTACTAATCTAAATTTGAATTTTTGCTTCCATTGAATTATTACAAGAGGTCATGAGATTGTAAAATGTGCAAATATATTAAACAGAGAAATCATGAGTAGAAGATTTTGGATGATGAGAAAATGTCCATATTAGTAATAAAATATTGGAGATCTGCATACTCATGACTTTTTTTAATTAAAAAAAAATTTTGATTTTAAATCCCATGCATATTCTTCCATTGGTTTTATTGCCATTCCTGAAGACAACTTTTGATTTCTTCCTCAAGAACTCCTAAAGTTCTTAGGTTTGGTTTTTGTCATCCACATTCATCATATTCATTCTAGTACCTTTTGCCTCTGTCTCTTTTCTTTATATCCTGGAATTGTCTCTCAAGTTGGCTTCTATATTCCTAACAGAATTTTCCCTCATGTCATTTCAGCTCCTCACTATCCTGTAATTTGAATTATAATAGAGCTGTTGCGTATTTTTTAAAACTTCCTTATGGTTCTCTATCTCTTTCATTTCCCTTTTCTCTCATCCTATTGTCTTATTCATTCAAAATACTGTGTTTTTACACAAATAACACACCTTCTACATTTATTTGCCAACTGCACTCTCCCCCTTGCAAGGTATTTTTGTAAACGCTACAAAGCCAATTTTTTATAAATGTTACTGTAAAAAAAAGAAAAAAATTAGCATCACGTGCTCTCAGAATACATTGTAAAGGAAGGGCACGGTTGGCAAACAAACGTAGAAGGCATGTGTTATTTGCGTAAAAATATGGTAGTGTTCATTAAGCATGCACTTTTTACCAGGTATTTTTCTAGACACTGATATGTAACAACGTTGTTGTTGTTGGGTGCTGTCGTGTCAGTTCTGACTCACAGTGACCCTATGTACCACAGAAGGAAACACTGCCCAGTCCTGAGCCATGCTCACAATCGTTGTTATACTTGAGCCTGTTGTTGCAGCCACTGTGTCATTCCATCTCGTTGAGGGTCTTCCTCTTTTTCTGCTGACCCTATAATTTACCAAGCATGATGTCCTTCTCCAGGGACTGATCCCTCCTGACAACATGTCCAAAGTACATAAGATGCAGTCTCACCATCCTTCCTTCTAGGAAGCACTCTGGTTGTACTTCTTCCAAGATAGATTTTTTTGTTCTTTTGGCAGTCCGTGGTATATTCAATATTCTTCGCCAGCACCACATTCCAAGGTGTCAATTCTTCACCGGTCTTCCTTATTCATTGTCCAGCTTTCACATGCATGTGATGCAACTGAAAATAACATGGCTTGGGTCAGGCGCACCTTAGTCTTCAAGGTGACGTCTTTGCATTTCAACACTTTAAAGAGGTCTTTTGCAGCAGATTTGTCCAATGTAATGCATCTTTTGATTTCTTGACAGCTGCTTCCATGGGTGTTGATTGTGAATCCAAGTAAAATGAAATCCTTAACAACTTCAATCTTTTCTCCATTTATCATGATGTTGCTTATTGGTCCAGTTGTGAGGATTTTTGTTTTCTTTATGTTGAGGTGTAATCCATACTGAAGGCAGTGGTCTTTGATTTTCATCAGTAAGTGCTTCAAGTCCTCTTTCAGCAAGCAAGGTTGTGTCATCTGCAATACACGGGTTGTTTATGAGCCTTCACCCAATCCTGATGCCCCATTCTTCTTCATACAGTCCAGCTTCTTAGATTAGTTCCTCAGCATACAGATTGAATGGGTATGGTGAAACAATACAACCCTGACTCACACCTTTCCTGACTTTACACCATTCAGTATCTCCTTGTTCTGTGCAAACAACTTCCTCTTAATCTATGTACAGGTTCATCATGAGCATAATTAAGTGTTCTGGAATTTCCATTCTTCACAGTGTTATCCATAACATTGATAACAATATAGTAATAATTATACAACAATAACTCATAATAATTAATACTTGCTGAATGCTTACTGTGTTCCAGGGACTCTTCTAGATACTTACATTAACTCATTTAATTTACCCATTTACCCTATAATGTAAATTGTATTCCCTCAGAAGCAAACGCGGAGACTAGCATTTGAGTGCAAACACGCTAAGTAGGAAGGAATCCTAGGAAGCCCCGTGGGTTTGGGAAGAGTGGAGAGCTGAGAGGGGACAGGAAGCGAAGAGGAGGAAGCCATTACAATGTATATGGCCTATGGGCTCAGTCCTATTGCAGACCTGGAGCTTAGACTAGGCCTCCAAGTTGTCTCACTCTCAGGGTGAGAAAGCTATTTATCCACAATCTCTAGTTCATTATAGTGTGGAGGCTTTCCCCTGAGTTTTTATTCCTTAGTAGTTCTGGCCAGCCTTGCGCATAGCTCAAGCATGTCCCCAGGGCTGGAGAAAGACTGTATGTAACATCTGCTACAGTTAGTGCTATGTGAGGGGAATGAAGCAGAGAGGGTAAGTAACTTACCTACATCACACAGCCAGGAAGTGGTAGAACTAGCATTTGAATTCAGGTCCTTAATCTCTATAGTATGCTACTACTACCCTTGTGCTCTAGCGCTGGAAAGACTTTAAGGCAGGGTAAGGTGATAAAAGGTGGCATTGCTGGTTCAGTGGTAGAGTCCTCACTGTCCATGTGGGCGACCTGGGTGTGATGCCCTGCATAGCCACGACCCATCTGTCATTGGTGGTTTACGTGTTGTCGTGATGCTGAACAGGTTGTCGTAGAACTTCCAGATGAAGATGGACTAGGAAAAAAGGCCCGGTGAACTACTTTTGAAATTCAGCCAATGGAAACCCTACAGACCGTAACAGTCCAATCAGTAATTGATCGTGGGGGATGGCACAGGACCAGGCAACATTTTGTTCCGTTGTGTGTTGGGTTGCTGTGAGTCAGGGATCTACTCTATGACAGCTAACAACGACAACACAGTGATAAAAGGTGACAGAAGCTGCTATCTATGCAAGGGCGGTCAGGAAAAAAGCCTCTCTGAAGAGGGGACGTTTGAACAGATTCCTGACTGGAGTGAGGAGGCTAACCTCAGGTTATCTCAGGAAAATATGGCGAATGTCTGGCATGTTTAAGGTCCGACAAGGAGACCAGGGTGGCTGGAGCAGTGAGCATAGGTGGCCAGGGTACATGTCACAGAGGGCTCAGAAGCCCTGGGTAAGATCTTTTTCCGACTTTTGCTCCTAGACCATTGACGCCTTCCGTCTTGTCACCTGTTGAGCATATCACAGTGTTTCTTAAGATGTCCTTCTAGTTCCTGTACTGGAGCATTTACAAAGGTCTTATCTTCCTCTGACTTTTCGTAATCAGGATTTTCCCCTTGTTTTGGAGTGCTTTTCAAAGGCACCGTGTGCTTTTATTTTTTCTTCTGCACTTTTGTGAAAGAGGGGCAACCTCTCCAGAGCTGGTGTGGGGGAATTGGTTCCCTGTGACTCCTTTCTTTGTGTAACCCCTTGCTTGGCCTCCACAGACTGAGAAGACAGGAGGTGGGTGAATGTACAAAGCTCCAGGCCTGGTTCCTACTTTCTGGAGGCTTTCCTTTTCTGTATCAGGACTGCTCTGCAGTGGGGCCTTTTCTCCTCCCTCTCCCATTGCAAGCCAGCCAGCTGGGGTCTATGTTCCTTTAGGAAGTAAAGGAAAATCTGTGGTAACTAGAGACTGCGTCCGAGCAGTGCTGTGCGCCAGGGCACAAACGGGAACAGTTCTGTGGCAGAGCCTTGTGAGAATTGCTTTTTTCCTGGTTTTCTCCCTACCTTTATTTGGTGCCCACCTGCTTCCCTCCCTGACTGGACTTGTGAAGCGGACATGAATGATGGCAGTGGGGTGGCAAAGACAGATTACTCTTGCGGCCTCAAAAAGCAGCAGCTCTGGAGTAGACCGGTTCTCAGCAATTACTTTTTTCCTGGCACTTCTTAAAGACGATGTTCCTATGCACAACCCCTTCCTGCGTGTCTACAGGGGCGATTGGTTCCCAATGGGCTGAGGTAACTCCACCCCTCTCTTTCCTAATCAGTAAGGCTGACCAGAATGCAAGCACTAATGACATAATTTTAGATGTAATTGTGCTCGAGTGCATATAAAATAATATTTATAAGAAGCTACTTGCAGCACACCTCATGGCTAGCTTCAGTGCCCAGTTACTCAGTTTTCAGGTTGTCAAAAATCTGTCATGTCTTAAGCTGTGTGTGTTGTGGGGAATGTGGGGTTGGGAGGCAAACAGCAGAGCAGGCCTCTCTGCGTAAATTCAGCTGAGCAAGCTTTCTCTTTTCTGGGCATGTCACAAGGTATATTTTTAATCCATCTTTAGGCATTTTTCCCAGATTCTAGAATTAGGTTTACTGTTAGTACTTGCTTTAGATATTATCTTAGTTTTCTTTTTTTTTTGGTTAGTATTCATAGGTACATAGTAGGAAATTGGAAAAGTCTGTATCAGAGACATCTACCTAGATGATAAATTATTTCACTGGGTTTTTAAAACTCATTGTATCAATTTAATACTGCCAGGTTTTTCATTTAAATTACTTTAGACTCAAAAACTATATTTAAACACCTGTTATTCTGAGGCAGTAAAACTCTGAATCAAATATTGTTTTTCTGTATTTAAACATCTTCTGTATATTAATTTATAAATATCAATAGGTAAATTTAAAAAATATATATATTCTTAGTTCACTTACATGGACTCATATCCAAACCATGGAAATATATATTACTTTAAATATTGTCTTATTGAATTTATATATTGATATATATTAACATGTAAATATATTTTACATATGCATTTTGTATTTACCAATTTGATTTGAATATGTTTAAATGCTAACCAAATTTATTTTATTTTTATGATTAAGGGGTTATTATTGTATGTATATGTATTTATATAGTCATATGATTAAATGAGGAAACCCTGGTGGCATAGTGGTTAAGAGCTATGGCTGCTAACCAAAAGGTCGGCAGTTGGAATCCACCAGGCACTCCTTGGAAACCCTATGGGGCAGTTCTATTCTGTCCTATAGAGTCGCTGTAAATCAGAATCAACTCAAGGGCAATGAGTTTGTGATTACATAAAATATTTAAATGTATTTAAATATATGTATACATGCTTACTAATTAAAAACACAAAACGCGTTACTGTCGAGTCGATTCCAGCTCATACTAACAGTATATATAATATTGAAAATACTGTTTATTGATTTTTATATTATACAGTAATTGAAACACAGATAATCAAATACTGTGATATACTTTGAGGGAATCTTATTAAAGAGGAAAAGTGATATGTAGAGAATATATAAATTTATATTTTTAAGTGCTTGAGAATGTTTTTATGAATGAGTGACACGTTAGTCCTGCCAACCAGAAGCTGATTTTCCCAAACCCTCCTGGAACAAATCTTGGGTAGCCAGTTTTGGTTTCATCAGAATTTTCTTTAGAGTGGACGGTTTGCTCATTTTATACATCCAACCAATGAACGCAGTTGCCATCAGGCTGACTCTGACTTGTGGTAACCCCGTGTATGTCAGAGTAAAACTGTGCTCTGTAGGGTTTTCAGAAGCTAATTTTTCAGACGTAGTTTACCAGGCCTTTCTTCCAAGGCTTATGTAGACAGATTTTATAAACCTGTTTCCTCATTGTATAGCTCTGCAGTGGGATATACCAGCTTTCATGAAGATCTGAGAATTTTTCTGGGAGATAAGGGCAAATGCTTCCAAGCTCCTTCTCTGTACTCTGATTTGGAATGGACTCAGGTCCAGCAATGGGGTAGGACAATGAGTTCCTGAAAGGAGGTATTCAGTAAGGGAAGAGCTATGGCGCCAGGGCCAGGAGTGAGTGGCGTAGGTAAACAGAAAAAGCTGGTAACATTGGAGACAGGGGTCACTCTGCCGAGGGCCAGATTAAAGCATGTGAGGGCCCTAAGTGCTGATAACCTGTGGTGTGTCCCTCCTCTGCTTACTCACACTTTTAAATGGAGTATGTGAGTTATATATATATATGTATATCTTTTTTTTTTTTATATCTTAGCTATCCATGACGTAACTTCTTTTTAAATTTGACTGTAATATTAGTGATTGAATGTAAAATTTAGGACATAACTCTGTAAGTAAATGCTATACAGTTAAAAAGTCACTTGATGAATTCATTGCTATGGCTGACTTATTCAAGTTTCCTTGCTTTTGTGTGACATTTGGGACTGGAGTTCCCATTGCTTGTTTACCAGGACATGCACAAGAGGATACCGTTGTGTTTGTATCATGGCAAAGAGCATTGCTGGCCCTCCTGGCTGGAGTTGCTGAATCAGTAGACATGGATGTACAACATGGTTCTCTCAGAATGGTTCAAAGACCTGTTATCTAGTAATATAACCCATCTGTGCCCAGTAACTGCTCATGTTAGATCCAGTTGCATATTGAGTGAATGTAACAACAGTTAGGCTCCACAGCCCACCCTTACCTCTTGTTTATTAGAAAGAAATAGTATACTCCAAAGAGACCTGTCGTGATAAACCAAACTCAAGCCAAACTCGTTGCTGTCGAGTTGATTTCAACTCATAGGAACCCTATAGGACAGAGCAGAACTGCCCCACAAGGTTTCCAAGGAGTGCTTGGTGGATTCGAACTGCCAACCTTTTGGTTGGCAGGTGTAGCTCTTAACTACTATGCAACCAAGGTTTCCTGTCTAGATAAAGAATTTCAATTACATGGGAAGGGGCTGTAGAGGATAGGTGTCAACAAAGGTCTTGAAGTGGTATGGGCCTCATAGTTTAAATAACCTTGTGCATGGGCACCTTCGTGACTTTCATGAACTTTATCTCTGGTTGGCACGTTCTCATACGCTAGAGCTGATATCACTTTCATTTAGTGTCCTAACAGTTCCCTTCCACTGCACTGCTCACTTTTCCTTGTGTCCTGTCTACTTCGCATCTGTGGTTCTTTGCTTTGGACAACTGGTACTCCCGTTTTGTTGATATCCTAAACACTTGCTTACCTCGCTTATTGGGTAATCCATCTGGGGAAGCCGTATAGTTCAAAGAGTAGTAGCCAGAGCAGGAAGTCTGCCCTCAGACACAGAATTGTGACACAGTCTTCCTTCGGAGACCAGAGCCTTATGCCTAGGGAAGGGCCTCAGTTAGGATAGCAAAGAATTGTTGACTCAGTATCCCAGCCCATCTAATGGGCAAACACTGAAGTGGGGACCTGCCCACTCATAAAGAACCAGAGAACAAGGGATCTGTGACTGCCACTGAAATCAGGGACTGGCCTGCCCTCTTCTGTGTTTTTGACATGAGCCCCCAGTAATGACAATGAAGAAGAAGATTGCTAACAGGGAGTTTACATTGTGTCAGATACTCTTTTAAGAGTTTACCGTGCATAAATTTTCACGGAAAGACTTTGAGAAAATATTATTATTTCTATTTAACAGATAAGGAATCTGAGGCACAGGGAAGTACATTTACTTATCCAACCTGATAATTGGTTGAGTCTGCCTCCTCAGCTTATATTCTTAACTTCAAGTCATTGCTCCTGTCTGTTCTGAACTTAGTGGCCTTCTTCTGCAGTCAGCACATACCTAAGACTAGACCAGACTGGATTATTCTGTATTCTCTCCATTCCCAGCTGTATTATAAAGCACTGTAGAGATGGCAGATGTTTAGCAGCGTGGATGCCGTGCCATGGATTGCTTTTCTCACCATGGTCTTATAACTCCTACCCAAGTGATTGAGTTATTGTTGTTGTTAAAAATTGAGTTATTGTTGTTGTTGTGCCATCAAATTGGTTCTAACTCATAGCGACCCAATGTACAACAGAACGAAACATTGCCCGGTCCTGTGCCAGCCTCATAATCACCATGCTTAAGCCCATTGTTGCAGCCACTATGTCAGTCCATCTCCTTGAGGGTCTTCCTCTTTTTCACTGACCCTCTACTTTACCAGGCATGATGTCCTTCTCCAGGGATTGATCCCTTCTGACAACATGTCCAAAGTATGTGAGATGTGGTCTTGCCATCCTTCCTTCTAAGGAACATTCTGGTTGTACTTCTTCCAAGACAGATGTGTTCGTTCTTTTGGCGGTCCATGGTATATTCAATATTCTTCTCCAGCACCAGAATTCAAAGGCATCAATTATTCTTCAATCTTCTTTATTCATTGTCCAGCTTTCACATGCATAGGAGGCATTTGAAAGCAACACGGCTTGGGTTAAGTGCACCTTAGTCTTCAAGGTGACATCTTTGCTTTTCAACACTTTAGAGAGAGGTCTTTTGCAGCTGATTTGCCCAATGCAATATGTCTTTTGATTTCTTGACTGCTGCTTCCATGGGTGTTGATTGTGGATCCAAGTAAAATGAAATCCTTGACAACTTCAGTCTTTTCCCTGCGTATCATGGTGTTGCTTATTGGTTCAGTTGTGATGATTTTTATTTTCTTTATGTTGAGGTGCAATCCATACCGAAGGCTGTGGTCTTTGATCTTCATCAGTAAGTGCTTCAAGTCCTTTTCACTTTCAGCAAGCAAGGTTGTGTCATCTGCATAATACAGGTTGTTAATGAGTCTTCTGCCAATCCTGAGGCCCGGTTCTCCTTCATATAGTCCAGCTTTTCCAATTATTTACTCAGCATACAGATTGAATAAGTATGGTGAAAGGATACAAGCCTGATGCACACCTTTCCTGACTTTAAACTACACAGTATCCCCTTGTTCTGTTTGAACAGCTGCCTCTTGATCTATGTACAGGCTCTTCATGAACACAATTAAGTGTTCTGGAATTCTCATTCTTCGAAATGTTATCCATGATTTGTTATGATCAACACAGTCAAATGCCTTTGTATAATCAATAAAACAGGTAGACATCTTTCTGGTATTCCCTGCTTTCAACCAGGATCCATCGGACATCAGCAATGATATCGCTGGTTCCATGTGCTCTTCTCATTCCAGCTTGAATTTGTGGCAATATACTGCTGGCAGTATCCTTGTTGATATAGAGCTGCAGCCACTTTTGCATGATCTTCAGCAAAATTTTGCTTGTGTGTGATATTAATGATATTGTTTGATAATTTCCAAATTCGATGGAATCACCTTTCTTGGGAATAGGCATAAATATGAATCTCTTCCAGCTGGTTGGCCAGGTAGCTATCTTCTAAATTTCTTGACATAGATGAGTGAAACATTTAACTTGGTATTCCATCAATTCCTGGAGCCTTGTTTTTTGCCAATGCTTTTAGTGCAGCCTAGACTTCTTCCTTCAGTACCATTGATTCCTGCTCACATGGTACCTCCTGAAATGGTTGAACGTTGACCAATTCTTTTGGTATAGTGACTCTGTGTATTCCTTCCATCTTCTTTTGATGCTTCCTGAGTTGTTTAATATTTTCCCCGAAGAATCCTTCAATATTGCAATTTGAAGCTTGAATTTTTTTTTTTTTTTTTTTTTCAGTTCTTTCAGCTTGAGAAATGCAGAGTGTGTTCTTCCCTTTTGTATTTCCATCTCCAGGTCTTTGCACATGTCATTGTAAAACTTTGTCTTCTTAAGCCGCCCTTTGAAATTTTCTGTTCAACTCTTTGACTTCATCATTTCTTCCTTTCACTTTAGCTACTCAGTGGTCAAGAGCAAGTTTCAGAGCCTCTTCTGACATCCATTTTGGTCTTTGGTTTCTTTCCTGTCTTTTTTTTTTTTTTAATTTTTATTGTGCTTTAAGTGAAAGTTTACAAATCAAGTCGGTCTCTCATACAAAAATTTATGCACACCTCGCTATATACTCCTAATTGCTCTTCCCCAATGAGACAGCACACTCCTTCCCTCTACTATTTTTGTGTCCATTCAGCCAGCTTATGACCCCCTCTGTTCTCTTATCTCCCCTCCAGACAGGAGATGCCAACATAGTCTCATGTGTCTACTTGATCCAAGAAGCTCATTCTTCACCAGTATCATTTTGTATCCCATAGTCCAGTCCAATCCCTGTCTGAAGAGTTGGCTTTGGGAATGGCTTCTGTCTTGGGCTAACAGAACATCTGGGGACCATAACCTCTAGGGTCCTTCTAGTCTCAGTCAGACCATTAAGCCTGGTCTCTACGAAAATTTGGGGTCTGTATCTCACTGCTCTCTTGCTCCCTCAGGGCCCCTCTGTTGCGCTCCTCTTTCCTGTCTTTTTAATGACTTATTGCTTCCTTCATGTATGATGTCCTTGATGTCATTCCACAACTCATCTGGTCTTCTGTCATTAGTGTTCAAGGCATCAAATCCATTCTTGAAATGGTCTCTAAATTCAGGTGTGATTTACTCAAGGTCATACTTTGGCTCTCGTGGACTTGTTCTAATTTTCTTCAGTTTCAACTTGGACTTGCATATGAGCAATTGCCGGTCTGTTCCGCTGTCGGTGTCTTGCCTTGTTCTGACTGATCATATTGAGCTTTTCCATGGTCTCTTCCCACAGATGTAGTCAATTTGATTTCTGTGTATTCTGTCTGGCGAAGCCTACATGTATAGTTGCTGTTTATGTTGGTGAAAAAAGGTATTTGCAATGAAGAAGTCACTGGTCTTGCAAAACCCTATCACGCGATCTCTGGCATTGTTTCTATCACCAAGATCATATTTTCCAACTACTGATCCTTCTTCTTTGTTTCCAACTTTCCCATTCCAATCTTCAGTAATTATCAATGCATCCTGGAATGTTCAATCAATTTCAGACTACAGAAGTTGACAAAATATCTTCAGTTTCTTCATATTTGGCTTTAATTGTTGGTGCAAAAATTTGGGAAAAATAGTAGTATTAACTGGTCTTCCTCATAGGCATATGGATATTATACGATCACTGACAAGGTTGTACTTCAGGATAGATCTTGAAATGTTCTTTTTGGTGATGAATACAACAGCATTCCTCTTCAAGTTGTCATTCCTGGCATACCAGACCATATGATTGTCTGATTCAGAATGGCCGATACCAGTCCATTTCAGCTCACTAATGCCTAGGATATCAGTGTTTATACATTCCATTTCATTTTTGACAACTTCCTATTTTCTTAGATTCATACTTCATGCATTCCACGTTCCGATTACTAAGGGATGTTTGCAGCTCTTCTCATTTTGAGTAGTGCTTGAGTGATTGGGGGTGGGACTGTGCAAATAAGGTAATTGTGGTCCACCAAGGGGTTTAGTCAGTTCTGCCACCCTGCTAGGCTTAAAATGAGCCATCTGAAAGGCAAGAAAAGAGAATGTCACCACTACCAAGGAAGAAGACCCAGGAGCAGAGTGTGTCTTTCAGACCTGGGATCCCTGTGCTGAGAACCTCCTAGACCCAGAAGACAGGAAGAGAGCTGTAACACTGAAGACGGTGAGAAACATTAGCAGAGAAATGGCAGCAGCAGAGGCAGCAGAACCAGGAGTCTGGCAGGAAACCTGCAGAAGATGGCACAGCACGGTGGGCTTCCTGGTCCACAGAGCGTGAAAGCTGAGTGCCTTTGGGCAGGAGGCTTGCTGGTGGAGTAGGGTGCCTCCAGACACTTGGGAGAGCTAGGTTTGCTGACCCATGGAGCAAGAGCTGAGTGCCTCCTGGATGAGGCTTCCTTGTGGAGTAGGGTGCCCAGGGGCACTTATTGGCAGAGCTGAAAGAGCTTTGTAACACTTGTCAGAGCAGGGCAGAGGCTAAGGGGCCAGAGAGAGGCATGCCTGTGGGCACAGCTGAAAAGAGGCTGTCCTGATGGAAGAACTGTATCCTGATCATTCCTCAACCTGATTTTAACCTGTTACTTCCCTCACAAACCCCATTATTATGAGTAGAGTCTGTGAGTTTTGTGTGAACATCACAAGGAATTATTTAACTCAGCAGAGAAGTTGAGAGTGCCATAGGAGGGATGGCTGGTGTCAGAACTGGTAAAAAGGGCTGGTGAGAGAAGGTATGTCTGACCTCCACCTCATAGCAATCAGCCTTGAGCTATTGATCTTGATTCTCCTTCTTTCTTCTGAAGTTAGAGGAGGTCAGATGCTTCTGCCATGTCATTTTTACAGTGGAGTAAGTCTCGGAAGGGAGAAACATAGTCTCCTGCTACTATTTGGAAGTGAGGTCCTGTGCAGCACAATCTAGGGCCTGATGGGGAGTGTTCTTTACACCCCAGGTTGTAAAGAGGGGTGTCCTGGATTGAAATGTGTGTGTGTCATACATATTTTTGTACATGATAATTGACAATCTAAGTTAAAGGTGGTACAGACTGCAGATCTTCTTCTCTCATTATTGAGTATCATGAGATTACCCTTGGAGAAGCCAACTTTGTCTGAAGGTGGAAGTCTGCAGGCTTGTGGCTGGGCACAATCTGTCTGGCTTTGACAGCATGTAGACTATATGCTTTGATGCTTTCAGAGATTCTCCAGTTGTCTTGAGCAAACATCTGCTCTTGTCATTTTCTTTTCAGTTCTTTTTCACAGCATGCACCTTGTCTGAGAGAACCCACATATTATAAAGGCTGACACGAGGTACTCTCTATTCCTGGCTACATATAAGAATGTGCATCAATCAAAGTGACTCTGAGTATCTTGTTTATTCCATTTCCTTCTCTTTCCCAAGCCCTACTATAAGCAACGAATAATTCCTTGCTTCTTTTTAAAATGATGCTTAAAATCAGTTTTTGGGTTGATTATCAGAGACACGTATTAAAGCAATCAAAATCTCCAAATAATTTTTTTTTCTCAAATAGAATTTTATTGTTTTTGAGAAAAAAATTATTTAAAAAATTTACGTATTTCCCACTCTTTTTTTCCAGGCATATATTTTAAAATGTGTTTTAAGCTAATGTGTCTTTAAGTTATATATATTCACAGCCATAAAGGAGGCAACATAAGCAGATCACCACAAAGCGTTGTCCGTATGTGGTATTTGTCAGAATAGTCAATTGTTGATAAGCAGCCTCAGAATCTCAGTAGCTTAACAATAATTAAGGTTGATTTCTTGATTAATGTCACAGTCCAATTCAGGTTAGTGAGGCTGAGGGAGGGAGGGCACTTTGTCTCATGCAGTCACTCAGGGATGGAGCTTCTTTTCAAATAATGACTTTGCTACACCCTAGGGCCTCGAGGTTTCCTTCTGGATCTTTGCATCTGGCTAGTCAATGAGGGAAGATAGAAAGCATGGGGATCTAGCAAGAAGTCCTTTACAGCCAGACTTGAAAAGGCAACATGACACTTAAGCCCACGTTTCATTGACCAAAACTCAGCCATGGCCACACATAACTGCAAGGGATCCTGGTAAATGTAGTTGCCTGGCCAGGAAGAAAAGAGAGACAGTTTGGTGAATTAGCTATCTCATATATTTCATTAAAGAGAAACTCACTCTAGTGGCTGAGTGGGCTTCCCTCTTCTAAACCTTGGGAGTAGGTCTTTAGTGGATGAAGAATCGTATCTCCAAGCAGAGTATCGTTAAGAACATCTTCACTTAATCACCTCCCATGTGTTGACACCTGTTGAAACATGTATACCCACCATGTGAATATGGTGGTTTAAACAACAGATAGTCCCCATGAAGTATTGATTGGAGAGAGAGAAGCCTGGAAGTAAGAAGACCTAAGGAGTCCCTTGATGGTGAAAATGCTTAAGTGCTTGACTACTAGCTGAAAGGTTGGCAATTTGAACCCACGCAGAAGTGCCTCAGAAGACTGGACTGGTGATGTGCTTTTGAAAACTCTATGGAGTAGTTCTACTCTGCACACATGGGGTCCCTGTGAGTTGGAATCAACTCAATGGCAATTAACAGCGACAACGAGAAGATCTGAAAGGCTATGACAAGCACCCCATGAGAGATGATGGGAGCAGTGGTGGTAGAGAGAGAACCTGGGTCAGATTCAAGAAATATGGAGGAGATGAGTCTACGTGACTTAGTAATGACTGGCTAATGGTAGGAAAAAAAAAAAAAAAAAGGTCCAGGATAGCTCCTAGAGATGACAGAGTGTTAATAATTAAAATTAATATAAGTGAAAGAGCTGATCTCTGGAGAGAAAATGTGTTTAATTTTGTGTATGTCGAGTTGGGACAGTCAGGTAGAGGTCCAGCTGGAAAAAAGATAAAAAAACATTGAGCTCAGGAGTGAGGTTAAGGGGAATAATTTAGATGTAGACTGATCATCTTGTGCCTTCTAATGGTTCATGATACCCAACCAGGCTATCAGATGTTATCAGATAACACACATACTGATTAGCTACCTACTGATCAACTTCCCATAGGATCTGCATTGTTACAACTTTGACTTGGAAATCCTGGGATTATAGAAGTCTGGACCTAGTCCAATCCTCAGAAAAGCAAGCAAACATGTAAACACATCAACAAAAAAATCCAAACAACCATAAGAACTACAGAATAAGGTAAGGATTGGGTTTGGAAAAGGATAGAGGAGCCATTGTTAGTATTTTCCTTTTGAAGATAGAGAACGGGCAGAGAAGGTGGGGAAGTATTTGACAGTGCGTTTTAACAAAGGTGCAGGGAATCCCTGTTCATACACAAAGCTTTGCTCTTAGCGAATGGTTAAATTACACTGAATCAACAGGCCTAGGAGTTCAGGGGAGTTCAAGTCTAAGTAGAGAAAGACAGAGGAAGAGAAGGAGAGGAAGCAAATATATTAGGACAATTGAATGTTCTGTGGAAGTAAATTGATGTTGATTTTATGTTGACCCTAGGAAACTATCTCTGAAGTCAACTCCTAAGATGAATTTCAAAATAAATGTTTTTGACAATGGCAACAGGACCAAGAAAGTGTTTCATCATCCCAGGGTCACAGAAGACACGTTCCTTTACATGCATGTATTGTAGTACAATTGTCAAAAGAAATCTGTTTCACTTCTTTGTAGTCTCATTATGCTCACTCTTTAAAAAGCTTAAAGGAGAAAGCAGTGCTTCAGTGATGGCTGCATTTCACAACTGTAAGACAAAGTGCAGGGTTTGAGTCTGAACTGAAAGGGTATTTGACTGTGTAGGTTGAGGATCAGACCCCAAATTATGTGCCTTTGAGTCTGATCACCATTCAAGCCAAGCTCTGAGGCTTTTGACATTGTGAAGAAATTGTGACAGATCAAAGGATAAAAAGAAAAATCACTGCAGATAAAATTTGGTTCACACACTTTAAAGGCAGGTATATCCTATATGCCATGGGGTAGAGGGCCAAGCTGTTAGTGTTGATGAGATGGAAGCTCGAGAGAGCAGAAAACATTTTGTTTTGATGACAGTGGAACGGCCAACACACTGATCTTTAATCCCTGTGTTTGCTAGAGGGAGAAAGCAAAGGAAGGCAGCAAAACAAACGCTCACAAAGCAGTTTCTCAAAAAGCCATCTATCTGTAAACTCTGAGTCTCCCCAAATTCTTCTTATAGAAGTTGATGAAAAATTGCGTTCTACCCAGTGAAAACGTTCTTTCCTTCGTTTGCTGAGGTAAAAATAAGGCAAAAATTATAAAGAACTATCTTTGTTCAGGGCACTGTTACTATAGCATATTAAACTCTGTTTAATAGAAGAGACCCATAATATGGTTTTTTCCTAATATATTTATAACCATTGAAAGTTTTACGTTTTATTGGTATATTCCTTAAAATTAGAAGTATGAAGCCTTGGGATCTTAAAGATGGCGGGAGTCTTAGAAGCCACTTAGTTCTCTCTGCATCATCCCTGTCAAAGATCAAATGATCACACAGCTACAGTTTGGGTCAAAAATCAAGAATCTTTTTTTTTTTTTTTTTAATATTCACATGCAGTGTCCTTGTCAGAAAGGTTATCTGTGATAAGGATGGTGACTGTTCTAATATCAGAGGTAAATCATGAGGATCATAAGTTCAAACTGCCAACCTTTCAGCAAGTAGTGGAACATCCTAACCATTTGCACCATCAAGAGACTCCTTATCTTCTTACTTCCAGGCTTATCTCTCTCCAATCAATTCTCAGTAGGGCTGTCTGTTGTTTAAGCCACATGTTCACATGGTGGGTACATGTGATTCAACAGGTCTCGACATGTGAGGTGATTAAGTGAAGATGTTCTTATGGTACTATGCTTGGGGATATGATCCTTCATTACTTGAAAGGAAAGGGATAGCGGGCAGGCAGGATGGGAAGAAAGAAAAGGTAATATTATGATGTATAGACAGAACTAGAAGTCCCTGGGGTGGCACGAATGGTTAAATGATCAACTACTAGCTGAAAGACTGGCAGTTCAAACCCACCCAGAGGCACTTTGGAAGACAGTCCTGGCGATCTGCTTCCAAAAATGGAAGAGTTCTACCCTGCGCAGATGGGGTTGCCATGAGTCGAATTCTACTCGATGGCGACAACAATGTAGACATAACTGCTGCTTTTACTAAGTGTGTTATAAATTAGGAGAGTTTAAAAATTATGAAAGGAGCCCTTGTGACACAATGGTTGAGTGTTCACCTGCTAACTGAAAAGTTGGTGGCTCAAACTCACCAGTTGCTCCTTGGGAGAAAGATGTGGCCGTCTGCTCTCTTAAAGATTACAGCCTTGGAAACCTTATGGGGCAGTTCTACTCTGTGTCACTAGAAGTCAGAATCAATCTGACAGCAATGGAGAAAGATTATGAATGCTACTTTAAAACTATTACATTAAAATTTAGAAAGAAAAGGAAAAAATAGAAATTGCTATAGAAATCAGTAAACACCTTGTTTTTCTTGATTGTTTTTTTTTTAAGACTCAAGATTGTTTTTTATCCTAACAGCTGCTGCTTTGAAGAAAAAAAGAAAGTTCACCCCTTCTCATGTTTCTGTTTGTAATTGCCCAGCTCCCTGGAAGTCTAGTACATTGTGTGGCCTTCTTCCAGAGGAAGCTTGCCCAGCTAAAAACGATAGTGGATCGCAGCTTCAGTCAACTTCAGCCATCACAGGGCTTCCCAATAATACACCACAGTGCTGGTGTTGTCATTGTTCACACATGTTGACTGTCACAGAATACAATCTTGTGCTTTCAAGGGAAAGGACTGAAAGAATGATAAAGTCATTTGCAACTTCCTTTATAACTCCTCGAATACAATCCATGAACCATGCCTCCCTGGTTACTGGCATTTGATTGCCGAAATCTTCCTACAGATTTAAACTATTCAGACGGACGTGTACTTTATTGACTAAACATTTGACTTTGACCACTTAATATAGTTTCAAAATGAAATCTGTGTTTTCCTTATGCTAAAAACAGTTACTTTCAAAATATGACTCTCTCTTGTAAGGACTCAATAAGGTAAAAATGAGTAATGCACACTGTAGCAATTTATTGATTGTATGCCAAAAATTGTGCAAAATGCTTTCAGTATTTTGTCTCATTTATTGATTTATTCTTCGTAATAACCTTGTGAAGAAAACAAAAACTCATTGCTGTTGAGTGGGTTCTGACTCACAGCGACCCTCTAGGGCAGAGTAGACTGCACCATAGGGTTTCTAAGGAGCGACTGGTAGATTGTAACTTCCAACGTTTTGGTTAGCAGCCGAGCTCTTAACCACTGCAGCACCAGCGCTCCTCAACCCTGTGAAGTACATATTATTATAATGCCCCCTTTATGGGCAAGAAATATGGGGCTCGTGGAAGTTAAAAAACAGCCTAAATCTACTTTCTAAGTGGTTAACCCAAGAATTGAACTCCCATCTTTTTGACTCCCAAACTCAGGTTTTTCCATCTCTCACAATTTATAGTATTGGTAACTGTTATGGATTGAATGGTGTCCCCCCAGAAGATGTGTTGAAGTCCAAACCCTTGGTAACTATGAATATGACCTTATTTAGAAATAGAGTCTTAGAGGATGTTATCAGTTAACCCTTTTGTGCTCAGTGGTACGTATGCAACCATAAACTTTTTCAGCCTCTGGGGTTTATTGGGAAGCTGCTGTACTACTGGTGTGTGCTTTTGCAAGGCAGGGGCCTTTATAATTGTTTGAGACCAAAGAAAGGATGTATACTGCAAATTTCTGTTTTTACAGGGTATTGTATGAAGTATTTGAATTTTTGGCAGGAAAAATAGAAATTTTTCAAAATTTTATTTGTTACACATATCTACCAGTAGACCCTGGTGTGGAGTCTGGTGTGTAATGAGTGGTATTTCATATGTCCCACTAAACACTTGGGTAGGCTTCTGGGAAGGAGCAAGAAAAAAATCCATATAACGTACCAAAAAATCCAGGCACGCTCAGTGATTCAGTATGCTTCGATTAAAGAAAACACGTGGTATCAAAAAATTCAAAACAGAAAATAATTGAGTCATCAAAGGGTTAAGTTAATGCAAGGTCATTCTGGAGTAGGGTGGGTCCAAATCCATTGTGACTAGTGTCCTTATAAAGAGGAGAAACACAGAGAGACACACAGAGGGAAGATGGCCACATGAAGACAACCAGAGATGGAGTTATGCTGCAGCTTCAAGCCAAGGAAAGTCAAGGGGCTACCATAAGCTGGAAGAGACAAGGAAGGATCTTCCCTGAGAGCTGTCAGAGAAAGCATGGCCTGCTGACGCCTGAATTCAGACTTCTAGCCTCCAGAACTGCGAGAAATATGTTTTTGTCATTTTAAGCCACTTACTTCGTGGTATCCTGTAACAGCAGCCTTGGAAATGAATACAATAACTCTGGAGAGTTTCTTGTTAAGACTAAAGCTTTTATTAGGTTGCATCTGCCTGTCACCTTTACTTGGCCACTTTACTTGGTCACTGGAGAGCCTACCTTGATAAGTACCTCCTCAAACCAGCAAAGGAACTCACCAGCACAGAGATAAAGCCCATCACTGAAAATTTGTGTAACTCTGATTCATCTCAGACTGTGGTATTTCTGAATCAAAGCCCCGAACCTCAGTGAATGAAACCTTTCTGCTTGTTCCAGCTTCTAAGCCTGAAATATTCAGGTTTAACACATCTGGTGTCCATAGAATGCAATTTTTTTTTCTTTACCCCTTAATACAAAGCAGACTTAGCCTTCCTTCTAGAAATTTGAGCCAACAGCAAAAATTCACTACAATTATGAAAGGGATTATCGTTCAAATCAAGGGATCCACTCAACTATAGGAACCCTGGAGGTGCAACGGTTAAGCTCTGGGTTGCTAACAGAAACGTCTGTGGTTTGAACCCACCGTAGCCGCTCCGTGGGAGAAGAGACCTGTTGATTGGCTCCTGTAAGACCATAGCCTGGGAAACCCAGTGGGACAGTCCTTCTCTGTCATTTGCAACACTGTGAGTGAGAATCAACTCGATGGCACACAACAACAACACTCCATTCTTATGAAAGAGTTATTTCAAAAAGAGGAAAATAGAGAATCTTGAATTTATGTTTTAGCGTAGTATCTGATTAAATGGATTTTTTTCCATAAAATTATGCAGATACTAATCAAAAGAACAGGTCATGTAAACTCCATTATTATTATTTTGGTTAAATAAGCAATTGCTTTATAATTGTTTAGAAATATGTCAACTGGTAACATGTAATATGTATTTTAAAATACTAGATAACTCAATCTGTTGAAGTGGAAAAAAGGCTACATTAAAGTTATAAGGTACAAGTTCTAAAAATTGGATGTGGAGAAAGCATGGTTAGTGACCTGCTACTTTTTTTTTTTATAATTGTTTCTTTTGGGGGAAGCTTGTGAATAGCAGTATGTCTCAGCCAAGTTTGACAGGCTCCCCCTGCATGGAGGGCCAGGATGGCTGTGTCTGCTGTCACTGCGTCATTTGTGTCCCTGGATTGCTCACATGTGTGGTTATGTGCAGACCCAGCAGGCTTCTGCTTTGCCCTCCATCCTACCAAGCCTGGAGGGCTCAGTCAGTCACACCAATGCTTCGGTTTCTGGCACTCAAGAATCCTTCATGTCCCTGATTCTGTCCTGCCAGTTCATCCATCTGTGATCAGCTTCGCTGTTTTTCTATCCCTTTGGTGCCCAAGATTGCCAGAGAGTCACGGGGTTTCATGACTCCACCACTGAACATTCGTGCCCTCCGTTCTCCCTGTAGTGGTTAACTTCTCATAGATGTCCAAGTGTATTCTCACAGAGGTGGTCCCAAATCTTTCCCATCATTTCTTGCGCTTCCCACTTCCTGCACTTTCCTGCATGTCCCAACTAATTTTACTTCCTGCTTCTTTAGGGAAATTGTTAAGGTTCTCTGAGGTCATCCCTCCTTTATTTACTTTTCTCCACTTTAAAATTTTTAAGAAATTACTGTCTTCTCCCAGCTCCCCTTGACATGTTTTTTAATCCTTGTTGTTAGAAGAGCTCATTGGCCTCTTTTTAAGAATAACCCCTCCATTCATGCCCTGGAGCTTTCCTCATCTCTCTTATGTTTTCCTTTTTCAGTCTCTATTTCTTCACTGTCCCCCTCTTCACTCACACTTTATTTTCTGTCTATAAATGTTCTCAAATATTTTCTGTCTGCAATAAGAGTAGAGTGATCCTTGGAGACATCCTCAGGAAGAATGCACGTTCTTGGCTTTTGAAGTTTCTGGGCACAGGCACAGTGGCATTGAGGTATAGTAGAAGTTTTGCACAAAGAAGGGTATGTGAGAGGAGGGTGGAGCTCAGACCCAACATTCCAGAAGGGCATTTGGAAGGATTCCTGGAACGATAGACACGATGCACCATGAAGTCATATTGTGTAGCGGCACTCATGCTTTGTGACTCTAGGAGTGACATAGGCGACCCAGAGGAGAGAAGTAGAAAAACAGTACATATAACAAGCCCAACTGATCCCTTTCTAAATTTCAGTGCATTTTCTGTAGAGAAATAGCTGTCAGATACCCTTCTCTGGCTAACTACTTCACAAATCCAGATAGTTATGGAAAATGTTTCTGTCAACATGATTTTTAAATTAGGTCAATTAGACTGAAAACTCAGGAGTCCAAAACTCTTACGATCTGTATGGAAAATAAAATAAAACGAACAAAAACTATTTTGAAAAAGATGCCAGGCCAGCCTTTTAGAAAGGAAAAGTCAATGTATTTCTTCAATATACATGCCTAAGTTTAAAGGTCTTTTAATCCAAATCAATAGCATCAAGTAGCTTATTATTAAACACCAGGTATAAAAAAAAAAAAAATTTTTTTTTTTTTATGTGTCTAGCTACTCTAGAGGATACAGATATATTTAGGACAATGTGCCTAGCCATAGTCTAAAATCTGTTTTAGGTAAAAGAATTTATATATGTGGAAAAATTAGAGAACAGAGTTGAATTATAACCAGCTGTGAGACTGTATGCAAGTTAATAGCCTCTAGTGTGGTCAAAAAAGAGAAAGTCAGTATAGGCTGGAATTACCCATAAAGGAAATGGAAAAGGAAAGTCATGGAAGGGGCCAAGAGAATATTAGAAAAGGAACCAGGATACCTTGACCTGAGAAAACAAAATTTTAGCAGTAGGAGTGTAATGGTTAAGGTTATGTGTCGACTTGGCTGGACCATGTTTCTCAGTGATTTGGCAGTTATCATGTAATATGGCAGTTATATAATGATGTAGTCACCTCCATGATGAGGTCTGATATAATGTAATCATCTCCATGATGAGATCTACTATGAGTAGCCAATCAGTTGAAAGGGAGTTTCCTTGGGAATATGGCCTGCATTCAAGATATATGGAATTTCTGGCAAAGCTCGAGAGCTTTTGCTCTACTCTGGATCCTGCATTATTAGGCTTGTGGTCATCTGACCTCTGGTTTTTGGGACTTGAGCCAGCAGCCTGCCATCTGACCTGCTGTTCTTGGGTTCATCAGCTCCTGCAGCTATGTGAGTCAGGATTAGCCTTCAACCTGATACCTGACCCACAGACTTGGGACTTTCCAACTTCTTCAACCGCATGAGCCATTTCCTTGGTATAAGTCTCTCTCTCTCTCTCTCTCTCAGTGTATATATACACATGCTTCTCTTGAGAGCCCAACCTAAGACAGGGAGTATAGCTAGAAACCTGGCATAGCTAAAGTTGAATATTGGTATCGGGGAGATAAACCAAGGATGGAGACAAACAAGTGCATAAAAAAAGGAGAATTATTTCTTCCATGGAATTACCTCCTATGACCTTCTTCCTTTAGGCTCCTATATTCTTCTGGGAAGAGTCCTTGGGTGGTGCGGACTGAAAAGTTAAAGATTGGAGTCCACCCAGAGGTTCCTTGGAAGAAAAGCCTGGTGGTTGTATGGAGCACAGTTCTTCTCTGGCACACACGGAGCCACCATGAGTCAGTATTAACTCCATAGCAACTGGTTTACTCTTCTGTGCAAATCTTTAATACATTTCACAGTAGAATTTCATGATCAAAATCATGGACTCTGGAGCTAGGCTATCTGGGATCAAAGCCTGATTACACCACTGGTGAGTGACTTAGAACAAACTATTCAAATTTTCTGTCCCTTAATTTTGTCATGTGTAAAATAGAGATCATAGGGAGATACCTGATAGAGCTATCGTGAAAATTCAGTGACTTAAAATATGTAAAATGCTGAGCACAGTGTGTGGCCATAATAAGCACTCTACATTTATACTCTTGTTATTGAATTACCTTTTGCTAGATCTGAGCTCCACATGGGCAGGGGCTGTCTCTAAACTCTTGAGACCTACTGCCTAATGTATACCTAGAGCATAATACCAAACCCGTTGCCTTGGAGTCGATTCCAACTCATAGCTACCCTATAGGCCAGAGTAGAACTGCCCCATATGGTTTCCAAGGAGCACTTGGGGCACTTGAACTGCCAACCTTTCAGCTAGCAGCTGAGCTCTTAACCATTACACCACCAGGGTTTCCACGTAGAGCGTAAGAGAAACTAAAGCAATGTTTGATGAAGGAAAGGAAGACCACATAAATGAAGCATTCCACGATACCATGACTCCCTCTCACAAATACCTCATAGCAGGGGCACAATTTGCTTTCACTGTACACCCTGTATGGGTACTCATTTTTTTGCCAGTTTGTGTATGTCTCTGGCTCCTCTTTGAAATTCTGAAAGTGAGTGTAGGGATTTTGACTCTTTTTATTTATTTATTTTAATTTCTATCACATAATAATAGTCAAAACATGTCTGTGGAGGTGAAAGTTAATCTGTCTTTGCTGATTGCAGTGAGCCAGTGTAGGTTCCTGAGGAAGGGACGGTCATGACATTAAAGTGCTTTGGGAAGATTAATCTAGTGCTTGTGTAGAAAATGGATCGCCATGAAGAGACTGGTGATAGGGCTGCCAGGTAGGCATGAGGTACAGGGGTGAGGCCTTCAGTAAGCATCGTAGCCACTTTTGCAGTAGACATGGTAGGTATCAGGCATGGAATAAGTGTATTGAATAACAGGGCCACTGGAAATAAAAAGATGGGAAGAATGCACAGAATGCTTTATTAAAACCCGACTTAGGTGCTTATACTCTGCAGCAGTTACTATTTCAAGGTCACTTTTTTCTTAAATATGGAGTTTGAATAAAGATAAAAGACCCTGCACGCAGAGAGAGAATTTTGGCCTGCTTCGTGAATTGTTCCAAATCTGATAGGTGGTTTCTCTCAGGTTCACGTGGATATTGAAACAAAAAATTACAAAAAACACTCCGATGTTACATGCAAGCATCTATCTCCTGCTAAGTATACTGTCAGTGACACTAAAATTAATATTAACCCTTGTAATTATGTGTTCTCTCCTCCTTTCTTGAAATACTGGCACTTTTGTCTATAGTTCATTTCCTAGTGAAATACTTAACGATTACTTGGGCCTTCTTTTCTTGCATTAGGCTTTAACAAACCAGACAACCTGTAAAATAATAAATGGTTTGATATGAATATAGTGAAAATCCCTAATAGAAACAGTCCCTTGGTTTCTTAATTTTCAGCCTTTTCTGAGTAAATATGCCAAGGTGTTTAGTTTTCTTTTATTTTTCTCCCTAGTGAATCATTTTAACTTACAGCTTGAGCTTTGAAACATTTTGAGTCTCTCCAATGTTTCCAGATAGTGAACTTCTTAAAAGTTCTGCGCTTTTCATTGCTACAGTTCCAAATAACACATTCATGACCAAATATTACCTTAACATTAACATATAATGCATATGTTTGTTTAGGTTGTGTACAACTATACGTATACGTACGTAGATAGGCTTGTCAACCCTTATATTCATGTATATTCACTCTATAAAGATTTCAGAAACACAAATTTGGATGGAGAAGTATATGTGTAAATAGTGGCTGACCACAGTTAGTTTTCAATATACAGCAGTAATAAAAACAACAATCACCACAATTGTGTTGATGGTTATGATGATCAAACCTGCATATGGGACGTTTCTGGATCAGTAAGGAGACTGGTAACCTGACTTTCACGTGGTGTCTGACAATGTTAGGAATGCATTTATAAAGAACAGCTCAGCCTCTCCGGGTAGTTCTTATAGCAATATGAGAAGACTGGAGGTTATGGCCTCAGGGATACTAGTCTGGATTGGAAGTATAGATACCCAATAAGACACCCACAGAGCCAGAAGAGGTCCGATCCTTGTTAGGTCTGAGCAAGTGTCCATGAGTTTTTGGGAAAGCACAGTGGCTGTGGTGGTAGGGTTAACAGAGCACTGCCCATGGCTTTGGTAATAGCCAACGTAGGAAATAGGTGCTTGTTTGCACTGTGCTCAGAGGATTTTTTTCCTGCCTTATTGTGCTAACACAACTTGACCTGGCTTAGATGAGAGTGTCTAGTTGGAAAATTAACTCTTCTTTCTTGGACTCTGATCTACAGCTTTCTCCTTGACATATTCACTTGGATGTACAGTTGGCGTTTCAAATTCAACTTGTGCAAAAAAACTCTTGATGCCTCAAACAAAAACTCTGATTCTGTCTCAAGAGTCCCCACTTCAGTGAATTGTATCACAGGTACCCTTTGATCCAGCTGAATACTGGGACTCACCTTTGATTGTGCCTTCCTTTCACCCCTCTTTCGGTATCCAATCCATCAGAAAATCCTTTCAATCCAATACCATATCCTTTCATGTGTTTTCATTTATACGTATTTTCATTATTATTGGGTAACTCACCTTTACCTCTTAACTATGTTATTGAAGTATCCCTGTAACTAGTCTTCCTGCTTTAATTCATTTTCTACAAGGCATTCGATGTAATGTTCTTAAAACTAGATCACGCCTGATTGAAACTCTTCAATGGCTTGTGCTGTACTTAGGGAAAACTCTGAAGTTGACCCTTGCTGACACGGCCTTATTCTGACTCCCGCTTTGTCTCATTCTTCCATTCCCACTCTCTACTCTGCTTCAGCCACAAAGATCTTCTTTTTGTTCCTTGAACATGCCAAACTTATTTCTAAACGCAGAACCCTTTGCACCTGCTCTTTTCTCTGTTCTGCCTAGAATTGTCTTCCCTTGATTTGTCACATGGCTCCATTTCATCCTTCAGGTCCTCACCACTTAACCGTTCCATTGCTGATAACAGAAGCCACTGCCATTGTTTGCAGAAAAGAATTTAACACGAGGAATTGGTGCTTACAATCTTTTGTAAAGACTTGGGGATGGTTCCAGATTGAGGCTTCAAGAACGACTCTCCAAATTCACCCCAAAATGGGCCTGCCAGGTCTGTCTCATCAGGAAGCTAGGGAATCAGGAGACCAGCACCCAATGTCTGGCTTCAGGGTCACACCACCGTGACCATAATCAGAGGGCCAAGAAATGAGGCAGAACCATTGACTGCAAAAACATAGCATTTTATTTGCTTTCTGGCAGACTTCTTCCCTAGTAATGTGGTTGCCTCCCTTGTTGCTGCTTCCTCTTCTCTCAATTCAAGTCTGAATTGATGCTTCACATGAGTGTATCTCATTGGCAGAGTCTAAATCTGAAACCCTAGCTGGAAAGGAAGATGAAAAGCATAGTTTTTAGCTGTCCAATCTACACATGATGAGGCTTGAATCAGATGTTGAGTGACTCAATTTATCACATTTGCCAGAAGGCTCCCCCTGACTCCTCCCATGAAATCCTGTCATATTTTTAACTTTTTTACTTCCATAACAGCGTTTATTATAATCTATACTTAACTTTATTTATTTATTTAGATTTACATATTATCAGCCTCTCATCCCCAACTATAAGCTCTATGAGGCAGGGACTTCTCCCCATTTGTAAGGGATTTGACATGTGTAAATGCTAGCAGAAATATATGGCTGAATTCAATAAATGCATGAATAGAGCTTACCCACAATTTCCCTGCCCCACACCCACTCAAGGACTCTCACTGGTCTTTGACAAGGCTCCAATATGGTTGTTGTTGTTAGTTGCCGATAAGTCAGCTCCAACTCATTGTGAACCCATGTACAACAGAACGAAATGTTGCCTGGTCCTGCACTATCTTCACAATCATTGGTATTCACGAGTCGGTTGTTGTAGCCACAGTGTGTTTTGAGTGCCTTCCAATGTTGTAGCCACGGTGTGTTTTGAGTGCCTTCCAACGTTGTAGCTACGGTGTGTTTTGAGTGCCTTCCAACCTAGGAGGCTCATCTTCCAGCATCAGATCAGATAGTATTTTGTCCCTTTTGGTTCAAACGACCATATTTATTGCTCAAATAAAGACACTTTTGAGAGAGAAATGGGTAGATTATTGTCATGGATTGAATTATGTTCCCCCAAAATATGTGTCAACTTGGTTAGGCCATGATTCCCAGCACTGTGTGATTTTCCCGTGTGTTATAAATCATAATCTTTGCCTGTGGTTAAAGAAAATTAGGGTGGGATATAACACCCTTGCTCAGGTCACATCCCTGATCCAATGTAAAGGGAGTTTCCCTGGGGTGTGGCCTGCACCACCTTTTATCTTTACAAGAGATAAAAGGAAAGGGAAGCAAGCAGAGAGTTGGGAACCTCATACCACCAAGAAAGCAGCACTGGGAGCAGAGCGTGTCCTTTGGACCTGAGGTTTCCTATGCTGAGATGCTCCCAGACCAAGGGAAAACTGATGACAAGGACCTTCCTTCAGAGCCGACAGAGAGAGAAAGCCTTCCCCTAGAGTCACCGCCCTGAATTCTCCTTCTAGCCTATCAGACTGTGGGAGAATAAATTACTCTTTTTTAAAGCCATCCACTTGTGGTATTTCTGTAATAGCAGCAGTAGATGGCTAAGATAATTATTAATAATTAAGCTGAAATAACAGGCATAGCAGGGGATTCTCCAAGACTAACTAGGATTAATAGCCATCCTACATATTATGACTGCTATTCCCTGATAGATACATCTTCTTTTATTCCCTGATACATCTTCTTAGGATAGTCAAGAGCAACCTTACAGGGATCCAGATGTCTTTACTCTGGATTACTGTTTTTATTTCTGTAATTTTCCAAATGTTTGGTCAAGGACTTTGGTTACCTGGACTGTAAAAGCAATTTTCTACTTCTTGTGGAGTTCCTAAGACTAAACGATTTCTCACAAATCCTTACTATCTGGACTATTTGGACTGGAGTCTAGACCTTGTACTAATAAAAATCAGAAGCAGTGTTATAGTCTAAGGTTTTCCAGCACCATTCTAAACAAACTACTCTGCAATCATTGAAAAAGTGTATTAGACACACAGATTTTTTTTTTTTTTTTAACCTCCTTCCCGAAGATACTGATGTCCTAGGTGGACTTCAAGAATCTATTCCTTGTAAAACCACCAGGTGACTCTGACACATAGCCAGATTTGAGAACCATGGTACTAGAAGTCTCTGAGGTCACTTCCACATTGAACAGTCTATGGTACAAGAAGCTAGTAAGTTTCTTGTTTTGGTTGTTGGATGTTGTCAAACGAATCCCGACTCATAGCAACCCCATATGACAGAATAGAACTGCCACATAGGATTTTCTAGGCTGGGATCCTTATGGGACCAAATTGCCACATCTTTCTCCCATAGGGTGGCTGGTTGGGTTCAAACTGCCAATGTTTCGGTTAGTAGCTGAGCACTTAACCATTGCTCCACCAGAGCTCCTAATGAGTATCTTACACATATACAATCATTGACCTTAATTAAGATGGAAGCTGTCAATGGGCCAACAGTGTGAACTGACAGGCCACTGTACCCCCAGGTCTGCATTCCAGGTGTTTACAACACAAGGTGGCCCACCCCCCCCCGCCCCACATCCTGGACCTGCAGCTGGAATCCACTGTGATGAACCTGCTTCCCCAAATAGCTGACTCATTTTATTGCTTTCTGTTTCTCTTACTGTATGCCGAAACGTTTGCAAAGAAGAATCGACCACACTGCCCCGTGTGTTGTAAGTGCTTGGTTATATGTAAATGTTTATTACAGGGAGAGAGGAGGGAGGGAAGGAAGGTAAAGAAGCAAAGAATCAAGTCAAGAGATAATGTGGGAAATATAGTCAGGAGACCAATTTGCTTTCCTTAGATCGGGATGTAATTTTGATTTAGGAACACAAACCCTTAAAGTCTCCTGGGAAGAGGGCAGTATTACGTCTTCCATGTTTTGGAGGACTGGTTGAAAAGTGAAATTCTGTGGGGCTGATGTTTATGCATCTGATGACTAAGATAACTGCTTTTTAGAGTGAACATAATGCAAAGCTAAATGTAATTGATGTTTTTGGTTCATCAAATGATGTAACAGGTTGATTTGAGAATGGCCTTGGGTAAGGTGAACTCAATCTGGACTGAAGTACTAGAGACTCCTCAACCACCCTCATCAAATTATGTAATTTACTTCATTCAGCTTTTTAAACTCTTAAGATGTGGATTGTAATATTTTTTAATGCATGGGAAATCTCTAGGAAATATTCTAAAATGAGATTTCAGAAGGATTACTTGGCATTCTCTCAGAAACACTGTCTTACAAATCAATCATTAACAGCTAGATTATAGAGGCATGCTGTATTCAATTCTGTTATAGCCTCCAGACTTATTTTTATTAAATTGAATTCTTGATTTCCTTTAGGTCCAACATGGTTTCTTTCAGATACTGGTACATGAAACAGCTTTTTAATGTTTATTAGTGACCTAGAAGTTGTGAAATCCCAGTTGTTGCCTCTGTTCTATACCACCAAACCTCCCACGTAATAGAATCATTGTGTAAAGTTAACCGGTTTCCATGGAGTTGATTCAGTGTAAAGTTAAGTGGATAATTAAAATAATCTATTACCCTTCTGAACAACGTGAGCTGTGGTTCTGATTTTCTTTCTCATGGCATCCTCACACCAGGTCAGCTAACATCCTCCCTCTCCTCCTACAGCTGTTTACTTACTCTGAAAAGATGTTATGGTGCCTGGAAAAAAAAATCTGTTTATCTATGAATCTGGACCTTGTGTCTCTGAGAAACTTACTTTCCATCATGCTGCTTTGAGCCAATATTTATTATTGTCCCAAAGATGTTCATTGCAACTAGAGTGATGTGGCTCAGGCAAGCAAGCCCCTCGTGGGCTCAGGGCATTTCTGGAGCACGCTGGCTCTTTATCTGGTGCCTGGAAGTAGTTGTTTGACACACACCAAAGGGAGAACCTCATTAGACACGGAAAATGGCACCGTGGAGCCTGCAGAAAACTTCAGCTTGCTTCAAGAGTGGAAAAAAAGCAAAGATGCAGAAACATCAAAGTCAAATTCAAAATGTAATAGAAAAATGAAAGAGGAAATAGAAGAGGACGAAGGTGATAAAAAGAAATGCATGAACTGCTTTTTTATTTGACAGTCTTATCAGACTCCTAGGGGGTGTGTTTTGTCTATCAGAGTCCAGAGTCCTCAGGCACCTAATGAAAATATCATGGGATTTTCGAAATGCTTTGCATTTTGCCTTCTTGCAAGTGAGGGGGATTTTCTTATATTTGGCATCAAGTCCGGTGAATACAAATAGCCCTGCAGAGTTCTTATAAGCTTATTTTTATTGAATTCAAGCTTCATCAATGCAGTGCCGTTACAATTGAGGGAAAGTATGGGAACTGGCTCAACCGTGAGTTTTGAGAGCATTGTTGAATCTTTAAATCTACCGTCATCCCATCATTAGACTTGTCTCCCAGTGTAGTTGGATGGTCAGCATGTTTTACAGATGAACCCATTAATTCACTGGGAAGTGAAGTGATGAGTGCTGCCTGGCAGTCAGGTTTAGGATTAGGATTAGCTGAAAGCTCCGTGGGTTCCAGTGATTGCTAAACATTGAGGACAGCAACCCTCATTATAACACCAGACCTTCAGAAATCATCTACCAACTTCTTCCACCGCATTCCAAAGAAAGTTCATTTACCTTCACAGAGAAAGTGCCTTTTAAGATTTTCAAGACCAGCTTGCTAGGTATACACATGGGTATGTGTTTCTCCCCAGAAGCTTCAGTTATAATTTAGGCAGAATTCTTATTTAAATATAAATGTCACTTTATGTAATTATATATGTATTAGTTATACATATGTAATTAATAATTCAGTAAGTATTTATACGGCCTGCTAATAATGTCTAGGCATTACTATAGACTCTATTGGGGTTATGTAACTTTGCAAATCATGGAATGTACCCACATCAATTGATAAATTCATTTTTTTATTGCTTCATTCATTCATTTGTTCATTGACGGCAGTCAATAAATGTTAAATTAATGGAAAAATAGGTTGACAGGAGAAACTTGGTGATGTTGGTAACGAAGACAGGTGTTAATACTCGGAGAAGTCGGGGTCATTTAAGGTACAGGAAATAACAGGATACCCTCCCTCCCAAATAAATCACAGAGACGTAATTGTTTAGGATATGTTTTGTTGTTGTTAGTTGTCGAGCTGCTCCAACTCCTGGCAGTACCGCGTATAAAGCCACAAAACATTGCCTGGCTGTGTATCATCTTCATAATTTTTGGTATGTTTAATTGTTGTGGCCACTGCATCAATCCATCTAATTGAGAATTTTCCTCATTTTCGTGGGCCCTCCACTTTACTAAATATGATGCCATTCTCTACCGATTGGTCCCTGCCAATGATGTGTCCAAAGTTAGTGAATCGAAGTCTCCGACAATATTCTGTTATCTATGGAGTTTTTGTTGGCTAATTTTTGGAAGGAAACCCTGGTGGCATAGTGGTTAAATACTATGGATACTAACCAAAAGCTTGGCAGTTTGAATCCACCAGGCGCTAGTCTGTCCTATACAGTTGCTATGGGTTGGAATCACCTCGATGGCAATGGGTAGTTTTTGGAAGTAGACTGCCAGGCCTTTCTTCTTAGTCTGGAAGTTCTGCTGAAACTTGTCCACCGTGGGTGACTCTGCTGTGATTGGCTGGTGGCATAATTTCCAGCATCATAGTAACATGCAAGCCATGACAGAGGAGTGTTGGAGTATGTATTTAACAAGTAGCACACACACACTCTGATATTCCTGGAGTGTTCCGTGATATGAATGCAACTGGAAAATAATTATAAGTCAAGTATTTATAAAACTAATTACATTAAGAAAGATTAGTAGTATCCCTTTCCTTAATTCTCCTCTAATTCTATGATTTGCTCATTTATTTCGCTTTAAATGAGGGAAATATAACAATTTTGTTATATTCCAATCTTTCTTCCACACCCCTCTGAATACAGTTCACAAAGAGCAATGCACTGTGTACACTTACAAAAAATTCCTCTTCCATTTACTATAGGAGAAAAACAACTCTTAGGATTAATTGTGAGGGTTTCACAGGAGTATTGCCGAATTAAAGATGACCAGAGAAATGCTGGCCTCGGAGGCTCTTCACTTTGACAGCCTGGATACTGAGCATGTTTGAGAAGTAGTTCTCAGGGGTTGTTCTGGAATCTATTTCATTAGTATAAACCTCTGGAATTTAGCTCAGATAATACCGTTCACAAAGGGCTAGCTTGCTTCCATGAATAGCAAACATAGACTGCATGTGCTTGCCTTGTTTCTCACCTTTTCAGTAGTTATTTTTTTACTAATGTGAACGAACTGTTTATGGAAATTTGCTCCAAGGTGCAGACTGGTGAACTTGGGAATCCAGGCATTGCAGCCTTGAGTATAATTTCCTCCTGAAGGTTGGCTAAGAGCACTTTTGAAGAGATGTGAGCAGCACTTCAGCCCCACTTGTATTATTTTCAGCAAACACTATTTTTAATGCCTTTTTGTCCTTCCCTTGTTAAAGCTTCACACTAGTCACTGCTGATTGATGCTTGAAAGAGAGGGGGATTATGGGAAGAGGAGTGTTGCATACTAATTCCTTTAAATTTGGGGATGGGGAGAAATGCAGACAGATGTGAGTAAATGTTATAAAAATTACGAAAAAAATAATAATAACCCACAGAGAGGAGATGCACTAATGTGTTGTTATTCAGGCCATATAAGCACTTTCTTTTACTTTCACTTCCTCGGTGGAAACTCCTTAATTCTAAAAGACTATATTCACTAGTCATAATCCATTGTGCTCGAGTCGATTCTGACTGATAGCGACCCTGTGGGTCAGAATAGACTTGATGGCAATGGGTTTGGTTTTGGGGTTTATATTCACTAGCAGAGCCCCGGGGTGGTGCAAATTTGTTATTATTGACTGTGAACCTAAAGGTTGGTGGTTCAAACCTACCCAGTGGTTGCTCTGAAGAAAGGTCTGGCCTGCTTCTGGAAGGTCAGAACCTTGAAAGCCCTGTGGAGCACAGTTTACTCTACGCACATGGGGTTGCCATGAATCGGAATCAACTCAAAGGCAACTGGTTTTTTTTTTTTGGTTCTATTTACTAACTTGAAGCCCTGATGGAGCAGTGGTTAAGAGCTCAGCTGCTAACCAAAAGGTTGGCAGTTTGAATCCATCAGCTGCTTCCTGGAGACTCTATGGGACAATTCTACTCACTCCTATAGCGTCACTATGAGTCGGAATTGACTTGACGACAACAGGTTTGGTTTTTGGTTTTATTTACTAACTTATCTACATAAGCTCCCGTCTTCACCTCTTTTTCTCCAGGCCTCTTTTTCCCCTGTTTTTGGGGCTGTACTTCCTCTGACTTCTTCCTCATACTCCTTCTCCCTCGTCAACACTTTTTAACCTATAAGCTCTTTAACTTCAGTAAATAAACATATCCTTTATCTCATAAACAAAAAGTAAAACAAAACAAACAAAAAAACACCTTATTTAAAGCTCAACCCCTCTGGCCACAATCTGATCTCGAATCACAGCTTCCTTAAAGAACGGGGACCGGAAGCTGTTCCACTGTGTTCTGTGACAGGATAAGTGGTACTGATTTTTCCCTTTGCCTCAGGTATTGACATGGCTGAGGATGGCAGCGTTATTGATCTTGCCTTTAATTTGACATTTTGAGTTTTTTTTTTTTTATCATGAACTTTTGGCATTAATTTTGATCTTTAAAAAAAAAAATTGCCTTAAAGTACTGTTTCTTTTTTGGTTATCCCCTTAAATTTGATGCCTAATTGCATGCCTCACTGCTCTCCCTGCCTCACCCTGGTCCCATCCGTGCATACTCACTTGTACATTTCATGGGTAACTCAAATTAATTGTCTCTCCCTGCAATCAACTCTTCCCTCATGCTGGTACTCTATTTTTCTTTGGATCTCTTTACCTTTTACCTGGATTCCAAAGCAGAAACCTGGAACATCCTAGACTTGACCTTTACCAACATCTCCCCAACCAGATAATCAATCAGCACATGTTACCTAGTTTAGCTCTTTATTCTCTTTTTTCCAGACATACTGTCACTATTTTGATTAAGACACCCATCATTTATTCCCTGAATTGCTACAATAGTCCCTTAACTGCTCTTTTTGCACTAGTCTCTTCCCTTCGGGTCTGGGTATTCCCTTCTATTTCTCCCATCTATTATTCATACCGTTGCATCAAGAAAGCTCTTTCTAAAATACAAATTTAACTTCCGTTGCCTACTTAAAAATCCTTCAATACTTCCGTATTGGCTGGGAACAGAATCCAAACTCCTTAGCAAGCCATATGTAGTTATTGTGTACCATTGAGTTGATGCCGACTTATAGAGACCCTACAGGACGTAGTAGAAAACATATAAGCCATACTTCCTTGGTACCTGCTAAACCCTGCATTTTTATGTCTTGCCACTGACCTTTGCTGGAATACTTGCAGGAACCTAAATGGGCTATTTCCTCAGAGCCCTGGGCCTTCTAATGTGCCTTTTCTTCTGCCTGAAAGTCTCTTCCTTTAAAACTCAGTTCACATGGCAACCCAAAACCAAAAACCAAACCCAGTGCCGTCGAGTCGATTCCGACTCATAGTGACCCTATAGGACAGAGTAGAACTGCCCCATAGAGTTTTCAAGGAGTGCCTGGCGGATTTGAACTGCTGACCCTTTGGTTAGCAGCCGTAGCACTTAACCACTACGCCACCAGGGTTTCCTCATATGGCATATTGTCCAGGAATCCTTCCAGATGTTGACAGCCTGAGCTAGGCATCCTTTCTATCTGCTCTCTCTCCTATGTTTCTCTCTCGTAGCGCTTATACAGTTTCCTAGTCATTCTGCTCACCATGCCATGAACTATTTGGAATTTTATCTTTTAACTCTGTGTCTCTAGTATATAATGTAGTTCCTGGTACAGTGTAGATAGGAACTGGGTGGTGCAAATGGTTAAGCTCTTGGCTACTAACCAAAAGGCTGGCAGTTTGAATTTACCCAGAGGCACCTCCAAAGAAAGTCCTGCCAATCTGCTTGTGAAAGATCATAACATTGAAAACCCTATGGAGCACAGTTCTTTTCTGACACACATGGGATCACTATGAGTCAAACTGACTTGATGGCAATACAATACAGGTATTTTAAAATTATAGAAGACTTCAGTTTTTTTTGTTCAGTCTAGATATCAGTATTTTCGTCATTTTGTTTACAGTAAAAACAGTTACCTTTAGAAATGGTTTCCTGTATTAGGAATGTAATATCTGATGGATCATGATTTCTTTATCTCCCTAGATATTCTTATTTTTCAATATGGGCATGTCAATCCTGTTTACTCACTCTCCTCCCATAAAACCACTTCATGCAGGCAAATATAATAGGACCAGAGACAGTCTCAAAATCACATTGTTGTCATAGGCAATCAGTGAGGCAGGACCAGTGATGCAGCAAGGCAGAGCTCAGCATCAGACCTGACCAGGCAAATTCTGTTTCTCTATCCTTAAACTCATACCTCTAGATACATGGTATTATCAAGGCAAGACCATGGTTGGCCAGATTAAATGCCTCTGGGTGGTCTTAGGAGCTGGGCAGGAATCAAATGGACAGCTAGTCCAGGCAGAAAGCCTACAGGAACGCATATGTCTCAGGGGTCTGACCGACCCAGGCTGAAACGATGGCAAATGCATGAAAGAATCGTTAAATCCAACTAGGTTTGCCCAAGTGGAGCCCAGATGAGAAAAAGATCTAAAATAAGACAGTATATTTTTACACTCAGGAGCTTTCTTGATCCCTTTAATGCATGCCAACAATTTTCCATAGATATGTTTTTTATGACAGTTATGAGGCCATTAATGGAATACTTTGCAAATCAATTGCAAAAAGAGAAATAACTGAGTAAGAAACAGCTGAAGTAAAAAATGAAACTGCTATAAATATAGATAATAGCTTCCATTAAAAGTGTCTTCCAACATTGGAAAGTTTAATCACATTTACACTCAAATCATTGGTTACACTCTATTTCACAGTTGTCCAACTTGAGAAAAATCTATGCACCATTAAACATGATAGGTTCCATGTTTTTTTTTTTTTTTTTTTTCTTAATATTTGGTCAGCAATGGAAAATTTTGTGGGCTAATTTCATTAACAAGTTTTAGTTTCATTTAATTCTAACGAACAATTTTAAAAAAACACATCGTATTTTTTAAAAATCCATGGACAACATTAAAAATAAATTCAGATTAGCTCATACAGAAACACATTCTGGGATATATTAAATTTTAATGTCTGGTAAAAATTAATTTGGTATTGCAAATTACTGGAGGGAATAATGCATTTCCTATTTGAAAAGGACTCAAGTTTAATTCTCACCTCAAACCATGAAAAAAAAAAATTTTTTTTTTTTTGTCAAACCATAAGCCAGACTAATTCTAATGGAATCAGAGTTTTATTTGCAACAAAAAACCAAAGCCAAACCAGTTGCCATGGAGTCGATTCCAACTCATAGCCACCTGATAGGACAGGGTAGAACTGCCTCACAGGGTTTCCAAGGGGCGGCTGGTAGATTCGAACTTCCAGCCTTTTGGTTAGCAGCTAAATCTCTTAACCACTGAGCCAATAACAACCCACAAATAAATTATTTTTAAAATGTAGGTAGTGAATATCTAATCTCAAGAAGGAGAATGCTTTTTCTAAACTTAAAGGGATTGAAAAAATTTTAAAGGGAAAAATAAATTGATTTAACTAAATAATAAGTTTAAACATCATGAAAAAAGTTAAGAAAAAGATAGCTGGGAGAAAGGTTTTCTTCAAACATGACAGAAAAAAAAAATAATATCTTGAATATTTACAAAGCTCGTACAAATTTCTAAGAACCTCCCCTCAATATTGTAGAATATCAGTTGGCACAGGGTATATTCAGACAATTCAGAGAAGAAAATACGCTTAACTGGTACATTTCTGAAAACTGTCAAGCTTCAGAAGTAATCAATGAAACATTGCAACTTGGGACATCTTTTTTTTTACCCATTGAATTACAAAAGGTATTCAGAAGAAGTACTCTGGGTTGATGAGAACATACAGAAATAAGAGAACTCTTTTATATTGCTGGCAAAAGATTCAAATAGCTTGTAAAATTAAAATTCTGGAAAATAATTCAGCAGTTATTCCCTTCTTAGCCTTTGATATAGAAACAACTACTTCCAGGAATTTTACTGTAACAAGTAATCTGAATTAAAAAAAAAAAAAAATTATCTTGCAGAGAGATTTTTATCAAAACTCTTTATGTTAGAAAATCAGATAAGGAAATATCAAAAAAGGGGTTATAATATAGGAATTCACATTGATGCTTACAAGTAATTGAATAATATGAGAACATGCTTATAAAATACAGAGCATATGCATCATGTGATATGCGGTGCTTATATAGACTGAAGGAAACCCTAGTGGTGTAGTGGTTAAGTGCTATGGCTGCTAACCAAAACGCTGGCAGTTCAAATCCACCAGGAGCTCCTTGGAAACTCTATGGAGTAGTTCTACCCTGTCCTATAGGGTCACTACGAGTCGGAATTGACTTGACGGCAACAGGTTTTGTTTTGTTTGTTTTTTTTTATAGACTGAAGAAAGAATGCTAATCCATTATAAGGATTATCTGTGGCTGACAGCTTTATTGTTAATTATTGTCATCTTCTTTGTATTTTTTTCTATCTCTTTGATTTTCCATAAGGGGCACTTATTACCTTCATGATCAGGAAAAAGGATTGCTAATAAAAGGAATTTGATTGAAAATGCATCACGGGAATAATGCTAATATAACCCTGCTTATTATCCCACATCATATAGGAAATTAGTAAATTCTTTGTACCCATGTTGACAGTTTGCCTTTCCATCTTGTCATTTGTTATTGCAATAAATGACTAGGGCTTCTCAGGGGAGGTGGTAGATCCAATTAATGCTGATGAAGTTTGAGGTGATCCTTAAGTTATCTACTTTTCCAGCCAGATTTTCCTTATTGAGGGTTTGGGTGGTAACACAGGGGGAGCCAGCCACCTTTCTTTGTGCTAAAATAATTTAATGAGGGTGGTAAAATAAACAAAGCCTTGGGCTATGAAAAGAAATCGCCCATAAAGTATGACCTACTAATTTTCTAATCTTGCATTGTTTTACAAGACTGATATTTAGGAAGGTGATTATTTTACTTCTTCAGGATTTGACCTTTGACTGCAATCAATGCCTAAAGGAACAGCTCAGTAAAAGTAACCTTAACTGAGTTCAAAGTACGAAACTGTTCTGCAGCAGGGAAGAGAGAAAAAAAATTACAGATTTTTTTTTTTTTTTTTTCCCAGTTAGAGCAGAGTAAAAGTCTATATTCTGCAGCTAAGAGAAGCAGTATTAGATGTAGTCTTTGGGATTCTGACATATCCTCAGTTTATTCTTTAGTGCCATAGTATTTTTCCATTATGTGCTATTGGAAGAGTTCCATCTTCTCAGGATGGCATATTGAACACATCTCCGAAGTGGGGAGTAATGCCCTGTCCTGAAGACAGACGCCTCCCTTCTCAGCATCTTCAACATGGCTCACCTAGTGTCTACAGCAAGGATGTGGAGAACGGTGGTAGCAATCACTGCCTTTGGTGGGGACAACTAGAGGTCTTTGGAACTCAACATAGAGACATATCCTCATCATTCTATAGCAGTTCTGCATATCTGCTATTGTTCTGGAGTTTTACCGGATCATAGCAGAACTTCAAAGATCAGGGTGTAAAAATTAAAACCCTGGCACTCCTGGGGGTTTTTATGACTTTAATGATATCCAGTAGGGACCACCTGTTATTTGGGGTGTTTGCTAGCACGCCCACTTCTGTATCAAGGTCCTCCTCATAGAAAAACCTGCCTCCTTGTTGCAACTAGGCAGTGTTTTCTTTGAGATTCCTTCCTTTCAATTCCAGGTTCTCTCTCCTCCCAGCCTATTTGTTTCTGCCTCTATCAGAATTCCAGTGTTATCTTCTCTCTGTCCATCCCCACAACTGCCATTGAGAAAGAGCCCCATATACTCCTTTACGTGTAGAACTAAATGTCTCCTAATTTCTACAATTTATATCACTCTGTGGGGTGACAGTCACTCTGAGAGGAAGGAGACAGGCCAAGGATTCCTGGGCAGGGTTTTTACATACCTTTGGGCTGAAGGAAATGGTATCACAACAGGCCAGATGTTGGTGCAGTTTTTTTTCCACCAATGCAATGGTGTGGAAAGATTATCAAGGATGACATGAAAGTGCCAAATTTTCAGAATTCACCAATCCATGACTAACAGAATAAAGCCAACAGAGTGTACAGAATACAAGGCGTACGGGCTTCCAACTCTCGTAAGGAAAAAAAAATCTAGCCTTTTCCTCCCAAATAATCCTAAGAACCTGCAGTCTCGGCCACATTTACCCATGAACCTTGTTCCTCTTTCCATGCTTGTCTTTCCATGTGCTGGAGAGCAGCAACCCCGAACTTTCCCTCCCAGACAGACTCTTCAGGAGATGCCCCACTTACTGGTGTTGGCTGCTGTTGTTGGAGTCCCAGTGCAGCAAAAGTCTGACAGACCTGCAGAGATGACCAAGCCACCTCCTCCCCTTAACTTCATACAATTTCTTGAAGTCATCTGTGCCCCAAGGGCAGAGTTCTGCCATTCTCCCTAAACCTTGGTCCATCAAGGTGTGAAGGAGGAATCCTCTTATGCATTGTTATGTCAGAAAGAAACAGGTCACAGCTAAAGTCACCAGGATCTCCCTGAAACCATTCCCCTGAGATATTTAAACTTTAAACCTTAAAGTAAAACTATCACCTGAATTCTTCTTTGAACCAAAAAGAAAAATAATAATAATTTATTTTAATTAGTAAAGTGCATTGCTTGAACATGGAACTCTTTTTTTTTTTTTTTAATTTACTGTGCTTTAAGAGAAAGTTTACAATTCAAGTCAATTTCTCATACAAAAATTTATACACACATTGTTATGTGATGCCAGTTGCTCTCCCTACAATGTGACAGCATACTCTTCCTCTCCACCCCATATTTCCTGTGTCCACTCAACCAGCTCCTGGTCCCTTCTGCCTTCCCATCTCACCTCTGGACAGGAGCCGCCCACTTAGTCTCATGTGTCTACTTGAGCTAAGAAGCACACTCCCCACTAGTATCACTTCATGTCTATAGTCCAGTCCAATCTGTATCTGAAGAGTTGGCTTCAGGAATGGTTTCAGTTTTGGGCAAACAGAGTCCAGGGGCCATGTCTTCTGGGGTCCCCTCCAGTCTCAGTCAGACCATCAAGTCTGGCCTATTTACTAGAATTTGAGCTCTGCACCCCAACTTTCTCCTGCTCCGTCAGGGACCCTCTGTTGTGTTCCCTGTCAGGGCGGTCATTGGTGGTAGCTGGGCACCATCCAGTTTCTCTGTTCTCAGACTGATGGAATCTCCAGTTTATGAACATGATACTCTTTTAAAGAATTATCTGTGTGAGATCAAATTGACAAGGGCAACTCGAAAGATTGGATGGGTTTAGGAGGCAGGGAGTTTAGATGATCATGGTGGAATAACGTGGAAAAGGATAGTGAGAATAGTTGCTCAACATGAAGAATGTAACCAATGTCACTGAATTGTACATGTCAAAATTGTTGAAATATTGTATCTTTTGATGTGTATAAAAACCCACAAAACTCACTGCCATCAAGTCAATTCAGACTCATAGTGACTCCTGTAGGACAGAGTAAAACTTCCCTACAGGGTTTCCAAGGCCATAAATCTTTACAGAAAACAGACTGCCACATCTTTCCCCTGCAGAGCAACTGGTAGGTTCAAACTGCCTGTGTTTTGGTTAGCAGCAGAGCACTTTAACCATTGTACCACCAGGGCTCTTTCACACACACATACAAAAAAAAATCACTGGGGTTCAAGTGTGTTAATATACATAGTGGACCATTTTCCCCAAGCTAAGCCTGTTGTGCCAGGAGTGGTCCTACCATTAGCCCCAATCTGCTGTGACTATATCAGTTCTTCCCTCCAAAGATCAGGTGCCAGGTTGAAATGATCAGTCTAGACAACCTACCTCCTTACGGTGGGTCACACACACGTATACTCTATAAAATCTTTATTTTTTTCTTTTTGTTGTTGTTGTTGTTAGGTGCCGTTGAGTTGGTTCCGACTCATAGCGCCCCTATGCACAACAGAACGAAACACTGCCCAGTACTGCGCCATCCTTTCAATAGTTGTTATACTTGAGCTCATTGTTGCAGCCACTGTGTCAATCCACCTTGTTGAGTGTCTTCCTCTTTTCTGCTGACTCTGTACTCTGCCAAGCATGAGGTTCTTCTCCAGGGACTGATCCCTCCTGACAACATGTCCAAAGTATATAAGACACAGTCTCACCATCCTTGCCTCTAAGGAGTATTCTGGCCGCACTTCTTCCAAGACAGATTTGTTCGTTCTTTTGGCAGTCCGTGGTATATTCAAAATTCTTTGCCAACACCGCAGTTCAAAAGTGTCAACTCTTCTTCGGTCTTCCTTATTCATTGTCCAGCTTTCACGTGCATATGATGGGATTGAAAATACCATGACTTGGGTCAGACACACCTTAGTCTTCAGGGTGACATCTTTGCTCTTCAACACTTTGAGGAGGTCCTTTGCAGCAGATTTACCCAATGCAGTGTGTCTTTTGCTTCTTGACTGCTGCTTCCATGGCTGTTGATTGTGGATCCAAGTAAAATGAAATTGACAACTTCAATCTTTTCTCCATTTATCATGATGTTGCTCATTGGTCCAGTTGTGAGGATTTTCGTTTTCTTTATGTTGAGATGTAATCCATACTGAAGGCTGTGGTCTTTGATCTTCATTAGTAAGTGCTTCAAGTCCTCTTCACTTTCAGCAAGCAAGATCGTGTCATCTGGGTAACACAGGTTGTTAATGAGTCTTCCTCCAATCCTGATGCCCCGTTCTTCTTCATATAGTCCAGCTTCTCGTATTATTTGTTCAGCATACAGATTAAATAGGTATGGTGAAAGAATACAACCCTGACGTACACCCTTCCTGACTTTAAACCAATCAGTATCCCCTTGTTCTGTCCCAGCAACTGCCTCTTGATCTATGTAAAGGTTCCTCATGAGCACAATTAAGTGTTCTGGAATTCCCATTCTTTGCAGTGTTATCCATAGTTTGTTATGATCCACAGAGTCAAATGCCTCTGTATACTCAATAAAACACAGGTAAACATCCTTCTGGTGTTCTCTGCTTTCAGCCAGGATCCATCTGACATCAGCAATCATATCCCTGGTTCCACGTCCTCTTCTGAAACCAGCCTGAATTTCTGGCAGTTCCCTGTCGATATACTGCTGCAGCCAGTTTTGAATGATCTTCAGCAAAATTTTGCTTGTGTGTGATATTAATGATATTGTTCTATAATTTCCACATTCAGTTGGATCTCCTTTCTTGGAAATAGGCATAAATATGGATCTCTCCAGTCAGTTGGCCAGGAAGCTGTCTTCCATTTTTCTTGGCATAGATGAGTGAGCACCTCCAGCGCTGCATCTGTTTGTTGAAATATCTCAATTGATATTCCATCAATTCCTGGAGCCTTGTTTTTCGCCAATGCCTTCAGAGCAGCTTGGACTTCTTTCTTCAGTACCATCGGTTCCTGATCATATGCCACCTCTTGAAATGGTTGAATATCGACTAATTCTTTTTGGTGTGATGACTCTGTGTATTCCTTCCATCTTTTTTTTATGCTTCCTGCATCGTTTAATATTTCCCCCATGGAATCCTTCACTATTGCAACTCGAGGCTTGAATTTTTTCTTCAGTTCTTTCAGCTTGAGAAACGCTGAGCGTGTTCTTCTCTTTTGGTTTTCCATCTCCAGCTCTTTGCACATGTCATTATAATACTTTATTTTGTCTTCTCGAGAGGCCCTTTGAAATCTTCTGTTCAGTTCTTTTACTTCATCAATTGTTTTTAGTCTTCTCTTTTTGACTGCTAGCTGTCTCCACTGCTAGCCGAAAGGTAGGCAGTTAGAACCCACCCAGAGGCACCTCAAAAGACAGACCTAGAAATTTGCTTTCGAAAGGTCACAGCCTTGAAAACCCTTGTTCTGACATACGTGGGGCTGCCATGAGTCAGAACTGACTGAATGGCAACTAACAACAATGACAATTTTTATCTTCCATCCCTTCATCTATCCCACCCTCATTACCTTTCCTTTCATCCCACATTCTTCCCTTCCCTTCCCTTCATCCACCAAAACTAACATGGTAGGCCCTGGCTAGACAATGGAGAGTATAAAGCAAAACCAAACCAAACTCCTTGCCGTCAAGTCGATTCTGACACATAGCGACCCTATAGGACAGAGTAGAGCTACCCCGTAGAGTTTCCAAGGAGCTCCTGGTGGATTTGAACTGCTGAACTTTTGGTTAGCGGCTGTAGCTCTTAACCACTATGCTACCAGGGTTTCCAATGGAGAATATAGTGCGGAAAAAGTTCAGTGTGTTCCTTTTCTTACAGAGGTCACAATTTCCTGCCTTCTGCCTTATTTTGGATTATCTCAGAACCTCAGAAATGTTTTAATAACTACCTCGCAGGAAAGGGCATGTGGCCCAAATTTATTTTCTCCCAGGAGGCCTTTAATCTCGTTTTAACTTATCACCAATGAAGCAGTGGGAGAGAGGGATCTGTCCATCATCTGAAAAGCTTAAGTCTTTCCAACAAATGCAGCTAATCCCCAGGTCCTTGCCTAGGCAAAACAGCCTGTCTGTGTAACCTATATGGAGCCCTGGTGTTGCAGTGGTTAAGAGACTGACTGCTAACCAAAAGGTTGGCGGTTCAAATCCACCAACTGTTCCTTGGAAACTCTATGGGGCAGTTATACTGTGTCCTATAGGGTGACTATGAGTTGGAATCACTTGATGGCACCAAGTTTGGTTTTTGGTTTATGTAACATATGCAGTCCCTGAGTGGTGCAAACTGTTAACATACTCAGCTGTTAATAAAAAGGTTAGAGGTTCAAGACCACCCACAGGTACCTCAGAAGAAAGGCCTGGCAATCTACATCCAAAAAATCAGCTATTGAAAAGCCTATGGAGCAAAGTTCTACTCTGACACATATGAGGTTGCCATGAGTCACAATTGATTTGAAGGCAACTGGTAATGTAATATATATCATATTTAACATATTTAAATACTTGATTCAATACTGAGAAAATGACATTGAATTTTATTTAATTAATTCAACAAATATTTGACATTCAGTAAGGCCTATATATGACAGTTAAATATAGATATGAGGGAAGACAGAAAAGATTTTGGGATAGAAGAAAGATGTACCCAGAAAAAAGGAATAGAGGAGAAAGAGGCAAGAGAAAGGCTCACTAGGTTCTGAAATATTTTCACACCATATATTCAGAGCTGAAGAATGTGATTACCTTATCTCTGCCCTTTGAAAGGCTAATTAATTTTTTAACAAGAGTTTCAGCTCTTTAACTGCTCTCATCTTGAAATCTCAGAGGCTTCAGTGGGAGTAAGTTAGCCATAGCACCAAACTAGGAAGAAAATGAAATAAAGCTACAGCAGAGACAAGGCCAACTTTAATAAAGGTTGGTTACATTTAAATCAGGGCCTTGAGTGGATGTTCTTCAATCTCTCATAAACTACAGAGGGTAGCAGAAAATTGTCGATTCAGCAAATATAGCGGCCGAATCACTCCCTTGGCTAGGGTTTGTTGCTTTTTCTTCACCATTTGTCACACCCTTGTGGCCTGCTCCTTCAGTATATCCTAAGGTGGGGATCACAAACTTTTTCTGTAAAGGGATTTACATGCTAGGCAGTTTCTGTTGCATCTACTCATCTTTTCCCTTGTAGCCCCAAAGCAGCCATCAGCTATGTAAACGATCAGGCGAGGCTGTGTTCCATACAATTTTATTTGAAAAAACAGTGGTAGGTCGTATTTGGCATGTAGATCATACTTCCTTGAGCTCTGTCCTTGGGAATTCAAATAAGTAAAATGTAGCCTTTGAAACAGAATGGCACTGAGTTCAAATTAAAGCTGTCATTTACGATCTGGGTAACATTTGGTACCTTCCCCAGCAGTTGTTTTCTCATTTGCAAATTGTGAATAATAATGCCTGCCCTATAATTAAAATGGATCAGTATGAAAACTCAACTCAATGCTTGGTGCATAGTATATATTCAGAAAGGGATAGTTGGCATTATTACTCACTCAGTCGTTCACTCATTCACTCATTCATTCATTGAATTAGTCATTCAGCAGACATTTAATGAGCAAATATTATTTGCCCAGGTACTTGGTAGGGGTTGGGATACAACAGCACATAATGTCTATCCCTGATCTAAGGAACCACATAGTACAGGAGAGAAAATGAACATATGAACAAGCATTTATAGGGTAAGGAGAAAAAAAAAAAGCAGTGCTAAAAGATACTGTAGCTGAAAAATGTTTTTGGTTCTAGTCAGGGTGTGTCCAGTTTAGTCTTGAAGCTTCTAGGCTTCAAATGATACTCTTTATACTTAAAGCAATTGCTAATTTATTTCCAGATATTATGTTTGTGAGAGCTCATGAAATCCAATGAAAACATATACATAAAAGAGGGAAAATTACCCAGTAGAATTGACCAAATAATAAATACAGTGAATAAATTAGAAAGGAAAAAAATAATATCCAAAGTTTTAAAAAAAGTGTGAGTTTTTTCTGTGTGGAGTGCCTGCCTTGATACATAGTAACTGTAGGTTAGAATTATGGATCTGGGGGAGGGGAGATCATGTAAGTTAGTGTGCCCCTGAACCTACCCACTGAGAGGGATCCTTTCTGTCTCTACCTCTAAAAATCTGTTTATAGGGATTGGAATTAAAAACATGTCAGCCCAATGCCTGGAAGTGTATGTACCTGGGAATGAAACAAGGTCCCTGCTCTGTCATAGGCGATTGCTTTAGTTTGGAGGGAACCCCTCAAATGTCCAAATCTTTGAGTTTCATCCTAGCTTGTCTTCCCTGGTAAGGAATAGTTGCTAGAATAAAACATGCACAGTACTTTCTGGCAAGTTGAAACTAATATTAGAATGCCATCAGCAGGGGTAGCACCCACAGCCTTGGCACCTTTGGGAGAACACACAGGTAGTTCAGCTTGTGAAGGGTACAGATAATGGTGGCAGTGTTGAGCAGCTCCCAGGTGGTGTGGACAGTAGAGGATGGACAGTGCTCGGCGGGGGGGAGGGCAGAGCTGGTGAAGAAGACACTGCTGATGCATGCCACAGAGCAGTAGAAAGCAATTTTTGATAAATAATGAGGTACCTATGGGGGACTCCTAACATAATGGGTGAGGGGGAAGCTTGTAGGAGGCTGGATGTTCTGTGTTAGCAGATGGGCAAGAATCTGCAGAAGATGAGGCATACTAGTATACAGGCATTAGGGAGTCAAGAACTGACTGCTTACCCATTTATTTTCTCTAAATGCTTCAAGTGTTTATAAAGTACTTATTTATAAGTTCTAGAATCATTTCTCATTAAACTCTAAAAATAAATTTTTTTTCCCTTAAGCAACCATACAGGGAAAAAGGGAAAAGGTAGTATTGTGACTTGAGTGTATGCACTCGTGTATGTATTCGTGTGTGTGGGTGCATATGTGTATGTAGTAGTTAATAAGGAAAATTGATAAGATAAAGATGAACACTCCAGGTGTCAGAATAACTGGGCTCTTTTAAAAAAAGTACAGAGGGCTTTGGTCATTATTGAATGGTAGCTGGGTATTATGGATTGAATTATGTCCCCCCAAAATGTATGCCAACTTGGCTAGTTCATATTCCCAGTATTGTAGGATTGTCCACCATTTGTCATCTGATGTGTTTTCCTATGTGTCGTAAATTCTATCTCTATGATGTTAATGAGATGGGATTAGAGGCAGTTATGTTGGAATTGACTCGAGGGCACTGCTTTTTTTTTTTTGTGTGTGTGTGTTGATGAGGCAGGACTCAATCTACAAGATTAGGTTGTGTTTTAAGCCAATCTCTTTTGAGATATAAAAGAGAGAAAAGAGACATGGGGCCTCATACCATCAAGAAACAAGAGCCAGGAGACTAGCATGTCCTTTGGACCCAGAGTCCCTGCACTGAGAAGCTCCTCAGCTGGGGGATATTGATAACTAGGACCTTCCCCCAGAGCCACCAGAGAGAGAAAACCTTCCACTGGAGCTGGCACCCTGAATTCAGACTTCTGGCTTCCTAGACAAAATGTCTTTTTGTTAAAGCCATCAACTTGTGGTATTTCTGTTGTAGCTGCACCGGATAAGTAAGACATTGGGTATTGCCAAAAAAAGTCGGAGGTAACGTAAGTATTTCTGGGAAAACAGCAGAAAATTAGTTATCCTTACATCTTTCTAAGCAAATCACACTCCTAATAATATTGGTCAGCAGCACACCAGGGTGGATATAAAGATAAAATAAGTTCCTTACAGGAGTTATAAATCTAAAACTCTCCTTCACTTTGCATTATCAAGTGGATTGTATTGTGTGGCACTTTGGGGCAAAAGCTCACTCTCAGAAATTATTGGAAAAATATACCCTCAAATATTTAATGTATATGTATATACTGCATTTCCTCAATTCTAACGTCATCTATTGTGAAACAAAGTATTGACTTAGTTTTTCTAGAACACAGAGGGTATTAAATATAGATAACAATGAAAAAGCAAGTCCTAGTTATTGGAAACTTTAACATGTGATACTAAGTGCTTCTTGATCAAAGAGATGTGAGCTATATGTATTGTCAACACTACTGAAGGATGAGCAGGCAGGACTAGAGGGTGGGAGGTAAGTTTAAAGACTAAGAAGTAGTCAGTGTTTAAGTGACTATGTCATTGTGTATCCTAAATAGTACTAGTCGGGAACTTGCCAATTCATAACAGAATGTGGCACTCATGTCCTAAGAAACCTTGGTTTATTTCCAGTTGTGCATCTCACTAGCTGTATAATCTGGTATGAATCCCTGTTCATAAAGTCCCAGCTTTCATGGGGCCCTGTGAGAGAAATAAATGTCCCTGTGCAATGAAAGCAGTTAGCTACCAGTCACTAACCTCACGGTTGGTAGTTCAAACCCACCCAACTGCGCTATGGAAGAAAGGCATGATGATTTGCTTCTGTAAAAATTATAGCCAAGAACATTCTATGGAGTAGTTCTACTCTGTAACATGCAGGGTCACTATGAGTTGCAGTCAACTCAGTGGCAACATGTTTTTTTTCTGAGAGAAATAGCCCCTGAATGTACTCATTGGGTTTCATCGCCCTATTTTCCACTCTTTCAGCACCTCGAACTTCTCCTTTATAACATATATTATCATTATAATTAAATTATTTGTGTAATCATTTGTTAACTACAGCTAGGTAGCGCGGATCCCATTCACAACTGTACTTCCTGGCATATGGTGGATGGGCCAATCAGATTTGTGGGGTAAAGAAAGTTTTTGTCCTCCCTGACATCAGTGTTGCCAGCAGTACCGTGTGAACATTACACTGAAAGATCTCGATGGAGCCCTTCCTGCCCTAAAAGTCTGTGATTCATTTTCTTTTAATGTATCTTCGTTTAAAATTTTGTATCAGAGGGCATTCTAATTTTTTAATTGTGAATTGTTCATCCATGCATCCAACAATAATGAATATCAGTTTAGGAAAGATTTCCTGTATGCAAATTTTATGTGATGATTTTGTTTTTGCTGTGTGCTGTTGAGTTGGTTCTGACTCATAGCAACCCTTTAGAACAGAGTAGAACTGCCCCATAAGGTTTCCTAGGCTATAATCGTTCTGAGAGAAGATCATCGGCTCTTTTCTCCTGTGGAGTGGCTGGTGGGTTCAACTTCGAAGTTTTGGTTCACAGCCAAGCGCTTAGCCATTGTGAAACCAGGGCTCCTTGTGATGATTTTAGAGGTATAAAAATGGGCTATTGAAGTAAGATGAAAACGAGTTGGCAGAACACTCTCCACTTGACTATAAGCCACTTGTGTGGGTGGAGGACTATACTTTACTCATCTTTTTATTCCTAGTTCCTAGTACAGACCCTGGAAGACAGCAGACAATCATTGCTGAATTAGTAAGGGAGGTTAGTGGAATGGAGTCTGTGGCATGCAAACATTAATGTGATTGGCTGTTAACCAAAAAGTTGATGGTTTGAGTCCACCCACAGGTACCTGAGAAGAAAGATCTGGCAATCTACTTCTGAAGAATCAGCTGTTGAAACCTCTATTGAGCTCAGTTCTACTCTGACACATATGGGGTCACCATGAGTTAGAATCAACTCGAAGGCAACTGGTTAATTCAATGGATGAATGGTGGGAAAATAAGAAATACACAGTGTAATGGAGAGCTCTGTGGGCAGAAACCTTAGGAATTTGAAAGAAAAACAAGATTGAAGGTGGTAAATTAAAAAAAAAGAATTAGTTATTGTTGAGAATAGGAGGAGAATATGGAATGTCTGACTAATTTCCTCCATGAAAAACTGCCTGGTTTGTCATGAGACCAGAACTGGATGGTACCTGGCTGCCATTACTGAACATTTTGGTCAAGGATTTTATAGAGGAACCTTGATCAAAAGGGAGAAATGCAGAACAGAATTTCAAATTCTCATGGAACTCAGATTTTCTGGGGCCATGGAGGCTGGAGGTGGCAAATTTTAATAAGAGTAATTTACAGATTTTCAGACAAAGACATTTTTGAGTTAGAAAACAGTTTCCAAATGATTCATTCCAACTAGCTACAACAGTATTTTTTTTTTTTTTTAATCTATATTATAAACAATGGACCTAGTACTGGATTGAAGGCCTTCCTGCCCCTCACCACTTTTAGCCAATTTTGGAAATATGTCTCCTTCTGATATTGAGATACTATGTGCAGTCATAGCCATGACCCTGGGTACCAGCTAAAAAGCAGCAGCAGTGAGCAGGAGCTCTCTGAAGATGCTTGCAGTCCTCCAGGCAGCTGAGTACGTCTTAATGGAAGATGGTTTATGAAATAAAACTTTTTATTTTTTTATATGGAGTACTTCTAAAGAGTGCTTCTACTTTACCAGAAAGAAGAGAGCCACTGCTTTTACAAGTGCTTTAAAATGCTCAGATGAAGAAATTTCTCTTTTAAAAAAATTTACTAAGTTGTCAGTTTCCCTCTCTTCCCCCAGAGAATCTTTCAGTTCCCCCAAACTGCACACAAATGGAATGCTGAGTGGCCCTAGGGAACACTCAGGGCTCTTTATGGGTGAAAAACTTGAGCTACTCAGTGGTTACAATATGACCAAAGAAGACACTTCAAAATTGGATTCCTCCGTGTTCGTATTTGATTAAACCCATTTCCATCCAGTCAAATCCAACTTATGGTGACCCTAAAGGACAGGGTAGAAATTATTTATGAAAGATTACAGCCTTGAAAACCCTGTGGGGTAGTTCTATTCTGTCCTGTAGGGTCACTATGAGTTGGAACCGACTCAACCGTGTGACAAGTTTACACACAAACCCAGTGACAATTTGTAAGTAAATTCAACCTGTATGATTTGGCTACATGATCAGCAGTCATTCTTGTTTCCATGGCAAATTTCTAGAACAAGTGATGTTTTCATGTGACTGGGGGTCACATGACTGTCTTGGGATGACTGCCTTCTGGACCTTTTCCTGGACCCTCAATTGTACTTTTCTCCTTTGTAATACTTATGATACTAAATTATAGTTGTTCTTCCTTTTTATGTTGTGAGCTGTTGGAGGTCAGGAGCTATATCTTTTTCCCACTGTCTAACACAGTGCATAGTGCATACTAGGGTTTCTAGAGACCTAAGTTCTTGACTCCCTCAGCAGTGTGACTCAGCATGATAAACACTGTGAAGCTGACACTATTGAAATATGTTAAGGATAGATAAGAACTTAGTGAACATTTGTATAGATAAAAACTTGGGACGTGAACACCTGCTGCAGGAAAACAGTTTACCCTCATATTTAGGGGAGAGAGAATCCCAAAGAGATGATAGAACTAGTTATCACCTGCCCTTAAGGATTAACCAGTTGCTGTCAAGTTGATTCTGACTCCAAGCGACCCTACAGGACAGAGTAGAACTGCCCCATAGACTTTCCAAGGAGCGGCTGGTGGATTTGAACTGCGAGCCTATATTGGTTAGAAGCTGAGTTCTTAACCACTGCACCACCAGGGCTCCAACTTAAGGATTAAGCCTAGGGAAGACACACTGCCTTTTATATCCCTCAGTCATATGACACAGGCAGGTATAAATCTCCTTTGCTGCTATTTGGGGATTATCAAATCTCTGGTAAGCAGTAGAGCGGGGCTGGAGTGTGGGTTTTGTTGGGTCTGCAGCATAAGCAGGAGAAGGAAACAAATGGGAAGAGGCCAGGGGGTGGAAAGATTGAATAAGACTCGGAAGAGATTGAAGTATAGTGTTTGAGGTAGGTAGAAATGATGTTCAACCTGAGTGCATTTTATATTGCCCTGAATCGGTTAATAGAATTGAGGACAAAGGTCTATACTGATACATTTAAGTTTTCGATTCACTGTGCAGTGTCAGTGAAGAAGGCTAATAGAATGCCAACTGAGATTAGGGGAAATATTAATAATATGTAATACTTCTACAGGGCATCTCATAAAACCACAGGCACTCAGAGTTGGGAAGTACTTTAGAGGTCATGTAGTCTCTCTCACTAATGTCTCCTCAAACTTTTATGTTCAAGACACACTTCCAAATGTTGGAATTTGGAACAGCACAGTTGGAGGGATTAAAATGCTCAAAATAACAACTAGTGAGTTAGCAATTATTAAAACTCAGCATCTACTGTGACATGTTTCACAAGTAAGAGGTTGCCCTTTAAAAGTTTAGAAAACAAAAAAGCAGTGAAGCAAAGGCCCTTCACTGGAATGCAACCCAAACTGTGTATCTAGCAGCTTACTAGGGGTGCACATGCCTCTATAAAGACAATGGAGACAGACACATGCTTCTCTTCTTGCTAGCCTGCCTGCCATGGATTGAATTGTGTCCCTCCAAAATATGTGTCATCTTGGTTAGCCCATGATTCCCAGTATTGTGTGGTTATCCTCCATTTTGTGACTGTAATTTTATGTTAAACAGGATTAGGGTGGGATTGTAAGACCCCTACTAAGGTCACATCCCTGATTCAATGTAAAGGGAGTTTCCATATGGTGTGGCCTGTGCCACTTTTTATCTTAAAAGGGATAAAAGGAAAGGGAAGCAAACAGAAAGGGGGGACTTCATACCACCAAGAAAGCACTGCCGGGAGCAGAGTGTGTCTTTTGGACTGGGGGTTCCTGTGAAGAGAAGCTCCTAGTCCAGGGGAAGATTGATGAGAAAGACCTTCCTCCAGAGCCGACAGAGAGAGAAAGCCTTCCCCTGAGCTAACACCCTGAATTTAGACTTCTAGCCTACTTTACTGTGAAGAAATAAATTTCTCTTTGTTAAAGCCATCCACTTGTGGTATTTCTGTTATAACAGCCCTAGATGACTAAAACAGGATTTGGTACCGAGAGTGAGGTGCTGCTCTAACAGAGACATAAATTGTTGAAGTGGTTTTGAAACTGTGAATGGATAGAAGACTCAGAAGGAAGTGAGGAGAGCAGTTAACACTGGAGAAGGCGCAGATGGTGAGAAACGGCAGCAGAGGATTGGCAGCAGCAGAACCAGCAGACCAGTGCCAGACAGCACTGAAGCCGACCCACAGAGTGAGAGAGCTGAGTACCTGTGTGCAGGAGACTTCCTGGTAGAGTGGGGTGCCTCTAGGCACTTACTGGTGGAGCTACAGAGCTTTGGAACACTTGCCCCAGCAGGGCAGATGCATCACCAGGGCTCCTTTGGAATTGGCATATCACCCTTCTAATGTTGATATTAAGGAGCCCTTGTGGCCTTGTGGTGCACCATTAAGCACTCATCTGCTAACTGAAGATTAACAGTTCAAACTCACCCAGCAGCTCTGTGGGAGAAAGCCCTGACGATTTGCTTCCATAGAGATTACAGCCTAGAAACCCTACTAGGCTGTTCTACTGTGTTGCATAGGATTGCTATGAGTGGGAATCAACTCCAGAGCACCCAGCAACAATGTAGATATGAATGCTCTGTTGCCAACTCACCACACTATGCTTTTCAGGCAACACAATCTTCCATTCTCTGATCTCATGCCTTCTCTTGCTTTTGTGCAACTGGCTTTTGGAAAGTAAGTTTCTCCCTATGAAGTTGTTGCTCCTGTGAAATTAAAATTTTAGGCTTGGCCCGTTTTCCCAGTCAGATAAGATAATTTTGGATCCTGACTCTGTCACCTCAGGATCTGCTACTGCCTTGCATCAGATGTGACTTTGATCAGCATGTGTTAATCCAATTTGATAAGGAAAATATTGAAAAGGATGGTGCCAAGGGCAGTTAATGTGTCTCATTAGTGAAGATTAATCAACACTATTTGGAATATTTGCTCAACCAATTGAAAACCACCAAACTGTATGATGATTCACATTCCCATCCTAGTATATAAGAAGATCAAGGAGATCTTTGTCTGAGGTTTTGTTAAAATCTGCATTCTAGCTGTACAGCAATCCATAACATGTACTATATAACTCATTGCTCTCAAGTTGATTCCGATTCATAGCAACCCTGTAGGACAGAGTACAGCTGCCCCATAGAGTTTCCAAGGCTGTAATCTTTACCACCAAAGACCAAAGAAGAATTGATGTCTTTGAATTACGGTGTTTTGAATTGTGGTGTTGGCAAAGAATATTGAATATACCATGGGCTGCCAGAAGAGTGAATATATCCCTCTTGGAAGAAGTACAGCTGGAATATTCTTTAGAAGTGAGAATGGTGAGACTTCATCTCATGTACTTTTTTTTTAAAGTATTTTATTGTGTTTCAGGTGAAAGTTTACACCGCAAATTAGGTTCCATTAAACAATTTTTATACAAATTGTTCTGTGACATTGGTTACAATTTTTACAATGTGTCAGCATTATTATTTTCATTCTGTTTGTTCTGTTTCCATTGATCTAGCTTCTCTTCCCCTCCTTGCCTTCTCATTTTTGCTTTTGGGTAAATGTTGACTGATTGGTCTCATATAGTTGATTGTTTAAGGGAACACATTACTTACGGGGTAATGTTGTTTGTTTTATAAGCCAATCTATTGTTTGACTGAAAGGTGACCTCCAGGACTAGCTTCAGTGCCATGTTCAAAGGGTATCTTAGGACGATAGTCTTGGAGGTTCCTCAGGTCTTTATTGGCCCAGTAGTCTTACTGTTTTTAGGAATTTGAATTCTGTTCTACATTTTTCTCTCATTCTGTCTAGGACCTTCTATTTTGTCCCTGGTCAGAATATTCAATAGTGGTAGCTGGCACCAATCATCTAGTTCTTCTGGTCTCAGGTTAGAAGAGGCCGTTGTCTCGTATACTTTGGACATGTTGTCCAGAGGAACCAGTCCCTGGAGAAGGAGGACATCATGCTTGGTAAAGTAGAGGGTCAGTGAAAAAGAAGAAGACCCTCAATGAGATGGATTGACACAGTGGCTGCAGTGATGGGCTTGAGCATGGCAATGCTTGTGAAGATGGTGCAGGGCCTGGCAGTATTTCATTCTGTTGTACATAGGGTTACTATCAGTCGGAACTGACTCAAAGGCACTTAACAACAGCAACAATTTTTATGGAAGCAGACTGCCACATCTTTCTGTCCTAGAACAGCTGGTAGGTTCTAACCACCTACCTTTCTGTGGGCAGCCGACAGCTTTAAACACTGCACCACCAGCCTCCTGGGAATGTGTACTATAATAACCCTAATAAAGCAGAAATTAAGGTGGATCTGACCTAATTTATATTTTATAAACCCATGTTGCCTCTTAGTGATTGCTTCCTCTCTCTGAGTCATCAAAATAATTCTGCGTAATATCTATTCCTCAGATTATCAAGCCTATATGCTTTAGTCTAGAGATAACACTTTAAAGAAAGTGTTGAAAAGCAAAGATGTCATCTTGAAGACTAAGGTAGGCCTGACCCAAGCCATGGTGTTTTCAATCCCCTCATATACATGAGAAAGCTGGATGTGAATAAGGAAGATCAAGTAAGAATTGACGTCTTTGAATATGGTGTTGGTGAAGAATATTAAATATACTATGGACTGCCAAAGGAATGAACAAATCTGTCTTGGAAGAAGTACAGCCAGAATGCTCCTTAGAAGCAAGGATAGTGAGACTGCATCTCACGTACTTTGGACACGTTATCAGAAGAGACCAGTCCCTGGAGAAGGCCATCATGCTTGGTAAAATGGAGAGTCAGCAACAAAGAGGAGGTCTCTCAATGAGATGGATTGATACAGTGGCTGCAACAGTGGGCCCAAGCATAGCAAAAATTGTGAGGATGGTGTAGGACTGGGCAATATTTCATTCTGTTGTGTATGGGGTCTCTATGAGTCAGAACTAACTTGTCGGCACCTAACAACAACAACAGAGATATTTCTCCTTTTGAAAATTAGAACATCTGCTCATCTCCACTTTCACAGATCCACTTCTGTTCTCTGTGGATTCTGAAAGATTATTGAAAACAATAAAATGTTCAATACCCTTGGCGTATTGATATATGTGAAAAGTGATTGTGTAAATTATCATACAAATAAAAATACCTTTAATGGGTACCAGCTAGTTGCCGTCAGTTCAACTCTGACTTGTGGCAACCCGCTGTGTGTCAGAGTAGAACTGTGCTCCATAGGGTTTCCAGGGGCTGACTTTTCAAAACACACGTGAGGTCACCGTGAGTTATGGTCTGCTTGAGTCAGAGTCGACTCTACAACAACTAGTAAGAGGAAAAAGGGTTCTGTTAATAAATTATGCCAGAAAGGCAGACATAAACTGGATCTGCCTCAGACAAACCAGGAATATGGTCACTTTAGATATAAGTGAGGATCTTTTATTCATTTAGAATAGAAAGTACCCTTTATAATCTCCTTCTCTGGCTTGGGGCATCATGCCAATTATTGGTCCCAACCATTCTTCATCAACAGTTGTCCTCTATGCACAAGAGAATGAGAAGCAGAGCAGCACCCCAAATTCTGCCCCCAAACATCCATTAATCATTTCCTTGTGCTTATACTTTTTTTGCCTTTCTGGCTCTTTAAAAAGAAGAAGATGAAAGAGAAGGAGAAAAAGGAGAAGACTATTTTTACTGTAATATGTATTTTTCAAGCCTTAGCTTATTATACATTATAACTTCCCTGACTCTATACTTCACAAATAATTCTTCTCTTTACTATTTGTCCTGTTGTCATTTGTACAAATTCTCATAAAATTTAAGGTCATCAGAAATTCCTATTGTTCTCTTTAAATATGCCTTCCCATTCTTTTCTTTGTTTTCTCAACTATTTCCAGAAGAAAAAAATGGAATTTCTTTCTCAATAGCCTCACAAACCTCTTGACCTTTTTCCCATTTCAGAGTCTCAGCCATGGCTTCATCCTTTCCTTTATGAGAACTTTTTGAAGGCTCCCTTCCTGACTTCTCTATGTCTGATTGAACTTAACCTTCCTCTCTCGAGCTCTCATGAATCTTAAGATGTCGCAGTCACTTTTCCCTGTGGTTGCTGTCATTTTTACACCCCCAATCTACTTGATGGCCAGAATTCATTTGAAAAATGGCAGTTGCTATCATTGCATATTCTATCATCTTCAGCAAATTTACACGTTTCTATTAAGGGATCTTTTTTCATTTTTTATTTTCCTTTAAGCCTCCTAATCCCTGGAGGAAGTAAAAGAACCAAGGGAACCTGTTACAAAATGTAAATTTAGAGTAATTTGGAAAGTCTTAAGGCATTTATTATGAAATAGAAGCCTAGTAGAGTAGAAATGTGGACACGGTATTTTAGCAGTCAGTGCCAATGCCTTTTCTGCAATCTATCAAAACATATGCTTTGCACACAGAACTTAGAATCATTAAATATGAGCGAGGACAGAAATCAGGCCACTGAGGATATGGAAACTTTCTCTCATTAAAATGGCATATATTGATTTGAAACAAATTTTTAAGGAGCTCCTTTTTTTCCTTTATGTTTCTACGGGAGGTCTTAAGCTCTACACTCTTGGAATGAGTAGTATGACAATGACACTTCGGATGCCTCTGTCTTCCCACTTCATTTGCCTTCTCCCTGAAAGAGTGCTGACCGACCAAAGGAGCGAGGTGGATAAGAATCCAGCAGTCACCAGACCCCACTTGCTGCAGGGATGGGGTACTTTGAGAAGTTCAAATTCAGAACCACTTCAGAATATTCTTTTTCTTCTCTAGTTAATTTTAGTTTACAAGCTCAATCACATACACTATTTTAACAAAAAGGCTACCCCAGGTGGGTTCCTGCTGCTGCTTGTAATACTTTAATTTTTTATTGTACAAATCTAGGGGAGAAGTGTTTTCGAAAAAAGGAAACCCTCGTGGCATAGTGGTTAAGAGCTATGGTTGCTAACCCAAAGTTTGGCAGTTGGAATCTACCAGGTGCTCCTTGGAAATTCTATGGAGCAGTTCTGTCCTTTAGGGTCACTATAAGTTGAATTGACTTGAGGGCAGTGGGTTTGTTTTTGTTTTTGTTTTCTTTTTGAAACAGTCCATTTTGGGCTTCCCAGTCCCCTTTTTTTATTCAAAATCTATTGCTCCTTTCCAATTCACTAGAACACATCATCCATGGTTCCCCTGTTGTAAAGAACAAACACGTTTTTAGCACATTGTTGTTGTTTGTTGCCATCAGGTCAGCTCCAACTCATAGCAACCCCATGTACAACAGAAGAAGCCATTGCTTGGTCTTACGCCATCTTCGTGGTTGTTGGTATGCTCGAGTCCATTGTTGGGCCAACATAGACTTTGAATGCCTTCCAACCTAGGGGCTCATCTTCCAGCACTATGTGGGACAATATTCTGTTGTGAGCTATGGGGTTTTCCAGGCTAATTTTGGGGCGTAGATCACCAGACCTTTTTTCTAGTTTGTTTTAGTCTGGAAGCCCTGCTGAAACCTGTCCACCATGGGTGACTCTGCTTGTATTTGAAATACCGGTGGCATAGCTTCCAGCATCATAGCAACACACAAGCCACCCCAGTACAACAAACTGACAAATGGGTGATGGATTTTTACCACCACAGTTGGTCGAGAATACAGCCTTCATACAAAGTGGCATCATAACCCAGTGCCACAGTAGTCATCTTGGCCCAGGTCTGAAGCACTGACTCTGGACTGACTTTGAACAGAGCTGACAGGAGATACTTGTGCCTCAAATTTTTAATACCCACCCTCTGGCTCTGTGGGAGTTTGATTTCTCCCTTCTCACGGTAATTGATGCAACAGAACCTGCTGGGAAAGTCAGAGCCCCATCCTGTTTTGATCCTGGGTCCCGCAGGTCCCCAAGGCTGGGTTTGGAAAGTGAGTTAGGAGTTTCGATGCTTTCTCCAATCTAGTCTTTACAAGGAAATCTCTTAAAAACCTGTTTTTTTTTTTTTTGGACGAATGTCCGGTGGATGCACTACTGGATGGAACCTAGAAAGTGACTAGGAGCGAGGTAGGATTTAGGCAGAAAAAGCCCACCTGGAACTTTCCATAAACATATTTAGGGGGAGGGCTTGGAGGGCCCTTAAGAAGAATGACATTTTTCCATACACTTTTGTTAATTCCCTGTCAGAACTTTAACTGAGAGTTTGGCAGCCTGATTAATCTAGGGCATTTTGTGAGAAAAAGAATAATTATGGAGGAATAATATCACTAAAAGTCATTAAAACTTTATACATCAGTACTGATTTTAATATTGTACTGGTGCTGATTTACTAGCCAGGCTGGTCAATGGGCTCCAATATAAAGTCCAGAAATGTATCCAAACACCTGTAATCATTTAGTGTAATAGTAGAAGTGGCACTTAAGATCAATGGGAGATAATATGCAGTATCAAAATATAGTGTTGGAACAAATTTGGAAAAATACATTTAAATTCATTTTTATTATATTCTCCAAAAAAATGCTCGGGTGTAGTAAGGAATTAAATAATCTCTAGAATTTATTGAGTATTCATTATGTACCATACACTGTGCTACGCACTTTACATGGATTATCCCATTCATTACCTTAAACAGTCCTGTGAGGTAGGTGAAGAAGCCCTGGTGGCATAGTAGTTAAGCACTTGGCTGCTAGCTGAAAGGTCGGCAGTTTGAAACCAGCGGCTCCACGGGACAAGGATGTGGCAGTCTGCTTCCGTAAAGATTACAGCCTTGGAAACCCTATGAGGCAGTTTTACTCTGTCCTATAGGGTCACTATGAGTCGAAATCTACTCAACAGCAACAGGAAGGAGAGTGGTGGTGTTCAGTAGTAGAATTCTTGTCTTCCATTTGGGACACCCAGGTTTAATTCCAGCCCAATGAACTTTATGTGCAGCCACCACCCATCTGTTTCTGGAGCATTGCATGTTGCTAAGATGCTGAACAGATATCAGTGGAGATGTCAGACTAAGATGAACTAGGAAGAAAGCACTGGCATTCTACAAAAATCAGCCAGTGAAAACCCAGTGGATCCCAATGGCCCAGTCCACAGTCTATCACAGGAAGCATTTTGTTCTGTTACGCATGCAGCTGCTATAAATTGGGGCCAACTCGACTGCATCTCTCTCTTTCTCTGTCTCTGTTTCCATCTCTCTCTCTCTCTATATATATATATTAGATACTAACAGTAATCAGATTTTTTGGTAGAAATTAAATCACAGATCAGATTAACCCTGAGGGCAGTAGAGGTGGAATAGAGCATAGGCTTAAGGTGAGGGTTAGGAATGGCTTCCAACCTCCACACTTTTAACCATTATGATTCACTGCCTTGAAAGAATTAGAAAAAATTACTGGTGAATATGTATATGCATAGTAGCATAGAGAAGGTCTTTAAAAATTTGACCCCAAAAGCAAAAACCATGAAAGAAAATATTTAACAACATAAAAATTCAAGGTCTTCTATACATAAGAGGGAACCCTGGTGGCACAGTAGTTAAGAGCTCGGCTGCTAACCAAAAGGTCAGCAGTTCGAATCCACCAGCCACTTCTTGGAAACCCTATGAGGTGGTTCTACTCTGTCCTGTAGGTTCACTATGAGTCAGAATCGACTCAATGGTAACTGGTTTTTTTTTTTTGGTTTTATATGTAAGAAAATACATAAATGAAATAAGACAACTCAATTCCATCAATCCATCCTGTCATAACTATGTATGACACCAGATGGATTGATATATTAAATATATGGAGAGTGTTAAGAAAAGCTTAATACTCCAGGAGAAAAACGACAGTAGATACGAAGGGAATACATACAATAAAATGCAAATGGTCCAAAATATGAAAAATGGTTACTAGTAACCAAATACAAATAAAACCAAGGACGTTGATCTACATCTTTATTTCAAAGTAGAAATTTGGAAACCTAACTTTTTTTTAACTTTTTAACTTCCGGGGATTGTTAAAGCAATAGAATTTCATATAGTCCTTAAAATAATGTTTAAAGAATATAATGAAATGGCAAAGTACACAATGTATTGCCAAGTAAAACAAAACTGTTAAAGTCCCAATTTTATTTATAAACAAGGCACAGATGTACATATGAATAAAGACAGGTGGGTAATGCCAGTTTCAGCAGTTCGCTTTGTAACAACTGTAAATAAACCTGTTAATTTTTTTCTGGACAGTGCCAGCATTTGCATTTTTTAACATGCAGATTTCTTATTGACAGCAATTAAATGGTGTTTGTAGAATTTTTAATCATATAGTAGATTCTATCCATTCAGTATACTTTTCTGAGTTGTCCTACATGTAAACAAATGTTTTAAGATTTCTGTCTTCTGTTCTTTTCTGTTAAGTTTACACCGTGGTCATCTGTGAGGTTTCAAACTTAGGTTCCAGTGCTTTAAAAACAAACCAAGAAAATCTGTTGCCATCAAATCAATTCTGACTCATAGTGACACTATAGGACAGAGTAGAACTACCCCTTAGGGTTTCCAAGGAGCGACTGGTGAATTTGAACTGCCAACCTTTTGGTTAGCAGCTGAGCTTAAAGCACTAGAATCCAGGGTCACATACACTATCTCCTTTAACAGAAATGCTACCTCAGTCAGGTTCCTGCTGCCACTTGTGATTACCTAAAATTTTTATTCCACAAATCTGCAGAATAAGAGAAGCTTTTCCACAGAATCCATTATTGGGCTTCACAGTCCTCCTTCTTTATTCAAAATGTATTCCTGCCTTTCAACTCATTAGAATGCATTATCCGTGCTTCCCCCGTTGTAAAGAACATACATAGTTTTTGCTCTAGTTGGTCACAGAGCTGACAAGTGATGTGTGTGCCTAAAATTTATCATCCCCAAACTTGTTGGATTAGATTCTCTCTAAGCAGGCCCTCAAACTAGTTCTTCTTGACTCAATCATAACTGAGGAAGCGACACCAGAACAGACCCAAATTTTTAAAATTTAGGTGAACCAGAGCCAGAGCTGGAATGGGAAAAATTACTGGTCGAAGCTCTGCTAGAAACTTAATCTTCCTCTTAGAAAACAAGGGCAGTGCACACATTGAGTAGCAACCAGATCTCTTGCCAGTTGGATTTTGGGCAGAGTCAGAAACAGCTGCCCTGCTCAAAGATGGCAGCCGACCAGGCCACTTTGAATGTGTGTCCTTCTCTTCAGTCCTGGCAATAATCCAATCTCATGCATCAAGCTCCTGAAGGGCTCACTACACCTCTTGTGAGTTTCCCATTTCAGGGCGTCGACTTGTAATTTTTCTTATTCCAGTTATGCTTCCGGATCACCCGAATTTTAAAATTTGGGTCTGTTCTGGTTTTGCTACATTGGCTATGACTGAACCAGTTCAACCTGGTTTGAAGGCCTGTCTCTAAGGTCTCTTCCAGTTATAAATTTCTGATCTTGGTCTCTGCTGGTCCAGTTATTGAGTCTTATTCTTTGTAATACATTTTACTTGCTCCCTCAGGTCCAAAGCCAGGCCATTTTCTTTATCTTCTTTTCATCCCTGGAGAAGCATGGCCTTATCCTTTCTGGAATCTGCGTTCACCACATTTAGATTCTGTTCAGAACTGCCTTCCCTGGCTCCGTTGAGCTGTAACTCAGCTCATGGCTCCTGCACCGCCCTCAGAAACTATGTGATCTCAGCACACATCACGCCGTTACCTCCACTGAGCTGAGTCTCACCTGCCCTTTCTGCCGACCTCTCTCTTTATTGTTATTTTTTTTTTCCTAGCTCTCCTTTTGAACCTATAAAAAATAAGCCCCTTAAAAACACCAGTTCCGTAAGATTCTTTCTCAGCCAGGCCACAATTTTGGCCTCCGGGTCGTTAGCTTCAGGCTATTATTCTTAAAAATTAGTATAACCGTTAGCACTTCTTCACTTAATTTCAGGTCAGTGTTTCCTGCCTCAAGACCATCTGTAAAAAGGATAGGGAGGAGTTTTTCCTATAGGCCGAGAGCCTTTTATTCCTGCACTCTTTAAATCACCTGTGTAGGTGCCTTCTCTGTTGGTTCTCCCCCCCACCCCTGGCTAAATTTACAAGACTGAATTCAAGGACCCCGATGCATTTCCAGCTCAGACACTAAGGCATTATGTTTACACACACCAATCAGCTTCATTGAATTTGTAAGTTTTAGTGGTTAAGTTTAGGCAAACATTCCCCCCACATCCTCCAGCCAGCGGTTGTAGCGTTTGATGGAGTTACCTCATTAAGATTTCTGAAATGCATAGATGCTGAGGATGATATAAACCTAGAACTGCTATCCAGGCTTCTGATTTAAATTTTTTATTCATAAAAAATATTGACTGTCCTATTAATAAATAAATATTAGAAATATATACTTAATAATTTCTACTAATACAACGCAGTTGTTATCTGGTTTATAGCTTGGGATTGTATGTAACATTTAAAAACAAACAGGTTTTTACCGCTAAGAAAAATTTCAGTGCCACTCGTCTGTTTAATGTCCGTCAGTCATTTCGAGCTTATTTTTACTTTCCAAAAGGTTGTTTTTATGTGTATAGGTACAACCTGACTCAATCTCTATGATTCCATATTAAATACTACGTGCTTTATATGCCTCACTTAAAAAACGGAGATATGACCTCATGGATTTGCCTTGAAGACAGTAATAGAAACCACTGTAGCACTCAGTAAATATAAAATGCTGCATGAACATCGCTAAACCATAGCCATTGTGCGGTGTGCGTTAAAAACCAAACCCAGTGCTGTCGAGTCGATTCCGACTTATAGTGACCCTGTAAGACAGAGTAGGACTGCCCCATAGAGTTTCCAAGGAGCACCTGGCGGATTCGAACTGCTGACCTGTTGGTTAGCAGCCGTAGCACTTAACCACTATACCACCAGGGTTTCCGCGGTATGTGTTAAGCACTTATTATTCGGGTTCCTTGATAATGGATTAATCTGTTGCCAGAGGTTAGGCCCCACGACTGAAGTCAGATGTGGATAAATTTGTTTCCCTAAGTACTCATAGCCTTCAAAAGCAATGCTTATTGATGAGAGGCTACACACACACACACACATATATATACATACACATATATGGATATAGGTATATGTGTGTGTGTATGTATATATTTTAATGACAAGCACAGCTTGTCCCTGAAAGCAGGCATCTTCAACATTCATGGGTATCCTGTCCCCTGAGTCCCAGTTGTTAACTCTGACCCCTTCTCTTCATAGCTGCTGTTTTGCCTAATAGGTCTTGCTTCCAAGATGCCAAGAGGATGTACCACAGCTGTTAGATCTCTCACCAATTGGCATGCCAGGGAGATGTCCCAGGAGTTCATGGCTGGCCTTTGACTCTGTCCTCCTCCCCTCTGACCTCAGTGTTTTTTTGTGGCCAGAAGAGAACAGAATGGGCTGGCATGATATCTCAGCAACTCACTCTGATGGTCCTGGCCACCATTAGCTCCTCTCTTCCTCCACTCTCCGCATCACCCAAACTTTGGCATTTCATCCCTTTTGGTATTATTTTATGGCCATTATTATTGTGATACCCCTTTTCCCCACAAAAGGAAGCCAATTATAAAAGTTCAGTGGGTGGTTCCCTGATTTTGTTAGACTAATATAAACCAAAAACCAAACCCATTGCTGTTGAGTCGATTCAAACTCATAGCGACCGTAAAGGACAGGGTAGAACTGCCCCATAGGGTTTTCAAGGAGTGTCGGTGGATTTGAACTGCTGACCTTTTGGTTAGCAGCTATAGCTCAACCACTAGGCCACCAGGGTTTCCAGTATTTAGTATAGATTTTATTATTTATACCACATTGCCAACCATGAAGAAATGACTAAACACAATATTTATTTCCCACAACAAGAAAGAGTGCCAAAGTTAGTTAATTTTCTCTGCGTTTCTGTAAATATAGTACCCTGGAATGTGATCTTAGTGCTATATTTTTGCATGGATCCGCCTTTGAATATACGTCTGTCACGGGAAACAGTTTAATTACATATAGATGATTTGATAATTCCCATTCTGGTTAAGCCAAATAAACATTTTCATTATATTCAGACTAGCTACTTGGTTTCTATGAACTGCATATTTTGGGTATTATTTTTATTTATTTATTTATTTATAATAACTTTTATTAAGCTTCAAGTGAACGTTTACAAATCTAATCAGTCTGTCACATATAAGTTTACATACATCTCACTCCCTACTCCCACTTGCTCTCCCCCTCTTGAGTCAGCCCTTTCAGTCTCTCCTTTCTTGACAATTTTGCCAGCTTCCCTCTCTCTCTATCCTCCCATCCCCCCTCCAGACAAGAGTTGTCAACACAATCTCAAGTGTCCACCTGATATAATTAGCTCACTCTTCATCAGCGTCTCTCTCCCACCCGCTGACCAGTTCCTTTCATTTCTGATTTGTTGTCTTCGGGGATGGTTCCTGTCCTGTGTCAACAGAAGGTCTGGGGAGCATGGCCGCCGGGATTCCTCCAGTCTCAGTCAGACCATTAAGTTTGGTCTTTTTATGAGAATTTGGCGTCTGTATCCCACTGATCTCCTGCTCCCTCAGGGGTCCTCTGCTGTGCTCCCTGTCAGGGCAGTCATCGATTGTGGCCGGGCACCAACTAGTTCTTCTGGTCTCAGGATGATGTAGGTCTCTGGTTCATGTGGCCCTTTCTGTCTCTTGGGCTCTTAGTTGTCGTGTGGCCTTGGCGTTCTTCATTTTCCTTTGCTCCAGGTGGGTTGAGACCAATTGTTGCATCTTAGATAGCCGCTTGTTAGCATTTAAGACCCCAGACGCCACATTTCAAAGTGGGATGCAGAATGATTTCATAATAGAATTATTTTGCCAATTGACTTAGAAGTCCCCGCAAACCATGTTCCCCAGACCCCCGCCCTTGCTCCGATGACCTTTGAAGCATTCATTTTATCCCGGAAACTTCTTTGCTTTTGGTCCAGTCCAATTGAGCTGACCCTCCATGTATTGAGTGTTGTCTTTCCCTTCACCTAAAGCAGTTCTTATCTACTGATTAATCAATAAAAAATCCTCTCCCACCCTCCCTCCCTCTCCCCTCGTAACGACAAAAGTATGTGTTCTTCTCAGGTTTACTATTTCTCAAGATCTTATAATAGTGGTCTTATACAATATTTGTCCTTTTGCCTCTGACTAATTTCGCTCAGCATAATGCCTTCCAGGTTCCTCCATGTTATGAAATGTTTCATAGATTCGTCACTGTTCTTTATCGATGCGTAGTATTCCATTGTGTGAATATACCACAATTTATTTACCCATTCATCCGTTGATGGACACCTTGGTTGCTTCCAACTTTTTGCTATTGTAAACAGAGCTGCAATAAACATGGGTGTGCATATATCTGTTTGTATGAAGGCTCTTGTATCTCATGGGTATATTCCTAGGAGTGGGATTTCTGGGTTGTATGGTAGTTCTATTGCTTACTGTTTAAGATAACGGAAGATAGATTTCCAAAGTGGTTGTACCATTTTACATTCCCACCAGCAGTGTATGAGAGTTCCAATCTCTCCGCAGCCTCTCCAACATTTATTATTTTGTGTTTTTTGGATTAATGCCAGTCTTGTTGGTGTGAGATGGAATCTCATTGTAGTTTTAATTTGCATTTCTCTAATGGCTAATGATCGAGAGCATTTTCTCATGTATCTGTTGGCTGCCTGAATATCTTCTTTAGTGAAATGTGTGTTCATATCCTTTGCCCACTTCTTGATTGGGTTGTTTGTCTTTTTGTGGTTGAGTTTTGACAGAATCATGTAGATTTTAGAGATCAGGCGCTGGTCGGAGATGTCATAGCTGAAAATTCTTTCCCAATCTGTAGGTGGTCTTTTTACTCTTTTGGAGAAGTCTTTAGATGAGCATAGGTGTTTGATTTTTAGGAGCTCCCAGTTATCGGGTTTCTCTTCATCATTTTTGGTAATGTTTTGTATTCTGTTTATACCTTGTATTAGGGCTCCTAGGGTTGTCCCAATTTTTTCTTCCATGATCTTTATCGTTTTAGTCTTTATGTTTATGTCTTTGATCCACTTGGAGTTAGTTTTTGTGCATGGTGTGAGGTATGGGTCCTGTTTCATTTTTTTGCAAATGGATATCCAGTTATGCCAGCACCATTTGTTAAAAAGGCTATCGTTTCCCCAGTTAATTGACACTGGTCCTTTGTCAAATATCAGCTGCTCATACGTGGATGGAGCTATGTCTGGGTTCTCAATTCTGTTCCATTGGTCTATGTGTCTGTTGTTGTACCAATACCAGGCTGTTTTGACTACTGTGGCTGTATAATAGGTTCTGAAGTCAGGTAAGGTGAGGCCTCCCACTTTCTTCTTCTTTTTCAGTAGTGCTTTGCTTATCCGGGGCTTCTTTCCCTTCCATATGAAATTGGTGATTTGTTTCTCTATCCCCTTAAAATATGACATCGGAATTTGGATCGGAAGTGCGTTAAATGTATAGATGGCTTTTGGTAGAATAGACATTTTTACTATGTTAAATCTTCCTATCCATGAGCAGGGTATGTTTTTCCACTTAAGCATGTCCTTTTGAATTTCTTGTAGTAGAGCTTTGTAGTTTTCTTTGTATAGGTCTTTTACATCCTTGGTAAGATTTATTCCTAAGTATCTTATCTTCTTGGGGGCTACTGTGAATGGTATTGATTTGGTTATTTCCTCTTCGGTGTTCTTTTTGTTGATGTAGAGGAATCCAAGTGATTTTTGTATGTTTATTTTATAACCTGAGACTCTGCCAAACTCTTGTATTAGTTTCAGTAGTTTTCTGGAGGATTCCTTAGGGTTTTCTGTGTATATAATCATGTCATCTGCAAATAGTGATAACTTTACTTCTTCCTTGCCAATCCGGATACCTTTTATTTCTTTGTCTAGCCTAATTGCCCTGGCTAAGACTTCCAACACGATGTTGAATAAGGGCGGTGATAAAGGGCATCCTTGTCTGGTTCCCGTTCTCAAGGGAAATGCTTTCAGGTTCTCTCCATTTAGAGTGATATTGGCTGTTGGCTTTGCATAGATGCCCTTTATTATGTTGAGGAATTTTCCTTCAATTCCTATTTTGGTAAGAGTTTTTATCATGAATGGGTGCTGGACTTTGTCAAATGCCTTTTCTGCATCAATTGATAAGATCATGTGGTTTTTGTCTTTTGTTTTATTTATGTGATGGATTACATTAATGGTTTTTCTGATATTAAACCAGCCTTGCATACCTGGTATAAATCCCACTTGATCAGGGTGAATTATTTTTTTGATGTCTTGTTGGATTCTATTGGCTAGAATTTTGTTGAGGATTTTTGCATCAATGTTCATGAGGGATATAGGTCTATAATTTTCTTTTTTTGTAATGTCTTTACCTGGTTTTGGTATCAGGGATATGGTGGCTTCATAGAATGAGTTGGGTAGTATTCCATCATTTTCTATGCTTTGGAATACCTTTAGTAGTAGTGGTGTTAACTCTTCTCTGAAAGTTTGGTAGAACTCTGCAGTGAAGCCGTCTGGGCCAGGGCTTTTTTTTTGTTGGGAGTTTTTTGATTACCTTTTCAATCTCTTTTTTTGTTATGGGTCTATTTAGTTGTTCTACTTCTGAATGTGTTAGTTTAGGTAGGTAGTGTTTTTCCAGGAATTCATCCATTTCTTCTAGGTTTTCAAATTTGTTAGAGTATAATTTTTCATAATAATCTGAAATGATTGTTTTAATTTCATTTGGTTCTGTTGTGATGTGGTCCTTCTCGTTTCTTATTCGGGTTATTTGTTTCCTTTCCTGTATTTCTTTAGTCAGTCTAGCCAATGGTTTATCAATTTTGTTAATTTTTTCAAAGAACCAGCTTTTGGCTTTGTTAATTCTTTCAATTGTTTTTCTGTTCTCTAATTCATTTAGTTCAGCTCTAATTTTTATTATTTGTTTTCTTCTGGTACCTGATGGATTCTTTTGTTGCTCAGTTTCTATTTGTTCAAGTTGTAGGGACAGTTCTCTGGTTTTGGCTCTTTCTTCTTTTTGTATGTGTGCATTTATTGATATAAATTGGCCTCTGAGCACTGCTTTTGCTGTGTCTCAGAGGTTTTGATAGGAAGTATTTTCATTCTCGTTGCTTTCTATGAATTTCCTTATTCCCTCCTTGATGTCTTCTATAACCCAGTCTTTTTTCAGGAGGGGATTGTTCATTTTCCAAGTATTTGATTTCTTTTCCCTAGTTTTTCTGTTATTGATCTCTAGTTTTATTGCCTTGTGATCTGAGAAGATGCTTTGTAATATTTCGATGTTTTGGACTCTGCAAAGGTTTGTTTTATGACCTAATATGTGGTCTATTCTAGAGAATGTTCCATGTGCGCTAGAAAAAAAAGTATATTTTGCAGCAGTTGGGTGAAGAGTTCTGTATAAGTCAATGAGGTCAAGTTGGTTGATTGTTGTAATTAGATCTTCCGTGTCTCTGTTGAGCTTCTTACTGGATGTCCTGTCCTTCTCCGAAAGTGGTGTATTGAAGTCTCCTACTATAATTGTGGAGGTATCTATCTCGCTTTTCAATTCTGTTAAAATTTGATTTATGTATCTTGCAGCCCTGTCATTGGGTGCATAAATATTTAATATGGTTATGTCTTCCTGATCAATTGTCCCTTTTATCATTATATAGTGTCCTTCTTTATCCTTTGTGGTGGATTTAAGTCTAAAGTCTATTTTGTCAGAAATTAATATTGCTACTCCTCTTCTTTTTTGCTTATTGTTTGCTTGATATACTTTTTTCCATCCTTTAAGTTTTAGTTTGTTTGTGTCTCTAAGACTAAGGTGTGTCTCTTGTAGGCAGCATATAGATGGATCGTGTTTCTTTATCCAGTCTGTGACTCTCTGTCTCTTTATTGGTGCATTTAGTCCATTTACATTCAGGGTAATTATAGATAAATAAGTTTTTAGTGCTGTCATTTTGATGCCTTTTTATGTGTGTTGTTGACAATTTCATTTTTCCACATACTTTTTTGTGCTGAGGCGTTTTTCTTAGTAAATTGTGAGATCCTCATTTTCATAGTGCTGGACTTTATGTTAGTTGAGTCGTTACGTTTTTCTTGGTTTTTATCTTGAGTTATAGAGTTGTTATACCTTTTTGTGGTTACCTTATTATTTACCCCTATTTTTTTAAGTAAAAACCTAACTTGTGTTGTTCTATATCGCCTTGTATCACTCTCCATATGGCAGTTCAATGCCTCCTGTATTTAGTCCCTCTTTTTGATTATTGCGATCTTTTACCTATTGACTTCCATGATTCCCTGTTATGTGTATTTTTTTTTTTTAATTAATCTTAATTTGTTTGTTTTTGTGATTTCCCTATTTGAGTTGATATCAGGACGTTCTGTTTTGTGACCTTGTGTTGTGCTGATATCTGATATTATTGGTTCTCTGACCTAACAATATCCTTTAGTATTTCTTGTAGCTTTGGTTTGGTTTTTGCAAATTCTCTAAACTTGTGTTTGTCTGTAAATATCTTAATTTCTCCTTCATATTTCAGAGAGAGTTTTGCTGGATATATGATCCTTGGCTGGCAGTTTTTCTCCTTCAGTGTTCTGTATATGTCGTCCCATTCCCTTCTTGCCTGCATGGTTTCTGCTGAGTAGTCAGAACATATTCTTATTGATTCTCCCTTGAAGGAAACCTTTCTTTTCTCCCTGGCTGCTTTTAAAATTTTCTGTTTATCTTTGGTTTTGGTGAGTTTGATGATAATATGTCTTGGTGTTTTTCTTTTTGGATCAATCTTAAATGGGGTTCGATAAGCATCTTGGATAGCTATCCTTTCGTCTTTCATGATGTCAGGGAAGTTTTCTGTCAGGAGTTCTTCAACTATTTTCTCTGTGTTTTCTGTCCCCCCTCCCTGTTCTGGGACTCCAATCACCCGCAGGTTATCCTTCTTTAAAGAGTCCCACATAATTCTTAGGGTTTCTTCATTTTTTTTAATTCTTTCATCTGATTTTTTTTCAGCTATGTTGGTGTTGATTCCCTGGTCCTCCAGATGTCCCAGTCTGCATTCTAATTGCTCGAGTCTGCTCCTCTGACTTCCTAGTGCGTTGTCTAATTCTGTAATTTTATTGTTAATCTTTTGGATTTCTACATGTTGTCTCTCTATGGATTCTTGCAACTTATTAATTTTTCCACTATGTTCTTGAATAATCTTTTTGAGTTCTTCAACAGTTTTATCAGTGTGTTCCTTGCCTTTTTCTGCAGTTATCCTAATTTCATTTGTGATATCATTAAGCATTCTGTAAATTAGTTTTTTATATTCTGTATCTGATAATTCCAAGATTGTATCTTCATTTGGGAAAGATTTTGATTCTTTTGTTTGGGGGGTTGGAGAAGCTGTCATGGTCTGCTTCTTTAAGTGGTTTGATATGGATTGTTGTCTCCGAACCATCACTGGGAAACTAGTTTTTCCAGAAAATCCGCTAAAAAAAAATGCAGTCAGATCCCTATCAGAGTTCTCCCTCTGGCTCAGGCTATTCAGATGTTAATGAAGCCGCCTGCGTCCAGTCCAAATCCCTGTGGGATGGTTCCCCGGCTCGGACGCTGCTCTTTCTGCTCCAAGACCAGTCACTGCCTCCCGGGGACTTCTCCTACCGGCTGCGTCCCACGCCGCCTGTGGAACCGGCTGGTCCCCCTCCCGGGGTTAGTTCAGGGGGGCGGAGCAGCTCTCTGTGCTTGTGCCGTACCTGACTGGTACGCTGGCTCCAGGCTCTGGAAACAATCGCTGCTTCCCCGTATTAGTTCGTCCTCTGTCTCTAAATCTGTGTTTGTTGTTCAGGGTTCGTAGATTGTTATGTATGTGATCGATTCACTTGTTTTTCCGTGTCTTTGTTGTAAGAGGGATCCGAGGTAGCGTCTGCCTAGTCCGCCATCTTGGCTCCGCCCCCAGTTTTTTTCGGGTATTATTTTATAAAGAAAGCAATAACACTGATTTGGAAGGTTAACATGTTTGAAATGAGACCCCAGAAGATGTTTTATCATGTATTCATGCCTAGGTAGTATCAGCCTGAGAATAAGCCTGGTTTAAGCAGTAACTGGGACCAAGAGGGGTGAGATGTTTTAAGTTTTCCATATTATTTTGTAAGCTTATGGGATGCAGTTAGAACCTGTTCTCATAGGATAGATGTATAGTGAAGCTAGTGGCACAGAATTCAACCTCATATTCTGATAGCCTGAGCGCTCAATATGATGTCAGATGAATGAATGGATGAGTGAACGATGGGATGGTGAATGAATACGAAGAGCTGTGCATATTACAGTAACATTTATGATGATGTGATAGTTATAAAGAGCACGTTTAAGCGGACTCAATATCCTGCCTGAAAAAATAAACCCTGGTTTTTACCCTCCATTGTACATGCCCTTCCCTTTTCTGTTTCTGGGGACATCTCCTCAGTTCTCTTTTTTCAGGTCACTTCCTGCCTTTTCCAGAGCCAGTTCTTCCCATCAGTGCTAATTAGCACCAGTTCCCTGTGGCTTTTCCTGGATTCCTTTCAACCGAAGAGTAATTTTTTTCTTTAGCATTTCCTACTGTTTTAATTTTCACTCGGATTTTAAATTCTTCATTAACTTTAATTAAGCTTTCCCAAGGCTTAAATACCTGTAAAACTTTTTTTTTTTTTAACTTAATCATTTGATTTGCCTGCTCAGCTTTCCTAGTCTGGCCCATTTATAAGACTGTTAAGCCTAAAATTGTGCCTGGGAGATGGTGTGATCACAGAGGAGGGAAAGAAATGATAGCATCGTCAGGAAAGTTTAATGATGAGTTTCGCTGGAAAAATCTCACACTTCCGTGTTCTTTGTGTTTCATGCTGGTAAGCAGCTAATAATTTTAAATGCCTTCATTTTAGGCTTAACTGATTAAAAACACACTTCTAGTTTTTAAGTCCGCATAAATATCGGGTACAAGTTCACCTAGTCTAGAAGGAAATGAACCTTTCGATGTCCTTCTCAAAGATCGTGGCTTACCTCAGCAAGTCTCTTTGATTTTAATTCTGTAGCCTTTTAATTATTTTCTTCCACCTAACATGATTTTCCTGTTAAGAATTTAGAGTTGGAGGTTGATCTTATATATCTAGTTTTCCATTTTCTTCCATTTATAAATGAAGAAACTGAAGCCCAGAGAGATTACGTTTGCAGAGATGGATACTAGAAAAGTCAGACCAGGACCCAGAGATCTGGCTGCCCTGAGGTCTGTGCCCTCACCTGTCACCAGCGATGTTCACTATAACCACAAGCCCCACAGACATGCTGATAGGCCTTAAAATACCCTTGTCACCTCACCCTGACTCAGGTCCAGATGAAGAAGGAATGTTAGACTACACATTCAGCTGCTTAAAGCTTTGGTTAGTTCTAGAAATGATTTGAGAGAGCCCACTTTAATGCTAATGGATGGCATTTTTTCTTGGTGCTGGGCAAAGCTGTAACCTGTTTACAATCCTGCTTATCTGAGTTGTAGGATGATGCCTTTGTGACTTTTAAATCCAGCAGTTGCTTAGAGTTCATGTTATAAGATCTACCAAGTTTTATCAAAGGATATCTTAACCCTGGTGCCATAGTGGTTAAGTGCTATGGCTGCTAACCAAAAGGTCGGCAGTTTGAATCCTCCATTTGCTCCTTGGAAACTCTATGGGGCAGTTCTACTCTGTCCTATAGGGTCTCTATGAGTTGCAATCGACTCGACTGCAGTGGGTTTGGTGTTTTTTTTCATATCTTCTGTATCAACTGAGATAGCACTGGGTCCAATTATTTCCCCTTGTTCCCCACAATGCATATGACCAGGATAGGCTCTGTTAGTACTTCTGAGGAAGATCAGTAGAAATACAGATTACTGTTTGATTAGACAGCAAACAGCCCTATTGGACTGATCTGTATTAAAATAAACACCCAGAGAATTTATGGCTATTCTTGTTACAGACTATTTGCCCTAGACTATGATCTTTACTTGGGCTTTGTGGTTTTTGAGGTTTCCATGTATAACATAATCCCTTTTTTATTGTGAGCCATAGAGGCAGCTGAAAAGTTAACCCCTTGGATGTGGATAAACACATTCTATGGTTTAAGTGCTTTTTGAAACTGTAATTCTTCCCTATGTAATCAATGTAATTGTTTCCTTATTTTTCTTGGCACTGACTTAATTTAACATAATTTGAGATGAAATTAGTAATTTTGATGTAATTAGAAAACAGCTTTATCTTTTATTTAATCAGTCCACTGATTTGGACATTTCAGTCAAATAAGTGCTTTGAATGACTTTCTCTCTCATTGAATGACCTGATTACCCTAATTGAATTACTAACATCAATTTCTCCACCGCCACCACCCATAGTCCCCTTCAGGAGTCATTGTAAGCAATTGCAGAGAAGAGATTGTGTTAAAAAGCACATTGATACAGCTTGTCTTTCTTGACAACTTTTTGAACCCTTTGGATCCTCACACTTTTTAGGAAGTTCGCCCTAAAACGCACAACTTTCTTTTCTTCCAGAAATCCTTCTTCTCCACTAGGATCTCCATTGCCCTGAGGTTCAGATTGGTGTTTCTGTGTCTAATCACTAATGAAGAAGCACCGTCCACTGAGGAAAATGGCTTTTCTTCAAAGCCACAGCAATTCCTGACCTTGAGCAGAAGGAGTTGCATAGGATTAACCTTAAGCCAGTAGATCAAATTGTGAGAGCCCTGTTAAGAGGCTGTCCCTCCTTTGTCTCTGTGGCTTTTTCTGCCTTTAGAAATATGATACCTGAGTTCTTCTTAGTCATCACACCTGGGTCTTTATGTCTGGGATCCAAATTTTTAGATATAGGTGAAGATAAGTGAAGACAAGTACCAAGCTAACACGGCTTCCAAAAGCCTGAGTCTGTGATCTTAAGACTGTCTTCCTACAATCATTTCCTAAGCAACTTGCAAATGGGAGTGTCCAAATTTTATTTTCACTATAGGGATAGCACAGGAGTAGAAAGAACTACTCCAGCAAAGACAGTAGGGACACACTGTCTCCCTGAATTCTCCTTCTACGGGTTACATCATTCTAATTAATAATCCGGTCCTGAAAATCAGGGTCATTGTTTAACATGTGTTAATTTAAAATATCATTTAAATCATGGTGAAATTAGCTGTTTAAGAGATTTTTATTTGTATGTTGGAGATAATGGAGTTTAAAAATTTTTTTTTTTTTTTTTTTACCAAACAAATTCATTCCTGATTCGGAAGCATAATTGCATGTAGTCAGCAGAGAAAAGAGGATTTGGATATTCAGCTCTCAAATTTGTCCTATCAGATGGTCCTATTGTTCCTACCCTTCTGTTTAAAACTGTGACAGGGACCACACAAAGGAACCAGCACAGACTAGAGAGAAATTGGAGGGTGTTACCATTGGATCTGATTAATTCAAACATTGGACAGCTATTGGTAAGCACCAGCTCTATGTCAGGCACTATGCTAGGCATGAAGTATTAGAGAGAAACAATACAGATCTGTCATCATCCTTATGAAAATTAGATTCACCGGGAAGATAGACATTAAACAATTACAGAAAGAAATGGGTAATTTTCAACTATGCTAAGTACTTACAAAGGACAAATCTGGTTGGACTACCCAGCAAACAAGGTAAGCATGGGCTTACTTACTAATTTATAGTGCACAATTTCACATGGGTTTCACCACATCTTTGATGTGAGCAAAAACAGGTGAAATTGTTGTAAACTTGTGCACTACAGACTAGTAAGTAAGTGCAAAGAAGCCTGTGCTTAACCTTGCTTACTGGGCACTCCGTCCCTGTCAGAGACTGTAAATTTGAAATGAGGCTTTGATTCTACAGAAAGGTGCTATGGGATTGGGAGAGAGGCAGTTGCCAGCCATACCTTGAAGCAAAATCTTTAATGTGGTAAAAACAATTTCAAATTGTTCACTAGAGATGATATGGTAAGTAAGGTAAGCAACCTGCTTACCTTGCCTTTTGGATAATCTGCCCTTGCGTAAGACAGTATACTAAGGGCACTTGGCCAACACTGGCAGACTAAGAAAATCTCTCTGAAGTTTGGAGTGAGGTCATGACGGGTGGGCAGAGCCTTTCTGGCAGAGGAAACACAACACATAAAGGTCCTGAGACAGGGAAAGCCCATCTGTTTGAAGAAGGTAAAATGAGGTCAGAGACATAGAATCATTGTGCACAAAGTAGGCAGGGTGGTATAAGATGCAGCTAAAGAGATACCTAGAGGCCAATTTGTAAGAATTTTGAATATTTTTGTAATATGCAATGGGACACCATTGAGAAATTTTGAGTAAGGTGATGACATGATCTGATTTTTGTTTTGAGAAATTTACTGTCCCATGAGGAGCATGCATTGGAAGACTGTAAGCATGGAAAAAAGGTGAAGGATTTTAGAAGTCAGTGTTTTGGTTCATTTGTGAGGTAATGGTGATTTGATTTAGGGTGGTGATGAATGGAGATAGAAAGGAATAAACAAGTTCAAGATGTATTTTGGGGGTAAAACGAACCACTTGGAGAATGTAGAGGGTGAAGAAGACAGCATTTAAGGATGGCACCCAGGTTTTTGATGTAAGCAATTATGAAGATGGAGTTGTCTTGCATTAAGACACAGCAACTTGAGTTGGAGGAGAGAGAGAAACAGTTCATTTCTGCACATGTTAAATTTGAGATGTCTGTAACATATCTGAATGGGACAGTCAAGGGCATAGTTGAATATATGACTCTGAAATGTGAAGAGAGGGATGAGCTGGGATAAAAATTTGACTATTTTATCAGTTAGGATTCTTAGAAGTTGCAAGCAGGAAAAACCAAGTTTGATGAATTCACCCGAAAAGGTATTTATTAAAGGATATCGGGAAGTCCGCAGATTTTCCAGGAGTACCCTTTGGGGTAAGGCCCCAGAATCACCCCCGCAGAAACAGCCTGGGAATGACAGCATTGCAGCCACCCTTGGGCAGTCATGGTGACGTGCCATACCAACAGCACCAACCTGGATGCTGGTGAGGACTGAGCACCTGCATCTGCCTCTTCTAGAGAGTGTTGATTTATGACATTGAAGATAAGAGTGTGATTAAGGAAGAATAACACCAATAACATTACCCATTATAAAAGCTATCATCTATAGAATCCTGGCTCTATGCTAGGAACAAGATTAAATACATAGTGTCTTAGTCATCAAGTGCTGCTATAACAGAAATACCACAAATGGATGGCTTTAACAATGAGATATTATTCTCTCACAGTCGAGGAGGCTAGAAGTCCAAATCCAGGATGCCAGCTCCAGGGGAGGCTTTCTCTCTCGTGGCTCTGGGGGAAGGTCCTTGTCATCAATCATCCCTGGTTGAGGAGCTTCTCAGCGCAGGGAGCTTGGGACCAAAGGATGCACTATTCTCCTGGCTCTTGTTTTTTGGTGGTATGAGGTCACCATGTCTCTCTGCTTTCTTCCCTCTTCTATATCTTAAAAGAGATTGACTTCAAACACAACCACCTCTTGTAGATTGAGTCCTGCTTCATTAATATAACTGCCACTAATCCCACCTCTTTAACATCACAAAGGTAGGATTTACAACACGTAGGAAAATCACATCAGATGACGAAATGGCGGGCAGTCACACAATACTGGGAATCATGGACTAGGCAATTTGACACACATTTTTGGAGGACACAATTCAATCCATGACACGTGGATTATATAATTTCATAACTACAAAAACCCTTTGGGAGGGAAAGAATTGCTATCCCCCTTTTATAGATGATGAGGAAGTTTAAAAGGTTTATACATTTACTATGTGGTAGACCTTGGATTCAAATTTACATAAGACCCTAGAACTCATTCTCTACAGCATGGTGGATGGTATCGTTCAGCTGGGAGGCCATGGAAAATGAAAACTGATAAGTGTCCCCTGGGTTTGGCAACATGGATGCAATTGGTGACATTGTAAGTGAAGTTTCAGTACAGAGGGATGGAAAGAATAGAGAGCTGAAGAGTAAAGGGAGATAGGTTAGTAAGTGGAGAAAGTCTAATTAGACTACTTTTTGGAAGCATTTGACTGAGAAAGGAAGTAGACAGATAAAGTGGTAGTTGAAGAAGTATCAGGGTATCAAAAGATTCCTTTCTTCCTTGCTTCTTTCCTCCCTCCATCCCTCCCTCCCTCCTTCCCTCCTTTCCTTCCTTTTTTCCTTCCTTCCTTTTTTTCTCCTATTCTCTCTTCCTTCCTGCCTCTCTCCCTCCTTCCGTCTCTCCCTCTCTTCCTTCCTCCAGCTCTCCCACTGTCTTCCCTTTCTCCCTCCTTTTTCCTTCCCTCCCTTCATCTTTCCCTTCCTTCCTACTTGCCTCCCTCCCTGCTTTCTTTCTTTCAGTCTGAAAATAAACTACAGTGTGTTTGAATGCTGACAGGCAGGTCTTGGTAATGAAGAAGAGCTTAAGGAAGCAGGAAGAGATGCAATAACCTAGGAAGGCGAGGCCTATGAGCATGTGGAGGGTGATGACCAGAGCATGTAGGGTGCCACTCATCTTTTAGGGAAGGGACTCTTTCTCTCCTGTAGCTGGAGAGAAAGAGAGGGAAGGAGTGGGTGAAAGATATTGAAAATTCAGTTATAGATAAAAGCAGGATCTCTGCCTGTTGTCTTCTATTTTTCTCAGTGAAGTATAGGATAAGATCATCAGCTAAGGCAAAGAAAATATGGAGATATCTGGAAATTTAGTAAAGAAGAGACAACAGGTGCTATTTGTCTAGCACAGTGAAAGAGAGCCCAGCCAACTAAGAAGTGTAGTGAGGTTGCCAAGCAGTGTTGAAATCTTTTTTTTCCCTTAATGATTATGAAATTAAAGTGATATACTAATCAAATGAATCGTGTGATCTCTGGATCCTGAGAAAGGCATTTGAGGACCATGATAATAGGTAGAGTGTAGATAATGAATTGGAGGGTAAGTCTCAAAGCAGGAAGACAGCAGCATCCTCGCAGAGAATAATTCTTCCCTTTGGGAAAATGGCTTCTATTAAGACATTTTATGGATGTGATCCCATGGGCCACGGACTTGGCTATCATTGTACAGACCACATGTTCCAGGCACTAAGATAGATGCTCCCAGTTAAATGGTAGAAGCAGGAACATACACAGGTATGTTAGTGCAATAAACAAAATGCCTTACTGGAGAAGGCCAAGGAAGCATTATTTCTGAAGTTCCTCCTTCATTTACCTCATCATCTGTCTGCTGACATATACCCAGTAGCCAATCATCCAGATCATTTCCCTTTTCACTTTGAGGAATTCACTGGCTTGCAGTTTGTGGAAGTACATTTTAAAGGCACATGTCTACTTATTACTCAATGTTACGTAAACATTTTATTTAAATTAGATAGTACTCAGCAAAAACCAGTGCCGTCGAGTCGAGATAGATAGGTATAAAGGTGCCATCAAGTTGACACCAACTCATTTCAACCTTACGTACAACAAAACTAAGCTTTACCTGGTCCTGGGCCATCCTTTCAATTGCCAGAATGTTCAAGTCCATTGTTGCAATTATTGTGTCAATCCTTCTCACCGAGAGTCTCCTTTGCCCTCAATGACCCTCTGCTTGAACAAACATGATGTCCTCTAACAATTGATCCTTCCTGTCCAATGTAAGACAGTCAGACAATGTTCTGTTGTGAAACATAGAGTTTTCATTGACTAATTCTTCAAAGTAGATATCCAGGCCTTTCTTTTTCATCTCTTTTAGTCTGGAAGCTCCACTGCAACCTGTCCACCATGGGTGACCCTGCTGGTATTTGAAATAAAGGTGGTGTAGCGTAACATACAAGCTACCATGATGTGAGAAACTGACAGATGAAAGATGAGTGGTAGTAAATAACCTAGCACCAGCTAATATTCTTAGAAGAGGAAGAAAAAGAAAAACAAGTAATTATTTCAATTGTGTTATTTATTTTTTCCTTTCCAAGGTTAATTAAGCAAGGCACTCTGTCTTTATTGAAGTGTTTAGCATCAGAAAAAAGTACCTACCTATAAAATACCAGTGAAACTGAAAGCATTGGCTAAACCTGTTCATATTTTCATTTATGATCGTTACCAGCACATAAAGCTTGCCTTTAACACCCAGCAGTTTGTCTTGAGAACTAAATGTCAAACTGAAACATTTCACAGTGCTGCTGATTGTTCTCGCCCCACTATGGGTGTTTGAAGGCGTTGGATATTGGCCATAACCTATAATACTTGCATAGTATATACAGTGTTCCAGAACAGGGAAGATTCAGACAGCAGTTTACTGCAAGTGAAGTGTGAGCTGTACCCATAAAACCAACAATTATTTCCATGAGGCTTTGGTTGAATAGACTAATTTTCAAAAAGGGAAACCATCCTCTTTTGCAGCATACTTCAGTGCTTGGGGATGGATCATTTCTGTCCAAGGGAAACACTGCCATGTGACCATGGTATCAGCCATTTTTAATCCTTGAAAATTAGACCTTAAAATAAAAAGCCAAGGGATGATGCGAATTCTCACACTTTGTCTACGTCCCTTCCAAAAACCCAACCAGATGATGATGGAAAAAGGAACATTAATTAGTGAATTGTGTGGTGCTGTTGATATAATCTAAGTGATTTATAATTAAAGTTTAAAATTTTAATTCACAGCATATATATATACGTATTAAAACTGTTCTTCATTCTACAAATAAAGTTCAATCTGCTTTATTCACAGTTAGCCCTCAGGAAGAAATTCTGGAATTGTAACATTGGAAACGATGCCATCTGATGTAAGATTCATCATTGACTTAATAAGCATATTTTTGGGGAAAAAAAAAGAAATGCTACATTAAATGTACATGATGTTTTTGACTAAAGCCCACTTTTCTATACATTTATTCAAATTATTTCATATGACTTGATTCTTCTGTAGCACATTCAAAATTTGAGTCTAAGGCGTCATCCTATTCGCTGTCTAAACATTCTACATGATTCTTTTGGCCTCTGTCCTGCTTTTCAAAGCCTCTGCTCATGAACTTGACCTCTACACTTGCCTTAGGACTGACAGAATGAAATTGAAGCTTATCAAAGAACACCAGGTTTTGTTTGCATTTGCTATTTGAATGAATTTACGGTTTCAATGTTTCTGTAATGTCTGCATTTCTGGATATTAAATAGTTTCTTTTGAATATCATCTGAAAGCTTTTGACAGTTTCTAAGTTTCAGTACCTAATGAAACTCTGTGGGTATCTGGAACTTCCCTTAGATTTTTAAATCTGGTGATACGTGCCAAGATATTTGGCAATTTCTAATGCCTCTTACCTATTTTTCCTCGTGTGTTAGGTGATTTTTTTTTTCATTTTATTAACTACGCGTATACATGTACATATCCACGTATGTACAAGTACACATAGTTTTATTTAGATGCATATATCTTCTTTCTTAGAAATCAAAAAACATTTCGTTTTGGACTTAAAAGACAGTTTGGAAGTGTATTTATTCCTCTTCCGCGATTCCTTGCTTCCGACAGTATTGATAGTGATGATAACTAGTACCAGTTGCATGGCTGCCAGGTGCTGTTGAGTCGACCCAGACTCATGGCGTCTCCATGTGCGTCAGAGTAGAATTGTGCTCCATAGAGTTTCCAAAGGCTGAACTTTTGGAAGTAGGTTGCCAGGCCTTTCTTCTGAGGCACCTCTGTGTGGACTTGAACTGTGAACCTTTTGGTTAGTAGCTGCTATTGTTGTTGTTGTTAGGTGCCGCCGAGCTGGTTCCGACTCATAGCGACCCTATGCACAACAGAACGAAGCACCGCCTGGCCCTGCACCATCCTTACAATCATTGTTATGCTTGAGCTCATTGTTGCAGCCACTGTGTCAATCCACCTCGTTGAGGATCTTCCTCTTTTCTGCTGACTCTGTACTTTGCCAAGCATGATGTCCTTCTCCAGGGACTGATCCTTCCTGACAACATGTCCAAAGTATGTAAGACGCAGTCTCGCCACCCTTGCCTCCAAGGAGCATTCTGGCTGTACTTCGTCCAAGACAGGTTTGTTCGTTCTTTTGGCAGTCCATGGTATATTCAATATTCTTTGCCAACACCACAATTCAAAGGCACCAGTTCTTCTTCAGTCTTCCTTATTCATTGTTAGTATTCATTGTTAGTATTCTTCGGTCTTCCTTATTCATTGGTTAGTAACAGAGCCCATTAATAGTTTATACCACCCAGGGCGTCCGATAATGATGACAGCTAACATTTCTTGAGTGCTTTCTATGTGCCAGACACAATTCTCGGCCATCTATCAGTATCATTTCATTTCCTCACAATTGCCATATTGTCACCCTCATTTTACAGATGAGCCACAAGAGATAAAATAACTCAGCAAGGTCATACAGCTTCTAAGTGGTGGAACCAGAACAAGCTTCTCATTCTGACATCTCTATTCTTAACCACTAGCAATACTGCCTCTTAAGGAAAACTTCCTTCCTTCACTCTGTCTCTGTCTTATGTGCTGGAACAATCTCTTGCGTTAATACTGCATCAGGACAGCATCTTTTTGTTGACGTTTTAAGCCACAATTGGAAATAAAAATTCGAATTATGGTTTAATCATGTGTGGTGCTACCAGTGAAAACTGTGGAGGCACATGGGTGAATATCAGATACTTTCAGCACATACCCAGAGTGCACAGCCAATTACACTTCTTTATAAGTGACAAGTTTCTCCTAGCGTCAACTGTAAAATGGATACTGATTTAGGAAATGTTCATATGTGGAAAAATGTTTGTGCCTTAGACTCAATGACCACCACTCATCTGTCATTTTGTTTTACTATAGTGGCTCACATGTTGCTATGATGCTAGAAGCTATCCCACTGGTATTTCAAATACCAGCAGGGTCGCCCATGGAGGAAAGTTTTCAACAGGTCTTCCAGACTCAGACAGACTAGGAAGAAAGGCCTGGCAATCCACTTCTAAAAATTAACCATTGAAAATCCTATATATCACAACAGAGTATTTTCTGATGTAGTGATGGAAGATGTGCCCCCTAGGTTGGAAGACCCTCAGAATACACAGTTGTCACAAAAATGGACTTGAGTTTACCAACCAATAGTCATGACAATAGCACAGGACCAGCCAATGTTTCATTCTGTTCTACATGGGGTGGCATGAATGGGAGTTGACTTGATGGCAACTAACAACAATAAAGCCTCAAAGAAATACATAATGATAATAATTAAGAGCTATGAGTTGGAATCAACTGGACAGCAACGGGTTTGGTTTGGTTTTATTATTGAGTATGCCCTGTATGGCTGATGCCATGTGGCTTATAATGCTAGCAGTATGCACTCATTAGCCATTCATCATATCTTCCATATTTATAGAATCCAGTTTGCCTGTGGGTAGCAGTATGCCCATCCAACCTGTAGGTAGAGCTGCCCCATGACACTTCTGACCAATGAGGTATAACTAAAAACAAAACAAAAACAAATCACTTGCCATGAAGTTGATTCTGATTCATGGCGACCTCATGCGTGGCGGAGTAGAACTGTGCTCCGTAAGGTTCTCAGTGGCTGATTTATTAGAAGTAGATTACCAGGCCTTTCTTCCAAGGTACCTCTGGACAGACTGAACCTACAACCTTTTGGTTAGCAGCTCAGTGCTTAAATATTTGTGCCATCCAGGAACTCCCCCCAAATATAACTAGAAGTCAAGAAATTAGAGTTTCAGGGGAAGAGTGTTTTCCTGATAAAAAGGAACAGTACTGCTGCAAGAAGACTCAAATTCTAGTTCCTTGAACATGCCAGGGATTCTCTCCTTTGTGTCTCAGCTAACGCAGGGTGCTCTGCTCATTTCACCTGCCAAAACCCCACCTGCCTTCGAGTCTCAGCTGCGGCATCTTGCCTTGTGGTGGAAAGAGGCCTGGTGTATGAATGGCTATTGGTGGGTCTTACCAAGTTAATGAATCTTTCTAAACTTTATTTTTCTCACTAGCAAAATGGAGATTAAAATTGCCTACTTGTGAGGTGAGGATTCAATGTGATAATATATGAAAACTGCTTCACACGGTACCTGGGACAGAATAGGAGCTTCTTAGAAAAGCCCACTCACATGCCCAGCAGAAGTGACCTCTCCCTCTCTGCCTGAGGCCTGGCCCCTCCATGCCACATCACGGTTTTGTCTTTATTTTGATTAATAGTGCCTGTGTTTCTCCCTTCCCAAATGAAGGAAGGCTTCTTGAAGCCACAGGTCTAAGCATAGAGCTAGTATGTATGTTTTAATTGGGCTGAAAATGTGTTAGGAGTCTCTGGGTGACACAAATGGTTGAGCACTCGACTACTGGCTGGAAGGTTAGCGGTTCGAACTCACCCAGAGGTGCTTTGGAAGACAGGCCTGGTGACCTGCTTCTGAAAGGTCACAGCCTTGAAACCCTATGGAGCAGTTCTACTCTGAACACATGGGGTCTCCAGGAGTCAGAATCGACTCAATGGCAACTAAGAACAACAACCACAGCCACAACAAACAAAAATATATGCTCTTCTAGTACATAAGCCAATCTGAATTTACTTCACAGATTTGTGGATGTATTTTTTATTTGGGGCTCAGAATAGTGTCTGGGCAGTTTAAAAGCTTTTACTGAGCAGTCACGGGTCAATGTGTGGGGGAGAAAGACAGCAAGCAGAACGATCAAGGCTACAGAAACTCCGAAAGAGTGACGTATTTCTACCTCTAATAGAGCTCTCTAAGATTATCGTTCAAAACTAAATGTAAATTTAGGCTGACTCTGCAGTCTTTTTTTGCGGTGACAAATGTAATAGGGGATAAAGCAGTTGATTTGACATTTTATGGTACAGTTACACCAATTTTCTTTTAAAAATTGTTAATAGTAGTAGTAGGATATATTAATCCATGCTGGAAAATGAAAACCCCTCTCGGTTAGAAGTAATTGAACTTTACGGTGTGACACATCACCCAGAGGCGTGGAGGCCTTCTAGTTACTATGGGGTTGTTATGCTAAGAAGGGTCTAAGATATAATCCAGCTGTGACCTCTCTTCACTTGAGCCTTCTCCACCTGAGAACTGTGGGTGTATGAGGGAGAGGAGAGAGCAAAAGGCAAGGAGGAAAGGTGGCAGGAGGGGTGTTCCAGAATAGCTTCTCCATTTTCAGAATTTAGCAGGGATGGTGTATTATTATTCATGGTTCTACCAAGAAACAAAACCAATTACGCATATATATGTGTATGTATGTATAAGTAAATAAGTATATGTAAATATATAAATATATATGTATTTATGTGTGTGTAGGAAACCCTGGTGGCGTAGTGGTTAAGTGCTACAGCTGCTAATCAAAAGGTCGGCAGTTTGAATCCGCCAGGCGCTCCTTGGAAACTCTACTGGGCAGTTCTATTCTGTCTTATAGGGCCGCTATGAGTTGGAATCGGCTCAACAGCAGTGGGTTTGGTTTTTTTGGTATGTGTGTGTATACACACACACACGGACACAGAGAGAGATTGAATGAGATTTATTTTAAGGACTTTGCTTATGAGATTGTGGGGGTTTGGCAAGTCCAAAATCTACAGATCAGACGACAGGCTGGAAACTGCCATGGGGCAGTCTAGTGTCTGAAATCAGTAGGCTGGGTGGCCAACTGGAAACTCTGGCAAGATAGCTAGCTATGTTATAATTTTGAGGCAGACTCTTTCTCCCCAGTTTTTGCTCTTAAGACCTCCAACTGATTGGATGAGGCCCATCCACGTTGTAGAGGGCCATCTGCTTTGGTTCAGACCAACTGACTTAAGTGTTAATCACATGTAAATATCTTGATAGCAACATCTAGACTACTGTTTGAACAAACAACTGGACGCCTTAGCCTAACCTAGCTGACACGTAAAATGAACAATTGCAGATGATAAGGAGTGGAAGGAGAGGGAGTGGACACATTCGTGAGAAGTCACATCAGAACACACCAGCCAGTGTGTGTGTGCACACCTTAATAAACTTAAACATCCACATCTAGACAGAGAGACACATTTTATACAGAAATCATTTTGCATGGGTGTCAGAATAGTTGGTTTCCTCTCAAACATCAGTCCACTCCATTGTTGTCATTCGAGAAAGCAGGCCCTCTTGGTTTTCTCCAAATTTGAAATAATATTTTCTCCTTAGTTACCATTTTATTTTCACAAAATACTTTCTCCCCTATGTCACATGGAACCCAATGCCAATCATAAATATATTTATCTTTCCTTCTCCTACCTGTGAAAGAGAGCCACAGTTATTAATTGCATAAAAGGCTATCTTATGTTTGGATTAATTTTACTGATATATTATGAAATCCTTAAAAAATATATATATTTTTTTTGATTACAAGATGTTCTCGTCTGATGAGTTAGACTTTACATGAGGCAATTGGAAAGATTTCATAACCCACATTCCTTTAACTGCTCTATTACGGCTTCTGTGCTCTGGTTATGTGATAATAGTTTTCTGACATCTGAAATCACAGCCCCATTTGAGCCACATGGAGTGCTTTTATCTCAAAGGGATTCAGCCTTAAATACAGATGGGCTTGTTGGCCTGGTCTCGATGACATTTTTATAACCCGTAATGCTCTTCAGCAAGATGTGGTTAACGATCCTTTGCTTCATCCGACCAGAGAGCGCTCGGTTCCTGGTGGAAGGTCGCATTCGCACCACAGCCCCTGAGCCTGCTGAGTGCAAAGCTATTGCTGTGGGAATCACGAATGGAAATCTAGATATTACTACATTATTCATTTTATCACAATTGGTATAATTCCCAAGATTGCTGTCGCCTGTTTATATCCTTACCATACTGTTTCATTTTAGCCTAGTTTGACTTTTTGCTTTTGGAACAACACTTTTTCTAGGCTTAGAGGGAATGGAATGTCCCCCTTCATCTGTCTCCTTTGCTTGGCTGGAACTCCAAAACGAGCTGGTCCTGCTGAGACTGGCTTCCAGAAGCTTTATGAGCCTCCTACTAATGTAATGAGACTATTTAGAAAACTATTGTGGAAGGTCAAAAGAAGCCAAGAGACGAGCCTATGGAATACTTGAGACTCGTGGTCTCTGGGCCCCTTCTATTTTCCACTTTCCTTTACTCTTCTCGGATCACTTCCCCCTGGGCCTTTGAACCCTACCCTGGTGGAATTAAATTTAGTAAAATGTCACTAAAGCATCTTGTTTGTGGATGGCACCATACCATGTGATGGGAGAATACAGCCTGTCCATACAATTCAGAGGGTGAAACACTAGATGTACTAGCTGGTCAGTAGATACACTCCCATAAACAATAAAGTAGGTGCAATCAAGAGAGATGCAATCAAAATGCTAAAAGTTATTTCTAAATGGCAGGAAAAGAGAAAGCACCCAGGAGGTGGCCTTTGGACAAGAACTTGAAAGGGTGTTAGGAATTTGATAACAGGAGAGAGGACCAGCATGCGTTTCAGGGCTTTTGAAGAGCTCAAGCAATTTTGGAATAGTGGGAGCTGTTTCTGGGGAATCTAGTGTGTAGCGGTGGCTAGAGTAGGCTGTGCAGTGAGATCCTGTAGCAGGCAAAGTGGAAGAGGCAGGAAGGCCTGGCTAGAATATCAAGGTTGAATTTGAGTGCTTGGGTGCCACACTAAACAAGATCGCTATCCTGTTGACAATGTGGCAGCATCAGAGGGTTTTGAATAATATGATTCAACTAATGTTTTAGGGTCATTGCTCTGGTCACTGGAGGACCACAGAGACCAATTAGCAAGCACATTTGCTAGATCAGGTTACAAGGGCAACAGTTATGGAATTGGAATGAAGGAAAGATATATGGGAGAATTTTTAGAAGTCAAACAGTACTTGTAAAGAAGCTGATACGAATATTCAGGGAAAGATGAGAGTGACTTCAGGGTGAATAGACTGGGATGTTGTTGACTTGCTCTGTAGTAGCCTAAACCAAAAACTGTTGCTGTTGAGTCAATTCTGACTCATAGAGATCCTATAGGACAGAGTAGAACTGCCCCATAGGGTTTCCAAGGAGTGCCTGGTGGATTCAAACTACCAACCTTTTTGTTAGCAGCTGAACGCTTAACCACTGCGCCACCAGGACTCCCTGTAGTGGTCTAGCACCTGTAAGCACAGCATAAAATAGGAGCAAAATAGACCAAGTTAAGAAGCAGGTAAATGTTATCTTAGGCATATTCTGGTGATCAATACTTGTCAATTGCTCTTTGACCTGCTGGTACTATTTATAGGGAAACCCTGGTGGTGTAGTGGTTAAGAGCTATGGCTGCTAACCAAAAGGTTGGCAGTTCAAATCTACCAGGCACTGCTTGGAAACCCTATGAGGCAGTTCTACTCTGTCCTATAGGGCCACATGAGTCGGAATCAACTCGACGGCAATGGGCTTTTATGGGTTTATCCATTCTGTAGTGCCTTCTGATTGTTCTACAGTGCTTGCCCAACAGGATTGCCTTCCAGTGTGCCAAACTACCTAAGAAAATCTACTTGTCCACATGTCTCATGCCTATAGAGCCCTGCACTGAGACAATTAACAGATAAGATTATCTGTGTTAGTATATTAATACGTTGGTAGATTTAACTTCCCAGAGTACACCTGTTGCATTTTACATGCAACCTTGTGGTTAGTCCAAATAGTTATGCTAATGGTAGAACCCTCTGCCTTGTGCTGGGGCAGTAGGAAGATATCTAGAGGCTTCCATGCACCTAAGATGTATCTCTCCTCTTTATGAGTGGAGTTGACTGCTTATAGAGACATAACAAGGGAAAAGAAAGTATTGTTTAAATCAAAACAATAGTATTTAGGCAAGCCAGGGATTTAAAACAAAGCAAAAACAGTATTTTAACATCTGCTAAAAGTTTATTTTCAAACTGTACATGTATGATTTTTAAAAAATTATATTAGGCACGCCTGTGTTATAGAAAAGTGTGGTAAAAAATGCCTCCCCCCCCCCACCCAAGGAGTATTTCCATCAGGAAAAAAGGCTACTTAAAGCAAACTTCAGGAGCTAGGAGGAGCAAAGGGCTAATTTTGTAACTGAACCAGTAATCTCTCTTTATGGAGAGTTTCCATTTCTTTCACAGGTGCTTCTGGGTAGATTTTGGGTCGTCAGGCTTCAGGGGAGGGTTGTTCATGTTGGGTACTTCCCTATTACAGGAATCGGGTTCCGCCCGCTGACATGCAGCCACCTTAGGGGCGGATGGTAATGATCACTTGAAAGAGCACAGTCTGCTGTAAACAGATTTAACATCGAAGTGATATGGATTATGAACGACTTCAGGGGACTTCCAGGCTGCTAGGGCATCATTACCCAAATTACATTTGGCCTAAACACCGGGTGAACGCTTCTTTTCTAGCCATGATTTTCAGGGAGACGTTCACGTTCTACATTGCCATTTCCCCTTGAAGCAGGCATTTTTGAGCAAAGCAACAGTTTTTAAGCCAATATTGTATTTGGTTTTTGGTTGTTTGGTATCCAGAGCTGTCCAGAGTCCTTATTTTTGTTCCGTAGTCATTTTTAGTTATATGATACTTAATATTTAAAGAATTGGGTTTTCTTATATTTTTATTGGATGGATTGGGACAGAAGATTTGTTTTCTTTTTTCCCATTTTGTTTGCTTGTTTCTTTGTTTTGGGTTTGCGGGGGACTATCACAGCTTTTATCACAGCTTAGGTGCCTGGGTGGTGCAGTGGTTAAGAGCTGGGCTGCAAACCTAAAGGTCAGCAGTTCGAATCTACCAGCTGCTCCTTGGAAATGCTATGGGGCAGTACTCTGTCTTATAGGGCCACTGTGAGTCGAAATCTACTTGATGGCAATGAGTTTGGTTTGGGGGGTTTTATCACAGCTTGTTTTTTCAAATTTATGACTATTTCAAAAATAGTTCTTGAATTAAAAAAAAAATTTTTTTTCAGGAAGTTAAATAGCATTGCACTGTTCTCAGTAAAGTTGACATCCAAATTAAAAAAAAAAAAACACGAGGGATTAGGAGTGTTTGACCTCTCCAGGCTGTGTTGTTAATGCTTTAACTATGAGGCAGTTAGACGTTTGGCAATTCCTAGTCCACAGTTCAGGCCTGACACCCTCATGCTTCACACCAGCTTTAGGATCACCAATATTCCCCCTTATTTGAGAAGAAAAACCTTGGGTTCAATTTTAATTTTCCCAAATGTCTTTGAAATTCATTTATTCATTCAGCCAACAAATATTTGTTTTTAGAGCATCTTGCAGCACACAGATGCACTGAGAAAAGAGCTGCACACCCACCCAGGTGAGCTTGGCCAAGGGCAGTGAGCAAATCTAGTATTCCTCTGGGAATGACTTCTAGAGGAGAGAACCTTCTGTGTAGATGAAAAATGGAGAACAACTTGATTGGTCCTCTCTTCATTCCACATAGAACAATGAAATATCAGAAAGCTTTTTGGCATCACTGAACCCTTTGAGAATCCTGTTTGTCTTTAATTATCTAGTGCTGCTATAACAGAAATTCCACAAGTGAATGGTTTAACAAGCAGATATTTACTTCCTTACAGTGTAATAGTCTGGAAGTCTGAATTCAGGGTGCTAGGTCTAGGGGAATGCTTTCTCTCTCTATTGGCTCTGGCGGAAGGTCCTTGTTTCATTTCAACATCTGTGGGCCTGACATTCCTTGGAGGTCTCCATGTGTCTTGGCATCAATCTTCTCCTGGGTCTAAGAAGTTCTCAGAATGGGCAACTGGAGACCAAAGGATGCATTCCTCTCCCAGCTCTTGTGTCTTGATTGTAGTAAGGTCCCTCTCTCTTTTTTCCCATTTTGTCTCTTTTATATCTCAAAAGAAATTGGCTCAAGATACACCCTATTCCTGTAGTTTGTATTCTTCTCCATTAATATAACTCCTTCTAATCTTGCCTCACTGATATTATAGACATTAGGATTTACAACACGGTTAATTTTTTAAAATTACATCAGATCACAAAATGGAGGATAATTACATCAGATCACACAATGGAAGATAATTATATAATACTGAGAATCATGGCCTAACCAAGTTGACACAAATTTTTTGGGAGACGCAGTTCAATCCACAACACTATTGAAGTATGATCTCTCCAGAATAATGCATTTTCCCATGCACAGTATTTTCTGACTATCACAGGTGGTTTAAACATTTCGTGAAGCTTTTCTACAGGCCCGCAGAGGTCTGTGAGATTTAGGTGAACTATCAATGGTGTGCAGATGCAAAGGTGAAAACTTCCCTCAATGTTTTATACGATGGTACACTGTTAGACTTGTAGGTCCTTGCTACTCAAAGCATGGTCTATCTGCCAGATGAGCAACATCGCTGTCACCCGGAGGCTGATAGAAATGCAGAGATTCGGTTTATCTACTCAGTCATAATTTGTCTTTTAAAAACATCCCAGATGATTTGTGTGCAGATTAAGCACCGCACACAAATAGGCTAGAGGATAAAGTGTGTGTGTGTGTGTCCATACTGAAATAAATCTTAAGGCCTTTTTACATTTGATAAATATTAGTAGTTATTTGTAGACACTGCTTTTTTTTTTAATAACTTATTTTTGTTGTTGTCATTGAGAACATACACAGCAAATCAAACACCAGTTCAGAAGTTTCTACATGGACAGCTCAGTGATACTGATTGTATTCTTCAAGGTGTGCAACCATCCTTACTCTCCTTTTCTGAGTTGTCCCTCTTCCATTAACATAAACTCACTGCTTTCTAAGGTTCCTATCTAGTCCTTCAAGTTGCTATTGATACCATATAGACAGACCTTAAAAGAGCATAATGCTCAAGGCAGACATTCCTTACTAGTTAAGCTAAATTATTGTTTGGTTTTCAGAAGACTTCAGGGGATATTTTTGGTTTAATGCTTAAAGATTATCTCAGGGCAATAGACACTGCTACTTGGATGTAAAATTCCTAGAAGGAAGTTAGCTATCTGCATCAGAATTTGTTGTATCCTTTGACATAGCAAATCCAGCTGAAGAAATTCATTTCTGAAAACCAGAATGTTCTACAGAGAAATAAGTATAAGACTTTATGGCAATATTGTTATATGATCAAATACTTGGCAATAACATAAGTACTCATCTCTAAAGGGTTAGTTACATAAATTATAGTATATCCATAATGAAATAACATATAGACAATAAAGTCATATTAGTAACCTTTATGTATTAACATATAAAGTTTCTCATAGTATTTTGTTAATTGAAAAATAGTTCAAAATTGCATAGATGTATTATCTCACTGTTTTTTAAATATATAGCTATAGATATAATAAGAAAGAATTTAGATCAAACAGTAGCCACAGATATCAATAAATAGTGGTAGAATGATGGACAGATTTCCTCTTTTCCTCTTTCTTTTCTTTCTTTCTTCTGTTTATCTCTATCTTCAGATTTTACCTACAATAAACATGTTAAAAGATTCAGTGGCAATGGGTTTTGTTAAATATTTTCAGGTTAAAAAACAAACATCAGGATTGTTCTCCAAGACTACATAACATTGCTGCATATCAGAAGAAGGAGTTTGGAATTAGAACTCCTTTTTCTGATACTTGGCAATATTCTGTTTCCTCCCATTATCGGTGGCAAAGATGGATGATTACATGAGTTTGGCTTTAAAAGGGCAATAAATAGGTGGAGTATCTCTAATTGATATTGACTCTTATGTGTAGTTTTCTTCTGTTGATACGCAACGAACTACACTATGAGCAAAGAAAATGTGAACACTTCATTTTTTTTCTCCTTCCCCTATGAGGTAGTCTGATTATTGGTGGTTGCAACATAATCTTGCAACCTGTCCTTTAAGTTGGATGTAACTTTTTCAGCAACATCATCATTTATGAGATGGTGAGGAACTTTAGAAACTGGTGAAACAGAAGTTGTTCTTAGGTGCTGACTCATAGCGACCCTATGTACAATATAACGAAACACCACCCAGTCCTGTGTCATCCTCAGTCATGTGTGCTTGAGCATATTGTTGCAGCCACCGTGTCAATCCATCTTGTTGAGGGTTTGCTCTTTCTTGCTGACCTTCTACTTTACCAAGAACAATGTCCTCCTTCAGGGATTGATCCCTCCTGATAACATGTCCAAAGTATGTGAGACCCAGTCTCACAATCCTTACTTCTAAGGAGCATTCTGGTTGTACTTCTTCAAAGTCAGATTTGTTTGTTCTTCTGGCAGTACATGGTGTATTCAATATTCTTTGCAAACACCACAATTTGAAGGCTTCAATTCTTCTTCGGTCCTCCTTATTCATCGTCCAGCTTTTGCATGCATATGAGGCAATTGAAAACACCATGACTTGGGTCAGGCACACCTTAGTCTTCAAGGTGGCATCTTGCTTTTCAACACTTTAAAGAGGTCTTTTGCAGCAAAATTGCCCAAAGCATGCATCTTTTGATTTCTTGACTGCTGCTTTCATGGATGTTAATTGTGGATCCAAGCAAAATGAAATCCTTGACAACGTCAATATTTTCTCCATTTATTATGATGTTGCTTATTGGTCCAGTTGTGAGGATTTTTGTTTTCTTTATGTTGATGTGTCACCCATACTCAAGACTGTGGCCTTTGATCTTCATCAGTAGGCGCTTCAAGTCCTCTTCACTTTCAGCAAGCAAGGTTTTGTCATCTGCTTATTGCAGTCAGTCCTTAGTCTTGTTCTGACAGATAATATTGAGTTCTCCATATTTCCACAGATTCCTGTATATTCCACCAGGTGAGGTCCACGTGTATAGTTTCCATTTATGTTGTTGAGGAATGGTATTTGCAAAGAATAAGTCATTGCTCTTGCAAAATTGTATCATATGATCTCTGGCATCATTTCTATCACCAAGGCCATATTTTCCAATTACCAGTCCTTCTTTGTTTCCAAGTTTTGCATTCCAATCAACAGTAAGTATCAATGCATCTTGATTGGATGTTTGTTCAATTTCAGATTGTAGAAGTTGGTAAAAATCTTCAATTTCTTTATCTTTTGCCTTAGTGGTTGGTGTATAAATTTGACTAATAATCATATTAACTGGTCTTCCTTGTAGGTGTATTAATATCATCCTATTACTGACAGCATTGTACTTCAGGATTGATCTTGAAATGTTCTTTTTGATGATGAATATAATGCCATTCCTCTTCAACTTGTTCCTGTCACTGTAGACTATATGATTTTACAATTCAAAATGGCCAATACCAGCCCATTTCAGCTCAACTAATGCTTAGTATATCCATCTTTATGCATTTCATTTCATTTTTAATGACTTCCAATTTTCATAGTTCCATACTTCATATAGTCCATGTTTCAATTATTAATAGATGTTTTTCAACTATTTCTTCTCATTTTGAGTCATGCCACATCAATAAATTTGGGTCTTGAAAGCTTTATTCCATTCGTGTCATTAATGCCAACTGTACTTTGAGGAGGCAACTCTTCCCCAGTCATATTTTGAGTGCCTTCCAACCCAAGGGGGCTCATCTTCTGGCACTTCATAAAACAGTGTTCCATTGCTAAAAAGGCCAATTTTTTTAGAAGTAGATCTCTAGGTCCTTCTTGCCATTTTCTTAGTCTGGAGGCTCCACTGGAACCTGTCCTTGTGACCTTGCTGGTTTTTCAAACATGAGTGACACCGCTTCCAGCATCACAGCAGCATGCAAGCCACCACAGTATGACAAACTGACAGAGGAGTGGTGGCTTAGGTAGATATATTCCAAAAATGTGAGACTCAAATCAGAAAATAAAAAAATAGACACTACAGGGTATATCTGATGTAAAAAATAGTTTATTTCTATTTTTGAAATGTGATGTGCTCAGATTTTAGTTTCAGTTTTATTTTCAGGATCAAATAATTGCATTAAACTTCCACTAAACTTGGCCTTTAACAGAAGGCAATGAAGGTCAAGATAAAGGGTCATGTGGGTTTAATGCTTTTGATGGTTATCTTTTCTTACATTAGGCAGAATTCAGCAAATCAGTTTCTCAATTACCCAAATAGAGAGTGAAATGGAGAAAGTTGATAATAATCACCAACATGAGCATAAATAGTCATAAGGCATTCATTCTTTCCAAATGGGAATTCATGTTGACAAAAATGCAGTGTCAGCCTGGTGAATTTGTTTGTTTTACACCTTTGATCTCATCAATGGGGAAAACAAGGTAATTTTTTTTTTTGGAACGTTATTTAACTGAACAAAATTATTAATTTGTTATACTTTCATAGACATGGCATTGGGGATGGCACTTTTACAATTATTGGGGACTCTTGTTTTTAATATCATTTCATCCTTCCAGACACCATACTGTATGGGTAATATTAGCTCCATTTAGAGGAGGGAAAACATAGTTTCCTAAAAATCTCACAGCTATGGCAGGTTTGATTCCAAATCCTCTGTTCTTTCTGTCACTTGGCTCTGCTATCTCTAGACGGCTGCCTGGCTGTGACACTCCTGGCTATTATTTAACAGTCCATCATTGAAAATAAACACTAAAACCACTGTTTTAAAGGTAAAATAACTAAAACTCATTGATCATCTTAGGTAAAGGATAGCCTTGTATTTCTGCATACCAACAATGTCTTGCAAATAATGACTCAATAATGGTTTGATAATGCTGATGATAGTATCAGTGAAGGTGATAATAATGTAATCTCTCTGGAAGTGTACAAGAAGGCCTGGGGAGGGGGCCGACACTGGACCTGGTTCCAGGCATCTCAGAGACCTGGATTAGGTTAGAAGGTGCTCCGGGGTACTAATGTTGAGCTTGTAGCCAGCTGCAAATAGGAGAGGCTGACACCTATAGGGGTTTAAGTGAGCACTGAGAGGTTAAATAATCTAGAGCTGAATTTGGAAACGCAAAGGGAACAAGGAAAATGAGAAACCAAGATTCACAGCCTGTGGTATCAGGAAACCAGTTGAGTTGATGAATGAGAAATGGGAAATAGGCAAAGGCTGGAGAAATTCTCAAGGTAGGACCAGATAGTCCTCATGACTTAGATATGTAGTTGCTATGACTTGGATATGGGAGCACTAGGAGATGTTTAAAAAAAAGGACAGTTAATTGTGGCCTGGGCATAGAACTGGCTTTTCTATTCTCACAAACTGAAACCTTTCTACCTGCTCCTGGTTCTTTCATTAGTTTTTAAATTCAGTGCATTTCCATAAAAGGGAACTTTAAAATGGTAACAGGTAATTTCCTCTTATGATGATGAATAATACAAACCTTCTCATTCTCTCTTTTTAAAATACGCTTTATTTCTTAGAGCAGTTTTAGGATTACAGAACAATTGTGCAGAAAGTACAGAAAGTTACCCTATACCTTCTCACCCCCACACATTTTCTTGTTATTAACATCTTGCATCAATGTGGTACATTTGTTAAAACTGAGGTTCCTCCATGTCTTTTCGTAGCTTGACAGCACATTTCTTCTTATCACAGTGTACTACTCCACTGAATGGGTACACCACAGGTTGCTTATCCATTCACCTACTGAAGGACATCTTGGTTGCTTCCAATTATGAATAGAAATGCTATAAACATTCATGTGAAAGTTTTTATGTGGACGTAAGTTTTCAATTAATTTGTGGAAATACCTAGGCATGCATACCATTCTCATTTTAAGTGGAAATAAGTGATTTATTCCCAGTGGAAGCTCATTTCTATATAGCATTCCAGTCTAAAGCTTTAACAAATGGTATACTGTAAAAAATAATAATAATAAAAAAAACCTCTGTGAACATAGATTTGAAACTTAAACTGTTTAAGGTAAAATAGGCACTTTTTTTCTATACTTTCTTGTCATAAATGAATTAGAAAATATGAGAAATTGGTTGTTTCCTTTTAATCTAACTAATTGTAAACTGGAGACTTAAATCCCTGAGTAATATGAATTCTCTGTATATACTATATAGTTATTAAAAGGAAGAGGTAATTTTACCATACAAACAATAATTATTTTTGGATCTAGAAAATAACAATTCCTAATGCCTTTAAAAAAAAAAAAAAAAAGGCAGCTTTTATTTAGAAGGTTTCAAAATTTAACATTACATTATAAAAGTATTAGCAGCATAAAAACTATCATTTATTTTAGCCTAAAAATTATTTTCATTTTAATAAAAAAGAGTTTGTCACCCAAGTGTTCCAAGTAGTTTAAGATCTTCGGGAATGTCAGTGCTAGTTAGCATCAGTTTTTCATCGAACACACATACATCTTCCTTTTTTTCTTTTTCTTCACGCGCTAACTTCTTTTAGACAAAAATACAGAAATACTATTGGGTGTCTTCTCAGAGATGAGCTTCCTGACTGACCTGAAGTGAACTTATTGTTGTTGTTAGGTGCCGTCGAGTCGGTTCTGACTCATAGCGGCCCTACGTACAACAGAACAAAACACTGCCCGATGCTGCGTTGCTATGCTTGAGCCCATTGTTAAAGCCACTGTGTCAATCCATCTCATTGAGGGTCTTTTTCACTGACCCTCTACTTCACGGAGCATGATGTCTTCCAGGGACTAATCCCTCTTGATAACATGTCCAAAGTACAAGAGACAAAGTCTTGTCATTCTTGCCTCTAAGGAGCATTCTGGCTGTACTTCTTCCAAGACAGATTTGTTCCTTCTTATGACAGGCCATGGTATATTCAATATTCTTTGCCAACACCACAATTCAAAGGCATCAATTCTCCTTCCTCTTCCTTATTCATTGTCCAGCTTTCTCATGCATATGATGCAATCAAAAACACCGTGGCTTGGGTCAGGCACACCCTAGTCTAAAAGGTGAGAACTTTGCTTTTCAACACTTTAAGGAAGTCTTTTGCAGCAAGTTTGACCAAATCAGTACATCTTTTGATGTCTTGACTGCTGCTTCCATGGGTATTGATTGTGAATTCAAGTAAAATGAAATCTGTGACAACGTCAATCTTTTCTCCGTTTATCATGATGTTGCTTATTGGTCCAGTTGTGAGGATTTTTGTTTTCTTTATACTGAGGTGCTGCAGTCCATACTGAAAGCCGTGGTCTTTGATCTTCATCAGTAAGTGCTTCAAGTCCTCTTCACTTTCAGCAAGCAAGGTTGTATCATCTGCAAATTGCAGGTTATTAATGAGTCTTCTTCCAATCATGAACTAATTAGTGAATTGTAACTTTTTTTTTTTTTCTGTAGAACCAGAGTGACTGAACCAGCCTTCCCCATGCTTCTTGTCAACTCTGTGGGGAAGAATATTGCTGTCAGCGGGCTCTGAGAGCTGCTGCTTCCATCTATCTTCTAATATCTTTGTATGTTAGTCATTGATCTTAAGTGGATTATTTCCCAAAACATGCCTGCCGTCATTTCCTTCCTTTCCATCTTCTATCTGACCTCCATTTTTAGTTAAAATAAGGCATTTATTTCAACAAATAAATAGTAAAGAAAATTTATATCAATTTTCATTTCACTAGCAATGATAGCTTAATATTTTAGTGCTTATCTTTCAAAAAATGTGTGTCTATATCCTGTCTGTCATCTATCTATCTTCTGTCTGTCTACCTGTCTGTCTGTCTATCTTCTGTCTGTCTGTCTGTCTACCTGTCTACCCGTCTGTCTATCTATCATCTATCTTCCAGTCTTTCTGGAAGGAGATTCTCAGGCCTTTGTTCCAAGGTGCCTCTGGGTGGGCTTGAACCACCAACCTTTCAGTCAGCTGAGCACATAACCATTTGTGCCAGCGAGGAACTCCAATATTATACATACATGGTGTAAAAATGAGATCCTTCTGTATGTTAACTTATAATCCTTTCTTTTACTGAGATATAATTAACACACCAAAAAATTCACCAATTTAAACTGTACAATTCACAAGGCTGTGCAACCATCACTGTTATCTAATACCAAAACATCTTCATTACCCCAAAAAGAAACCGCATCCCTGTTAGCAGTCCATCCCCATTTCCTTCTACCTTCACCCCCTGGAAACCACTAATCTGCTTTCTGTCTCTATGGGTTTGCATATTTTAGACATCTTATATAATTAAATCATACAATATGTTGCCTTTTGTAACTGGCCTCTTTCACTTAGCATTATGTCTTCAAATTTCATCCATGTTATAGCATGTATCAACATTTCATTCTTTTTTATGGTGGAAAATTTTTCCATTTTATAGACACACTACATTGGGTTGTCTCCATTTTGGGTCTATAACAAATAATGCTGATATAATATTTGTGTGCAGTTTTTTGTGAGAACATATATTTTTTGTTCTCTTGGGGATAAACCTAGGAATGGAATTGCTGGTCATATGGTAACTTGATGTTTAACTTTTTGAGAACCAGCCAAACTGTTTTCCATAGTGGCTGCACCGTTTTACATTCCCATCAGCCATGTATGCAGACTCCAGCTTCACTATATGCTTACCAGCACTTGTTATTTTTCATTAAAAAAAAAAAAAAAAGTCATCCTAGGGGTATGTGTTGTCTTTTTTTTTAAGTAACAATATGCCATGGTTATCTGTCTATATTAATTTTACATTATCATTTTAATGGCTGCATTGCATTTCATTGTATGAACATGTCATTATTGAGCCATACCCTGATTGACAGAAATTTATATCGGCTCCTTTTCCCTACATTAAAGAACACTAATCTAAAGATTCATGTGTCTATGTCTACTTAGATAGTTAACCTTTCTTCCATTATCCTAAACTATGGGTCAATGAACATCTTTATATATATTCCCTTGCACAGTTAGTTGTCTGCCTCTTTCTATAGCATGAATTCCTAATACCGGACCAAAGAATGAGAGTGTTTTAAACAGTTATTATTACATCTTACAGAATTTTTTTTTTTAACTTACAATTTTCCAGCAGAGAATGAGTGTGTTGATTGTACCCCACCTTCACCTAATGGAGCCCTGGTGGCACATTGGTAAAGAACTCAGCTATTAACCAAAAGATGGGCAGTTTGAATCCACTAGCCACTCCTTGGACACCCTATGGGGCAGTTCTGCTCCGTCCTATAGGGTAACTATGAGTTGGAGTTGACTCGACGGCAATGGAATTGGATTTTTTTTTTTTTTTAATTTACCTATGCTATTTAACAAAAAGAATTTTTTTTTTATTTAACCTTGAACAATATGTGAACAGTGACATCTCAATGGTTTTTATTATTAGTTTGATGTAGCATTGTTCCTATGCTTACTGTAATTGTTAATTTTTCCCGTTTCATAATTTACTGTTAATTTTTTCCAATTTTGCTGGAATGTAAAATTTTTCTTATTGTTTGCAAGAGTTCCTTGCCTATTAAGAATATTTGCCATTTGTTATACAGTTGATTCTTTTAAAAATTTTTGTTTGAAGTTTGGAAGTTTTTAGGATGTCAAATATATCCATTATTTTCGTAATATTTTTAATTTGGTGTCATGTTTAAAAAGCCATTTATGATTTCAAAATTATTTTAAAAATCTCTCTCTCTCCATACATGTATAATATTAAGTATGTATGTGGAAACCTGGTGCCATAGTGGTTAAGAGCTATGGCTGCTAACCAAAACGTCGACAGTTTGAATCCACCGGGCGCTCCTTAGAAATTCTTAGAACTATGGGGCAGTTCTACTCTGTCGTTCAGGGTCGCTATAAGTTGGAACTGACTCGATGGCAACAGGTAGTAGTAGTAAGTATATATATATTAATATTATATACGACTTAAGAAAATTAAAAACTTCTAATTCTCTAAATTTCTCTGTAAGACAGCATTGGCCACATCTTATAGGTTTTGAAATATATTGTTTATTGTTAAGTGTTGCTCTATAATTTTAGTCTTAATTTTCTCTTTGGCCCAAGGGTTAATTAAAATGACTGTTTAATTGCTTTTTCCAAAACTTTGGGAGTTATTGATTTTTTTCTTAGGATTGTTTAAACTTTTTAATTTTTTAAGCTTTGGTTAAAAACTTCAAGATTTATTGACAAATGGTCAGAGAATACAAATCTTAGGATTCCTATTTTATGTTGTCAACTTTTTTTTTAGCAGAAATTAATTAATTTTTTTTGGTAAATGTTTTATATAAATTTGACAACAAAGTATATTATTTAATAATGCGTATTTTCATCTGCTAAATAGATCAGTTTCTGAGGAAGGAATGTTAAAGTTAGATTTTTCCTTTACTTTTATGGCTTTACATATTTCACTTTTTCTATTAATTATGCTCCAAATTAGTATGCAAGAAGTGTAGAATGAAAACACCTCAAATCACCATAGTAACATAGACAATTCACATTCATCACAGTGGCCTAATATACATTGACAGTTAATGTAATTACATAAAATCAGGTCTATTATAAATAAATGATTTGGTATCCCTTTTTAAATTCAGTACATAAATTATTGTCAGAAATATGTAGACCTATCCTCGTTGATATATTATCTATTTCTTTAGACAGTGTGGCATCTGTTCCTATAAAATTATCTTCATTTGATTGCCTCACAGTGATTCTGCCAGTATCGACAAAATGTTAATTCTGAAATATATTGAAAGAGTACCTTAAGGGTGTTCCAAACAATACACGATGACAAAAAGGGTACAGAAACCAAGATAAAAGAACAATTTGACACTCAGCGAGAAATGAAATAATGACTCAGCTTGAAAGAGGTGAATTTCAGCCTTATTTTACTCTTTCAGAAAGTCTTTTTCATGAGGAAGTGAATAAAAGTTTTTGGTATGAAAATCTAATATGATTGCAATGCTTCAGAGATGTATTTCATAAGCTGGAAATTCTGACAGAAGGTTGACTAACATAAAATCTAAAAATATACAGGAAAGCTGCTTTAGAGAATTAGGTGAAGGCAATTCCCTAAGTGACCTGTTTTATTTGGGTTCAGGGACCTCTGAGGAGGATTCCTAGTCACGAAGGGCGTAATAACAGCTAAGCATAGCATTCCGTTAATTACAGTATACAGCAGTTGAAGCACTATCTTTAATATACCCTTTCTTTTCTGTAGTTTTTAATGTGGAATTCTCCCTTTTCTTTCAGTCTTTTATGTATTCATCCTGTCTCTCTTTTTTCTTTCTTATCTCTTGAACTCTTTTCTCTTCCCTTTATCCTTTTTTCTTTCCTCTCTCCCTCTCTCCTTCCTTTCCTTGCACCTCCTCTCCCTTTCTCTTTGTTCTCTCCCTCCCTGTCTTCCCCTTCTCTTCCTTTTCCTCCACCTCCTTCTAGTTTGTTTCTCTCTCTCTCTCTCTTTTCCTCCTCCCTGGGCTCCTTGTCTCATGACATAGGCTTATCTTTGACTTATTCAAAGTACCCTTTCATTTAGCTAGTTAGTTAATTGGTTGTTTTAAAGACTGCAATAACACCTATAAAAATTCCACTCAAAACAAAAGGCAGGATTTTGACAACAAGCTATATCCAAACATATTTCCCGTAACTAACCCATTCTCCCATTACCCCTGAACAATAAACATTCCCTTACCTATTTTTGTACATTTATTTTGGTTCTATACATACAGCCAAAAAGTGCATACATTTACAAATGGAATTTAACTGTTTATGCCTTTTTAAAACATTTATTTAGGATACTTACTTTTCCCACTAATTTTATTAGGTATATTGCTAGATTCATCCATATTTGTGGCTGTCTCTGTAGTTCATCTATTTACACTGCAATATAATATTTTCTTGTTTGAATATACCACATACCTTATGGGATTTATTTACCCTCCTATGGGCATTTGAGTGATTCCTGGTGAGTTCTCCTATACTTTCAAGCAAGATATTACAATTCCATACAAACTTGTGCAGGTAATGGCAAAAGAGGGAATACTTTCCTATTCATTCTCTGAGGACAGCATACCCTGATACCAAACAAGAAAGACATTATGAGAAAGAAAAATACAGATCCATTTCACTCATGAATATGGTTGCACACATTCTAAATATTAGCTGATTGAATCCTACGTGCATAAAAAATAAGATATTGAAATCAAGTTGGGTATATCCCAAGTTTTGATAGTATAATATTTGAGAATGGGACAAGTATAATCCATTACAATAACAGATTAAAAGAAAAAATTATCTCAATAGATGCAGGAAAAATTTGTTAAATTTCAAAATGTATTTTGATAAACATATTAATGCATTTAGAATGAAATAGACTTAAACTTATAGGAAATACCTAGAAAAAGCCTGGACCAAACATAATCCTAAATGGGGATTTCCTAAGTTAGGAAAAATATAAGAATAACCACTTCATGTCAACATTGTATTGGAGATCCTAGATAGCTAAATAAAAAAAAAGACAAAAAAAATGGAGACATGACAATTGTTAAGGGATAAATAGAACTATAATTATTTGTAGATAACATGATTCTTTACATAGAAATTAAAAAAAAATTCTAGAGATAAATTAAAAAATCTGTTGCCATAGAGTCAATCCAACTCAAAGTTTGAATCCACCAGCAGCTCTTTGGAAGCCCTATGGAACAGTTCTACTTTGTCCTATAGGGTCGTTATGAGTTGGAATCAAATCGACGGCAACAGGTTTGGGTTTTGTGTGTGTGTGTGTGTGTGTGTGTGTGTGGAGATAAATGATTAGGCATAGTAAGGGTTTTGTAAGGATTCCTCAACCTGGGCTGCATTGACATTTTGGACTGGAAAATTCTTTGTTGTATGGGCCAAGAAACATCATCTATCAAGTTAGTAGGAAAAGAGAGTGTATTCAACAACAACAAAAATTTTAAAAAAGCTGAAAAAAATCATTGTGTAGTAAAAAAAAAATGATGAGATGATATCCCTGTCTCACACCATAAGTCAGCTTCAGGTGGATTAAAAATGCAAATGTCAAAAGCAAAATTTAAAAACTGTTAGTTAAATAATATGTAAATAACATTCCTATATATATGGTACTAAATGCTTCCAAAAATAAACAATAAAAGGCTCCAGATACTCAAGATAAAGAGAATTTCTCTCAGGGAATGAAAATATATCAGATCCAGGATATTGTAACATACTTTGGTTTGTTGCCAAATTCCTCTTAAGAGATGTTACTTCATCTTGCCTAATTGTTGAACATTTCTTTCCTTTAACCAAGCGTTTGATACATTAATAGGCCTTTTTGGTCACTTTTCTTACAAGAGATTTTACTTAAACCCTCCTTTTTTTTTTTTAATTCCCTGAGATGTGTATCACTAAATAATGGATCTTTTCTCATTTTAAAAGTTCAATCAGCGTATTTTAACTCCACAGATGCAATTATAGACTGTATTTCTGTTTCTCAAATGGTGCTGTTCATTAATGATAATGACACTTTGCATTCTTAAAGCACCTTTATTCCAAGGATCATAAAGACATTTACACAAGAGAAAGCACTATTGTCAGTTCAATTTCTTGATAGAAAACTCAAGGATGAGGCAGGCTCTGGGAATTAGAAATGCCATTCAATTACATTCTCTGCCCTATTTATTTCACACCTCCCCCCCCAAAAAAAAAAGTCGGTTAAAGAGAGCCATTTGCCATTTTCAATCCACAAATTCCTAAAAGTGGGCACTTGTCGTTAATACTCTTAACATTTAATTTTTATGAAAACATCCGAATAAACGAATACTTTAGCCAAGGCAGATGAATATGGATACTTACCCAGTGTAGTTCTGGAGTGAAACCAAGGGCCCTGAGATGAAGCAGCTTCAGGTGCTTGAGGAACAGCAGGAAGCCCAGGGCGGACACAGGGTAGACATGAGCAAGATCATAGAAATAAGAGGGCCTTAAAGGCCATGATAAGCCTTTTGTGTTTTATTCTAAATGAGAAGGGAAACCACTGCATAATTTTAAGCAGAAGAGTAATATGGTCAGAATTTACATTAAAAGTCTCACTCTGGCTGCAGGATGGCGAATGGATTATTGGTTGCTCCGTGTGAAAGCAGGAGACTGACTAGGAGTTAGAGGGAGATCACAGTGGCTTGGAAGAGGGTAGTGGAAGAGGATATTGAGAGAATGGACAAATTCTGGGTATATTTTGGAGATAGAACCTATTATTGCTTTACATGTGGAATTTTCCCTTTGGTCTTGACCTGATCGAAGGCTTGGCAGTGCTCAGCTGCTTACTAAAAGGGGAGACTGTGTAGAACCAAGTTTGGAAAATAGTTTAAGAACCAAATATTGGGCTTAGATACATTAAGTTTGAGATTATTATAAAACAGCCAAGTAGAGAGAGAGGAAATTGGATAAATCTACACTCAGGGCTAGACATTTAAATTTGAGACTCATTGATGGAGGTATGAGGTTAAATTTCAAATTGAAACAGGTTGAAGAGTAAATGGGAAATAAGAACGTGGAAAAAGCATGGACAGTTCTTTTCAAAAGTATTATTTTACTGTGCAAGAAAGTGGATAAATGAGGCAGGGGCTCAATGCAGCAGCTGGGGGCTGGAGTCATGGGGTTTGTTTTCTTTGTAAGATGGGAGCTATTAGGACTCATTTGTACACTGAAGGAAGTCTTCAGAGAATGTGAATGTGTGGATATAATGGAAAGAAGAGATGACTGTGGAACTGAAGTGCGTGGAGGGTGAGAGTGGGGGGATGTAGCACAAGGGGAGGAGGGTGCCTTTGACTGGATCGGGGCCATGTCTTGTGTTGCAACAAGAGGGAAGACATCTATGAGTGTGGATGCAGGTAGGTTTGTAGATTTTGTGGTGGATTTTTGAAGGGTTTTCTGTCTTATTGATGCTTTTTCTCAGTGAGAAAGTATGACCCACACTAAAGTAATGGGGGAGGAAGATGTTGGATGAATAAGGAGGATAAGGAGCAAAACCTTTACATAGCTTTCTGAAGGAGGGCAGGACATGGACTAACTGGGAAAGCTTGGTAAGGTTTCAGAGAGAAGTTGATTGCCCATTTGAAATCTGAGGTCGTGAATTTAAAATGAGACCAGACAGAAGGGTGAGGACTAAGGTAAAACAAATGAAACTCCTAGTGTGCAAAATTTAGAAAGGCGGTCACTCTCAGAGTCATGCTGGAGGCATCTCACCCTAGTTATGGCCTTGCCAGTCAAGTTTTATGATTTTCTCAAACATATTTTTCTGCTTGGGTACAAGCAAAGAAGCTGCAGAATTGAGTTCAATCATGACTGAGATTTGGCAGAGGAATAAAATTGTAGAGAGAGAAGAAGAGAGCAGAGGATATTTATTTACAAGGGAGATCATAGAACCTATACTAGAATTGTAAGGAAGGGAAACTCCCATGGAGGTGAAGTATAGTGGCAAAATGGAGTGATCAATGAATTGGTCAATTTAAGGGGTCATAGGCTTGTTGTAGTGTTGTTGGAAGGTGGTATCCTGAGAGTAAATTTTTAAAGGAGATGTAGTAACTAGATACAAGTTGTAGAGTGTGATCATGAGAGTGGGTGGTGAGATGAGGTGAAAGAACTGATGACTGGAAGTGAGGGAGTCAGATAACCCAGAGACCAGGATGTTGAGTTATCCAGGTGGATGACAAAGCCACCAGCAATAACAGGAATATGGGTGGAGTCAACATAGTGGGTCAGATGTTGAAGTCTTTAAAGAAAGAGGCTGAGTACCTGGGAGGTAGATTAGATGTATGTGTGAGTAATCCAACTTATTCCTAAATAATTAAATTATAATATGATTTTAAATGAAATGTATGGTAATATTTATTGATTTTAGTACATATTTGAAAAAAATTAATTGGATAAGGAAGGAAAACCAAACCAAACCCATTGCCATTGAGTTGATTCTGAATTATAGTGACCCTATCAGACAGAGTAGAACTGCCCTGTACAGCTTCCAAGGAGTGCTTGGTAGATTTGAACTGCTGACCTTTTGGTTACCAGGTGTAGCACTTAATCATTATACCACCAGGGTTTCCATAAGGAAGAAAGTGCATGAATAATTGAGATTCTGTGGAAAATTAACAATTTCCTATGTGCATTTTGTCAATGACTTAAGTATCATGTATTAATTCTTCTATTGAGGATGCTCAAATTACCAAATTAATTGATTTCATTATTTACTTTTTTCCTGTTTATCCAATGCTCTAAGTGGTAGTGAGTGAGGAAATGGATAAAATTTTGGTAGCAAGAGGGAGGAGGGAAAGCAATAGACTCGACAGTAAACAGAGTGGCTTAGGCTTATACATATATTTAGAATTTTTGCACATAAAGGTGAGTGGATTATTTTTGCAGTGCATTTTGTGTTATGGAAATAACAAAATGTAGATCAAGGAAGCATCAGCATCGTCCAAAGAGCAGACAATGATGGTAAGAGTTTCCATTTATTGCACACCTACTATGTGCTAGTCACTGCCCTAAATATGTTACATGCTCCATCAGTTTAACCATGGAAAGAGCCCAGTGAGCATGAGGTCATTTATGCCCACTTTATAGATGAGAAAACAGGCCTCGGGAGGGTAAGCAACTCGCCTAGGTCACACAAGTAATTGACAGAGCCAGAAATCAAACTCCAGTTCCTGAATCCTAAGCCCATGTTCTTCCCCAGCGCAGTATTCAAAAGAGATGACATTTTAAAATAAAACCATCATTGGATGAATAATTTTCCTTTAAGAGCCTGTTGGAAGTACCTGATATGCCTAGTAATAAATTTTTTTTCACTCGTTTCCTATTGAACAGATGACAGTCAAGGAGATGTCTGGGCCCTAAAGTAGTATCAGGTGCTGAGAGTTACCTCACAACTCTGCGTTTTTGGTTTCTATTTCTCTGTTAACACATATGGATAAAAAGCATTTCAAAAAATTTAGCCTAATCAAATGTATTTATGTCCCGTTTCTTACCCATATTGTTATTAAACCATAATACATTGATGAAAGAGCCAGCATATTGAGATGTTAATCATTTGAAATTTTTTTTATGGACAAAATTTCACTTGATTCAGTTTTGCAGGACAGTCAGTGTCAGTAAAAAGGTGATCTTTTATCTACAGATACAATGCAATCTCGATTCAAATTCCAGTGGCATTTTTTAATGAGATGGAGAAACAAAATACTAACTTCATATAGGAAGGGAAGAGGCCCTGGATAAAAAAAGCATTACTAAAGGAGAATAACAAAGTGGGAGGCCTCACACTACCTGATTTTTTAACATATTATACCGCCACAGTAATCAAAACAGCCTGGGTATGGTACAGCAACAGATACATAGACCAATGGGACAGAATTGAGAATCCAGACATAAATTTGTCCACCTGTGAGCAGCTGATATTTGACAAAGGCCCAAAGTCCATTAAATGGGGAAAAGAGAGTCTCTTTAACAAATGGTGCTGGCATAATTGGATATTCATCTGCGAAAAAATGAAACAAGATCCATACCTCACACCATGCACAAAAACTAACTCAAAATGGATCGAAGACCTAAATATAAAATCTAAAACAATAAGATCACGGAAGAAAAAATAGGGACAATGCCAGGAGCCCTAATACATGGTATAAACAGAATACAAAACATTACTAACAATGCACAAACACCAGAAGAGAAACTAGATAACTGGGAGCTCCTAAAAATCAAACACCTATGCTCTTCCAAAGACTTCACCAAAAGAATAAAAAGATTACCTACAGATTGGGAAAAAAAATGCTGGCTACGACATACCTGATCAGCATCTAATCTCTAAAATCTACAAGATACTGCAAAACCTCAACAACAAAAAGACAAATAACCCAATTCAAAAACGGGCAAAGATATGAACAGGCAGTTCAACAAAGAAGACATTCAGGTAGCTAACAGATACACGAGGAGATGCTCGTGATCATTAGTCATTAGAGAAATGCAAATCAAAACTACAATGAGATACCATCTCACCCCAACAAGGCTAGCATTAATCCAAAAAAACACAAAATAATAAATGTTGGAGAGGTTGTGAAGAGACTGGCACACTTATACACTGCTGATGGAAATGGAAAATGGTACAGCCACTTTGGAAATCAATTTGATGCTACCTTAAAAAGGTAGAAATAGAAGTACCATACAACCCAGCAATCCCACTCCTTGGAATACATCCTAGAGAAATAAGAGCCATCACACGAATAGATACATGCAAACCCATGTTCGTTGCAGTGCTGTTCACAATAGCAAAAAGATGGAAACAACCTAGGTGATCATCAATGGACAAATGGCTAACAAATTATGGTATATTCGCACAATGGAATACTACACAATGATAAAGAACAACGATGAATCTGCAAAACATCTCATAACATGGATGAATCTGGAAGGCATATGCTGAATGAAATTAGTTGCAAAAGGACAAATATTGTTTGAGAGTACTATTATAAGAACTCAAGAAAAGATTTAAACATAGAAGAAAACATTTTTTGATGGTTACGAGGGTTGGGAGGGAGAGATGTATTCAGTTATTAGATAGCAGACAAGAATTATCTTAGATGAAGGGAAGGGCAACACACGGTACAGGAGATGTCAGCACAACTGGACTAAACCAAAAGCTAAGAAGTTTCCTGAATACAACTAAACACTTCAAGGGACAGAGTAGCAGGGGCTTGGGTCTGGGGACCATGGTTTCAGGGGACATCTAGGCCAATTGGCATAACAAAGTTTACTAAGAAAATCTTCTGCATCTCACTTTGGTGAGTGGTATCTGGGGTCTTAAAAACTAGTGAGTGGCTGTCTAAGAGGCATCAATTGGCCCCAATCCGCCTGGAACAGAGGAGAATGAAGAACACCAAAGACACAAGGAAAATATGAGCCCAAGAGACCAAAAGGGCCACATAAACCAGAGACTCCATCAACCTGAGACCAGAAGAACTAGATGGTGCCCAGCTACCATCAATGACTACCCTGACAAGGAACACAACAGAGAGCCCCTGATGGAACAGGAGAAAAGTGGAGTGCAGAACTCAAATTCTAGTAAAAAGACCAGATTTAATGGTCCGACTGAGACTGGAGGAACCCTGGAAGACATGGCCCCTGGACTCTCTGTTAACCCAAAACTAAAACCATCCCCGAAGCCAACTCTTCAGACGAAGATTAGACTAGTCTGTAAGACATAAAATGATATTCATGAAGAGTGTGCTTCTTAGTTCAAGTAAATACATGAGACTAAACAGGCAGCTCCTGTCCAGAGACGAGATGAGAAGACAAAAACGGAAAGGAGTTGGTTGAATGCCAATGGACACAGGAAATTTGGGGTGGAAAGAAGGAGTGTGACGTTACACTAGAGAGAGCAACGAGGGTCACATAACAAAATGTGTATAAATTTTTCTATGAGGAGCTAACTTGAGCTGTAAACTTTCAGTTAAAGCACAATAAAAAAATTTAAAAAGGATGATCTTTTAAAAAGATTACAAACTTGTAGAAATTAGTAAACAGCATGTCCCCTCAGCTACTCATGGTACTCTGTGTTACACAGACCATAGTCACATGAATTAATATCCTATGGAGTCAGCTCTTCCTGTAAAAGGATTGAAGTAATTCAACTGCAAGTCTAGACCAAGCCCAGAAATCTGATGAGTAAAACAAGATGCAAGAGTGATCATGAATGAAAATCAGTTCAGCTACTATACGTAACTCAGAGACTATTCAAAGATACATCTGTGAACTATATGTTGTTGTTGTTAGGTGCCATTGAGCCAATTCTGATTCATAGCAACCCTGTGTACAATAGAACAAAATACTGCCTGGTCCCGTGCCATTTTCACAGTTGTTGCTATGTTTGAGCTCGTAGACGCAGCCACTGTGTCAATCCATCTCATTGAGAGTCTTCATCTTTTTTGCTGACACTCTACTTTACCAAGCATAATGTCCTTCTCCAGGGACTGGTTCATCCTGATAACATGTACAAAGTATGTGAGATGAAGTCTTGCCATCCTTACTTCTAAGGAGCATTCTGGCTGTACTTCTTCCAAGACAGATTTGTTGGTTCTTCTGGCAATCTACGGTATATTCAATATTCTTCATCAACACCATAATTCAAAGGCATCAACTCTTTTTCAATCTTCCTTATTCATTGTTCAGCTTTCACATGCATATGAGGCGATTGCAAACACCATGGCTTGGGTCAGGCACACCTCAGGCCTCAAGGTGACATCTTTGATTTTTTAACATTTTAAGGAGGTTTTTTGCAGCAAATTTGCCCAATGCAATATGTTGCTTGACTTCTTGACTGCTGCTTCTGTGGATGTTGATTGTGAATCATGTAAAATGAGACCCTTGACAACTTCAGTATTTTCTCTGTTTATCATGATGTTGCTTATTGGTCCAGTGTGAGGATTTTCGTTTTCTTTAGGTTGAGGTGTAGTCCGTACTGAAGGCTGTTGTCTTTGATCTTCATCAGTATATGCAAGTCCCGTTTGTTTTCAGCAAGCAAGGTTGTGTTATCTGTATGTTGCTGGACGTTAATAAATCTCTCTCCAATCCTGATGCCACATTCTTCTTCATACAGTTCCACTTCTCGGATTATTTGCCTAGCATAGAGATTGCATAAGTATGGTGAAAGGATATAACCCTGATGCACACCTTCTTGATTTTAAACCACAGTATCCCCTCGTTCTGTTTGAACGACTGCCTCTTGATCTATGTACAGGTTCCGCATGTGCACAATTAAGTGTTCTGGAATTCCCCTTTCTTTGCAATGTTATCCATAATTTGTTATGATGCATATAGTCAAATGCCTCTGCATAGTCAATAATACACAGGTAAACATCATACTGGTGTTACTTGCTTTCAGCCAAGATCGGTCTGACATCAGGAATGATATGTCTCATTCCATCTCCTCTTCTGTATCCAGCTTCAATTTTTGGCAGTTCCTGTTGATGTACTGATGCAACCATTTTTGAATCATCTTCAGCATAATTTTATTTGAATATGATATTAATGATACTGTTCAATAATCTCTGCATTCCATTAGATCACCTTTCTTTGGAATGGGCGTGTATATGGATCTCTTCCAGTCAGTTGGCCAGGTAGCCGTCTTCCAAATTTCTTGGCATAGATGAGTGAGTACTAGTAAACCCCAAAGAAAGTAAACCAGTTGCTGTCAAGTCCATTCCAGTTCATGGCAACACCAGGTGTTACACAGTAGAGCTGCTCGATAGAGTTTTCCTGGCTGTAATCTTTAAGGAAGAAGAGACCTTTCTTCGGTGGTGCCACTGGGTGGGTTCATACTACCAACCTTTATTAATAGTCAAACACAAACCATTTACACCTCCCAGGAACTTTGAGCACTAGTAAATGAAACTAGTAACCTGTTGAGTCGATTATGACTCATGATGACCCTATAGGACAAAGTAGAACTGCCCCACAAAGTTTCCAAGACTGTAAATTTTTACAGAAGCAGACTGCTACAACAGTTTCCCATGAGCACTAGTTTGCTCTCATTAAATATCTCTTGAATAAGTCTTTTTGATGAGGCAAGGAGATGAATAATTAAGGTGCAGAGAGTATTCTATATTAGAGCATCTAGGACATGAAGAGATACTTGGGTCCCTGTTCTAGCTTTGGAGAATCATGTTTCTAAAAGTGAGTGACCCTTGAGCCACATCTTGGAGGAATTATACAGAGAAGAAGGAATTGGAGGAAAAGAACCAACAGAAAATAACTTGTACAAAGAAAGGGTGGTGAGAAAAAATGTGGTGGATTTAGGGAACTGGAATTTAGGTATATGTGGCATTGTGTTGCAGGGGAGCAAAGACTAGGAAGGGTGAGATGTGAGATCATGAAAGCTGAATATGGTCACTGAGAAGTTTATATTTTCTCATATAGACAGTGGGTATCAACAAAGCATTGCCACAAAACAATAAAGAAAATTACAGCTAATACTTATATATCATAAATCAGCATAAATATTTTGCGTATGTTGATTTGTTGAACGCTTACATACCCTCTAACGTAGGAAATACTACTAGCCCCATTTTTAAAACAAGGTACAGAGAAACTAAGGACTTACCCAAAGTTGTACAGTTAATAAATGACAGAAAAGGGATTTGAACATAATGGTCTGCTTCCAGAAATCACACTTGAGTACATTGCCTTTTTTTTTTTTAATTTATTTTATTTTTGTTGTTGTTGTTGAGACTATACACAGCAGTACATACACCGTTCAACAATTTCTAGGTGTACAATTCAGTGATATTTATTACATTCTTCAAGTTGTGAAGATATTCTCACCCTCCTTTTCCCAATTGTTTCTAACCCCATTAGCATAAACTTACTGCCCGCTAAGTTTCCTATCTAGTCTTTCAACTTGCTATTGTCAATTTGATAGTTCTTAAAAGAGCACAATGCTTAAGGCAGACATTCTTTACTAGTTAACCTAAACTACTGTTCGGTTTTAAGAAGATTTCAGGGGATATTTTTGATTTAATGTTTAAAGATTACCTCAGAGTAATAGTTTTAGGGGTAAATCTAACCTCCACGGCTCCAGAAAATCTAGATTCCATGAGAATTCTGCATTTCCCTCCTTTTGATGAGGATTCTTCTACAGAATCTTTGATCAAAACATTCAGTAGCTGGGCACTGTCTAGTTCTTCTGGTCTCATAGCAAAGGAAGCAGTTGCTTATGGAGGCAATTAACCACATCTTCCATTTCCTCTTCCTGTTCTTCACTCCCCTTCTTCCTCTGTTGCTCCAGGCAAATAGAGACCAGTTGTTGTACCTTGGATGGCCATGTGCAAGTTTTTAAGACCTCAGGTACAATGCAATGAATTAGGAGATAAAACAGAAGCACTAAACAGTTTATTAGGCCAATTAACTGGGACATTCCATGAAACCATGACCCTAAACCTCCAAACCGAAGAACTAAATCCCATGAGGTATTTGGTTGTACATAAGCAGCCTCAGCATCTACTCTTTTTGTTGTAAATATATCTACCACACGACTATTGCCAATTCAACTTTTTACAGCTGTACAACATATTGACAGCAATTACATTAATCAGCTGTACAACCCTACCCTTAATCAATGAGATTTTTCTATCACCATAAACTGATACTCAGTGCTCCATAAGCAATAAGCCCCATCTCCTCCTTTCTCCCGCCCCTGGTAACCACTAATAAACTTTGATTTATACATATGCCTGTTCTTGTCTTTATATAAGTGAGGTCAAGCCATATTTGTCCTTTTGTGATTGACTTATACACTCAGAATAAGGTCTTCAAGCTCCTTCCATGTTGTAACATGCATCAAGACTTCATTTCTCTTTCTGGCCGAGTAGTATATTGGTTCTTAATGCAATGTCAAATTTAGTACAAGGCTTATGGTAAATAACATGCTATCATGAATGATATTTGAAGTAGCTAAGTTGGGGCATGTTTATTTCTGTGATGATGTGACTCTCACTCACTTGTATTCCTTCCATGTACTTTCTTGAGTTGGAGAAAAAGAGATGGAGAAACACCTAGCATGCTGAGAATTACGCATAGCCCAGGGTACATTCATAAGAGGGTGTTACACAAATGGCATTCTTTTATCTTGGGTGTCATTGTGGTAAAAAAGTGGGGAACTGCTGTTGTAGGAGATGAGGAGTCATTCAGTGAAGGAGGTGACAACACTGGGAATTATTTTAGTTAAAGGAAATTAAATATTCCTTTATTCACAACTCATAGCAACCCTATAGGACAGAGTAGAACTGTCCCATAGGGTTTCCAAGAAGCAGCTGGTGGATTTGAAATGCCGACCTTTTGGTTAGCAGCCATAGCTCTTAACCATTTCACCACCAGGGCTCCTATGAGTCAGAATGGACTTGCTGGTAATGGATTTGGAGCCCTGGTAACTCAGCAGTTAAGAGCTCTGCTGCTAACCGAAGGCTCAACAGTTGGAATCCACCAGCTGCTCCTTGGAAGCCCTATGGGGTACTTCTACTCTGTCCTATAGGGCCGTTATGAGCCAGAATTGACTCATCAGCAACAAATTTAGTTTTTGGTTTTTAATTCATGAAGGGTATGACATTAAACCATAAATGTCAAAAATTGTTGATGATGTTATTGTGAAATTCATAACTGAGATCTACTTTTCTGCCAGAAATAATCTTTTTCTCATTTGAACTCTCATAATCTTTTGCCTAGATCCTGTGTGGTACAAACAGTACGTGCTTGACTACTAGCTGAAACAAAGGCTTGGTGATCTGCTTCAAAGGGGCACAGCCTTGAAAACCCTATGGAGCAGTTCTACTCTGCACACATGGGGTCCCCATGAGTTGGAATCGACTGCACTGCAACTAACAAAGACATCAAGACTTTTTATTGTCCTCTCTGTTAGTATGACCTGGTGTGTGTTGAAAACACATATGGAATGAATAGTAGTAAAAATGAAAATTATAAGGATGATAATAATAAATAGCAAATTAATCCATTTAAGTTTTAAACACATGTTGATTAATTTGATTCTCACAATAATATTATGAGAAAAATGTCATTATCATTCTCATTTTGTAGATGAAGGAACTGAAGCTTTAAGGGGTCAACCTGCCCAAAGTCACTAGGAGATACGAAAGGCTTTGGTCAGGTATGGCAAATGAGTTTCCACTGACTATCTAAGGAATAGCCAAAACAGCACTGGTTGATTGGCGAACTTCCACTTCATTCCCCAATTCCTCATTTCTCTCCTGTTTTATGAAGTCTTTGCCCATATACAAAACTCCAACTCCTACTAGTACTTCATAGATGTGTACATCTTTCAAGACTTCAAAATATATTCATATTCATTAAGTTCCTATGGTACAAGTGAAGAAAATGACACATACCCAAGTTGTGAAACTAAATGGGGGTGCGGTAGGGTGGGGTGTGTGGAGTTAGCGTGGACATGCAGCTCCTGACCCTGACTCTCAAACCAGTGTTCCTTTTCCCATGCTTTGCCATCTCTTGTGGCCTTGACAGTTTTTTTTTTTTTCTTACCGGTATTGATCTGTGTGGTCTTATCAGAGACTTCACTTTGTGTTCAGATTTTAGGAAGATTCTGTGAGACTAGAGAATATTAGACATCTCTCTATTTAATACTAGAAAAGTACCCTAATTGCTGCTGTGTAACTTTCGTTGTATTTATTTGAAAATGACAAATCCTTTGTTTTGTTTTGTTTTTAATAAACTCATCCGTTTTGTTTGATAAATATATTACAATGTTAAGATTATTGTCATTTCGTTAAATAACTCCTGACATAGAACAAGAAACTCATTATAAGATGAGGACTTATACAGCTGACATATTACTACTGGTAGAATGTGTTTTTGGAGAGCGTAATATGGAGAAGTGATAGCAAGAAAGGGGAACTTCCTAATACAGCGTAGAGATGAAATCTGATATGCTGTGAGAAGAAATTCAGGGGTGGGCACCTGCAGGAAGAAGATAGGCACAAAGAAAAGGGACTGGTGGCAGGTGAATTTGTAAAGATAGGGAAGAATAAGCCAAGAAAATGAAGGGGGATCTAAAGACTATTTAGAAATGGGATGTCTGTGTAGACAGTGCCACTAGCTCGGGCAAGGAAACATTGGGGTGGTGATCCCTGTCTACTCTTAAAACCTGTGATTATATAAAAGTTAATAATATAGAAAGTAAAAGCGAGCAGAAGCTATTAAGAAAAAAGGTGAAAACTTCAAAGAGGAATGGGAGTTAGAAAAGACCAGATTTCTTGCATCTTGCTGCTCTGCCACTGTTCCTTTTGTAGAAGTGAATTAGGAGAGTTTTTATAATCTGAGCAGAGTTTGAGGCTTCCCAGCGATCACTGTCTCACCCATTGAGAGATTGCCAACAGCATCCCACACTGATACACTGTCAGGGAGAGGTAGCAGAAGCAGAGCTTTAGCAGAGAAATTGAACAGGGCAACTGCTTTAGAGTGAAATTGAAGCTGAGATCAAGTAAAACTCTGGGGAATCTGGCTGGGACGTTGAGTTGCTGTTTGTAGATTTTATTGTACCTGGGTTGTACAAATGGTTAAGGTGCTCTGATGTTACCTGAAAAGGTGGAGGTTTGAGTCTACCCAGAGGCACCTCAGAAGAAAGCCTTGCCTATCTACTGAAAAATCAGCCACTGAAAACCCTGTGGAGCACAGTTCTACTCTGACGCACATGTGGTCACCATGAGTCGGAGTCAACGCAACACAAGTGGCTATTGTACAATAGCTATTATGTTTCAATAAGTTTATACCCTTCTCTATTAACTTTCATTCTCCGTGTCCAGTTTTGAACATTTATATATCAATTTGTATTTATCTAGCTAAGTACATTGCCTAACTTGGATGTTCATCGTTTACTTTCTAATGTCCACAGTAAAGCACATCTTCCTCCTGTGTGTAGATCTGAGTTTCTTTTCATGTAAATGACATTATGCTATCAAGATGACCTTGTATATATCACAATCTTCATATCTCTGACTACACACAATATATTTTTATCTACCATTCTTTCCTAGAGAATAATAAGCCCAGCGAACTATCTTACTAAAACCATATACTAACATCGTTTCCTAAATGTTTATAGGTAGTGCTGGAACACCTGTTACTTTTAATGAAAATGGAGACGCTCCTGGACGTTATGACATCTTCCAGTATCAGATAACCAACAAAAGTACAGAGTACAAAATCATCGGGCACTGGACCAATCAGCTTCATCTGAAAGCAAGTATCAGTACAAATACACATTAATGTGTATAGTCCTAGAGGAGAGATGCTATATTTTCGAAGATATAATTTTTGTTAGAATAAATTTTCCCATAAATACATTTTTTGAAAATGTATCATTTGATCTTTCCTTCCCTTTGAAATGTTATGAAAAATCTGAGAACGCTGCAGAGAAATCTCCTGGTATCTATAGGGATTTAAGGAAGGATCTCAGTTTCTTTTACTTAGCTTTCCACCAAGTCTTTGTATACTTTGTGTGTGTGTATGTGTGTGTGAGTCGAGGGAAGGATGACAGAGAGTGTCGTAAATTAAAAAGTTTGAGCTTAAGAGTAATTGTATATCATCTCTGCCACATCACAGATGTAGACCTTATGGCTACACTGGGTTGATGGTAATGCACCATGAGCTCTATTTATATTATCTCTTTGAATTGCAACAACAGAGAAAGTTAATGTATGCAGGGGTGATGTTCAGATTATTTAACAGCCCTTGGGGCTGCCTGCTACTCCTTCTAGCTCTAGAGCCCTCAAAGCCCAAGACATATGGATTTTGCAGTTCCTTCAAGTAGCCATGTAAGGGCAACTTGGAAGTCCTGGCCCCAAGTGGACTCCCAGGGCCTGGGGTGGTACCTGAGGAGCATTGCCTGCCAGAGTGCCATGCTTCCACCTGGGGCTCTCTCTCTTACTGCTCGGGTCTGACAAAGACCAGGTGGAGGTGACACTCTGGGATGGCAGTGGGGCAAAGGAGCTTCATCAGGTGTGCCTGAGTGGCGAGGGTCCCCAGAGGGCCTCTCTTGAGGCTAGGTGGTGACTCAGGGCAGGGGTCTCCAGCGACTTTGGATACAGCTTCTGGGCACTGGCGGTCGCCAATCATAAGGAACATGGGAGCAGGAACCCAATCCTGTACTTGATGGATGGGCAGTCCAGAGAGTCACAGGGCACAGGGATGACAATGGTGGGGTGGGGAGGAGACAGGGATGGTAAAGAGTAGCAACTGTTTACCACCAGGTAACTGTTTCATATTTTAACAGCCCATGCTGCTATATCAGTGCACACCTGCTTCTTCAGGTATGGAGAAGTAGGGAGACTACCCTGTAGTCTGAGCCAAGAACTGAAGTTCATTCATACAGCACCCTTTGAACAGAAATGTAGGGCCTTTTACAAGAACTTAGTGGCCAAGGAATTGCTATGACAGCAACGTTTCTCTGTCAGCAGATGTTTCTAAATTGCCTCAAATAAACTAGGAGCAGCTCATGTGTATTTCACTATTTCCTCAGTCAAAGTATTTCCTTGCATCTTGATTCTCAAAGCCCCTGTAACACTGTGAGAGATGAGTTCACTTCCTAAATGAATAATTAAAATTCATTTTCTAGGTTGAGTTATCCTAGCTAGTACATAAAAGCTTATGACATAGATGAAGGTGTGCATGGATTTTCACCCTTGCACACGTGTGTGTTTAGCATGTGCACATGTACTTTCTTGTGTTTGAGCCCATTCAAAAGATATCACTTTTTTTTAAAGTAATATTAGATCGTCTGTATTTTTTTTTTATTGTGCTTTAAGTGAGTTTACAAATCAAGCCAGTCTCTCATACAAAAACTTATACACACCTTGCTATGTACTCCTAGATGCTCTGCCCCTAATGAGACAGCACATTCCTCCTCTTCTCCCTGTATTCCCCGTGTCCATTCAACCAGCTCCTGTCCCGCTCTGTCTTCTCATCTTGTCTCCAGACAGGAGCTGCCCATATAGTCTCATGTGTCTAGTTGAGCCAAGAAGCTCAGTCCTTACTAGTATCATTTTCTGTCTTATAGTGCAGTCCAATTCCTGTTTGAAGAGTTGGCTTTGGGAATGGTTTCAGTCTTGGGCTAACAGAGGGTCCAGGGACCATGACCTCTGGGGTCCCTCTAGTCTCAGTCAGATCATTATGTCTGAAAAGACACCACTTTTCACTTCTGTGTGTCCAAATACGACCCCTCAGGTGCTGTGCTTATGCACCCTCAGTTACCCAAGTTCTCAGCAAAGAAGCAGATGATGATGAAAAATAACCGCTAAAGAATTTAGGATTAATTGCCCCTTTGAAATAACTTCATGGTAATTATCGAAGCTCTGCATTCAATAATGCAGGAGGAGGGCCTATGTTTTCTAACTGCTGTTGTGCTACGTAAGACCACATCATCCACACTTTACTACACGGTGTAGCCTGATGAAATTTTATCCATTGCCTGACATTTATTGAAACACAGTTTTGGTAACTCTGCAGGCTAGTGGTACCTAACTGAAAATCAATAGCCCTTTAGCAGAAGTCTTCTTGAAAGTGGCCCTGTATGGGGAAAAAAAAAATTTAAACATGACGAAGCAAATTTGGCAAGAGCTAAAATTGGGTCGCTACTTTTAATCTGACTTTTCCTGATGCCAAAAAGCATATTATATTCCTATGATTGAAGGTTTACATAAAAAAATTCAAAGGTGGAGGAATATGTTCAGTAATATATAACACAAAGAAATCTAAACTAATACACACCACTGCACAGCACACATGCACACACACATCTGTCTCTATGTGTGTAATGTATTTATTTTAAAACTTTGCTTGAATATCAAGCTCTTCTTTTATGTACATTTAACAGCACATGAATATTTTATGTTTATTACAATGCTATCATTCATAAAACAGATCAGAACAATTTGTCAGAATTATTTCTCACGGGTGATTATGATCATTTATAACTAGATATCAGTGCTACTTTTACTGAAATAGGGAAAATGCAACTCACAGAGAAAGCTGAAGGCAGTAGCCTATGGGGAGAAATTAGGTCAAGGGTGGCATTCTGGGGGTCATCAGGACAAAACCAAATGACCGTCTATTCTTGGGGGACGCATCATTCACCTGCTTGAAAGTGGAGTAAGTGGTTGAGATTTGCTGATTTGTTAAAGCTCTGCTTCAATTTATTAATTCTTAGGTAAGGCACCAAACCATTCTGCACCTCAGTTTCATCAGATGTAAAGTGGAAATATTAGTAACACCTACCTCATATGGTTGTAAGAAGAATTAAATGAAATAAGACAATAAAGTACATAGACCAGTGCCTGGTACCTGTAAGATCAATAAACGTTGCTGTTGTTAGTTGTTATCAAGTTGGCTCCAACTCATAGCAACCCCATCCATATATAACAGAACAAAATGGTGCCCAGCCCTGCGCCATCTTCACATTTGTTTTGTTGGTATGCTCTAGTCCATTGTTTTGGCCACTGTGTAGTTTTAGTACCTTCCAACCTGGGAAGGGGGGGCTTATCTTCAGCACTTTATTAGACAATATTCTATTGTGATCCACGGGATTTTTATTAGCTTACTTTCAGAAGTAGATCACCAGTCTTTTCTTCCTGGTCTGTTTTATTCTGGAAGCTCCACTGAAACTTGCCCACCATGGATGACCCTCCTAGTATTTGAAATACCAGTGGCATAGCTTCCAGCATCATAGCAGCATGCAAGCCACCACAGTACAACAAACTGACAGGTGATGGTGGTCAGTATGCATTAGCTGTTATTCATCCAGTATCTCATGATTCTATATAGTCAGTGGGAGATCGGATATTGAGTGTGGTGAGCAGAGAAGTGAAGACTCTGTTTGAAGAAGTCCTTGCATTGCTTTAGAAAGTTCATAGAGAATCTCCACACTGAAAATGTGTACCATTCACCCCCAAAGCCAATAGTTTCTGCCTGTCTTTAATATTGGCTTTAATACTTTAAAACTCTATCTGCACTTAAAAAATAAACTTGATATAAGCGCATATTGTTTCTTTTCCTATATAGCAAGTGGCCAAGGTATGGACACCTAGACGATTAGTTTTCATTGGGTTTATAAGTTGTGTACGTACCATGGCCTGGGCGTTGGGGCTAGAATGAATATGTGTTCCCTGCTCTCAGGATGCTCACAAAGTAGGCAGGGAGAGAGACAATCAAACAATAATGTGCACTGTTGAGTGTGTGTACACAGCTTTACCATGGCAGCCCAGAGAAGTATTCCTAATCTGGCCTGGCCACTGGTGGGTGCTGAGGTAAGGGCAGAAAGGTACTGAGAGCATACTTACCCTTCCCAAGATCCTCTGTCTCTCCTTATCCTATTACACCAGATTTATGATAGGCTGGTAGCGTTTCATAAGAGCTACGGCTGCAAACCAAAAGGTCGGCAGTTCGAATCCACCAGGCACTGCTTGGAAACCCTATGGGGCAGTTCTACTCTGTCCTATAGGGTTGCTATGAGTTGGAATCGACTCAACAGCAACGGGTTTGGTTTGGTTTTATGATAGGCTTCACACCCTCAATGGTCAGCATTTATCAGCCAGTTAATAAAAGTAAAAAAAAAAAAGTTTTTTTTTACTTTTATTGGACTGTATTCTGGTTTTCAAAGAACCAGCTTTTCTGTCTAAATTCAACCACAGGGTAATTTTGTACACAGAGAGCATATGATTAGGCATATTCGAGTGCAGCAAATTGGCCCTGAGTATACATCTTCGTGAAGTGAATGAATTTTTAAAATGAGTGGATTATTCTTTTTCTTTTTTCTGGAAAATGCATGAGGTATTTGATTTCCTCAAAAGGCTTGTCTTTATTGCTCCAAATACTGTTTTTTTTGGTCTGTTTTATGGAACTAACATGTGTTCTTAATTCAGTAATTACAATCAGTTGGGTGTAATTTTGTGTATTTTGATTTGGGCTTTCCGTTCTGTAAGCCCCGTCCATGCGTGAGGGTGTATTGTCTACATGAGAGAGAATTTGAACAATTAGGTCTCTCAGTTTTGTTAGGCTGAATGTCTCAAGAGGCAGGTGGTCCTTATTAGTGATTACAAAACATATTGTAACCTGGAGGTTCAGAGTAAACAGCAGAGCCTGAACTGAAACGAAAACAGCCATATGCTGCTTTGGGTCCACAGGGAACCTGGGGTATTGGGGAACAGGGCTTACTGTTTATATATCCACCCAGAGCCATTTCTTGGATTACTGTAGGAATGAGACAAATTTTTTTGTTTTATTTATTTTTTCTTTTTATTCAGGTAAATAATTTGAAGATAAATAAAATAGTAAAGGGAAGTCTCTTCACAAGTGTCTCAACCGAAATTACTAGTGGCACTGTGCCATATGGAAGAGTGACTTGAAGGAGAAGGGTTTCATTGACCCTGATTTAATTTTTGAGTGGGTCACTCCATAGATGAGAGGAACTCTTGACAAGGTACTGAACTCATTTGAGCCTAGGTTTCCTCCTCTGTTAAATGAGGGTTATAATAGGCTTCTTATGAAAATTCAATGCATTGTAATATATTGGTCAAGAACAAGACCTCAAGTCAGAAAGAAGATGTTTGAATTCGGACCTTCCACTCATGATTCAAAAACCCTGGTGGTGTAGTGGTTAAGAGCTACGGCTGCTAACCAAAAGGTGAGCAGTTAGAATCCACCAGGCACTCCTTGGAAACCCTATAGGACAGTTCTACTCTGTCCTATAGGGTTGTTATGAGTCAGAACTGACTCCACAGCGATGGGTTTTTTGGTTTATTCATGACTTGGGTAGTCATGAGTCGGAATCGACTCGACAGCACTGGGTTTACTGGGTATGTAGTCTTGGGCATATTATTTAACCTCTCTTAATCTCAGTTTCTTCTTCTGTATGAAAACAGTAATACCTCCTTCATAGAGTTCTAGAGCAAATTAAAAGTGATTACATATACAAAGAGTCTAGAATATTACCTGATCTATATTAAATGCCATTTAATAGGATAATAATAATTTTGATTTGTTTTGCCAGGATAAGCAGCCTGACAGAGGGAATCTAGTAATGGATATTTCAATCCAAATTCAAATGGAAGCCTTTACCCTGATCTTCTGAGTAAGACACAGCCGTAAAAAGAGATACGTGCCCCACAGTAGCAGATCCTATACAGGAAGCCCACAGTGTTTTTTTTGGGAAGTGGGAAAAAAAGTGAACTGGGTGATTCAATTACTGTGGGAACGACGTGGAGCAAAATTCCAGGTCTAGTCTCATGAAATCAGGCTTTACTCCTTACTTGGAGTGTAGGATTTATTCACATGGTATTTTGATTGAATATATGTGTTTCCGTGTAGATGACCAGTCACATACATACATAAATGCTCTACTGGGGGCTTCTTCCACTTGCTCAGATTCAGAACAGGAAAATTCCCAAGTGTTCTGGTTTACTTCATGGGTTTATTGTTCTGGATGAATGTTTTTATCCCAAATCAATAGGTTTCTTAATTTCATACAGGAGGATTAACTTTTACATATGGAAGGCTACTCAAATAGTCTTGAAGTAGCAATGGGTTGAATGGAGTTGAAGTGGTGTTTGAGGGGAGACTTGTCCTTTTATTTGCTTTGACTTTTAGATGTCATACGTTTTATCTTTTCCTCTATTTCTCTGTTTGCAAAGTTGCCGGCATTTGGAAATGCTCTTGCAGGTTGTCAGCGCAAGTGGACAAAAAAAAAAAAAAAAAAAATGTACCCTATGAGACCAGCATTATGTAAAGTGCTCCCATTCCTCCAAAGCTTGAAATGTGAAGTCAACTCTCTGAGACCTTTTACTCATTCCAGTAGTATTTTCAGAACATTCTGAAAACACTTTGTTCTGCTTCCTTTCCTTGTAACAAGATGATTAGTCTTCAAACCTGTATTCTTGTTTATTAGATGCTAATTTATTCTTTTCAAAAAAGTCATTTTCGGGTCACTGCTTATATTTCTTTGAGATAACAAGCATTTGGTAAATTCATGTTTTTGACATGTTGAGCAGATGTTAAGGTGATTAAAGTTTTAACTACGTTCTTGCCAAGCCCAGAGAGTTGGTACTCAATAAGTATTTATTGAATATGCCATGAATAATATACTTATATTTTCTAGTGACTGGCAGAACATGGAGCAATGAGTCAAGGTTACTGATTAGCAAATACACTAGTGTAAATTTTATTTATTCAGTGACTGCTCTTTGCCAGGCAAGATGCTAAGTCACTAAGGATTCAATAATACATACTTCCGAGCATCAAGGGACATACAGTCCATAAAAGCAACTGTGTACTTGAATACCTACAGTAAAAAACAAAATTAGAGAGGTGAAGATTAAACGATAAACTAGAAAATTCAGAGAATGCAATGGTTAGCTCCAACGAGGGGAACTAGATAAAGTTTCTTAACATAGATGAAATTTGAACTGGATCTTTAATTTGATGGCCTGAAATGAATGAAAGAGCATGTACTCACTGCTGTTGAGTTGATGCTGACTTATAGCGACCCCATAAGACAGAGTAGAACAGTCCCATAGGGTTTCCAAGGTTGTAAATCTTTACAGAAGCAGATTGCCCCATCCTTCTCCCATGGAGCAGATGGTGGGTTCAAACCACCAACCTTTTAGTTAGCAGCAGAACGCTTTAACCATTGTACCACCAGATCTCCTTGAAAGAGGATATAGGCCATTGAAAAAGCATTCACTCATTCATTCAAGAATGAAGTATCTCTAATATTTCACTGCTGTGCTAAGTGCTGGAATAGTTTAGAGGTATTTCAGACTCAGTCCTTCTGTCGTAACTGAATTAGCAGCACTATGAAGGAGTAGAATCCTAGGATATGCCTCTTTGTGAGGCCATAATGCATCCAGCTATGTCCCTGTATTCTTGTCAATTTTAAACACATTCTTATGAGCAGGGTAGAATCAGTGTTCATAAGGAAAGATATTGTATCTTGGTCTGAAGACTGGAGAACTGGAGAACTGGTTTGGTACAACTAGTTTGCAATATCCCCATGGAAAGAGATTGGGAAGACCCTAACTTGGCTTAAAGGGGATAGTCTGGCATTCAGGAATCTCCTACCTTACATTCTGATAGCAGATGATAATTGAGAGAAAAGACCCTATTAATCTTGTCTTTATATCTTCAACAATAGCACAATGGGGAGCTCACCAGTTGTTCACTGAATAAGTGAATGAACCAAAATAGAAGCACTATTATCTTTGTGAGACCATAAAAGTGAGCTGACCCTAAGATACTAATCCTTAGATGAAGCATAGCCTGGGAGCAGACTGGTAAGAGTAGAGTTAGGAGTCCCTGCCAAGATAACCAAGGGCAAACTCAATTATGAGAGCCAGAATGGTGAATTTAGTTACAAGATCCATGTAATCAAAGCAGGTAAGTGTCCAAAGCCACACACAGGAGCAAGGGGAGTTCATATATGGGACCCAAGTAAAATTCCGCAGGACTAACGGTTACTAGAAACCCTGGTAGTGAAGCAGTTAAGAGCTACGACTGCTAACCAAAAGGTTGGCAGTTCGAATCCATCAGGTGCTCCTTGGAAACCCTATGGGGCAGTTCTACTCTGTCCTATAGGTTTGCTATGATTCAGAATCGACTCTATGGCAATGGGTTAGGTTTAGGGTTGCTGGTTACTATTAACACTGGCTTCTATTCCTACTCATACTGTTTGCTGAACTTCCTATGCTTTAAAGGCCTTATTGTTGCAGAGTGGCTTCTAATACCTACCCATGAGGAGCTAATATTCATTGGAACAGTAGGCCTACTCTGCCTACACAGGACTTCTCATGAGGCTTTTTTTTTTTTTTTATGGTGCTTTAAGTGAAAGTTTACAAATCAAGTCGGACTCTTATACAAAAGTTTATAAACACCTGGCTGAATACTCCTAACTGCTCTCCCCCCAGTGAGACAGTACACTCCTTCCCTCCTCTATTTCTTTTCAAGTCCATTTGGCTAGCTTCTGACCCCCTCTGCCCTCCCATCTCCCCTTCAGACAGGAGATGCCAACATAGTCTCATGTGTCTACTTGATCCAAGAAGCTCATTCTTTACCAGTATCATTGTCTATTCCATAGTCTAGTCCAATCCTTGCCTGAAGAGTTAGCTTTAGGAATGGTTCCTGTCTTGGGCTAACAGAGGGTCTGGGGACCATGATCTCTGGGGTCCTTGTAGTCTCACTCAGACCATTAAGCCTGGTCTTTTTACGAGAATTTGGGGTCTGCTTCCTGCTGCGCTCCTGATCCCTCAGTGGTTCTTTGTTGTGTTCCCTGTCAGGTCAGTCATCGGTTGTAGCTGGGCACCATCTAGTTTTTCTGGTCTCAGGCTGATGTAGTCTCTGGTTTATGTGGTCCTTTATGTCTCTTGGGCTTATAATTACCCTGTGTCTTTGGTGTTTTTCATTCTTCTTTAGTCCAGGTGGGTTGAGACCAATTGATGCATCTTAGATGGCCGCTTGCTAGCGTTTAAGACCCCAGACGCCACTCTTCAAAGTGGGATGCAGAATGTTTTCTTAATAGATTTTATTATGCCAATTGACTTAGATGTCCCTTGAAACCATGGTCCCCAAACCTCTGCCCCTGCTACGCTGGCCTTCGAAGTGTTCAGTTTATTCAGGAAACTTCTTTGCTTTTGGTTTAGTCCAGTTGTGCTGACCTCTCCTGTATTGTGTGTTGCCTTTCCCTTCATCTAAAATAGTTCTTACCTACTATCTAATTAGTGAAAACCCTCCCCCTCCCTCCCCCTTCTTGTAACCATCAAAGAATATTCTCTTCTCTGTCTAAACTGTTTCTCGAGTTCTTATTCTCATGAGGTTTTAAGTGAAGTGATAGAAGAGGACTCTTGCCGAGGCTTTCCTAGGGAGGTAGAGAAGGGCATGCTTTCTTTAGGGAACTGCGTGTGATCCCGAGCTGCTGGAGCAGATGATGACCTGAGCAGAGGATGCTGTGGAAAATGAGGACAGATGGCTGAAGCTGAGCTGTGCAGGGTCTCGAAACTATGAGAACACATTTAGATACTTTCCAGGCTGCAGTGAGTATTTGGGAGTTTCAGTAGAGGTATGCTCAGGTTTAAACTTTAAGAAAATGTCGTTGGTAGCCAAGTACAGATTGGCAAGAAAAGAGGTAATTTTTTTTTTAATGTAAAACAAACAAACACTTGCCATCTAGTCAACTCTAACTCATGACAAACTCTCAGTGTCAAAGTGGAACTTCACTCCAAGGGTTTTGAATGGGTGACTTTTTGGAAGTAGATTGCCAGGCCTTTCTTTTGAGGACTTGAACCTCTGTCCTTTTGGTTAGCAGTGAGTACATTAACTTTTTCTGCCACCCAGGGACTCCATTACTTAGCTAGAAGCCATAATTAAGAATTACTTCCTTTCCAGTTTTAACTAATTGTATGACAGATTCTCTCCCTCTCTTACCTGTGCATCTATTTGGTTTCAGGCTTGTTCCATAAGGTATTTTAAGGAATTACTAAATTACTAGTACATTTATTATAGTAAAAAAACAGACAACTGGGGAAATTATGAAGGAGGGATAAAGAGAGTTAATGATTTTAATGAGTGGTCAAGTTTGATTTTCTTATCAATAATAATAGCCAATCAGTTATTCCAGGCTGCCCAGGAGAGTAATTGAAACAAGCATGCTAATATTTTAAGAATATACAAAATTATGCCATATCAAATCTGAGTGAATCAGATCAGAAATTGAGAAGCTGGATTCTGTTTCCTGGATCCAGTCAGAGGCAGATTCCTGAAGTCGTCTAATACACTGTATCCAGGGAAGCCAATGGTTTATTAGGGAAAAAATAGGGCATTAAACACAAACCTGTAACTGTTAACAAAAGGAGCCCTGGCGGCCCAGTGGTTAAAAGCTTGGCTGCTGACCAAAAGGTGAGCAGTTCAAATCCACCAGCTGCTACTTGGAAACACTATGGGCAGTCCTACTCTGTCCTATAGGGTTGCTATGTGTTAGAAGTGACTCGACTGCACCTCACAACAACAACAGCAATTAATACAAAAAGTAGAAATGGCTTAATTATTTATTTAAATAAATAACAATTAAAATTATGCAGAAAGGAAAAAGAAAGCTAAAAACTGACAGAAAAAGAAAAGCAAAGAATATGGAGCAGCTTAAAGAGGGACATAACATAAAATAGAAAATGACTCTTTATACACCAGCACCAAAGAAGGATAAAGGAATATGGTGACTCTAGATTTTTATGGGGATAATAAAGTAATAAAAATGAGGATAAATGGTAGATTGATTCTTATTTTAACCTCGGGTGGACTGTAGAATTTTAATGTGATGAGCAGAATAAGTAAAAGTTTAAAATAAGGTTAGAAACATAAAAGAACACTCTGGGATAGAGGAATAATTGGTGCGAAAAACATTTTCTTATGGTGCATTTACTAAAATATGCATCCTAGGGTACTTTTAAAAAGTTTAATCAACTTAGCAATGTTGTTTAAAATCTACAGTGTACAAGAGAATTACAGCTAAGAACAGAAAAGCATTATACATGAGTTAAATATGTAGCCCCAGACGTAGACAGACACCAATAGCTGATAAGGGCATGAAACTAAAAATAATAAAGTTAATATGTCTATTGACTGAATCATAAGGTTAATATGTCATGTTTAACATGACATCTTGCTTAAATATTCTACATTTAAGGAAGGGAAGTAGAGCCAGAAACCCAGCCCTCCTCCTTGTTGTTGTCAGGTGCTACTGAGTCAGTTCTGACTCACAACAACCCTATGTACAACAGAACGAGACACTGGTCCTGCACCATCCTCACAGTCATTGTTGTGCTTGAGCCCACTGTTGCAGCACTGTGTCAGTCCATCTCCTTGAGTGTCTTCCTCTTTTTCATGACCCTTCTCCAGGGACTTATTCCTTCTGACCACATTTCCTAAGTACGAGAGACAAAGTCTTGCAATCCTCACTTCTAAGAAGCATTGTGGCTGTACTGCTTCCGAGACAGATTTGTTTGTTCTTCTGCCAGTCCATGGTTCATTCAGTATTCTTCGCCAACACTGTAATTCAAATGCATTAATTCTTCTTCTGTCTTTCTTAACCCCCCTCTATTTTTTTTTAAACTGAGACTATAGATTCTTTATCTCCAAGTAAACTTTCAGGAGTATGCAGTTGTGTATAAACTTCAGGGTTTAAGACAGAAAATATGCGTTCCTTCTCTAAAACCTCATTTTTACCTTGAGTGCTCACTCATCCTAAAATAAATTTGTGCTTAACTGGTTAATGTTTGGAGGAGTCCCTGGGTGGCACGAATGGGTAAACATTGGACTACTAGGTGGAAGGTTGGAGGTTTGAACCCACCCAGAGGCTCCTAGGAAGACAAGCCTGGCAATCTACTTCTGTGGAGCAGTTCTACTCTGCATACTTGGGATTGTCATCAGTCGGAATCATCTCAATGGCACCTGACATCAACTGTTAATCTTTGGGGAATAAATTTCCATGTCTATAAAATTAGAGATTTGGTATAGTCACTAACGTTTCTTCTAGATGTATTATTCTCTGGTTGGATTTCAGATATCAAGCATTATGTTAGAATGTGTTTTCGTGTGTGTTTATGTAATTTTTTAAGAGGTAAAGTGTTTAGAGTTGATAAGTTTAAGGCCTCAGTCATTAACCCCTATAGAAGAAGTGATGCTACAGTGTAAACCTCACAGGCGTTTAAGAATTAAGAGGTCTTCCTAACGTGATTAATAACTCATCTTATTTTCACTTTGGAGTTTTATTTTCTAGAACCATGGTTGCTTATAACCTGTGAATAAAACTAAAATGGAAGAGGCTAATAAGGACCACTGAGTTATTTTGCTTACCTTTAACAAAAAGGAGCGCTGGTGGTGCAGTGGATAAGCACTCGGCTGTTAACCAAAAGGTCAGCAGTTCAAACCCATCAGCTGCTCCATGCCTCTGTAAAGATTGCAGCCTTAGAAACCCTTTAGGGCAGTCATAGTCTATCCTATAGGGTTGCTCTGATTCAGAATCAACTTGACAGCAACAGGTTTACTCTAACAAAAATGCAGAAATTGTTCAGAATGACTATCATAATCATTTTCTTTTGCCTCACAGTGGCGTGTCTTTAGAATATGCTTTAAAAAAAATAGGATTAAGCTATAGGGAAGTGTAGCTTATTTAATTAAAGATCAACTGAATTCAAACAGGGCTAAGCAGAAATAACTAATGTGGTTTGGGAACTGCTGGTTCATTTGAAAAGTACCTTTCAATGAAGATAAGAGTTAAATTCTATGTTTGTGGAGAATTGAGGAATGTCCTGGAGAGAGGGGAGCAAGCCATGGATAAGTAATAAATGTAAGCTCAGCTTATCTTTGCTCCCATAAAAAGAAAAAAAATAAAACGATTTTAGAATTCCCCCTGTGCCATCTAACGTTTGCTCGCATTCAGCTTGGAATTGTGTAATGCTGAAGACAACCAGCCCACACACACTTACAGCCCTTTAACCTACGACACAGTCAACAGTTCTGGGTGGAATGCGGGTATAGTGATCACATTGCAATTCTGCCTTCCTCACAGGTGGGAGCTTATCCGTCTCTCCAGACACTACAGAGTTCCTCCCACTCTTTGTCAGATTTTTACATATTTGTATGTTGAACTTTTCTCCTGAGATGAAATTTCACATCTGCTGCTGGGTGGATAAGTCATTGCTGGGCATTGCTTGAGAAAACAGAACTTTTTCATGTTGTGTAAGAGATTGTTGAAAAATAATTTTCCTTAGAACATTAATGCTGTTCTAATGCCATTCCACTACTCTTATGGAAAACCTGGTGGTGTTGTAGTTAAGTGCTATGGCTTCTAACTAAAAGACTGGCAGTTCAAATCCTTCAGGAGCTCCTTGGAAACTCTATGGGGTAGTTCTACTCTGTCCTAGAGGGTCGCTATGAGTTGGACTTGACTCGATGGCAACGGGTTTTTTTTTTTTTAACTACCCTTATGGCAGAGTGTCCTAGAAAACAGCATTTTGTTCATTTTTCTGAGCATAAGTGATGACTCTGAACATTAGAAGATGGTCTGTTTTGCACTGTTTTTGTATTTTATTTTTTTTCCCTAAAACTGTTGGATACCTGAGGCCAAAAGAACTTCCAAGATGATAACTGTGGTTTTTGTCTAAGTCAGCATTTCCTCAAGAGCCTTCTTCAGAACCCTGGTTCTACAGGATTTTAAATAGCTGTTCTACAGGCACACAAAGGCTCTCTGGTGAATAAGTTTAGGGAATGTTAGGGCAACTGTTTTTGTTTTGTTTTGTTTTCCTGAAAGAATTAGCAGAGCCTTTTTAATATGATAATATACATTAGGGCTGGCTAAGAAGAAAAGGACATTCAATGTATGATTTACTAAATTGCTTTATCCATCAAACCCTTTTAATACAGAGACCATTTTGCTGAACTAATGTTCCTTGAAACCCACTTTGAGAAATGTTGGCTTAAGTTTAATTTCCCACCAAGGTTGAACTTTGCATTTAGTCACTCATCTAATCCTTACTGCAACCCTGTGAGTTAGGTACTCTTAGAATGGCTATTTTATAGAAGAGGAAACAAAGATGAACAATGAGTTGTTTATTTAAGTTCACTCTGCTGGAGACATAGAGGATATTCAAGAGCAGATCTGACTCCAGTGTGCATGATGTTAGGAATACTTATGGAGTAGACTGAAACAGAAGTTGGTGATTGATTGGCTGTGGGAGACTAGCAAAAGGTAGGTGTTACAAGAATTCTTGAGTAGATGGAACTGCAGGGGAAAGAGATTTTAGGGAAACCAATTGTTGTTAATTGTCTTCCAGTTGGTTCTGACTCATGGCAACCCCACATACAACAGAATGCACCTGGTTGTACATGGGGTTAGTCCCGAGCCATCTTTGATTGTTAGTATACTCGAGTTGATTTTTGTGGCCATTGTGTATTTTGAGTTCCTTCCAAAGAGGGGAAAGCTATAAGGAGGAAGCCACATTTAAGTCTGATGGACCTTGATTGCTCTGGACAAAGGACATGAAGGTAGAGCATGTGGGGGAGGGAGTGGACTGCATCTTTAGGTAGAAAGAGGGTATCTCAGAATTTTCATGAGAAACAGAAAATGGGGAAGAAAATCATTAAAGGTTTCTTTAAAAAGCGAATTCTGGTATTGGATCTCAGCTTTGATCGTGCAGTTCATCCTATGACTAGCGTCTGTCACTGTATGGAAATGCCCCAGTTACAATGAGGGTTAACTGCCACCCATCTGTAAAAAAGAGCCTTCAGAGACAATCATGATTCAACAATGCTATTTGATGATTCAAATTATTAGTGAATAGGCATACCTTTAACTTCTGGCTCATTCACTCAAAAAAATTATCCTTTATCTTGACTAACAACTATTTCCCAGTTTTTCATATGGAACAAGAAAGTTTTCTTTTACAAAACACTCTAGTGTCTTCTGTAGTTTTTTTTTTTTTTTTTTTTAATATTGATCTGATTTCCCTTTAAGGAATTTCGGGACCTTTTCAAGTAAGGATAACAATTCAAAATTTATTTAATAACCATTTCTATGACATTGGTTAGTAATTTTAAAAAACAAACCAAAAAAAAAACCATTGCCGTCGAGTTGATTCCAACTCATAGCAACCGTATAGGACTGAGTAGAACTGCCCCACAGGATTTCCAAGGAGTGGCTGGTGGATTTGAACTTCCAACCTTTTGGTTAGCAGCTGAACTCTTAACCACTATGTCACCAGGGTTTCCTTGATTAGTAGTAGAGTACTAATACTGACATCTGAAAGTTTGAATTAGTTAATCTCGACTAGCCCTCTCTGAACATTATTTGCTGTTCTTTTCCTAAATGCCACAAATTTGCACATGTAAGTGATTGATTTAGGACAAATTCAAGACACAATCAGGACTGACCTTTAGTTCAGTGGACATACTATGAACATTCTTGGTGCACCTCAGAAAGTGGGCAAGTGAATCTTCTTTTTCTAGGATACCAATCACATTTGCCCCTTCCACAGAAAAACCCTAGTTGGGCAATGGTGACAGGCTCTGCAGACCTCAGGGCAAAGGTTAGTTGTAATGTCCACTCCCTGTGTAAAATTATTAAAGTATCACTGCTCTGCTATAGAGGCTAACTCCAGTCAGCTTACTAAATAGCTCTGGAATCTTTTCTCATCTATGGATTGAAGGTCTCTATTTTATAGGGGCACTAATGAATCAGAGGATACCCTGGTGGTGCAGTGGTTAAGAGTTCAGCTGCTAACCAAAATGTAGGCAGTTCAGATCTACCAGGCGCTCCTTGGAAACCCTGTGGAGCAGTACTACTCTGACTTTCTCTATGAGTTGGAATCGACTCAACAGCAACGAGTTCAGTTTTTTGAAATGAATCAGAATCAACTTGATGGCAATGGGTTTGGTTGGTTTTGGTTATTTTATAGAATTGTCTTAAAGATCAAAAGAGCTATATATGTGAAAATATATTGTAAACGTCAAAGTGCTATAGAATTGTTAGCTATTATTTGTGGAGGGCATAATCATTTTGGATAGAAAACAACAACCACACAAAGCCACATTAAAAACAACCAACCAACCAACCAACCAACCAACCAACCAACCAACCAACCAACCAACCAACCAACCATCCCCTGCCAAACCCTTTAACTTTGTTGTTTCCTCATTTGGGACAAGTTTTGATGTATTTTGAGGTAGGTATAATTTTTTTTTTTTTTTTAATAAATTTAGTCAGTATAGATTGCAACTCAACATAAAGAAAACAAAAATCCTCACAACTGGGCCAATGAGCAACATCATGATAAACAGAGAAAAGATTGAAGTTGTCAAGGATTTCATTTTACTTGGATCCACAAGCAACAGCCATGGAAGCAGCAGTCAAGAAATCAAAAGACGCATTGCATTGGGTAGATCTGCTGCAAAGGACCTCTTCAAAGTGTTGAAGAGCAAAGATTTCACTCTGAAGACTAAGGTGCGCCTGACCCAAGCCATGGTATTTTCAATCGCATCATATGCTTATGAAAGCTGGACAATGAATAAGGAAGACTGAAGAGGAATTAACACCTTTGAATTGTGGTGTTGGCGAAGAATGTTGAATATACATACCATGGACTGCCAAAAGAACAAACAAATTTGTCTCAGAAGAAGTACAACCAGAATGCTCCTTAGAGGCAAGGTTGGTGAGACTGCGTCTTACATACTTTGGATATGTTGTCAGGAGGGATCAGTCCTTGGAGAAGGATGTCATGCTTGGCAAAGTACAGAGTCAGCGGAAAAGAGGAAGACCCTCAACGAGGCGGATTGACACAGTGGCAGCAAAGATGAGCTCAAGCATAACAATGATTGTAAGGATGGTGCAGGACCGGGCAGTGTTTCGTTCCATTGTGCATAGGGTCTGTATGAGTCGGAACTGACTCGAGGGCACCTAACAACAACAACAACATAAATTTAGTCAGGGGAACCTGGGTGGTGCAAGTGATTTGCAATCGACTGCTTACCTAAAGGTTGATGTTTCAAACTTGCCCAGCAGCTGCTCAGAAGAAAGGCCTGGCAATCTGTTTCATAAGGATTACAGCCAAGAAACCCTATGGAGCAGTTCTATTCTTTAGCGCATGGGATCACCGGAGTCAGGAGCCAGCTCCAGGGCAGCTAACAACAACAACATCAGTTTAGTCAGAATTGGATTTGCATACATTTTAACAGGACCAAACCATTAATACTTTGTTGCCTCCCATTTTTGTCTTTTTCATTTGAAGTAGAAATTCCTACCTCACTTAGACGATTTCGTTCTTACCTCACATAAAATAAAGCCCATGGAAAAACCTGGTATCCTAATTCGCACACAGAGTAAGTCCCCAGTAAATGTGGGTAGAATCTGAAAAATTCTCTTAGATATTTGTCACTTGACCATTTCCCCTTCCTTCAGATGGGTAAGGCCAGGGTGGTGACAGAAAAATGTTTCTTTTTTTTTTTTAATTATCTTTTTTTCTATTAAAAACAACAAAAACAAAAAACGTTGCCATTGAGGCAATCCCAACTCATAGTAACCCTATAGGACAGAGTAGAACTAACTGTCCTGTAGGGTTTCCAAGGAGTGCCTAGTGAATTCGAACTGCCAACCTTCTGGTTAGCAGCCATAGCTCTTAACCATTATGCTACCCTGGTTTCCCTTTTTTTTTTTTTTTTGATAAGTTTAATAATTGTCCAATAGTATATAATATACTATGAAAATTAGAGAACTAAAGGCCAAAATTAAAAACTGTAATTTTTCCATGAATGTGCCTTTTTGAAGCCTTTTAAAATAGATCATATTTATTAGCATATAAAAGATTTCTGCTTTTTGAAACGAGAGCCCTCCCCATTCAAGAGTACAGTTCCAGAGCATGGCAGCCATCTGCTGCTGCTCCCTAGTGGCTGCCCCTAATCTGCCCAGATTCTCTGAATGTGGAGTGGAAGAAGAGAAAGGAGCAGCTGTTGTGAAGCTCTGAGGCTGCCTCTGCCCTCCTCACCACCTGGCAAAGACACAGCTCTGCTCCTGGAGCAAGCCGGCAAGCACGCAGAGCCATGCTCCATCCCTCCACACCACTTGCCCCTTCCCCAGACAAATCACTCATCTCTCTTGCCACCCTTTGTCTTTCTCCTTTCTCTTGTCCCTGTTGTTCTCTTCAGGATGCTAAGTGGGACTGACATTCACTGGGAGACTGAAAAGCTGTATGCAGGAGACTGCAGAATTCTGACCCAGTTCTATCCTGCCTCTTAGTTTGCTACTTTGACTTTTTTAATCAAAAATGTTTGGAATCCAATGTGTCAGGAATATACGTATAAGTACGTCATTTCATTTCTCTTCCAAATCAAGCCTCTGTGATGGGTTTATATGTAGCAGGAAAAATATTAACGTAAGACCTGTATGAGTTTTTTTTTTTTTTTCAACTCTAGTTTTCTCTTTAAGGGACAATATCTTTGCTGTCCGTAATTGGCTTGATGAATGATGGGGAGAATCAGGAGTCACTGGAATTGGCACAATGGAGATTTACAGTGAAAAGAGCAGAGAGAAATGAATATATTTAGAAGGGGAAGGGAAGAGAGAAAGAACATGGGCTGGTTTGGGTGGGAGATTTTGAGAGTTCCAGAAGGAAGAGCTGGTCTTTGGGCAGTCACAAAATGAGAGGGCAAAGGGAGAGAAAGAGAAGGCCCAAGAGAACTTGCGTGTGACAAAGCATGCTCAAGAGTGAGGCAAAAAGGATTTTAAGGTAGTGTGCTGAGTTACATAGAGATTTATCCTTCATCCTTTGTCATTGCTGAGAAACTTCAATGGCTAAGTTTCTTGCAAATTATTATTATTTGGATATTTATTTAGGTACTATCATGGCATGCAGCAGCTGGGCTTTTTGTGGTTATAATATTTGAATGTTAAGTGTCAAATCTGGTGTACCTTGGAGTAAATCATCACCTAAAACTGAGATTAGAGTAGAATTTCACAATGTTTACAGTCTGAAATTTCACAGAAATTTCCAGATGACTCGACGTTGTCTGTGATTGTCCCTGGAATACCACACCAAAGCTGAAGGGAAACTTGAGCTATTTTGAGATTTAAATAATGCTTTGGTGGCATAGTGGTTAAGTGCTATGGCTGCTAACCAAAAGGTCAGCAGTTTGAATCCACCAGGTGCTCCTTGGAAACTCTATGGGGCAGTTCCAATCTGTCCTATAGGGTTTCAATGAGTCAGAATCAACTCGACAGCACTGGATTTGGTTTTGGTTTGGTTGGACAGATAATCTAGGATTTGTCACTGAATTGCTATGTGGATTCCTTTTTTTAAAAAAAAAATTAGTGTTGAGTGAGTACACTAAACTGAGATAGCCTAGGAAGCTCCTTTATGTAACTGAAGATTTGAAATTAGCTTTTAACCTTATCTCCTAAGATATATCACATTTTTTAAGGAATGAGAGACCATTCAGAATGCAGGAAGGAGGCATGGTACCCATGCCTGGTCTGGCTTATGCCTTTGTAATGTGGAGGCATCAGACCTCCTAGTCTAACTTCACGATGGGGGAAGATAATCACTGTTGTTTAACATCAGTCTGAGGCTGACCCATGTGAGGTGGAGGTCAGACATGCCTTCACTCTCCAAACTTTTCCAATTCTGATGCCAGCTGTCTTCCTCATGGCACTCTTTACTTCTCTGCTGTCTTTGATAATTCATTGCAATGGCCAAATAGAACTCACAGATCATACTCACAAATATGGGGTTTATTAGGAAAGTAGCAGGTTATGATTCAGGATCTACTTGGAAGTAACAGGAGCAACCTCAGGATACAGTTCTTTGATCAGGTCAGCTTCTTCTCCAGCTGTGCCCACAGGTAGTCCTCTGCCCTGGGGCCCTTTCCAGGCCTGACTTCTCGCTCTTGGACTGGGCCCTTGCTCTTGGGCCTGGCCTCTGCCCTGCTTGGGCAAGTGTTACAACTCTTTCTTAACTCTGCCAATGTGCCTAAGGGTACCCCACTCTGCCAGGAAAGCTCCTGCCCAAAGCAGTTCAGCTGTCTTGCTCTGTGGGCCGGGAAGCCCACTGTAGCTGCCTCACTCTGTGGGCAGGTCTCCTGGTTCTCCTGCTGGACTCTGCCGTGCTTGATGCTGCTTCTCGTGTCTCGTGCCATCTCCATTGTTACAGCTCTCTCTGTCTCCTCGTTCTAGGAGGTTCTCAGCGCAGGGACCCTGGGTCCAAAGGACACACTCTGCTCCTGGCTCCTCTTCTGGATAGTAATGAGGTCCCCCCTCCAACCTCTGGGATTGTTTCCCTTTAGTGGGATGGCAAAACTGACCTATCCCCTTCAAGGGTTTCATGTACCTTATTTGCATAGCCCTACCCCCACAAGGATTCCATGAACCTTATTTATATAATCCCACCTAATTGTTTTGTGTGAATTACAAGACCATGGCTAGAAGGGCCACATAATAGAAATTACTGCACCACAGCCTTGCAGCCCTGCTCCACTGGCTGAGCTTCTACTCCTAGAGATTTGACTTTGAAACCAGCAATGCTGGGTACTTGCTACCAAGAATTTGAGAAATTGATGGCCAAGGAGAGGAAAAAAAAAAAAAAAGAACAGATGACTGAGTTATGGTGAGGGCTTGCCACTGAAATAGGACAGCCATGATAAGCCTTGGAGGTCTCGGAGGCAGCAATGAAATAAGCAACTGCAGGTTCTGGCTCTCAGAGTATTCCTGGATTCAAATGCCGTGCAACCTGTGGTTCTGACACAGACTGCCTCACTGTCCTAGAAAAGGAACAGTAGAGTAGATGGAGGCTGGGAGCTCAAGTTTAATCCATAGTTAGGCTTTGATAGTGAGGGGAGAAGGGTCCCCCTATGTGTTCAGGCTGGAGGAATTCTATAACAGGCCATCTTCTGGGCCTGGGAGGTCAGAATATTCATGAAATTTTTTGCTGAGAAGAAAACAAAAACATCGAAAAGATGAGAGGAAAGAGAAAGAGACAAGAAACGGTGTGGACCTATTTTGGAGGAATTTATGTAGAGTTTGAAAAGCAGGAACAGGTTGGGGAGAGCTGTAAGGACTGGAGATTTTAAGAGATAGGTGAAGATGACTTTTGATAAGCTTTGCTCTATACTATGAATTGACTTTTGGTATTTGTGAGTGGCATCAATAAATATTTGAATCACTTTTCAAAATTTTGGTGGGGTCTAATTTTTTAATATTGCATAGTTCTGGGGCCCAGGCCATGTGGTGCGTTGTCTTTGCAAGTGTGAAGCATATTTATAGATGAGGAAGCTAAGCCTCAGGGCAAAGAAATGGATATAGTGCTTGATACCACAGCTTAGCTACATGCGTCATACAATGGCTGCCTTCATTGACATCTCTTTTTCTTTTTTCTTAATTAACCTCTCTGGGAGAAGAGTAGATGGTGGTTGGGGAGCAATAACAATTGGGTGATGGGCAAAATATATTTGGGTGCAAGACCTAAAATTCCACTTGGATATTAAGTTGCCAGAGTAAGAGAGAAAGGGACATAAAAATAAGAAAAGGAAGTAAACTCACAAGAAATTCATTATGTTAAGAAATAACATGTTCTTTTAAAGGGCTAGTACCCCCAAACATAACAGTATAATAGGCACACAAAGCCTAATTAATATGGTATGTACAACCAAATATAGAGAGTCCCTGAATGGTGCAAATGGCTAAAATACTTGGCTGATAACTGAAAGGCTGGGGTGTGAGTGCACCCAGAGGTGCATCAGAAGAAAGGCCAGGCCATCTACTTCTGAAAAATCAGTATTGAAAACCCTGTGGAGCACATTTCTACTCTGACACACATGGGGTTGCCACAAATCTTAGTCATCTCCACAACAACTGGTTGATTAACCAAATATAATGTTTCAAAGTCCCTCATTGACATGACATCTGATTGTCCAACCATAGCAGTTGCCTCATGTTTTCCTTTCTTTCTTCAGGGTTGAAGACAAGATTTGAGGGCCAGGTGGCAGATTTTATTTCAGTCCCTAAAGGATCTGTTGTTGACCCTTACAGTGTATGGTAGCTCAGAGCTAACTAGGGAAGGAGGTAGGAAGAACTACCAGAGAAAAGCTCGCCAGTTTTGAGGCCGAGCTTGGAATTCAGTCAGGCTGATAGAGGCCTGTGAGTCCTCTTATGCTATCCGTACCTAACAGAGTCGGTATTCATCAGGGAACCTCTTCCCAGGAAGTGTAGATACCATGCTTCAACGGCCAGGTCGATTGATCACGTCAGACAATAGAGGCATTCTCTGAGCCAGTCTGCCCACCAGTCCAAAAAGGAGCCTGTTAAAAAAAAAAAAAAAGAACACTGTACTTTGTGATGGTCTAATTAAGAAAAAAAAAATGTAAAGAGATGAAATGCAACACTAGTGGTTTTGGGGATTTCAGACCACAAAGCACTTAAAAACTCCTTAAAGACTTTACTTTGTAGAAGAAAAAAAAAAAAGCAAAACGAAAACCAAAAACAAAAAACCAAACAAACCCTTTGCTGTTGAGTTGATTCCAACTGCTAGCGACCCTATCAGACAGAGTAGAACTCTACCACAGGAGTTGGAAAGCACATCCGAAGATTCAGGAAGTTAAGACTTCAAACAGAGGCCATTCCTGAAGGGATAGCTTTATGCCTGACCATTTAACAAATGGGGAAAATCTTTAGTTACGAAGAACATGCACTTTGACTTCTAGCATCAGCATGTGCTCATGATAAATACATGATTTTCCAAATCCATTGCATCTTCCCTTATATCCTTGTCAGTCTGTTCACATTTGCTTGACTCATTGCCAACCTTTAGCGCAGTCAGGATGCAACTCTCTATGTATCTGTCTGTTTTCTTGGCTGTAGTCTTCACAGAAGCGCATCACTGGGTCTTTCTCCCACGGAGCTGTTGGTGGGTTTGAACCGTTGACCTTTCGGTTAGCAGCCGAGAGCATAATCATTTCTATAGCTATCTGTTAAAAAGTTGTTATATTCCAGGAAATCATTGGATTGGCTTATATCCAGCAATGATGAGAAGTTTAATTGTTTGCCATCATCAATAAGAATGGTTTTGAAATAATGGCTTATTTATTAAACCAACAGCTACTGTTCAGTGTTAGCATATTGAACAAAGATCATCCATAAACCTGGAAATATAATGGATTTAGTCCCCAGGTTAATTGGTGATGGTGGCAGTGTCATTTTACGTGGTGTTATAAGTTTTACTTTTTATTTTGAACTTTTTATTTTAGAAAATTTCTTGAAATGGAAAGCAAGAGTATCTGGTTCCACCTGGCCACATCCTTGGACCTACTCCGGAGGGCAACCTCGTGTCTTTGTTTCTGTTTGTAGCTTTGCTTGTTTGTTTTTTTTTAATAATGCCAGACAGTATTCTTATAGCTCAAATTCTTCCTTTAGCAAATTGAGATATTTACTGACATTGTAATAGGAAAGATAAGAATTCAGTTTACTTCTGTTACCCTTCCTACTCTCTTCCTTCCAGTGTTTGTTTTTTATAGTATTGTTTTCAGTTCTGTTTTTTTTTTTTTTTTTTCCTGATAAATTTTGTGACTGCAAAAAAACATACCTAAGCCTCTCTTTTGGTTCCAATCTTTTGGCACGTCTGTTGCCATCTGTCTTGACTCCCTGTTTTATAGGAATAATATATTAAAACCTATGTACTCATTTTGTTCTAGTCTTCTTCCCACGTACACATCTCATTTTTTGTTTTAGTCATGCTTTCACTTTTACGTTAGCAGGTAGTTAACATTCGTATTCTTTCCTTTGAGGACAACCAAGTCTTCCCTTTCTTTGTCTATAGGTTGCTTCTAAAAGTAGAAAACAAGTACACATTTAGATTGTTGTGACTAGGTAAATATTGTTCAAGTTCTAGACTAAGACTCCATTTCCTTCTCTAAAAGCTCTGATGGCATGAACCTCTCCTTGTACGACCAAAGGAGAATGTGACTGGCATCAAAGTTAAATGGATTCTCTTGTCTTGTACTCAATCTATTGTTTAACATTCTGATGCATTTTTATTTGCTTTATATTCACACCTAAAAAATACTTTTCTGGATGTTTCTAATCACCATTGGTTTTGTTTTTTCTTAGGACAGTTTACATACTCTTCTCTTTCTGTCTCTGTCTCTGTCATGGGTCTTCCTTCACCCCCTTGGGTATTTTTCCTTGGGACATTTGCTCCCAGCTTCACTGGTTGCCTTCTATTTTTTGCACAACTACCCTCCTGTGAATTCCTTTCACTGTTCTTCTGATATGGATTAGCAGCTCATGGACCCCATGTTTTCTTCTTTCTTAGTTTATGCCCTACATGTTTGGAATACATCCTCAAATAAATTTCCATGATGTGGTGCAAGAGAGAGAAACTACCTTAGTAAGTGTCTAAAAGAATTAAAAAAAAAACTTTATTCTGGCTTATATTTGATTAATAATTTGATTGGATTTGGAAGCACTGATTGAAAGTTATTTTCCAGAACTTTAAAGGAATTACTTTTTTCTCCCAGTATCCAGTATTGCTAATAAGAAATCAAATACCTTGGTATAAGCCTAGGGGTGATTCATCTGTTATTCATCTGGGGACCCGCTGGGCCCTTTCAGTGTGAAGACTCATCCTTAGCACTGGAACATTTCTTTGTATTATTTATTTGACATTATACTACCCCTTAGTCTTCTCTGATCTCTCCTTGAATTTCTACTAGCCAAATATTTGACCTTCTAAGATGATCCTTTATGTCTCTTACATTTTCTTTCATATCACCCACTTCTTTTGTCTCTGTTTTGTACATTCTATAAGTTCTCAATTTTATTTTCCAATCTCCTCAACTTTTATTTAAGCAATTATATTATTAATCTCTGAGAGTAACATTTGTGATCTCTAATTTTTCAGTTTTAATCACATCTCCTCTTGCATTTACAGGTGTATTTTCTTTTTTAATCTCTTAGGAATGGGGTGTTGAGAAGTCTATCCGAGAACTTTCCTGAACTTTTAGAAAGTTTTATAATTTAGCATCATGGCATCAGGAAAAGGAAGATGTTTTTCAAGAGCTCTTCAACTTTCTAATAAATGGGTAATAGGAATAGTGCTAAACTAAATTATGCACTGTTAACCACTTATAAAAAATTTCTTTAAAGATGTCCAGTTCTTGTCAGTGGGTGGGTTGTTTCCTAAGGGTATAGGAGGTATTCTGAATTTCTAATTTTTAGTTTTATTTTGTAGTCATACAATGAAGCTGGCTACTGTAGTTGGAGTGTCTTAATACTTTGAGTCCTAAAGTTATAGTTTCAGAAATATCCTACGTGATATTTCTAGAACCCCATCCCACTCCATGCTCATCAATACAAGGAGTTTTCATACAACACTACTCTATGCTGTCTTCCAGGAGGGGAGTGCAGGTGAACTATGATCAAATATAAAAACCAGAAGCCAGAAAATAAGAATGTGTGATGCAGAGAATGGGCCCCTGAAAGAAAGTTGATTAAGAAGAAATGAGATGAGAAGACACAGCTAAGGGGCGGGGCGGGGTGGGGGCGGGGGGAATAGAAGGTAACAAAATATAAAGTTAGCTCTAGGAATCAAGGAAATTAGAAAAATGTGATGCAATCTGTAGTCAGAAAAATGGGTAATGAAAAATCAGAGCATTCTGGCCCTAAAATCCTAGTGGATAAGTGTTTTAGTCATCTAGTGCTGCTATAACAGAAATACCACAAGTGGATAGTTTTAACAAAGAGAAATTGATCCCCTCATAGTCTGGGTAGGCTAGAAGTCCAAATTCAGGGTGTCAGCTCCAGAGGAAGGCTTTCTCTCTCTGTCAGCTGTGGAGGAAGGTCCTTGTCATCAATCTTCCCCTGGAATAGGAGCTTATTAGCGTGGGGAACCCAGGTCCAAAGGATGCACTATGTTCCAGGTACTTCTTTCTTAGTGGTATGAGTTCCCCTATCTCTCTGCTTGCTTCTCTCTTTTATATCTCAAAATTGATTGGCTCAAGACACAATCCAGTCTTGTAGATTGAGTCCTGCCTCACTGACATAACTGCTGACAGTCCCATCTCATCAACATCATAGAGATAGTATTCACAACACGCATGAAAATTGCATTAGATGACAAAATGGTAGACAATCACACTATACTGGGAATCATGGCCTAATCAAGTTGACAGATACTTTGGAGGGACACAATTCAATCCATGATAATAAGCAATAAACTCATTTCAGGGGGTTGTGGAGAATTTTACCTGATGGATTATTCTTGGAGCTCCGACTGAAAAATCCAAGCATTTTTAAGGATTGGGGTTAAAAAGAATAATTTCTACGATTGATATTGTTTAGTCTGAAAAAGAGTCCCTGGGTGGCACAAACACTTAATCACTTGGTTGCTAACCAAAAGATTGGCAGTTCAAATCCACCCAGAGGCAACCCGAAAGGAAGCCCTGGCCTTCTACTTCTGAAAGAGCACAGCTGTTGAACCCTGTGGCGCACAGCTCTAACCCGAAGCACAGGGTCTTGCTAGGAGTCAGAACCGACCCTACAGCAACTGGTAATGATTTGAAAAGCTGGAAGGTTGGGAGTGGACTTGGCTACACATCATTTGCCTTTCTGTATTCAGTGTAGAGTCCTAATACCTTGCAGCCAGTAATAGATTTTCAGCACTAAATGGGTGAGACAGGGCTTTTTGTAGGGAGGGTTAGGAGAAGACACTTTAAAACAGCATTAAAAAAAAAGAAACCCCCTGCAGTCAAGTCATTCCAACTCATAGCAACCCTATAGGTCAAAGTAGAACTGCCCCGTAGGGTGTCCAAGGAGTGCCTGGTAGATTTGAACCGCCAACCTTTTGGTTAGCAGCCATAGCTCTTAACCACTGTGCCACCAGCGCTACTGGGAGAAATTACTTGTTCTCTTCTGCCTTCACAGCAAAACTGACCACCTACACTCCTTAAAGAAAGCCTCACCCTCAGGGTTTTCCATGTGGTTTCATCCAAATGTTAGTTACCACATGCCAACACGTTTGGGAAGTAGGGTCTGTCAGTATCTGACTGGCAGCTCTTATCTGAATACTAAGTGTCCCTTTCTTCCTGCAGCAGAATAAAATTAAAAAATAAAATTCTGTTTCAGCACTTTTGTCTCTTTTTGAAGTTTACCGTATTTTGGAAGAACAAGAATTTGTTTAGAAGAAGCCTGTCACTGTTGTTAAATACCCAAATTGCAAAGTACCTCTCTAAAAACAATAATTGTTTGGCACTTTGGCCAAAAAAAAATAAATAAAAATAAAAATTTTTTTTTGTTTTTTTTTTTTGGCCAGCTTCATTGTAGGGAGCAAATTAGAGAAGCCTTGGCTGGTGGCTGAATTATGTACAGAATAAAACAAAATTAGATTAAGAAAATGTTCAGTCTTTGGACTGCCCACTGTTTTGAGAATAGAAGCAAAATTTCCCTTTTTAGGAAGCTATTGGGTCGTTATGAGTCGGAACCGACTCGATGGTAGCAGGTTTTGGTTTGGGTGGCTCTTTTGTGTGTCTAAACTTCGGGGTGTAAATTTTTTAAAAGTATAAAATTTAAGAAGTAGGACAAAGTGAAAATTTGAGGAATCACAAGAGTATGACGCTGAATTATTGGTGTTTAGCAGCTAATTTGCAAATAAATAAAAGCACAAGGAACATAAACATTGTTCTCTGGCTTATTTTCCTGATATTACATGTCCTGCTTTGCTTTTTTTCCTCTCTGATTTCCCTTTCAAAACTATCAGCCTTGGTAATGATTTTTCTTTTGCTTAATATGTTTCATCCTAGCTAGGTCCAGGTGATTAAACAGCTACAAACAATTGTCACAATACTAAAGTCTTCAATTGGACTGTGGAATCACCCTCTATTTTGATTTAATTTTATGACAATCAACTGAAGAACGTTGTTGTGTGCCACCAAGTTGATTCTGACTCATAGTGACCCTTTAGGACAGACTAGAACTGCCCCATAGGGTTTCCCAGGCTGTTCCTACAGGAACAGATCACCAGGTCTTTTCTTCTGCAGAGCTGCTGGTGCGTTAGAACTGCCAACCTTTGGTAGTTAGCAGCCCAGCTCTTGACCATTGCACTGCCCAGGATCCTTTACAGAAGAATAGCTCCATTTATTTTTAATGTGATTGACATTTTAAACTTCAGTTTGGCCATTTAAAACCAAAATGAAGGAAAGTGTTACCTATTTTTATAGTATTTTTCAGCAGACAACAGACGCATGGTCTGCATGTAAGTTTAAAGGAGTAGTTACACCAAAGTTAACCACTTTCTAAATCTTGTAAAGTTGTAATTTTATGACCTTAAAACAATAGTTTATGGAGAGACAGAGAGGCAGAGAGAGACAGTGAGAAACCCTGCAGTTTCCCTGAAGGAATGTAAACCAGAGAACCAGACATTTGAATGCTAATTAGATTACTCTAAACTATTTAGTCTTTAAGATTGACATCAACTCTGAATTACCTATCTTTAGTAGAAAGGCTGGCGATCTGCTTCTGTAGAAAACCTCACGGGGCAGTTCTACTCTGTCACATGGGGTCACTGTGAGTCCCAATTGACTCTATGGTACCCAACAACAACAAAGAGAAAAGACTTTTAAAATGAAAAATAGTGGATCTTTTGGAAATATTTTATTTTTTAAAATATATCTCTTTGGAATATACCATAAATGTAAACATGAATATATTTGAGATCTCGAAATTCACAAAACTTAAACAGAGTAATGAATTCATGTTGGAAAGGTTTGAGTCAAGAGGAGATTTATAGTTTTGAAGCTTCCCTCCTTTTTTGTCTTCTCACTCACCTTTGTTTTTGTTCTTCAGTCCAGTTTTGGGACACTCAAACTGATATTCACAAGAGCCAAAATTTTTCTTTACTGTTATTATAACTGGTTTACTAAACAATTTTGATTTATTGGGACCAATATATATAACCAGTGAAATATTTTGTTTTCATTTTTTTCCTGCCCTTTAGAAAAGTTGATTATGTAGCTTACTGATAACTTTTTGCTATAACAATTAATTCAGCATCATTGAGGACTTCAGTCCCATATCCTATTCAAAGCTCTACCCCTTGTATCCCCCAGTGTAGGCTAAAGCAGTTATTCTGGCCAACTGAGGTGTGAGTGAAGTTTGGTGGACAGGGATGGTGAGGGTTCAGGGGTGATATTCTCTTTATGGACATCTTATTTTCATCTTTCTGGTTAGGAGCAGGAAGAATCATTAAGGGTGACTAACTTCTTAGTAATTGGAGGCTTGTCATTAGTGAAGAAACATCTCTGACCTCACTGTGGTTCAGTTTTCTGGTGGACAAGGCCGATGATGGTTTTCAAATCAGTGGTTTGTGGGATTTTTTTGGGTGGAGTTTATCTTAATCCCTGCATCCTCTTTAATAAGGAGATCTTCAGAAAACAGCAGCTGTAGCACCCATGACCCTTGCTATTTACCAATGTCCTCAATCAAATTTCCCTCACTAAGAGAGATATCTCATTGCTTGACTCAGAGGCTGCTGGGAAAGCCTATGGCACCTCACCCTTCTCGGACTCCACATTCCTTCTCCTGGACATGGAGTCCATGGAACTGCTAAACCCTCTTCCTCATCTCTAAGGTCCTGGAAGCCATCCACTAGCCCTAAACATGACTGTAACCATCACCCTAACTTTTTGACCTGTACTGGATGAAACACTCTACTACGATCCTTATTAATCCCATTGGTGCAGGGTCCTCCAGCAAGCTTCCCGCCTTTAGAAATCCCCATCAATAAGCACTCTCTTCATTGACATACACCCTCAGACATGTTAGGACGTACATTGAGAGAGTCTGATTCTCTCTACTGGTAGCCCCAAGTTTACCTACAGGTTCTGTAGCTCAGCGAATATCCACCCAGAACATCTTTTCATGCAAATAGCCGCAGGCTCCCCAAGTGGCTTGGTTGGAGAATGTTCCTTCTGAGGAAGACAGTGAGAAGGCTGTCCAATGAACAGTGTTCTTCTCTGGATGCTACGAAGTCTCGGATGGATGCCTTCCAGCCCCTGCCCCATCAATTCCTTCCCTATGTAGACAACAGGTGGGGGAAAGGGTGGGGTGCTTCTAGATCATCCAGGTTGACCCTGACACCTCTTTAGAATGTGAATCATTGGCCATTTTGAAAGCTCTTGTACCTTTCAACTTTGGGGCTCACCTGGATTTTGAGGGTAAAGGAAAATTCCACTCAACATTCTTTTCCACTTTGATTTTTTAATATCGTCACTGATGGCAAGAGAAGTTCTTAATGTTGTTGGTTAAATATGTTTCTTTCAACTTCATGGGGAAGCAGTAGTTCTGATATTATAAACAGAAGACTTAAGAAGAATGGTTCCTATTATCGAGAATTTAAAAATACAATTGATATCATAATTAGCTAAGGGTGAAGTGTAATACATGTGTACTCTACAGGGCCAAAAATCTTAAAGATGTCCTATATCAAAGGGAAGTGATTGAAAGTGTCAAGGGAGCCATGGACTTATCATAAGCTGTTAAACTTAAAACATTATATCCACATATTGCACAATGAGAAGCACTGAAACATTTTGAATAATATTTTTAGCTGCTTAGTTAACCATATATATTTTTGGAATTCTTTGTTTTAGTAATAATTTTGACATTTTTCCTGCTGTGATGTGAATTCAAACTCATAGCAACCCTATAAGACAGAGTAGAACTGCCCTATAGGGTTTCCAAGGAGCGGCTCGTGGAGTCAAACTGCCGATCTTTTGGTTAACAGTCAAGCTCTTAACCACTATGCCACCAGGGCTCCTTTTGACATTTGTAGCTCACTTACTTAGTCCTTGCTTATTTTTAAGAAAACAAGATAAGCTGGAATTGTATTTCTTGTGTTATATTCTTAAATTATGTGCCACATTGAAGCTTCTTGTTTACACTGTTTCTTCAACAATACCAAACCCAAAACAAACCCAGTGCCATCGAGTCAATTCCGACTCATAGCGACCTTATAGGATAGAGTAGAACTGCCCCATAGAGTTTCCAAGGAGCGCCTGGCGAATTCTAGCTGCCGACCCTTTGGTTAGCGGCTGTAGCACTTAATCACTACGCCACCAGGGTTTCCTCTTCAACAATAGACATTTATTATTGCATTTCTTTGGGTGGTTGATCCTTGATACCATTAACATCCTTGATGCCAGGACTCACTAGTCAATTAAGGCTTGGAAGACTAAATGGAAAGTTAACCAGTAGTTAACTTAGAGGTCACTCATAATAAGTACTTTGGGGTGAACTGGGAAGGGGGCATATTCCTTTAATCACAAAAAATTTCCAGGGTCTTAGCGACGCCTCTGATGCAAGTAGAATATATTCTCATTTCTCTTTATCAAGAGTTTCTGCCAAACACCCATATATGAAGATTTGGACAGCAAGATACTTCACTTCTCTCACCCTTGGTTACCTCCTTTTAATGAACTGCTCAGCTTGGCAGTTTACAATTCTATCGTCTTAATTTCTTAAATTCATCCTCTGGATCTTATTTCCAAATTTCAGTGCTTTGAGAAAGAGCTTCTCGTAAGGCAAAACCAGTTGGATCTATTATTTATAAAACTTAAAATAAAATGCTTTCTGTATCACATACCCATTTTAAAAAATGAAAAAAAAAAAAATCCATGCATACATGAGGGAGAATCTATAGACCACTGCTCTTGATCAGACCATTATATTATCATGTTGGTAATGGTATGGTATAGTAATCTGAATTATTTTTTGTTTTACTACTTTTTAAGTTTATTCTAAGATAATAGAAGACAGAAGGGGCAAATTATGGTCAATGGGTCAGTGGTGAACTCAGGTGAAATAAAGAATTGGGAATTAATAGATACACTCCAGCGTGTGAAGAGCTGGTGGGATCAGTGACTCTTGCAGTGAGTCTGCAATGCGAAGGGAAAGTTGACTAACAAAGTATTGGATGAGAGCTCATCCTAGCATTGAACCTCCATTTTCTTACAGTGAACTCAGATTAAAGAGAAAGTTAGAGGAAGCTCACTGACTTCATAGACGCTTATAATAATTAAATTAAGCACAAGATTGTAATGAATAGGTGTATTTTATTAACATCTCTATTTAGCCAACTTGATATGAGTACATTAGATCCCTTTTATTGAATAGCAGCACTCCCCTCATCCTAGCTCCCATTAGCCCCAGAGTTATTTTTTTTATCTTGAAAACTGGAATGCTAATTCTTCACAGTGGCATTTAGAAGATTATGGAAGGTCTGCTTTATAGCTTTTTTGGTCTCCTTGGAGAAACCTGGTATAGAAAATAATTGATTTGCTATATAAGGCCTAACTACCTATCAACCTGTGCTCTTATCCAAAAAGAACACATTTAGACCATTAATCTTACCTGTAGTTTTTTCTTTTACATCGCCCTTTTTGGTATTATTTGGTTCATTTCATCCCTATGTGGAGGTTTCTATTTATTTATTGACTCATTTATAAGGAACAATGAAAAAGTCCCTAAAAGCACCCCCTCCCCCGCTGTTTGAAATCTCCAAATATAAACAAGCATCTTTCTAGATAGAATTTCTGAACCGTGAGTATAAAAATCTTTATATATAGGTTCTTTGCTTTGTTCTTTCCAATGTCTCCATTAAGTAGATCAATGTTATTTTTGGTTTGTTTAAGCCATATGCAATATTGGAAATTAATTGTAATTAGACACCTGGCCACTGATATGACTTGTAGTTAAAAACCAGCAGCTTACATAAATCACTAATATAGATTAGTGATTATGTAGTGATTCTGTGGGCTTGGAAATGTCACTGCCCAACATTTTTATGTTTTTTTTTATCATGGGAAGTAGAAGTCCAGTCATGCCTTTTAAAGATGAAGCAAAGGCAGCACAGTCTGTAAGTATTGCTGCTGGTATATAAGTACAGATTAGCCTTTCCCTCTGACAGTGCAGCTTTCTATCTTTGGGTTAGGTTTCAAGTGGCAACGCATTTGTCGCTCCAGCTTTCTCAGATCCTAGAATGATCATGTCTGTTGACATAATTATGAATGCTGCTATCCAAGGCTGGGGAGTGATTGAAGAGAATCTCAAAGAGAAAATATAATATATCCAGTTGCAAATGGAAGTACATGTCACTTCCAGAGGCATTAAATGCACTTACACTGAGCTGACACAACAGAAAAAAGAAGATTGGGGTTTTCAGTTCTGATTTAAAATAATGGTTTACATCCATATGACGTGGGGCCCAGAAAATTCCGGTTGATACTCAAATATTCCTATACAGTTCAGAGGAGTGATCAAATCAATTGAACAGTTTTCAGTTCTTATACTAAACACACCCTCTCCCCATTGTTGTCCCATTATAACCCACTTTTTTCCCATTATAAGTTGTTAAGCCATTGAAATGGCATTTTAGAAGATAACTGAAGCACAGAAGAACAATTTATTCACCAATTACCCAGCATGCCATGTATTGAGATGAGGTTTGAATCTTATCTTTAAAGTTGAAGAGGTTTAGCAGGTTGTGAATAGTTGGTTTAGAAATTTCTAGTACCTGACACTTCTCTCATGATCAGTACATGGGCTGGTTCACCTTTCCAGCTAGCTGTAGCCCATTTCCTTGTGCTCACACTTGACACACACATTACTCACACTTGTACACAATGATTTGCTCTGGCAAAATGCATGTAAGTGTTCCTGGCATCAGTAACAGTCTCTCTTTACCACTTGTTGACACTGTCACTCCACTTGGCTTGGTTCCTGAAGTCCTGATTCCCAACCTCTTCCTATATGAGTGTATGAAGAACAGGGCATCAGGATCAGAGGAAGACTCATTAACAACCAGCAAAGGAGAATGAAGATCACCAAAGACACAAGGAAAATATTAGCCCAAGAGACAAAAAGGGCCACATAAACCAGATACTCCATCATCCTGAGACCAGAAGAACTAGCCAGTGCCAAGCTATCACCAATGACCACCCTGACAGGGAACACAACAGAGAGTCCCTGACAGAGCAGGAGAAAAGTGGGATGCAGAACCCAAATTCTAGTTAAAAAAAAAACAAACTTAATGGTCTGACTAAGATTAGAGGAACCCTGGAAGACATGGTCCCTGGACTCTATTAACTCATTCTAAAACCATTCCTGAAGCCAGCTCTTCAGACAAAGATTAGACTGGACTATCAGACATAAAATGATATTCATGAAGAGTGTGCTTCTGAGTTCAAGTAGATACATGAGACTAAATGGGCAATTCCTGTCTGGAGGCGAGATGAGAAGGCAGAAAGGGACAGGAGCTGGTTGAATGGACACAGGAAATCTGGAGTGGAAAGGAGGAGTGTGCTGTCACATTATAGGGAAAGCAACTAGGGCCACATAATAATGTGTGCATAAATTTTTATATGAGAAACTAAGTTGAGTTGTAAATATTCACTTAAAGCATAAAGAAAAAGAAAGAAAAAAAAACCTTATTCCAGTATGAGTTTATGTTTAAGTCACATTATTCTCTTCTGAGTTATTGTTTTTGAAACCAGGATTATTTTGAGCGCTACGGTTTGAAGAAAATGTATAGTATAAGCTTCCATTTCTTTTGATATTCAACAGGTGCTCAACAAAGCACTTACTGATTTCTCAAGATGTATGTTGTCAGTTTCCCTCATAATTGTGGGCATACAAAGAAGAATAAGCTATGACAGTGAAAAAAAAATTTTTTTTTAAGTTTTGGATTGACTCATTACATTGGTATTAGAGTATCTTACGTTGTTATTTTTTTCTCCCAGTAAACGCAGAAGGTTGTACAACACAGGGCGATTTCCAGGAGTTTTCCATGTTTGCCACTTGCAGTTCCTTTACTAAAATTGGAAGGAAGAATGTCATCCAGAGAGTGCAGCTGTTCACTGGCAGATGGAAACAGAAGTTGCAGTGAAGTTCCCTGGGCTGGTGTGGAAAAAAAAAAAAAAATGTACAAGGGCGTTAGGAGGGTCAAACAGGGATTCCAAAGTGGCAAGACAGCCTCTGAGTTTGACCTTGTTGGATACGAATGTTCAGTTTCCTTTGTTATGTGCAGTTCTTGTGGCTCTGAATTCCGAATGTCACCCAGTCACACCCTAATATAACTGCCTTTAACTACTTTTGCTTTGTCCTAATATTTCAAAATTTTCTTCTTACAAATAGCCTAATGAGGAAGAAATGACCAGCCAGGAACTGCCAAGGTCCTGATTGTTTTCAGTTGGGAGTCTGTGCCCCAGTGAATGTCACAGGAAAGGACCCATCTACAGAGGCACAGTCACCCTGCAGGCGACTCATTTATCAAGACAAGAACAGGGCTGTGTTCTGTCTTTGTCTCTGAGTTTCTTCTTTCTGTTCTCTCCCGACTCTTCCTTTTATAACAATACTTATTATTATAGCTTAATTTTTTTCATATATCTGTATGGCTTCTCAGTACAACTAAAGACACCAATGAAGAAGTGTTGGCATTTATACCAGATTAGGAAAATAAACCAAGGACAATGAAATGCAGATAACATTCTCTTTAGAATCACGATGCTTTTGGCGGGGGGTGGGGGGGGAACATTATATTTAGAGCCTTTTCTTTCTTTTTTTTTTTTTTTAGTACAGTCTTAACCATGATTGATGTTTGCAAGACTAGAGGTTCCCTCTGAAAGAGCGGGCAAGGCTTCTAGCTAAAACTCATAAAAGCATATATACCTTTTTTTTTTTTTTAAGAAAAAGACTGCTTCTCCATCGAAGCACTTGCTGCATTGTCGTCTCTACGCTCTATTTTGAAGCTTTACAATGCAAGTGCCAATCTGAAAACCACAAAACTATAATTCTGGTTTTAACTACTTGCCTGGCTTTCAGAACTGAAATCACTCAAACGTGTATCTGCTCTCAGGAGTAATGCTGTTTTATGGGTACAGTGTATCTTGTTTCACATTCAACTAACTTTAGACAAAAGGGGTTATTTCACCGACTGTAGGTACCTAGGAGCCCTGGTGGCGCCGTGGTTAAGAGCTTGGCTGCTAACCCAAAGGTCAGCAGTTCAAATCCACCAGCCAGTCTTTGGAAACCTTATGAGGCAGTCCTGTTCTGTGCTATAGTGTCGCTATAAGTTGGAATTGACTTGATGGCAAGGTGTATATGTACCTAAAGGAGTCCTGGTGGCACAGTGGTTAAAGTGCTCTGCTGCTAACCGAAAGGTTAGTGGTTTCAACCATCCAGCTACTCTGTGGAAGAAAGACGTGGAGTCTGCTTCCGTAAAAACTACAGCCTTGGAAACCCTATGGGGCAGTTCTACTTTGTTCTATAGGGTGCTCCGAGTTGGAATCAACTGGACGACAGTGGGTTTGGTTTTTGGTTACATGTACCTAACCTCAAAATAATTCATTATTTGGGGAAGTAAGGGTAAGAAATCACGGACTCTGGTGTTTTGACATTTCAGAGATGGAAATTTGTTCACCTTTGAATTGAATGTTCTTGGTGTTTTGTAGGCAGAGCCATTGTACTTTGTTTAGTATTCTAAGATACGAGTATTTCATGGCATGTCCATTTACAGCAGATCCAATTGCTTTTCATAGGCATTACCAAGTTTTAAGCAGGGGAGATTCAAATGTAGGGTCCGAAGTGGAGTGCATTCTGAGAGCATTTGTACTCTACACTTACTTTACCGTGGGAGGAATGGTACCTGGGCATTTGCAGCTATGCCAATAAAAAAAAAAAAAATAGTGAACACCAAATACGGAAACAAAACAAAGCTATAAAAGCTGAGCCACGACGTGCTGGTAGAGCCCTTATTTAATGGTCTGAAGTGCCAAATATCAGAAGCCTTCAGATAAAAATTATGTCTTCAAATTAATGTAATAATTAATTATAACTTAAAAATTATAAAATTAATTATGATTGCAAATAATGTTATTAATTTGAGCAATTGACAAGAATATGGAATATAACAAGTACAGTAAATGCAGATGCTATGAATTGAATTGAGTGCCCTACAAAAGAAATATGTTAAATCCTAATCCCTGTACCTGTAAAGCTGACCCTGTTGCGACATAAGGCTTTTCTTTTGTTATGTTAATGAGGTCATACCAGAGTAGGGTGGGTCCTGACCCTAATCACTTTTGAGTTATGTTTTATAAAAGGAGCAGAATAGGCAAAGAGACACACACACGGGAAGTGGGGTGGAGACACCATGTGAGGACCCATGTACAATCAAAGGAACACCAAGAATTGCTGGCAGACACCAGAAATCAGGAGAAAGGCCCACAAATGGAATCAACACAGCTGAGACACTGATTTGGGCTCCAGAACTCTGAGAAAATAAATTTCTGTTTTTCAAAGCCACCGATTTAAATGGTGTCTTTCATTATGGCAGCAGTAGGTAATTAAGACAGCAGGTTTTTGAGGTCATTGTTTATTTTCAATAATTAATGGATGACCTACAAAATGATTTATATGTGACAAGGCAGGGTTCATAGCTGCTCCCAGTGGGCAGTAGTAAAGCAGACTAAATCTAACCAGACCTTGTTGGTTTTTGAGATCATAATTCAGTCTAATTACTTTTGTGGTTTCCTTATTTTGATATAGGTAGTGCAATCATCATTTCTAAGATATCCTTTTAAAAGAAGAGGCATCTTGGTCCCACAAATAAGAATCTCAAATTCTGTTTTGTTTTTTCTTCTTTTAAGAACTTTTTTTATTATTATTTAGAAATGCAGTTATGTACATAGAACAATTACAATTAAATTAAACTTTATGCAAATATTAAAATACTCTCTTCACACCCACTGCAATGTACGGGATACCAAATATATATATAAAGTCAAGCAAACCCAAACTGATTACGTGACATCCTGCGCAGAATCGATTATGCATGTGTTGTTTTAAAACATTATAGACGAGTACCATTCTGCAAAGGATTTCATAGTGGTGCAACAGAAAGAAACCAGGGCACAGTGAAGTGGGTGCCCTGCTACCCCTTGCTCATCTCTTCTCCCTGCTTGCCACTCTGTGTGCTTTGCCCCTATGCCCACTCCAGCTACCTCTGCCACTTGGCAGAGGCTTCCATCTTTGCGTTTTCATTTTAAATTCCATTAGGCTTTCTATTGGAAATTAAGAGCAGTTGCTTCCCAGGAAAGCTGGGCTGGCTTCCTCTCCCTCTCTGGGGAACCAGCTACTGCACTGCTCAGCCCAAACACCTGCCAGCAAAATACTCTCCAAGCCCCTCACTGGGGCGTGTATTTTCTTCTTGAATTTATTGTGTTATTCCCCAAAACTGGAAATACAGAATTCTTTAAGGCTATAGAATATTAATTATACAATGTCCTTAAAGTATTAACAAAGTTACCTAATTTAGTGCCTTAAGAAATAATGCATGTGGCAATAAAGAAAAAGGCCAAAAAGAAGCAAAAAAAAAAAAAGTACTTCTAGACATTTTCTTAAAATATAATAATTTTCACAAAACATAATAAAGGATACTTTCTATCCTTAAAAAAGGTTTCTTTTTAAGAAATCTTTTTAAGATTTCTTCTTAAACACAGAAAGGTATTTTTGGATTATGTTATAGCAATGTGCTTTGGCTTTTTTTTTTTTCTTTTATACTGTACCATTCTTTTGCTTGATTTATTGTTTAGATAGTTTCTTCAAAACTTATGTTTACAAGTTTTTATTTCATTTACACTTTTTTTTTATATTCGTGTGTCTGTATCCACATCTTTACTCATTTAGAGGGACGTAATTCTCTCTCCCTTCAAACTCAAACCAAAAACTAAAGCATTTTTGGGAGGTTCTCTTTAATTCAACTCATATTAAATCTCAGTTCTTTGAGAACAAATTTGGCGTGTGGTATGTTTCTGTAAATATAGAACATTGATAAATTATATATAAGCATGCATAAAATAGGCTATGAAATTGAAAAAAAAAATCAAGTACAAAAAAGTACTAGGAGAATTGGGAACAGAGAGGCAGCTCCTCTTTTACCTTAAAAGACCTTACCTGGGGTTTAGTCAGTGATGAAACTAACTGCCCTACCACGGGCAACCCAAAATGCATTCAGCTTTTGTCTTGAGGTTTGTGTCTACTCTTAAATTTGAATTGCTACGCTGTCGCTGATGTATTTTCTAGCTATATTCGCAGTTACATGTGTCCAGTTTTCACTAGTATTATCACCTAATAAACCTCTGAAGATAGGAAAATGAGTTGATGGGTTAGAAGGCAATGGGGTCATATTTCATATTGCAATCAATACAATTGGGTTAACCTATAAGAGCTTCATACCTGAGTCTGTAGTGCAGGTTAGTAGGCTGGACTAGGTAACGTTAAAGAGTTCACGTCATACTTTGGGAGACAGAGACACATGATAGTGTATGGAAAGCCAAGAATGGCTTTGCGTTTCATTCATTCACATGTTAACTTCTCAGAAAAATATTTGTCAAAAAATATTGTTTCAGGAAACTCAGGGTAACAACTCTGACATTTTAATAATTCATTTCCATTTTTAAACTGAAAATGGTGCTACATTACCAATTTAACAGTTGCAGGGAGACTGCTGAATGACACAAGCCATTTGACATTAAGTAGAAATATCATCGTGCTTATTTAATTTAAAAACAAACAAACAAACTTGTTGCTCTAGAGTCGATTCCAACTCATAGCAACCTTATAGGATGAAACAGAACTGCTCATAGAGTTTTAAAGGCGTGGCTGGTGGATTTGAACTGCTGACCTTTTGGTTAGCAGCCATAGCTTTTAATCACTGTGCTACCAGGGCTCCAAAAAGAATACATCATACAGAACATGTCAGTCTCACAGTAATGATACTATGGCAATGATACACCAGAGCTATAGATATATCTTCTGGAATAAATTTTATATATGGAATAGAAGACAGGTCCCCCCCCCAATAATTTATCTATTGTTTATTATAGTTATATTAGAGTAGAAGGTAGAAAATAGAATCTCTATGCCGTTCAAACAGAAAGAAGGGGATATGTCAAGTTTATTTTGGGAAGATGAAAAGCACCATTCAAAATGACAGGCAGAATAAATAGAGGAGCGAAGAGGCGGTGGGGTTTGTGGTGGTAGCTGCTAATGCTTACTATGCCGACCCTGTTCAAAGCCTCCTGATTGGACTCCTCCGTCCAATCCTCAGAAAATCACTGGACATAAGTGTTGTTGACCTATTTTCACAGACAGGAAAACCTGAGCTCAGATAAACACATTTAGTAAGTTGTAAAGGAGAGATTTAAATCCTGACCTTATTGTAAAATCTAATATGGATTTAAAGATGAAAATTTTCAAAATATCCAAGTCAAATATGGCTTTTAAACTCTGTAGCATGATTTTGTTATTGGAAGCTAGAAAATTACAATGACATAACAACATAGGCACATTTTCATATTTAAACCAAGCCAAACCACCAACATATATAACTTTTTTAAACATATGTAATCAGCTATAATGCTTTGAACAACTGACATATAGTAAGTGCCCAGTAAAATTTGTCATTATACATTTTGTTTTATAATTTAGAATGAGGTTAACTGGATATTCAAGCCTAGAAAACATGTATGCTGGAGAGAAAGCTTATAAAAATGAATTCCGGAGTATTAGTTTCTACTATGTAATTCTCAAATGTGCATAGAAAGCGATGGTGCATATTTGCTTTATTACTCCTTATTACTTCTGAATACATACAAAATTTGGGCATTATATTAGATTACCTCAAGGTCACACATTTAAAAATAATTAGCATCTCCTTTTAATGAACTGCTAGGTTAAGTAATGTAATTTCAAGTCAAAGTATATGTAAGGCACATGTTAGGCACAGTCCCTGACTTCAGGTTAATAAAGGAGTTAATTATAAGAGCATAAAAGTTATCATACAAATGTTACAGATACAATCATGTGAGGTGAGAGGAGGAATGGACCACTTACGGTTCAAGTGATCAAGGGTAAATTAACGGAGGAGGACTTTGAAATCATTCTTGAACAAATAGTGGTATTTTGATAGCCAGAAATGGAAGGATGTCATTCCAGGGAGTGGTAACACAGGAGAAAATAGCCAGAGGAAGAAAGCAAGAGACACACTTAAGAAAAGATGAATACAACAGTTGATTCTGTGAGAACTTTATGGGATGCTGGAGTGGTCAATGGGGCAGAAAGTTGGAGAGCTTAGTCAAGTCTCTGATTTTTTTAATTTTGCCTTGTAATCAGTGAGAAGTGAATGCAGTTTTCTATCAGGGAAGTAAACAGAGATATTTAGAATATTTATCTTGGCCCTGGTTGGTGTGTACAAGGTGGGTTAGAAGAGAAAGGACAGGCAGTTGCAGGCCCTTTATCGCAGTCAAAAAACAGCATTATAAAGAGTTACTGCGGTAAGACTGGACAGAGCAATGGATGGATAAAGGAGGAATTGTCCAAGGTGGCTGATATTGGATACAAAATCAAATTGAACAAAATTAGATGAATCAAAAAGAAAACTCCTTAGGCCAGATGCTACGTCTGTTTTTAACATGATAAACTTTATGTCTCATACTTTACTTCTGTTTCAGTGCTTGACCAGCATGTGATTGGAAACTTTGTACTAGTTGCAAGTAGCAAGATTGGGATTAAAGTACAGCAATGATGTTGAAAGCCAGGGAATTGTTGAGACCTTTGGTAGAGAAGGACAAGTCAGAAGATATTAAGCATAAGACCGTGGGCAGATTTAGGGGAACCGACAAACAAGATGGAGAACCAGCTTTCCTGACAATAGGAGAGAAACAATAGAGTGTTTCAGATGCCAGGATAGGGCTTCCAGAAACAAGGTGGATTGGGAAGAGGTCATAGAATTTGAATACTGTTTTTTTCTCCCAGAATGTTGAAGATAAGGAGACTGCAAAAGCCAGTTTGTATGAAGGTGATAAAATAGAGAGTGTGGGTATAAAACGTTGTCTCTCAATGATTGGTCAAGAAAGGAAGAGAAAGAGTGGAGCAGCCAAAGAGTACAATGATGTCAAGCACAGCATTTTCAAGGTCAGGGAGATCAGTGTATATTTAAAAGGCAAAGAGGACAAAAGGAAAGTGGAGGACGTGACACAAAGGTGATCATTGAAGGAGCTGAGTTCTGAGGGAGACAAGTAGGCCTCTGTTTATAGCTACAGGGGCAGCTCATCTTCTGCAATAGAAAGAAAAAGCTACAGAGGACACATGGACAGTTAGGGAGTTTGGGCCTGACCTTAATTTTCTTGGCAAAAACGGAGGCAACACTGAGTGTGAGAATAAAAGCTAAGGAATGGACGTACTGAAACTACCCCTGGAGGTCACCTTTTAGTGAAATAACAGGTTGGCCCAAAAAATGAAAGATATTACCAGTGAGTACGGGGCTTAAAACCATCTATATTAGACTGAAAGGTCAACAATTACTCTAAAGCAAAGATGAAAAGACAAGGGAAGCAGGGAAACTAGAGTGCTGGAAATAGAACCACCAGAATGCAATTAATGAGAATGTTGACACCGTATGAAAAATTAACTAATGTCACTGAACAACTTGTGTAGAAATTTTGAAGTGGAAACCTAATTTGCTATGTAGACTTTACCAAAAACACAATGAAATATTATTAAAGAAAAAAAAAGAGAGAGAGAGAGCAGTTGAGGTGTGGAGAGGAGATTCAAATGAGCAACTACAAGGTTTCAGATACTTTACTGATGTTTTCCCTTCTGATTTGACAAGCAATGACGACTGGGCACCGCTGAATGCTTCATAACTGCTAGATGGCATGATCTTTTAGCAGGCTGGGTGGTCACAATTGCTTGATTTTCACCAGCAGCATCCTGAAGTTAGGAGGAGGAACAGAAGGGTACAAGGTAACAGCACAGTTCAAAGGATTGAGGATTAGCAAGATAGTCAAAGTCTAAAGGGGTGAATTACTGCAGGTGTGTCAGTGAGAATAGCATTTAAGTTGTGGTGTTCACACCATGTAGGAAGTTGTGGTGATTAAAAAAAAATGAGTGCATCAGATAAGCATGGAGTGGGTGTCAGGAATGGTCCAATCAAGGCAGAGAACTGTCACTCAGATTTTTGTGGTTTTATACTGCTCGGTTATGATTTTTCCTTCTCTCAGATATGTCCTAGATCCATTTGTCTCATATTTTGTTAACAATTTTTAAAATTATACAACTGATATTTGGCCAGTATAAAAAAAAACAAAAAACAGAAAATAAACATTGGAAAACAGGGAAATAAAAAGGATAGCACAGGCTCGTATATACAAATTGAATTTCATCATACAATATGATTTGTAATTTTATTTTATAATCTTAAGAATGCATCATGAAATGATTTCCAGGTTATCCATGTACTTCCACAAAATCTTCTCCAATGCCTGGTATTCTATCATGTGATATCAACATTTACTCAATAAATCTCTTATTTTTTGGCATTTAGCCTTGACTAAGTTTTTAAGCTTTTATAAATAAAACTGTGTAACCACTTTACGCATATGTCTTGGTTCAAGCTTTTCATTTGTCTTAGGATACATTCTGTAGTTTTGAATTTCTGAATCAAGGGCATGTTGGAGGCTTTTGATATTTCTGGCCAACTTTCTCTCTGGAAAGAGTATAACAATTTACATTCCCAGCAGTGATTCCCCAGACTATTCAGAGGAGCACTAACTACAGGAGGCCCAAGAAATTACATTTTCTTTGAAGGTCTGAGAGAACTCACCACCCAGTGAAGGAGTGGACTTTCATGTCAAGCAGTCCCAGTGGGAACTAACTTAAAGAAATGATCCACTGTGCAGAGTTAAAGCTTGGAAAAAACGTGTTCAACTTTGTTCATCCTGGTTTACCAAATGTACTTGGACAAAGAATAACGCTGCTGTTGCTACGTCTCCTTCTCCTTCTGCTTCCCACCTCCTCCTCCACAGCTGTTCCACAGGAAACAAGGCTCCATTCTATCTGATTTTACTGATTTCAATGTAAAGAAGCTACTGCTTTCATAATTATAGCTTTATAATTCCTTCTGACAACCCAGAGTGCAGGCCATCCCTCCATTCTCTTCAAAAACTTTTTTTTTTTAATTTTATCATATATTTCTTCTTCAATATTGTTTTTTTAAATTAAGAGAAAAATTCAATTTTTATTGATATTGCAGTATCTTTCCAAATTCATTTTGAAGGGGATAGAGTTCTCTCTTTTAAAGGATATGGTATGATTTTGCTATTTATTAAAGTTTTCTTTTAAATTCTTTATTTTTTCATTTTCTTCGTATACGTTGTGCATAGTTATTTTGAGGTATTTTATACCTTGTGTTAATTCTGTGGCTGGGATTAGTTTTTAGTATGTTCTTAACTAGTTATTGTTGGTATATAGAAAAGGTATTGATTTTTATAAATTCACTTTCTAATTAATCATCTTACAAAATCCTTTATTAATCTTCAAAAGTTTAATTTACTCTGTGGGGTATCTCAAGTAGATGATCACACCATCTGCAAATAATTTTAATTTTTGCTTCTTCCTTTTTAACAGTTATACCACTTCTTTCTCTATTTTGTTTTATTACAAAGGCTGGTCCTTTGAGGACTGTTACAAGACAATGGTGATAGGGATTACACTATTGGTTTTATCGGAAATAACTCTAACCCTTTACCACTAAGTATCTTGCCAGCATAAATATGCCTGTAATCACATTGAGAAAAATTCTTCCATTCTGAATTTACCAAGAATTCTTATGACAAATGTAGCTTCAATTTTCTTATCCTTTTTTGTTTTTGCTGTCTTTCACTATGATTGTATGTTTTCTATCTCCTTAAATCTTGTGATTAACTGTGTCAATAGATTACTAAACATTAAGCTACGTCTTAATATAATAAATAGTTTCTACCAACTGCTCGTTACAACTGGACCAATAAGCAACATCACGATAAATGGAGAAAATACTGAAATTGTCAAGGATTTTGTTTTACTTGGATCCACAGTCTACAATCTGCACCTATGGAAGCAGCAGTCAAGAAATAAAATTATCTATTGCATTGGACAAATGTGCTGCAAAAAAACGCTTTAAAGTGTTAAAAAGCAAAGATGTCACTTGAAAGACTAAGGTGAACCTGCCCCAAGCCATGGCATTTTCAGTCGCTTTGTATGCATTTGAAAGTTGGACAATGAATAAGGAAGACTGAAGAAGAATTGACGCCTTTGAATTATGGTGTTAGTGAAGAATATTGAATATGCCATGCACTGCCAAAAGAACGAACAAATGTGTCTGGGAAGAAATACAGCCAGAATGCTCATTAGAAGCAACGATGACAAAACTTTGTCTCACATACTTTGGACATGTTATTCAGAAGGGATCAGTCCCTGGAGAAGGACATCATGCTTGGTAAAGTAGAGGGTCAACAAGATGGATTGACACAGTGGCGGCATCAATGGGCTCAAACAATGATTGTGAGAATGGTGCAGGGCTGAGCAGCATTCTGTTCTGTTGTTTATGGGGTCATTATGTGTCAAACTGACTTGGTGGTACCTAACAACATAACAACAACATAATTATTGTTTATTTTTGCTGTCCTAGATTTGATTTGTTAATATTGTATGAGTATTATTTTTATCTACATCCCTATGCAAGACTGGTCAGTAATGTTTATGTTGGGATTTGGCATGGTTGTGTTAGCATTATACAACATACTGGAAATATACCCTGGGCTCTGGAGCAAATAACAAAACATAAGATTTTTGTTCCCTTGAAGATTTGATAGAACTCACTCACAAAACCATTTGGACTTACAACTTTTTGAGGGATCATTCTTTATAAATTTGTCAATTCATTTCATAAATATTAGTCTAATCAATTTCTTTTAAACTCATGTGGAGTCAATGGTGGTTACTTATATTTTTCAAGAAAATATCCATTTTCTCCATTTGTATTTCCTATAAATGTAGTATCATGGATTGAACTGTGTTCCCCAAAAAGATGTGTGTCAACTTGGCTTTTCCATGATTCCCAGAATTGTGTGATTGTCAACCATTTTATCATCTGACATGCTTCCCCATGTGTTGTAAATCCTGTCTCTATGATGTTGATGAGATGAGATTAACAACAGTTATGTTAATAAGGCAGGACTCAATCTACAAGATTGGATTGTGTCTTGAGCCAATCTCTTTTGAAATGTAAAAGAGAGAAGTGAACAAAGAGATAGGGGGACCTCATACCACCAAGAAACAAGAGCCAGGAGAATAGTACATCCTTTGGATCTGGGGTCCCTGTGCTGAGAAAGTACTTGACCAGGGGAAGATTGATGACAACGACCTTCCCCCAGAGCCGACAGAGAGAGAAAACCTTCCCCTGGAGCTGACACCCTAAATTTGGACTTGTAGCCTACTAGACTGTGAGAGAATAAGTTTCTCTTTGTTAAAGCCATCGTTCGTGGTATTTCTGTTATAGCAGCACTAGATGACTAAGACATATACCATTTTCTTTTTAACTTTTTTTTTGCATCTATGGTTAAATCTCTCCTTCAGAATTTAGTTTGTGTACTTAAGAGCTTCCTCCCCCCGCCCCTTTTTTTTTTGTCAATTAGACTGCCCAGCCTTCTATAACTTTTATTGGCTATTCTATAGGAATAGAATAAGGAACCCTGGTGGTGCAGTGGTTAAGAGCTCGACAGAAGGTTGTCAGTTGAAACTCACCAGCCTCTGTGCTGTAGAATGCCTTGGACGTCTGCTTCCGTAAAGATTACAGCCTTGGAAACCCTATGGAGCAGCTCCACTCTGTGCAATAGGGTTCTTATGAGTCAGAATCGACCTGAGGGCAGTGGGTATAGAAAATGCTTTTGGATTTTGTTTTTAATGAATTAACCATTATTCTATATTCTGAGTCTTTAATGTGGCTTTCATTATTATTAACTCTTCACTCTTCTTAGTTTTATGTTATTATTTTGACTAGCTTCTTGAGTTAAATACTGTTCATTTTTTTCAATTATTCCTTGTTTTACAATTTTAAAAAATTGAAGAGAACAAATTTTTGTTTTAAGTGCAGATGTATCTGTACCACATAAATGTTGTATGTAGTATTCTCGTTATCTTTTATTTTCAAATGGTCTGTAATTGCAGTTTGACCTGACTCATTGAAGAGAGTTATTGTTCAATCTCTAAGTGGTCGCATCTATGTTTATTGCCCTAGTATTATTTATTTCTAGTTTTCCTAGAAACTGTCATCAGAATGTGGATTTTAAAAGGTAGTTTTTGTTTTATTTTAATCTAGTAAGCATTTCTTTATGATCTACTTTTTAGAGGTATTCTCAGAGTGCTGGAATTTCTATCAATTTAACATTTTTCTAATAGCTTTTGTCTCTTTTCTTTTCTTTCTGTTGTTTGCTCTGTTGCCCTTAAAAGCACATGGCAGTTATATTTTCATTGAGGCCTGGAGTTTTGCATTTCGTTCATTGTGATTGATCATATTCTTGGCTTTATGTCATATAGTCTTTTAATATTATTGATAGTTGCATTCAGTTTATAACTAGGCTAACTGACATTACTGCAGATCTCCTACAGTGCTCAGGGACTCATCTTTGATATGCTGGCTCCTTTTTCTGACTTCTCAAGTTTGCTTTCATTGTCGGTACACTGGATTACCAATTCAGGCATTTTTTTTTTTTCAATATAGTATTTTTTTTAACGTTATATAATGTCTGTGATTGAGTATTTGACAGTTTTCCTTTGGTTCTCAAATATGCAAGAAAACTTGCAAGGTATTAATTATATGGTCACAATCATTTCTCCTCAAAGGTATGCTTCTTTTTATTCTTAATTTGCGTCACGGTGGACATGTTTGAGACTCTCCTTTGTTTTATTTTTATTAGAGAGACTTTTCTTGTCTCGCGTGCTTATTATGGGTTTTTTTTTTTTATTCTTGTCCCCTGCCCCTCTCCAAAAATATCCTGTTTTGTCGGCCTCTTCCACTGATACTGCCTTCCAATCTGTTTGCATAGATGTTTCCTCAGCAGAGAACTGTGTTCTTTCCTCATACCTTGGATTATTTTTCTCCAAAATGATTGTTTTGATTTTTTCCTTCAGAAACGTTAGCTATCCCTAGTTTTTCTAAATAGCCCCTGTCTTCCTTTTTTTTCCATATTTTCTATTATTCTTTCAATCTCTGTACATTTTGTCCTCAGTGGTTTGGGAAGCTTTACAAGTCGTTCTCTACATCAGTAATTGGATTTTATGCGCACTCTGTTCTACATTTCAGATGTTCCTGTGTGAGTTTTAATTTGGCGTTTCATTTCTAGCTCCCTGCACTCCTGTTCTTGTCCATCTTCCTTTTCTATTAGGCTTGTTAACTTCAATTCGACCTGCTCTTTTAAAAACTGCTTATTAAATTTATTTATACATATGATTTAAAAAGTGAGTTGGTCTTACAAAAATAGTTTTGGAAAACTGGCAGTCCCCAATATCCAACTCTTTTAAATAACTGTTCCTCAATGTGTTTTACTCTATATTTCTAAATAACTTGCTAAATAAACAGTACTGACACATGGTATGCCCTCAATAAATGTTGGTTGCTGTCGATTATTGTCATCGTCATTATATTTTGTTTGCCTAGAAATATGAAGTGGCTTGCCACTGAAGACATTCGTTTCAAACCTCTGTCTGTCTTTTAACACTCTGAAGGTATTTAACTTCCTGTTACTTTCCATGGATTGACGTGTCTGCTGTGTGATCTGGGACTCCGAACCAAAGGGAGAAGTGTTTTACATTGAGTAGAACGTCTATTAAGTTGTTCAAAATATCACAGAATGCCTTGTAATGAACTACCTTAGTTGCCGCACGCATTAATAATTAAATTGATGCGGGAAAAATAAGAAATGTGAATAATTAAAGGAATATTCTAAAAGGTTACAAAATTGCCAGTACAGAGTATTAGTCTGAGCTTATTTTCTTATTATTAGCTTCTACTTATTATTAGCAATGATGGATCCAGTTTAATTGAATTTAATAATCATAAAATTCTGGCACTGTTTATTTAATGTAGCTATTCTTGTATGACACTGAAGTCATATTTTTAAGATTTAGCTGATTTAAGTTAAAAAATATGAATACATTCCAATAATATTCAGAAAATACCTGATATACTAAATCATTCTGAGAGGTTAAAATGGTCATTTTTTAGTAAAAATTCAGATCAATTAATCTTAAGTGAAAAGGTTTTGTTTAAGGACATTATTTGAAAGTGTAATTTTGGTCAACTAAAATCTTATAATCACGAACGTAGTAATACAATGATACCTCAGTGGGTTATGATTAAAAACATTAACATTTTAAATGGCATTTAAATTAGAAAATTTTATCAGAAATATAAAATTAAGATAACGTTATTCTCCTTCAATACTTTTGCTACAAAAACTACACATCCCCTGGGTATTTGTATATGCACTGTGTTGGAGGGAAGCTCTGTCATAAGTTAGTGCATCCTGTGTCTCTGGGTGGTGCCAATGGTTTCCACTCGACTACTAACCTAAAGGTTGGTATTTTGAATCCATCCAGGAGTGGTGTGAAAGATTACAAGCTGCTTCCATTAAGATTACAGCCAAGAGAACCCTGTGGCGCACAGTTCTACTCTGCAATACACGGGGTCTCCATGAGTTAGAATGGACTCAACAGCAACAGGTTTTGGTCTGGTTTACCAAAAGTGTTGTAGGTCTGACTTCCCATGTTCTTTGCTGAAGGCCTCATCCCACAACACACACACCAACATGCACACTCACAGAAGCCCCCATCCCAACCTCAGTGGTAAGGGCAGAAGGTGCCCTCCCTGGTGACTTTCTCTGCATAAAGCTGTCGTTATTGATGCTAATGATGGGGGCACTTCATATGGAAATTGCCAGAAATCAGCATTAAGAGCTGACATGAAAGCTAACACTGTGGGAAGGTAAAAGCGAGAAAGAGCAGAGGCAGAGCATGTCCAGAGACAGTAGCTTTTTGCTTGTTGCTGTTGGCATAATTTTTGGACAGACTGGGTATACTTAATTACAAGGAGATTGTAGGTGCCCTCTTTCCATTGCTGGACCTCAATCCTAAATCAAGGGATATACAAGGTTTCTGCCTGTTCTTCATTTTTTGTTTACAAAACACTTTCACAGACATAAACTTGGTAGAAGTTTCCAACATCTTGTGAGGTATGTGTCAGGGTGTACACCAGTTGCCACTGACTCGATCCTGACTGACTCATGGCAACCCCATTTGTGTTAGATTAGGGCTTACAATTTCTGATTTTCAGGAAGTAGGTTGCCAGACCTTTCTTCTGTGGCACCAATGGGTGGACTCAAACCTCCAACCTTTTGGTCAGCAGCAGAGCCCATTAATAGTTTCCACCCTCCCTCAGACTCCTGTTAGGGTATGTAGTCTCTTCAAAATTAATTTCTTGAGGCTATAGATGAAATCATCTAGACATCACACAGGTGTAGAAAAGAATACGTTTACTAATCATACCTGCCTACTGGCTAAAAACATACTTCAGGCAGCAGCCAGATATACCATCAGCAAGGTTACTCAAACACTAGAGAGCAGTTATAAATTTGGAGTAGCCATAGATGTGTTTACCATACAATCTATTTATTAGTTAATTTGTATGTCTATCAAACATTGAATTCCTGCTAAATCTGAAATCTTATGATAGGTGCTGGTAAGTATAAATACCTGTTTCCTATGAATAATGTCCTCAGTCTGGTGAGGAAATAGACATATCAGTGGATAATTACAATATCACTTATAATTCCATCATCATTACTGGTTAATTGTCTTTCTGCCCATAGCCTATGACTTTGTGAGGATAACATCTGTCCTGTTCTTCTTTGTATTTGCAGCACCTAGGACCCACGGTGGTTAAGAGCTTGGCTGCTAATCAAAAGGTTAATATTTCAAATCCACCAGCTGCTCCTTGGAAACTCTGTGGGGCAGTTCTACTATGTCCTATAGGGTCGCTATGAGTCAGAAATGACTTGACGGCAATGTGTTTGATTTGGTTTCAAGTATAAAGCCGTGTGTCTTAGTTTTCTAGTGCTGCTGTAAGTGATGGGCATCACACTTGGCAAAGTACAGGGTCAGCGGAAAAGAAGACCCTCAATGAGATGGACTGACACAGTGACTGCAACAATGGGCAAAAGCATAACAACGATTGCCAGGATGGCGCAGGACGGGGCAGTGTTTCCTTCTGTAGTAAATAGGGTCGCTATGAGTTGGAACCGACTCGACGGCACCTAACAACAACACCAGTCGTATGTAACAGAAACATCACAAGTGGGTGGCTTGAAAGAACAGAAATTTATTTTCTAACAATTCAGAAGGCTGGAAGTCCAAATTCAGAGCACTGGCTCTAGGGGAAGGCCCTCTGATCTGGGGGAAGGTCTTTCAGTTTCTGTTCCTGGGTTCCTAGGAAATCTTCATGTGATATCTTTCTTCCCCCATTGTTTTCTTGCCTCTGTGCCTCTGCAGCTCCTTATAACTCAGAGGTAATTAGGATTAGGACACACTCTATGCTGGGGGGAGCTCCGGTGGCTCAGTGGTTTAGAGCTCAGCTGCTAACCAAAAGATCGGCAGTTACAATGCACCAGCCACTCCTTGGAAACTGTGGGGCAGTTCTACTCTGTCCTATAGGGTCGCTGTGAGTAGGAAGTGACTCAATGGCAACTTTTTTTTTTTTTTTTTTTTTGTCGGGGTCCTACTGTGGTATGGCCTTACTAATATAACAAAGAAAACCTTAGTCCCAGAAGGGATTACATCCACAGCTATAGGGGTTAGGATTCCAACTCACGTTTTGGGTGGACACAACTCAATCTGTAACACCATATTTGTTTGCTGATGATTGAGCTATCTTGTAACTATTCCTTGGCAACAAGAGTGCCTGCCCTTTAGTCCCTTAGCCCCACTGAGGTATTTAGTGGCTAGAATGCTGTGATCCCAAGTGGCTCCTGGGTCCAAGAATCTTCCCTTAATGTTCTTGTGCCTAAAAATATGTACGTACCAAAGTTGGCTGGCTCCTAAACAAGCAGCTGATAGGATTCTTTTTTTTTTTCATGCCCACTGCCATTCCTTAGATTTTGGTTTCCTTTACCTTTCATCGGGAATTCTGCAACAGCCTGAGCAGGATTTCCTGTGTCTTTTTTTTTTTTTTTTTTTTAGTCTAGTCAGGACTCTTCCAGCCTAGGCTTCTTTCTGAAACATAAGACTTACCCCGCCCCCTGTCCTGGTTAAAGCCCTTCAGAGGATCTCCTCTGCTTTTAAGCAACATCTAAACTCCTTTCAAATGGCTTATAAGGCCCTTCATGATCTGGCATCTAGCCTATTTTCTAGCCTGTCTCTTGCCACTCCATCCCATGTTTTTAATCTGCACTCTTGCTATTCTTTATACCTTCAGTTTCTTCAGTGTATCATAACTTCTTGCAACTGCGTCTTGATACTTTTTTTGACCTCATGCACTCTTGAGATCTTCTTCCCAGGTTATCTTCTACACTTCCTCCAGGCCACCATTCACACAACCATGGAGCCTGGGCATGGTGGCCCTGCCATGTGCCTCTCTACAGGTACCATTTCCTCTCTCCTCTCCAGGGAGCCTCATGCTCAGCTGGGACTGGCTTTTGTTTCTCTCCCTTTCTACTTACAATGTGACTGGAGGGCAAGAGCCACATCTTGGCCACTATTGAATCTCCACAGTGACCTAGGTCCTGTGCAAATAGTGTATGGTATGTCTTTTGTACAGCAAATAAAAGACTGAGTGTTGATGCTGCCTGAAAGTATCAATGTAAATAGTCTTCTCCCATTCTCTCTCTCTCTCTCTGTATGTGCATATATGTATGTTGTTGTATGTATGGAGCTGATGGTGGCTCCATGTGGGCAGAGTAGAACTACTCCATAGGGTTTTCAAGGCTGTGACCTTTTCGGACCAGATTGCCAGGCCTGTCTTCCAAGGTGCCTGTAGGTGGGTTCAAACCACCAACCTTTCAGCTAGCATTAGAGTGATTCACTGCACCAACCAGGGACTGACTGACACTCTGTATGTGTGTGTGTGTGTGTGTGTATAATTTTAGACCATTTTCATCATCACCCAAGAAACCCATGACCACTAACAGTGACTCCATTCCATTCTCTCCCCAATTCCTGGCAACCATTAATCTACTTACTTTCTGTTTCTATGGATTTTCTCACTCTGAATTTTTTTTATAATATCTTAATTTCCAAAATTCTTGAAGTACTTAATATAAGTACTTAATTTTGTTGAAGTCCAGTTATTTTTCTTTTCTGATTTCTTGGAGTCATGTCTAAGACACCATTCCTAACCCTAACCCTAACCCTAGCCCTAACCCTAACCCTAACCCTAACCCTAGCCCTAGCCCTAGCCCTAACCCTAACCCTAACCCTAACCCTAGCCCTAGCCCTAGCCCTAGCCCTAACCCTAACCCTAACCCTAACCCTAACCCTAACCCTAACCCTAACCCTAACCCTAACCCTAACCCTAACCCTAACCCTAACCCTAGCTTTGCTCCAAAGCTTTAAGTTTGCTCCAAGGCTAAGAGTTTTATAATTTTAGCTTTTACTTTTAGTTCTTTGATGCATTTTGGGTTAATTTTTGTATATGCTCTGCAGCAGGGTTGCAACTTTATTCTTTTGCCCATAGATATCCAGTTGTCCCAACACCATTAGTTGAAAAGACTATTCTTTCTCCATTGAACTGTCTTGGCATGCTTGTCAAATATCATTTGACCATAAATGTAAGGAGTTATTTCTGGACTTTCAATTCTATCTCATTGATCTGTCTATCTTCATGACAGTATCACTCTCTCATGATTAGTGTATCTTTGTAGTAGGTTTTGAAATCAGGAAATGTGAATCCACCCAATTTGTTCTTTTTCAAGATCATTTTGGCTATTCTGGGTGTCATGCAATTCCATATGAATTTTAAGATCTGTTTGTCAATTTCTGCAAAGAAGCCAGCTGGAATTTTAGTAAGGTTTACATTGACCTATAAAGAAATTTGAGAATTATTGCCATGTTCCTTGTATTAAGTGTTGTGATTCATAAACGTGGAATATATTTTATTTATTTAGATCTTTAACTACTTTCAATAATTTTTTGTAGTTTTTAGTAAAGAAATCTTACACTTTTATTAAATTTGTTCCTAAGTGTTTATATCTTTTTGGTGCTATTGTATATGGGATTGTTTTCTTAATTTAATTTTAAATAGTCTTTTATAATAGGGGAAGTCATTACATTTTTAAAAATTATATAGTTCTGAAACATTACATGAATCAGGACATCAATCTGGGAGCATTTTATATTAGATTAAATCTGGGAAAAATATCAGATTTTCAAAGGACACTAAATCTACCACTTTGTTGTTGTTGTTTGGTGCCATCGAGTCAGTTCCAACTCATAGTGACCCTACGTACAACAGAATGAAATGTTGTTTAGTTCTGTGTCATTCTCACCATCGTTGCTATGTTTGAGCCCATTGTTGTGTCAATTCATCTTGAGGATCTTCCTTTTCTTCACTGACCCTGCTTTGCCAAGCATGATGTCCTTCTCCAGAGACTGATTGCTCCTGATAACATGTCCAAAGTACGTGAGACAAAATCTTGCCTTCCTTGCTTCTAAGGAGTGTTCTGGCTGTACTTCTTCCAAGACAGTATTTGGTTGTTCTTCTGACAGTCCATTGTATGTTCAGTATTCTTCTCCAGCACCATAATTCAAAGGTGTCAATTCTTCTTTGATCTTCCTTATTCATTGTCCAGCTTTTAAATGTATATGAGGTGATTGAAAATACCATGGCTTGGGTCAGGTACAACTTAGTCCTTAAAGTGACATCTTTGCTTTTTAACAGCTGAAAGAGGTCTTTTGGAGCAGATTTGCCCAATGCAATGTGCTGTTTGATTTGTTGACTGCTGCTTCCATGGGCATTGATTGTGAATTCATGTAAAATGAAATCCTTGACATCTTTAGTATTTTATCCGTTTATCATGATGCTGCTTTTTGGTCCAGTTGTGAGTATTTTTGTTTTCTTTGTATTGAGGTGTAATCCATACTGAAGGTTTAAGGATAAGGAAAACATTGTCTCCTTCATGGTCTTTTAAAGTTGTGAGTAACCCAAAGGAAATAGATGGATGTTAAAGAGATTATAAAAATTTGTGTATCCAGTTACATATGTATATGTATTTATATATCAGAAACTTTATATTGAATTGCATTATTCAATTAACTGTGCAACATGTACTTGTTCATATGTAAATTGCTAAGATACACAAAATATAATTCCAAATTTTGACATTTTAATTACCCATTGTTGATTGAATGCACTTTTTAAGCCTATCGATTATGCAGAAACCAATGAGTAAAGGTTTAAAAAAATTGCAATGTCACTGGAAATGTCTGCATACGCAATCTGCCATCAAATAAGTAACAGAGTTGGGTTTTGACTATTGGGGTGGTAAATTAGCCCTCAGAGCCCTGGTAGCACAGTGGTTAAGAGCTATGGCTGCTAACCAACAGGTTTTCTTTTTTTTTCTAAGTAGTCACCAAAGTAAATATTAATACTATGCTTATTTGTAGATCAAGATGAAAAGAGCTAATTAAGGATGATGAAACTTGATATCAATTATCTGAAAGTCTTATATTTAAAATTTCCTACATGTTTGGTAATCACATTAATGAAAGTAAGTTTCATTTACCGTCTGGGATAAACACTGTAATGGAGATATTACACTGAGTAAGAATTTTGTAATGAATACTGGAAATGATAAATTTTAATGGGGCTTTTAATTGTTCTTTTTTAGGCATTATTAAAACTACCCATAAAAACGTTATTCTATAAAAATAATGTTCTATTTAAGAATTTATCAAATATTATTCTAGGTTGAATGTTGTAGAAAAATTAAAGATTAAAAAATGTGAACATCAGCCCAGATTTTTTTAATGTGGTTGTGGGTGTATTTGTTTGCAATAACAACAGGATTCTGACAGCAGAACCCAGCTGATGGCTTACATTTCATGAAATGCACTAGATTGGAACCTACCCAATGACTCAATTTGGTGAGCGTTGTCAAGACAGGAATAGGCTATGTGTTTTATCCTCAAAGTTCTATCTATATAACAATCATCCATTTGTTAGATGACATATTTTAGACAGAAAAAGCCCTAATATACACCAAGGGCATGAAAGACAAATTTTAAGGATGCGTGGGTAAGGCTTCTCTTTATACTCCTATTATGAAAGATGGCATAATTTGTTTATATAGCAATGCAAAATAGTTGAACTACCCTTGTTTATGCTTTGAAACATAGTTCTGAAAATTAGGCAGTCTCGTTTATTGTTTGGATATATCGTACTTTTACTTTAAAAAATTCACAAGTATTAAAAAGTGTGTTGTTTCCATAGTCTTACATTTTTTTTTACTTTATTTGTTTTCCATTGATTGAGTACACTCAAGATTTATCAAGGAAAATTTCCTATCTTTATTTCTGAAAAATAAGATGTATTGAGGATTAAAGCAGGAAACATGTGGTTAGACAAGCTGACCTTTAAAAAAAAAAAAAGTTTAAGGTCTCTACAAATCCTGAAATTGAATGTTTCTGAGATTTTTTGTTTTGCTGCCTTTTTTTTGACAATAACATTATAAATTTGTAGAAGCCCCCCAAAAATGCAATTTTTGTTTTATGATAATTCACTTTGAAACATAACCTTTACAAAAAGTATTTTATTGTCTTATAGGAGTCCATTAGGGTATGAAATCAATACTTCAGCCACTCAGTAGAGCATTTCATTTTTTCTTAATGTTTTTCAGGGAAGCCACTATGTGCTTCCAGTTTGACTGTTTTTTCTTTCCTAATGGAATCCTATAAGTAAATAAAACAACCTTCCTAAATCATTAAACCCTAAATGAAAATTAGCAGATTTAGATTGCCTTTCCTTTGTGGTGAGCAGACAGGATAGATCCAATAGTCTTGAGTACCCTTATGGCACATGAAATAGCATCTTCTTTATCAACGGAGGATGTTTGGAATTAAAGATGCATGGATCCTCTACTCTGCCTTGACGAGACAAGACAGATGTTTGCGAGTATCGAGCTTGGGGACTGTAAGTCTCTGCCCACAAGCACTCAACCGTTCATCCAGTCAGAAAGGAAAAGTGCCCTTAAGAAATAGACCTATTCATGAGAACAGTTTCAGTCACATGGTCCCAAATGGAAGGCAATGTTAAGTGATAAAGGGATATTGACAACACTGCACATTTCTGGACTTTTTCTTGGATACATGGTAATTGTTACTGGATATACTTTCTTAATAGCATATTACACTGATGTTAGAATGTTGGTTGCCACAGAATGGGTAAGCTTAATTTGAGCCATATTAGTTTTCTATTACTTCCTAAAAAAAAAAACTCCAGAATTTAATCACTTAGAACAACAAAATTTTATTATCTCACAAAGTTTCTGTGTATCAGAACTTTGGGACCAACTTAGCTGGGTGGTTCTGGCTCAGGGTCCCTTTTGCAGTTGCAGTGAGGATATTGGCTGGGGCTGTGGTCATCTGAAGTTTGAGTGGGTCCAGAAGATCTGCTTTCTGGGCGGCTCCTTCGTATGCCTGGCAAATTGGCACTTTCCTTCCTCAGTTTCTTCATTCTCATGCCATTGCAGCTGCTTCCCCTGGAGTGAGTAACCTAAGAGAGAACAAGGCAGAAGCCAAAATATCTTTTATGACCTAGCGTCAGAAGTAACAAACTGTCATTTCCACAATATTCCATTGTTTACATGTTGCTACATTGTTGTCAGGTGGCATTGAGTCGGTTCTGACTCAAAACAACCCTGTGTACAACAGAACGAAATGTTACCTGGTCCTACACCATCCTCACAATTGTTACTATATTTGAGCCTATTGTTGTAGCCACCATGTCAATCCATGTCATTACGAGTCCTCCTCTTTTTTGCTGACCTACCTTACCAAGCATGATGTCCTTCTCCAGGGACTGGACCCTCCCCATAACACGTCCAATGTATGTGAGATGAAGTCTTGCCATCCTACTTCTAAGGAGCATTCTGACTGTACTTCTTCAAGACAGATTTGTTTGTTCTTCTGGTGGTATGTTCTTCTGGTAGTCCATGGTATATTCAATACTGTCAACACCGTAACTCAAAGGCATCAATTCTTCAGTATTCCTTACTCACTGTGCAACTTTCACACGCATATGAGAAAATTGAAAATGCCATGGCTTAGCTCAGTTGCACTTCAGTCCTCAAAGTGACATCTTTGCTTTTTAACACTTTAAAGAGGTCTTTTGCAGCAGATTTGCCCAATGAAACATGTCCTTTGATTTCTTGACTGCTTGAGGACTTGAAGTACTTACTGATGAAGAATTGTTTACGTAGGTCAGCCCCATTCAGTGTGAGAGGGGACTATCCGAGTACGAATTCCAGGTGAAGATATTGGGGTCCGTTTTGGAGGCTGATTTCCCCAGAGTAGAATGATTCTTCTTTTGGATTGTTAATAAAACTGGTCTGAGGAAATTGTGGCTTTTTAAAAAATATTCCTTCAGCTCCCTTTTCTGTGCCTCTTGATCAACCGACCATTTATTTCCAGATCCCAGTACTTTCAAGTTGGCCCCTTACTCCGCAGAGTACTGCTGTGGTGTCCTTCCCATCCTTCCTTCCTCATGAATCTAAGATATATTTATTAAAGGCAAACTACATGCCAGTCACTGTTTGCTCACAGAGGTGAACAAAATCACTGCCTTCATAGAGCTTACCCTTTATAGTAGTCGCTTTTCATAATAAGTGATTTCCTACGATCCACAGCTTCCAGTTTTATCATATTAGAATCCTGCTAAAATTACTGCATATCTAATAAGATAAATAAATTCAAGCTAAGACATCGATGATTGACACTATCCCCTTCTGATAACATATTTATATTTTTAGAGGTATTGTCTTTTAACCCAAAGAGTAATGTGGGAATTTAAGGCCCTGAGAAAGGGAAGGCACAGTGGGGTGCCTTCTTCATTTGTACCAATTTGACTGCTTTAAGCCACCTAACTGCTTTTGAAAATGGAGAAGAGTTCCATCAAACTATTTAGCATAGGCTTTTCCACAAATTGGAAATGAAAAGACTAAAAAAACAAAAGCCACTGAGCAAAAGGGTTACTTAATATAGTTATCTCCATGAACACATCACATAAGGATAGTCAGGTAGCTCTTTTTGCCCTTTCCTTTCAAAATTGACACAGTGTGATTTGAATTTCCACAAATGTTGTGGGAAGACTTGTGTCTTAATTATTATTATCATGATAAAAATATGTATAAAAAATTTGTCAATTCAAAAATTTTTACATGTATAATTCAGTGACATTATGTTCATCACGTTGTGCAAGCATTAGCACTATCTTTTTCCAGATTATTCCACCAGCATTAATAGAAACTCAGTGCCCCCTAAGCAATGACTCCCCCTTCTCCCCTGCCTCCCATCCCTTAGCCACTAATAAGCTTTGGTCTCTATACATGTGCCTACTTCATGTAAGTGATTGCATCCCTTTTTATATATGTGTATAGTTTTTGGTTATATCCTAATCCAGTATTTCAAGGCTTCTGGCATTTATACTTGTAATTAACTCTAAAACATCTTTCCACGGGCCTTTTTTTTTTTTTTTTTTTGAGTTTTAAAACACTTTGGGCCAGTAAATCTTTCTCCAAATGTCAGATTGGTCAGCACTGAGGAGGTAAATGGAAACTAATGATACTCATCAAGTTGACGACGTGAAGGATTTATTGGATCCAATCACTTAACACTTTCATAAAGTCAATATCAGCGAAGGAAATGGGGTTCTTATTATGGTGGACTGTATTTGTACTGTCAGCATTCAGTGATTGATGTCGCACCTGTGGCTAGGATTAGGCTATTATAAATGGGGGAAAAATGGAAGGCTCATTAATTTTTTATACCCACAGGTAGAAGACATGCAGTGGGCTAACAGAGAGCACGCTCACCCGGCGTCTGTCTGCAGCCTGCCATGTAAGCCTGGGGAGAGGAAGAAAACGGTGAAGGGAGTCCCTTGCTGCTGGCACTGTGAGCGCTGTGAAGGTTACAATTACCAGGTGGATGAACTCTCCTGTGAACTTTGCCCTTTGGATCAGAGGCCCAACATCAACCGCACAGGCTGCCAGCTTATCCCCATCATCAAGTTGGAGTGGCATTCTCCCTGGGCCGTGGCGCCGGTGTTCATTGCCATACTGGGGATCATCGCCACCACATTTGTGATCGTGACCTTTGTCCGCTATAATGACACACCTATTGTGAGAGCTTCAGGACGGGAGCTTAGTTATGTGCTCCTCACGGGGATTTTTCTCTGTTATTCAATCACCTTTTTAATGATCGCAGCACCAGATACAATCATCTGCTCCTTCCGACGGATCTTCCTGGGACTCGGCATGTGTTTTAGCTATGCAGCCCTTCTTACCAAAACCAACCGAATCCACCGAATATTTGAGCAGGGGAAGAAATCAGTCACTGCACCCAAGTTTATTAGTCCAGCATCCCAGCTGGTGATCACCTTCAGCCTCATCTCCATACAGCTCCTTGGGGTGTTTGTCTGGTTTGTGGTGGATCCCCCCCACATCATCATTGACTATGGAGAGCAGCGGACACTGGACCCGGAGAACGCCAGGGGAGTGCTCAAATGTGACATTTCTGACCTCTCGCTCATTTGTTCCCTTGGATACAGTATCCTCTTGATGGTCACTTGTACTGTTTATGCCATTAAAACGAGAGGTGTCCCAGAGACTTTCAATGAAGCCAAACCTATTGGATTCACCATGTATACCACCTGCATCATTTGGTTAGCTTTCATTCCCATCTTTTTTGGCACAGCCCAGTCAGCAGAAAAGGTAAGTGGCAAGAAATGCCTTGTCCATTGTTTTCTTTTCTGGATTTAACTTCATCTCTTAGGATGCTTTCCCTCCTTCCCTTTTGGTTCATTTATATTCTCTCAAGGCACTTCAATCTATGCGATTCTTATTTAGAAATAGATCAAGGTCGCTTTACTTTGAATATGTGTTGACTAAGCCTGATTTTCCACAAAAAACACTTTAACGTGTCCTCCTTAGCCAGGCTGAGATTGACAGAGCTTTCTGGGTCTTTCTTCCCAGCTCTTTTATCTCCTAACATTACTGCTCTTTTCTAAATCCTAATTAAAAGGAGGGAGAAAAGACAGACATATTTACAGAAATGAGCTGTCCCAGAGCTATCCCAATGCACTCCAAATGCCTCCTTTCCTGGTTCTAACGTGAGTCTAGTGAAATGCCATCCCTTGATAATTATGAAGATTTTTGTTATGTGAAGCAGAGTTTATAGTAAAACAATATCACCAAAAAGAAACCAAAAGGATTGAGTTCAGTCTGAACCATTTTACTATTTCCTCTCAGCCCCTGCTATTACTACCTTCCTATGTGTTGATAATGATGAATAAGGCTTAAAGAGGCCGGCCGTGGGCCGTTACATAAAGCAGTTTATGTTATTTTTAGAAGGTGAAGGTCAATTAAATCTCCCTGTGTACGAGGAGGAGCTATAATTTTCCTTTGTTACAAATCTCCTCCCATCAACCTTTGCCACAAAAACACAGCCAGCAAAAAACATCTGTATGTGAAAGGGAAGGATTGCTGAATTGGATGTGTGTAGTTCTGTGTATGTCCAGAAAAGCAGAGAAGTCAGGTCAACCCTGAATTCCAAGGTTTGAGTAGTGGCATGGGATGAAAAGAAGTCAGCTTGAAAAACAGACAAGTGCTATCTTTTAGTAACAGATAGTCCTTCAGCTCTTCTGTTTGCAGGAAAAAATTCTTCTCTCAAAGTGAGAACTTAAAAAGTGTTCCATTCTCCACCATCAGAAACTGTGAAGGGATCAAAAAAAGTCCTGGGGGCTCTGGATGGCTCTTAAAATTCCAGCTAATTCACAGAAAAAAAAAAAAAAAAAAAAAAAACGCTCAGCAAGGGACAGAGAGCTCCTTGGTATGAGCATTCATCCCTTACCAGATCGCTGTGGACTCAGTCAGGTTTGGACTGAAAATACACTTCAGCACGCGTGCTGCTACTGAGGACAAACTTGCAATGGGTTCCAAGCCTGTGACCTTTCATGACCCATGTGGCCTGGCGGAAGACAAGAATATGTTACACAGGACCAAACACGCTGCAGGGAGGGAAAGTAAGACAGTTTGTGGCTTTACAACTAAGAACCAGAAAACTTTATCTTTTGACACATGCAGATGGGAATTTATTAGGATCAAAACTGTTAGTTTAACTTTGGAGTCAAATGTATAAGTTGGGAAATAAAGTCTTTCAAAGTCTATGGGGTCTGTTTTGGCATGGTAGTTCAACTAATCAGAGCAAATAACGTAGTGTTTTTGAGAGTTCGGAAATGGCTGCATAACATGAATTATTAATAACATCAAGCAGTACTTATATTTGCATTCGAACCTGGGATTGCCTTTTTTACATACAGTTTTATCCAGGGAGGACCATAATAAATAGTTTTTCTGCTTTCTGGTAGACAATAAATATTTGAACCAAACAAAATCTCCTGACCTCTAACATCTAACTTCTTTTTCTTATACCTTTTAAATTATTACCTATTCTAACTTTTCATATAATAACTTCCAGGGGTGAGGGAAGCAAATTAAATGGTATTTAGTTAATTCTTTCAGTACCTCCATTTTTAGAATAAACAAAAATGGTCCTATATCAAGCTACTGGACATCATTATAGAACTTCAAACATGCATAATATTAGTGTTTTTATTTAACATATTAGTAAGAGAAATAAATGGTCATTACTATTTATTACTAATGTATATATTTATGGGTGTGGATATATCATGCCTATAGATACATGACTTAATGTGGCTAGAGAAAATTTCTTTTTTTTTTTCTTGCCAGTGTAGAATCAAAGTAAGTCAAAGAAGCAAATGGTCAATTATAAAATGTTAATTGAAGTTTATTTGGTATTCATAATATGATTGAGTGAGAAAAAAATTGAAGAAATCATTAAGAAACACTAATTCAGGAATTTTCAAAGGCATTGTAGAATCCTCAAATTATGAAACTAGTCTTAGAGTTGCTGAATTTAGATCAGCTCTACATCAAGAGCTATCATATTATACACAGCTAATATTTTGCTACTGAGGTCCTTTATATGGTAAAATTGTGTGTAATCCTAAGACATCATTTTTTAATTTTTCTCCAAGCACCTTTATTATTCAAAATAACACTTAAAATATTTGAGAATATCTTTTTTTTACATTGTTAAAATAATTGACATGAACATTAAAAATGAATATAAACTTTTATATCTCTAAAAGGAGGCTTTAAATATGTTCTATTGACTTTGAAGGGGCAGAGAGCTGGTCAGTCCTGTTCTTATTTATAATGCTCAGCCAATTAGCCCTAAATTGTCAACTGACGTGGGTACCACAGTGAGGTGGCACACACATCCATTAATTTGGCAGATCCTTATTGAGCGTTACCTACTATGTGTCCAGCATTGTGCTAGTTATTGAACCCATGTCAGTCGGCTTCTCAGCCCTGCCCTTGTGAGGCTCAGCCTGGCTTCCTGACAGGCTTGCCTGATTCCTGCCAGCTCCAGGCAGATACCAGGCTCAAGGGCAGGGCAGGATAGCGAGGGGTCAGAGCTGAGATGAGAAACAGAGAAGTCTGCATCCTGTAACTACACCTTCGTGCCACAGAATTTCTAGCACAGAAGACAGCAGGAAAGCAAAAGTTCTTCGTTTAATTATGCCTTCCTAGGAACTCACTTCACCATACCAGTCTCTCTAAAATTAAAAGAGAGGTAGGAATGGAATGCAAAATGAGTTGACTAATTTAGACAGCTGTTTTGGAACACCTCTGGGTGAAATTAAGTTATAAAAGGACACTTGTAGCGGAGCCACGAAGACAGACAGCTCTCAAAAGTATGTCTTTCTTCAATGATAAAGCATCATTTTAATTTCCCGATATTACTCTTTTACTCAGAATTTGAAATCAAAATGCATCATGTTTTTCCAGTGGATTTTTATGTCATCATTTATTATCCTTGTGCCTACTTCTGTGTCCTATTAAATCATGGTATAAATGCCCTTTTTCTTTTTCTACAGAAAAATGGTGTTAAGGAGGGGGGCAACTCTGTGGCATGACTGCAGACTCACACGAACTTGCATAATTGTGCTGAAAAGACAAAAAAATGTAAAATATAATTAATTTAATGGTCAGGAAAAGAATCCTTAGGGTTGGTTAGGGACTGCTAAAAAAGAAACTAGGATGGCAGAAATCTCTTCCACACATGTTTTACCATCTCTAATTGGGCTTATAAAGTTGAGATTATCAGACAAAGGTTATGACATTGCCAAGCTCCAAGAAGCACAGTGCTTCAACAACAGCATCAAGTGGAAACAAAACAAAACTCCCTCAAAACTGAAAAGAAAAGAAAACTAAAAAATGTCCAAAACCCCATATGTCCAAACCAGCCTTTCTCTGTATGAGTGGAGCCTGGGGGCCATCTTAGACTCCTCCCTTTACTCACCTCCACCCCTTATCTTCTCATCTTACCTGGGACACCCTTACAAATTTGTGGAGAGAAGTATCTCATGAACATCTAAATGAATATGACTGTTAACATTGTGTTAAGTGCCGACATGTGATTGTGTGTCATCCAGTCAATTCCAACTCATAGTGACCCTATAGGACAGAGTAGAACTACCCCATGGGGTTTCTTAGGCTGAAATCTTTAGGAGAACAGATCACCAGATCTTTTCTTCCATAGAGCCACTGGGTGGGTTTGAACTACCAACCTTTTGGTTAGCAGCCAAGCACTTAACCATTGTGCCACCAGGGCTCCTTCAACTCTTAGTATACAGCTAGCCTTTCATATAGTAGAAAAAAAAAATTTTTTTTGAGAGTCTCAATAAATGTCCACTGAATGAGTAAATGCAGTGCCCTGTAAATAATGAACATGCTACATATAAATCCTTATTTATGGTTGAAGTTAGACTGGCGTAATGGGACATCTTATCTCTATATCTCATTTTGATTCTCATTATAACAAGATTTTTTTCTCTGAAATAACAACAACAACAACAAATATGCACGTTTTCTCATTTCAGTGATGGGACATGTGAATTTCTTTAAAAGAAATTGTCACTATCACATATTCTGAAATAGTTCCTAGATATTTAAGCAGAAATGGAAGAGGAATTATCATAGCTGTCCTGAGTTCTGTCTAAAATACACAAAGAAAAGGAGCGTTGATGTGATTATCAGGGACTTCTCCCTTTTTTTCTTTAAATATCTCTCTCTTGAAGAGGCAGAGGAGTGTAGGCCTGTGGAGGGGATGAGTGGAGCAAAGAACAGCAAGAGCCTGGAGTGTGAGGACTTGGGTTCAAATCATGGTTCAGCTAAACTAGCAGAGAAAACATAGACAAGTGACTATGCTTCTGAGATTAATAACAAACAAACAAAAAAAATCCCCGAGAATATAGATTTGTATGTAAAGCAACCGCCTGCCACCTACAGCCAGCCCCATTCTCAAACTAGAACAGGCTTGAGTTCCTGTCTTCCAAGAGACAACCCCATCTTAGGGAGATGACTGACATTTAAAAAAAGAAAAACAAAACAAACAAACAAAACTCCTCTTATCTTATTATGGTATGTTTTTGTACTAGTAGATACTTCAATGGTGTTTTGCTAAGAGTGATACCATACTAGTCATGAAAACTCTTAACATGCTCAGCAATGAATAAACATTGGCTCATATTACCATAAGAAGCCCTGTTAGTGCAGTGGTTAAGTGCTCAGCTATTGATCGAAAGGTCTACAGTTTGAGCCCACCATTTACTCTGTGGGAGAAAGATGTGGCAGTCAGCTTCTGTAAAGAGTACAACTTTGGAAACCTTGTGGAAAAGTTCTACTCTGTCCTATAGGGTCACTATGAGAATCAACTCCACTGCAATGGGTGTGGTTTTGGATTTGGTATAATTACCATGGAGTTCCCGGGTGGTGCAAATGGTTAATGTGCTCAGATGCTAACCAAAAGGTTGGAAGTTCGGGTGCACCCAGAGGCACTTCAGAATAAAGGCCCAGTGATCTACTTTTGAAAAATCAGTCATTTAAAACCCTATGGAGCACAGTTCTACTCTGACACACATGAAGTCGCCATGATTCAGGGTCAACTTGATATCAAATTTTTTATCAGGGACAGATTACCCAATAAGGAAGGCAAGCACAGGTTTACTTGTACTTACTTACTAATTTGTACTGAACAATTTCACATTTTTTCATCTCATCAAGGATTCCGCTTCTGGGTATGACTGGCACCTATCTCCCTTCCAACCCCACAGCACCTTCCTACAGAATCAAATTCAATTTTTAAATTTTCAGTCCTTGACAGGGACAGATCACTCAATTAGCAAGGTAAGAGATGTCATGAAAATCATGTGAAATTGTTCACTACAGATTAGTAAGTAAGCACAGGTAAGCCTATGCTTACCTTGCTTATTGAGTACTCCACCCCTGATTATTATTATTACCATTACATTATAATGTATAAGGGCAGAGGTCTTATTTGGTTCTACTCACCATGATCTCCTGAACATTTACTATAATACCTTCCCTGGAATATTTAAAATATTTAATGACTGAGTCCATTCAGATGAAGTGAGTGGGAAGGACCCGATTTGATTTATGGAGATATTGGTCAACTTCCCCTAGCTATTGAGATTTAGTTTGTGCAGCTCCCTAACTGGAAGTATTTGCTCAAACATGGAGGCTTGCCTGAAGGTGCAGATTACAGCAGTTAGAGAAGGTTCCGAGGGAGACAGGCACCTGTAGGACTGGCAAAGAGAAACAGAAAAGAGGGAGAGTTGTTCCTGAGACAATATGTAACTGTCTTCATGCATTTAGCAGAAAATACTGGAGGAAAGCAAAGTGTCTTAAGAAAGCAGTTGCTGAAATTTTCATTTTAAAATTTGAAATGAGAATAACCGTAACAAGAGCTATGAAAACTAGTTTTGAAAGTAGTAATATAATTCCTGCTTCAAAGAATATTCCAGATGAGGAAAGGAATGCCTGAGAAACCTGAAGACAAGTGTGAGTGTAACCTGGGCAATGATGGAAAAGATTTACAGAATAGATCAGAATGGAGGTAGTTTTCCAGCCATACCTGTCCATGTAATGTCTCCATTTCCTTAGAAAGGAGGGAAATGGAAATCATTATCAGTGCCCAGCTTCAGTGTTTGTAATTGTTCTGTATAACTATGTTCGGCTATCTTTTGGTAAACTATCTAACCTTGTCTTTCCGTGTCAGCTTGAAGTCATTTGAAACTGATCCCTTTGAAGGCTTTCTGAAGCCCTGAGTTATAGAACTACTTCAGCATTTTCTGGAGAAGACTTGGCAGTTGCAGTAAAGCCTGGAAGGGTAAAACCAAATAAAAAAAGGAAAAAAAAATATGGAAAAATGTATATGATTACCTTTATGCACTTAGTTGGAGCCCTGGTGGTGCAGTGGTTAAGAGCTTGACTGTTAACCAAAAGGTTGACAGTTCAAATCCACCAGCCACTCCTTAGAAACCCTATGGGGAAGTTCTAGTCTGTCTTATAGGGTCCATATGAGTCAGAACTGACTCAACGGCAAGGGGTTTAGTATTTTGGTTTATGCACTTAGTTGGAAATCTGGCGGTACAGTCGTTAAGCACTCAGCTGCTAACCAAAGGGTCAGTGGTTCTAATCCACCAGCTACTCCATGGCAGAAAGATGTGGCAGTCTGCTTCTCTAAAGATTGTACCCATGGGATCCCTATAGGGACAGTTCTACTCTGTCTTACAGAATTATTATGAGTTGGAATCGACTCAACAGCAGTGAGTTTTTTCAGTGGAATGCATTTCATTAGAGTCTGAGCTCTCATGGAGCAGTGGTTAAAGAAACTCATTTAAAGAGACATTCTTGTGAAAATGCTGAAGGAAAAATAAATAAGGAGACTGTGGGGTAGAGTGTAGGCAGGCCTGCTAAGTAGATCTCCTAGAGAATGCTGCCTTAGCCTGGCTTTTTTTTTTTTTTTTTTTTTTCCCTAATTGTGCCACATATTATTGCTGTAGAAAATCACCAACGTACACACTTAGTGCAATTGTTTCGGGAGACGCTCATCTTGTTTGACAGAGCGAAGAAACATTTGCTTAACGAACCTTCTTGCATGCTCAGATTCCGTGGTCCTAACGTTTAGGTCTCTGAGGAAGCTATGGGGCCTAGGGATACTTAATTTAAGCATTTGGTTGTTAGTGAGATCATGGTATTTACACATCTATCTTTTTTTTTAATTATTTGAATCAGGTTTACAGTTTTTCTGCCCAAATCACAATAGTTTAATCAGCCAGCCAATTAGATAGCCAATTAGTGACCTTAGTCCTAAAGTTAACACCCCATAAAAACCCAGCGCTATCAAGTTTATTCCGACTCCTATAGACCCTATAGGACTGACTAGAACAGCCTTATATGGTTTCCAAGAAGCAGCTAGTGGATTTGAACTGCTGACCTTTTAGTTAGCAGCCAAATTCTTAACCACTGGGCCACCAGGGCTCCAACACATTGCATCAAAATGGTTTATTCTTCTTGATATGATTGAAAATGCTGGGGCACCAGGTTTGATCAAAACTAAATCTTAATATTTTCAGAGTCATGGTGACCATGACTTTGTTATTTCAAAATTTTTAGGGGAATGCCATATAAATAGATTTACTTTTTTTTTCATATAGACAGAACCTTAGTGATACCCAGACTGTTGCTAGCACAGAATGTGGTGACTAATTTACTTGTTGTAACTTCAAATTGCATTTTCTGTGATTTAGCAGATACTTATATCTCACAGAGCACACAGGGTGCCAGGAAGAGCAGATTGCAAACAAATAGCTCTTTCTGGCTGTAACCAAACATGTATTTTTATGTTGGGAAATTTTTACAAACCATTCTCAACGGGTATTCTCTAAATGCAGCATTGTATGAGTTATTACCTACTCCCCCGAAAGTGTAGAAAAATATGTAACCAAATATTAGTATAAAGTCCAAGCTATTTAAAAGAAATGAAAAGCAGATTATTTGAACTATTAAAAGAAATCTAGCAAAAGAAGCTTAGTTTTGCCTCTGGTTCAAGATACAGACTGGCAAACACACATACACACACATATATTGGAGCCCTGGTGGTGCAGTGGCTAACAGTTACAGTTGCTAACCAAAAGGGTAGAGTTCGAATCTACCAGCTGCACTTATGGGGCAGTTCTACTCTGTCCTGTAGGGCCGCTGTGGGTCGGAATCCACTTACACCAATGGGTTTGGTTTTAGTACACACACACACACACACACACACACACACACACACATATATATTTATATATATATATCCTTCCCTCTATTGTTGTTGTTGTTAGTTGCTGGCTCTCCTTCTTAGGTGCCAATAAAATTAAAAAAATAGGAGGAATTAAAGAAAAGAAAGAAAATAAAAAGCATAAGAAAGGAGGAAAGAGAAAAAGAGACAGAGGAAGCCATTACAGGGTTACAGTGTTAGGGTCAACCTTAAACCAAACATAAAACCCATTGCTGTTGAATTGGTTCCGATTCATAATGACCCTATAGGACAGAGTAGAACTGCCCCATAAAGTTTCCAAGGAGCACATGGTGGATTTGAACTGCCGACCTTTTGGTTAGCAGCCATAGCTCTTAACTAGCACACCACCATGATTTCCTACATTAGATAAAACAATTGGAGAAAATCCATAAATATGTAAGTTTCACTTATGGAGAAATTAAAATGGAAAGCACAGCCCAAGAGACATAAAGTCATTCTTACTATGGAAATCCCAAGTAATCTCCAAATCCCAAGTTGTCACAAAAGCCTGAAACAGGCATTAGAGTGACTATCGGAATTATTTACAGAACAGCATTTCAGAATAGCTCAGCCAGTTGGAGCCCTCAACTCCCCTCTTGGCTCCAACCTTATATGTAGAGTGAATGCAGGTTAAAACTCCAGAACTCTACTCTAGGGGATGGTAGATGGCTCCTAGTATGGATGTAAGTCTTGCTTGCTTTTCCCAAATCTGCTTGCTTTGCCCACATTCATGCATCTAAACAGAAGCTGGCCAGGTAAAACAATCTCTGACTTAACACAAGTCCACAGTCTGCCCTCCAGTCCAAGAAAACTGGCCCCCACCAGTAATCTTTATTAGTCAACCCTGTCCTTCAATGATAATTATACATCAAATCCAAGGACCACAACATAACTGAGGAAAATCAATATCACGACAAAGAATGACTAAATAATAACAAATAGAAATTTAAAAACAAAAAGCGTAAAGGTAATTTGGAAAATAGAAGAGAAATTTTTTTGAAAATAGAAATTTAGTGTTCTAAGAGAGAATCAAGAGAATATTGAACACACACATACATACACATACACATGTGTACAGGCTGCTATGGACAAAGGCAATCAAGGAATAAGAAAATGATCCTGGAAATTAAGGTTATAAATGTCATAATAAAAAGCTGAATGGATGGACTTAAAAATGGAAGAGCTAGGGCTAAAGGCCAGGCTGGAGATCTGAAAGGTAAAATAAAAAGGTAGCACCAAAAAGAAAAAGAAAGACAAGGAAAATATGAGAAGAAGCTAGGAGACTTGGAACATAAATCCAAGATTCCAGAGAACATCTAATAAGTGTTTCCGAAGAAGAAGCAGAGAAAAAAGAGGAGGGGAAATAACTAAAAAAAAAGGAAAAATTTCATGAACTGAGAAAAGACAATTATTAAAACTGAAAGGGCCATATAGTAAAATTTCAGTAATCAAGAGAAAATTCTAAAAGCTTTTAGAAAGGGAAAAGGATATGTATACCAAACCCCAGTGCCATCGAGTCGATTCCGACTCATAGCAACCCTATAGGACAGAGTAGAACTGCCCCATAGAGTTTCCAACGAGCGTCTGGCAGATTCGAATTGCTGACCCTTTGGTTAGCAGCCGTAGCACTTAACCACTATGCCACCAGGGTTTCCAAGGATACCTATAAGGAATGAAAATCAGACATACATCAAACCTCAAATGCCTCCCTGAATTCTAGAAGGAAACGAGCAAAGATCTTCTGAGGGAAAAGTATTTTAAGCTTAAAAATTCTATAGCCAGCCAAACTATCAATCAATATGAGGTTTAAAAATATAAATGGTTCAGAAAGTCTGGTGCCTATATATATCTTATGTCTGAATTATTCTAGGCATAGTCCAATAAAATAAAAAGCATACCTATTATGAGATGAATAACAGTGCCAATTGCACATGGAAGAAATTATAAAAAGAAATGTAAAAGAATATATTAGATCCTAATGTCTAATTAAGGAGCCCTGGGTGCATAATGTTTAAGCACTGGGCAGCTAACTCAAAGGTCGGCGATTTGAACTCACCCATTAGCTCCGTAGTAGAATGACGAGGTGATCTGCTCCCATAAATATTACAGCCTAGAAAACCCTATGGGGGCAGTTCTACTCTGTCATATGGGGTCATTATGAGTTGAAAATCAACTTGACAGCACCTAACAACAACAATGTCTAATTACCTTTCAAAAGACAGAGTTTTAATGATAATGTTTATTCCTTCTCTGTGGGCCAAGTGGTACTACTTGAAAGAATCCAAAGAGAATAATATTTAGTAGCCAAAAAACAGCAATTGCTTTTTGTATTGATTTTTACATTTTTAGAAGTAACCTAGAAACAAAACACGGAAATATTAATTTAGCTACTGAAATGAGTGCAAATATTTTAAATTCTCTTAAAGTAAAAAGAGTAATATAGCTTACAAAAATTGGGGGCTGGCTTGTGGAGGGATAACAGAGAGATGAGCTGCACGCGTGCACTAAATCGCTGAACTTCGATTGTGAGAAGCCAACCGCTACAATGGAAGATTGATAGCGCAAGAAATAGAAGTGCATTATTTAAGCAAGAACAACAAACTATTCAAACTGGTTACCTCTATGGCATGGGCTCTGGATTAGGGAGCTGAGCGATGGAGAATTTTATTTATTTCATAAATATTTAGGTTCTTATTTTACCCCATAAATAAATCTGGCTGATGAAACCATATATTGTTGCATAAAGAAAGATTTAAGGTGAGGGTCTCAAGAAGAACTTTTTTCAGACGACATGACTGTCCATTCTCATTTAGGGAGTTTAGTGTGTAATAGGTATTTTGAGAAAATCTTTTAGTGCAAAAATGAGTGAGTGATTTTGGGTTTATAAAATGACTCAAAATCTTTGATTGCCAATTCCTATTATTTTGCTTTACGTGCAGTTACTGTTTATTGAAGATTGCAATTTAATATCAGCTTACAGCTGGTGATTGGATTTCGTCAATAAATAAATAAAGGTTTACTATGTGCAAGGATGTTAGAGTTTAGGAAAATGCAAAGATGAATAAGAATTTATTATAAGTTTTTTATGGTCAAAAAAAAAAAAAAAAACTGATTGCCATTGAGTCAATTGCGACTCATAGTGACCCTATAGGACAGAGTAGAACTGGGCCCATAGGATTTCCAAGGAGCATCTGGTAGATTCAAACTGCCAACTTTTTTGGTTAGCAGCCATAGCTCTTATACACTACGCCCCCAGGGTTTCCAATTTTATGGTCAAGTAGAGGCTAAAACTAAGGCAAATTAACATAAGGGAGGCCACATAAATAGAATAAGGCCTTGGGGACAGGGGTATTGAAAGGAGGAAGATATGTCCTTTTGTGTGATTAAGTCAAGTCTTCATGAACAAGGTGGGATTTTAAGTTAGGTTTTGTCAGGGATTGAATTGTGTCCCCCTCAAAATATCTGTCAATTTAGCTGGGTCATGATTCCCAGTATTGTATGACTGCCTATCATTTTGTCATCTGATGTGATTTCCCTATGTGTTGTAAACCCTATCACTATGATGTTAATGAGATGGATTAGTGTCAGTTATGTTGAGATCTACAAGATTATGTTTTAAGCCAATCTCTTTTGAGATGTAAAAGAGAGAAGCCAGCAGATAGGCAGGGGGACCTCATACCACCAAGAAAGCAGCACCTGGAGGAAAGCATGTCCTTTGGACCCAGGGTTCCCTGCATCTGAGAAGCTCCTTGACCAGAAGATTGATGATAAGGACCTTCCTCCATAGCCGACAGAGAAAAAGCCTTCCTCTGGAGTTGATGCCCTGAATTTGGACTTGTAGGCTGCTAGACAGTGAGAGAATAAATTTCTCTCTGTTAAAGCCATCCACTTGTGGTATTTCTGTTTGAGCAGCAGTGGATGACTAAGACAGACCTTAAGGGTGAAGAAAAACAGATGGAAGCAGCCTGCCAGGAGACAGGAACAGTGGGTTTAAAGCTTCAGCAGTGGGAATGTCAGGGCATTGTTTGCAAAATCTGTGACAGAAAACACTGTTCTGAGTTGAGGATAGCCACAAGGATTGTTGATGACTATAGGTCCTGGTTTGCCTTATTGTCCCAACATAATTATTAATAGCACCCCTTTTACAAAAAAAAAAAAAAAACTCTCAGTATGGCCAATAAACTATGATTACACACAAGATAAGGCTAGTCAGATAATTGGGAGCCATTTTGTGGAGGGACTTATAATGTTTGTACTTCATCTCCTAGGGAGTTGGGCATAATTGAGTCTTTCTGAGCATGGATATACTCTCAATAGAATTACATTTTGTGAAATTCTCTGCCGGGGCTGAGTTGGATGAATTATAGTGTACAAAAAAAGAAAAAGGACAATAAAAAGATTATTGCAGAAATCCAGGCAAGAAATATTGGGGGCTTGGGATGTGGCAGTGGAAAGAAGTGGACTAATTTCAAATTGAATTGGTAACAGGAGAAGGCAGAATATGAGGGGAGGTGTATGCAGGGTGGGGTCTGTGTCAGTGCCTAATGTTGAAGCACCTTTAGACTGCCACAAAAGCCCTAACGTGGCTTTGTCTCAGGCTAGGTTCTCTAGAGAAGCAAAGCCAGTAAAGCGTATAAATATATAGAGAGATTTATATTAAAGAAATTGTTCACCCAGTTATAGTTATAGAGGCTAGAAAATACTGAGGCTGGAGGGTTCTCCTGATTCACATAGCTACAGAGGCTGTGGAACCCAAGATTGGCATTCCAGACAACAGGGCTCTGGCTCACACGTCGTGGTGATGGATGAATCTCAAGATTGACAGGCAAGACAGCAGGTAAGCTGCTAGCTCGAGTCCCAAGAACTGGAGATCGGAAGAACAGGAGCCCGCTGCAGGATCCAGAGTGAGCCAAAGTCCATGAGCCTTGGCAGAAAGTCCACCTATGTTGGATGCAGTCCACATCCCCAAGGAAATGCCCTTTCAACTGATCGGCTACTCATAGGAGATCCCATCATGGAGGTGATCACATTATATCAGATCTCATCATGGAAGTGATTACATTATTATACGACTACCAAACTATGTCATAACTGCCAAACTGCTGAGAATCATGGTCCAGCCAAGTTAACACACAGCCTTAATGATCATAGACTTCAAGGAGCAGCCAGTAGCTTTCAGTCCTGGCCTGGGCTAAAGGAGAGAGAACAATTCTCTTTCACTGTTAGTGGCATCATCTAGCTCTCTATGGAGACGGATATTAGGACCTGAAATAATAAAATTGGGGGAAAATCAGTTTATTTGGATAAAACAGAAGGTAAGGGTACATACCTGGATAAGAATATCTGGGGGATCATGATTCTGAGTAAGCAAATTCCTAGGATTAAATAATACTCAAATGAATTTTAATAGTTTAAATTAAAAGATGATTTCTTTAGAAAAAAATTGACTCATTTCTAAAAGATTATGAATACGATTTAAATATATAATTATAATTTTAGTATGTAAATTTATACATTAAATGAATTTTATATTCTAAGAATCTTGGGCAAATTTAGGGTAATCTTAATTTCTTTTGCTTTTCATGGTCATTTATTATTTTTTGTCTTTCACGTACATCTCATTTTTGTGTAATTTTGGGTATTTTTTTTTTTTTTTTTTTTTACCCATAAAATCAGAATAAACCAATTTTTTACTTCCTTTGCTGCTTCTCTTTAGAATTGTTTTTAAAAAGTCATGTGTTGGGTCCATATAGTAATCTGCAGCTTTCTACATTTTGGCAGGGTTCTGTATCTCTCGATAAAAAACCAGACCAACTACCCTATAGGACAGAGCAGAACTGCCCCATAGGGTTTCCAAGGAACACCTGGTGGATTCAAACTGCCAACCTTTTGGTTAGCAGCTGTAGCTCTTAACCACTATGCTACCATAATATCCCTCGATAATAAAGACTAATTTTGAACCAATCAGAGAACATCAACACTAATTGTAGTTTTGTTTTCTTTTGTTTTTTAAAGAATGAATTAAGGTTATTTTCACTTAAACAAAAAACAACACAACAAAACTCATTTTACCTCATGAATTGCAATAACTTGAAAGCTTTCATCTTGGAACATTGGGCTCACTGTGTTATTTGTACAGTCATGTGTGTCTTGGGAAAAATACCAAGGAATATAATACTTTCTTCTGTCCATTAGCCCAAATCCTATAGAATCCAGCTTCTTAAAAACCTGTGTGTGTGTATGAAAACATGTATCATGCACACACACACACACACACACTCACACACAGCTTAGGCAGAAGATTTCATGGTCTCAAGAGAGATCAAGTGTGAAATGTTTCTCCTGCCAGCTGTTTTCTCTAAAAATCTTCATTTACTCAAATTGAATTGAATTGCAAATAGTCTTGGTAGACCGTGAACTTGTCAAAAGCAGTCAAGTGTTTACATAAGCAGGCAGCTGAGCACTGTGGCACTGCCCTTTCCCTTCAACAAAACACTTTCTCTTTGCTAAAACATCCAATCAAAGCACAGTTTGTCAAACATTTGGGTATACTGCCTACTTATTGTTAAGAACAACAACAAGCGTGACATAAACAATTAAATTCGGGATACAAAAGATTAAGTGTAGAAGATGGAAAGAAGAACTGCAATGAGATGAGTCATTCAGTACTGCTGGGTTATAAAAAGCATGTCTCCAAAAAAAAAATCCCCCGGATCATTTATCTTCCACCTCACTTATTATTTTGTGAAAGCATGTTGTAAACCTGCTGTTGTCGTTGTTAGTTGCCACGGAGTTGATTCTGACTCATGACAACCCCATGTGCGTGGAGTAGAACTGCTCCACAGGGTGTCGAGGCTGTGACCTTTCAGGAGCGGATTTCCAGGTCTGCCATCTCTGGGTGGGTTCAAACCGCCAACCTTTCAACTAGTAGTCAAGTGCTTAACCATTTGTTCCAAACAGGGACCCCTTCACTTATTATTTTATAGATTCATTTCTTATATATAGTACACTTAGGATTGTTAATAACTGCTTATCCATTTTAAATTTCCCCTTGCCCATACTTCGGGAACTCACATTGCCTTGACTATCTTTTGTTCCTTTGTCTCCTTTATCTCATCTTCTTTCCTCAACTCTCCCCTTCTTTGGCCTTTCTCCGAGCACCATTCCTTTGAAGGCCTCTTCACTCACATGGCTTCAGCTCTAAATGCTACACTCACGGATTCCAGCGTGCTTTCCTCATCTCTGCTCTTTCACGTATATAAAATATATGAAATGAAGCAATCTAAAACTAAAATTTGAAAGCAGTCCAAGACCAAAGTTGTGAAATTAAGCAATCTAAAACCAAAAGGTATCATAATTAAAATAGCCACTATTGATTGAATATCTTCTACGTGCCAAAACCAGGCTGAGCCTAGGAGACTGTGAAACACAGGGGTCACCATGAATCAGATTCGACTTGACTGCAACTGGTTTGTTGTTGATTTTTTTTTTCTTTTAAGAGACTTTAAAAGGCTAAGCCCTGAAATGAATTCTATAGATGTAGAGAAGTTAAGTCAAGAATTTTTACGTTCATATCGCTAGTAGGAGTTAGCCAATGGGTTGATCCTGTTTTCTTTTTAAAAAATTTGACATTTTTACATTTTTTACATTACAATTCAGTGACATTCATTACATTCATCGTGTTGTACATTATCACCAGTATCCATTTTCAATTTCTTCCTTCACCCTTAACAGAAACTGAGTGCCTCCTAAGCAATGACTCCCCTTCCTTTCCCCCATCCTTCACACTCCTGGTAACCACTAATAAACTTTCATCTTTATATATTTGCCTATTCTAGGTATTTCCTATGAGTGAGTTATACAAACTTGTCCATTTGGACTGATTTATTTCATGGAGCAGAATGTTTTCAAGGTTCTTGATCTCTAATTTCATCTTTTCTATCAGCACTATCTCCATTGTTTCAGAGATCCAATGTTGAGAGTTAACACTGACTTCTTCCCTTTCACCCCTGTTCATACTCCTCTGTCCATAAATTATATTGTTACTTTGAAATTCCCGCTAGATCCCTCCTTCCCTTCCCACTTCTATGATCAAATCCCTAGTATAAGCATAGGCTACTATGGTGTGAGTTATCTCCTGGACTCCTCAAGAGTAGCTTTTAGATTTCTGCCACAGAGTTATTCCACAGCACTTCTTCCAGTTCGTAACTTCTCTTACGTTAATTTATCAGCCAATTTTTACTTAACACCTCTACTCTGCTAAATGCTGACAACATCAGGTCAGATGTGGCTTCTCATAGAACTTAAATTCTAGTAGAGGAGACAGATTTTAAATAGATCATTGTAGAAGTAGTTATCTAATACAACTTGTTATGTCTTGTAGTTAATTGCCATTGAGTTGGTTCTGACGAGTGGTGACTTTGTGTGTTACAGAATGAAACGTCGCCCAGGTATGCTGGGGTCCCTTGTTGCGGCTATTGGCTATTGTGTCAGTATATCTCATTAAGAGTTTCCCCCATTTTCACTAGCCCTCTGCTTTACCAAACATGATGTCCTCTTCTAACAACTGATCTTTCTTGCTGACGTGTTCAAAGTGAGCTAGTCAAAGTCTCACCATCCTCGTTTCTAAGGAAGATTATGGTTGTATTTGTTCTAAGACTGATGTGTTCATTCTCCTGGCAGTTAGTCCACGGTGTATTCGGTATTCTTCGCCAACATCACAATTCAAATGCATCAGTTCTTCTTCCATCTTCCTTTTTCTTTACCCAACTTTCACACACATATGAGGTGATCAAAAAGATAAGGGCTTAGATCAGATGCACCTTAGTCATCAAAGGGGCATCTTTTCAATTGCCTAAAATTGTTATAGGTGTTACCAAAGATGCTGTGAGAAATTATTAAATTAAAATTATTCCCTGTTGACCATTAACTCAAACCTAAACTTTTCAAACTTGTTTTTATAATATAACCCTTCATTTCTCTGAAACCAGTATTCTTATCAAATCAACCAATCCCTGAAATATTTTCTAATTTACAAACATTACCAATTCTGAACACATATGTTCTCGATCTGGACTTCCTTTGTTTTACATTTCTAGGTTTGTGTTTTGTGTTGTTCTTGGGTCATTTTACGCCTCTGTGGTTGTATCTCCATTCAGGAATTCTTCAGGATGAGATAAAAATTAAAATTCTTTTGTATTTTGCACTCTGACTTCCTGCCAACCCCACATTGCCTGTCAAAGTGCTTTGCAAATAGTTTTTAGCTGAAAGGTTTATATTGAATTAAATGAACGGGAAAGTGGTAAACATTTTCAAGCCAGTTCTGAGTCAGTGTCTGCCAGAGAGTGAGATAAAGACCAAAGTGGAGAAACGTTTGGACTGTGAAGCAGGAAATCCAGATTTTAGCCTCATTAACATTGCTCTGACCTTGAACAAGCAAGTTACCTTTTCTGAACCTCAGCGTCCTCACCTGTAAAATGAGGTTTTGACTAGGTAGCCTCAAAGGTCCTGTCTAATTTTAAGATGTTCTTATCCTAGAGAACATTGTCTGTTATATAAGAAATGGTCAACCACTCAGAGGCATGACCTAATTTTTAAGCAAACGCACATGAAGATTATTATGCATATGCAGTGAAGGATGCAAATGACTGCACAAAGCATTTTAGAAGATAAATGTACTTGTGACAGATGATCACTCTCATAAGCCTTAATCAAGTGCGTTCACATCGACATAGCATGATAGAAACATATGATCCAGAGTCTGTATTACTGTTCCATAGAGCCCCACGAGCATCTACTGACGCCATATGTTTCTTTCAGTTTTACTGAGATATCTTAGGCAGGAAAATGAAAAAAAAAAAAAAGAACATTCAGTACTCAATATCCCACATTAATTTCAGAATTTCTTTGCTCTTTAGTTGAATAAAAGGTGAGCTATAAGGTGGAGCTGAGAGCAGTCATCTCCCAGTCCATCAGATTGTCCTAGTTTCGCTTTGCCTACCTTTTCTTTGGCATGTTCTACTCATCATTACTCCTTATTTATCATTCCAATCATTTTCCCCCTGCTAGAAATACATGAGCCACTGGCTGGAAGATTTGATGTGACCCCAGAGAAGCTAATGTGTAAAGTAATCTCTTGTTAGAGATTGATTTTGATTTCACCTTACATTAGTGAGTTTCTTATCCTCTTCAGCCACATTTTCCTCGTACTTCCAGTTAATGGAGTACCATAAATCGCTCTGCCACAATGCCTAAGGAAGAGAGAAGGAAATTATGTCTACTAAGCAGTCCACTCATGACAAATTATAGAGTGTTAGCAGCAAGAACCAGTTAAGTTCCCTTGTGTTTCTTTGAATTTTTCTTGCATTTGATTTTTCTTTCTCATTTCAATCATCCTGTGGATCCTGGGAAGTAGCAGTGATGTGATCTGGGGGAAAGCTGATGCTTTAAAGTCTTTTTGTAACTGAAGACAAGAAAAGCTGCTATTTTCCTGAAAAGAAACTCATAAAAAATTAGACTTAATTCAGGTGTGAAAACCATGTAGATAACAAGAGTTTTCTTTGTTTTGGTTGAGAGCCTTGTGGGACAAAACATAGAATTAAATAAATATATTTATGCTAAATATATATGTATATACACACACACATACACATGCATATACACTGTCTCCTCACTTATCAGGTATTTCATTATCTGACATTTTGTATTTATAACTGTATTTATAACAGTAGTAAATAAACCTACTATCTGACTATTTTGGTCATTAACAATGTTCGTCTGGCAGTAACAAGCACTGAGGTGTGAGATGAAAATAACGCTGGTTTTGATGGTTAACATTATGTGTCAGTTTGGCTGGGCCATGGTTCTCAGTGGTTTGGCAATTGTGTAATAATATGACTTGGCAGTTATGTAATGAGGTAACTTGGCAGTTATGTAATAATGTAATTTGGCAGTTGCGTAATGATGTAGTCATCCTCCATTTTGTGATCCGATGTGGTCATCCTCCATTTTTGCATAAAACTGATTTCACATAACGACCTACTTTTTGGAACCTAACCTTTTCAATAAGTGAGGCGAGGGTATATATATATATATATATATATATATATATATATATATCTCCATGTGTGTCCGAGTAGGACTGCACTCCACAGGGTTTTCAGTCACTGATTTTTCAGAAGTAGATCACCAGATCTTTATTCCAAGGTGCCTCTGGGTGGACTCAAGCTGTCAACCTTTTGGTTAGCAACCACATTAACTGTTTTCACCACACAGGGATTCCATGCGTGTGTGTGTGTGCACACGTGCACGCGTACATGTGTGGGTATATATAAAATAATCTTTTCCCTTAGACTTTTCTTTAGAATCTGAGTAGTGCAGACTCTCTTGTTATTATACATTCTGTGTAGATATAGCAGTTGGAATCTGCCAGGTGCTCCTTGGAAACTCTATGGGGCAGTTCTACTCAGTTCTATAGGGTCGCTATGAGTTGGAATTGACTCGACGGCTGTGGGTTTGGTTTGGTTTATGTAGATATTAGTGGAAGTTATATATGAATTCTTAGTTAATTTGATAAGTAAAGAGCATAAAAACAACACACAGAATATTTTAGAATTGATTCTAATTGACAATGCGTGATAGTTATAAATTTTACACTACTTTAAATACCACCCTGAGCAATTAAGTTACTTTCAGTCTAATTGCGTGAAGGCACCATGGTGTAGTAGTTACAGGCACAGATATGAAGCCTGGTGCCTAGATTCAGATCTTGGTTTGGCCATGTACTCTACACCTCTGCTTTTACCTGTAAAATGGGATAACTATAGTGTTTAGCATGCAAAATGGTTTCAGTATTGAATAAGACTACTGCTTTTCCTTAATTTCAATGTTGATATCGTGATGATGGCAATGATGGTGAAATGATAATCCGTCATTTCTCATGACCACCCAACATGAATCCCTTTGGCATTCTCACTTGCTGCCTTTTCTAAGAGACATTTTGTGCAAATGGATTTGAGTATTTGGGACATTTTAAGTTTATATTCTTGTTATATAAATCTTCCCAAGCTATAGCACTACATTCTTTTAGTGTAAACCTAGTCCCAAACGGACACTATATGTTTTATATTTTCATCTGCTTTTTTAATAGAATAGAACTGAATTATTTAATTATTACATGATTTTGTATTTAATTTTTCACTGTAATATGTTCTAAATATTTTATATTTAATGTAATTTTTACTGAATATGTTCTAAACAGGAACAGATATGCTATAACACAATTTGTTCATAATTTTTTCCTATCCTTCGTGCTCAAATAATATATTGTATTATGAAATAATCTTTAACTGTGTGATTTAAAAAATTGCTACATTTGTAATATTTGATTAAAAAGCATGGACAATATACTTCCTGGAGTAAAACGGCCTCAACTTATTAATGTCAGTTAAGGGAAAAATATATTTCTATGATTCACTTTAAGATAATTTGTGGAACACATCTTAGATAAAATAAGGTATACAAAAATCACAACTTTTTTTTAATTTGAACTCATATTCTAAATTCCTACAGCATGTCTTCTTTTTTCAATTGCCTTGTGTGTTCTCTTTTTCAGAACATTACAATGATTTAAAGCTCTTTTATCTAATCTGGTATTATACTCAAGGGTCCTCTTTCTTGCCACTCCACTACCGGGTTCATTCTTTGTTATCAGGAAGGCATAGATGCTTACTGAGTTTACTTCCATGAGCTTTAGCAGCATGCTGCCTTCTGATTCCTGTTAATCAAATATTTATTTTCAGTCATTTAAAATGCTGAGCAAACTTAAGCTTCTATTGGAAACCATTCCAATATCGTCAGCTGCATTTGTACTCGGGTCTTAGTTTACCATATGAGCTCTTTTTGGATGACCCAACAAATTTTAGTCTTCATAGGAAAAGTGTTCAGAGCTACCTCTAGGAACATATATTTTAGTGAAAAGCAGCTTATAAAGGGACTCAATTCCACATTTTCTCAATAGCTTAAATTCGCTTTTTCATATCTTTTCCCACAATTTCAGTACTGATAGTACTTTTTTGCTATTGTCATAAATGCAAAACCTTGGATAACAAGATAGTCAATAAGTGAGGAGAAGGTGTTCATAATGTTGCCATGAGTCAGAGCCAACTTGAAGGCAATTAACAACAACCGGTATGGTAAGTGGAATAATGGCTTCCAAAAGATGCCCGTGTCCTAATCAATCCCTGGAACTTGTGAATATATTACCTTATGAGGCAAAAGGGAATTAAAGTAGCAGAAGAAATTAAGGTTGCTAATCAGGGAGATTGTCCTAGATTATCTAGGTGATACCAGTGTAATCAGAAGGGTCCTTAAAAGTGGAAGAGGGAGGCAAAAGACTCAGTGTCAGAGTGATGCGATGTGAGAAAGACTGTACTGGTCAGAGATGGTTTTGAAGATGAACCAAGCAATGCCTTTAGAATGAGCCAAGGATGAGCCTCTAGAAACTGGAAAAGACAAGAAGATGGGTTCTTCCCTAGAGGCTCCAGAAGGAATACAGTCCTGCTGACCCCTTGATTTCAGCCCAGTGAGACTCATTTCTTTCTTTTTTTTGAATAATGCTGCTTTTATTTGTGCTGTTTTTATATAAAATAAGATCCTATCAAATCAGAATGATAAATCCTAGACTCCTGAGGGTATCAGGGATTCTAGTCTCACCAGTAAGGTAAGATCTATCATTTTCTTCCTGAGGGCAGGTTGTGTCTGCTGCCTCAAGGAAGACTTCTGCTTCAGAAGGTTCCCTGGAGTTTGGACTGGGTTACATAAATTGAATGGACTGCAATTGCACCTAGTTGTGTGGGGGACAGTGGTTTACTGTAGCACCTAGAGTTGTGGATCTTCTCCTGGGCGTCCAGCAAGCATTGAAGAGAGCTGATTTTTTTTCCTCCCTAGTGTGAGTTCTAATTGTTTATTGTAAGCAGGTATTTATAAACAAGGTAGTAGTTTTTCTGTGCTGCCATAAAGTAGTTAGTCACATGGTTGTTTGTCTTACTTGTTTCACTGGTCCTAGAACAATTTTTGCATCAATTCCTTTTTTTTTTTTTTAATTGTGCTTTAAGTGAAAGTTTGCAGCTCAAGTTAGTTTCTCATACAAAAATTTATACACACATTGTTATGTGACCCCTAGTTGCTATCTCTATAATGTGAGGGCACGCTCCCCCTTTCCACCCTGGATTTCTCATGTTCATTCAACCAGCTCCTATCCATTTCTCCCTTCTCATCTCACCACCAGACAGGAGCTGCCCATTTTGTCTCATGGAGACCCATTTGTGACCTCCAGAATTATAAGGTAATAAATTTGTGTTGTGTTGAGCCATTAAATTTGTGGTAATTTGTTATAGCAGCAATAAGAAACTAAAACAGTAAGTAAAGGAAACCCTGGTGGCGTAGTGGTTAAGCGCTACGGCTGCTAACCAAAGGGTCGGCAGTTTGAATCCTCCAGGCGCTCCTTGGAAACTCTATAGGGCAGTTCTACTCTGTCCTATAGGGTCACTGTAAGTCAGAATTGACTCAACGGCACTGGGTTTGGTTTTGGTTTGGTTTACAGTAGGTAAATATTGTGTACATTATTGTGCTAGGTAATTTCTTCTGCAATACTCTGCCACTTTCAAAAATGGCATACCATTCCCTAAAGGCCAATTATCTTGTAATAATACTCATGATTGTATAGATATGTTTAATGTTAGAATAATTTTATAAGCATATTAATACACAAAAAAGTAGTATGCTAAGCTGATATACTGTACATTAAGCATCTTAATTCATATTTAATCACATATGCATGGTGAATGAAACTGCTTTGTCTGCATTTTTATATGCAAATATTTTATGTTTTTTAATTCATAAAAGATTGACTTGTGCTCTTATTGGCACACTTTTTGATTACTAAAAGAATGCTAAATTAAGAAAATGTCTTTATTCAATAACTATGGATGACATTCTAAAGAAAGCCGCAATAAAATTGCATTTCTGGTCTCCTTCAACTTTGCATTTCCTTCCTCAAGGGGGAGGAGAAAAGTGTTAACAATTATTGAGTGCCTATTATGCGGAGCCTAGGACTCAGTGTTCTACGTACTTTAATTGACCCAGATGGATCTTGGCTGAAAGCAGACAACACCAGAAAGATGTTTACCTGTGTTTTATTGACTGTGCAAAGGCATTCAGCTGTGTAGATTATAACAAATTATGGATAACATTACAAAGAATGGGAATTCCAGGACACTTAAATGTGCCCATGCGGAACCTGTACATAGACCAAGAGGCGGTTGTTTGAACAGAACAAAGGGATACTGCATGGTTTAAAATCAGGAAAGGTGTGTGTCAAGGTTGTATTCTTTCACCTCTTGACCATACTTATTCAACCTGTGTGCTGAACAGATAATTCAAGAAGATGGACTATATGAAGAAAAACAGGACATCAGGATTGGTGGAAGACTCATTGATGACTTGCATTATGCAGATGACCAACCTTGCTTGCCGAAGGTGAAGAGGACTTGAAGCACTTATTAATAAAGATCAAAGACTACAGCCTTCAATATGGATTATACTTCAACATAAAGAAAACGAAAATCCTCACAACTGGACATTTTCGATGGCCTTATATGCATTTGAAAGCTGGACAATGAATGAGGAAGACTGAAGAAGAATTGATGCCTTTGAATTATGATGTTGATGAAGAATATTGAATATACCATGTACTGCCAGAAGAAGAAACAAATCTGTCTTTGGAAGAAGTACAGCCAAAATGCTCCTTAGAAGCAAGGATGTTGAGACTTTGTCTTATTTACTTTGGACATGATATCAGAAGGGACAATTCCCTGGAGAATTCATCAAGCTTGGTAAAGTAGAGGGTCAGCAAAAAAGAAGACCTTCAATGAGATGGATTGACACAGTGGCTGCAATAATGTGCTCAAACATAACGACTCTTGTGAAAATGGGGCAGGACTGGGCAGTCTTTTGTGCTGTTGTACATAGTGTGCCTATGAGTCAGAACTGGCTGGACAGCAGCTAACAACAACAACAGTTTCTACAAAGGTCATATTTAACTATCTTCCCATTTTACCTATAACAAATCTGGGTTTCATAGAACTAGTGGGTTATAGAGCTGAGATTTAAATTCAGGTTCAACTCTAAAGTCTACTGTCTCCAAAGTCTGAATAGTTTAAACTATAGTATAACCCTTCATTTTAAGAATTCACTACACATTTATTGAACTGGGCTACTATAAAGCCACATAGTAATCAGAGGGCATCACTTCTCACATGGGTTAAAATCAATTTGCAAGTCAATAAAGAGAAACAAAAACATGTGTAATTGCAGGGGCTGTGCGAGTCACTAGAAGATGAATTTCCAGGGGGTTAGGTACTTTCTTCATCCCTGTGATTCATTTCCCAAGCCAGTGCTTGGCACACAACAGGCACGCAGGAGATTTTTGTTGAAAGAGTGAACCACTGAATGAACGTATGAAGAAGACTGACTATTTTCTCCACACTGATTGTTTATTGTTCAAACAGGATATTTAAAATTGTGCTTTTGACATACTCAAAGAGTGCTCTGAGAAAAGCTGTATGTAGGCAGTTTTATTCATGAAAAGAGTTATTGTGTGTGTGTGTTTTTTTTAAACATATACTTCTGATTTTGATCAGTTTGGGATAAATATTTAACCTGGTAAGCCCTGGTGGTGTAGTGGTTAAGTGCTATGGCTGCTAACCAAGAGGTCAGCAGTTCAAATCTGCCAGGTGCTCCTTGGAAACTCTATGGGGCAATTCTACTCTGTCCTATAGTGTTGGAATCGACTCGACGTCAGTTGGTTTGGTTTTGGTATTTAACCTGGCGGTGCCTGGGTGACACAGAAGGTTTAGCACTTGAATACTGGCCAAAAGGTTAGCAGTTTGAACCCACCCAGAAAGACCTAGCGATCTCCTTCCAAAAGCTCACATCCATAAAACCCTTTGGAGTGCACTTCTACTCTGCAACACATTGGGGTCACCATGAATTGAAATTGGCTTCATGGTCACTGGTATTGGTTAATTGAGAATTAATGTAGACCAACAGGTCTATAAGTCACCCTCCTTTACTGCCCATTTTCTCAGCACTTCAATTCTTTATCTTGGTTTTGTAACCTGAAACTCAGATTTTCATCTAAGCTCATTTCCATTTATCTAAGGATAAAAGTAAGCAGAGGGGAAGAGAGGTTATGAAGGAGAAAGCAGTCTGTGACAACATAATAATAACAGTCAGTAGAGGCAAGTGGCATGAGGAATGAGTAGATGTTATGCTGACGGTGTGAGCTGACTGGGAAGTGGCTGTGTGAACAAGTTGCTCCAAGCTGCATGGTTCAGGATTACAGGTGCCCCACTGGCTTTCCCTGAGAAGTCCTGGTTTAAGAAATACGGAAGCTGAGGGTAACCTGGTTAGAGCTATGGAGTTTCGCCATCCTGAGTGACCAGTAAGGCTGATAAAACCCCCATGCAGTGTTTCATGTTTTAACCTCTGCATAGGCTACTGATGTTCTTATTTTAGCAAATTACTCAAATCTTCAGGTATGGTGGCTGTACCAATTCGTTTCTAAACAATATGATCTTATTGTGGTAAACATGGGTTTAAAAATATATGAAGTCTAGAAATATTTCCCTTTGACTTCTTGTTAAAACCCTTTGTAACCCAATTATTTTTCCTTTTAATTTTTTGTAGATACTATTTTTTTTTTAACTCATTTTTAGGAGCTCTGGTGGCACAGTGGTTAAGAGCTCGGCTGCTAACCCAAAGGTTGGCAGTTCGAATCCACCAGCAACTTCTTAGAAACCCTGTGGGGCAGTTCTACTCTGTCCTATAGGGTCACTATGAGTCGGAATAGACTCCACAGAAACTTTTTTAAATGTTTTTACTAATGGAGGGAATGCTGAATCATTGAGTGTGTCTGAATTTTTGGTAGATAAACTGGTTTTTGTTTTACACCTCATTCCACAAATTGTACCCGCAAGGTCCAGAGATACATATGTGCACCCCTTGTGAACACAAATTATGTCCCCAGAGTTAAGTAATACACATATGTACCAAATAAAAATATTTCAAAATTCGTATTTTTCCTACCCAAAATTCAATGTTTCAGCACCACTTCATAAAATACTCTGTAAAAGTAGTAATTTGTAGCACATGCCTTTTTTTTCCATTTCAAACTGTTATATAGGGCCCTGCCTGCCAGTAGCATGTACTGTCAGCAGGATAGTAACTTCCCAATGAACCTCAGAGATACAAAAAGTAAGTGGTACCTATATATACTGCTGGTCCTGAGAGGGTTAAATTGGAGATTTATTTCTTTATTGACAAACTTAGACTTGGGTACATTGAATTAAACCAATATTTAAAAAGAGAAAAAAGAACAGAATTTCATTGCCTGAAACACACAAGAATCCAGAAAGTAAGCAATTATCACCCAAGGGGGGGGAAAAAACTCCAGGCTTATTATGACATTTTGAAATGCAATGACATATTAACTCTGCCATGTGTAGCTTTTGGTGCTGTGGCCCATAAGAATAATGAGTATGTCTTCAAAGCTTGAGATAACAGACAATGAGGGAAAATGTGTGATTTGTTTTTTCTTTTTTTGTGTATATCTGGAATTTTTTTTTTTTGCCTAAGAGACGGTAGCAGCAACAGCACCTACCTTCTGGGCAGTTTCCTTCCTGGTGTGATAAGACACCTTGGAATGGAGGAGATTCCAGCAGGTCTAGCTTCTCAGAGTTGTTCATCTAAGCACCATTCCCAAAACTTCCCAGTCAATTTTAAACGCATGATTTGGGTTTGGATGTTCAGGATAAGTGTTTTCTCATTATTTTAATTCACTCCTGAGGCACGCCAAGGCAACGTGGAACTGCCAGGGCATCTTATACCTGTGTTTCACCTATAGATTATGATGTTTGCAAAGTCTGTATTACAAGCTGTTGGCATCAAACAGAGCCACAATCTGATGAGCCGGAGCAGATACTGGATGGTTAAGTTCTGCCTAGTGGTGGAAATCATGGATATAAGCAATATAAGGAGCCACAAAGGGCTGGACTGTCAAGTGTTGAAACCAGGTGCCAAGGGATTTGGCATGGCCCAGAGCGGTATATGGCATTTTGTTAGTTGTGGTTTCCTACATTGCTACCAGTGAATACTACATCTTTTTTGAGCCAACCTGTTAAGTGAATAATATGGAAGTCTGTACTGAAACTGTAGGACCACTTGTAAATGTAGCCACTAGCCACAGGTTTGCGAAGAATGGGAATTCCAGAACACTTAATTGTGCTCATGAGGGACCTTTACAAGGATCAAGAGGCCGTTGTTTGGACAGAACAAGGGGATACTGAGTGGTTTAAAGTCAGGAAAGGTGTGCATCAGGGTTGTATCGTTTCACCATACCTAGTCAATCTGTATGCTGAGCAAATAATCCGAGAAGCTGGACTATATGAAGGAGAATGGGCATCAAGATTGGAGCAAGACTCATTAAAAACCTGTGTTATGAAGATTACACAACCTTGCTTGCTGAAAGTGAAAAGAACTTCAAGCACTTACTAATGAAGATCAAAGACCACAGCCTTCAGTATGGATTGCACCTCAACATAAAGAAAAGAAAAATCCTCACAACTGGACCAATAAGCAACATCATGATAAACGGAGAAAAGATTGAAGTTGTCAAGGATTTCATTTTACTTGGATCCACAATCAACTCCCATGGAAACAGCAGCCAAGAAATGAGATGACACATTGCATTGGGCACATCTGCTGCAAAGGACCTCTTTAAAGTGTTGAAAAGTAAAGATGTCACCTTGAAGACTAAGGCACACCTGACCCAAGCCATGATATCTTCAATCACATCATATGCATGTGAAAGCTGGACAATAAATAAGGAAGATCGAAGAAGAATTGATGCCTTTGAATTGTGGTGTTGGCAAAGAATATGGAATATACCGCGGACTGCCAAAAGAACAAACAAATCTGTCTTGGAGGAAGTATAACCAGAATGCTCCTTAGAAGCAACAATGGCGAGACTGCATCTTACATACTTTGTACATGTTATCAAGAGGAATCAATCCCTCGAGAGGGACATCATGCTTGACAAAGTACAGGGTCAGCGGAAAAGAGGAAGATCCTCAAAGAGGTGGATTGACACAGTGGTGGCAACAATGTGCTCAAGCATAACAACAACTGTAAGGATGGCACAGGACCGGGCAGTGTTTGGTTCTGTTGTGCATAGGATCACTATGAGTTGGAACTGACTTGATGGCACCTAACAACAACAACAACAGGCCACAAGTTTAAACAGATGAGAATGGGCTTGGCAGGGAGCTCTCCTATTCCAGTCAAGAGCTGCATATGCCAGTGGTCATGTCAATATTATCCTCTTACTTACTTTGAGGAGGGCTACAGTGGCTTGGTGACCTCAATGACCCATTCTTTTCCTCTCTGCTTAAGGAGAAGAGAAGAAAATATATTTGAATGCTTTGCTTCTCACACTCTTCAGCACTGGTTATCAATCCAAAGAGGAAAAAAAAAAATCCCTTCCTTAATTTTTCATTGTTGGTGGAGTCAAGATCCTTAATCTAGACATTCAGATTCTTAGAGTGACTAATGCTCCTCTATTCCAGGACCTCAAATTTCTGTTTTAACTCGGTCTTTCTTCTATGTGTTCAACTTTCTTCTATTCCCAGCCCTGGATATGATTTTGTCACTGATTTCCTTTCTATTAATTTCTTCCCTGGCCTTTTTGCAATTCTTACGTATTTTATAACTCACATGCAATTATAGGGATTTCCCACTGGGATTTCCATTACTTTAACTCTTAGGAGCTGGCTGAAGAATTCTTTACAGCATTCATCGTCTGTATTTCCCCCACAGTTTCATAAATTCACATTGATGCATTTCTTAGCCTTTGCCCTGAATTTAATTTGCCACAAGATTCTGTTAACACATAGTAAACACTGTCATTCATTAAGCCACATGCTATTCTTTTTTTTGATGACCTTTGCAGTGACCTTAAGGGGCTCAATGGGAAGAAAGGTGTGACCTATAGAGCCATTCTCATCACAATCCACCTTGCAGGTAGGATCATACCCAAAAGAGAAGAGGCATTATAAAATTGCCTGGTTGACCATAGATTTGTCCAGGATGTTCCCATTCTAATGTTATCAAGGAGATATCTTGCTGAGACCACATAACTCAAATTGGCTTTCTCTTAGTTATGTCAAAGCTCATCATATCCCTGGCTCACTTGGCCTCAGCAGCTGTTGGAATTTAACATAAGTGTAAACCAGGAAGTGGTGGATGGTGGTGTTGTAGCAGACTTGCATGGACAGCACAGCCCTGCAAAACTGAGCTTTTCATTGACCTTGCCCTTGGTGACATCTGAGTGCTGGTCTCCCACATACATGGAGGCCATGGGATAACTGCTAATAGCACCAGTGATCTCCCTGAGCAAGGAAGACTGCTTATAAATATCACCACTGGAAAAAGAGAAGGAGTTTTCTCAAAACATTGAATTTTGAAAATAGCTTCCTATAGCTTTTTACCTGTCTCCTCTACCACCACTCTTTGTGACTGTACAAGAGGCTCAAGTTTGGAGAGTGTGGCTGTAATGAGGTGAAGGCCCAGGTTAAATCTCTGTGTGACTCTAATGCAATCCTTGAAGCTAGTTATGTATACACCCTGGTTTCAAATTTTGGTCAAAATATTTTACAAAAATGTATCAATGTGACAAGGGCGACTGTGAAGGGGTATTCATATATAACAATGTCGGCACTGAGAAATATCTTAATGGTCACTAAGTCCAATAGCCCATCAAGAATTGACGTTAGCTGGTATATGTCTAGATGGTGCCTTAACGCTTCGAGTGACTGGAAATTTATCTTCCAAGGTAACTTATCATGTAGTTGCTAGAGATAACTCTATGTTTTTCCTTAGGTTGATCCAAAAATTATCTCTTTTTAACTTATACCAATGGGCCCAAGGCTAGCCTTCTTTCACATGGCCATCAATCAAATCTTTTACATATTTGAGAACACTCATTATGGTACTTTTGAATTTTGTTTTTACACTAAACATGCTTATTTCCTTCAAATATTCTTATTTTTCTATTTCAAATGTTCAATAAATTCTTCTTGAAATCTTTGATAAGAATAAATCAGAGTAAACTAACAAACAAATCTGTCTTGGAAGAAGTATAGCCAGAATGCTCCTTAGAAGAGAGGATGATGAGACTTTATCTTACGTACTTTGGACACGTTATCAGATGGGACCAGTCTGTGGAGTAGGAAATCATGCTAGGTAAAGTAGAGGGAAAACCCTCAACAAGATGAGTTGACACAGTGACTGAAACAATGGACTCGAAATAGCAAGGATTGTGAGGATGGCTCTGGACAAGGCAGGGTTTCGTTCTTTTGTACATAGGGTCATTATGAGTCATAACCAACTCGACAGCACCCAACAACAACAAAGAAACCAACAGTGGCCAGAACAGCACAGGTCAGTTCTATCAGAGAACTAAATTCAATAGATTTCTTAATGAAGACTAAGACCGTACCACCTCTCATTTGGAAGCCATACAAACTCTTGAATCATATTGAATCATTTCTCACCAAAAAAACTCATGTCTGTTTTTAAGTGTATTGTTTCTGAGCCATGAGTAGTGTCCAGTGTAATTTGTACAGTCTTTTACAGCTAATAAAGTGCTGCTGTATGTCTTAGGAAAGATCTTGTAAGAAAGAGCCCTTACTTTCTGCCTAATGTGACTTGCAGCAGTATATGAATGTATGCGACTGTGCCAGCTTTATGATTGTGTCAGGAATGTCCTATCTATGTCCTTTGCCTGCCTGACCTTGGGGACTTTGGTATTGCTACAGGTACACATCAACTGGACTGACAAATGATTTCATCTTTCTCTCTTCTAAAATGCATTGTGTGTGTGTGTGTGTGTATTCAGACTTTCTATCCTGCTATCACCATTTTAACAAGTCTTATTTGCAGTTATGAAGTTTTATTTTAAAAAAAACCTGTATTATTATCATGATTATATTTATTACTTATGTCCTATGTATACAAGTATCTGAAGTCATTTAGTACTTTTCTAGGTAGCATGGCAAGGGAGTATAGCATGATGGTTAGTTGTATGAGTTCTGAAGTTAGATGGACCTGGTTTCAAATACTCTCACCATCGTTTGCTAACTCTGAGATTTTGGGCAAATATCTTAAATTGACTAAGCTTCATTTTATAAAATCTGTTTGTTGGAGATGGTGATTACCTCAAAGGGACATTGGATTGAATATCTTTTAAGTGTCTGGGGGAATAGTAAATACTCAATGAATGGTAATAATAATTGTTTTTATGAAGACTTGGTTATATTGTGTTTTTTAGACTGCATTCATCTTCATAATATACTAGACTGGTAATTGATTTCACAACTTAATATGGACTTTTATTCACTCCACCCTCCAAGTTCAATTTACATTATTTATGATCATATCAGAGCCCTGGTGGCGCAATGGTTAAGAGCTCAGCTGCAAACTAAGAGATCAGCAGTTCAAATCCATCAGCCGCTCCTTGGAAACCCTATGGGGCAGGTCTACTCTGTCTTATAGGGTTGCCATGAGTCAGAATCAACTGGACAGTAGCAGGTTTGGTTTGGTTTTTGGTATGATCATATCAGTTGTTCTCTGAACAAATATTTACTCTCTGAGTCTCATGGAATGATGCAGTTTGTCTCTTCAAGAGTCTATCTTTCTGGTACCATAAGTTACATTCTGGAAACCAAAATTCTATTATATGCCATTACCTGTCCAGACAACCCTTCTATTCCAAGAGTCATCTCTGTATTCCAATATTTTAACCATAAACTAGAAGAAAGCATTAAAGTAGCTTTTACCCTCAAGTCTTCTCTTTCCCAGTCTTCAGAGTTCTAATATGCTTCCTAAATTTAGTATAGAGACAACATTTGGCTCCCTATCACCACTCCAGGAATAATTAGAAGTCAGTAGTAATTACTGGGTTTGTTAGGTTCTCATATCTATGTATGTGTTATGAAGAGACAACCATAACAGACTTGGCCAGGTCTATGTAGAGCCACATCTACTGATGTCCATTCTTCATGATGTTGGTACTTGTAAATCCACAATTACTATCTGATATTTATTTACTAAAAGGTCCTGATTTATGCAGTGGGACAGAGCTTCATATATTTCATACTATTCAATGGTTGCAAAATTTCTTCAAACTTTTCCTTGTACATGCCAGCCATTCTTCAAAGCTCATGCTAGATCTTTTATTTGAAAGACAGCCCCTTTGATTTGTACAAATTTGCTTCAACTCTTGGTTTATGTCTGCAATTGATAGTCATGAGTTTAAACTGTCCTGGAAGATAATTAATAACATGTTACTGCATTAGTTCAAATAAACTTCTATTTACACATTAGTGAAGCCTCCAAATAATTTCTTCAATTTCAATACAAGGCTTATTCATTTATATTATCGAAATATAATGAAATGTGTAATTTAGACCAAAAGATGAAGTTGGAAGTGTAGTTTTTTACCTTAATCATAAATAATATTCTAGAAGGAGAGTTTATTAAGCATGCTCACATGTTGCCATACTATACCAGCTCTGCCAGTATAGTCATTTTTCAGGGTCACTCTGAGTAAAACAATGGCACTATATTGTTGTTGTTAGGTGCTGTACAGACAGTTTCAACTCATGGTAAACCCATGTGACAGAGCAGAAATGCCCTGCATTGCTTTCTAGGCTTCAGTCTTTATGGGAGCAGATTGCAAGGTCTTTCTCCCATGGAGCCTCTAGATGGGTTCAAACTGCCAGCCTTTCAGTTAGCAGCCAAGTGCTTAACCATTGCACCGCCAGGGCTCCTTAGGAAGTTTCAAACTGGGGAGGGGCAGAGGGAGAAGCCAGAGCCTAGAGAGGATGTTTTAATTGATATAAATAGTGTTTTTGGTGAACAAACGGAATACAAACAAATTAGAATTTCAGAAAAAAAGGATTCCAAGAATCTAGGCAGAAAAGTAAGAAGCAGATATATGAGTTCTCGCTGTTTGCATTTTGTCACTATAGAGCAGTTCCTCAAAAAATACTACAGTTCTGTAATAAAAAAAAATAGTGACAGTTATATGAATAACAGATTACAATTGATTGCAGAAGGCAAAAATCGATACATTTATTGCTGTTAGATGATGCCTGGTCTGTTCCTACACATGTTGTTGTAGTTGTTAGTTGCCTTTGAGTTGGCTCTGACTCTTATCTACCCAGTGTACAATAGAACGAAACACTGTCCGGTCCTGTGCCATCCTCTCAATCATCGTTATGCTTGAGCCCCTTGTTGCAGCCACTGTGTCAGTCTGCCTTGTTGAGGGTCTTCCTCTTTCTTGCTGACCCTCTACCAAGCGTGATGCCCTTCTACAGGGACTGGTCCTTTCTGATAACGTGTTCAAGGTACGTGAAATGTAGCCTTACTATTCTTGCTTCTAAGGAGAGTTCTGGCTTGTTAGAAGACAGATTTGTTTGTTAATCTGGCAGTCCAAGGTATATTCAACATTCTTTGCCAACACCATAATTTGAAACCATCAATTCTTTGGTCTTCCTTATTCATTATCCAGCTTTCAAATGAATATGAGGCAATAGAAAATAGGATGGCTTGAGTCAGGCCCATCTTAGTCCTCAAAGTGACCTTTGCTTTTTTACATTTTAAGAGGTCTTGTGCAGCAGATTTGCCCAATGCAATGTGTTGTTTGATTTCTTGGCTGCCACTTCCATGGACATTGATTGTGGATCCAAGTAAAATGAAATCCTCAACAACTTCAATCTTTTCTCTGTTTATAATGGTGTTTCTTATTGGTCCAGTTGTGAGGATTTTTCTTTTCTTTATGTTGAGGTGTAATCCATACTGAAGGCTGTAGTCTTTGATCTTCATTAGTAAGTGCTTCAAGTCCTCTTTACCTTCAGCAAAAAAGTTTGTATCTTCTGTATATTCCAGGTTGTTAACGAGTCTTCCTCCAATCTTGATGCCCCATTCTTCTTCATATAGTCCAGCTTCTCAGAATATTTGCTCAGCATACAGATTTAATAAGTATAATGGAAGTATACATCCCTGACACACACCTTTTCTGATTTTAAACCACACAGTATCCCCTTGTTCTATATGAATAACTGCCTGTTGGCCTAGTACAGGTTCCAGATGAGCACAATTAAGGGTTCTAGAATTGCCATTCTTTGCAATATTATCCATAATTTGTTATGATCTGCACAGTCAAATTCCTTTGCATAGTGGCTGCAATATAGTGGCTATAATCTTTATGGTAGCAGATCACCAAGTCTTTCTTCCATGGAGCTACTGTGTGGGTTCCAACAGCCAACCTTTTGGTTAGCAGCTAAAGCTTAACCATTGTGTCATGGGGGCCCCTTTTAACTTACTGAATTATATTTGTTATAATCCACACAGTCGAAAGCCTTTGCATAGTGGCTACAACAATGGGCTCAAACATAGCAATGATTGTACGGATGGCGTAGGACTGTGTTTCGTTCTGTTCTACATAGGGTACTTACGAGTCGGAATTGACTTGATGGCACCTCACAACAACAAACATCTTTCTGCTTTCAGCCAAGATCCATCTGACATCAGCAGTGATATCCCTCATGCCACATCCCCTTCTGAATCCAGCTTGAATTTGTGGCAATTTCCTGTCGCTGCACTGCTGCAACAATTTTAGAATTATCTTCAGCATAATTTTATTTGCATGGGATATTAATGATATTGTTTGATAATTTCCACATTCTGTTGGATCACCTTTTTTTTTGGAATAGGCGTGTATATGGATTTGTTCCAGTCAATTGGCCAGGTAGCTCCTTGCCAAATTTCTTGACATGAATGAGTGAGCACTGCCAGCACTGCATTCATTTGCTGAAGCATGTCAGTTGGTATTCCATCAGTTTCTGGAGGCTTGTTTTTCACCAATGCCTTTAGTGCACCTGTGACTTCTTCCTTCAGTGCCATCAGGTCTTTATCATATACTACTTCCTAATATTGTCAAAAGGCAAACAATTCTTTTTAGTACAGTGACTCTGTCTATTCCTTCCATCTGCCTTTGATGCTTCTTGCATCATTCAACTTTTTGCCCATAGAATATTCAGTGTTGCAACTCAAAGCTTGAATTTTTTCTTTAGTTCTTTCAGCTAGATAACTGCCAAGCGTGTTCTTCCCTTTTGATTTTTTAACTCTATGTCTTTGCACATTTCGTTATAATACTTTATCTTCTCAAGCCACAGTTTGAAATCTTTTGTTTGGCTCTTTCACTTCATCATTTCTTCCTTTTGGTTTAGCTACTCTTCATTCAAGAGCAAGTTCAGAGTCTCTTCTGACATCCATTTTGGTCTTTTTTTTCCCTGAGTTTTTAATGACCTTTTGCTTTCTTCATGTATGATGTCCTTGATGCCATCCCACAACTCGTCTGGTCTTCATTCATTAGTGTTTAGTGTGTCAAATCTATTCTTGAGATGGTCTCTAAATTCAGGTGGGACCATCACAAGGCCATACTTTGTCTCTCAATATACATAGTGAATTTACTATGTGTTAACACTGGTCTAACTCTGTTTTAAATGCATGAATTCAATTAATCCTTACAACACCACCATAAGGTATGTGCTATTATTATTCCATTTTAAACATGAGATGAAGAAATTGATGTACAGAAAGGAGATGGCAAGTGGCAGAGCTGGAATTTGAAGCCAGGCTGTCTGGCTTCAGAATTCATTTCCTAATCACTCTGCACACTGCCACAAAGAAAATTATGTGGGGGAAGTGCAAGAGGGGAGAACACTTGTTGGCTGGGGGTTATTGGGGATTCTTCATTGAGGAGCTCTTTAGCTCTCTCTTCTTGTGCTTCTGTGACTTCTTTTATGTGACTGGTTCATATGTTGTTGTTAGGTGCCATTGAGTCACTTCCAACTCATTGTGACCCCATGCGACAGAGTAAAATCACTGCAGAGAGTTTCCTTGGCTGTAATCTTTTTTTTTTTTTAATAATTTTTTTTGTGCTTTAAGTGAAAGTTTACAAATCAAGTCAGCCTGTCACATATAAGCTTATATACACCTTACTCCATACTCCCACTTACTCTCCCCCTAATCAGTCAGCCCGCTCCCTCCTTCCAGTGTCTCCTTTCGTGACAATTTTGCCAGTTTCTAACCCTCTCTACCCTCCAATCTCATCTCCAGACAGGAGACGCCAACACAGTCTCAAGTGTCCACCTGATACAAGTAGCTCACTCTTCATCAACATCTCTCTCCTACCCATTGTCCAGTCCCTTCCATGTCTGATGAGTTGTCTTTGGAAATGGTTCCTGTCCTGGGCCAACAGAAGGTTTGGGGACCATGACCACCGGGATTCTTCTAGTCTCAGTCAGACCATTAAGTCTGGCCTTTTTATGAGAATTTGGGGTCTGCATCCCACTGTTCTCCTGCTCCCTCAGGGGTTCTCTGTTCTGCTCCCTGTCAGGACAGTCATCAGCTGTGGCCAGGCACCATCTAGTTCTTCTGGTCTCAGGATGATGTAAGTCTCTGGTTCATGTGGCCCTTTCTGTCTCTTGGGCTCATAGTTATCGTGTGACCTTGGTGTTCTTCATTCTCCTTTGGTCCAGGTGGGTTGAGACCAATTGATGCATCTTAGATGGTCTCTTGTTAGCATTTAAGACCCCAGACGCCACACTTCAAAGTGGGATGCAGAATGTTTTCATAATAGAATTATTTTGCCAATTGACTTAGAAGTCCCCTTAAGCCATAGTCGCTGAAGCCCCGCCCTTGCTTTGCTGACCTTTGAAGCATTCAGTTTATCCCAGAAGCTTCTTTGCTTTTGGTCCAGTCCAGTTGAGTTGACCTTCCGTGTATTGAGTATTGTCCTTCCCTTCACCTAAAGTAGTTCTTATCTACTAACTAATCAGTAAATAACCCTCTCCCACCCTCCCTCCCTCCCCTCCTCCTAACCACAAAAGTATGTGTTCTTCTCAGTTTATACTATTTCTCAAGATCTTATAATAGTGGTCTTATACAATATTTGTCCTTTTGCCTCTGACTAATTTCACTCAGCATAATGCCTTCCAGGTTCCTCCATGTTATGAAATGTTTCACAGATTTGTCACTGTTCTTTATCGATGCGTAGTATTCCATTGTGTGAATATACCATAATTTATTTAACCATTCATCTATTCATGGACACCTTGGTTGCTTCCAGCTTTTTGCTATTGTAAACAGAGCTGCAATAAACATGGGTGTGCATATATCTGTTCGTGTGAAGGCTCTTATTTCTCTAGGGTATATTCCGAGGAGTGGGATTTCTGGGTTGTATGGTAGTTCTATTTCTAACTTTTTAAGAAAACGCCAGATAGATTTCCAAAGTGGCTGTACCATTTTACATTCCCACCAGCAGTGTATAAGAGTTCCAATCTCTCCGCACCCTCTCCAACATTTATTATTTTGTGTTTTTTGGATTAATGCCAGCCTCGTTGGAGTGAGATGGAATCTCATCGTAGTTTTAATTTGCATTTCTCTAATGGCTAATGATCGAGAGCATTTTCTCATGTATCTGTTAGCTTTGGCTGTAATCTTTATGGGAGCATATCGACAGGTCTTTCTCCCATGGAGCCACTGTGTGAGTTCCAACTGCCAACCTTTTAGTTAGCAGCCAAATACTTAACCATTGTGCCACTGAGGCACATTTTAACTCACTGAATTATATTTTATGTATTGATCTGCTTCTGTGTTTTCACCACTAGATTGTGATTTCCTTGAAGGAATGGATTGTGTTTCATTTATGTAGTCCTGTTACCTAGCAGATGCAACACAAGAAATGTGTCTTGAATTAGTGAAGATTGAAAGAATTAATTTGATTTTCAAGGTGGAAAAGGGCTAGATGGAAAGACGATTCCCTTCTGGAAGTTTCCAGTCAGAATAGGCAATGGATCTGAAATCAGCATCGTCCGGGTAGGAATTTCACGAGAATTATCATAAAGTCAAGGGGAGTGAGGAGCATAGAAAAAACAGACTGAGAGACTGAAATTTTGTTTACTTAATTGTTCCTGGTTTGACTTACTTTCCGTCAGTGGGGTACAAGTAAAAGCTCTCTGCAGAGCAGAGCGGGTTGCTTCTGCTCTGAGATGTTAAGTTGAAGAACACTGGTTCTCATTCAAGAATTTGAGGAGTTCCCAAGCCACCACTAGTCTGATCTGACCTTCATTAAATAAGGACCATTTTAGATTGGGGTCTGTGATTGGGAAATTTCTACCAATCTATACATCTTATAAGGAATCCCACAGGAATATCTATAGTCTGATTATCTATTCAAAGAGATACTGAAGAGCGAAGGGCCACTCAAGTCAGTGTTTAAGTTAATTAGTGGTTAGTTTAAATAGAAAGATTACACAATTAAGACACTAGAAGAAATTTGGGTGAGGAGAGAAGGGAAGCAAAATGATTGTGGTTTTTATATGTCTATAAGTCTACTTATAAAACAAATCAGTTTTAGTCCTAGTAAGTGTTTGCTTGCATCCATCAATCTGCAACCTAATTGGTGACAAGAGTTTTTTCTCCTGTTCATTATTCCATTTTGAAAACTTGAAACTGAAAAATGACTCTAGCTGCACAATGAGAGACCTTCATTTTTTCTTCTTGGTGTGAAAGCCCTCTATAAGTTGGATCCCATACCCATTATTACTTGGTAGCTCATGAACTTGATATTTGACAATAGTCCACAACAAAAACTTAGTTATTTGGAAATTAGAGGGCAGAATGCTTTTTTCCAGCATACTTTTTAAAATTTCAGGCACAAAATCATGTCTCCTTTGTAAATACTGATAAATATTTTATTGGACCAAGTGAAATCAGGAACTTTCAAATGATGCCATAGGGTAGTTTATTTTTACTACATTAAAAACAAAAAAATTGCTGTCGAGTAGATTCCGACTCATAGCAACCCTAAAGGGCAGAATAGGACTGCCCCATAGGGTTTCTAAGGAGTGCCTGGCAGATTTGGACTGCCGACCTTTTGATTAACAGCTGTCGCTCTTAACCACTATAAACAATATCATTAATATCACACACAAGCAAAATTTTGCTGGAGATCATTCAAAAGCGGCTACAGCAGTATATTGACAGGGAACTGCCAGAAATCCAAGTGAGATTTAGAAGAGGGTGTGGAACCAGGGATATCATTGCTGATGTCAGATGGAGCCTGGCTGAAAACAAAGAACACCAGAAAGATGTTTACCTGTATTTTATTGACTATGCTAAGGCATTCTGCTGTGTGGATCATAACAAATTATGGATCACATTGCGGAGAATGGGAATTCCAGAACACTTAATTGTGCTCATGAGGAACCTGTACATGGATCAAGAGGCAGTCATTCGAACAGAACAAGGGGATACTGCGTGGTTTAAAGTCAGGGTTGTATCCTTTCAGCATACCTATTCAATCTGTATGCTGAACAAATAATCCGAGAAGCTGGACTATATGAAGAAGAACGGAGCATCAGGATTGGAGGAAGACTCATTAAGAAACTGTGTTATGCAGATGACACAACCTTGCTTGCTGAAGGTGAAAAGTACTTGAAGAACTTACTGATGAAGATCAACAACTACAGCCTTCAGTCTGGATTACACTTGAACGTAAAGAAAACAAAAATTCTCACAACTGGACCAATAAGCAACACCATAATAAACAGAGAAAAGGTTGAGGTTTTCAAGGATTTCATTTTACTTGAATCCACAATCAACACCCATGGAAACACCAATCAAGAAATCAAAAGGCTCATTGCACTGGGAAAATCTGCTGCAAGAGATCTCTTTAAAGTGTTAAAAAGCAAAGATGTCACCTTTAAGACTAAGGTGCACCTGCCCCAAGCCATGGTGTTTTCAATCGCCTTAATGCATGCTTAAACTGGACAATGAATAAGGAAGACCGAAGAAGAATTGATGCTTTTGAATTGTAGTGTTGGTGAAGAATATTGAATATACCATGGACTACAAGAAGAATAAAAAAGTCTGTCTTGGAAGAAGTACAACCAGAATGCTCTTTGGAAGCAAGAATGGCAAGACTGTGTCTCACATACCTTGGACTTGTTGTCAGGTGAATCAGCACATGGAGAACGACATCGTGGTTGGTAAAGCAGAGGCTCAGCGAAAGAGAGGAAGACCCTCAAGAGATGGACTGACACAGTGGCTGCAACAATGCGCTCAAGCATAGCAACAATTGTGAAGGCGGTGCAGGACTGGGCTGTGTTTCGTTCTGTTGCGCATAGGGTCCCTATGAGTCAGAACCGACTTGATGGCACCTAACAACAACATGAATGAAAAAAAAAAAAAAAACTTTTTCCTTGACAAATATTCCTAGCCTTCTAACGCCATGCTCCATGTCCATATCTGACAGTCCCCAACTACTCCTCTTGAAACATATATAATTTTACCGACACTTTTTGCTTTTTCAAACATGTCTTTTGAGGAAACACTAGGCTAGTTTGATACATGAACAGTTGCAGATCAAGGCTTTTCCAAAGACACAACTCATGTTCATCTTCTTATATTTGTGTGCTCTTGTCTCCTGCCTTCATCCCATCCTACTCTTTTCTCTGTTCTGAATTTTTTTTTTTTAGTAGATGTATTAATTTATTATTTTATGACATTGGTTAGCCACCCCACGACATGTCTACACTCTCCCTTCTCAACCCTGGTTTCCCTATTACCAGCTTTCCTGTCTCCTCTTGCCTTCTACCTAGTCCTTGCTGCTGGGCTGTTGTGCCCCTTTATTCTCATTTTGTTTTATGGACCTGTCTAATCTTGGCTGAGGGGTGAACCTCAGGAGTGACTTCATTACTGAGCTAAAAGGATATCTGGGGTCCATACTCTCAGGGTTTCTCCAGTATCTGTCAGGTCAGCAAAGTCTGGTGTTTTTTGTGAGTTAGAATTTTGCTCTACAGTTTTCTCTAGCTCTGTCCAGGACCCTCTATCGTTATCCCTGTCAGAGCAGTCGGCAGTGGTAGCTGGGCACCACCTAGCTGTACTGGACTCAGTCTGGTGGAGGCTGTGGTAGATGTGATCTATTAGTCCCTTGGACTAACCTTTCCCTTGTATATTTAGTTTTAGTTATCCTTCCTTGCTCCCGAATTGGTGAAAACAGTGGAGTATCTTAGATGACTGCTCACAGGCTTTTAAGGCCCCAGACACTACTCACCAAAGTAGAATGTAGAACGTTTTCTTTATAAACAATGTTATGCCAATTGAGCTAGATGTTCCCTGAGACCATGGTCCCCACAGCCCTCAGCCCAGCAATTTGGTCCTTTAGGGAGTTTGCATGTGTCTATGGAGCGTCTATGACCTTGCCTTGTGCAAGTTGTGCTGGCTTTCCCAGTATTGTGTACTGTCTTACCCTTCACCAAAGTTACCACTTATCTAATGCCTATTTAGTGTTTTTCTATCCCCACCCCCACCTCCCTTCGTAACCATCAAAGATTGTTTCTTTTTGTGTGTAAACCTTTTCCTGAGTTTTTATAATAGTGGTCTCATACAATATTTATCTTTTTGTGATTGACTTATTTCAGTCAGCATGATAACCTCCAGATTCATTCATGTTATGAAGTGCTTCACAGATTAACCATTGTTCTTTATTGTTGTGTAGTATTCCATTGTGTGTATGTACCAAAGTTTGTTTATCCATTCATCTGTTGTTGGGCATGTAGGTTGTTTCCATCTTTTTGCTATTGTGAACAATGCTGCAGTGAACATGGGTGTGCACATGTCTATTTGTCCAACGGCTCTTATTAATCTAGGATATATTCCTAGGAGTCAGATTGCTCCATCATATGGTATTTCTATTTCTAGCTTTCTAAGGACGTGCCATACCGCTTTCCAGAATGGTTGTATCATTTTGCATTCCTACCAGCAGTGCATAAGGGTCCGATCTCCCCACAGCCTCTCCAACATTTGTTATTTCCTGTTTTTTTTTTTTTTTAAATTCATGTCAGTACTGCTGGGGTGAGATGGTATCTCATTGTGGTTTTTATTTGCATTTCTCTAATGGCTAGTGATTGCGAGCATATCCTCATATGTCTGTTGGCCGCTTGAGTGTCTTCTTTGATGGTGTCTGTTCATTTCCTTTGCCTATTTTTTAATTGGATTATTTGTCTTTTTGTTGTAGATGTGTTGAATTTTTCTGTAGATTTTAGAGATTAGACCTTTGTCTGATTCGTAATAGCCAAAAATATTTTCCCAGTCTGTAGGTTGTCTTTTTACTCTTTCGGTGAAGTCTTTTGATGAGCATATGTGTTTAATTTTTAGAAGATCCCAGTTATCTAGCTTATCTTCTGGACTTTGTATGTTGTTAGTTATGGTTTGTAACCTGTTAATACTGTGTATCAGGGCCTCTAGCATTGATCCTATTTTTTCTTCTATGAACTTTATAGTTTTTGGCTTTATATTTGGGTCTTTGACTCATGTTGAATTAGTTTTTGTGTATGATGTGAGGTATGGGTCCTGTTTCATTTTTTTTTGCATAGGAACATCCAGTTTTGCCAGCACCATGTGTTAAAAAGACTGTCTTTTCCCCATTTGATGGACTTTGGGCCCTTGGTGAAGATCAAGTGACTGTGGGATGGATTTACAACTGGGTTTTCAATTCTGTTCCGTTGGTCAGCGTATCTGTTGTTGTACCAGCACCAGGCTGTTTTGACTACTGTAGCTGTATAATAGGTTCTGAGGTCAGGTACTGGGAGTCCTCCTACTATGTTCTTCTTCAATAGTGCTTTACTTATCAGGACTTATTCCCTTTCCTTATAATGATTAGTTTTCCCATCTCTTTAAACAATGTTGTTGGTATATGAATCAGGATTGCATTGTGTCGCTTTGAGTAGAATTGTCTTTTTCACAATTTTGAGACTACCTATCATGAGCATGGTATGTGTCTTGGTCATCTAGTGCTGCCATAACAGAAATACCACAAGTGGATGGCTTTAACAAGGAGAAATTTATTTTCTTACAGTCTAGTAGTTACAAGTCCAAATTCAGGGCGTTGGCTCCAAGGGAAGGCTTTCTTTCTCTGTTGGCTCTGGCGTAAGTTCTTTTTCGTCAATCTTCCCCCGGTCCAGGAGCTTTTCTGCGCAGGAACCCTGGGTGTAAAAGATGAACTCTGCTCCTCGTGCTTCTTTCTTAGTGGTATGAGGTCCCCAACTCTCTGCTTACTTCCCTTTCATTTTAGCTCTTGAGAGATAAAAAGTGGTATAGGCCACACCCCAGGAAAACTCCCTTTACCTTGGATCAGTGAGGTGACCTGAGTAAGGGTGGTGTTACAATCCCACCCTGATCCTCTCATCATAAAATTACAATCACAAAACGGAGGATAACCACATAATACTGGGAATCATGGCCTAACCGACTTGACACATATTTTTAGGGGGACACTATTCAATCCATAACAGTATGTTTTTCCATTTATGTAGATCTCTTTTGGTTTCTTGCAGTAATGCTATGTAGTTTTCTTTGGATAGGTCTTTTACATTTCTGGTTAGATTTATTCCTAAGTATTTTATTTTTTTAGGGGCTATTACGAATGGTATTGTTTTCCTGATTTCCTTCTCATCTTTCTCTTTATTGGTGTATATGAATCCAGCTAATTTTTGTATATTTATCTTGTATCTTGCTACTCTGCTGAATCTTTCTATTAGTGCAAGTAGTTTTCTCGTGGAGTCTTTTGAATTTTCTATGTATAGTATCCTATCATCTGCAAATAGGGACAGTTTAACTTCTTCATGACCAATTTGGATTCCCTTTATCTCTTTTTCTTGCCTTGTTGCTATAGCTAGAACTTCCAGCAGAATGTTAAATAGGAATGGTGATAAAGGGTGTCCTTGTCTTGTTCCTGTTCTCACAGGGAATGTTTTTAGCCTCTTTCCATTAAGAATGAGATTGGCTGTTGGTTTAGCATAGATACCCTTCGTTATGTTGAGAAATTTCCCTTCTATACCTATTTTATTGAGAGTTTTTATCAGGAATGGGTGTTCTACTTTGTGGAATGCCTTTTCTGCATTGATTGAGATGATCATGTGATTATTTTCTTTCCTTTTATTTATGTGGTGGATTATGTTGATTGATTTTCTAATGTTGAACCATGCTTGCATACCTGTTATGAATTCTACTTGGTCATGGTGTATTATCATTTTGATATGATGCTGAATTCTATTGGCTAGAATTTTGCTGAAAAGTTTTGCATCCATATTCATGAGAGATATTGGTTTGTAATTTGCTTTTTCTGTGGTGTCTTTGACTGGTTTTGGCATCAGGATTATGCTGGCTTCATAGAATGAATTTGAAGTATCGCTTCCTTTTTTTATGCTCTGAAATAGCTTGATTAGTACTGGTGTAAGCTCTTCTCTGAATGTTTGGTAGAATTCTCCAGTGAAGCCATCTGGGCCAGGGCTTTTTTTTCTTGAGAGGTTTTTTTTTTTTTTTTAAATTACCTTTTCAATCTTTTGTTATGAGTCTGTTCAGATTTTCGACACCATTTTGTGTTAGTTTCTTGCAAGTTTGGTTTGGTTTTTACGTATTCCCTTAATTTCTGTTTATCTGGAAATGTTCTAATTTCACCATCATATCTGAGCAAGAGTTTTGCAGGATATATTACTCTTGGTTGCAAATTTTTTTCTTTCAAGGTTTTATGTATGTCATCCCATTGGCTTCTTGCCTGCATGGTTTCTGCTGAATAATCAGACAGTTTAGTCTTATTGTTTCCCCTCTGTATGTGACTTTTTATTTTTCCTGAGCAGCTCTCAGGATTCTTTCTTTGTTTTTAGTGAGTGTGATAATGATATGCCTTGTTGATTTTCTTTTGGGGTGTATCGTTTATGGAGTTCCTTGAGCTTCTTGGACTGTCAGCTTTTCATCTTTCATGATATTGGGGGAGTTTTCTGTCTGCAATTGTTCAGTGATCCTCTCTGTGTTTTGCATTTTCTCCCTGTTATGGAACTCTGATCACTTGAAAATTTTTGCTTTTGATGGTATACCACATAATTCTCAGGGTTTCTTCATTTTTCTTTGTTCTTTTTTTCTGATTTTTCTTCAAACAGAAGTATATCCAAGTGTTTGTCTTCAATTTTGCTGATCCTGTCTTCCTTCATTTCAAACCTGCTCCTCAGCCCTTCTATGGCACTGTCCATTTCTGAAATCTTGTTGTTTACCTTTAGGATTTCTAATTGTTGTTTTTGTATGTTTTCTAGTTGTGAATTTATTTTGGCATTTTGTTCCTGTATTATTTTCCTGATTTTTTCCATTTTTTTGTCTGTATTTTCCGTGAATTTGTCTGTCTTTTCCATAAATTTGTCTGTTTTTTCCTCATTTTTGACTGTTTTTTGCTTCAACTCTTGGATAGCTCTGAATATTAGAGATTTGAATTCCCTATAAGGTAGCTCTAGTGCCTTTTCTTCTAATGGAAAGATTATCTGGTGTTTTATTTTGGATGTCTAAAAAAAAAAAATTACTGGAAACACCCTGTTTTTTTTTTTTTTTTTTTTTTTTTACGTGTTTTGCTATTGTCTGCTGCCTTTGGGACATTCAGTAGTTATTTTCTCTGTTTCTTAGTTGTAGATTTGTTTGTTTCATCCTGCTTTTTTTGGGGGGGGGCTCTGTTTGAGCAGGGAAGCTGTGTGTTCTTTGTTGTTTGCTTGTCTGTGGGCATGACACTTTTCACCTCCTTGTCCAATGGGCAGGGGCAGTCACTCAGCTATGGTGCAGCAGGCCAAGTCCAGCTGAAGGGAAGAGGGCTGGGATGTGGCACATACTAAGGCCTACAGGGTGAGCCAGGAATCAGTGCCGTGCAGGTTCCAGTAGGCTTTGCCTGTGCTGCTTGGGGGTGTAATGTTCAGTTCATGGTACAAGTAGGCAAGAAGGAGGGGGGAGGTTGTGATATGTGGAGCTAAGATGGGTATTGGAAAGAAGAAAGAGAAACGGGAGCTAAAAACAAAAAAGGAGTGCTAAGGGAGCTTGCATTGGAGTAGAGACATGAGAAATCGAGAAATGTAGAAAAACAAAAATAAATAAAAATTAGAAAAGAAAGGTCCCAGGGATCCCCCCTGTGTGGCTGCAAAGCCCGGGGAAGTGGCTCCCAGTCTGCTCAGTACAGCCTGGCTAGAAGGGGCTCTCAAGCCTCGTAAAGAAAAAGAAAACAAATAAACAAAAAGAACAAAACAAAAAGGAAATGCCCCCAGGGATTCCACCGGTATGGCTGGCAGAACAGGAAGTGGCTCCTAAGCCGGCAGTACAGCCCAGCTAGAAGGGGCTTCCAAGTCATGAAAACAAACAAATAAACAAAAGTCTCCAGGGATCCCACCAATGTGGCGGCGCCATCTAGGGAAGCAGTTCCCCAGCGAAGCCATGCTTCACAGCCTTTCAAGAAGAAGCAAAGCTTGCACACGGAGCCAGGTGTTCAAGAGAAAGGAGCGAGAGATAGTGAGAGGCAGGAAGGAAACCAAAAGAAGCAAAAAAAAAAAAAAAAAAAGGCAACAGCACCAACAAACAAATGGCATTGATGGCATCGGCCAGTGTGGGTGGGGTGAATCCAAGCATCACAATGCCTACCAGCCAAGAGACTGCGGTGGGTGGGAAGCAGCGGAGGCCTGGGGAGGGGGGAAGAGTGCAGGGTGGGAAAGCAAGTATTGCATGTTACCAGGTGTTCTGTCTTCTGCTGGAAGCTCTGTGAAGCTGCTTTCCCATACTACCTGCCCATCAATCTCCAGTGTGGGCAGGGCAAATCCAAGTGGCATGGACCCTATTCTTCCTGGTTGGCTGAGTGACCGGAGCCAGCCAGGAAGCATCAGGGGCTAAACAGCAGAAGGGAGAAGGTGGGGAGTAGGAAAGCATATATTGCTGGTTACCAAGCACTCTGTCTTCTGCTGGGAGCTCCATGAAGCTGCTTTCCCTTACACCCTGTTCACCAATCTCTGACAGGAGCCCAAGATAACAAATCCATGCTGCATTAGCTGGTAGCGGATCTCCACATATATCTCTCCCCACTCTCTATTTTCTGTCAATTTCTTATTCCATTTGGTGTTTGGCTGAGTTCTTTTTCTCTTCATTTGATGCTTAGAGTACCAGGATTGATGTTTGTCTCTGTTTTGCTTAGTTTTTTGGGTCTTTGCTCTGGAGGGACAGCATGGTGCTTCTCTCTGTAGTGCCATATTGGCTCTGCTTCCTCCTGAATTTTTACTCTCAGCTACGGATGGATTTACTCTTCATAACAAAAAGGCAAAGGCTTGCAACCTCAGATCACCTTCAGTTTAGCAATTCCAGCACGAAGAAATTCTTCTAGAACAATATATCTGTTCTAGGGAATCACCCCAATTAGCCCTGTTTGAGTCTCATTCCTTATCTTCTAACCAATCACAATTGCCAAGGGAATGAATTCTGATGAAAAGCTTGGAACCCATGATCATACCTAAAGTGGTTGGCTGGACAGGGTCCTTTGCTTAACAGCACAACTGAAACCACCTGGAATATGGAGCAGGGATCTGTTCCTAGAGGAAATTTTAATCCCACAAACCTATGTCCTCCACATTATGATTGGTAATTACATCTATTCTCTTCATTTTGCATCATATTAAATACCCCAAACTATCTGTTATAAAATACACATTCAGTCAACAGCATTTTTTTTTAATCTATTAAATAAGCTGCAAACCAAAAGGTCTGCCCAGAGGTACCTCAGGAGAAAATCCTGGTGATCTACTTCTGAAAAATCAGCCTTCGAAAAGCCAGTGGAGCACAGTTCTACTCTGACACACCCGTGGTTGCCATGAGTGGGAATCAAATCGACAGCAATTGGTGATATTATTCTAGAGATAAGAGAATTCTCAAAATTTTTAGCAAGAATAAAGCTTAAAGAACAAGGATTTGAAACTCTATTTTGAACTATTACACTGAACGTATAATAGTCTGTAGCCTAGATCATTGCTACCGGTTCATCCTGGACACTATTGACACTACATTCTCCTTCCTACAGCAGCTATCAGTGATTGTTGTGGTCTCTGACACCAACTGCCAGCCTGCCTGTAGTTCCCTCTGGCTTGGTATTTGGATCTCGTGATGAGTTTGCCAGGTCACTAGATGAGTTTGTCCAACCTGATCTGACCTGCTTCAGAATCATCCAAGCCCCATGATGACAAGTGCTTGCTCTTATTTAATCTGTCCTTTACTCTCTGTTGCTTCTAATAAATATTATCTGTGCCACTGCTGCTGACTTGTCAGCATCCCCCCTTTCCCTCTATTTGCCTTTCCTTTTTCACTCACTGCCACTTTTCCCCATGCTTTATAGGCTCTACATGGTGAACTGATCTCATTGCATCCAGGGCTACTTTTGGAGTGTCACTTCTTCTCTGCTGTGATACTATGGGTATTATCCAGATATTTGATGGATGCTTTTGTTTTCCCTATCAACTGTTTTTAAGTCTGGAAGTTCTGGAAATATGGTAGCTCTGAAAGATTGATTTCTGGATAGAAAAGGTTTCAATGCACCTCCATAATGAGGTCATACCCCTTCAACTGTTCTATGGGTTTTTACAAATCATTTTCTAGCTTGGCATTAACTTTTTTTTTTAATCTGTAAAATGGAAATTCTAGCATTTACTTTCCTCTCTATTCTGCAGCTAAAAATAAATAATTTATGCAGAACTTTGGGAGATCCATTCATAAAGGATGTGATGTGAGTACAAAGCATTAGCATTATTCAAATAAGTATGAGTATATTATTACTAGTTGGATATAAACAGAAAGAACGCATTTAGAAAGGAATTGTAACAATCAAGTGCAGTACTAAAAAGAATGATTTATTTTTTAAAAGGTCAGAAAAAATAAATATTATGGTTTGATAAACAAAGACTAAGGGAGAACAGAACAATGAAAAATAGCTTAATGGCCTAAAAATTAGGCAAACATTTATGCAATGGTCCTTTAACATAATACAGTTAAAATTAAGCCTAATCCATTTGGGTTGATATAATACCTCCTAATTTCTATTATAATGCATTAAAAGCTGTATAAGGAAGACCTCGAGAGATGACTGCCATAAACTGAGCCTCTGCTATGTAATAATTGCTGACACTTATTCACACTTACTACTATGGGCCAAACATGCTCTAAATACTTTACATGCATTAATTTACAGATTCCCCACAACCTCCCTGTTGTTGTTGTTGTTGTTAGGTGCCTGTTGAGTCAATTCCAACTCAGAGTGACCCCATATGACAGAGTTGTCTGCCCCAGAGTTTTTTTGGCTGCAGTCTTTATGGAAGCATTCCCAGGTCTTTCTCTTGTGGAGCCACTGGCTGGGTTTGGACTGCCAACGTTTTGGTTAGCATCAAACACTTAACTGTTGCACCACCAACTGTTGCTCCTTACAACCTAGCTAGGATGTAGTTTATAAATATATTATAATCCCCATTTTATAGTGAGGAAACTGAGTGAAGATAGAAGCCATGTCCAGTCATTTGGCTCCAGGGTCCATGCTCTTAATCATCCAGACATCCTGCCATTATATAACATAAGGTGTGTGAAGTCTAAACATCATTCTTAACCTCTGTAAATATTTCTTCTCTGTAGCCTTTGCTGGCTCTTCCCTCTTTGTTTTACATATTCTGATATTCAACTCTTAGTTCTTTTCTTTTCTCATTCAACATTCTTTCTTTGGGTGAACTCCCTTATCCCCCTACCTACTGTAGTATCACAAGCATATTATTTGGATCTCTAACCTTTCCTGTAAGCACCAGATCTGCATCTCTAACTCATATGCTCAGAAAGTAAAAAATGGAGATCATTGCTTTTGCTTTGGTTTCTAATCTCAAATAATGGCCCCCTTCCTGAACATGGGGCTCCTTAACTCCTCAGCCCCCACATGGAACCCATCACCAAAGTCTCTCAGTTCCATTCTCCAGAAACCTCTTAAACCTGACTTTAGTTCTTCTTTTTTAATGAAAATATACCCAACAAAAAACAGCCATTCAACAATTTCTACATGCCATTGGGTACATTCTTCACATTGTGTCACCATTCTCACTGTCTCTACACATATTGTTTCACCACCGTTAACTTTTACTCTCTATGCCCATTAAAGTTGTCATGTGTACTTTAAGCGTTTCCTGAATGCACGAATGGATATTTCATGATTTCTCTTGATAGCACATTTTAATGTGCCTAAAGTTTTTCTAAAGACCATGTCTGCAAAGTATCAACAACATTGTTTAAGTTGTATTGTGGGAAGAGGGAGCAGTCATAGTCACGTTATATTGGTTATGATTTTAATTTGGAATACTCAGACTAGTAGCCTTGTATTGCTAGCACCAAATGATAATGCTTTTTATTTGGATAATAACACACAGTCATGTGTTCTCTCTTTGAAAAGAACTATCTGCCACCAAGAACTTACATGAAATATGAATGTTCTGGTCTTGGTAATAAGCGATAATATGTATATTTTCATATACATATATGAAAATAATTGAGTACTAAACCTAAGATTAATGTTCTCTATTTTTTTATACATGTGGTCATATCTAACTTACAGTCCAATGAAAGTTTTAAAAAGTTATACAGTTGAAGGCCCAATGAGTTCCACAGATACAAAGAAGCCAATTATTATAGATGGCAACTTCAGTCTTGTGTTATGTTCCAATGAAAACAACAATAACAAAACTGTTAAATATTGCATAGTTTGAAGTTATTAATTTTAGACATTGTTTATCAAATTACCTTGCAATACCTTCTTTGACATATGCTTACTCGTATGTGGTCAGCCTGGGTCCAGGAAAACAACACTGGATATTATTACAGAGGAACTTTTAAAAAGAGAACTGGTTAAAGATGGGTCCAATGAATAAAAATATACAGGGAATACAATAGTATAGTAATAACAAAGTAATAAGTTAAAGAAAAACTTAGTGCATCTTAAGACCGGAGAAACAAAGAGGACGTATTGAGGATGTCAGACCCTAGAAGCTGGGAAAAAGGGTTCTGTGGATTTGAGAATTAGACTTCTGGGGTATAGGAGAGGTGGGTTGCTTCTCTGAAGATCTGGTACTTTAGGACTCAGAGAAGGGGCCTTGCAAAGCTGGGACTCAAAACTCTAAGATGGAGGCCCTGCCCAACTGCAGCTGGCTCCTCAGGAGCTTGAGAAAGGTTTCTCTGGACCTAGAACTCACTAGAACTCTTTACCTAGAACTTCCTGTCTGAGGAAGTGTGTGCCCAACTGTGCTGGTTCTTATCCAAGGGTACTCAAGGCTGTTCTAGAAGTGATAACAGAAGCTAGGGACTGGAACCAAATGTTGCTGTTGGGGTGCAGGTCATTGCTGAGTGATTCTCATGAAGGAGAAAGCCCCTTCTCACTTCCTACCTTCTGATCTGCTCCAGTACTCCCTATAAGCAGATCAAAGCTGAAACCCAGCTAACAACAAGAAACATAGTTTGCATCACAAATCAGAGTCTGCAGAAGTATGAACTTAGAGCTAAGACAACAACTTAATAACCTGAAAAAATAATGAATCTCTTATGACTCCTCCCAAAGAAGAGAAAGCTACATTTGTTTTCCTATTGTTGTTGTTGTTGGTTAGGTGCCGTCAAGTCTGTTCTGACTCATAGTGACCCTATGTACAACAGAACAAAACATTGCCCAGTTCTGCACCATCCTCACAATCCTTGTTATGCTTGAGCCCAGTATTGCGGACACTGTCAGTCTATCTTGTTGAGGGTCTTGCTCTTTTTTTGCTGACCTTCTACTTTCACAAGCATGACGTCCTACTCCAGGGACTGATAACACTTCCAAAGTATGTGAGATGTGGTGTTGCCATCTCTGCTTCAAAGGAGCATTCTGGTTGTGCTTCTCCCAAGACAGATTTTTTGTTCTTTTGGCAATCCTTGGTATATTCAATATTCTTCACCAACACCACGATTCAAAGGTGTCAATTCTTCTTTGGTCTTCCTTATTCATTGTCCAGCTTTCACATGTATATGAGGCAATTGAAAACACCATGGCTTGCGGCTTGCATGAGACGCACCTTAGTCTTCAAGGTGACATCTTTGCTTTTCAACACTTTAAAGAGGTATTTTGCAGCAGACTTGCCCAATGCAAATGTTTTCCTAGGAGATTTTCAGAAATGTATGTTTATCTGTTTAGTAACAAAATAAATATGCATTTGTATTCATGTCATGATGTTCTATTTTATGCCAACAGTAAACATAGAAGAGATTCATTATAGTCAATGACTTCGATTTCTTCTAATTAACAAGTTACTTTCATCAGTTAATGCAAGATAAATACATAATTGATGACCCATAATCAAATTTCAGATAATAAATTTGACACTGAAGCTACATATATCCATTAGAGCTCATCTCTTACAGGTAATGCTAAAGTCAAGCTAAAGTGAAGCTGAACGTGTTGGTATAGAACAGGACAAAAATAAAGTGGAAAAAGTGAAGGAGTAAATCATGCTATAAAATATTTAATATCAATTTCCAATTCATTAAACCAGGGAAAACCAATAGATCCTGTAATCACTGCCATTCCCTGTCCCTTCCCTCCCCACCTCCCCCAACTTTTCTGGAAACACAGTATGTGCTGTGAATATTTTCTACAGGGGAGCTTTCAGTTGCTCTGTGATGAGGTGTCAGAGAGGCCTCCCCATGAAGAGGTCTAGTAAATTGGGCTGTGGAAACCAGGCACTCCTGTTGGAAGCTAGATCTACTGAGGCCACCACCAACACACAGAGATCAAAAGGGCTAATACAATATCCCTGCTTTTGTGGTCTTGACCAGAAGATAATAGCTCCTCTTTGACCCTTAATACCACCTTCTTTTTACTTGGCCCAACACACTTCAGCATATGTGGGTAGTCAAGTTATTATATCCTAGTTTTTATTCATAGGAGAAGATGTTCTGGGTAAGACTGTACCATTAGAACAATTGAGTTAAAGGAGCTGCAGCTTCAGTATGCAAAGATGTCCCTCAAGGTACACAGCTTTCAGAGACTGTTCTCATAAAAATACAAATGGAACCACTGATACATCTTTTCATGGAAGACTCAGGAGGACTGGGATTCAGTCTGAGCTCTGCCAGGAATGTGTGAGATGTGCAATATGGCACTTAACCTACTTGAACCTCATTTGCCTAATCTACAAAATCTATAGATGTTCTTTCTCTTTCTTTCCCTTCCTGCCTTCTTTTTTCCTTCACACCTTTTCACAAATGAAATCTCTTGTGATACCCCAAGTAGAAAGCTGAAGAGGCAGGGCCCTGGTTACAGTGGGTTTGAGGGTCAGAGCCTCTCTTACTCCCCCTAGCCCAGCAATCATTAAGGAGCTAAGAACTTGTCCTGTGGAACCCAGTTTGAAGACCACCAAATTCAATTCCTTCCAGCTCTGAAGTCTTTGGCTTTGGGCTTCTACTCCAAAGGGATAATTGCGTTGACCCAAAGTTATTGTGCAACCAGATTTGCCAGTATGCACATATACCTGGTCAGAGATAGGATATTTTAATCACTAGCCACCTCACAGTGAGTTTTTACCGGTATACACAGATGCATATTCACATACTGTGTATTTAAATCCGAGCTTAAGAAGCAGAGTGCATTTACTGATATTCATTAACAGGATATCTGTCAACAATCAGGATGTTAATAGGCTGGGCTGATCGTCACACATCAGTTCTCAGTCTAACAATTTAACTGATAGCTGCTCTCTTTACGGACACATGCTTTGGATATTTTAAGGACCCCTAATGAAGAGAACTGAATTACAAAATAATTTAATACAGGTCCTGTCTATTCATATACCCCTCTTTTCAATTTGGGGACCTTAATTATTATCCTGCCCTTAAGTTCCTAGATAGTTGATTTCTACTCCAAACATTGCAAATTATCAAACTTAGAGTAAAAATCACCAAGACCTCGTGATCCTTTTCGACGTATCAAATCTATTCTGATTGCTATACTATCAAAGCTTCAGAAGCACCCCCTCCCTGGTTAATAGATGTCTTAGTCATCTAGTGCTGCCATAATAGAAATACCACAAGTGGATGGATTTAACAAAGAGAAGTTTATTTCCTCACAGTAAAGTAGGCTAAAAGTTCAAATTCAAGGCCGTCAGCACCAGGGGCAGGCTTTCTCTCTCTGTTGGCTCTGGGAGAAGGTCCTTGTCCTCAATCTTTCCTGGTTGAGGAGCTCCCAGGTGCAGGGACCCTAGGTCCAAAGGATGCGCTCTGCCCCTGGTGTTGCTTTCTTGGTGATTTGAGGTCCCCAACTCTCTGCTTGCTTCTCTTTTATCCTTTGAGAGATAAAAGGTGGTATAGGCCACACCCCAGGGAAACTCCCTTAACCTTGGATCAGGGAGGTGACCTGAGTAAGGGTGGTGTTATAATCCCACCCTAATCCTCTTATAAAATTACAATCACAAAATGGAGGACAACCACACAATACTGTGAATCATGGCCTAACCAAGTTGATACACACATTTTAGGGGGGGACATAATTCAATCCATGACAATAGATTTTAATCTACTTACCTTATTTAGTTCTTAAATATGTGGATCTTTCTCATTCTTCCTTACATTTTTGGTCTTTGACTTTGCCATTTAGGTATGAGCAGATGCTGTCTTGCTAAACTGGCTGCAATCCAGCTTTCTGTTCTAAATTCTGCAATTGACTGACCTCTGCTCTGGACACCACAGGGTTCAGACACATCATAGTTGTCACTTTCTCATTTCTTTCATGGCCTCCTGGCCCTGGGACACCTTCCCTGCTCTAGTACTGTAGCACAACTTGTAAGTGTTTATGTTATTCATGGGTGTGTCTACTCAAAAAAAGTAAACAATTATATAACACATAAAGGTTGCATTTTTATGCTTGTTTAATTGCTTTTTAATTTGTAACTTTTTGTTACTCTAAGAAGCCCATTATTAAGTGCTCATAGGGAAGAATGCCATGAGCTTAATTTAGCATATTTTTCATTAGCAATGATTTATTTTAACCAAGTATATAGTATTTCCCACAGAGCCCTGGTGGCACAGTGGCTAAGCACTTGGCTGCTAACTGAGAAGTTGGCAGTTTGAACCTACCAGCCACTCTGTGGGAGAAAGATGTAGCAGTCTGGTTCTGTAAAGATTACAGCCTTGGAAACCCTATGGGGAATCTCTACTCTGTCCTACAGGGTAACTATGAGCTGGAATTCAACTCCACAGCAATGCGTTTGGTTTTCTTTATACATATAGTGTTCCCCAGTGTTTAGTTTCCTTGAAGGGGCAAGCATTTGGGGCATTCTGAAACAATATGTTTTGTGATTTTAATAACCTAGGCCAATAGAGCAGCAACATGTTTTCAAGAACAGTGCAGTTTGAAATTCTGTATTTTCGATCACTGGCAGTGACATTTAAATGTACAACAATTGTATTTTTGAAAACTTCAGGTGTTTTTGTCTTTTTTTGGATGTTTCATGAGGAAATGCACTAGGGACTCTTTGAAATAAAAAAAAAATCAACAAAGTAGAATATGGCTTTGTTTGCTTTTTTCAAGCATTTCCTTCAAGAGGGCTCATCTAATTGTTTTCAAGCAATTATTATGCTATTTTTCTGCACTACTGTTTTATATTTTCCTGATTTTGTTTGCTTAAAGAGATAAAAACATAAATCATGAACATGAAACCTTTAGTTTTTAATGACATGATAGATTATCGTTGTTAGTTGCCGTCAAGTCAATTCTGACTCATGGCAACCCCATGAGTGCAGAGTAAAACTGCTCCATGGGTTTCCAAGTCTGTGACCTTCCAGAAGCAGATCACCAGGCCTGACTTCCAAGATGCTGCAGAGTGGGTTTGAATCACCAACATTTCAACTAGTAGTCGAGCGCTTAACCATTTGCATCACCCAGGGACTCCTTGATGTGATAGATAAAACCAAAAAACCAAACCCAGTGCCGTCGAGTCAATTCCGACTCATAGCGACCCTATAGGACAGAATAGAACTGGCCCACAGAGTTTCCAAGGAGCCCCTGGCAGACTTGAACTGCTGACCCTTTGGTTAGCAGCTGTAGCACTTAACCACTACGCCACTAGGGTTTCCGACGTCATAGCTAGACAGAACTATTAAAGGTGGCCTAAAAAATCATTAGACTCAAGTCTATGACATTGCCAATTAGGCTGCATGTGGCTTGCAAACATTCTCTAGGATCGTTGGAAATGATTTTTAGTTTATATAAGACTAAGTAATGTGCCCATTTATTTGAGCTAATGGTTAGACTGTTTCTTAAAAAATGATGACAAGGTATACTACTTTGCGCTAAAAGACTTGTTTCAGAATCACAGCCATGTTCTCTCTCCGTATAGATTCAAAGCCAATTGCAAAATTAATGCGGAGTTAAAAATAAATAAGAAAAAAATCATCTTCCTTGGTGGTAAAAATGGGTTGGAAAAGACAGCTTGAGTCTGAGAGTAGTCTACTGGGTTCCTAACACTCAAGCTTCCCCAGTGGCTGTCAAGTCTGGTCTTGGCACTCAGTGTAAGTCAGCTAGCAGGTCCGCAGAGCTCAGGCTATTCCTGCCTATCATGCCGTGAGAAGACATGCCTCATGACAACAGTAGCACAGAGAAGACTGTTCTTCTTCCAGCCCAGCTGACTCCAAAAAGAGGGTCTGGAAGGAGCTGAGCTGCATTCCTAAGCCCTTTCCCTAATTTTACAGATCATATAAATCACTCCTCCTTCCCAAGGGCACCATTTATCAGAGATGTCTGGGCTGGAGACAGATTAGGGAGACTGCCATATGAAGTTGGTTAGTGAAAACTGTAAGGTGAGAATTATCATCCCAACAGTGAAAATGAGAAAATTCCTGATAGAGGTTAGGGACTTGGCCAAAATCATAGGGCTAGGAACTGATGGAGCAGTGCTTCAGCTGCCTCACTCCAAGGTAGCACAGCTAGAAACCCGTGCTCAGGCTGACATAGCTCATTTTCCTCTCAACAGAGGCTGCCATAGGATTTTTTTCTCAGTTCAGACCCACCTTCTGCTGAAATCTGGTCTTCAGGGAAAGATGATTATTACTCTCTTGGCACAGCCCTATTAATCTTTTGGTGCTTGCTACTCACTTCCCTGCCTGGGAATAACTGTACTCAATTTCTCTGAGCCAGATTGTACGTAGCTTTACGACCGCTGTCCTTTATGCTGATTCTTCCCTCCAACTCTGCCCTCTCTCACCCTCCCTGTGACGACCCTCTGTGATCTGTATCCAGGCAGTGGCTCCCTGTCTTCTGCTGTTAGTCCTGCAGCTGCATTTTGTAACATCAATCAGTTGCTGGTGAGTCAGTTCCAACTCACAGCAACCTCTTGGGTGTCAGAGTAGAACAGTGCTTCATAACCCTGGTTCCTTAAAGTCAGCTGCTTTTTAGCCTCCATTCTTTCCTTAAATATATTAAGACCATTAACTAAAAAAAGGGCAAGGGATTTCATGTAGAACAATATTATTAGATGACACCATTTTATCTACTCTGCTATCTAATAAATAAACCAAACAAACAAAAATACCTCGACAACCCTCTCCAGCAAAATCAATCAAACAGACCTTCCCAGGACCTCCTTCCCCCACCTCCCACACACACGGGTGCTTATTCTGGTCTGTTTTCCATTTGTTCTAGCAAAAAATATTTTTATGGATTTTGAGAACCTTTTCAAGCAATATTCAAATGGTTTTATCTTTAAAAGTATTCACTTGTAATTTATACTTATGTTCCTATTTTGACTGACAGGTATTCAGAATTCCAGTTTGTATGTTAGCTTTGTCAAGGAAAAAAAAAAAATCCACATGGCAGAATTACTGAATTCTGAGAATTATGCTTGAGGGATACCCATCTATTAATCTATATATGTATTTATAAAATCAGTGATTGTTATATAATACAAATACCTAAGTATATCAGTTCATCAGGAACTCATGGCACTGAAGGAAGAAGGCCAGGCATCACTGAAGACATTGGTGAAAAACAAGACTCCAGGAATTGATGGAATACCAATTGAGATGTTTCAGCAAATGGATGCAGCACTGGAAGTGCTCACTCATCTATGCCAAGAAATTTGGAAGACAGTTACCTGGCTAACTGACTAGAAGAGATCCATATATATGCCTATTCCCAAGAAAGGTGATCCAAAAAAATGAGGAGATTATCGTAGAATATCATTAATATCACACACAAGTAAAATTTTGCTGAAGATCATTCAAAAGCTGCAGCAGTGTATCAATAGGGAACTGCCAGAAATTCAAGCCAGATTCAGAAGAAGATGCAGAACCAGGGGTATCATTGCTGATGTCAGATGGATCCTGGCTGAAAGCAGAGAATGCCAGAAAGATGTTTACCTGTGTTTTATTGACTATGTAAAGGCATTTGACTCTGTGAATATAACAAATTATGGACAACATTGTGAAGAATGGGAATTCCAGAACACTTAATTGTGTTCATGTGGAACCTGTACGTAGATCAAGAGGCAGCCCTTTGAACAGAACAAGGAAATACTGTATGGTTTAAAGTCAGGAAAGGTGTGCGTCAGGATTGAATCCTTTCCCCATACTTATTCAATCAGTATATTGAGCAAATAATCAGAGAAGCTGGACTATATGTAGAAGAACGGGGCATCAGAATTGAAGGAAGGCTCATTAGCAACCTGCGTTATGCAGATGACACAACCTTACTTGCTGAAAGTGAAGAGGACTTGAAGCACTTACTGATGAACATCAAAGACCACAGCCTTCAGTATGGATTGCACCTCAACATAAGGAAAATAAAAATCATCACAACTGAACCAATAAGCAACATCATGATACACAGGGAAGACTGAAATTGTCAAGGATTTCATTTTACTTGGATCCATAATCAACACCCCTGGAAGCAGCAGCCAAGAAATCAAAAGATGCTTTTCTTTGGGCAAATCTGCTGCAAAAGACCTCTTTAAAGTGTTAAAAAGCAAAGATGTCACCTTGAAGACTAAGGTGCACCTGACCCAAGCCATGATGTTTTCAATTGCCTCATATGCATGTGAAAGCTGGACAATGAATAAGGAAGACCAAAGAAGAATTGACGCCTTTGAATTGTGGTGTTGGCAAACGATATTGAATATACCATGGACTGCCAAAAGAATGAACAAATCTGTCTTGGAAGAAATACAACCGGAATGCTGCTTAGATGCAAAGATGGTGACTATGTTTCACATACTTGGGACATTTTATCAGGAGGGATCATTCTCTGGAGAAGGACATCATGCTTGGGAAAGTAGAGTGTCAGTGAAAAAAAAAAAGAAGACCCTCAAAGAAATGGACTGGCACAGTGGCTACAACAAGGGGCTCTAGCATAACAATTACGAGGATGGCACAGGATCAGGCAGTGTTTTGTTCTGTTGTACATAGGGTTGCTATGAGTCAGAAGCGACTCAAGGGCACCTAACAACAAGTTCAATGTGTGAGCTAAATTTAATTTTAACAAAAATAGTTTATTTCATTAAAAACTACCAGTTAGTTGCTATGACCCAACCATATTAATAAGTGATATGAGATGAAGTAGCAGGAACAAGGCATTAGGAAGCAGCTATTCTGGCCTGGGGCCTGGCTCTAACATTCACTGCTTGACTATATTCCTGTGCAAGTCAGTTATCTTTTTTATACCTCAGTTTTCTTCAAGTATGAAATGTGAATAATAAGACCTACATCGTTGGTTGAATGAGGATTGAATTAAAACAAGATAGTGAGTGTAAAGTGCTTAGCACAGTGCCTGGCACATAAAAGTGTTTCATGAATGCTAACTACGTATTTACTAGATTTTTTTAAGGCATGTAAAGAATCCGGGAGTCCCTGGGTGGCACAAAGGGTTAAGCACTCGCTGCTAACCCTGGTGTAGTGGTTAAGTGCTATGGCTGCTAATCCACCAGGTGCTCCTTGGAAACGCTATGGGGCAGTTCTACTCTGTCCTGTAGGGTTGCTACGAGTCGGAATCGACTTGACAGCAACAGGTTTGGTTTGGGTTTACTAAATAAAAGGTTGGCAGTTTGAATCCATGCATAGTCTCTTCGGAAGAAAGGCCTGAAGATCTACTTCTGAGAGATCACAACCATTGAAAACCCAATGGAGCACAGTTCTACTCTGACACACGGAGTCACCATGGGTCAGAATCCACTCACTGGCAAATGGTTTGAAGTTTTTTTTTTTTTTTTTTTTTGTAGAGAATCCAGAATGACTAGTACTAAACAATGAAAGGGTAGCTCATTTTGTTTTGACTCAGAAGTCAACTTCCTATTTAGGCACCAATTGAAAAAGACAAAAACAAACTAATAAGCAAACAAGCCTTGTGGAAATGTACAATCTGTATAAATGATTAAAATATTCTGAAATGTATTGAAGGCTAGAATGAAAACAGTGAGACTCCTTTTCATATCCACTGATATACTATCTTCCCATATTTCCAACTATTATTTCATTTTATGCTTTCAATAGCACTTCTGAATTTTAATCTCATTTTACAAATAAGATGCTGTTACTGCCATTGTTGTTAGGTGCGGTCAACTCAATTTTCAGCTCCTGGCCACGCCGTATGACCAAGTAGAACTCCCCTATAGGGTTTTCTGGGCTGTCATCTTTACAGGAGCTGATCTTCAGACCGCCAGTTGGGGGGTTCGAATCGCCAACCTTTCAATTTGCAGTCAAGTGCTTAACAGTTGCACCACCAGGATTCCTTAAGTAAGATAATAGAACCTAAAAAAACTAAAATAAAATAACTTGGCCAAAGCTACATGGAAACTATAGAAAAGGAATCAGGAGAGGGACTCCCATGCTCTTCATTTTCAGTTCCTTGTTCTTTGTATGAGGCCCCGTTTCTCCTAACAGCATGAAACTTTGTAAAAGTTGTTAAATTCTGTACATTTACATTATGTACTTATAAAATGCAAACACTCAAAATGTGTGAATAATCCTTTTCTTAAACTGAAGCTCCTTGAAGAAGCACATAAAGTATTTATGAAAACTTAAATGACAAACAACAATAGATTCACAATACCCATTTCATTGCACTTGTCTGTAAAATGAAGATAATAAAAACACAATCTTTTTGGACTCTCGTAGTTTTTGAACATTTATAATAGTACTGAATGAAGTTTCATTAAAATAAAAGAAAATGGGCTACAGTGAGAAAATTGTCTCGAGGCTATAGCGAGGCAAATTATGCTTTTGTGAAGCGGAATATAACTTTATGACACCCCTGATTTTTTTTTTTTAAGATGGTACTAGTATTTGTAGCACAACATTTACCTTTCAAATTTCGGGATAAGCCACCCACTTTGGTTAGAAACTTTCAGCATCACACCCTGCAGTAGTGGGGTCTATATAGATTAAAAAAAAACTTCCCTAATTTTGTGCATTGCTTTATAAAATTGATACTCCAGATGAATGAAGTAAGTATATCTTTGATATACATTGATTACCCAAAGCAGGTAATTTGTAATATTAAAATGGTTTCTATATAAAGACAATTGTATACTTAGGGACTCAGTGTATTTGTGACCTACTCTAAAAACACTGACTTATAAAATGTAAGATATTACTAATATCATTGTTATGTGATCACATTTGCCCAAGGCACTGTAGGAGAGTCAAAAGAATTATAAGACAGCCCTAATTTGGGAGATAATTCAAATTCCCACAGAAAAACCAGAGATAAGATATAATCAGGTACCTAATAGATAATATAGAAAAGAGTTCAGAGATGTGGACTGTAGATGAAATTGAGCAGCATCTTGAAATATGGAAAGGTTTCTATATGGTGGAAACTGGAAAAGAACATGAAATTAAGAGTTGAGGAAAAAAAGGTGTGTTTCTGTGAAAGAGAGAAAATTGCCACTATCAGTAGAGTGAAACCAAATTATAGATGGATGCTAGCTAGCCATAGGAATTTAGACTTGAGGCTTAAGTGTAGCAATCTTCCAAGTGTGGTCTGAGAACTCCTGGGGATCCCCCAAAACCATCTTCAGGGTCTGTAAAGTAGAAACTATTTTCATAATAATACTAAATTATCAGTTGTCTTTTTCATTGGGTTGACATTTGCACTATTGGTACATAAGCACTTGTGGGTAAACCTGCTGGTTTCCCAGGAATCAAGGTAGTGACATTAGCAGATATGACCTGTAAGATCAGTGCTGGACTTAAAAACCATCTGCATGAGGCCAACAGGTCAACAATTACTCAAAAGCAAAGATAAGAAGATAAGGAGCCAGGGAAACTAGAATACTAGAAATGGAACAAACAGAACACAATTAAAGAGAATGTTGACCCATTGTGATAAATGTAACAAATGTCACTGAACAATTTGTGCAGAAATTGTCAAATGGGAACCTAACTTGCTATGTAAACTTTCACCAAAAACTCAGTAAAATATTATTTAAAAAAAGAAAGAAGGAAAACTGTGTTATTAGTCACTATATTCTTCACCACCACACCCTTGCAGTTAAAATTCTGTTTCACCTAAGCGTTCTTGATGAAGCAGTCAGAATTATTAATTTTCATAAATCTCAATTTACTAAATTTCTGTGTGATGATAAAGAAGCATTTCTAATATTTACCAAAGTATGATGGGAGTCTTGAGGAAAAGCTCATACATAGTTGCTTGTGTTACAAGCTGAACTAGCTGCTTTTTTCATGGCATGCTGTTTTCACTTGAACGATTGACTGGTAGATGGGTATTCACCTTTGGGTACTTGGAAGATATTTCATTCAAAACGAACCAAAGTGAGCTTGTCACTTTAAGGAAAACAACTGACAGTATTTTTGTCAATGATAAGAATTTGGCTTCCCAGTAAAAAAGCAGGAATTTGGGAAACTAATGTCACCACCATGAGCTTCATAACTTTTCAATTCTTAAAGAATTTTCTGATGCTAAACGAAAGGTTAGCGGTTCAAACCCACCAGCTATTCCTCGGGAGAAAAGACCTAGCAATCTGCTCCCCAAAAGATTACAGCCTATGAAACCCTATGGGCCAGTTCTGCTCTGTCCTGTAGGGTACCTGTGAGTCAGAATCGACTTCTTGGCACACAACAACAGCGTCAGGGGGGATATTAACAAATGCAATTTTTTGGCATTGTCAACATTGAAGGTTTGTATAGCTCAGTGAACCAATATTTATCAGATGATCCATGCAGGATGTTACAAAACCATGCCTGGATGAAAAATTCCAAGTGCAAAATAGCCCAGTGGATTTTAATGTGTTAGTATATGGAAGGTTCACAGATACTGTTTCAGATTCTGAATTGCAACTAGCCTTTAATAATGTGTCACTGTTGAGTAACAGGGCAGGATCAAAGAAGAATATCTTCAATTATCTGAAAAGGCTATTAAAATACTCTTCCCTTTTCCAACTACATTATTTACATGAAACAAGATTTTCTTTGTGTACTTTAATCAAAATAGTAAATGACCATAGATCGAATCTAGAAGAATTTAGTTGTCTTCTGTTAAGCCAGGCATTAAGGACATTTGCAAAAAATAAACAAACAAAAAGCTTTTAAAATACCATTTCTCCATAATGGTTTGTTTGGGAAAATACAGTTATTTTTCATGAATGTATTATGTATTTTTTGATGAAAATGTATGCAGCAAAAGAGATCATGTCAACAGTTTCTACATGTACCATTCAGTGACCTTGATTACATTCTTCAAGTTATGCAACCGTTCTTGCTGTCCTCGTCTAAATTATTTCACCACCATTAACATAAACACATATTTGGTGTATTATTGTTATTTTAGAATGAATTCATAAATAAATAATTTTTAAATTTCTCAATTTTAATTTCAATTACAGTGAGTATCAATAGATGTAAACCACATAAACAAAAGAACTTAGGTATCCTCAATAACTTGTAGGATTGTAAAGGGGTCCTAAGACCAAATGTATCGAGATCCTCTGCTTTGTAAAAGGGTGAACAGTAAAGACTTTTGAGTCTTCGGTTTTGCCGTCCCTACACCCAGCCTCCATACTGCAACAGAGGGGTCTGCTTTTAAGTTCTGCTTAAATCCCCTGAAAGACTAAGCGCTTTAACATTTCATGTAAACCCGTATTCGTTGAGTCAATTCCAACTCATAGAGACCCTTTCTGACAGAGTAGAACTGCCCCACAGGGTTTCCAAAGAGACGGCTGGTGGATTCGAACTGGCAACATTTTAGATAACAGCCAAGCTCTTAACCAGTTCACCACCAGGGCTCCTTTCATATAACCTGTTGCCGTGGAGTCAATTCTGACTGACAGCGACCCTGAAGAACATAGAGTAGAACTGCCCCATAGAGTTTCCAAGGAGCCTGGTGGATTTGAACTACCTACCTTTTGGTTAGCAGCTGTAGTACTTAACCACTATGCCACCAGGGTTTCTGCCTTTCCTATAAAAAAAAAAGGCCCCTATAAAAAATCCCTTCGCCTTCTTTACCAGACACTGCTTTTCATTTCGTATAGGATGATTATTTACAGGTCAAGGCCATATTCTACTATTTTATTTCATGCCCTTATGCCTTTGCTTGTGCTGTTTCCTTTGCTAGTAAAATCTTTCACACTGTTTGTATTTTCTCTGCCTATATCTGATGTAGCTATTAAGCCCTTGATTTGGCACATTTGCAAACAGTTAATGTGCTTGGCTGCTAACCAAAAGGCTGGAGGTTCTAGTCCACCCAAAGGTGCCTCAGAAGAAAGACCTAACTATCTGTTGTTGTCAGGTGTCCTTGAGTTGGTTCTGACTCATAGTGACCCTATGCACAACAGAACAAAAAGCTGCCCAGTCCTGAGCCATCCTAACAATTGCTGTCATGTTTGAGCCCATTTTTGCAGCCACTGTATCAATCCATCTCATTGAAGGTCTTCTTCTTTTTCACTGACCCTCTACTTTTTTTTTCTACTTTACTAAGCATGATGTCCTTCTCCAGAGACTGGTCCCTCCTGATAACACGTCCAAAGTATGTGAGATGGAATCTCAACATCCTGACTTCTAAGGAGCATTCTGGCAGTACTTCTTCCAAGACAGATTTGTTTCTTTTCCTGACGGTCCTCAGTATATTCAATATTCTTCGCCAACACCGTAATTCAAATGTATCAGTTCTTCTTCAGTCTCCTGAAAACTCAGCCACTGGAAACCCTGTGGAGCACGGTTCTACTCTGACACACGTGGAGCCGCCACGAGTTGTAGTCAACTCTGCGTCAACTGTTTTCCTTTCCCCTCCTCAAGTACAGTAACGGAACTCCCGTCTAGATGGTGTGCTCCTTCCTTGTGTTCCTATACCTAAATTTTAGCATTAGTGTCATTAGGACATTTCTTGCTTCTGTGTCTGTTTTCTCCAGTCATTAGTAAGCTTCTTGTGGGCAGGGACCTTGTGCCTAATACATAATTGTTACTTAAATAGACTTGTTTTATTTAAATCTGTTTAAATTAGAAAATGATGCAATAAAAATACTGATTACAACAGTTAGTCCAATAATTGCTTTAAAAATTATTTCAAGTCAAGATCAACAATATGACTTAAAAACAAATTCGATTAGCAAACATACAAAATGGGTACATATATCAAACTCACTTTTTCCTCCTTGTTGCCATGCAGATCAGTGACAATTATACGTTTGGACAAAAATATATATATATGTATATATATATGCATACAAAGATTTAGACTCAGCTTTCCAAAAAAAAAAAAAAATCAATTATTTAATATTTTTAATGGCACAGTTATTCTAAGCAGTCCAACTCTAACATTTGTAGGTCCTTGCTGCAAACTTGATTTTATAAAAAGTCTGTGCAAGAGTTTGTAAGGAAACAAAAATCGGAGTGGTTTGGAGTTAAATCACTATGCTAATATGAAAGAGTGCTGGTGGCGCAGTGGTTAAGCATTTGGCTGCTAACCAAAAGGTCGGCAGTTCAAATCCACCAACTGCTCCTCAGAAACTCTATGGGGCAGTTTTACTCTGTCTTATGGAATCGCTCCCCCACATGTCTGTCAGTTGGTCGTACTGTGGGGGCTTGCGTGTTGCTGGGATGCTGGAAGCTATGCCATCGGTATTTAGGTACCAGCAGGGTCACCCATGGAGGACAGGTTTCAGCTGAGCTTCCAGACTAAGACAGACTAGGAAGAAGGACCCGGCAGTCTACTTCTGAAAAGTATTAGCCAGTGAAAACCTTATGAATGAGCCCCCCAGGTTGGAAGGCACTCAAAAGATGACTGGAGAAGAGCTGCCTCCTCAAAGTAGAGTCGACCTTAATGACGTGGATGGAGTAAAGCTTTCGGGACCTTCATTATGAGTTGGAATCAACAGCAATGGATATGGGTATGCTGATATTAAAGATATGAACAAATTAAGTGTAATTTCTTGTTGGTATTTAATGTAGCTTTAAATAGTGGTCACATTAAACAAACAAGGCAATTTTAAACATATATGCTATGAGTCAGAATCAACTGGACGGCAACGGGTATGTCGGTATGCTCATTAAACTACAATGACCAACTTTAAATTTATCTCGGCCCATGGATCACATTTGACTACCGGAATGGTACATATCAGTACTTATTTTTAATATTTTTACACATAAATGCTATTGAAATGCATGCCAAGGACTCCTGGAACTTGTTTGATTATTTGCTTTTCAGGGTGTCATTCCATTTCAGCTCTTTTGTTAGTCATTACATAGGCCTTGGGTTTGCACAGCTTTCCTTGCCCAGGGCTGCCCTGCAGTTGCTCCAGCATTGGGATAAGCAGCTGTTGCTTATTTAAGGCCTCCATCATTCTGTATGACAGAGTAACTTAATTATGCCCTGCTTTGGAGATGGTAAATGAAATTATCTTCAAAACAAGCGTACTTCATTTAATATTTTTCTCCATCAAGGGCTTGAACTGTGACATTTACGTCAGGAGCACTAAGTAACTAAATGCTTTATAAAGTGAGACCTTCTGATGGGGTAATTATTACTGAGGAAGAACCCTCTTCTCTAAAGTACCTGTGATAAACATTTTGGTGGCTGATGCTGAAAGGGCTTTAGGAAAATGAAAATTCTATAAACAATTTGCCAATGAGTTACTAACACTCTGTTGTTGGTATTAGGTGCTGTCCGGTCGATTTCAACTCATAGCAACCCCCTGTGATGGAATAGAGCTGCCCCATAGGGTTTTCTGGGCTGTAATCTTGATGGAAGGAGCCCCAGTGGCACAGTCCTTGGCCACTAACTGAAAGAATTAGTTGTGTAGGATTTCATTTTATTTGGATCCACAATCAACGCCCATGGAAGCAATGGGAGAGCCCAGTTCCATGGGAGAAAGTTGGGGGAGTCTGCTTCCATAAAGATCACAGCCTTGGAAACCCTGTGGGGCAGTTCTCCTCTGTCCTTTAGGGTCGCCAAGTCAGAATCAACTTGAGGGCCCTGGATTTTGTTTGGTTTGAATCTCTGCAGAAGCAGATCACCAAGTATTTCTCCCGAGGAGTCACTGGATGCAACTTTTTGGTTAGCACTATCAGCTGAGTGCTTAACTGTTGCACCACCAGGGATCCTTTATTTATACCCTAGACCAGTCAAATTTTGTTTTTCAAACTTTGGGGAAAGTCATGGATTGAATTATATCCCCTAAAAAATGTGTGTATCAATTTGGCTGGGCCGTGATTCCCAGTACTGTGTGATTTTCCTATATGTTGTAAATCCTGCCTCTATGGTGTTAACAAGGGGGGATGGGCCACAGTTATGTTAGTGAGGCAGAACTCAATCTACAAGTTTGAGTTGTGTTTTGAGGCAGTCTCTTTTGAGATATGGTGAATTTGAACTGCCAACCTTTTGGTTAGCAGCCATAGCTCTTAACAACTGTACCACCAGGGTTTCCATAAAAGAGAGAAGACAGTAGAGAAACAGGTGGACCTCATACCACCAAGAAAGCAGTGCCAGGAGCAGAGCGCATCCTTTGGACCCGAGGTCCCTGTGTGGACAAGATCCTAGTCCAGGGAAAGGTTGATGAGAAAGCTGGTAGAACAGAGAGAGAATGCCTTCTCCTGGAGCTGACACCCTGAATTTGGACTTTTAGCCTACTTTACTGTGAGGAAATAAACTCTTTGTTAAAGCCATCCACTTGTGGTATTTCTGTCAGTACTGGATGACTAAGACAGGGACTGTATTAGTTTTTTAAGGCTGCTGTAACAAATTACCACAAACTATATGGCTTTTTTTTTTTTTTTTTAATATGGCTTAAAATAACAGATGCATTCGCTCGCAGTTTTGAAGGCTAGAAGTCAGAAATTAGACTGCCTGCAGTGTCGATTTCTTCTAGGGGCTCTGGGAGAGAGCCTGTTTCATGCCACTCTCCAAGCTTCTGGTGAGGGCCAGCAATCCTTGGTGTTCCTTGGCCTATGGCAGCATAACTCCGATCTCTGCCTCCATTTTACATCTCTGTAAACCACAAGGAACTGATTTGAATCAGCCTGATGGCCTGCCATACTTACCATGTCAGGTTATTTTTGTCAGTAATTTGAAATAGACCCAGCTGATTTATAGTTTCCCAAGATGATAATTTTTTTTTTAATTCTAGAAGTATGTTTGCCTAGGGTGAGAAAAATCTTGAATATTCAAAAATGCCAGCTGCCATATTTTCCAGTGAACTACAATAGAAAATATGCCAAATATGTGAAATTATTTTGAATGATTTTCTGTGTGCTGCATCATATTCATAGCAATTACCTGCAAATGAACTAATTAGGGACGGACACCAGAAAGAAAAGAATGTCAACATCAAGAGACAGTTAAATTGGACAAATCCATTAGATAAATGAAGAATGAAATGTGCTGCTTTTTAAAACAGTTATTTCTATACAGTCTCAGAGAGGTTAGAATCAATTTGCCCTTCTAAATCAAGGTTTCTTAACTTTTTTTTTTTTTGGTGCTAATGATTCTTTGGTAGCCTTTTGAAATTATGGATCTCTTCACTGTTTCTCAGACTCATGATTTTAAAAGCATAAAATAAAACCCATAGGACTATAGAGGAAAGCAATTATATTGAAATACCATTGTCAAAAAATTTCAAATGAAACATGTGATAGAAGAGTATATATAATTATTAATACATTACTACGACAAGATCCATCAATGGTTCTAATAACTACGTTATTAACATGCTCTTTTGAAGTATTGATGCACATAAATTATTGCAATATCTTTAACAAGTTAATTAGAAATATCAATGATTTTTATTGAGCAATGATTTTTATTGCTTAAAAAGAAGTAGTACTACTACTACTACTTCTTACACTGCTGTGAGGTTTTTTCTTGCCTACATTGAGAATTCAGGGCAAAGTTTCATTGCAGTTAGACATTGGTAAAAATAAAGAATTTTTTTTCCCATTCAGGTTCACAGACTCCCTGCATTCTACATTGATACTACCAGGGTCTGTGAACCTTTTCCTATTTAAGAATGCCTGTTGTAACTATTCTTTCCTGTGTAAAATCTTTTATTAATTTAGACCACATACACAAACAAAAGGTTTACTTTTTAACATAGGGCAACGGCGAGGAACATTAAACATTCCCAAGTACTCAGGGAGTGAGAGTGATGTTTGGTTCCAAATGCAGGAGGCTGTTAAGTGACCATTTAATTATCCAAAGAGCACTTTATGAGAAAGTGGAAATGTTCTGGTTATTCAGGATTCTACAATGACATTAGTCTTCTGAAGTCTCTAAGATTCATATCAACTTATTTGCCAGAAAGAGTTAAGAAAATTCAAATAGCTATTCCTCCCCCCCCCACCCCCCGAGTCTATGCCTTTTTCTTCTTTGTTTCCTCAGTCCCAAGTACAGGGAAATGGTTTTGTTAGGTGCTCAACAAAGAGTTGTTAACTTTCTCAATAAATACATTGGGTGTGTGAATCTCAGTCACCTATGCTTATGGGCCAATGTGTAATACTACTACTACTTCTTCTATTACTAGCTAACACTTTTATAGTGCTTATTATGTGGCAGGGTGTGCTCTAAGCACTTTTTATAAATTATCTCATTTAATCCTCACTACAAACCTGGGACCCATATTTGTGCCCATTCCAAAGAAAGATGATCCAACAGAATGCAGAAATTAATGAACAATATTGTTAATATCACATACAAGTAAAATTTTGCTAAAGATCATTCAAAAGTAGTTGCAGCAGTGCTTCGACAGGAAACTGCCAAAAATTCAAGCTGGACTCAGAAGAGGACATGGAACAAGGGATATCATTGCTGATACCAGGTGGATCCTGGCTGCAAGCAGAGAATACCAGAAAGATGTTTACCTGTGTTTTATTGACTATGCAAAGGCATTCCACTATGCAGATCATAACAAATTATGGGTAATATCACAAAGAATGGAAACTCCAGAACACTTAATTGTGCTTATGAGGAACCTGTACATAGACCAAGAAGCAGTCCTTCGAAAAGAACAAGGGGATACTTTGTGGTTTAAAATCAGTAAAGGTGTGTGTCAGGGTTGTATCCTTTTACTGTACTTATTCAATCTGCATACTGAGCAAATAATCCGAGAAACTGGACTATATGAAAAATAGGGCATCACAATTGGAGGAAAGGAAGACGTATTAACAATCTGCGATATGCAGAAGACACAACCTTGCTTCTCGAAAGTTATGAGGACTTGAAGCACTTACTGATGAAGATCAAAGACCATAGCCTTCAGTATGAATTATGCCTCAACATAAAACAAAAATCCTCACAACTGGACTAATAAGCCACTTCATGATAAATGGAGAAAAGATTGAAGTCGTCAAGGAATTCATTTTACTTGGATCAACAATTCAATATCCATGGAAGCAACAGTCAAGAAATCAAAAGACGCATTGCATTGGGCAAATCTGCTGCAAAAGACCTCTTTAAAGTATTAAAAAGCAAAAATGTCACTTTGAGGACTAAGGTGTGCCTGACCCAACCCATAGTGTTTTCAATTACCTCATATGCATGCGAAAGCTGGACAATGAATAAAGAAGGCTGAAGAAAAATTGATGGCTTTGAATTACGGTCTTGGCGAAGAATATTGAATATACCACGGACTGCCAAAAGAATGAACAAATCTGTATTGGAAGAAGTACAGCCAGAATGCTCCTTAGAACCAAGAATGGCAAGACTTCATTTGACATACTTTGGACGTGTTATCAGGAGGGACCCAGTCCCTGGAGAAGGATATCATGTCTGCGAAAAGAGGAAGCCCCTCAATGAGATGGATTGACACAATGGCCTCCAGCATAACAACGATTGTCAGGATGGTGCAGGAGCAGCCAGTGTTTCATCATGTTATACATAGGGTTGCTATGAGTTGGAACTGACGGGATGGCACCAAACAACAATAAGACTGGGAGGTAGAGATGATGAAACTGAGACACAAAAATTTAAACTTAACGTCCAAGTCCAGACCCTAGGCAAGTTAGGAGGCAGAACTGAATTCAAGCAATCTGTCCTCAGAATCCATGCTCTTTTCTATTTCACTCTACTGCCACGTGCTAGTCAAGTACTATGTTAATGGAGAAGGGCCATGGTTTGCTTTGGGAATATTTTAGTGGCTGAGAATACTTAATATAAATGCAAATTTTCAATCTTTCCTAATTTTCAATATAAAAGAAGTAATACAAATAACAGATGTTTAATTTTTAATTAATTATTTTTTAATTTACTTATGTTGTTATTAGGTGTCACTGAGTTGATTTCGACTCAAAGCAACACAGTGTGACAGAGTAGAACTGCCCCATAGGGTCTCCTAAGCTGTAATCTTTACGGGAGCAGATCACCAGTGTCTTTTTCCCATAGAGCCACTGGGTGGATTCAAATCTCTATAGAAAGAAAAAAAATAAAAAGAGCCCATTGTTGTCCAACTCACAACGGCCTTATAGGACAGAGTAGAACTGCCTCTTTGACTTTCCAAGGAGCGGCTGGTGGATTCGAACTGCTAAACTCTTGGGTAGCAGCCAAGCTATTAACTACTGTGCCAGGGCTCCCAAACCACTATAGATATTATCATTTATGGATATTATATATCCTTTGTTGTTTATAGATATTATTATATAAAAACATCAGACTGTATGAAATATCCCATTTGAAAGTAGAATATTTCCAGAATAAAATACATATTTTTCCCTTTTGTAGTTCCTTATATGTCTATTATTTTTTTTCAGGTAAAACTGAAATCACAATTATTTAATTAGAAATTAAATAATTGAGAATGATTGTTAATTGCTTGGTCACTACCCCTTACATACCTGTCAAATTACCACTGAAATGGGTCCCTGATAAGTTAAACAATGGGAATATACTGGTTAATCGAATCCACTTGGTAAGCTGGTTCTTCTCCATCTCTGATGAAATCTAGTTCCTGTCACTTTTCTGGTTACTTTCCAATAATGAAGTCCCCTACTTTTATGAATTAAAAAATAAACAAAAATAAGTTCATCTCAAAAGTCAGCATATCTAGTCCCATGTAATAATGAATACACCAAACTTCATTAATGTTAAAATTTTTCTTTGCGCCATATTTGGCCTTTCTTGTCAGGCCAACCTTGACTGTAGGATTTCCAAAGTAGACTTCAGTGGGCTCTTTCTTTAATTTCCCTTATATCCATTTCCTCCTAGGCTGTTTTTTGGTGCCTCATGGTTTTTAATGCCTCATAGGTTCGATGGAGGTGGAATGGGGAGGGGGTAAGTAATGGGGCAATAGAGGTCTTACTTGACTGGTATTGTTATGAGTTGTTATCCCTACTTTCTGAGCTGACTTATTTTCTTGTGGGACACTTCTGTGGGTTCACTAGGGTTCCTCATCCCTGGGGAGGCCTCATCTGAAGTTTTTGTCATAGGAGATGCTTATTTCAGCTGAGTGCTCTAACCCCTTTGTACACCAATAACTGTAGGCAGGCATTCTCCGGTGGACATCTTTTTCTCTTGGGTCCCATTTCTTGTCTAGGCTACCCTTTTGGACAAAATCTCTTTAAAGAGGCTCCAGAGCAGCTTGTATCTTCCTCCTATTTCTTTCTTCTCTCTCTCTCTCTCTTTGCCCACATCTGGTTCACAGAAAATGTGTACCCTGGACCCTTTTTTGGTGGAAGTTTAATATTTCTCCAATCCAAGCCCTTTACCAACGTAAAGCCCAATTCAGTCAACCTGTGTGAGTCAGGCACAACTTTTCTGTTTTTCCCAAATTGAAAAAATGTGTACAATATTTCTATGCAGTCCCTTTGAAGACTCTTACACTAGACACAAGGCTGGAAGAGAAAAAAAAAAAGCTATAGCAGTATAATAACTTTCTCCAAGATAATTCTCTATCCAGCTTCTGTCCTATTTCTAGGTCTCACTGAACTCCTAATGTGTTTAAATATGCTTAAGGTGGCTGGTCAGCTAAGGATTAAAAGAAAAAAAAAAAACTTTGAAGGCCTCAGTGAAATAAGAAGCAGCTATAAGATGATGAAAGTGAGGAGGATAGTGGGTATTAAAGTTTTGAAGAATAAAAAGACACAAATTAGTGGGTCTTGAAGGGTTCGATAGTGAATTGATAAGGGTAATCTAACAGTATTAGAGGCTGTATGAGGCCCACTTGAGACTTATCATTAACAACCTTAAATGAAGCTAACCCACAAAGAACTCAATTCACTTTTAGTTTTCCATTGGCTGCAGGTATGGAAGCAGCAGTGAGTTAGATTTAAACAGGGCTGGAATTATATTTTCGAAACACAGTCAATGACAAGGAAGTTAAGGGTGTTTGCAATGCAGTGATTTTAATGATCGACAATGACATCTAAGACAGATAAAGGAGGATTAGAGGGACCAAAACCAAAAACCAAACCCAGTGCTGTCGAGTCTATTCTGACTTATAGCGACCCTATAGCAGGAGGGGCATAAATTCAGGTGGATTGGAAGAAACTGTAGGCTTGAGGAATTACTGGAGTTGGTACTAGAAGAAGCGAGCTTCAAAGAGGGGGGTGGTGGTGAGAGCCTAGGATGCGTGAAGCTGATACTTGTGCAGGTGAGCAGTTATTATTAAGGGAAATGGGATAAAAGACAAGATTATTGCAAATGAGGAACATAAGAAATTGAGAGGTTGGGAACTGGATCAATCATCAATGCATATGTGATATCAGCAAGAATAATGGAGAAGAGAGAAATAATTAGCCAGATACAAAAATCTTCAATACTGTGTAAATGATACACTGTCCTTTTCCTTATTCAGCATTTTAATTCAGTTCAGATGAGTTGTGTCTTCTGGATTGTAAGCAAGTGACAAGGGCAGATATTGAAATTTTATGGACAACACCAGATATCCAAAATGTCCAGCAGTACTTTATGGTCTTTATGGTTTATGAGGCAATTTCACATGCATTATCTCATTTTATTTTCATAGTTATCCAGTGAAGCAATTAAAGATGGTATTGCTATAACAGCTTCGTAGATGAGGAGTTTGAAGTTTGATGATATTAAATCATTTGCAAAAGTTTTCATGGCTGGAAAAATAACAGTTATTCCACAAAAACATATCACCCGTGGACACGTTTTCAGGATGGTAGATGGAGGAGATTTATTAAGTAGCACAACTAAGTACATTGATCTCATTTCTTTGATTTTTTAATAAAAACCTTGTGTGTGCATGAACATTTTTCTGCAATGGCAATTTATAGTAAGGGAATGTATTTTTGAATTCCGAAACAGATTTTAATTTGGATTCAGAATATACTTTCATTTTTTTCTCTTCCTGTCCTTAGTTAAACACAAATTTTTTTAAACACATTTAGTAATTCATAAGATGTCTTAGTCATAAAAGGCAAAATGTTATTAAGAGTATATGTGCTATTTAAAAGACTCTGGACAACTCGACAGCAATGGGTTTGGTTTGGGTTTTTTTTAGACTAACTGTACTTGAATATAGATGTAAAAGAGTAAATAAAATACTGGGGAAAATAATTCAACAGAACGTTAAACCAATTCCAACTCATAGCAACCCTGTAGGACAGGGCAGAGCTGCCCCATTTGGTCTCTAAGTATAATCATGAAAACCTTAAGATTCTATCAATAGATTATGAAAAAGATATGAAAACATTCAATATCTGTTCTTTTTTAAAAGAAAAAAGATCTGTGAGAAAACTAGAAATAGAACATTCCAATTGTATTAATAAAGACTATCCTTCTTAAACAGAGAATTAGTATCATTAATAATGATGATATTCTAGAGGCATTATTTATGAAATCAAAAGCAAAATAAGAATGTTCATTATAACTAATTTTATTTAGAATTTTCTGGAAAGTCAGGTCAGTGCAATAAGACATTAAACAGAATTAAGAGTTCTAATTCTTGAAAGGAAGAGGGAAAAGTACCTTTCTTTTTTCCACATCTTATTCCTAGAATACCAAAATGCACCAAATAAATGCTTCTTAAATTGATTTAAAAAATAGAATACAGGTTGGGGGGCCAAGATGGCGGACTAGGTAGACACTACCCCGGATCCCTCTTGCAACAAAGACTCGGAAAAACAAGTGAATCAGTCACATACATAAAAATCTACGAACCCTGAACAACAAACACAGATTTAGAGATGGAAAACGAACAAATACGGGGAAGCAGCGACTATTTTTGGAGCCTGGAGCCAGGGTCCCAGTCAGGTAACCTTGGCGCCGGGCATCTGGGCCCAGGGGAGCTGAACTCATAAATCTTGTGACGGTGCAAACAAGGGGCGCAGCCCTACCCCCCTGAACTGAACCTGGAAGGGGGCCCAGCCGGTCTGGGCAGGCGGCGTGGAGACGCGGCTGGTGGGAGAATTCCCTGGGAGGCAGTGACTGGTTTTGGAGCCAGGAGTGCTGCGTCCCAGCCGGGGAACCTTGGCGCTGGGCATTTGACTGGGCGCTGTCACGGCGCAAGCACGGGGTGCAGCCCTATTCCCCTGAACTAACCCCGGGAGGGGGCCCAGCCGGTCCGCGGAGGCGGCGCGGCGATGCGGCTGGCGGGACGAGAAATCCCCGGGAGGCAGCGACTGATTTTGGAGCCGGGAGTATAGCATCCCAGCAGGGGAACCTTGACGCTAGGCTTTGGACTGGCAGCGGAGGATCTGACCGTGGCTTCGGCGGGCCAGACCCCCGGGGGCAATCTCCACACAGCCAACACACATAGGCGACACGCCCCTCGGGAATCTCAGATATAATAGTCATTCCAAGCAAGACAAGCAACTCTGGCTATATTCCGAGGTGCTACTCTCCTATCTCTCTGATCCCTCCCCCAGCCTCCCCAGTCGGCTTCATTAACATTGGAATTTCCTGAGCCAGAGGGAGAACAGCTCCGGCTCCGCGATGGCTTTGCTTCCCCCCCCCTTTTTTTTTTCTTTTGGTCTTTTCCTAACCCATTCTTCCGGCCTGAGAGAAGGAACCACAAAAAACCCAGGGACCAAAAATCCATCCCTAATTGGACTAAAAACACAGAACCAGCTACAGCCAAGCATATATGATCCAAATCTCGGACTTTCATCCTTACAGGGAACAAGGTGGTGGTTATAATCCAAAGGCAGTTCTGATAGGGATCTGACTGCATTTTTTTTTCAGCGGAATTTCTGGAAAAACAAGTTTCCCAGTGATGGCTCGGAGACAGTAGTCGATATCAAACCACATAAAGAAGCAGACCATGACAGCTTCTACAACCCCCCAAACAAAAGAATCAAAAACTTTCCCAAATGAAGATACAATCCTGGAATTATCAGATACAGAATATAAAAAACTAATTTACAGAATGCTTCAAGACATCAGAAATGAAATAAGGCAAACTGCAGAAAAAGCCAAGGAACACACTGATAAAACTGTTGAAGAACTCAAAAAGATTTTTCAGGAACATAGTGGAAAAATTAATAAGTTGCAAGAATCCATAGAGAGACAACATGTAGAAATCCAAAACATTAACAATAAAATTACATAATTAGACAACGCAATAGGAAGTCAGAGGAGCAGACTCGAGCAATTAGAATGCAGACTGGGACATCTGGAGGACCAGGGAACCAACACCAACATAGCTGAAAAAAAATCAGATAAAAGAATTTAAAAAATGAAGAAACCCTAAGAATCATGTGGGACTCTATCAAGAAGGATAGCCTGCGGGTGATTGGAGTCCCAGAACAGGGAGGGAGGACAGAAAACACAGAGAAAATAGTTGAACATCTCCCGACAGAAAACTTCCCTGACATCATGAAAGATGAAAGGATATCTATCCAAGATGCTCATCACACCCCATTTAAGATTGATCCAAAAAGAAAAACACCAAGACATATTATCATCAAACTTGCCAAAACCAAAGATAAACAGAAAATTTTAAAAGCAGCCAGGGAGAAAAGAAAGGTCACCTTCAAGGGAGAATCAATAAGAATAAGTTCAGACTACTCAGCAGAAACCATGCAGGCAAGAAGGGAATGGGACGACATATACAGAGCACTGAAGGAGAAAAACTGCCAGCCAAGGATCATATATCCAGCAAAACTCTCTCTGAAATATGAAGGCGAAATTAAGATATTTACAGATAAACACAAGTTTAGAGAATTTGCAAAAACCAAACCAAAGCTACAAGAAATACTAAAGGATATTGTTTGGTCAGAGAACCAATAATATCAGATACCAGCACAACACAAGGTCACAAAACAGAACATCCTGATATCAACTCAAATAGGGAAATCACAAAAACAAACAAATTAAGACTAATTTAAAAAAAAATACATACAACAGGGAATCATGGAAGTCAATGGGTAAAAGATCACAATAATCAAAAAGAGGGACTAAATACAGGAGGCATTGAACTGCCATATGGAGAGTGATACAAGGCGATATAGAACATTACAAGTTAGGTTTTTACTTAGAAAAATAGGGGTAAATATTAAGGTAACCACAAAGAGGTATAACAACTCCATAACTCAAGATAAAAGCCAAGAAAAACGTAACAACTCAACAAACATAAAGTCAAACACTACGAAAATGAGGATCTCACAATTTACTAAGAAAAACGTCTCAGCACAAAAAAGTATGTGGGAAAATGAAATTGTCAACAACACACATAAAAAGGCATCAAAATGACAACACTAAACACTTATTTATCTATAATTACGCTGAATGTAAATGGACTGAATGCACCAATAAAGAGACAGAGAGTCTTGGACTGGATAAAGAAACACGATCCATCTATATGCTGCCTACAAGAGACACACCTTAGACTTAGAGACACAAACAAACTAAAACTCAAAGGATGGAAAAAAATATATCAAGCAAACAATAAGCAAAAAAGAAGAGGAGTAGCAATATTAATTTCTGACAAAATAGACTTTAGACTTAAATCCACCACAAAGGATAAAGAAGGACACTACATAATGATAAAAGGGACAATTGATCAGGAAGACATAACCATATTAAATATTTATGCACCCAATGACAGGGCTGCAAGATACATAAATCAAATTTTAACAGAACTGAAAAGTGAGATAGACACCTCCACAATTATAGTAGGAGACTTCAATACACCACTTTCAGAGAAGGACAGGACATCCAGTAAGAAGCTCAATAGAGACACGGAAGACCTAATTACAACAATCAACCAACTTGACCTCATTGACTTATACTGAACTCTCCACCCAACTGCTGCAAAGTATACTTTTTTTTCTAGCGCACATGGAACATTCTCTAGAATAGACCACATATTAGGTCATAAAAGAAACCTTTGCAGAGTCCAAAACATCGAAATATTACAAAGCATCTTCTCAGACCACAAGGCAATAAAACTAGAAATCAATAACAGAAAAACTAGGGAAAAGAAATCAAATACTTGGAAACTGAACAATCCCCTCCTGAAAAAAGACTGGGTTATAGAAGACATCAAGGGGGGAACAAGGACATTCATAGAAAGCAATGAGAATGAAAATACTTCCTATCAAAACCTCTGGGACACAGCAAAAGCAGTGCTCAGAGGCCAATTTATATCGATAAATGCACACATACAAAAAGAAGAAAGAGCCAAAATCAGAGAACTGTCCCTACAACTTGAACAAATAGAAAGTGAGCAACAAAAGAATCCATCAGGCACCAGAAGAAAACAAATAATAAAAATTAGAGCTGAACTAAATGAATTAGAGAACGGAAAAACAATTGAAAGAATTAACAAAGCCAAAAGCTGGTTCTTTGAAAAAATTAACAAAATTGGTAAACCATTGGCTAGACTGACTAAAGAAATACAGGAAAGGAAACAAATAACCCGAATAAGAAACGAGAAGGGCCACATCACAACAGACCCAACTGAAATTAAAAGAATCATATCAGATTATTATGAAAAATTGTACACTAACAAATTTGCAAACCTAGAAGAAATGGATGAATTCCTGGAAAAACACTATCTACCTAAACTAACACATTCAGAAGTAGAACAACTAAATAGACCCATAACAAAAAAAGAGATTGAAACGGTAATCAAAAAACTCCCCCCCGCAAAAAAAGCCCTGGCCCGGACGGCTTCACTGCAGAGTTCTACCAAACTTTCAGAGAAGAGTTAACACCACTACTACTAAAGGTATTTCAAAGCATAGAAAATGACGGAATACTACCCAACTCATTCTACGAAGCCACCATCTCCCTGATACCAAAACCAGGTAAAGACATTATAAAAAAAGAAAATTATAGACCTATATCCCTCATGAACATAGATGCAAAAATCCTCAATAAAATTCTAGCCAATAGAATTCAACAACATATCAAAAAAATAATTCACCACAATCAAGTGGGATTTATACCAGGTATGCAAGGCTGGTTTAATATCAGAAAAACCATTAATGTAATCCACCACATAAATAAAACAAAAGACAAAAACCACATGATCTTATCAATTGATGCAGAAAAGGCATTTGACAAAGTACAAGACCCTTTTATGATAAAAACTCTCACCAAAATAGGAATTGAAGGAAAATTCCTCAACATAATAAAGGGCATCTATGCCAACAGCCAGCATCATTCTAAATGGAGAGAACCTGAAAGCATTTCCCTTGAGAACAGGAACCAGACAAGGATGCCCTTTATCACCGCTCTTATTCAACATCGTGCTAGAAGTCCTAGCCAGAGCAATTAGGCTAGACAAAGAAATAAAGGGCATCCGGACTGGCAAGGAGGAAGTAAAATTATCTCTATTTGCAGATGACAGGATCTTATACACAGAAAACCCTAAGGAATCCTCCAGAGAACTCCTGAAACTAATAGAAGAGTTTGGCAGTGTCTCAGGTTAGATATAAGATAAACATACAAAAATCACTTGGATTCCTCTACATCAACGAAAAGAACATCGAAGAGGAAATCACCAAATCAATACCATTCACAGTAGCCCCCAAGAAGATAAAATACTTAGGAATAAATCTTACCAAGGATGTAAAAGACCTGTGTAAAGAAAACTACAAAGCTCTACTACAAGAAATTCAAAAGGACATACTTAAGTGGAAAAACATACCTTGCTCATGGATAGGAACACTTAACATAGTAAAAATGTCTATTCTACTAAAAGCCATCTATACATACAATGCACTTCCAATCCAAATTCCAATGGAATATTTTAAGGTGATAGAGAAACAAATCACCAACTTCATATGGAAGGGAAAGAAGCCTCGGATAAGCAAAGCATTACTGAAAAAGAAGAAGAAAGTGGGAGGCCTCACTCTACCTGATTTCAGAAGCTATTATACAGCCACAGTAGTCAAAACAGCCTGGTATTGGTACAACAACAGGCACATAGACCGGTGGAACAGAATTGAGAACCCAGATATAAATCCATCCACATATGAGCAGCTGATATTTGACAAAGGCCCAGTGTCAGTTAATTGGGGAAAAGATACTCTTTTTAACAAATGGTGCTGGCCTAATTGGATATCCATTTGCAAAAAAATGAAACAGGACCCATACCTCACACCAAGCACAAAAACTAACTCCAAGTGGATCAAAGACCTAAACATAAAGACTAAAACGATAAAGATCATGGAAGAAAAAATAGGGACAACCCTAGGAGCCCTAATACAAGGCATAAACAGAATACAAAACATTACCAAAAATGACGAAGAGAAACCAGATAACTGGGAGCTCCTAAAAATCAAACACCTATGCTCATCTAAAGACTTCACCAAAAAAGTAAAAAGACCACCTACAGACTGGGAAAGAATTTTCAGCTATGACATCTCCAACCAGCGCCTGATCTCTGAAAGCTACATGATTCTGTCAAAACTCAACCACAAGAAGACAAACAACCCAATCAAGAAGTTGGCAAAGGAAATGAACACACACTTCACTAAAGAAGATATTCAGGCAGCTAACAGATACCTGAGAAAATGCTCTCGATCATTAGCCATTAGAGAAATGCAAATTAAAACTACGATGAGATTCCATCTCACTCCAACAAGGCTGGCATTAACCCAAAAAACACAAAATAATAAATGTTGGAGAGGCTGCAGAGAGATTGGAACTCTCATACACTGCTGCTGGGAATGTAAAATGGTACAACCACTTTGGAAATCTATCTGGCGTTATCTTAAACAGTTAGAAATAGAACTACCATACAACCCAGAAATCCCACTCCTCGGAATATACCCTAGAGAGACAAGAGCCTTCACACAAACAGATATATGCACACCCATGTTTATTGCAGCTCTGTTTACAATAGCAAAAAGTTGGAAGCAACCAAGGTGTCCATCAATGGATGAATGGGTAAATAAATTGTGGTATATTCACACATTGGAATACTACGCGTCGATAAAGAACAGTGACAAATCTGTGAAACATTTCATAACATGGAGGAACCTGGGAGGCATTATGCTGAGCGAAATGAGTCAGAGGCAAAAGGACAAATATTGTATAAGACCACTATTATAAGATCTTGAGAAATAGTATAAACTGAGAAGAACATACTTTTGTGGTTACGAGGGGGGGAGGGAGGGAGAGAGGGAGAGGGTTTTTTACTGATTACTTAGTAGATAAGAACTGATTTAGGTGAAGGGAAGGACAACACTCAATACATGGAAGGTCAGCCCAATTGGACTGGACCAAAAGCAAAGAAGTTTCCGGGATAAAATGAATGCTTCAAAGGTCAGCGGAGCAAGGGCGGGGGTTTGGGAACCATGCTTTAAGGGGACTTCTAAGGCAATTGGCAAAATAATTCTGTTATGAAAACATTCTGCATCCCACTTTGAAGTGTGGCGTCTGGGGTCTTAAATGCTAACAAGCGGCCATCTAAGATGCATCAATTGGTCTCAACCCACCTGGAGCAAAGGAGAATGAAGAACACCAAGGTCACACGACAGCTAAGAGCCTAAGAGACAGAAAGGGCCACATGACCCAGAGACCTACATTATCCTGAGACCAGAAGAACTAGTTGGTGCCTGGCCACAATCGATGACTGCCCTGACAGGGAGCACAACAGAGAACCCCTGAGGGAGCAGGAGATCAGTGGGATACAGACCCCAAATTCTCATAAGAAGACCATAGTTAATGGTCTGACTGTGACTAGAGGAATCCCGGTGGTCATGGTCCCCAAACCTTCTGTTGGCACAGGACAGGAACCATTCCCGAAGACAACTCATCAGACATGAAAGGGACTGGAGAGTGGGTAGGAGAGAGATGCTGAAGAAGAGTGAGCTAATTATATCAGGTGGACACTTGAGACTGTGTTGGCATCTCCTGTCTGGAGGGGGGATGGGAGGATAGAGAGAGTTGGAAGCTGGCAAAATTGTCACGAAAGGAGAGACTGGAAGGGCTGACTCATTAGGGGGAGAGCAAATGGGAGTAAGGAGTAAGATGTATATAAACTTATATGTGACAGACTGACTTGACTGGTAAATGTTCACTTGAAGCTCAATAAAAGTTAATAAAAAAAAAATAGAATACAATAAAATGACCAGATACTATATATATATATGTATATATATATATATAACCCCCTGCCGTCGAGTCAATTCCTACTCATAACAACCCTATATGACAGAGTATAACTGCCTGATAGAGTTTCCAAGGGAGTGCCTGGCGGATTCGAACTGCTGACCTCTTGGTTAGCAGCCGTAGCACTTAACCACTATGCTACCAGGGTTTCCTTATATATATATATGTATGTATGTATGTATGTATATATCAACATCTTTCTTATATCCTACCAGTAACCAGTCAGAAAATGTAATGGAAAAAAATACCTTATTTGTAATGGAATTATTAAATGCCTGAAGATAGTTCTAACAAGAAAATATAGTATCTGTTTTAAGAAAGTTATAGAACTTCTCTGAAAGATTGAAAAGATCATTTGAATAAATAAAGGATGCAATGTCCTAGACAAGGAAGACATTGCCCTGATAAACTAAAATTTAGTAGAATTAACTGAAATTTAGTAAAATAAATATCTGTTTATAATTTGAAAAGCATTACTAGCTAACTAAGAGTTGAAGGAAGCTTCCCTAATCTGATAATGGATAGTTTTAAAAAAAAATGCAGCAAATATCATAGTGGTGAAACTTTTTCCTATGAAATTGGGAAAAAAAAAAAAAAACAAGAATGCCCACTATCATCACTATTCAAGATGGTATTGGTTGTTCTAATCCCAGACAATGACGAGAGAGAAGTAAAAGTCATAAGGTTGGGAAAGAAAAACCAAAAATCTCATTATTTGCAGCTGATGAAACTTGGGTATCTGGTTATTCCAAAATAATTAAAATGAACAAGTACATTTAGCAAAGTCACAGGATACAAAGTCAATATATAGAATTAATCCTATTTCCATGTAAGAGCAATGAATACATAGAAAATGAAATTTTAACGAGATACCATTTTTAACTACATAGAAATCAAATACCTAGAAAATCAACTCAGGGGGAAGAGGGCTAAGTTTATATAAAAAATGACAGATTCTAAAGTCTACATGGAATTTCAAAGAACCAACAGTAGTCAATACATATAGACAAAAAAAAAAAAAAAGCAAAGTTGGAGGACTTGTTCTACCAGATATTAAGCCTTATTATCAAACTGTAGTAATAAGACAGCTGGTATTGACACAAGGATGGAAATAATCCAATGGAGCAGAATAGAGCCCAGAACCAGATGTACATCTGCCTCACCACAAAGGTGACACTGTAGAGTTGTGGGTAATATTTTTTTCCATAAATAATGCTAAGCCAAGTTGTTATCAAAATGGAAAAAAAGAAAATCATGACCCTTCCCTCTTTGGTTACACACAAACCATTCCTAATGGACTGTAGATCTAAAATGTAATGTAAAGGAATAAAGATTTCAGAAGAAACTGTTTGAAAATACTTTTTGGTATTGGGTTAGGCAAAAGTTTCTTTAACAGGACACAAACACACACACACAAATATTAAAGAAAAAAAAGAACATTAAAATTAAGAATTTCTAGTGCTCGAAGGATACTATTAAGATTATTTGTGCCCCAGTCAGGAGGAGCCAGGCTAGGACCCAAGCAGACAACGTGGTAAAAGTCTTCTTTTGGTGGGTGACGTGGACAGGTGCCGAATGGCGTTTGTTGCATGGATGCCGAAGCGTGGGAAAAAGAGAGCTGTGGCGGAAGACAAGGAAGAACCCAAGACCAAGCCAAAGGCCAAGGGTGAGACGGGACCAAAGAAAAACAAAAAAGAGGCAGCAGGAGCGGGGCCAGCCCTGTGTGAGGACTCCCAGATCGGTGGTCAACCTGCCACACTTCACATCTGCTCCTGGAATGCGGGTGGGCCTCGAGCCTGGAATAAGGAGAAAGGTTTAGGTTGGATAAAGAAAGAAGCCCCAGATATTCTGTGCCTCCAAGAAACCAAATGTTCAGAGGAAAAACTACCACCAGCTGAACCTCAAGACCTGCCTGGACTATCTCCTCAGTTCTGGTCGGCTCCTTCAGACAGGGAAGGGTACAGTGGTGTGGGTCTACTGTCCTGCTGGTGGCCTCACAAAGTCTTTTACGGCATTGGCAGGGAGGAACATGACCAGGAAGGCCAGTGATGGTGGCTGAATTTAATGAATTTGTTCTGGTAACAGCCTATGTATCTAATGCAGGCCGGAGTATGGGACGAATAGAATACCAGCAGCGCTGGAATGAAGCCTTTGGCAAATTCCTGAGGGACCTGGCTTCACACAACCCTCTTGTGCTATGCGAGGACCTCAACGTGGCTCATGAAAAGATAGGCCTTTGCAACCCAAAGGGAAACAAGAAAAATTCTGGCTTTACTCAACAAGAGTGCCAAGGCTTTGGGAAATTATGGCAAGCTGTGCCACTGACTAACAGCTTCCGGCACCTCTGCCCCAATACAGCCTATGCCTGTATCTTTGTATCTACCTGTTGAATGCTCGATCCAACAATGTTGACTGGTGCCTTGATTATTTTTTTGTTGTGTTACTCTCTGTTACTTGCATTGTGTGACAGCAAGATCCGTTCTAAGACCTTAGACAGTGATCACTGTCCCAGCACCAACTCCTAGCACTGCGACACCTCCCAAAAATCACTTTGAACCTGGAAAATGAGCCCCCGCCATAGCATTTCTTCTTTAAAATTTCCTTTTTTGAGGAATTTGCACTGCATATGCCTTCTAAAAATATGTGAATCTTCCAAACAGGCTCCTAGTGACAGATTTCGGTTTCTATCTGGTTATTCAAGCCCAAGATTTTTGTTTTGTGAGTTTTTTTGCTTGTTTTTTACATTAAGCAAAAGCTATTGATGACTTCTTTGAACTGTTCATGTGAAAAAGCCATAGTTCCAAAAAAAAAAAAAAAAACTATTGAGTAAGGAGGCAAGATACACAGAGAGAGAAGATAATTGCAATATGCATACAAGAGACTTGTGTGCAGAATATATAAAGGGCAATTTAATAGAAATTAGCCAAATACGCAACAGGAAATGAGAAAAAAATTTGATAACTTTACAAAGGAGAATACCCAAATGGTGAATAACTATATGAAAAGGTGCTCGACTTCATTAGTCACAAGGAAATACAAATGAAAACTGCAATTAGATGACATTACAAACATGAGAATGGCTAAAGTGAAACAAGCAGTCTGAACTGTTAGTGAGGGTATGGAGCACATGGAGGGAGGAGTATAAGTTGAACTACTATGGAAAACTCTTTGGTAATATCCACGAAAGCTGGGCATATGAATACCCTATGGCTCAGCAATTTTAAATGGGTCTATGTACCCATAAAAAGACAGGTACCAGAATGTTCATGGCAGGCCTGTTTGTCTCACGCTGGAACAACCCAAATGTTCATCAACAATAAAATGGATTAAAAAACAATATATTTATTAAATGGAACACAAGTGCAATGAGAATGAATAAACTACAACTACACGCAACAAAAAAATGAATCTCAGAAGAAGCTTACATAAAAAATGTATATACTGCTTGATTCCATTGCTACACAATAGGCAAAACTAGTTACTCAGTAAGTCTTTATATTATACCTATACCTGTATTGGAAACCCAGGTGGTGTAAGTGGTTAAGAGCCATGGCCACTAACCAAAAGGTTGGCAGTTCAAATCTACCGTGTTCTCCTTGGAAACCCTATGGGGCAGTTCTACTCTGTCCTATAAGGTTGCTACGAGTCTGAATCGACTCGACGGCAATGGGCTTGGTTGGTTTTTGGGTACCTGTTATCTGTACGTATACTTTTGTCACCTCCTAGGAGTTCTTAGAGATTCTGCTTCTCTGGTTGAATTCTGACTGATACAATCCATGAATATTTTCATCTGAATAAATCCATTCCTAGGAATAATTCTAAAGACAGGTTTTAATAGAATCAAAAATACCTGGGGGAGACATAGTCATAAATTCATGGAGGGAAGTATGGGGTATGTAAGCAGGAGAAAACGAGGGGCTAAAAGTTCAGACTTTGAAGTAAGATTTATTTAACTATTCTGTGTTTTCGCTCCAACCTTACAGGATAGTTGAGGAGATTAAATGAGGTAATACAGAAACTGTGCTTAACATTTAATAGGCTCAATAACTTTTACTTTTAATAAGTTATTTCCGTGATTTTTAATACCCAGAAGAAATTATTGAGTAAGTACTATGTGCGGGTAGTATTCTGGACACTGGAAATACAGTAACGAGAAAAACAAACAAATAAATACTTAGTTTTCTGGATCTCACATTAAACAAAGAGAAATTTTTAAAATTATGATAAATGGAGATAAGTGATAAGGAGAAAAGTAAAGCAGAAAAGGATAGGGATTGATGGAGGGGTGTAACTTTAGATAAAATGGCCCCAAATTAGAAAAAAACTAAATACATGACATTAGGATATTATTTGAATATATGTTTTTGATGATTGAAATTATGCAGTGATTAAAATGTGAAAAATAAATACAGAAAATATCTAAGAGGTACTTTTTAATATATACAGCTGGATACTTACTATTTATACTACTCTATGTAAAATATTTTTTTTATGTAAAATATGTATTCAGGTAAAATTTTAATATACAATTTTTATGATTTATCATACAAAATACAAAAACTGAAAAATTTTGCTAAATACGAGTCAATGGTGCAACGTGGAAATTTGTCCCATGAAAAGATCCATGATTTCCTAAAATAGAAGGGAAATGTCTGATAACAAATTGTGTATCGTTTGTTGCACCAAATTTTATCAAAGACTGTACATTTTAGAAATCTAATTGAGTTACTGTTGCCTCATCTTGCAATAAAAGTAAATAATCATCTAAAATAGGTCACATGCATATGAATGGACTGGAATGCATACAATGTGTCCTTCTTTTAAAGTAAGATATGTTATATAAAGAATTTTTGGTTGACCTTGGGGAAATATATTGATAAATGCTAACAATGTTCAAATCGATTGCAAAATTAAAGGCAAATAATTATCTATGTACATAAATGCATATTTGCAAAAAATTTTTCAATTTTTATACCCCCAATAAAAAGCTACAGGGTTTTTCTTAATAAAAATTTGTTTTATAACTCATTAAGACATTCCTTATATCAAAGACAAGAATAGTTCCTTTTAAGGGCAACTCACTTTTATTCTTTGTCATCTTCAAAGAGTCACTAAATCCCTAACACAATCATAGTTCTATAATTTTGTGTGATTAATAAATGATACTGAGGGAGTATGGCACACTTAATTCACTTCATCACAATTTCTGGGTGGTGAAAGAAAACCCACCCCACTGCCTTCGAGTCGATTCCGACTCATAGCGACCCTATAGGACAGAGTAGGACTGCCCTAGAGGGTTTCCAAGGAGCGCCTGGTGGATTTGAACTGCCGAGGACTACTAAAAAGGTAAAGACCAGGTCATCATGATCTAGCTAGGAACTCAGAAACGCTAGTCTGTGTGGGGAAAGTAAGATCTTCTGCCTTAGAGCCTGGAACCAAACCAAAGAGACTGAGAACCAGAAGGGAAAAGAATATCTGAGAGGCTAAGATAATACAAAAAAAAAAAAAATGTGAGACTCATTGCCTTTGAGTCGGTTCCAACTCATAAAACCCTATAGGTCAGAGTAGAACTGCCCCGTGGGGTTTCCAAGGCAGTAATCTTTACAGAAGCTGATTGCCACATCTTTCTCCCTCAGAGTGGCTGGTGGGTTCGAACCACCAACCAACCTTTAGGTTAGCAGCCAAGCACTTAACAACTGTGCCACCAGGGCTCTAGGACAATAGTATAATCTACAACAGAAATTCATGAAATGAAGACATTTTAAAATCTTGCCGTAAATGTAACAAGGAAGCATCAACATTCAGAGAAGAGAAATATGTTATAGATCTTGGCAAAAGCTTACAGCGTGAGAGGAGACTTATCAAGGATAATTCTGTAGCTTTTTTTTTTCTTCCTTAGATATTCAAAGATTGGAGATAGTTTTTTTTTTTTTTTCCAGTTACAAAGGAGTTGGTTAGAGGCAGTGTCAGATATAACTGGCTGAGAGAAAGAGGTCAAAAGAGAAAGCTGTACATAGGCACAAGTGTGAAGCTGCTGACTTGGGAGTTTTAGACTGTTAACTTGACAGCCCAACTTCCTTTTGGAAGTGCTGAGTTATATAGGCTCCCTTCCCTCTAAACTCCCTCAGGTACTGAAGCTGATATAAAATGATTCTTCCTTGAAAATTTAATAGAAAACCTAGCTTGGTTCTTTTTCCTTGACCAAAGACTGAGGCCACTGCACCTAGGAATAAATATAATGATTTGGGTTTATATTTTATAGACTAGTCACTTTGTTAGAACATGGTAATGAGGTGAACAGGGTCAACAGTACAATCCATCTGAAGATATTGTAAGTTTATTTTCCTTCCATAGCCATAGAAATGGTCCCTCACCCTACGCAGTCATTACACACTGGTCAGAGTGGCTGAGTAACTAGTTTGATCAGTACAAATCCACCATCTGTAGAAAAATCATTCACAGTATATGCTGTAAGCACACCATTTTATTTCTCACTCACAGAACAATCTGAGGTTGTTTCTAATTGGCTGGCTACTCGCCACCGTGCAGTGATTAAGGAACTTTGATTTCTCCCATCCTATTGCTTTGTCATCCCCTGATGCCTCATTATTATAAACACCCAGCCAGAAAAAAGAGGAAAGATTTAGTGGAGAAGGCACACACACTTCTTGATCTCTTGTTTCTTTGTTTCATTAATTCTCTAACATACCTTTGTGACATTCCTCATTTTTGTTCACATTATTTTAGTTGAAAATTAGTCAAGTGGCCGTAGTACATTTGGAGTAGTCCCTAACTGGGCCTTCCCAGTAACAACTCCACACAGTGGAAGGTTGTTGTTGTTGTGTGCCATCAGTCAATTCCATCTCATAGTGAGTCTATAGGACGGTGGAGTACTGTCCCATAGGGTTTCCTAGACTATAATCTTTACAGGAGCAGATCATCAGGTCTTTCTCCCACAGAGCTGCTGGTGGGTTTGAACTGCCAACCTTTCGGTTAGCAGCTGAGTGCTTAACCATTGTGCCACCAGGAAGAGCTTACTTTCTGGTGGAGTCTTAGCGGCCTAAGCCACTCTCCTTTTCTCTGTTAAAATGTTTTAAATGTCAGTATTTTTCTCATAATTTTCTCCTTGGTAAACTGCTATATTTTTAGGATTATACTTGAATTGTCTCTGAAGACTTGGTAAATCAGTAAAATAAAAAAAAAAGTACCATTATCTCCCTAATATTACAAGGAAGAGTACTTAATGACATTTACTCCATGGCAATTAAAGGTTTCACTTGGGTGCAATTATTATGAAGACTCAAGCATTAATATCTTGAACATACTTGGAACTCAGTCTATCAGATTTGCCAGTAGAATAATTTATCCATATAAATTTCTACCCTTACCCCTGGGAACATAGTTTTAATAATAGCATCCAGATGGTCCTCCAACTTGTAAATAGTTTTATGTTCTAACTTTCTGTCTGTAAGTTGATTTGTAGTATTTTAAGTAACATGTTATACACACAATAGTATATATGGCTTTTGTCCTTATGCCAGCCATAAAAGTCTATTTAACCCATTATCTAACTGAAATACAGGACATTTGCAATGAAAACAGTGGAAAATATGTTATGATGCTGGTAGTTAACATAAAAAACCTGTAGATGAAGTCATTTTTTGAATATAAAATATTTAATTAAAAATACTGACCCTAAACACCAAGAACACAAGGTAATTATGAGCCCAAGAGACAGAAAGGGCCACATGAACCAGAGACTGCATCATCCTGAGACCAGAAGAACTAGATGGTGCCTGGCTACAACTGATGACTGCCCTGACAGGGAACACAACAGAGAACCCCTGAGGGAGCGGGAGAGCAGTGGGATGCAGACCCTAAATTCTCATAAAAAGACCAGACTTAATGGTCTGACTGAGACTAGAAGGACCCCAGTGGTCATGGACCCTAGACCTTCTGTTGGCCGAGGACAGGAACCATTCCTGAAACCAACTCTTCAGACATGGTTTGGACTGGACAATGGGTTGGAGAGGGATGTTGGCGAGGAGTGAGCTTCTTGGATCAGGTGGACACTTGAGACTATGTGGACATCTGCTGCCTGGAGGGGAGATGAGAGGGTAGAGGGGGTTAGAAGCTGGTGAAATGGACATGAAAAGAGAGAGTGAAGGGAGAGAGCGGGCTGTCTCATTAGGGGTAGAGCAATTGGGAGTATGTAGCAAGGTGTATATAAGTTTTTGTGTGGGTGACTGACTTGATTTGTAAACTTTCACTTAAAGCACAATAAAATTTATAAAAATAAAAAAATGCTGACCCTATAAGATATAAAACAGTTATAACGGCACAGAATTTATTTGATAATAGCTGGGTTTACTTTTCATTATTTAGAAAAATACAGTTACACTATTTAATATTTGTATTTGCACACTTCATTCTATCATGGTGAATTATGGTCAAACGTAACAGCCCCAGTTGTAAAATACTTGGAACAACTCATAACCAGTTTTATTGCAAAAGGTCCCTGTACACATTTACATTAATTCTGGTTCCTTAATAGACTGCTCAGCAAGCCTTCACCATACAGGAACCTACATTATGAGAAAAGAGAAATACTTATGTCTTCTGCATGTTAGCAACTTGTCAGTCCTGGGCAACATTTGTCCCATCACTGAAGCCTGTACACAGAGCCCCTTGTAGTTATTTTAAGTCAAAGGTTGAATGACTTAAAGGAAAAAATACAGTATAATTTAAACAATGCCATATCAAAATGTAATATATTAAAAGTGTTTTAAGAATTTGTTATAAGAAACTAAACACATCATTTAAGATCCAGGCTGTGATCAGGAGAGTGAGTGTCTGATGTTGCAGTAAAGGACAACGTCATCGGAAGTGAGGAGGTGAAGGAAATGAGACCTCAGGTAGCTGGAGCAATCATGTACATGGATGTAGAATTCATCCAAAGTAACCATGTCTCTTGGGGCCAGAACCTCCCCGATGAATACGACAAATGATGGCAGACATAGTGGCAGTAAGGAGAGAGAGGACATATATTTGAATGTTATGGTGCCTCAGAAGGTAGATCTTTGAGGAGAAGAATGAGTCTGTAATGATCTGGAAGCAGCAAAGGGGAGCAAGGAATGTCCCAACCTTATCATCTTTCCCAAAGGGTATGCGTTAAGAAAAACAAAACAAAATAGCCAGTACCTGAGAGATTGGAGGGTAAGCAATACTCTTACAAAGAGTGAAGTTTCAGCTAAGAGCCCAGGTGAAGAGATGGCAGGGAGAAGAGGCTGGAGGTGCAGGGTATTTTGTTGTGGAATAGCAGTTACCAAAGCACCCAGGAAGTTGTTGACAAGTATGAGAAGGGTAGAGAGCCGAGTGAGTTTCAAGAAAACTGAGAGTATTCTGGCTGATGGTTCAGTAAAACATCAGTGACTGAGCCCCATCACTTTGGAAGCTGACTGATCATTACAGGAGTAATCTGGTGGCTTTAGTCTCAAGAGAACAAGTTGGAACCCCAGTAGGAGAAGAAGTAGTCAGATTGCCAGTGGTCAGAACATTCGGGACTTGAGAATTGTCCCATATGACCTGTGCGGGGACAAAATGGTTCATCTGCAGCCAGGATATCAATGAAGCCAGCATGAAGGTGTCATGAAGACATCTCGCTTACTCTTATTCGCAGTTTTGACCATGCTGTTGCAAAATGATAGAGCTAGAAGGCAATAAGGAAACAGGAGTCCATGGAGGGAATCACGAAGAAAACTCTATCTAAGGGTGAAACCAATAAGCACTCAGGAAGCAGAGGCCTCATATACATTTGCATATATCACAGTGGAAAATGCAACACCATTGTTTGTTAAATTATTTTTATTATGTTTCTATAAATAATACTCATAAAATAATTGAAAATTAAAGGCTATAGTTTACTTAATAAGCTGTACTTTTAAACATCTACCTTATTTATAAAATTCCTATTGGGCTTTAATGAAAAAAAAAATCATTTTACTAGCCCAAATATTAAATATCACTTTTATTTAATTATACGTACTCATTGTAAATCTAATACCTGTTCTTCCTTCCTTAGAAGAAATGAAACTTTCTTACACTTGTCCTTTTCTGTCCTTGGAAAAGCTGGTATTCTGCTTGTTCCTAAAACCAAACCCATTGTCTGCCATCGAATTGATTTCTACTCATAGCGACCCAATAGGACAGAGTAGAACTGCCCCCTAGGATTTCCAAGGAGTGCCTGGTGGACTCCAACTGCCGACCTTTTGGTTAGCAGCTGTAGCTCTTAACCACTGTGCCACCAAGATTTCCATTTGTTAGTTAATGCTATTTATTCTCTGAACTAGTTCCCACCATTCCCATTAAGTCCAAAGTTAAGGATTCAGACCTCAGGTGTGAACCAGGTGTGACTCTTCGTTTTGCAAACTTGTGTCCCGAGCCACAGGGGGATACGATGAGAAGTTGAGGATGGGTTCAGAGCAAACTAAACTCCAACTCCACTGACGAAAACACAGTATAAACACCTCTGACCTGCACATGGGTCAGCAACACTGATTCCTACCTGACGGGAGAATCACAACCCTGAGGACAGTGATTTTGGTTTTTTCCCCAGAGTGAAATTTGACCATAATTCTTTGAATGTGCTGACCCAGAGCTCCCTCACAAGCATGAAATGTATTTTCTTATGAATAAATTTATTTTGCCTGTACTTGTTTTGTGTGTTCCTACTAAATAGTCCCTGAAAAATAAATAAATAAATAATATATATTTTTTTTTATGGCTAAAAGACGGTGCCCTGGTGGTGCAACATTAAGCACTCAACTACTAACTGAAAGGTTGGTTGTTAGAAGCCATCCAGCAGCTCTACAGGAAAAAGGCCTGGCGATCTGCTTCTATAAAGATTTTTTTAAAAACCCACTGCCATTGAGTCAATTCTAACTCATAGCAACCCTACAGGGCAGAGTAGAACAGCCCCATAGGGTTTCCAAGGCTGTAATCTTTATGGAAGCAGACGGCCACATCTTTCTCCCACAGGGCAGCTAGTATGTTTGAACTGCCAACCTTTTGGTTGGCAGTGGAGAGCTTTAACCACTGTGCCACCAGCCTAGAAAACCCTAGGGGGCAGTTCTGCTCTGTCATATAGTGTCACTATGAGTCAGAATGGACTCGATAGCTCCTAACAACAACAATAACAAAGTCTAAAAGACGAGGCTGATTGTGAGAAAGCAGTACTGTTGTCTTTATGGTGTAAGGAAAAGGAGAAATGAACAGAGGATAGGAGCAAAGTTGAGTAATGACAGTAATAACTATCATTTATTGATTACCATATGTCAGGTGCTGTGCCAATATTTTACATACATTGTGTCATTAAATCTTTTGAGTTAGGTCTATGGAAGCTGAGAAATAGTGTGAGTGTGTTACCCTAAATTACATAGCTCTTAAGTGGGGGAGGAATCAGGGCAGAGACCCCAGAGCTCTCATATCCCCAAAGTGAGTGCCACTGGCTTTTAATTTATACTGTCTATTTTTAAACTGAGGGTAAAACGGTACATAACTGTCAAATTTGCAGTTTAAAAGGCCATTGTGTTAATCTATTCAAGATTACCATATTTTTCTCAAAAAGTGTGCCCACGTAAATAACACGCACATATATATCACTCACACACACATATATAAAAAACACATGGAAATAACAAAATTATGTTAAAAAAAGTTCTGGCATAGTGCACCCATGCATGTATCGCATACATCTGGCGACATTTCCAGAAGTGAATTTTGGCCTCATTCACCCTCATTCAACAGTCCGAAAATGTTACTTTTGATCATATTTGTATAATAAAGGTATAAGCCGTGGTCAAGAAGTCATCGGTTGAGTTTTAAGTTTGGTAGTACCCTGGTGATCAGAAAATAAACAATTGAAACTGTATGTTTCTTTCTATTATTTAAGTTGATAATTATATCCCCATCACTCTTGAGCCATCAATGGAAACCTTGAACCTACTGACTCCTGTCCACAAACCACGTGCTATTCATCGGAAGAGTAAACAAAATGAAGCCTGCACTGGCATAAATGGCATTGACTAGCTATCAATAGGAATCCCCATTCAATCTGCGCTGACATAATTATCACAGTCCTCCTCTTACTCTGGTTTTTAATTGGAGGAGTAAACAAAGCAAAACTGATGCAGGATAGCCCTTGGCTCAACAGGGCTCAATGAGTGAGTGCACAAACCTTATCAGATTGTCTTAAGAGAAACCATTAAGCTATGCTAGGTCTGCTTATTTCATGGTCTAGTTATGTCTTATTAGTGCCGATCTCTTTGATCAATGATCATAAGTCGCCTTAGTCACATGTTTGCGAGCATATAGAAAGACCTTGCTTCTTGGACATCTCACATTGGAATTTTACAATCTCTTTACTAGAACCAGCCAGTTATCGATTATATTGTGCACAATTTTTCCTCTTATAATCTAAATCTTAGAACCCTTTAGGATCGTGGCAGGAATTAAATTCAAGTTCTACACTGTCGACATCAAACTGAAAGTCGTTGTGAGAGCAGAGAAACAAACAACAGAGCAGCAGCAAGAAGTTCAAGGTCGGAGAGCCATCCATTGTGAATGGGAAAAGGAGAAAAAGCAGCTGGAAAAAAACAAATCCGTGAAAACATGCATGTCGTGGGCTCAAAGCGAAATGACCTGAGTTGGAGAATGACTTCAAAGAGTGAATTATTTCTCAAAGGGAACAAATCAAGCTGTCTCTGCTGTAGTAATTCAGATCAAATGAAGATCAGCAAATGGAGGAATCCCAGATTTTAAGGCAGGTTTCACCTGGATTTCTAAATTCATGAACAGGAATGACCTTTCTGTGAGAATGAGAACCACGGATGATGATAATGAATGAATAAACTAAAATGACATTGATTATCAAAAATTATGTTTCAGTTTAAGATTTATGAAGCAATAAATATAAACAACATCTTATTCTTGTAGTTTTATGCCTAGGATCATTTCTCACTAATTTCTAGCTCTTCATGCATTCATACTTTTTTGTTTCCACATGGGTCCCATTTCTATCCCAAGCTCGTTCAGGTCACTGTTTGTTGCACTTGATTTAGGCAAATCCCTACCTTAAATGAAGTTTCGACAAGATCAGTTTTATCCTGGTAACATTAAATCTGTTGAGCAGGGGGAAAAAAAATTGAAATCGAAGTCAGCAACATGTGAAAAAATATTGGTATGGTACAGTCACGAAAATAACACACATTGGGGTGTTGCGTTATTTGCAAAAATATATAACACATGTTATTTGTGTAAAAATGTGATAAGTTTCTGTCCCAGCCTTGAGTTCATTTTGAGGGAGATTGGGGCCCTCAAGTTGTCTCATAGGTTATTGCCCTAGTGTCTGATTTATAGTTTTCTCCTTGGGACTGAATGGATTATTTCCCTTAATTGTCAAATTCTAGAGTAATACCCTACACAACTTCAGTAGAATACAGAGAATTTATTTCATCTGGGCAATGTTCTAGAAGCTGAGTTTACAGCAGTGAACCAAAGAGTAAAAAAATCTCTGTACTCATGGAATTTACATACCAGTTTAGGAAATAGATAATAAATACATTTAAACAGTTAAAATATATAGATATAAATTTATGATAGAAAATGTTAGATGGTGTCATGGATGTGTACTAATTTGGCTAAGCCACGATTCCCAGTATTGTGTGATTGTCCACTGTTTTGTCATCTGATGTAATTTCCCTGTGTGTTGTAAAACCTAATCTTTGCCTGTGGTTAATGGGGCAAGATTAGATTATGTTAAAGAGGATTAGAGTGGGATGTAACACACTTACTGAGGTCACATCCCTGATCCAATGTAAAGGGAGTTTCCCTGGAGTGTGGCCTGTACTACTTTTTATCTTACAAGAGATAAAAAGAAAGGGAAGCAAGTAGAGAGTTGGGGATCCCCATATCAACAAGAAAGCAGTGCCAGCAGCAGAAAGTGTCCTTTGGATCTGGGGCTGCTGGGCAGAAAATCTCCTATACCAAGGGAAGATTGATGATAAGGACCTTCCCTCCAGAGCCAACAGAGAAAGTCTTCCCCTGAAGCTGGCACCTTGAATTCAGACTTCTAGTCTACTAGACTGTGAGAGAATAAACTTCTCTTTGTTAAAGCCATCCACTTGTGGTATTTCTGTTATAGCAGCACTAGATAGCTGAGACAGACAATAAGGAGTAAAATAAGAAGCCCTGGTAGTGCAATGGTTAAGCACTAAGCTACTAACCGAAAAGCTGGTGATTTATACCCACCTTTTTTTTTTTTTTAGTGGCTCCATGTGTGGTGTAGTGGCTCCGTGGGAGAAAAGACCTGGAAGTCTGCTCCCATAAAGATTACGGTCTAGAACACCCAATGGGCAGTTCTACTATGTCACATGGAGTCACTATGAATAGAAAATCAACTTGACAACACTTCACGACAACAAAAAGGAGTAAAATAAAATTGGGGAGGAGGAATGGAGCCTTGGTGCCACAGTGGTTAAGAGTTTGGCCACTAGCTAAAAAAAAGATTGGCAGATTGAACCTTAGAAACCCTATGGGGCAGTTCTACTCTGTCCTATAGGGTTGCTATGCATTGGAATTGATTCAACAACAACTGGTTTGGATTTTTTGGTTTTAGAGGAGGAATAGGGCTTATAATTTTTAATAGTAAGTATAAGAAAGGCCTCACTGAGAAGGAACATTGCAGTAAAGACCCAAACAAAAGAAAGGAACAGGACATCAAATATAAAGGTGAGTTCCAGGATTTGCCAGGAGGCCAATATGGCTGGAAGAGAAAGACTGAGGGAAAAACTAAGGCCAGATGAGTTCAGAGACATCGAGAGGGTGGCTGATCATGCAGGGACCTGTAAACCATTGTAAGGACACAATGGTAAGTCATTGCAGGCTCTCAAGAGAAGTGACCTAATCTCATTTATGAGGAATAGGGTGTTTTTTCGGCAGGGCTACTCTAGCTGCTGTGTTGAGATCAATTAGATGATGAGAAAAAAAGAGGACATGGGTAGAATAAAAACAATCAGTAAGGTAGCTATGACCATCATCCAAATGAGAGATGGTGGTGGCTGAAAGCAATGTGGCACCAGTGGAGGTATGGAAAGTGCCTGTCTGAATAAATATAAAGGTATAATCAACAGCATTTGTTTCTGGATGGGGTAAGGAGTGTGTCTAGTTTCCTAGTGCTACTGTAACAGAAATACACAAGTGGGTGCTTTCAAGGATAGAAATTTATTTTCTCACAGATCAGGAGGCTAGAAGTCCAAATTTAGGGCACTAGCTCTATGGGAAAGCTTTCTCTGTTGGCTTTGGCTGAAGATCCTTGTCTCTTTCCTTCTCTGTAATCCTAACATTCCTCAGTTCCTTGGCAATCCTCAGGTGGCATCTATCTGTCCCCCTACTGCCCTGCCCATACCTTGTCCCCTTTGGGCTCGCTTGTCTCTGTGTCTGTGCTGTTCTTTATAACTGAGAAGTGATTAGTTAAATTTAGGATACACCCTACACTGAAAGGAGCCCTGGTGGGGCAGTGGTTAAGAGCTCGGCTGCTAACCAAAAGGTAAGCAGTTTGAATCCACCAGCTGTTCCCTGGAAACCCTATGAGGCAGTTCTACTCTGTCCTCTAGGGTTGCTATGAGTCAGAATCAACATGACAGCACCAGGTTTTTGTTGTTTTCTACACTGGTAGAAAGCCTTATTAACATAACAAAGAAACCCCTATTCTCAAACAGGATTATATCCACAGGTTAGGGGTTTGGATTGCAACACATGTTTTGGGGGGACACAATTCAGTCCATAACAGAGTGTAAGAGAGATGTCAAGGACAATTCAAGATTTTTGTCCCAAGAAATCAGAAAGGTGATATTAACTGAGGAGGGGAAGCCCAGGGTTAGGGGTTAAGGCAGGGAACCAGAGGCTGGTTAAATTTTAGATTGCCTGTCAGACATTCGAAGGAGGCTACCCTGAAGAAAATTTCCTGAGAGAAGTCCAACAGTTGTCAGCATTTAAATGATATCTAAGGTAGAACCTGCTACATCATTTGTGGAATTCGAAAATGCAGACTTCCTTTTACAAAAATCACTGGTGGGTGAATTTAGGGCTTACACCACCCACAAGGCCACTCTAGTGTTTCTCTGTAAACTTCTGTAACTTAAAAAACAAATTAAAATTAAACACTTCTGGTAGTTACTGAGGAACCCTGATCGCCCAGCGGTTAAGCACTCAGCTGCTAACCAAAAGGTAGGTGGTTCAAACCCACCAGCCGCTCTGCGCAAGAAAAATGTGGCAGTCGGGCTCTGTAAAGACTTGCAGCCTTGGAAACCCTATGCAGAAGTTCTACTCTGTCCTATAGGGTCACTAGGAGTTAGAATTGACTTCACAGTGAAGGGTTTTTTTTGGTTTTTTGGTAGTTACTGAGATTTTGAAGTCCATTGGCTGAAGCCCTGATGAAAAGCAGAATAAAACCCATGTTTGGATGTGGTGTTCCTTTGGTGGGCTCCCAAATGAGGGGATAGGTAACAGAAGCAGGGAAAGGTAGGCTTTAAGTGTAAAGGGAGCTTTCTAGCTGGCCAAGCTGTGTCTGAAGCAGCCGAACAGAAGCTTGGCTGGTTGTAGCAGAGAGCTGAGATGAAACCATCCAGGGCAAGACAGAGAAATAGGAAGGAACAATGAACCTATTTGTTACTGCATGGTGCAAACCTGTCTTGAGTATTAGATCTCATAATATGTTACCTTAGTTACAAAGGGGTGGCAAACTTACCAGTTTGGATGTCAACAGAGTCTGTGGAGATCTTTGTGCTGGGGTGGCTGCTTGAAAGTAAAAGGCTCATCTTTCTCCTGGGGTCATGTAATCTCCTCCCTCCTCACCGGTCTGGAGTCTGTAATGATTCCAGGCCATGACCTACATTCTGTAGAGCTGGGTGTGCACAGTGGTCCTTGGAGAGAATGAAGAGGGAGCCAGAAAGATGTCACTTGTGTGGGCTCCATTGTGCCCGCTCCTCCCCAGCTTGTCCAGACATTGCAGGAATCTGCTTCAGTGTCTCTGTCTCCTTCAGGTTCAAAATGTTCACAGGGCATGGAGGCAGAGGAGGGGACAGGCAATCAGTGGTTGTGATAGAAAAGAGGCTCCCTTCCTTCTAGGTGTTAGTATTTTGGAGTGGCAGGGGCAGGAGGGAGCATAAAAGAAGGTTGGAAAAGAAACGATCATTAACTTACTCAATAGCATTGCCAGCATCTCTCAATGGCTGTATCTTGGTCAGAGGGAGTTGATGCAGTTCCCCGCTGCAGTCAGGTGAGCTGTACCCTCAGGATGGAGAGCCAGTGTGTTATTCTAGGAGTGCAGCCCAGACAATGAATGTGGCCTTAACATCAGCAAATAGAGGTGGCTCCTGGGCATGATTTTACTATGCCTACTTTGGAGTAAGGTTTTCACCAGCCAATTTTTTCAGAAGTAGACTACCAGGTCCTTCTTTGTAACCTGTCTTAGTCAAGAAGCTCCACTGAAACCTGTCCACCGTGGGTGACCCTGCTGGTATTTGAAATATCGGTTGCATAGCCTCCCGCATCACAGCAACACCCAAGCCACCACAGTTTGAGAAACAGACAGACAAGTGGAATGCTGTTTTGTAGCGACAATGGTGAAACTTCAAGATCATGTACTTTGGACATATTATTAGGAGGGAACAGTCCCTGGAGAAGGCCATCATTCTTGGTAAAGTGGAGGGTCAGTGAAAAAGAGGAAGACCGTCGACGAGACGAATAGACACAGTGGCTGCAGTGATGGGATCAATCATAGCAATGATTGTTGGGATGGCACAGGACTGGGCAGTGTTTCATTCCGTTGTACATGGGGTGGCTATGAGTTGGAACTGATTCGGCTGCATCTGACAATCACTTTGAAATACATTACAAAAACCTTTTCCTGGAGCGCAGGTAGGAAGAGAATGGCTGTCAGCTGCTCACTAAACCAAGCTGTCTGGGTTGCATAACTGACTAATAGCCATGGTGGCACAACAGTTAAGTGCTGGGCTGCTAACTGAGAGGCTGGCATTTTGAACCCACCCTGTGGCTCTGTGGAAGGAACATCTGGTGATCTGCTGCCTTAAAGATGACAGCCTAGAGAACCCTATGGGGCTGTTCTATTCTGTCACATGGGGTCCTATGAGTCTGAATCGTCTCGATGGCACCTAACAACAACCACCACAGGCTGTCTCTTGTCCTGTGCACCTGGAAATGTGCTTTGTTAGCATCCTTTTAGAATCAAAGTTGTTGGGTAAATAATCTTTGCTGAGATACTGTTTTGTGCCTCTTAGTTTATAAAACCGGTTGCTGTCCAGTTGACCCTGACTCATGGTGACCCAGTGTATGTCAGAGTAGAATTGTGCTGCGTAGGATTTTCAATGGCTTATTTTCCAAAAGTAGATTTCCAGGCCTTTCTTTTGAGGCATCTCTGGATGGACTCAAACTTCCAACCTTTCGGTTAGCAGATGAGTGCATTAACTATTTGTACCACCCAGGGACCTCAGACAATAAAGATTATATCACTCAACCCTATAACTCTTCTATGAGAAAAGAATTTTCCACCCATTTCATAGATAAGAAGAAAACAAGTTCACAGAGCTTATAAATGGTGGTGCCAGAATTCAAACCCAAGTCAATTAGCATCCTTCCTCCTTGCATAGATCAACGGGTTAGAATTGTCTAAAGGAGACCTGGTGGCTCAGTGGTTAAGAGCATAGCTGCTATCTAAAGGTCAGCAGTTTGAATCCACTAGCTGCTCCTTGGAAACCCTATGGGACAGTTTTACAGGGTCGCTATGAGTCAAAATCAACTCAATAGAAAGTTTTTTTTTTTTTTTTTTAATAAAAGTAAGCAAAAATCCTAGTCACTTGGAATCGAGTACTCATTTATAATCCCAATATAATCTCTCTATTTCTTCTTAAATTATGGTGGGTCAGTAGTTAAGAGCTTTGCTACTAACCAAAGGGTCAGCAGTTTGAATTCACCAGCCACTCCTTGGAAACCCTATGGGGTAGCTCTCTCTGTCCTATAGGGCCCATATGAGTCAGAATTGATTCGATGGGAACAGGTTTGTTTTTTGGAGATTCAGAATTTTATAATCCATGATGCTTGAGGATATGGTTTTTTTTTTTTTTTTTAGAATGAGAGTGGTGGTATTTTTATTTCTTAGCTGATTTTGCTGTTGTGGCTTTCATTGAGGTTGTGACATGTATCACTTTCCATTTCATTAAATATTCAGAGACGAAGCTCAGAGGCTCCATTTACTCATGGTCCAAGTCTCTGTAACAAGTCCTGGGCCAATGTAAGAGTTTGGATTTTAGAGTGTGATTTTGTATGGCTGCTTTTCCTGTATTCAACTCACATTAAAAAAAAAAAAAAATTCAGAAATGGTTTTAAGAGAGTACATAAATAAGATCTGCGTTTTGGTGTGATTTGAGAGCATCCATTGTGCCTAATGGAGAGCTTGGTACACTAAGCAGAAAAAAAAAAAAATTTTTTTTTTTTTTTTTTTTAGCAGAGTACTGTTTAATTCTAATGTCTGTGTTTATTACATCTTATCATGAGTTGGTGTGCTGAAAGGATAGGCCACAGTAATATGTTTAATGCGGGAGCTAGTATTCCAGAATCTTCTTCCTGCCTAATATTTAGCAAGATTAAATTTACTATGTATTAAAGAAATTATTCTGAATAAAATATCATATGTATTTTTGGTAGCAGAGACAGTTTATAAGACTTTCAAAATATAAAGGTATTTATATACTACTGAAACAAGTCCTATAAGGAGCCCTTGTGATGCAATGGTTAAGCACTCAGCTACCAACCAAAAAGTCAGCTGTTCGAACCCACCCAGCAGCTCTGTGGGAGAGAAGACCTGATAATCTGCTCCTGTAAAGATACAGCCTCGAAAACCCAATGGGGCAGTTCTATTCTGTCATATAGGGTGTCTATCAGTCATGATTGACTTGATAGCGCACAACGATACAACTATACATTTTAGCAAGACCAACAGATTAAGACCTTTAAAAATAATCCAGTTAATCAATTTGAGAGTTCCTATTATTTCATAGCTTTCGGATCTCTGGAGTTGTGTTTCTTAGGCTAAATTGACTTGGTGGTGTCTGTGACAAAGCTGACGATTACCTATTTGAGTGACTTTGGAATATGTACATGTGTGGTTTGTGCTTGGCTGTATTCTTTCCTTATCTCCACATCTTTTCTCTGCAGTCTGTTTTCTGCATAGGTTTCTACAGCAGGTAGCTTGAGAGTAAGTAGGAATTCAGAGAGGATTAACTAACACATGAGAAGCTTATGAGTATTTGTAGTAATAGGTTGCCTTCAAAGTAGATGGCAAAGCTTACAGAGATTTATGAGGTTTAAAGGCACATATCCATGTTTGTATCAGGACCTTCTTAATTTTGGTAGCATTCTCAGACTTAACCAAGGATTTCACTTTTCGGCAGGCAGCACGAGAGGTCATGACGTGGAGTAATTTATTACTTTGCTGAGGGATGAATGGAAATCGTGTCTCTATTGAGGCCATTTGCCTAAGCCCAGCCTACCACCTGGGATCCACACCTCATCACTTTGTGTTTCTTACTTAAGATATCATCACCACTGTGTGGTAGCCATTTCAAATGTCCATTTGACAGAGTGGGGGAATCGTGAAAAGTATATTCTGTATGATTTGTGTAAATCACAAGGCTCTTAAAGATCTTCATATACCAGAAAGTGACAAGCAATTGCTAATTATTGTTTCTTCTAGAAACAATAACTTCTTGCATAGTTTCTTAGAAGTGTATAAGGAAAAGAATGCAAGTTATCTACTCTAAAGGCCAAAAATCCAGTTGCTGTGGAGTCAATCCGGACTCCTGGCGACCCCGTGTGTGCCAGAGTAGAACTGGACACCATAGGGTTTTCAATGGCTGGTTATTAGGAAATACATCACCAGGTCTTCTGAGGAGCCTCTGGGTGTACTCAAACCTCCATCCTTTTGGTTAGCAACCAAGCCCATTAACCATTTGCACCACCCAGGGACTTCAGCTTACTCTAAGGGAGTTTATATTCTAGTTGTACATTTTATATGATTAAATGTAAATTTTAAATGATTAAAATGATTGCGTAGTCACACATACGCATGTGGCCCATCATATTCCTTTTTTAATGCACTATCCCTTAGAAGAAGTAAAACAAAAGGATTATAACTAAAGTGAGATTCATTAAGGGGGACTTCTTTTTTTTTTTCCCTGGGGGAGATGAACTTTGAAACAAACTAATTCTGTATTACTTTGTTGACATATACTTCCATATTCACAATGGAGTCTTATTCCAGGCCAGTCTTAGTGGTAGATGAATTAATCAGTAAACCTGATAACATACATGGTGTGACTTCACAGACGGGAACACTCTTTGACCTGGTGCCTGGTTCTCCTTATGGTTTGCCAGTCCGTTAGTTCAAGGCTTTGTCATCTGTTACAAGACACCCTCTCCCCCAGAAAAGGAAAAGGCAGCACAAGGATGGTTTGGAGATGGTTTAGCCTTGAGGATGAGTTTCTTGATCATTGATTAAAAAGAACAGAGTTTGTTCAGGTCTGAGAGGTTGCCAGATAAAATGTGAGAGCTTTCATTTTTGGAGGTATTATTAGAGTGAACAGATACTAATAAGGATCACAGATAAGTTAAGGGGAAGCCCTTCACAGTCTTACAACACAGCTTCTCTGTGGTCTAGGCTCTTCAGCTGGTTTGAGAAAATTAGGGTTTGAACTCAGGACATTAAATATGGAAGTAGATCAAATGTTTTTGTTTTTAATAATTAAAATACTGTCATATTTGCTGCCATACCACAATGAAAAAGTAAAATGCAGTGGTTTGGGGGTTGACTTTTTCAGTTTGTTAACCATTAAAAAAAAAAAAAATGTCTTTCAGAGAGACTTTTTTCTGTAATTTGAGAACAGTGGTTTTCGGAGGGGTGAGCATTAGGAATGATAAGGTAGGAAGAGGCTGGGAGAGAATTTCTCAGTGCAGATGCCAGGACCCTATGCCCATAGGGCATATCTAAATCTTTGAGGGAGGGGGTTTCATAGGTTTTGTAAAAGCGCCCAAGTTTATTTTGACATGATGTTATCGTTGAGAAAACTTTGGGAAATATTTGTTAGAGGAGCCCCTTAAAAAAAAAAAAAAAAGTCACTGTGGCATACTTGCAATTTGCCAGGTTTTGTGATCTTTGGAATGAGGTAACGATGTGAAGATGGAAGCACCAGCATTATTCAAGCAATGGTGTGCAGTGGTGATTCTCTGGGATGCTTCACTCCCGCTCTATTTCCATGATGTATAATTTAGCTTCGGGTGAAGTTTATTGCTAGGAGAATATCACTTGGCCCAGCAGAACCCCCCCTGAAGAAGGCTGTGTGGCATAAAGTGTTAGTCTTTTTCAAAAAGGTTCTCTTTTTCATAAAGATTTGCCCCTTTCTTACATTTGTTTATGATCGAAAATGGAAGCTAAACTCTGCCCACTTAATTATTTGTTTGTTTGTCTGAAGGATTTGGGCTTAATAAACAATACAGCCTCACTCACCCACACTCTCAAGGTGGGATCAAGGAATGCTTGGCTATAACTAAGGGCAATACAAGAAGGCACCTTCTGCTGCACTGTGAGCAGAGAAGCTGCAATAATTTTAGAGAATGGTTACTCTCTTTGCTCTATCTTTTATCAGGCTTACCAACATTCATTTTTCTTTTTCTTTTTTTTTTTCTCTCCCCTCAGATGTACATTCAGACAACAACACTCACTGTCTCCATGAGTTTAAGTGCTTCGGTGTCTCTGGGCATGCTTTATATGCCCAAGGTTTATATTATAATTTTTCACCCTGAGCAGAACATTCAGAAACGCAAGAGGAGCTTCAAGGCTGTGGTCACAGCTGCCACCATGCAAAGCAAACTGATCCAAAAAGGAAACGACAGACCAAATGGCGAGGTGAAAAGTGAACTCTGTGAGAGTCTTGAAACCAACAGTAAGTCATCTGTAGACTTTCCGATGGTCCAGAGCGGGAGCACTTCCTAATAGATGTACGTTGAATATTCTTCTACTAGACTTGGGGACTGTGCTACATGGTTCCAGGGCAGAGCAGTTCCCACACACCATGGGGCCCATCACACTGGTGACTGCATTGGTTAGAACCAAGTGATTTTTCACAATGAGCCGCTGTTCTCCAGAGCACAAACATGCACGCACTATCTCTTTCACAAAGCACACCTCTCAGGTCTCTCTTTTGAGGCATTAGTGAGTTGAGCTTGAGCTTGGAAGTCTCTTCCATTTATAAAATTATCTTTTAGCACTTAGGAACTATTCTCTCATCTTTGCTTTTTCAATATTGGTTGCTCTTTATAACATCAAAAGTTAACCAATATTTATAAACACGTGACCAAAGACCTCATACAAATAAATGATCTGTTATTTGGCTCTTCAGGGAAATGAGAAAACCAGTTAGCCAACATGTTTAGTTAAGCCATAGTGAATACTTGTTCCTGCATGTAGTCCCCTTCTATAGGCCTTCCTTGGCTTCCTTCCTTGGGTATATTAAGATTATTAGATCTCTTCTATGAAAGTCTCATGAGAATAGAATCCTTTCTCCAACTACCACCCCACTTTTTGTTCCTTTCTCCTACATTCCTCTTCTGTATAAGCTACCCCAGCAAAAGCACAAGATAACAACACACTAACACTCAAGCTGATCCCGTACAGTTTAATTGATATAGTCAAGTCCATCCTGATGTCTATGGAAAAGTAGCAAGTAGAATGAAGGTTTGTACTGGACAATATCAGAGAGCTGAGTATAGAAAAATGCAGGCTTTACATTGATAGCTGCTGAAGATAGGTCAAAAAGAAATAAAGGGTAAGATCCTTACATTTGAGTAGCTTCTAGTCTTTTGGAAACCCAACATGAGAATTTAAAAATTAAGGATGAAGCCCAGTGCAAAAACACTCTCTTCCTCCCAGGTTCCTCCAGCAGGCTGTATTCCTTACTCTCTGTATTTTTGGCACTAAACGTAGGCAAAGACTAAGAGTTGATTTTATCAGGTTTATGTATTATAGCAACTCATAGTCCTCCCTGGATTCAGAAAACTTTCCTTGTACCAAGAGTCCATTTCCAGGTGAATATTGTCTAAACTAATGCCCATGCCCACGAATATTCTTAGATGATAAGTCATGATTAACTAAACTTACTGGTTTAAATTCATATCAGATTTTTTTGGAATTCTTGACTGGATCCTCTAGGAAGATTACCTCCAGATCACTCATACCACCAAATTTAATCACTTGTAGAGAAAAGAGCATTGTTAAGAATTCAACACACTCTCTCCATGTACTCTCCTTTTCGTAAACATGAACCTTTGAGTAACTGCAAGGGAAGGAATGATAAAGATGGGTTTTGGTAACAAATAGCTACAATCATCTCTGATTATAGGTGAGTAGTTTACTTGATGGCACTGGGGTTTTTTTGGGGGGGGGAGTTTACTTGTAATGGGCCAATTTGGGCTCTTAGGAAAAGGTGTACTATAACTGCTATGGAAGGCTTCCGAGTAAAATGCTTGTGATTTGGGGGTAGAATTTTTGCCTGTTTTTCTATCTTGAAAGCATCAGTGCAGGAAATCAAAACCCATTGTAGGATGCCCATAAACTGCCATTGGCCAAGGATATAGTTTGAACACTGACATTTCTCACTATGACTCACCAGAGTCTATTGTCATACTGGTATTTTAGCAGCATTCCAGAAAACTTTATATGATGGAAGGCAAAATCAGAACAGCCAAACTTACTGTGAAACCCATGCCAGGCTCACTCGTCGAAGGTGGTGGGAAAAAATTAGGCTATAGCCTTTTTCCACCCCTTTAAAGAATAAATAGGTTTCTGAAGAGGAAAATTCCAATTATTAATAAAAACTAATCCAATATTATTTAAATACATCTCACACACTTCCTGTATTGCTGCTATTAGATTCTTTTGATGTTGAAATGGAAATCATATACTATGAATACGTTTTCTCATTTCCTCTGGAATAAGAGTAAAAGCTTACAAATGTGAGGTCAGTGTAGAGGGCAAGTCAATAATATTCCAGCGGAGTCAGATGCTCACCTTTGGAAGGTGAAGGAAATGTTGAAAAGATGAATCAAGATACAATAAATTGCTACCTGAAAGAAGGTTAAATTGTACTTTGGAGATTGGAGTGTAGTCATCTTTTACAGGAGTAGTTTGGGTTTGCACACTTTGGTTTAGATAAAGTGGTTAGAGTTTACACATTCAGGAGAGACGGAGTATAAAATCTTCATACGTTCTTCAACCACCCAGCTCCAGGCCACTTTTACTAAACTCTGTTCACTTACAAGGCCATCCTGTAATGGAAGGGCAGACTGGTACACCTTGAAACAAAGCTTGATCCAAGTAAGAAATCTGGCACTGGTATCATGGGCTTCTCATGTCCCTGTTATCTTTACTACATGTTACCTTTACTACATCACACTGCATGTGGTTATAACTGAGGTCAAAAGCCTTCTGAAATCACCAACCCTCTAAAATAATTCATAAAATTAATATCTTAAAGTGTGTTCTTTTTTTTCTTCTAATGTCTGCTTCACCTTTGGAAGTATAATTGAATGTTGGAAAAGGCTTTGCCACTCAACTGCCTATAACTAATAATACACTTCCTTGAACTGAAAGCACCTCATCTCAGAATGGATGGGTCCATTCTCAATAAATCCAGGGCAAGTAAATCCCCTGGAGCAGTATCCATGTTGCTACGTTCTCATGCTGTCTGCTATCAGACTTTTGACAGATCACCATTTACTACAACAAAATGACAACGACATCTGTAAAAGCATTTTCTAAACTATAAACTTCTAGATTAGGGTAACGATATCATTGCTGCCATGAAAATGTAGATTGGTCTGTGGTTAATAGAAAGAGATGTCTTGAAATTAAAAACTGTAGTGGTAGCATCCATCTTTTCTCCTCTTCTCTCTCCTTTATATATGTGAAGATGTTGATAGTTGTGGCTACTATCCTATCATTGATTATTTTTTTTTCCCCCAATCAGTTATCTGTGTATTTATGATATCCATGCAAAGGCTTTCCTTCATGGTCATGGATCTTTACATCATATTTAGACATTTCATCCTAAAGATGACTTGGCAAAGCCAGATATTCTGGTCATGTGTTCACGGTTTTAAAGTTCAAAAACCACCCAGAATAAATATAAGTAGCATGAAGCTGGAAGGAAAGCTGAAGAGTCCATGTTAATTGCTGAATTTGCGGAAGACTACATTTCAAACAAAAAAGGTCAAGTGTTACTTCATAATAAGGTGAGAGGGGAGGTAGAAACAAAGTTGGTATGGAGGAATTTTATCAACTGTACCTAATTAACAAATGCTGTGCATGGTAGTCCTTAAGCTATGTTCATGAATAATTCATAGAAACAGCTGCTGCTGGAGGTAGATTTGCTTTCTCTAGCTTATGAACACAGTGTGATGCACACAAGGAAATTCATCATTGCTGTACTCAAAAATGGATTTTCACATTAGCATATTCATATCCACAGTAAAAAAAAAAAAAAAAATTCCGTTAGCCCATCAGTAAATCTCCAATCCGTTTTTATTCTGTAATACCTATAGGATAAAGATTCTAATAGTTCTGAGATATCTGCCGTTCACAAAGTTTGCCCCTTATCATTGTTTTAACATTGCCTAAATCATAGGTTTCCAGAACCTTGAACTCCTTTGCTAATCAATAAAAAAATGAGGATTTCTTCCCTTTTATGAATTATAGTCTTAATTCTCTGTAGAATTCTACCTTTTTTACCTCCCTGAAGATCATCTTTTATAGCTCAAAAAGTGAAGTATGGATCTTTAAAAAGCTATGGAGTCTCAAAGTTGGAAAGATCCTTAAAGATAGTCTGATTCAAATCACTGTCTGTTGGATGAACATCTTCTGGATATCATCTTCTTCAAGGTCTTTTTGGCCCTCGTTCCTCTATTTCAACCTCTAGTGTTTCTTCCTACCTACCTACAAATTTGATAAACATTTCATAAAATTTTAGCTATTGTTGAAAATATTGAATAGTGCAGAAAGTTGAACAATGCTTTTAGGTATAGTTTCTCTAACTCTTTGACAGTTTTTCTCCATCTTGTCTACAAAGATTATATGAAAGTCCTTTGGATGCCTAGATGAAGGGCAGATTTTATTTTCTTAGAGGAAATTTAGAGACAGATGAGAGCATTATATGAACTAAATTAAAAAAAATTAAAATAAACAAACATAAAAATTATGTGTTTTAGTTTGCATCAAGCGAAATGTAACCGACATCTTATCTTTTGGAAGGGGTATGTAGAAAAGTAGGACTCCATACTCATTTTCCAAGATGGCTGCTGCTCCTCCAGAAATCTACTCTGTCCATATTCTTAACAAAAGCAGTATTGTGCACTTTTTACCAATGATGAAACTGAGGTCCAATGACCTGATCCTGTCTGCTTCACCTTTGGAAGTATAAACGAATATAGGAAAAGGCTTTGCCACTCAACTGCCTATAACCAATAATACACTTCACACACTAAAAAATGTGTGAACAGAATGGAATTTAAACCCAGGTCTAAAGTCTACATCCTTTCTACTGTGCCACAATGATAACCTAGAAGAACTGTGAGCAATAGATAAGCAGATATGTCACCTATTTTCGGCATGAAACTCATGATATTTATTAAAATCGAAAGTAGCAAAAATACTTATAATTTGAATTTTCTCAGGCTATCTGCATTGTTCATAGTGATTATAAGCTTTATATGATTTTCATCTCTAGTAAGAAATTCTCTGGCCGAGTCCCACTGTTGATGAACACTAAAATGGAACGAGTCTGATTACCAGCTCTTTCAAATGAAGAGCTTTACAACTTCTAGCCTTATTCAATGTGCAAAAACCAAATTATTCCTCAAAAATCGGTTTTCATCCTGAGTTCTATTTATGTAGTAAAATGCATGCAGTTTTTTGTATTTTTTCACATTTTTCTTCTTCTGATTACTTATTCTAGAATTCCACTGAAAAAATAGGAAGTCACATTGAATTTTAGAATAGATATTTATCCCCTCACATCTATAAAAAAAAAAAAAAACCCAGGAATTATTTAGACTTATATTTTCAGGAAAATTCAGCATGAGTATAAATTTGGCATAGAATATTTTGTTATTCATATCTACCTATTACTCTTACAATACGTATTTTTTTTCATAGTTGGTTGGGACCAGAACAATTAAATTTTTTTTTTTTTTGAGTACTTATTTTCTAAGCATCTCCATTTATTTTCTTTGAGAACCAAACACAAGTGCACTATATTTATATAGTGGAATGCATATACTTACTTTAATATTTACAGATATTCTATGTACTTGATATTTTACTATTTTGCTATGTTGAAAAGTATTATTGATTTTTAAATGGAAGAGTTCTTCATTCTTGAACACGTTATAATTAGTAACTTATTATAATTAATTAACACTTAGAAGTCAGATCAGACTCGAAGAATTGAAGTGTTTAAGGTTATAAGAGAATAATTTTGTATTTTGTAGACACATATCTGTTCTTTCATTTAAAATATATATAAATCTTGGCTAATCAAAATACACATTTAAAATGCATTTCACCTAAATTTACAAAAAATTAGAACTTTTACATTATTTAGTGTTCTGCTAAATACTTATAGAATATAAATGAGACTAGTGGTTATACTGATTAAAATTGCGGCTGAATTGTTATTTCTGTAGTCACTGGAAGCCTACTAGACAGTTAAAAACATAATATGCAATGTGTTGTAGCATATCATAAAGCTAGTCACTGAATTTTTGAAGTCACATTAGGAAAATAACCTTGTTAATTTATCTTAACAGCTTCCTCTACCAAGACCACATATATCAGCTACAGCAATCACTCAATCTGAAACAGGGAAATGATACAATCTGAAGAAATGTGGTATGTGATCTTAATGAACACCACCAAAAACTCACTCCTGGAGATCTCTGTAGACTACAATCAATCAAGTCAATAGTCAGTCTCTTAAGGAACAAAAATTAGCCTCGAGCCAAAAGTATCAATCATGGGGATTGAAGAAACCTGTTTTATAAAATACAAAGCTAAAGTATTGCTTACTCATGAGAAGTTAAAAAAAATAAATAAAATAAAAAAAGGAACACTAATGTTAGCTTGTGAAAAAAAAAATGTTGAAATAAACCATGTCTGATGTTATTCTTGTATTTTTCTGTGACTGTGAGAACTCCCATTCCTGTCCCACATTGTTCAATTTGTAAAGACAGTGAGCCTGTTTCTTGTAATGGCTGATGGGATTGAAGCCCCGGGTTGTGCTGAAAATAAATGCCATGGTTGACGCATGCGATTTTTTATACAAATAATTTATTTCTAATAATAAAGGAATGTTTTGCAAATGTTGAGAGTTGTTTCGTTCCAGTTTTCAAGCCAGGGGAAAACTCTTTTCCAGTTGGCACTTTTTCTGCTATTGTGTAGCTCCTGCTATAAAAGCCCTAGTGTTTCAAGGAAATATTATGTCCTCGATAAATGTGTTTTTTGTACATTTGTGTGTATATGAAAGAGATTGTCTTTTATTTCTCTATGAAAAGGCATTATCTGTGTAAGAATTTGTTAATATCAAGATTTCTGTGGTAGACTTTCATTCTTTTATAAACATCCAAGTAATCGCTTGAGGTAAATTGCTTCAGGTATTATGATTAACAAATGAGTTAAGCTTTACTTTCGAGAATATAATATGATACTCACTGTCTAAAAGTATATCAAAGTGTCACTGAAATTCCCCATTGTATTTCTAAGTCAAAGCTTTTGTGCGATGAAATATTCTAAGTGGTGTTAACTAACCTTTTCACACTTGGGCCTACTATCCACTGAAATCAGTAAAGTAATGGGCCTTAACCAGGACATCCTTCAAAGCGTGGAATTAGCATATTTATTCCCTTGAAATTACTAAAGAAATAACAGCTCAGATTACATGTCATTACTTTCTGATTTTCCAAATGAAAACATTCGTTGGTTCATAGAACAGTATCATTACAGGGAGGGAAAACAGAGAGCCGTGTCATGCTAATAAACCATGCCGGGATGAATAAAAGGGGCTGTTAAAGGCTTTCACATCTGTGACCATTTTTGTCATGGGCTCCTCTATTCCATACAATCCCAGACATCCATCAAGTCAATGGGTCTCTACAATCATTTTGTTAGTAAACGGTCTCCCTGCTGAGTTGCTGGGATGGCTCATTGCACTCCTTATAGATACAAAGAGCTATCTGGGCTTGGTAGCTTCAAACCTGATATTGACACTCATTTCATTTAATACTGAAGGTTGAAGTAGCAAAGTTCCTTCTCAAGTTCCTTCTTTGACATGTAGTAACATCTCCTAGGTACCTGCATAGATAGAAAGCTGTACCCAGCAGGAAATGTGTATCTATCGGCCTTTTGTTGAGTTTCTCCTAATATTTGTTGTTTGTAGATACTATTTAAATCAAGGAGAGAGAGCATTATTTTCAAGTTTTCAAATAATCTGAAATACTGATAAATAATATAATCCTGGACTCAGGATCCTAAACCCACCTATAGTTGTGCCTTTCTGGATAAAACCTAGCTTAAAACAAAAGAAACCCATAAATGATATTTCATATATTTCGTTGTGCCATGTAGCTCAGCATTAATAGCCATACCATGAACAGTGATTATAATTATGTTTAAATTTTTTAAGATTATGGTTTTCTTTATATTGCAGGATCTTAGTGGTTTAAAATACTTTGTTGACTTGATTATCACTAATTAATAAGTGTCCATGGGTTTGGTTAAGAAAAGTGCTTGACTTTTACAAGCCTTGTATTTCATTCAGAGAGCAAAACTCAAGAACATTTTCATGTTTTTGTTACTAATTGACTATCAGGGTAAGTGGATGTGACAGGGTGATTATATGAGCAAAGCTGGCGCTCAGACCAAAGGTGGACTATTAATGGTATTATTACTTTTTTTTTTTTAATTTTAAGATTTTAGGAAGAAAAATGAAATATTAAGCAAAATTTGTGACATTTCAAAATTGTTCTTCCTATTACAAACTTACCAAGGGGTTGTTTTTCCTAAGTCCTTTTATAAATAACAGATGTTTGTTTGGTGTGATACATACGCAAATCTTATTTAACTCAAATAGAGTTGAATAGTAGTTCTCTTGGGTTTACATATGCCAGTCATCCTTTATAACCCTATTTCAGTGGGCAATTTACTGCTGATGAAACTACCACCCTGTCCAAGCAGTGGAAGGGTAAACTTCTTCAACCTCTTACAGTAGGAGCTGGAGAATTCTGACCTCCACTGTGGTTATTTTCTCAGGGATTCTGCTGAGGGTTCGGGAGGTAGTCATATTGGCTGGGACAAGGAGGGAGAAGGATTTAGCACGAGGTAGTGCTGGTTCATAAGTTCCTTGCTTTAAAAAGAACTACCTGTGTACTACAGATAAGCAAATGCAAAGTTGCTTGGGGGGAAAATATAGTATTGTATTCTTTAGAATGACCTTGTCTTTTATTCTGGTCAAGAAATGTCACATCTAATCTCTTCCTGCCAGAGGGAATGCTAAAAATGTAGCCCAAGGTAATATTCAGCAAAATGTTACCAGTAGACAATGAGAGGTACATAGTGTGACCTTGGGCCAAATCTGACCTCAGTCTTTTAAAAATTTTTTAGCTTAGCTTAGACTTGTTAATATTTAAAGGTGTCTAAATCAAGAATAAGTTGTTCTGTCAGAAACCAATCTCATTTTTTAGCAAAACTACTTCATAAATTTCAACGTGAAGGGTGAGCATTGAAACACGAACTGATTGGCTAACTTAATTTTTAGTGGTCACCAGAAATTTTTACGGAACATTTGGCATTTCAGACAAATAAGATTTTACTTTTTTTTTTTTAATTAAATGCCACAGTACAGGAAATCTCACTAGGAATAGAAGATTTGTTATTTACATTTTCTTCTCTTTTTAGCTCTATATTCTGTATTATTTACCAATACTTCCTTTCAGTGTAAACAGAATATTAATAATTTCCCAGTCTACATTAGCCAACATTGATATTTTATTCAGTCAGCAAGTAGAAATATTCTTAAATCCAGCTATGCAACTTGACCATTTTTTCTCATTCCATTTATTTCATTTCCTTTTGTGTCAATATTTTCATCCATCTTCAAAAAGAAAATGACCAGAAGTAACAATGAGGTTACACGAAGTGTGAATGGGAAATACTACCAAATTATAAAATATTCTAATTGTACAAAAACCTTTAGAAATAGTTCTTTTTATTTCCTCTTTATGGTTCTCCATAATTATGAAATGAATAATGATGGAAAAAAAAATGACCACACCTAGAAGAAAAGATTTCTTTAAAAAGAAACAGCTGTGTTTGTGAAGGCTCAGAAACCCGCTGTCATTCTGGGAAATAATTACCATATTATAATGGCGGTGGAGCAAGGAGGAAAGGACATCAATTCACTTTTTAAAAAACTGTCCTCACTGTTCTATTTCAGTTTTTCATTTTTTAAATGTTTTATAGCCTAACCTTGAATGACATTATACCTCTTGAGCACCCATTCGTTTTTCCATGTAATTCAGCTCTTCATAGGACGTTAGGAGTATTTTTCACTTTGTTAAATTCAGTCTATCATCAATGTAAAGTCCTGTATCATATTTTGACTTACATATCTGTTTCAGAGTCATAGGGATGGAAACAAATAAATTTGACCTGTTAAGGGTTTACACTTATTGCCTACTGCTTAATTAGTAGCTTAGGCATAGCTAAATGGATAAACTCGTTAAAAATCACAAAGCACCAAGCTTAGGTTGGGGCCTATGAAAAAACAAGAATTGGCCACATTATGACTTGGGTAGGAGGTGGAGGTGATGTGGATGTAGAAAACAGTGAAGACGTGGTAGATGTAATGCTTCAGTTTGTCAAGTAATCATGTGACATTTTTCAGTGAACTGAGTTCTATTAAGTAAGTTCACAAGAACATGGGGTGCCTTTCTGAGAGCTAATGAAAAAATGTTACTGCTAAAGTATAATTAAAAAAAAAGCTAAAAACATGACTCTCATACATGAACACATCAAAATTTTATTCAACTTATTAATGACTCAGGAACCAGTGAGATGATAAAAGTAACCCAAAGAGCATTTGAGAAGCTAACTAGCTAGATAACAGGGTTAGCTACAAAACTGGCTTAATTTCTAAGCTGTGTAATAAACCGTTAACAGTTGAGGGTATTTGTTCCATTAAAATTAAAAATCCACTACCATCGAGTCGATTCCAACTCATAGCTACCCTAATAAGACAGTCTCATAGGGTTTCTAAGGAGCGGCTAGTGGATTTAAACTGCTGACATTTTGGTTAGCAGCCAAGCTCTTAACTACTGGGCCACCAACATCAGACAGCCATTATTTGATTCTCTACCAAATAAAAATCTACAAGTTAACCTCTGCATCTACAGAGTTATAAAGTAGCTGTTATCAGTTGAACGTTAAGTGCAAGCAATACTGCACTGAAAAAAAAAATCTATTAGTATCTTTTGCCTATTTCCAATTTGGGTTTTTTTTTTCTCTGATAAGTGTGATACTTCATCTTTTTCCTTCCCCCTAATTTCAAGCATTGCATCGGTAAAAACCAAACCAAACCCATTGCCATCAAGTCGATTCTGACTCATAGTGACACTATAGGACCGAGTAGAACTGCCCTGTAGGGTTTCCAAGGCTGTAAATCTTTACAGAAACAAACTGGCACATCTTTCTCCTGTGGAGTGGCTGGTGGATGCGAACCACCGGCCTTTCAGTTAGCAGCACCGTGCCTAACCACTGTACCACCAGGGCTCCTTATTACATTGGCAGCCTCTGAAAAATAAAGGTCACCAACACACCTAAAAGTATATTAAGATGACCTAAGTTAGCTATGGAGGGACTGTATGATGGGCTCTGTTTTAATCATTCCTTCTCATCTTCACTCTTCTACTACATCTCCAATTCAGAGGCCAAATTCTGTAAGATGATAGGAAGAATAAATACTCCTAAATATGTAGTTGCCTTCAGCTCCCTTCAGTCCCCTACCTGGAAGCTGCACAAATAATCTGTGAAAGTGTGAATTCTTCCTTTTGTCTTCTGTTGTTAGGTGCCATCGAGTCAGTTCTGACTCATAACGAACCTATCTACAAAAGGACGAAACACTGCCTGGTCCTGTGCCATCCTCACAACCATTGTTATGCTTAAGACCATTGCTACAGCCACAGTGTCAGTCCATCTCATTGAGGGCCTTCCTCTTTTTTGCTGACCCTCTGCTTTACCAAGCACGATGTCCTTCTTCAGGGACTGATCCCTCCTGACAACTTGTCCAAAGTATGTGAGACATAATCTCCCCATGCTCGCTTCTAAGGGGCATTCTTCAAAGAAAAAATTGTTCATTCTTTTGTCAGTCCATGGTATATTCAATATTCTTCCCTAACACCACAATTCAAAGGCATCAATTCTTTGGCCTTCCTTGCTCATTGTCCAGCTTTCACATGCATAGGAGGCGACTGGAAACACCATGGCTTCGGTCAGGTACACCTTAATCTTCAAGGTGACACCTTTGCTTTTCAACACTTTAGAGAGGTTTTTACAGCAGATTTTGCCCAATGCAATGCGTCTTTTGATTTCTAGACTGCTGCTTCCGTGAGTGTTGATTGTGGATCCAAGTAAAATGAAATCCTTGATAACTTCAATCTTTTCCCCGTTTATCATGATGTTACTTATTGGCCCAGTTGTGAGAATTTTTGTTTCCTTTATGCTGAGGTGTAATTCATACTGAGGGCTGTGGTCTTTGATGTTCATCAGTAAGTGCTTCAAGGCCTCTTCATTTTCAGCAAGCAAGGTTGTGTCATCTGCATAACGAAGGTTGTTAATGAGTCTTCCTCCAATCCTGATGCCCATTCTTCTTCATATAGTCCAGCTTCTCGGATTATTTGGTCAGCATACAGACTGAATAGGTATGGTGAAAAGATACAACCCTGACACACACCTTTTCTGGTTTTAAACAATGCAGTATCCCCTCCTTCTGTTCGAATGCCTACCTCTTGATCTATGTACAGGTTCCTCATGAGCACAATTAAGTGTTCTGGAATTTCCATTCCTCGAAATGTCCATAATTTGTTATGATCCGCACAGTTGAATGCCTTTGCATAGTCTATAAAGTGCAGGTAAACATCTTTCTGGTATTCTCTGCTGTCAGCCAGGATCCCTCTGACATCAGCAAGGATATCCCTGGTTCCACATCCTCCTCTGAATCCAGCTTGAATTTCTGGCAGCTCCCTGCCTATATACTGCTGCAGCCACTATTGAATGATCTTCAGCAAAATTTTACTTGCAAGTGAAAGTAATATATTGTTCAATAATTTCCGAATTGGGTTGGATCACCTTTCTTGGGAATAGGCATAAACATGGATCTCTTCCAGTTGGTTGGACAGGTAGCTGTCTTCCAAATTTCTTGGCATAAACAAGTGAGTACTGCCAGTGCTGTATCCATTTGTTGAAACATCTCAGTTGGTATTCAGTCAATTGCTGGAGCCTTGTTTTTTGTCAATGCCTTTAGTGCAGCTTGGACTTATTCCTTCAGTACCATTGGTTCCTGTTCATGTGGTACCCTTGAAATGGTTGAACATTGACCAATTCTTTTTAGTACAGCAACTTTCTGTATTCCTTCCATCTTCTTTTGATGCTTCCTGCATTGTTTAATATTTTCATCATAAAGTCCTTCCATATTGCAACTTAAGGCTTGAATTTTTTCCTCTGTTCTTTCAGCTTGAGAAATGCTGAGCGTGTTCTTCCCTTTTGGCCTTCTATCTCTAGGACTTTGCACATGTCATTATAATACTTTCCTTTGTCTTCTTGAGCCAACCTTTGAAATCTTCCATTCACTCTTCTACTTCATCATTTCTTCCCTTTGCTTTAGCTACATGATGTTCAAGAGCAAGTTTCAGAGTCTCTTCTGAGATCCATTTTGGTCTTTTCTTTCTTTCTAGCCTTTTTCATGACCTCTTGCTTTCTTCATATATGATGTCCTTGAGGTTGTTCCACAACTCATCTAGTCTTCAGTCATTAGTGTTCAACAGGTCAAATCTATTCTTGAGGTGGTCTCTAAATTCAGGTGAGATATACTCAAGGTCATGCTTTGGCTCTTGAGGACTTGTTCTAATTTTCTTCAGTTTCAACCTTGTTTTTACTGATGATATTGAGCTTTTCCATCCTCTCTTCCCACAGATGTAGTTGATCTGATTCCTGTGTATTCCATCTGGTGGGGCCCATGTGTGTAGTCGCCGTTTATACTGATGAAAAAGGCATTTGTAATGAAGAAGTCATTGGTCTTACAAAATTCTATCATGTGATCTCCAGCATCATTTCTATCACCAAGGCCATATTTTCCAACTACCAATCCTTCTTTGTTTCCAAGTTTCACATTCTAATCTCCAGTAATTATCAATGCATTCAGATTGCATGTTCTATTAACTTCAGACTGCAGAATTTGGTAAAAATCTTCAATTTCTTCATCTTTGGCCTTAGTGATCATTGCATAAATTTGAACAGTAGTCGTATTAATTGGTCTTCCATGCAGGCGAATGGATATTATCCTATTGCTGACAATGTTGTACTTCAGGATAGATCTTGAAATATTCCTTTTGATGATGAATGTAACATCATTTTTCTTCAAGTTGTCATTACTGGCATAGTTCAGAAGTAGACTGCTGGGTCCTTCTTCCTAGTTTGTCTTAGTGTGGAAGCTCAGCTGAAACCTGTCTGCCGTGGATGACCCTGCTGGTATGTGAATATCGGTGGCATAGCTTCCAGCATCACAGCAACACTCAAGCCCACACAGTACAACAAATGGGGGTTTGTTTTCTAGGTACTGTTATTTCTGGTGAATATTTTCCCTCTCCTTTGTAGCATATTACTTTATAAGGGGAAATTAATTTTCAAGAGTGTCCCTAAAGAGAACAAACCATGGATAGCTTACCCTATCTCCATGTGTACCTTCTATTTATCATTCACTGTTAACACTGTTCCATCCCAATAAAGCCTTTCCTAAGATCCTGCCACTGACATCTGCTAAGAAGCAGCAAGAATGAAGGCAGACTTCTCAACCGAAGGGAGCAACAGGTATGAAGAGTGAAGCTCTGCTTTTCTAAGATGTCCTAGAATTTGAGAACTCCCATCATCCTTCAGCTCCCTTTTGCACTCTAGGCTCTACAGGGCAGGATCATGGTGAGTGTAGGGCTATGGGACCTCTTTTCCATATAGAACCCCTTATTTGGGTGGAGTACTAGCAGCTCTGGAGCTCAATGGTCCCTTTAGAAGATCTTTATTAATTTCATGGAAGAAGGAAGGAGAAACAGCTTGCACAAGGCAAAATTGCAAAGTAGATAAAATACATATTGTTGACTTTTATGTTTTGTTTTTCTAGTGCTATTCTTCAAGATCTTGATATCTCTATCCAATATCACCCAAGTGATATTCCTAGATATTCAGAGGTGCTCATTTCCAACTCTCCATCTTTCAGCTGCTAACCAAAAAGGTCAGCAGTTTGAATCTACCAGCTGCTCCTTGGAAACCCTATGGGGCAGTTCTACTCTGTTCTATAGAATTACTAGGAGTCAGAAGTTACTTGGTGGCAATGGGTTTAGTGGGTTTGGTATCTTTAATCTCACTAATACTTTCTTTTCAAGTGCTTCAATTCCAAATTACTCCTCTATATTCAGCTTCTATCCACAACACACAGAGACATCAAAAAGGCCTATCAAAGGCCTTTAGGGAAACTACTATAACTGTATTTTAGTACAAAACCATATAATTAAAATAGCTTATTCTTTCACTTTATTCAGAAACTGTTTACTGAGCACCTGCTACATGCCAGACACTGTTCTCAGAGCTGAGAAAATAGCACTGGGTAAAAATAAAACAAAATACACAAACATAAACAAATAAAAACTCAACCTGCCTTCATGCCATTCATACTTCTGTAGGATAATCTAGATAACTAAATTAATATACAGTATGTTCCAAAACCAAACCCATGGCCTTTGAGTCAATTCTGACTCATAGTGACCCTACAGGATATGTTAGGTAATGATAAATGCTAAGGAGAAAGAAATTAATCAGGGAAAGTGAGTAAGAAGTAGATTAAGAAGTAGCATTTATAGAGTAGAAGACAGAATTGAAATTTTACATAAGATGGTCAGAGAAGATGACATTTGAGTAATCACCTGAAGAAAATGAGGGATTAATCCATGTGGGATCTTGAGGAAGAGAATTCCAGGCAGAGGGAACAGTAAGGAAACAAGCCCTGAGGCAGCAACACATCTAGACAAGGGTCAGGTGAAGGCAGTGGGATGTTGTGCGGTTCAAGATCTTGTAGGCCCTTGTAGGTCATTGAATGGACTTCAACTTTTACCTTGAGTGATAGGAAACCATTATAGTCTTTGAGCAAAGGAGTGACAAAATGGGTTTTAATTTTATCTGAGTCTTTCTGACTGCTGTGATGAAAAGAAGTGAGAATAACTAGCCTCACAGGAGCAATGGAAGAAGCGCAGACACTGGTTAGAAAGTTCTTGTAAAATCCAGATGAGAGAGGATATAAACGCTGGGACAGGGTAAGGGAGATGAGGTGGTGAGTAGTCCTTAAAATCTGTCTCTATTTTAACAGAAGTCTTGACTGATTTGATAATGGATTAGTGTTCATTGAGAGAGATGGATGATTCCAAGGCTCTGGCCTTGAGTGGTAGGATGATGTTGCTATTTACTGAGATAAAGGAAACTGTGAGAAGATTGAGATCAGGGAAATGTAATTCATACTAAAGTATGAAGGTCCAATATTCTCTTCACACTTGGGATCCTTGGTTTGCATTTTTAAAGATGTGTGGATAATTACTTGGGTTAACTTCAAAAATCCTTGGACAAATTAGGAAATAGGAAAATCCTCCTGTCCTAAGCTAAATAATTTTTTTTTTTTTTCCTCTAGCTTCTACCTACAGCCCTTATGTACCTCCTGAGGCCTGTCCCAGGTCATTTGTGGGTATTTTTTAATTTGTTTGATTGTTCTTACAGTTGTTGATACTGTTGGGTTATTGTTTTCCCTGAGGCCTTGCCTATGAATCTTTGGACCAACTTTAACCCTTACATTTCTATTTCCTTAGTTTCTAAGTGATTTAAAAGTGAATGGTGCTCCCTCAGAATCCACCTCAGAAAAATTATCCTTTACCCACAATCCTTTACCCCTATCACGGCTCTCTATTTGTCATCTCTAAGAATAGCAGCTGCCTCCTCAAGAACCATAACCATTTGCTTGAAATGTAGAATAAATAAGAGGGATATTGCCTTGGGTCACAAATACTAAGGACCTGCAGGAGTACATTACGTATTATGTTGTCTTCAGTTATACAAGTTTTCAAAGGCTTGCCTCTTTTTTTTTTTTTTTTTATTCTTTATCCATTCAATCGCTCTTGTTTTTTTCTTTCAATAAAAACACTGTGAAAAAAAATGTACATTAGTTATGGGAATATAAAGAGTGTACTAGCTAGGAGTAGATACCTAATAAAAATTACAATTACAAAATACTACTAATACTAATAACAATAATGATTAAGATTATCAGGTATTTATTATATATTAGGCACCTTGCTAAATGCTATGACAGTCACTGCCATCGAGTCAATTCTGACTTATAGCTACCCTGTAGGACAAAGTATAACTCCCCTATAGGGTTTCCAAGGCTGCAATCTTTACAGAAGCAGACTGCCACTTCTTTCTTCCATAGAGCATCTGGTAGGTTCAAACCACCAACTTTTTGGTTAGCAGCTGAGAGCTTAACCACTGCACCACCAGGGCTCCCTAAATGCTATACTGGAATAAATCTTGCAGCAGATCTGTAGGGTAGGTACTATTATTACTGATGTTTATAGATGATGAAACTGAAGCAAAGATTGATTAGGTAACAGCAGTTGCAGGTTATCTAATAGGCAAGGTAAGCACAGGGCTTACCTTGCTTGCTAGATCATCTGTAGTGAACAATTTCATGTTTTTTCACCTCTTCAAAGATTCTGCTTCTAGGTATGGCTGGTATCTGTCTCTCTCCCAACTCCACAACACCTTCCTACAGAATCGAAGCTTCTTTTTAAATTTATAGTCCCTGACAGGGATGGATTATCCAGTAAGCAAAGGGAAACCCGTGTGAAATTGTTCACTACAAATTAGCAAATAAACACAAGCAAGTCTGTGCTTACCTTGCTTACTAGGTAATCCATCCCTGGGTAACAGCTAATTTGCCAGAGGTCATAGAGCATAGAGGTGCACAGCTGGTGCTGAGCTATGGTATTAGACAAAATGTGCCAACTGAGGGACAGAACAAAATACCACGGAGGGTCAGAAGGAGAGATGTTCACATTCAGCTATGAGAATTAGGCACAGACTCATGAAAGAATTGCCTGGAAATCTTTGATTTGGTTTCTGGCATCAGAGTGTCATGCATTATAATCTGTTTCTAGAATAGCTATTCAACCTTCTTGGCTTTGAGAAGTATATATAGATGGAGAGATATTTTTTGGATGAATTTGGGTTACTGCCAACGTTATTACTTGCTTGAGAGTTTTCATTTTTATTCTGGATTGCCTCTACTATGCAGCTTTTAGAGTCCTTCTTGCACATTGTAAGACCAGGCAGAGAATGTAGACCTCTTCCTCATTGTTCATGATTTGTCACATTGCATTTAAAGGGTTTCAAATACAATGAAAAACCAGAAAAAATGGTAAGTGTTCTTGAAGGACTTATTTACAGTCTAGTGTTGAAATCACCCAAGTCACCTAGTTATGTAATTTGCTATATTTATGCCAATTTTCTTCAGAATTTTACTCAATATGTTTATGAATGTATTCTTATTATCCCCCTGGGATGGTGACCCATAATTATTACTTTCATGCACAAGTAGCATTCTAGGATAACCAGTTCACGATCCTTTTCATAAGATACAAAACCCATTGCCATTGAGTCAATTCTGACTCATAGTGACCCTATAGGACAGAATAGAACTGCCCCATAGGGTTTCCAAGGAGCAGCTGATGGATTTGAACTGTTTACCTTTTGATTAGTGGCCCAGCTGTTAAGCTCTAAGCCACCAGCGTTCCTCATAAGTATAAAAACAAACAAAAAAAACCCCATTGCCGTCGAGTCAATTCTGACTCATAGCAACCCTATAGGACAAAGTAGAACTGCCCCATAGAGTTTCCAAGGAGAGCCTGGTAGATTCAAACTGCCAACCTTTTGGTTAGCAGCCGTAGCACTTAACCTCTATGCCACCAGGGTTTCCCTCATAAGTAAGTATAGTTCATTATTATTATAATGTCTTCCAGACAGAAATATTGAGATGAAGATTGGTAAAGCTCGGTGTCAAATCATACACCAGTAATTGAGTGAGGAATAGAAACTTCCAGTCCACAATGCTGAGAAACACACTCTCTTAGTCCACACTGACTCCAGCCATCATCATTCCGTCTTGAACACTGTTGTTACCTAATTACTATTTATTAGGCCACATAGCCTCAGTATTGCCATTACCAGAAGCTGTCTACATTTCTGAAGTCTATCACAATGGAAACTCTTGGCAGAGTAAACAGGCAAAATTGGCAGGGATCTTGCTGCATTTTCACTGGCAGGTCTAAATCTTTAGGTCAGAGGGGCTAGGGAAGGTGTTTGGGTACTCAGCTGACACTCGCCTTTACTGCAGCTGCGCTGGACCCAGCAATCCATTTAGAGAAAAGGTTTTCTAGGTGTTTGGAAGTTGTAACAGTCTGGGTCATGCCCAGTCATTTCTCCCCTGTCCCTACTCCAATATGGGAGATTATTTTTAAGAAGCAAAAGCTAGACTCAGTTTGAGTTATGTAAAATAAAAATTTCAATTAGAAAATTGTTACATCCATTCACACATTATGGCTGGGGTTTCAGAACACACTTCTATCAGCAGGGATCTGAGATATGAAATAGATCTTTATTGGGGCTCCGGAGCCACTGATGGACACAACAGGCCTTAATGACTTTATGGAGGAGGTCAGTGAACTGCAACACAGAGGGTTCACATGATAAGCCTTAACTGTTGTAAAGAAGCTATACTAGCCTGTTGCAGCAAAAATCTTACTTTTCAGAAAGTACCTAAATACTAATTTACACAGTAGGGATTTTTAACTAACAGAGACATCTGTCTCCCATTGAGAAGGTTTTTTTTTTTGTTTTGTTTTTTCTTCTACTAGGACCCAATAAGAGAAGAATTTGGCTGCTTCAACATATTTAATTTCTAAGTGTATTGACTACATAGTATTCAAATACAATTAGCATATTTATGGGTCTCATTTTGTCTACAGAATATAAAAGTGGCATGTTTAATACGAATAATAAAGAGAAAATGTCTTAGTATATTCCTTATTGCTGTCTGCTTCAGAAATTCACAAGTGTGTTAAAATACATTTTAACTTAATTTTCACCCTTAATACATAATAATGATTCCTTCTTTCAATCATATATTCTGAGGTTAGCGTTAAAATCCAGGATGAAATGACTCAAGCTGAATTAAGCTAAATAAATATTTAAAATTGCATTGAAGCTGAAGGAATGGCAAAGTTCAGCTATACTATGAAACTGAAATATTTAATGGCAGTATTTTGTTTAGAGGCTGGGCACAGGTCACTAGCACACCCACATGCTGAAAAATTTTTTTTGAAATTTTAACAGCTCGATAAAATCCATTTGATTGCATAGACTATAGATATGTCTTTTCACTGGAAAATGTAGCAACAAATATTTAAAATCTGTTCTAAAGCTATACTGTTTCTAAGGCTTAATATAAATGCTATGAGTATGGTATAGTCCCTCCATCCAAACTTTTTATTTTAAAGTATAAAAAAAAACAAAAACAAAACCAAACCCATTGGCCATAGATTTGATTCTGACTCATAGTGACCCTGTAAGAAAGAGTAGAACTGCCCCACAGGGTTTCCAAGGAGCCACTAGTGGATTCTAACTGCCCACTTTTTGGTTGGCAGCCAAGCTCTTTAACCACTGTACCACCAGGACCCTTTCAAAGTAGAGAAGTCCAAAAAAAAAAAAAGAACATTTACCATATACCAAGACATGGTGATGATTTTCTAAAATACATATGTAAAGCCTATAGCAAAGTATGTTGGGAAGTGAATTTAGGAGACAGACAAGAAGTCAACAGGGAGGTCAGTTCTCATGTTTCTACCTGCACACATGTTACCCTCTCACCATGCTCTGCATCACATAGGGATTTTTAAAGAACTATTCCTTTTAAAATAAACTATAAATCTCTATGTCTTAAATTAGTTTCAAATAAAAAGTTTAAAAAATAATTCATAAATCTGCCTCGGTACTTTTCTATGATCAGTGCTCAGTAGATCCTGCAGTTTGCTTTGAGGACAAAATAAAACGCAAACATTTAAAGATGACAACACATTAAAGATAGTTTTAGTCCAGCGTTTCCCTAAGAGTGGTCTGAACACCGCTTCATCAGGATTAATAGAGATGTGGTTTAAAATGTAGAGTATGAGGCCTTAAGGTAGACCTGGCGTCCCTGGATGGTACAATCTGTTAATTGTTTGTCAGCTAACTGAAAGGTTGAAGGTTTGAGTCCACCCAGAGGCACCTTGGAAAAAAAGCTGAGTGATGAACTTCTGAAGAATCAGTCAGTGATAACCCCATGGAGTACAGTTAGGGTCAGACACACAAAGGGTCAGAGTTATCCAACGGCAGCTGATTTGGCTTTACTGGAGACCTACTGAATTCGAATTTGTGGCTGTGGGGCTTGAGAATTTGCATTTTGAACTAGTATTGTGAGAGCCTACTGCTCAATAAATTTGAGAACCACTGATTGGGAGAGATGAATTGAGGAACTCCCTCCTATAAAATGGTCCATGATACACAATGCATTCTAATCAGGTACAGTCTTTTCTCTCAAGTTTTATTCTTTTTTAATCTTACTTCTATAGGTTCTTTGTGCTACATTACAGTTACTGATAAGTATACAAAGGTTTTAACTGACTGTGAAATTGTAGAGAGTTTTAACGGAAGTGACCCATTTAAAATTATTATATGATATAAAGGCCCTATTTCGGCTTTTTCCTTGATCTAAATGAAAAGTCTTTATCATACAGTAGTGATTTACCTTTCTGTATTTGACAATCATGGGCCCAATAACATCTGCTTCTCAGTCTAATGAACTGCAGAAGATTTTACTCTGATCCCCCCCACCCACCCATACACAGACACAAATAGTGGGATTAAATTAAACATGCACATGAATACAAGTAGACATGCTTCTGCTATATTTGGTTCTTTATGTCAAACAAGAATTAAAATTTAAATAGATACAATTAATCACATCATGGGTTCCTAGGAAGTAAATATGGCATGCACAATCTGTTAAATTCTAACTACTGGCAATGACAAAAATACTTACTGAGTCCACTTTATGGGAATATAAATTATAAATATAAATTATTCTTTAAAAAATTTCTCAAATGTTAATCTATGTGCAAACCTGATTTTACTATCATTTCCCTTTTGATCCACATTAGTGACTCATGTTACCAAACTCAGTGTTTTTTTGTTTGTTTTTCATGGTCTGTGGAATGCATTTTTACACAAATAAAAAAAAATTCTTATGTATTCATGATGTCTTTTTTTCTTTTCAGTGCTTGGGTTCTCTGTGACACTGCGTGAAGGCTATTTAGACAATAGCAGATCTATTGAGAAGTCACACCTCAATAAACTCTCGGAGAGGTTCCTCTTTTTTAATTGAAGAGTTGGATAATGGCGTGTGGTTTGGCATAGCACTGCCTTTCTTTTTTCAACACTGCTAACAGTTGTCTTTTCATTTGCAATAACTCACTCTTTGGGGGTAACAGGATCTCCTTCAGCGCTAAAATAAGTATGGTGTTGGTGTCCAGAATATGAAAGAAAGGGTATGTCACACCTGATAGTAATTAAACCAAAGCCATAGTGTAATATTTGAGATATTGACACACGAGTGCATTCAGATGAACATAAAGGAGATCATTTCACTATAGGAAATTTTGGAGTGTGTTAACCTGGAAGAGAAGACTTAAGAGAAAAAGAAGAATAGCTGACTCCAGATACATAGGCTGTCCAGAGCAGAAAGATTAAATCTGATCTGTCAAGTCCAGAAGAGAAAACAGAATGACTGGGTCAAGTTATCAAAGCAGTTTTAAACTGCTTTGCAATGGAGCAAGATTTTGGATGGAAGTTGTAGAACTATGTCTCAGAAATGTGCAGAAATCTCTTGCACTAAATCAAATGATGTGACTAGATGACCCCTTAGATTATTCAAGAATTATGAGGTGAGTGCCTACAATGTCCCAATCATCTTACCAAGGGCTACAAGGAGTAAAGATGCCATTTGGGCCCGCAACAGTGATTTTAGGCAGAATTTGATAGATGTGAGAGGAAAACCTTGAATTTTTTCTTAGTTCTTTTAGCTTGAAAAATGCTGAGCATGTTCTTCCCTTTTGATTTTCTAACTCCAGGTCTTTACAAATTTCATTGTATTACTTTACTTTGTCTTCTAGAGCCACTCTTTGAAATCTCCTGTTCAGCTGTTCTATTTTATCATTTCTTCCATTCGCTTTAGCTACTCTGTGTTTAAGTGCAAATTTCAGAGTATCTTTTGACGTCCATTTTGGTCTTTTCTTTCTTTCCTGACTGTTTAATGATCTTTTGCTTTCTTCATGTAAAATTTCCTTGATGTCATCCCACAACTCATCTGTTCTATGTTCACTAGTGTTCAATGCCTCAAATGTATTCTTAAGATGGTCTCCAAATTCAGGTGGGATGTATTGAAGGTCATACTTTGGCTCTTCTGAACTTGTTTTAATTTTCTTTAGCTTCAACTTGAACTTACATACGAGCAATTGATAGTCTGTTCTATAGCCTGCCCGTGGCCTTGTTCTGACTGATGATATTGAGCTTCTCCATCTTCCTTTTCCACAGATGTGGTCTGTTTGATTCCTGTGTATTCCATCTAGTGAGGTCCACATGCATAGTCATTATTTATGTTGTTGAAAAAAGGTATCCAACAGAATGCAGAAATTATCAAACAATATCATTAATATCGCATGCAAGTAAAATTTTGCTGAAGATAATTCAAAAACGGTTGCAGCAGCACATGGACAGAGAGCTGCCAGAAATTCAAGCTGGATTCAGGAGAGAGTGTGGAACCAGAGATATCATTGCTAATGTCAGGTGAATCCTGGCTGAAAGCAGAGAATACCAGAAAGATGTTTACCTGTGTTTCATTTACTATGCAAATGCATTTGACTGTGTAGATGACAACAAATTATGGATAACATTGTGAAGAAAGTGAATTCCAGAACACTTAATTGTGCTCATGAGGAACCTGTATATAGACCAACAGAAAGTAATTTGAATAAAACAGGGAATACTATGTGGTTGAAAATCAGGAAAGGTGTGCATCAGGGTTGTATCCTTTCACCATACCTATTCAATCTGTATGATGAGCAAATAATCTGAGAAGCTGGACTCAGCATCAGGATTGGAGGAATACTCATTAGCAACCTCTAATATGCAGATGACATAACCTAGCTTGCTAAACGTGAAGAAGACTTGAAGTACTTACTAATAAAGATCAAAGACCATAGCCTTTAGTACGGGTTACACCTCAACATAAAGAAAATAAAAATCTTCACAACTTGACCAATAAGCAACATCATAATAAATGGAGAAAATATTGAAGTTGTCAAGGATTTCATTTTACTTGGATTCACAATAAATGCCCATGGAAGCAGCAGTAAAGAAATCAAACAACGTATTGCATTGGGCAAATATGCTGCAAAAGACCTTTTTAAAGTGTTAAAATGCAAAGATATCACCTTGAAGACTAAGGTGTGCCTGAATAAAGCCATGGTATTTTCAATTGCTTCAATATGCATGTGAAAGCTAGACAGTGAATAAGGAAGACTGAAGAATTGATATATTTGAAAGACGGTGCTGGCGAAGAACATTGAATATACCATGGACTGCCAGAAGAATGAACAAATCTGTCTTGGAAGAAATACAACCAGGATGCCCCTTAGAAGTGAGGATGGTGAGAATTCTTATGTACTTTGGACATGTTATCAGGAGGAACCAGTCCCTGGAGGAGGGAGTCATGCCTGGTAAAGTAGAGCGTCAGCGAAAGAGAGGAAGGCTCTCAATGGGATAGATTGGCACAGTGGCTGCCACAACGGGCTCAAAAATAGCAATGATTGTGAGGATGGCGCAGGACTGGGCAGTGTTTCATTGTGTTGTATGTAGGGTTGCTATGAGTTGGAACCGATTTGACCTCACCTAACAATAACAGAGGAAAAACTGAAAACTATCTGATGGGGTTTCAAAGTAAGGAAATATTTCATCTCTAAAATTCTCCCATTTTGTGAGTGCCTTTTGAAATTTATGATGTAGTTATTAATGTGACATTACAAAAATCCAAACCAAACCTGTTGCTGTTGAGTTGATTCCGTTAGGATTCAAAATCTGTCAACTCTAATCATCACCGATAGGGAAGTTCCTTACAAGAAGTATACAGTGACCACGGATGCTATTATGGGTGAATATGGGAGACAGTAGGATGTTTACAAAGAACAATTAAAAGACTATCTGATCAAGATGAATAATCATATGTCAGCTTAAAAAAAAATCTCTTTTGGATATATTGTTGTTAGTTTGTTGTTTTGAGTTGATAGCTACTCATGATGATCCATGCGTGCAGAATAAAACTGCTCCGTGGGGTTTTCAAGGCTGTGACTTTTCAGAAACAGGTCACCAGGCCTATCTTCCGAGGCACCTCTGGATGGGTTGAAACCACCGATCTTTTGGTAGCAGTTGAGCACTTAACCGTTTGCATCACCCAGTGACTCTGTATATAATTCACCAGTAGTAGGTAGCTCTGGGAATAAACAGGAGGCACCTAACCCATAGCTGCTTCTTTCTCCTATAAAAACCAGTTGCCATTGAATCAGTTCCAACTTAAGGAGATACCACGCATGTCAGAGGAGAGCTGTGCTCCATAGGGTTTTCAATGGCTGAACTTTCAGAAGTAGATGGCAAGCCTTTCTTTCAAGGCACCTCTGGGTGGATTGGAATTTCCAGCCTTTCAGTTAGCAGTGCACTGTTTATACCACCCGGGGGCTTCTCTTCCTCCCATGGACTGTCAGTATTTACACACAATTGCACTTGCCACAAAGATAAGACAGAATAAAGATAAAATAAGCGGGGTAGCAGAGGATTTCTAAGTGCCATTTTTATTTTCACAGAGCTCTGAATCTAGGGAGATTTTTCTGAATACAGCTGATTATGTATGTGGAAGAGAATAATACAGGTCAACTTTTGACCAGTTAATATTTAATATTATCATGCTTAAACTTACTGAAAACATACAACCCAAAACATCAGAAGAGAAAGAAAAATGTTTTCTTGCCCCTAGAATCAAGTATATGTTATGACAAATTGGCCAGAAATAAAGTTCCACTTTACTCCAGGTTAAGAGATGACAAGACATGTTTTATACAGCAGAATTTTTATTTTGTTTGTATTTATAAAGCGTAGACCTCTGACCCCAGAATCACAAGGGCTTTGGGAGTGATGAGCCTACGAAGCAATCATTTATCCTTTAGGCCTTGACTGCTTTATCTGTAAAATGGAAGTAATAATACTTCCTAGCTCCTTCAGAATACCTCGATTTTGATAAGTAATAAGAAAAAAAATAATAAAATCTTTGGAGTTCCCTGGAGGTCAGCCAAAAGCTGGGATAAAGTAGCTTATTATAACTACACTTCTTGAGCTATTGGTACTTACAGCTACAAAAACAAAATACATCACATCCTATTGAAACTGCCCTTGGACAGGAATGGCGCAAATATCCAAGGTTGAAATTGATTGCAGAGTGTTTGTTAACATCTGGACTTTTATAAAAGTATGTCTTTGGAGCCCTAAGATATGTGGACTATTTGCAGAATTGGCTGGATTTCGTAGAAGAGATAGGCAGAACTCAGTCTTCCTATTTCTAGAGCTGTTTGGCCTTGTGGTTGGGTCAGATAGGGGTAAAATTCCTTTTCTCCTATAGTCTCAGCACCAGCTCTGCTGCCATTTGTAAGTGAGGGGATAAAAAAACCCAAAAGCCCAGTGCCGTCGAGTTGATTCCAACTCATAGTTACCCTATAGGACAGAGTAGAACTGCCCCACAGAGTTTCCAAGGAGTGCCTGGTGGATTCAAACTGCCAACCCTTTGGTTAGCAGCTGTAACACTTAACCGCTACTCCACCAGGGTTTCCAGTGAGGGGATGGAGGTAGGTTTTTTCTTTTTACTGAGAGAATCATTACTGTAACCTTTAAAGAAAGCTGATGTCGGTACAGCACAGGCTGTTTCAGGCAATGGGATTTCAAACACAGCTCTGCCAGTATGCATGAGAGTAAATAAATCTGCTTCAGGTCCCTTGCTCAGGAAATGAGACCCAGGGAAGCAGACTCTTTAGAAGGGAGGGCCAGGTGGGTATATTTTGAGAAAGTCACAGAGAGGACTCTGATGAGCAGCCCACTCACAGCTGAGCTCCGCTGAAGGGGGCGATCATCCAGTTCCCAACAAAGCTACTCTGTTTAGGAAACAGTTTGTTGTTAGGTGCCACCGAGGCTATTTCAATGTGACTGGGTAGAAGTGCCCCATAGGGTTTTCTAGGCTATAATCTTTATGAGAAGCTGGACTATATGAAGAAGAACAGGGCAGCAGGATTGGAGGAAGACTCATTAACAACCTGCATTATGCAGATGACACAACCTTGCTTGCTGAAAGTGAAGAGGACTTGAAGCACTTACTAATGAAGATCAAAGACCACAGCCTTCAGTATGGATTACACCTCATCATAAAGAAAACAAAAATCCTCACAACTGGACCAATAAGCAACATCAATCATCATAAATGGAGAGAAGATTGAAGTTCTCAAGGATTTCGTTTTACCTGGATCCACAAACAACAGCCATGGAAGCAGCAGTCCAGAAATCAAAAGATGCATTGCATTGGGCAAATCTGCTGCAAAGGGCCTCTTTAAAGTATTGAAGAGAAAGGTATCACCTTGAAGACTAAGGTGCGCCTGACCTAAGCCATGGTATTTTCAGTCACATGTGAAAGCTGGACAATGAATAAGAAAGAGTGAAGAAGAATTGATGCCTTTGAATTGTGGCATTGGTGAAGAATATTGAATATACCGTGGACTGCCAAAAGAATGAACAAATCTGTCTTGGAAGAAGTACAACCAGAATGCTGCTTAGAAGCATGGATGGCGAGACTGCATATTATATACTTTGGACATGTTTCAGGAGGGATCAGTCTCTGGAGAAGGACATCATGCTTGGCAAAGTACAGGGTCAGCGGAAAAGAGGAAGACCCTCAACGAGGTGGACTGACACAGTGGCTGCAACAATGAGCTCAAATATAACAATGATTGTAAGGATGGCGCAGGACCGGGCAGTGTTTCATTCTGTTGTGCACAGGGTTGCTATGAGTCGGAACCAACTCAACGGCACCTAACAACAACAACAACAATCTTTATGAGAGCAGATTATCAGGTCTTTCTCCCACAGAGCATATGGGTGGATTTGAGCCACCGACCTTTCCATTAGCAGCCAAACTCTTAACCCTTGCACCACCAGGCTTCCTTAGGAAATGGCTTAGGCAGCTTCATATTTCTTCTCAAAAGAGCCTGGGTGGTGCAAGTGGTTTGTACTCCAATACTAACCTAAAGGCTGGAAGTTCTAACTCACCTAGCTGCTCCACGAAATAAAGGCCTGGAAAACCACTTCCAAAAAGTTACAACCAAGAGAACCCTGTGGGACAGTTCTACCGTGTAACACATGGGATCACCAGGAGTTGGCATCTACTCAACAGCAACAGCAATGGTTTTTGGAATTTTGATTTTAACTCTCCAATCCAGCCCGAACTCCTCTGAGTCAAAGAAGGGAGTTTGACTGTTGTCTTAGTTACCGAGAAAACTAAACCAAACATTTTGCTGTTAAGTTGACTCCGACTCAGAGAAGAACTGCCCTATAGGATTTGCAAGGAGCAGCTGATGGATTCAAACTGCCAACCTTTCGGTTAGCAGCTGAGTTCTTAACCACTACACCACCAGGGCTCCTAGAACTACTGCAATAAAAAATATCACAAGTGGGCGATTTTAAAGAACAGAAATTTATTTTCTCACAGTTCAGGAGGCTAGAAGTTCAAATTCGGGGCATGGCTCTAGGGGGAGGTCCTTCCTTGTCTATTTCAGCTTCTGTTGTTAGTTGCCATGGAATTGACCTCCACTCACAGAGACTTTCTGTCTAACAGAACGAACTTCTAGTAGCTGGCAGTCCTTGGTGTTCCTGGGCTTGCAGAAGCATCTGTCCTATGTGTTTGTCATGTGGTGTCTTCCTTCTGTGTGCATCTGTGTTTATTTTGCTCTTTTTATCAGACACTGCTCAGAACTGATTAGGTTTAGGACCCGCCCCACCCTGGTGGTGCAGTGGTTAAGAGCTTGGCTGTTAACCAAAACCCCTTCAAACTGTACTAACTAGGAAACAGAACCATCAAATTCAGGAGAAGATCTAAATTATAGAATAAAACCAAAAACCAAACCAAACCCAATGCCATCTAGTTGATTCCGACACCAAGCAAACCTATAAGATAGAGTAGAACTGCCCCATAGGGCTTCCAAGGAGCGCCTGGTAGATTTAAACTGCATGCCTTTTGGTTAGCAGCCATAGTTCTTAACCACTATGCCACCAGTGTTTATAATGATAGAATAGTTTAGATTAAAAATGCAGTCTTGATACTCTCAGAAAACCAAAAAACAAAACCCAATAGTAGCAACAGTAACAAAACTAGTTGATCACGAGATATTTCTAGGTACTGGTCAACATTTTTTAATAAGCAAATTTTACTGCCAAATGAATAGAAGAAGGTTTCTTTGGTTGAAGGTAGAAGGCTGACTGAAGTGAACTTTCAGAGTCTTTCCAGACACAACTTCAAATTCTATGGTCTGTAAGTAGCAGCATCTAGTTATGTCCACCAAACTCATGTGATAAAGCAGTTAAACACAATTCTTTTGATTAGGTTAAACATGTTTTCTGTAACATTTTTATATACTCTTTTTGAGAGATAGCATAAAATCAAACTACATAAAGACAAGGTCAAATTTTAACATAATTTCACAGTTACGTAATGTAAATTCCTACTATCTTCTCTGATAAATATCTTCACTTCTTATACTTGAGAGAGAAAACATGTAGTTGAGTCCGAGCTCTGCCTCCAATGACTGTTTTACAATCCTGGTTTCCAGTAAGGGGTTTAAAATCTATAGCCTCTGAAGCTATTCCTCGTCTAACCTCTGCTGTTACATGTACAGTTTTAGTTTCCTTGCAATTTATGCACAACTCATGGCATTAATCAAAAAGAATTTAGGGATGAGATCCATTTCTTATTGAATGAAGTTGTTATTTCTTCAAACCTAAAAGAGAACAAGCTCATGTGCCATGTTCTTATGTTTTGCTGTCTATCACTGAAGCCTCCGAACATCCCTCTGTAATGATTGCCTTTATACCTTACTTGAAAAGTAGATTAATAATTATTTTAGTTTTATAACTGAAGAGAACAACAAAAATCCTGAGAGGCTCTCAGTTCCAACTGTCTTGTTGTTGACCTAGAGATGTTATGTTGCAAGGACAAGAGGAGAAGCCAAGGGTCATTCAGCAGGTATGGTGGCGATGGTGAATATTCTTAAAGGTGCATTTCCCTGGGAAAAATCTGAATGTCAGCTGATCTGGTGGAACCTGTCAAACCTGTCATAATGCTGAGTTCCTTCAGCAGTAGTGGAAGGTGGGGCCCTTAGGGTGCCTGGCTTAGTCATCTAGTGCTGCTATAACAGAAATACCACAAGTAGATGGCTTTAACGAAGAGAAATTTATTTTCTCACTGGCTAGAAGGCTAATGGAAACCTGGGTGGCGTAATGGTTAAGCACTGTAGCTGCTAACCAAAGGGTTGGCAGTTTGAATCTGCCAGGTGCTCCTTGGAAAATCTATGGGGCAGTTCTCCTCTGCCCTATAGGGTTGCTATGAGTCGGAATCGACTCGACGGCGCTGGTTTTTGTTTTTTTTTTTTTTATTTAGTAGGCTAAAGGTCTAAATTCAGGGCATCAGCTCCAGGGGGAGGCTCTCTCTCTCTCCGTCAGTTTTGGAGGAAGGTCTTTCTCATCAATCTTCCCCTGGACCAGGAGCTTCTCCACACAGGAACCCAGGGTCCAAAGGACATGCTCTGCTCCTGGTGTTTCCTTCTTGGTTGTATGAGGTCCCCAACTCTCTGCTTGCTTCCATTTCCTTTTAGCTCTTGTAAGATAAAAGGTGGTTCAGGCCATACCCCAGGGAAATTCCCTTTACATTGGATCAGGGATGTAACCTTAGTAAGGGTGTTACAACCCCACCCTAATCTTCTTTAACATAAAAATTACAATCACAAAATGGAGGATAACCACGCAGTACTGGGAATCACGGCCCAAGCAAGTTGACACATATTTTGGGGGGACACGATTCAACCCATGACACTGCCCAATACCATGGGGAACTCACACACGAAAGTCAGAGAGCAGAAAGACTGCACCCTGATTACTTCTCGGATCGTGTTGGCTTCTCTGGAGTTTATATACGCTAAGATTATCTTTATTTTGCTCCACGCTGTAAAGCAGACAAGGTGCAGGAAGAAATCCCGAGAATGATACTGTAAATATTAAAACTGGGCAAAGTTATATCCTCAGTGGATATCCTGAAAGTCAGGTGACTGTTTTCATTTTTGAGGAAAATGAAACAGTAGGTAGAGAAAATAAATTCATATTAGGTAAAAATTGAAAGTGTACCCACCATCCACAAAGTATTCTGCTTTCCAGTGTCACTCAACTGCCAATTTTTGGAGAGGACAGAATTCAATTCACGAAAGCTGACTTCTCCACTTTGATTGTGGGTCTGACTATCAACTAAGTCAGCTAAGTCAGATCAGTCAAAAAATCCAGTTCATTTATGTTTAGACCCAGAGTATACACTTCTCAAAACCCAGAACAGAATTTCCAGTGCTCTTGTAACCTTTCATATGACATTCATCACTCTTGGATATTTCAATGCATCTTGTTAACATGGTTTTAAAAGTCTGAGGATTTTGACTTTACTAACAATGACAGCTGACCAATAGTAAAACTTATTTGGAAGGTTTGAAAATGATTGATCAGCAGTTTCACCGATTTCTCTCCTCTCCCATGGGCTTGTCAATTTTACAGCACCTCTGACCACAACCTTGTCAAGGTTTGTGTTTAACTGGATCAATAAAGGGAGCATGCCACACAGGAGTATAGGAAAGAAAAAATAATAGCAACATGACTTTGAAGATGAACAAACAACCCTATTGATATTCAGCTACAGCTTCTGATAATACTCACAGGATATTTGGAAATTGCATTTCTAAATGTTATGGGCTTTGGGTCTTTCAACCATATAATGAATATATATTTTTTCTCCGCTTATTTATTATTGGTAGAAATTGAGTGATGGACTTTCCACTGATGCCCCTGTCCATGTTTATTTTTTCATTGCTCCAGTCAGCATTGTTATCTGACAATGCAAAACAAGTTACATTTGGGTTGATATACAGAGGCAATTCTTCTTTCAAAGAATTTTCATCTGTCACCATCATCTCCACTCAGATGTGGAACAGAGAATGACAGAATGATTGGTTTTATCTACATTTTTGTATGTTTTCCTTTGAATGGCAGCCTCAGAGAGTACAATTTGCAAGATAAAATAACAAAACTGATTGTTTCAAATGGCAGGGTCTGATGCAGGATTATAAATTGTTGCCTAAAGTGCCAAATTCTTTGGACCCATAGTGTAAAATTGTGTTCTTGAGATCATTTGGAATGACTCCTTTTTAGAATCTCGGTCTTCATTTAAGAAAATGAACTGTTTCTTGAAACTGGCAGAAAACCATAAACACACACACACATACACAGAGCAAGGTCAAGATAAATTCAAGTAAACTATACTATGTATTTCTTTACATATTAGTAGTACTTGCCAATATTACTTGTCAAAGGTAGTATGCTTCTTTATTTCCTAAAAGGAAAAAATAATTCTTAAAAGTTCATGTTTAACTTCAGGTGTTCAAATGATACAAATTTAAGCACAATCGTGTAAATCTAGTAAACTTAATGCATGTTCAACTCATAACTGCAAGTTCATTACATATTAAATGCTTGATGTTCACAAAGAAGAGCTGTGTGATAGCTGTTGCGGTTTGGCTTCTTAAATATAATAAACTCTCCAAACAAGATCTCTTTCTTGGACTTGGGGTTGAACTGAGCAGGGACAATAAACCATTGGGAAAAAGATGATCATAAAGACTCAAATGCTTTGGTCAAAACCCTCATTTGGCTGTCATTTACAGCAGAACAATGACAACATTTTCCAAGCTGAAGGAGAATATTGCTATATAGAATCATCTCTGTGTTAAAAGGCACCTATGGTTTATCTGATCATTTTTTCTTCTAAGTGGGTTTCTTTATTAAGAAAGGAGCCAAGAATGCTGAACCAATTTTGTTTTTGTAGCCTACAAAATCTGACCCAATGAGGTCAGTGTATTCCCTGTAGATTTGTGCTGGTGGTATAAAAAAAAAAGTGGTTAAGAATTTGCCTGCTAACCAAAAGTTTTGCAGTTCAAATCCACCAGCTGCTCTTTGGAAACTCTGTGGGGCAGTTCTACTCTGTCCTGTAGTGTCACTATAAGTTGGAATCAACTGGACAGCAACAAGTTTTTTGGTTTAGTACCATGCCAAAGAAAAATATCTAAAAAGATTGGAGTGGCTGAATTAAGACCAAATTTTCTGTTTCCAGTGAAAATATTTTGGCAATCTGAATGAGCATCCAATTACAAACTCCATTGATCCCCATCACCCTCGCCCCCTGCCGAAAGAAAACATTTTGGGACTGTCAGCGATGCTAACATTGTCAATTTATTCTGTCAAACCAGACGGCTGCCAATCTCTTAGTTACATCTGAGCTATGGATACAGCCAAACCAGAGAGCCTAGGTAGTAAAAAAAAAAAAAGAAAAGAAAATTGCCTAGGATTGAAATTATCTTAATTGGTGAATCAGTTCATCACGAATTCAGTCGATCCTGCTTCGCTTTACTGGTGAAAGGCAAAGCACTGTGCTGCTTTTGGGAACAATAACATGTTTCTTCAAACTATCAGTGAAGAAATGGCCGTGCGAATTAGTTATGAAGGAATGACTGATGTGTAGGAGATATCTTTGTGTTGGGTAATAAAGCAGTAAGCTAGACTTTTTTTTTTTTTTTAAATAGATGAGTTGTTTGTAAAGCACTTTTAAAATTGAATGGTAGTTGGATATATCTGCTTTGTGTGGCCAAAGAGGAATATGAGACTTTCTTCTCTGAGTACCAGCTTTAACTGGGAGTGCTTGACTCTTCATTTCATGCATCTGGAGAATGGGCAGTAGGGAGGCAAGAAAAAGGCAAAGAAAGAAAAAAATTAGTGGGGAAAGCAGAGGGGCAAGAGGACAAGCATAAGTAAGAAGCATCTTTGAATGATTTCATTCTATCTGAAGATACTAAAACATTCAATTAGGACCCTAGAAATCCCCTCCATATTTTCACCCCAACTCAAAGTGTGTGTGCAGTTAAAGAACAATAGACAGAGAGACGTCCCCTGACAATTATTTTGATCACTTCAGTGGGTCATCAAAACTTTCCATAAAAAGGAGTACTAAACCTCACAGTAAGGAACCCTGGTGGCACAACAGTTAAGTGCTCAGCTGCTAATGGAAAGGTCAGCAGTTCGAACCTACCAGTGGCTCTATGGAAGAAAAGACCTGGTAGTCTGCTCCAGTAAAGATTACAGCCTAAGAAGCCTTATGGGGGAGTTCTGCTCTCTCACATAGGGTTGCTACGAATCAGAATCTGCTCCACAGCACCCAACAACAACAAACGTCATAGTAATACTTTAAAATTATGATGACTCTTTTGGATTTAATTGTGTCCCCCGAGTATCTGAGTTGTAAATCCTAATCCCTATACCTGTGAATTAAATCTCATTTGGGAATAGAGTTTTCTTTGTTGTGCTAATGAGGCCATATCAGTGTATGGTGTGCCTGAAACCAATCACTTTTGAGATATAAAAGGAACAGATTGGACACAGAAGCAAGCAAGCAAGCATGAATGGGGGAAAAATAGATGCCACGTGGAGATCTCCAAGGAACGCCAAGGAGAATGCTGCAGAAGCTGAGAAAAGGATTTTCCCCCAGAGTAGACAGAGTCTTCCCCCTAGAGCCAGCGCCCTAAATTCAGATTTCTACCTTCCTAAACTTCAAGAGGGAGCCCTGGGGGCATAGTGGTTAACAGCTATGGCTGCTAACCAAAAGGTCAGGGGTTTGAATCCCACAGCTGCTCCTTGGAAATCCTATGGGGGCAGTTCTACTCTGTACTATAGGCTTGCTATGAGTCAAAATTGACTTGAAGGCAACAGGTTTTTTTTTTGCTTGTTTTTTTGAAACTGTAAGAAAATAAATTTCCGTTCATTAAAGCCACCTATTTGTAGTGTTTCTGTTAAGCAACACTAAGAAATAAAGACAGTGACAAAAATATTTTTAATTATTATTATATGTAAATAATAATAATTAAAAGAATGACTTATAAAAGGAGTAACTGTGTATGTCAAAAGGGAGACTAATATGGTACTATAGAAATCAAAGGCCTATAGAGTTGCCAAATTTTGCCCATACGGTTAAATAGCCCTAGAAAAGGATTTGTTGCTTTGAAAAAAAAAAAAAAAAAAACAACGTACAAAGTTTTCTCTGAAAACAGGTCACTTGAAGGAAAAAGATTATATGCTGTTATTGTTGCACATTCAAGGGGATTTAATTTTATTCTTCCTCAAATAATTTCTATTAAATTCTCTCAAAAACGTTTCAGGTTTCTTTAGTTAGCATGAGGTAAGTGACAACACTGGATGTGGCTAGTGACACTTTGTCGCTTTCTCTTACAAAAACAAGCTGAGAGGAAAAAACAGGTATTGTAGAGCCAAAGGCTAAGGGATGCAAGTTGATGTTACTACCTATGTTGAAACCTAGAGAGACAAGTTCCCTTCTAGAGGTCTCGTTTGTAAGCAGGGTATTCGCCTATTAAATCATGTCCGTAATGGAAGTGAGATTAACCTCTCCGGTTCTTTGAAGAGAGAAAATTGTTAATAGATGTAGTGATAATGTAAAAATTGAAGCTCAGATATCTCAGATGCAATAAAATGAGCCATCTAAAAAGGAATCAAGAAAAATTTTTGAATACTCAGTAATTCCAAGCATATACATATATATATATATTTATATATACGGGTAGTCCCTGACTCAGGACATATTGAAATTACTACAAACCACAGTTAAGACCATTTTGTTTTTTTTTTTTTGGTACATCATCATTAGTAATACGTACTACATACAATATTGCTTTGCATAACTTGCTGATGTTACCGTTCTCATGCCAACACCCAAAGACAGATTAAGATCAGATTACTAGTGATGTTGTTGTTGTTAGGTGGTTTTGAGTCAGTTCCCCCTCATAGCAGCCCTATGTACAACACAACAAAACACTGCCTTGGCGTGCGCCATTCTCAGAATTGTTGTGTTGCTTGAATCCATTGTGGCAGCCACTGTGGCAATCCATTTCCATCTCATTGAGAGTCTTCCTCTTTTTTGCTGATCCTCTACTTTACCAAGCATTATGTCCTTCTCCAGGGACTGGTCCCTCCTGATACCAAGTCCAAAGTATGTGAGACATAGTCTCGCCTTCCTTGCTTCTAAGGAGCATTCTGGTTGTACTTCTTCCACGACAGATTTATTTTTTCTTTTGACAGTCCATGGTATAGTCAATATTCTTCTCCAACACCACAATTCAAAGGTGTCAGTTCTTCACTGGTCTTCCTTATTCACAGTCCAGCTTTCGCATGTGTATGAGGTGGTTAAAAATACCATGGCTTGGGTCAGGTTCACCTTAGTCTTCAAGGTGATAATATCTGTTTTTCAAGAATTTAAAGAGGTCTTTTGCAGCAGATTTGCCCTATGCAATTTGTCATTTGATTTCTTGACTGCTGCTCCCGTGGGTGCTGATTATTAATCCAAGTAAAATGAAATCCTTGACAACTTCAATCTTTTCTTCATTTATCATGATGTTGGTTATTGGCCCAGTTGTGAGGATTTTTGTTTTCTTTATCTTGAGGTGTAATCCATACTGAAGGCTGTGGTCTTTGATCTTCATCAGTATTTCAATTCCTCTTTCAGCAAGCAAGGTTCTATCATGTGCATAACACAGGTTGTTAATGAGTGTTCCTCCAATCCTGATACCCAGTTCTTCTTTATATAGTCCAGCTTCTTGGATTATTTGCTTAGCATACAGAATGAATAGGTATGGTGAAAGGATACAACCCTGATGCACACCTTTCCTGACTTTAAACCACTCAGTATTTCCTTGTTCTGTTTGAATGACTGCCTCTTGTTCTGTGTACAAGTTCCCCACAAGTACAGTTAAGTACTCTGGAATTCCCGTTCTTCCCAATGTGATCCATAATGTGCTATAATCTACACAGCGGAATGCCTTTGCACAGTCAATAAAACACAGGTAAATGTCTTTCTGATATTCTCTGCTTTCAGCCAGGATCCAACTGACATCAGCAGTGATATCCCTGGTTTCCTGCCCTCTTCTGAATCTGGCTTGAATTTCTGGCAGCTCCCTGTTGATATGCTGCTGCAGCCATTTTTGAATGATCTTCAGCAAAATTTTACTTGTGCGTTATATTAATGATATTGTTTGATAATTTCCACATTGGGTTGGATCACCTTTTTAATACCTCACTTCTTTTTTTGTCTTCATTATTATTGCCTTTTATTATTATCTTAATAAAGATAATAATTAAGATACTAATATTATAGTATCTTTTATATTACTCAACAGCACCTAACAACAACATTAAGATACTAATAATAAAAGGCAATAATAATGAAAACAAAAAGAAAAAAAAAATGAGGTATTTGACTTACTTCAGAACTGACTTATGATGGAGTCAACGGAATAGAACCCCGTCATAAGTCAGGCACTACCTGTATATATATATATATAAATACATATATGTTTCTCAAGGACAAAGGTTTTCTTCTCTTTTGTTCACTGACAACAGTGCCTGGTTCACAGTTAAGTGCTTAGGTACTTAAATATTTGTTGAATGGATATACAAATGAATATAAAAAGTAAGATATTTTAATCCAAGATACATTAAAAACTTGTTGTCGTTGTTAGGTGCTGTTGAGCCAGTGCTGACACACAGGGACCCCATGCACTACAGAAGGAAACACTGCCTGGTCCTGCATCATCCTCATTATCATTGTTATGCTTGAGCCCATTGTTGCAGCCACTGTATCAATCCTCCTCTTTGAGGGTCTTCTCCTTTTTCTCTGATCCTCTACTTTACCAAGCGTCATATCCTTCTCCAGGGACTGATCCCGCCTGATAACATGTCCAAAGTATGTGAGACGAAGTTCTGCCGTCCTCGCTTCTAACAAGCATTCTGGCTATACTTCTTCCAAGACAGATTTGTTCGTTCTTCTGGTGGTCCATGGTATATTTAGTATTCTTCTCCAACACTGTAATTCAAAGGCATCAATTCTTCGGCCTTCCATATTCATTGTGCAGCTTTCACATGCACATGAGGTAATGGAAAGATTAGTATCATTTATAATGAAAGTTTTTCTTTACTCACTTATTTTTAAACATAAATAAATATTTGAATTTTAATTCCTTGGAACTTGGCACATTCCAGAACTGGGAAGCTTCAGATTCACAAAGATTATTTACCCCTGATTTAGCAGATGCAAATGTTAGTAGCTTTTTCAGTTATTCTCTCCTGGGTGCTCGCTTCAACAATTTACATGGGTTATCTACTTTACTATAACGACCTTGATGGTATTTCACAATATCACCCCTGCTAACATGTGCATGTGAGGACACTGAGGCATGGACAAATTGAGTAATGCACCCAAGGTTCCCATCTAAGAAGTAGTGGTGCCAAGATTAGAATTCTGACTTCAGAACTCATACTCTTCATCACTAAATATCCCCCAAATGCAGGGCACATGTTGCTTCCTTTTACCAAACACTTGTCTTTTTAGTAAAATGAAATGTTCCATCAAAATTGATTGCTAAACACCCTTTCTGGGCATATGCAAAAGCTCAATGATAAATGTGTCGAAATGCATTTTCCACTAATGATAAGATTTAATACCTGATGCAGGTAGGTATGTCAGGTTTTTGACATATTCATATGCACCAACATTAAAGCTGATAGAGTTATGCTTGGCTGATCTAACTCCTTGGTTTTCTGCAATTTGACGAGGATCTGGAGCCAAGAATATTCATTTTTACAATACCAAAAAAAAAAAAGCTACAATCATCTCTCCAGGACATCCTTGAGAATTCTAAACCTAAATCTACCAGTCTATTTGTTGCTCATGTGAAAGCCTAGTTCACATTTATAAAATTTAACACTTTTAAGAAGAAAACACGTACAGACAGTCCCCAGGTTACGGAGGTCCAACTTGAGTTGTACTTGTCCTTTAATGTTATGTAAATTTACCCACAGTTTGAAATGATTGAACCAACCCCTACTTGGTCACAGCAATTCTTCATCACAATCACTTTTGCTAGAGCACATGCAGCTTTGAAATCATTGAAAAGCCTTCGGGCTTTTTCTTGCATTAAAACAAAAAACCAAACCAAAATCAAACCAAACCCATTGTCGTCTAGTGGATTCCAGCTCATAGCATCCCCATACCAAAACAAAACCCATTGCCACTGAGTTAATTCTAACTCATAGCAGCCCTATAGGACAGAGTAGAGCTGCAAATAAAACTGTCCCGTTGGATTTCTGACGGTGTAAATCTTTATGGAAGCAGACTGCCGCATCTTTCTCCCATGGAGCAGCTGGTGGGTTCAAACTGCCAAACTTTGGTTAGCAGCTGAACTCTTTTAACTGCTGTGCCATCAGGCTTCTTTTGCACTGAAGTTAGGCTAAATAAGAACCATATATAACTTACAAATTTGACTTAAAGACACAGTTAGGAATGGATCTTATTCATAACCCTGGGACTGCCTGTAGTAAAGGCATAAGAATGTTAATTTCTCACAAGATCGGTCCCAGGCAATTGGAGTCATCGTTTGAAGACTTTGATTCTCTGTTCTAGCCAAGCTCCTGTTCCAGATTCCTCCTGATGCCAAATCCACTGGATGCTAACCAGCCTAATCCTCTCTTGGAACCGGAGCAGACTCAGCATACGATTAAATAGGACATATTTTGTAATAGTATTTAGCTGTTTCTCACCGGAGTAAAAATGTCAGGGATCCCTTGGGCACCATTTAAACAGTGATACCAATCATTACCAATAAATACGGATCAGGGCAAGACCCTGCCCTTCTTCTGGCCTCGTAGCTTGGCACTGAAGTCTCTTGGTGCAAATGTCTACTTCACCTGAAAGGGACTAAGGCTCTTCTACCTGTGTAGTTTTATTTTGTTTATCTGAATGAAATTCATTGCAAGATCCAAAAATATTGACATTTAGGCCCAACATATTAGCAAATACATCACCTAAAATATTCCATACTTGAGTCAGAAGTAGAGACATCACAAATTATGAGTAAATCAAAGCCGCCTAAAATAAATCAAGGATGGTTTATTAGACTCAGGCTCAGAATACTCCAGTCAGGATCTAGTTAAGGAGGGAGGGTGACAATGAGTTGTGATTAAATATTAAAGCTTCACAGGGAGCCAGGCAGGAGCATTATGTCCTCAGGAGAATGGACTTGGGGACCTTCAGCACCTAGAGATGTCAGCCATGTCACTTCTTAGCCTGACCTTGATGGGATGGAAAACCTGCCAAACTGCATAACCATGCTCTGTTTTATAATGCCTGCTCTGCTACAGACGTCTAATTGTCTGTGAATACGTATTATCTTCATCTCCTATAGTAATAGATACTTTAACTTTCAGTTGGACCCATGCCTACCTGTAATAAAGACATTGCCCTCTTTCCCACGTAGCTGGTGTGAGCATGAACTTTCTCCTCTGTTTTATACTTCCTGCTGTTTAGAACACAGATGTGCACAAATATATACAACTAATTTCAGACAAAGGAGCAAAACCAATTCTATGGAAAAAAGATAGCCTTTTTAACATATGGTGCTGAAACAATTGGCATCAGTTGCCAAAAAAAGTGAACCTCTGCTTAAACCTTACATTTACACAAACGTAAACTCAAAATGGACCATAGACAAAAATGTAAAATATAAAACTGTAAAACTCTGAAAAAAGAAATATAGGAGAAAATCTCCATGGCCTTGGATTAGGGGATGAATTCTTAGACATGGCATCAAAGGCACGATCCATAAAAGAAAACCTCAATTATTGGAGTTCATCAAAATTAAAAACTTTTGCTCTGTGAAAGGTCACGTTAAGAAAATTAAAAAATAAGACATCAACTGAGAAAAAAACATTTACAAAGCACATATTGTACATAGTACATGTCTTAGGGTTCTCTAGAAAAAAGGATACAAACAAAAAAACAGAACCAGAGAGAGAGAGAGAGAGTTACTTTAAGAAATGGCTCACACGGTTGTGGGGACTGTCAAGTCCAAAAGCCATAGGTCAGGTGGCAGGCTGGAGACTCCTGCTGGCTTGAGAGATTGTGGGGAATGTCAAGTCCAAAATATGTAGGTTAGAAGACAGGCTGGAGATTTCTGTAGGCTTGTGTCCCAAGGTCCACAGGTCATGTGATGGGAAGAGTGCAGAGTAGGGAAAGAGAGCAAGTTCTGCCAAAATATGTATTTATATTCTAATGGCAGACCACAACCTTTCAACTGATTTATTGATTGTGTTAGATTACATTATGGAATGTTATTACATTATATTGCATTATATTATGGAACAGCAACTATTCTAGTATTTGGCTAAACCTCTGGGAATCATAGCCTAGTCAGGTTGGACACATAAAATTAACCACCACAATACTTTTTTCCAGAATATATAAAGCACTATTTTTTAACTTTAATATTTAATCGTGGAAAATGATAAATTACAAAACTTTTGTCTTATCAACTCTCTTCACATGTACAATTCAGTGGCATTAATTACGTTCATCATATTGTTCAACAGTCACCACTGTTTCCAAATTTTTCCATTACCCTTAACAAAATCTGTCTTCTAAGCAACTCAAGAGTAAGAAAACAAACAATCCAATTAGAAAATTGGCAAAAATATCAACAAACCTATCACCATAGAATATATAAAGATGGCAAGTAAGCACAAGAAAAGATGTTCAACAACGTTGTTGTTGTTAGGTGCTGTGGGGTTGATTCCAACTCATAGCGACCCTGTGAACAACAGAATGAAACACTGCCTGGTCCTGAGCCAACCTCTTATTCGCTGTAATGCTTGATCTCATTGTTGCAGCCACTGTTTCGATCCACCTCTTTGAGGGTCTTCCTGTTTTCCGTGGACCCTGTACTTTGCCAGCCACTGATCCCTCCTGACAACATGTCCAAAGTATGTAAGATGGAGTCTCGCCATCCTTGCTTTTAAGGGGCTTTCTGGTTGTACTTCTTTCAAGACAGATTTAGATTTGTTTGTTCTTTTGGGTCCATGATATAGTCAATATTATTCGCCAACACCACAATTCAAATTCACCACAATCCATTGCAACTCATATCGATCCTACTGGAAAGAGTAGAACTACCCCCATAGGGTTTCCAAGGAGAGGCTGGTGGATTTGAACTGCCAACTGTTTGGTCAACAGTTGAGCTCTTAACCACTATGCCACCAGGGCTCCATTAAACCAACCCATTGCCCTTGAGTCGATTCCAACACAGAGTGACCCTACAGGACAGAGAAGAACTGCCCCATATAGTTTCCACGGAGCACATGGTAGATTTGAACTGCCAATGTCTTGGTTAGTAACCGTAGCTCTCAACCACTCCGCCACCAGGGTTTCCAGGAATACATTAACATTAGGGAATGCAAATTACAACCATCAAGAGATATCACAACACACCTATTAGAATGATTAAAAATTAAAAAAAAAATTCATACTGTCAAATGTTGGCAAGGCTGTTAAGAAACTGGAACTCTTGTACATTGCTGGTGGAAATGTAAAATGGTACAGCCACTTAGGATGTTAGTCTGGCAGTTTCTTATAAAGTTAAACATATACTTATCACATGACCCAGCAATATCGCTCCTGGCCATTCATCCTACAGAAATGAAATTTTATGTTCTTGTAAAAACCTATAACCAAATGTTCGTAGTAGCTTTATTTCTAATAGCCCCAAACTGGAAATGACCAAATATCCTTCAATAGGTAAATCGTTAAACAAACTGTGGTGCATTTAGACAATGGAATACCATCAGCAATTAAAAGGAACAAACTGTTCATGCATAGGACAATTTGGATGACTCTAAAGGACATTAAAAGGAGAAAAATAAAACCTGTTGCTGTCGAGTCGATTCTGGCTCATAGTGATCCTACAGTGAGTCTCAAAGCATTACATACTGCATTATTAAATTTATATAGCATTTTGAAATGGTAAAATTATGGAGACTGAGAAGAGATTAGCAGTTGCCAAGGGTTAGGAATGAAGAGGTAGGGTGTGGATATAAAGAGGCAGAACGAGGGAGTTCCTTTGTAGCGATGAAATGGTTTGTATTTTCTTTACAATATTTCCGTAAAGATTGTTGTTGTTTTTAGGTACTGTCCAGTCAGTTCCAACACATGGGAACACTATGTACAACAGAATGAAATACTGTCCAGTCCCGCACCGTCCTCATGAACATCGTTATGCTTGAGCCCATTGTTGCAGCCACTGTGTCAATCCATCTCCTTGAGAGACTTCCTCTTTTTTGCCAACTCTCTATTAAGCATGATGTCCTTCTCCAGGGATGGATCTCTCCTGATAACATGTCCAAAATATGAGAGAAGAAGTCTCGTCATCCTCATTTCCAAGGAGCACTATGGCTGTACTTCTTCCAAGACAAATTTGTTTGTTCTTTGGGGGGTCCAGAGTATATTCAATATTCTTTGCCAATACCATAATTCAAAGGCAGCAATTTTTCTTTGGTCTTCCTTATTCATTGCCCAGCTTTCACATGCATATGAGGTGATTGAAAACATCATGGCTTGGGTCAGGTGCACCTTAGTCCTTAAAGTGACATCTTTGCTTTTCAACACTCCGAAGAGGTCTTTTGTGACAAATTTGCCCAATGCAATATGTGGTTTGATTTCTTGAGTGCTGCTTCCATGGGTGTTAATTGTGTATCCAAGTAAAATGAAATCCATGAAACTTCAAACTTTTCTCTGCATATCACGATGTTGCTTATTGTTCTACTTGTGAGGATTTTTGTTTTCTTTATGTGGAGGTGCAATCTGTACTGAAGGCTGTAGTCTTTGATCTTCATCAGTAAGTGCTTCAAGTCCTCTTCACTTTCAGAAAGCACAGTTGTGTTATCTACATATACATAATGCAGATTATTAAAGAATCTTCCTCTAATCCTGACGCCACATTCTTCTTCATACAGTTCAGTTTCTCAGATTATTTGCTCAGCATACAGATTAAGTATGGTGAAAGGATACAACCCTGACGCACACCTTTCCTGACTTTAAACCATGTAGTATTCCCCTGTTCTGTCCGAATAACTGCTTCTTGATCTATGTACAGTTCCCTAATGAGCACAACTAAGGGTTCTGGAATTCCCATTCTTCCCAATGTTACCCATAATTAGTTATGATCCACACAGTCGAATGCCTTTGCATAGTCAATAAAACACAGGGAAACATCTTTCTGGAAACCCTGGTGGTATAGTGGTTAAGTGCTACAGCTGCTAATCAAAGGGTCTGCAGTTCGAATCTGCCAGGCGTTCCTTGGAAACTATATGGGGCAGTTCTACTCTGTCCTATAGGGTTGCTATGAGTTGGAATCGACTGGACGGCATTGGGTTTGGTTTTTTTGGTTAAGCATCTTTCTGATATTCTCTGTTTTCAGACAGGATCCACCTTACATCAGCAATGATATCCCTGGTTCCACATCCTCTTCTAAAGATTTATAGCCAAGAAAAATCTACGGAGCTCAGTTCTACTCTGTAACACATGGGGTCTCCAGGAATCAGAGACCAGCTCAACAGCAGCTAATAACAGAAACAACATACAAATCTATATATGTAATAAACTGTTGTAGAATTACTTACAAAGACATACAAAAATGAGGGCATGGAAAAAAATGGTGAAATGAGTAAGGTTGTAGTTAGTTAATTGTGCTGTTCCAATAAATATCCTGGATTTGACAATGGCACCACTGGGGGAGCTGGGGGGGGGGTGGGGAATGGGGCTATATGAGCCCTCTCTGTACTATTTTTGCAACTTCTTGTGAGGTAAGTCTACACTGATTTAAAAATAAAAAATTTAAAATATTCAGGGCCGTGGAATTACTGAAAAGGGTCAGAAAAAAATCAAATACACAGATAAGTTTCACTATCTCACAAGTACTTCTAATACTAATGTCTTCAATTGTGTGCAGATGCTATTGTTGTTAGTAAAGTAGAGATTTATTTCAAAGGCAAAAAAAAAAGAAAAGAAAAGCAGAAACAGGCAAAGTAAAGCAAAACCCAGATGTGACGGCTAGAGCAGAGCTGCTTTCTTGGACCAGAGGGTGGAAGCTACCTTTAGGGAATGGCAGAGCAACAAGAGAGGAAGAGCCCTTTTCCACAACAATTATGGAGCCACCTTAAAAACCCTGGATTTTCCTACATTTACAAGTGTTCTTTTTTATATACATCTTATTTAAGCCACTGTTATTTCATATTTCTATAGCTCACTGTCAAACTTAATTCAAATAAAGCTACTTATAAAACCAAAAAAATCAAATGCATTGCTGTGGAGTGCATTCTGACTCCTACCGACCCTATAGGACAGAGAACTGCTCCACAGGGTTTCCAAGCAGCGGTTGGTGGATTCGAACTACTGACATTTTGGTTAGTAGCCAAGCTTTTAACCACTGTGCCACCAGGACTCCATTCATATTTTAGGTAACAAATTATAAGTAAGAAAGGAATCAAATATAATTTGCACTTATTATCAAATAACTTTTTATTTATTTACAATAAGTTATTATCAAATATCTAAAAGCAGGACCCAATTTTGCAGCTTTGTGTAGTTGTTGATTGGGATTTCAGGCAATGTGCTTTGCATCTACTCAGGTTGTCGGCAGCCTTTATCTCATCTGAAGGTATGAAAAGTACACCATTGAAACTTTCATGGTATGGAAGACAACATTGAATTCAATCATTAAATTTTCTTCTCTCTCTCTTTTTCAAATGTGAGAGTGTAATGTGGAATAAGATTTAATTTCAAAAGCTCCTGGCATGGCATCCAGGCTATGGAAACCCATCTCTTCCCGAGGTTGAGTCACTATCTGGCTCCGGACTAAGACAATGTTTTTGGTAGCTATGTGACTTATATCTGATACTGCACCCAGATAACAGCGCATCCTCTTTCATGCATTTAACTTTACACATTTAATATTTTATCATTTCGTAATTGATACTCCAACCTTTTTATTTATTTAGAAAACTGACTTCATTCAAAAGATTATTGTATCAATATAGTGGCATTTAAGGATAAAATGCTTGGTGTCAACCTCTCAGTACAAAGTGGCTAATCTTGCTGGGTACTGCTGGTCCCTGCAAAGCTGCCCTGCAGCTTCTTCATCTCACTGACACTCAGCATCATCTGCGTGGTAAGTGCCCCTGGCTTGTGATGCTGACCATTTTACGTGGAGAGGATTTCATTCCCTCCAACTATTTGAGATTTCTCCCTCTCTATTAGATTTAGATATTTTTTTTATTAGATTTAGATATGAGGTTTTTACATTATTAAGTATCTTTTAAACGTATCTTACACAGTCCAGAGTAAGGACATTACACCTCAGCTCTATGTTTAGCTTAATTCTGAATGTATTTTTGACCTAATGGAGAATTTTTATTAGAAAGCCTAAAGACCAGAGAAGATGTGAGCCTTTTCAATTTACTAGATAATATAATGGATTCACAGCACAGCACAGCTTATCCCAATTAAATATTGAATTCTTTACCTGCCATTACAGAATACGGCTGCCTGTACCTATTTTAATTATGGCCAAATACAAGAGTACTATAAGATTTTCTAGAAATACCAATGAGAAATGACTGACCATTTCATCATTTGCTTTGTTCCAGTAATAACTTTCGTAATTCGTATGCTTTTAATGACAGGATGTCTGTCATAAGGCCAGTTCGCAGCCTACACAGATTGCTGCCTCAGCTTTTATTAATTCCTTCTAGTTGCCCTTTCATACAGGTTCTGACATGGTTGTTTCTACCTTATCTCAAGGAGTCCCTGGCTGCCACAAGTGGTTAAGCTCTTGACTACTAGCCAAAAGGTTGGTGGTTCAAATCCATGGAACAGTGCCTCAGAAGAAAGACTTGGCTATCAGCTTCTGAAAGCTCACAGCCTTGCAAATCTATGAGGCGGTCACTCTGAACACATGGGATCATCATGAATCGGAATAGACTGTAGGGCAACTAACAACAACAACCTTATCTGTGCAGCTTTTCAACAAGTGTGGCCTCTAACTGGCCCTGCCTGCCATGCCTTATGTGGTTTCCTGTGACAGAAGCCCATTGCCATCAAGCGACCCAGTCTCTCAACCACCCTAGTTACTTCTGTCCCTCCAGCTAGGTCTCACGATTCCCCATGATAAAAACTCCTCCTTTTTCCCACGCTAATACATTAGAACTAAACCAAAACCAAACCCATTGCTGTCAAGCTGATTTTGACTTATAGCAACCCTATAGGACAGAATAGAATTGTCCCATGGGGTTTCCAAGGAGTGACTGATGGATTCTAACTGCAGCCCTTTTGGTTAGCAGCCTAAGCTCTACACCACTGTGCCACCAGGGCTCCAACACTAGAACTAGATATTTTAAACTGACCAGTACAACTTCAAAGAGAGCTTACCGTGAGACTGCCACCCCAAAACCTCAATAAAGGTGTTGCGCTATAGGTTCTAATTATCTCTTACCCCCACCACTTGGTTGAATGTATTCCAGATTTGTGTCCCTTCCCTACAGCCCCTGCAAGGTAAGCTTATTCTCTCTGGGAGAGAACAAATACTATTTGTTTTCTGGCCTTCCTGCATGAGTATGCTTCACCTGGAAGACCATCAGAGAAATGCACAGACCTTTGGGTCAAACTCAAGACAATGTCAATACTATCTATTTAATTAATACACAAAAATTTCAAAATTTGGATCAGTAAGGATGACGTGATAAATGATGACCCCGTCTAGCAGATATGATCTTGTTCTTCGCATGTTTATTTTCCTACTTCAGTGCTCAATCCAATGGAACTATCATTGCCACTCATTAACATTTTGTTGTATAAATAAATACATATGCAAACAAAATTAATGGTGGAGGCACAAGCTTGCTCCCTTTCACCAAGCTAGCTATAATCTCAGCAAGTTTTATATAGAATAATTAACTATTTATCATGGTACAGGGTTTGGGCAAGGTTGAATTACTTTCTAGAGGAAATTGGAAATTGAGTATGTGGGGAGATGAAAAGACTAGCCTTGGGGAGAAAAACTGTAAATCCATAAATCTACAACAGATTGCTAGATGAGAAGAGCTTGAACTGGGCAATGTTTAAACATAAAATAGTTTTTAAAAGGGGAAAAACTATTAAAACAAATAACTGGATATATGGAAAGTACGTATTTGCATTTAGCAAGTAATTAAACATTTTTTAATTATGCATTGTTAAATTGTTCTTTGAACAATTCCCCCTCTTGTTATTCATAGCTTTGTCTCTTCAAATTCCCATTATAATTCATGGGAAATTTCTAATAATCATGATGCAGAAAGCAAGTGCTCTATAAATACTGTCTTCTGTGGATTCATGTTCCAAGGTCTTGTTTCCTCTTGTTTGTGTCCCTCGAAAACACATGTTCATCTTAACCCCAGGTACCTACGGATGTGACCATATTTGGAAATAGAGTCTACGCAGATGTAATTAGCTAAAATGAGGTCATACTCAGGGTGGGACCTAAATCCAACTGACTCATATACTTATAAGAAGAGATATGGAGACACTGGCACACACGGGAGAAGGCATGTGAAGATGGGGACAGAGATTTGAGTTATGCATTTCCAAGCCAAGATACACTGAGGATGGTTGGCAACCCCCAAAAGCTAGAAAAGGTAAAGAATGTTTTATTCCTAGAGCCTTCAGAAGGAGCACGGCACTCGCGACACCTTGATTTCAGGGTGCCGGTCTCCAGAACTGAGGGAGAATTCATTTATTTGTTTTAAGTCACTTGGATTGTGATACTTTGCTATGGCAGCCCCAGGAACTAACAGATTGTCTTATTACCTTTACACTTGACCTAGTCAGGGATCTTACAAATCAAGTATATTTTATCTAGGAGCTTTGAGGGCTTGGCCGTTTATATTCTGTGCTAATTGTAAAAGAACTTCCGACCAAAAATTACTTCCAAATTTTGGACTAGGACTCAATTAAATTCTGCCTTTGCCCAGCGAATAATCTATACTTCATTTTCATGTAAATTGGAAAATTTAATATTGAGTGGGATGTATTATTACCAGGGAACAAGTCAACATATTTGGCTCCTTTCATAATTATCTACGGTATTTGGAGAAGAATTACATTTCCTTGTCTTTTATACAGAAAGTTATAGATGACTTCTCTTTTTTCTTTTCTGGGGAGAAGTAGATTAAATAGACATTTCAATGTCTCATGCATTCTTTCAATTTTTTCTTTAATATAATTAAGCTGCTCTGCACAACTCCCACTGGGTACTTTAAAGGTGAGATTCAGTTAGATAATCGATGAGCTGACTAACAGCTTCATATATTCCAGCAGTACTCTACTGAAGTCAATTTATGCAGCCTGTGTTTTTCCAAGTTTCAAATATATGGGGTGATGAAATAAAGGTTACAGTAACATATTCATAAACTCAGACATATTAATGAACTCCATTTGCAAATTGGTTTAGAAATTCTTGACTGATTTCCTTGACACAACTATTAATTTTATGAATAACTGAATTCTAACTAGTTAGTAAATAATTACTAATATAGTAAGACTACTCTAGCTGGGACACAATCTGAGTATTTATTGAAGCCTAAATGGTTGTGGAGGGAAAACAACACTTTTATAGTTATTATTATTTTTTCACATTCTCTATAACATTTTGAATTCAATTTTTAGAGCAGCTTATACCTTAACTTTGAAAGAGGGAGAGAATGGCCTTCATAGTTTTTTTTTTTGTAATGTGAATATCACTATCCTAGTTCAGAAATGAAGGTTAGAAGGAAAAGGGAAGCCGAATACTGGTGTGTAATAATGAAAAGATTTCTTTTCTTTAAGATGGAGTTACATCTTTGAATTTTTTTTTTTCCTTCGGGGAAATAAAGGCAATGTAAAACCATAAAACAACAAAACAAAGTTCTGTTTCCTCTCTAGCAACTTCAGAAAGGGTGAAGGGCTGAATTTCAGTTAGAGAGATGGGAGAGGGACACTCCTATGTGGTTGGTGAACTGGACTCTTGACGTGGCAATAGGCTGGTGGTAGAGAAACACTTCTAGCCAATAGGAGATCCTGTGGAAGTATGTGATGGGAAGTATCCATTTTTTGTTGTCATTAATTCCCTTCTTAATCTATTTTTTGCACTTTTTAAGTGCTTTGTGTTATTTTCAAACCCTAAGTAAATTTGTGTTCACCATAATAGCCAGCTTTAAGAATTGCTTTGGGGAACCAGGAGAAGCAGTTGAGTGGTCCTTTAGGAGGAAAGAGTAGGGAGAGAGGCAATATCAGAACTAGACTTGACAACAGAAGAGAGGAATGACGAGGAACTTATTCCTCTGGGGAATAAATAGGTTACCATCAGTCTGCGTGAAACACAAATGTATTTACTGGAGTTTTTCAAAAATAGGAAAGTGCAAACACTTAGCTTCCTATCACCATATGCCAAAGGGGCAATATGGGTGCTAAAGAAGGATGACCCCTGAAGGCTGGAGAAACTGAAGATGTCTTAAACAGGACTATCCAGTTAAACAAATTATTTAAATTGAACTGAACTGAACTGTTTATTTCTGAGGAAAAAAATATTACTTAAGTGAATGAAGAGCTAGTGTCTAGCTAAAAAAAAGCTAGCAGATGCTTAATAGACATGTCTTTATTTATTGAAATAAACATTGAAAAATAATTATGTTGAGTTTTAGTATACTGATTTATGTGGAAAATGCATTAAAAATAACTAATGATATTACTATTGAGACACAAATACCTTGAGCACAATAAGTATTCTGTGATTCATTAATTCAAAGATTCAGTTTGAAGAGGACTAGACTCAAGTGCACCCCATAGGTTTTAAGGCTTCAGGTCACCAAGGCTAAGCTGATAAAGACAAAGCTAAGTGATTAATTAATCCAATGAATTAGTTTAATGCAGCCAGTCAACCTGGATAATATGGGGGAACTCTTTTTATTTTCTGCCACAGCAAATATACGTGCCTGTAATTATTCTTAATCAAATAATTTAGATATTTTCTCTATAATATTCCACTTTTGAAAAGAAATTACAATATACCCTGCCTTTTTTGTAGATGGTCATCCAAAAATTGTCCTTGTGATGTGATTGTCTCCATAAAATATGTGCTATTCAATGAGCTGATGTTTTTCCCCTTTTATTATCTCATTAGTCTACATCAGTTCAGTGGTAATCACACAGAGATGGTGACCTTGCATTTTTCTGTCCTAAACCCCATTTTATCTCCTCTATAAATTTTTCATTTTCTTTGTCTATACATTTATCTTAATTATCCTTCAGTTTCTTCAGATAAGTATATCTGTACCAATGTTTGCTGTGACCAGGGCGAGTTGTGGATAGCAGCGCTATTTTAAGTAAGTATGAGTCAGATAGCTACAGCCTCAGGAAAGCTGTACTTTTTCTCCTCTTTGAAAGCCCAAGGACCAAAAAAACAAGGGACAAAGTATTAGAATGAGCATTATATCTTTTTGTTGAGGCAAGATCCGAAGTTTTTCTTCAAGTTCTTTTCTGTGGCCAGTAGGAAAGTCATTTGTTGTTGTGATGATAATAAGTCAACACCATTTTCTGACATTAAATGAAAATCAGATATCTATAAAACAATTCTTCAGATTTTGGTGAAATAATTCAATCATTCAGAAATTCAAGACAGAGAGTAGCTGCCCCAGCTAAGGAAATGTATTATGTTGGGCAGGAAGTAACCCAACACCTGATAGCATTTGGTTTTTCTGTTTCTCTTGTTTATATGGAAATGGGAGAAATAATACTAAGAGAAGGTGGAAACCAAATCTTTTTTTTTTTTTGTAATGGTCAGAAAGCTCTTATAAGACAAATTTTCCCCCAAAATGAAAAAAATTTGTGGTTTACAGAAGAAAACCATTCCTGATGGTAAGACATAAATATGTTTTGACATGCACATGCACAACATTTTTCTTAGTCTATGTCATTTTTGTTCAGATCCTATTTCATTTTCTTTGTAGCCTACATGATTTGTTGTCCCATCTCTACTTTTGTAGACATTTCTTGAAGAAATGTCATTTCCTTTATTACTATAAATTGTGATTCTATAACTTTCATTAATCTTCTTTCTTATAACATGAAACTGTAATATATCCAGCTATCTCCTATCATTTCTTAAAAGATAAGTACTAGATTTAGGAGAATGCAAGAGAAAAGAAACAAACGTGGTATCAGTATTGGAGAAAGACTCACAAATACCCTGTGATATACAGATGACACAATCTTGCTTGCTGAAAGCAAAGAGGACTTGAAGCATCTACCGATAAATATTAAAGACTATAGCCTTCAGTGTGGATTATACCTCAATATAAAGAAAACAAAAATCCTCACAACTGGACCAATAAGCAACATCATGATAAATGGAGAAAAGATTGAAGTTGTCAAGGGTTTCATTTGACTTGAATTCACTATCAACACCCAGGAAGCAGCAGTCAAGAAATCAAAGGACAAATTGCATTTTGCAAATCTGCTTCAAAATACCTCTTTAAAGTGTTCAAAAGCAAAGATGTCACTTTGAAGGTGCGCTTGACCCATGTCAAGGTATTTTCGATTGCTTCACATACATGTGAAAGCTGAACAATGAATAAGGAAGACCGAAGAAGAATTGACGCCTTTGAATTGTGCTGCTGGTAAAGAATATTGAATATACCATGGACTGCAAAAAGAACGAACAAACCTGTCTTGGAGGAAGTACAGCCAGAATGCTCCTTAGAAGTAAGGAAGGTGAGACTTGGTCTCACGTATTTTGGACTTGTTTTCAGAAGGGACCAGTCCCTGGAGAAGGATGTTATGCTTGCTAAAGTAGAGGGTCAGCAAAAAAGAGGAAGACCATCCATGGGATAGCTTGACATAGTGGCTGTAGCAATGGACTCAAATATAGCAATGATTGTGAAGATGGCGCAGGACCAGGCAGTGTTTTGTTCTGTTGTACACAGGGTCTCTATGAGTTGGGAACAACTCTACGGCACCTAACAACAACAACATCAGGAGAAACATTTTTTGGAATACCAAACTAAGATCACAGATTTTTTTTTTTTTTTCAAGTGACTTAGCATCAGCTTTTAAAGCTGCAGGGGTTATTAAAAATGATCTGACCCAATCTCTTTATTTTACTAATGTAGAAACTAAAGCCCAGAGATCTTAAATTATTTGCTACAAGCTCTTGGATCAAAGTGTAATCAGCTGTAGAGTTTTTGCCTGATCCAGGGCTTAGCTGTAGAAGGGTGAGAAAGACAGAGACAGTAATTGCGATATCTTGAACCTTAACTTGAGCCTCTGGTCCCAGGTTGATGAGGGCAGCCCTCTCTCTAGGTTCCAAGCACCCTTCTTTCCTCTCAATAGTTACCTTTCCCTGTCCAGACCAAAGCCAGGTGTGCGTGGTACACTTATATCTATGCATCATGGCAGCCCTATGTGTGTCAGACTAGAGCTGTGCTCCGTAGGGTTTTCAGTGCCTGATGTTTTGGAAGTAGACCATCAGGCCTTTCTTCTGAGATCTCTCAGTGGGCTCAAATCTGCAACATTTCAGTTACCAGCTGAGTGCATTAACCATTTGGCTACCCAGAAAATTCATGCCATGAGGTCGGGTCAGAGAAATGAGGGGCTATTTTTTTCCCCCCTGCCCTTCATCGAAGCCTTAGCCTCCTCTTCCTTTTGCTCAGCAGGCCTGGTGACATCATGGTCCCAGCCCACCACTTCATTTCTGGAGAATTCTGAACACAGTTTTCCAGGCTTAGCCCTTGATGTGTTGAATAGAAAAAAAGGATCCAGCAAATCTCCTCTCAAAAAGATGGCTGTGTTTGCAAGGTCACTGTCTCACTTTAAAGTCTTGCTTTGAATGCCCAAAGAGAAAGATCGCTTTGTTTCTTATTCAGTATTCATAGTGAAATCTAATGACATCCCAGAAAGACAGGTGCCTTAGGAGAGGGTCAAACAGAAATGCAGAGAAGAAAGTGATTAATAGTTCTTAAAATAGAATTCTGATCACATTTATTTTGTAAGCGAACAAATAATCCAGGAAGAAATCACTAACGAGAGTTTATACTTAATGCAATGTTGCTCCTAGTTACCAAGTGGTGACAAAATTTGTGTCGAATCTCTAAATGCCGTCATTCAGAAGTTATAGTACCCCTAGTGAGGATATATTTGAATATTGACTGCACTGCTCCTGGAGGAATGCCTAGGAGACATTAGGAAAAGCTGGGATACTAAGAGATTTAAAACACAGGTTGGGTATCAGTATCGGGGAGGCTGGAGATGTCCTTCTATGTCATAAATCACATAATTTTGTCCCAGCAGCTGAAACCTACTAAATGGGATGAGCCATCCTAATGCGGATCTGAAGAATTCTGCCTTGCTCTGTCATTCTGGAAGCCTATTATTTTTTACAACAAATCGCGTGAGAAATTTCACTTCAAATGAAAAAAATCAAAGACTAGCCATTACTTCAAGAAGTTATAGTCTTGTCCTCACCTCTTCCCGGCCTCTTAGCAACTGTAGATAGTCAAAATCATTTTAAGTCTTCTAATGTATGCTTTAATTATTTTCACAGGCTTGTGTATTTTTAACTACAGAAAGCAAAATTTATTTACCTAATCTGTGGACTGATACACGGTAGCCAATATATAAATAAAAAGGAACCTTTGGAAAAATATAAGCAAAAGCTGAATATGAGAGAATCACTTAACCTGCAGGGGCTTATTCTCCTTTGGTGTGTAGATCCCCTCAAGATGTCATCCACTATAATTGTTTTTTGAATAGCTCTAGTGATTTTGTTTAACAAGTCTGCCTGGTAGGGTTTTTTTTTTTTTTTTCCTCTTTTACTTTACATGTTTCTAATATGAAAAGATACTTGGTGACACTTGCTTCGAATTTTTTTTTCTTTTAATTTTCGTTTTTGCTCTTGTTCCCTTATTTTTCAGAGCTTCGGGAAATTGAAACTTTAGATATGATCAAGCCCATTAAAGAGTTTATGTACTTTAGTTGAAACCTTTTACTATTTTGTTCTGGGTCTAGGTTTCAGTGTAGGGATACAAAGGGAGAAAGTTCATGTTTACCAGTGTATATTGGTCTTGGTTTTTATTTATTTTTAATAGCCTGGGAATGGTGTCTATAATCCTAATACCACCTGCATAAGAAAATGAATATCCATATATAAGTTGTATATATGAAATGGGGTTGGGAATTGTTAACAAAAAATAATGATTAGACTGTGAACCTTCCTACATAAATATGAAAATAAATAAAGCCTCTCTATATTTTCAAATTAGATAATTACAAACCATCATTCCTTAATGTTGTTTAGTGAACCCAGGACGAATGCATTCCCCAGGATTTCAGCTGTCATTTGTTTAGCTTTGAGTCAGGGACGTTGTGTGCCACGATGCACTTAAATTTTACAAAAGTGATGATTTACTCTGTTTCACAATGTGCGCAAAAGGTAATACAATAAAGATGAGCTGGAAACTTATTAGGAAAATAAGAACTGCACATTCCTGAAAGCTTCTTAATGACTATCTTATTTTAATGAAGAGTTCAAATGACCGGGCCAGCCCATTTTAAATCTTGCAAAGGGCAGTTTATCCCCCAGCTGGTATTAAAAGTGCATCTCTTTTATTATTTGAAATATTTTAAGAGATGTAGAAACTCTGCACCTAGATATTAATTTATTCAACAAATCTTTACTGAGCACCTACTATGTGCTAGTCTCTGTTTTGGCCACTAGAGATATAGCAGGAAAACAAGAATGAGAGATGGGAGCTCAGTTCAAGGCACCTGCATGGGGGACCATGTCACCAGGACAGATAAGGACAAGGAAGAAAATAATGGCACCATTTCCTACTATATTTCCGGGCCTGGCTATCAAGTTACTTTCCCTGATCTATAGTTTTTGTTTTGTCTTGTTTTACCATTTTCAGTGTAAAATAAAAGAAAGATAGAGAAAAATGTACGGAACTAGTATACAGTTTAATGAATTATCATAAGGCTAACACCCTTGCACCCATTACCCAGATCAAGAAACAGAGCTTTTCTGTCTACTCCAAAATTTCCTCTATTTGCTTCATCCTATCACAACCACTTTCCTCTCCACAAAAGTAACCATTTTCTTCACTTTCATAGTAATCATTTTTTTGCATTTCATTATAGTTTTATCTCACCATCTGTCCGTTGTACTGTGGTGGCTTGCATGTTGTCATGCTGGAAGCTACGCCACTGGCATTTCAAAGAGCAGAAGGGTCACCTAGGGTGGACAGACTTTAGACGAGTTTCTAGGCTAAGCCAGACTAGGAAGAAAGGCCTGGTGATCTGCTTTCAGTAAGTAGCCAATGAAAACTTTATGAATCAAAACAGAATACTGACTCACTTGCTTTGGACACATCACCAGGAGGGATCAGTCACTGGAGGAGGACATTATGTTTGGTGAAGTAGAGGACCAGCCACGGTGAGGGAGATTCTAGCTGACAGGGATTGATACAGTAGCTGCAACAATGGACTCAGATATGCTGGTGATCATAGGATGATGTAGGAGCAGGCAACATTTCCTTCCATGGAACACGGGGTCACTGCGACTCAGCTATCCCTCTCTCTCTCTATCCAACTATCCAGCAATCCATCCATCCGTTCATCCATCTGTCTGCTTGTCCGTCTATCATCTAGCTATCATTTTAGCACCTAAATATTCTAGTGATGAGAACAGACCCTTGCAAATAGTATGTATTCAGTAAGGTCCTAAACGAATCTTCATTGATGATGTGTGCATCCCGAGACACTGTTGTCAATCTTGTCTGAGTTTTTTTTTTTTTTATTATTATGATTTTTGGATGTGTTGCTACTGTTCCCCAATGCAGCCTCACTTTTCATTACAATCTATTTTTGAAGAACTACATCCATGTAACCTGTAGCTTTGCATATTCCTCTGAATTTTTCACAATTTGGCATCTGGATGCAGAAGTTTGCTCAGAATTAGGTTCCGTCACTTTGGCAAGACTACAAGTTGTGTCATGTTCTTTCATTAGTAGGTCCCCAGCTCTCACAAGCATCATGATCTAACCCCTTGAGCTCATTGAAATACAAGCAGTTTTTTAAAGAACCATCAGCCTGTTATCTTTAACGCAAGAACTAAGGTACCAAAGTCATGTTTATTCATTTAAAAGTAAGTGACATATTTCTATACACACCAGGAGAAAATGGTCCGTGCTGAATTCAAATTAAGTATCGCAAGCCTCACGTTTATAGATATTTTCTTAATTACAAAAATTGCCAGGAACCAGTCTTTGATTTAAAATCTGTCAACCAGCAATGAATTACAATTAATTTTCTCCTCCTGCTCCCAAAATGACCAGTCTGTAGTATAACATGATCCTTTAATAATGTGATCTGACATACCTAATGAAACAAAATGAGAACATACAAAAACAGTGCAGCACTACTCTTGACTTGGAGGAAGTCTTAAAACATCTTTCTGCTGACCAACTTGCCTTAGATACACCTGTATTTCCAGTGTTCTTGCAACCCAGCAGTTGATGGTAGTGAGAATCTATAATGGATTAAGTTGTGTCCCTCAAAAATATGTGTCACCTTCGTTAGGCCATGTGTGGTTGTCCTCCATTTTGTGGTTTTCCTGTGTGTTATAGATCGTAATCTCTGCCCATGGTTAAAACGATTAGGGTGGAATTGTAACACCACCCTTACTCAGGTCACCTCCCTGATCCAATGTAAAGGGAATTTTCCTGGGGTGTGTTTTATCTCTCAAGAGATAAAAGGAAAGGGAAGCAAGCAGAAAGTTGGGGATCTCATACTACCAAGAAAGCAGCACCAGGAGCAGAGCATGTCCTTTGGACCTGGGGTCCCTGTGCCTGAGAAGCTCCTTGACCATGGGAAGATTGAAGAGAGGCCCTTCCTCCAGAGCTGACAGAGAGAGAATGCCTTTCCCTGGAGCCAATGCCCTGAATTTGGACTTTTAGCCTACTGAACTGTGAGGAGATAAATTTCTCTTTGTTAGAGCAATCCACTTGTAATATTTCTGTTACAGCAGCACTAGATAACCAAGACAGAATCAAAGGCCCAAAGGAAGATTGCTAAATCATAATGATTTTAGTATGAGAAGCAAAACCAAGACAAAGTCTATACCATCACATGCTTCACAATCCATTTGAAATATCCTTTAAAATGTGTGCCCACCTCCCACCTTTGTTCAATATATATATTTTTCCTTTTTTTTGCAATTATAGCACTTAGGGTTTTTTCTTGCTAATGTGTGTGTGCTTGTGTGTTTGGGAAGTGGAAGGATAGATGAGGAGCAAAGTATCATCAGGAAAGACCAATTGCTGGAAAAGAATCTCGGATTGTGTTTGGTAAAGAGAAAGTTCAGCGAAAACTAAGGAAATGCTCAATGAGGTGGATTGAACGCAATTGCCACGACAGTGGACTCAAACCTACCAATAAGCATGAAGTTGGCCCAGGACCGAGCAACACTTATCCTATTATACGTAGGGTTACCGTTAGGGGCTGACTCCAGAGCAACTAACGAGAACAACCACATTGCTGTAACAAATATTTAGAATCCCTGGGCGGTACAAATTGTTCAAGTACTTGGCTGCTCATGGAAACGTTGGGGTTTTGAGTCCATGCACCTTGAAAGAAAGGCCCAGTGATATATTTCCAAACAAAACCAGCTCTTGACAACCCTATGAAGCACAGTTCTACTCTGACAGGCCTAGGGCCACCATGAGTTGGAATTGACTCGACAGTAACTTTTTTTTTTTTAACAAATAATTTGCCCTTTCTCCCATACCAGTGTCATTTTTGCCTCCCACAATAGGTATTTGTGAACTCAGTGACAACTTCATGTACCAGTAAAAAAGGCATTGGGTTTTACCCAGAATGGCTGGAACTGCAGATTATGGAAAAGCTCCATTTGTATGACGGCAGAAAAGGTTCATGACTCATCATAACATCCAAATGTATGGCCAGAAACCAACACAAAAAGGCTAAGATTTAAATCAGAATACATTTCCCTATTCATATCAGTGCAACTTATGTTTACCCAGCAGTTTACACCCTTCTCATACACATTAAATTTCCTGTGTGACTAATGTACCCAACTTTACAATTCGATCTGCTCTTCTGAGTTGAGACATGTTCATGTCTCTCAGTTCTCCCTGGTGGCTTTTCTCTCCCTTTGATTAAAGAAAAGTAAGTCAGATATCTCTACAGTATCCTGAGGACAAGAATTTCTTTGTAAGATGCTGCTAAGTATCTGAGGCTTTTAGCCTTATATTTTGCAGAGGGACTTCTAATGACATTGTTACCTTGAAAAAATGCTCCATGAATTGCCTTGAATGTGAAATATTTAAAATAATGTTTGTTTACTTTGACTTTTAGTGTAATGTATTACACATGTAATATTCCAGTATGACAAGAAACACACTAATTATATATTTAAATAAATTATATTTGACAAATTACTAAATTCACTTTTCTCAAATTATCTTTAATCTTACCCAAAATAGTGTCCTCAGCATCCATGAAATTAAACTCCTCTTTTTTTTTTTTTTATCATGTACTTAGAAACCCTGGTGGCATAGTGGTTAAGTGCTACGGCTGCTAACCGAAGGGCTGGCAGTTCAAATCTGCCAGATGCTCCTTGGAAACTCTATGGGGCAGTTCTACTCTGTCCTATAGGGTTGCTGTTAGTCGGAATCGACTCGACGGCACTGGGTTTGGCTTTGGTTTGGATCATGTACTCGGAAACCCTGGTGGCGTAGTGGTTAAGAGCTACGGCTGCTAACCAAAAAAGATCAGCAGTTCAAATTCACCAGGTGCTCCTTGGAAACTCTATGAGGCAGTTCTATTCTGTCTTACAGGATCACTGAGTTGGAATCAACTTGACGGCAGCGGGTTTGGTTTTTTTTTTCTTTTTTAAATCATGTACTCTGTTCATGTACTTATATGTATATGTTTATGTATACATATGTGTATATATAAAACCAAAAGGGAAGAACACGCTCTGTATTTCTCAAGCTGAAAGAGCTGTAAGGAAAAATTCAAGCATCAACTTGCAGGATCGAAGGATTCTATGGGGAAAGTATTAAACGATGCAGGAAGCATCAAAAGAAGATAGAAGAAATACGCAAGAGTCACTATACCAATAAGAATTGGCTGACGTTCAACCATTTCAGGAGGTAGCATACGATCAGGAACCAATAGTACTGACGGAAGAAGATAGTTACCTGACCAGCCAACTGGAAAAGTTCCATATTTCTGTCTTTTCCCAAGAAAGGTGATCCAACTGAATGCAGAAATTATCTAACAATATCATTAACATCACATGTAAGTAAAATTTTCCTGAAGATAATTCAAAAGAGGCTGCAGCAGTATATCAACAGGGAACTTCCAGAAATGTCAAGCCGAATTCAGAAAGAGGACACGGAACCAGGGATATCATGGCTGATGTCAGAGGGATTTTGGCTGAAAGAAGAGAATACCAGAAAGATATTTACTTGGGTTTTATTGACTATGCAATGACATTCGGCTGTGTGGATCATAAAAAATTATGGATAACATTGAGAAGAATGGGAATTCTAGAGCACTTAATTGTACTCATGAGGAAATTGTACATAGGTCAAAAGGCAGTCGTTTGAACAGAACAAGGGGATACTGAGTGGCTTAAAGTCAGGAAACATGTGCTTCAGGGCTGTATTCTTTCACCATACCTATTTAATCTGTATAAACCCTTTGATTTATTCTAACTCATAGCAACCCTATAGGACAGAGTAGAAATTGCCCCATAGGATTTCCAAGGAGCTGCTGGTGGATTCAAACTGCTGACCTTTTGGCTAGCAGCCAAATGTTTAACCACTGCACCACCACGGCTCCTATTCAATCTGTATGCTGAGCAAATAATCTGAGAAGCTGGGCTATACGAAGAAGAACTGGGCATCAGGATTGGAGGAAGACTCATTAACAACCTGTGCTATGCAGATGACACAACCTTGCTTGTTGAAAGTGAAAAGGACTTGAAACATTTACTGATGAATATTAAAGACTACAGCCTTCAGTATAGATTACACTTCAACATAAAGAAAATAAAAATCCTCACAAATGAACCAATAAGCAACACGATAAATGAAGAAAAGATTGAAGTTGTCAAGGATTTCATTTTACTTATATCTACAATCAGCACCCATGGAAGCAGCAGTCAAGAATCAAAGGACACATTGCATTGGTCATATCTGCTGCAAAAAACCTCTTTAAAGGGTTAAAAAAGCAAAGGTGTCAGTTTGAAGGCTAAGGTGCACCTGACCTAAGCCCAGGTGTTTTCAAATGCCTCATATGCATGTGAAACAATGAGTAAGGAAGAATGAATAAGAATGAATGCCTTTGAGTTGTGGTGCTGGTGAAGAATATTGAATATACTATGGACTGCCAAAAAAATGAACAAATCTGTCTTGGAAGAAGTACAACCAGAATACTCCTTAGAAGTAAGAATGGCAAGACTATGTCTCACATACTTTGGACATGTTATCAACAGGGATCAGACCCTGGAGGAGGACATATGCTTAGTAAATTAGAGGGTCAGTGAAAAAGAGGAAGACCCTCAATGAGATGGATTGACATAGTGGCTGCAACAATGGGCTCAAGCATAACAACTATTGTGAGGATGGTGCAGGACCACGCAGTGTTTCGTTCTGTTTTACATAGGGTCACTGAGAGTTGGAACCGACTAGATGGCACCTAACAGCAAATGTATACATATGGGTATGTGTAAAAAAATATACGTGTACATATGTCTATATGCAGTCATATGTATGTGTATATGTATGTGTGTGTGCATATATGTGTGTATATATATATATGTATACTTTTAATCTTTCCTTATTTCTTCCCCTATGATACCACTATACTCTCTGAAACCAAAAAGAACCAAACCTGTTGCTGTCGAGTCCATTTCAACTCATAGTGACCCTATAGGGCAGAGTAGAATTGCCTCATAGGGTTTCCAAGTAATGGCTAGCGGATTCGAACTGCTGACCTTTGGGTTAGCAGCTGAGCTCTTGACCACTGTGCCACCAGGTCTCTGCGGTCTCTGAAGTCAGGACTTATCAAGCGAATCTAGGACCACTTTTCATTACATCTTTAATTCTGTCCTAGTCATCTAGAGTTGCTGTAACAGAAATATCACAAGTGGATGGCTTTAACAAAGAGGTATTTATTTTCTCACAGTCTAGGAGGCTATAAATCAGAATCAACTCCATGGCAAAGCTTTCTTTTTTCTTTTTTAGTTTAGTAGGCTAGAAGTCCAAATTCAGGGCTTCAGCTCCAGGGGAATTCTTTCTCTCTCTGTTGGCTCTGGAGGAAGATCCTTCTCATTAACCTTCCCTTGGACTAGGAGCTTCTCTCAAAGGAACCCCAGGTCCAAAGTACACGGGGTGCTTCTTTCTTGGTGGTATGAGGTCCCCACTCTTTGGTTGCTTCCCTTTCATCTCTTGAAAGATGAAAGGTGGTGCAGACCACACCCCAGGGAAACTCCCTTTACATTGAATCAGGTAAGTGACCTGAGCAAGGGTGTTACACCCCACCCTAATCCTCTTTAACTACAAGCAGAGATTATGATTTATAACACATAGGAAAATTGCAAAATAGAAGATAATAACACAGTACTGAGAGTCATGGCCTAATTAAGTTGACACATATTTTGGGGGAACACAATTCAATCCATGACACATACTAACTCACATTATCAATGATTCTCTCTAGTGTTCATTTATTTCTTCAATTAATATTTGAGTACCCTTTCTGTGGAAGACACAGAAATAGAGCTATTGTAAAAGTATTCTGTATTCTTTGTTTAAAATACATAATAATAATAAACTTAACCTAAATTTATGGGATGAGCTTATTTTTTTCCCATAAATCCATAACCCATTTTGAAAATTGCACTTAGCCTGCCTCATCCCAACATATATTCTTTGAACCCTTTAGTCACACTATGTCATTCTTCCATGCTTGTTCATGTTGTTGCTTCCACATTTAATTTCTTCCTCTCCTTGTTTCATACTGACATTTTACTCAAATTTCAAGGTTCCTTTAAATGTTACTTCTACTATAAAATCTTCTTTCCGCAGTACTTTGATTTTACCTCTATTCCTGTGTTTATTTTATTTTTTCCTTGTGCAGAAGTTATCTGCTTATGTGTCTAGGGCTGATCACATCTTCATTTCTCTACCCTTATATGCTGTCAAAGATTTACATTACCGTTAATGGTTCAAGAATTATATTTAAAATAGTGGGGACTAATGAAGTAGCATATATGTTTTTTATGGGGCCATCTGGAGAAAGATATTTCCTAAAGGTGAGACTATAGAACGTAGAAGATGTAGGCTGCAAGTCCATCACCCATCTGTCATTTTGTCCTACGGTAGTGGCTTGCATGTTGCTGTGATGCTGGAAGCTATGCCACTGGTATTTCAAATACCAGTAGGGTCAACCATGGTGGACAGGTTTCAGAGGAGCTTCAAGACTAAAACAGACTAGAAAGACTAGAAAGAGACTTTCCAGGCTCTCCAACCACATGAGCCATTTTCTTGATATAAATCCCTCTCTCTATATATTTATACGCTTTACTGGTTTTGCTTCTCTAAAGTATGCAGCCTAAGACAGATCATAAAAGAACATTGTTCAACTTTGAACATGTCATCAGAAGGGAACAATAGCTAGAGGAAGACATCATGTTTGGCGAAGCAGACAGCCAACAAGGGCATAAAAGCCCCCTAGTGAGAAGGAGTGGCACCATAACCCTGTTGTAGCATTGAACAAAATTTACATGCTGTCAAAAGTGAAAACAAAGAGATTTATTTGGGGAATAAGGAACAGCCAGCCTGGCGAAGCACAGTGCAATGTCAGATTACAAAGCATTCCAACATTTTGAGGAGAGGTGAGCTTTACATACAAAAAAGGGGACGGGAGTATGTGACCACAAGCTCAGGGGCCTGGGATGATGTATAGTTACAAGACAATAGTAAGTTAAAATTTTGTAAGGTTAGCTAACCTATTTTCTAAAATAGACTTCTTGAAGCCATCCTATTAAGCAATTTTCCCATATGTCTGCATATACGTTCTTCCTGGTGGAAGCTGTGCAAACATTCTCCCAGGACCATCTGGATAAACATTCCTTGAGAAACATTTTTTTGTAAACCATGTCCTTGCTCCCTCCATTGTTTGCTGCGGGAGGTTAAAGTTTTACAAGAATAGAAAATTTTCGAGCAGCAGCTTTAAACAAAATGAAGTCTGATCCAGACCTGTGTCAGCCATTTTAGTCATGCCAAGCACCTCAGATTTTAGGAGGGATGCTGGTTATTGTAAGGATGACACAGGGTACAGCGACATTCAATTTTGTTATACATAACGTTGTGGTGAGTTTGAGTCGGCTTTGTGGCAGCTAACAGCAGCAATAGTGTCATTTGTCATGTATGGTAATTGTCTTTTCTGTTAGCTAGTGGTCAGCTAATTACTGGACAAAGATTTCCATAATGGTCTGGAGCTAAGACGTCTCCCTGTTTTTGCTGTTTTGCCTTAGCTTTCATTTCTTGTTTCTAAAGAGTCTCAAGGACAAACAAAGTGAGAGTGTAGGGCCTTCCTAGGTCTTTCCTGATCATGTACACAGCTGGGGGCATGGGTTACCTTCTAGGTTTCAAGGAATATGTCCAAACTTTTCAAATACCTTATTCCCCAAAGGATCTTCTTTTCCCTTCTCCCCAAGCATTTTGGTTAGCCTATTGTTTGCCCCAACTGTTATCCATTGCCTCAGGCAAAAGTGACTAAAACATTGGCCTATAAACTTTTTGACAAACATCACATGGCAAGTCCTGAGTTAGGTAAGATAAATCAAACCTTTTGAGTAGATGTCCAGGGAGCCACCTGACAGGCCCAAACAATTGTAATTATCTGTGAGGAAAGTCCATTTTGGTCTTTCTAGTAGTTGTACCAGGAATGTTGGCTGTTGTTTTCAAGGTTGCTATTGAGCTGGGGGGTGGGGGATAGGACCAGTGTAAGCTGAAATACTATAAAACTCACTGTTCTTCCTGGTATTCAGCTGTTTTTCATGAATAAACACTCTGAGTTGCTACAAGCTTTTCTCTTCTTTCTGCACTTCCAAAAATGTTGATCTGCTAGTTTTTTAGTTGTTTTTATGAAGGGGCAGACCTCTTGAATTCTTTACTCTGTCATTTTCCTGACATCAATTTTGATAGTTCTTGACTGGAAATCTTTTGTTTCTCTTCATTCTACTCTTCTCTGAAAATTTACATTGCTGTAGTTTCTGGAAGACTTTTGCAGTTTGTGTCAGGTTTTTTATGGTTACTATTTGGTTTTCTGGCTAAGAAAAACCTTAAAATCAAAGGTGTCTGTTATTAATTTTCCTGTTCAACAAAGATCTGAAGAAATATTGAAAGTAAATTTTTGAATCTTATACTACAAATATAATGTGAGGGTTTATCTAATCCTGTTTTTCTCATATTTTCATGTGCATACAGTCACCTGGGGATTGTTGAAATGCAGAGTCTGATTCATTGGTTCTGACGTGGGACTCAAGGTTCTGCATTTTTATCAAGTTCTCATATGATGCTCACATTGCAGGGTTGAAACCCAATTCTGTCTCTCTGCCTTTAGCAAAGACAACCTTTCATTTCTTTGACAAAAATGATACTTTAGTCTGCTATCCATAAAGGAATACACAAGGTAATGTATTGAAGTACAGAAAGAAACTTTAGAATGACTTTGATATTTATTTTCATCTAAAAATGAAATAAAAAAAAGAATCTTTACTAATATTTGATATAGAGGTTGTCACTAGCATCCTCATTCAGTCTGTATGTCATTATCACATGTCATACTTCACTATTCTATGCAAGGTGATATGAGGGAAGGGTAGGCTGGCCACTACGTGAAGGAGTGGCCAGGTGCAGTTTTCAGTGTCCTTTAAAGCAGATCACATCATGCAGTTTGAACTAAACTCATCGTCATACCATGGAAAAGTGACCTAAAAGATTTCCGTAAAAAGCCTGTGAATTGAAGACTAATAAACACAAGCAAACATGAAAATGGCAGGCATGACATTTCTTTCTCTAGTCTACATTTCATTGGTCACAGCATGCTATATTGTTACCAGGTGGAAACCTATTGTTTGGCCTGACTCCTGTTGGCCAATAAATGAGAACAGGAAAGGCACCTCTATTTTGTTGTATAAGGAAAAGGAGTTAGCTGGAGCTGTTGCTGTCAAGACTGTTTGCCAAGGGCAGGCGGGCAAGTTACTTTAAAAAAAAAAAAAAAAAGGGTTTACAAATAGGTAGTTTATATAAGTTATGTCAGCAACATTAGTAATCAGTTATATTATGCAGGTGCAATGGGGTTTATACATAACTTTTAAGTAAAAGTCGGATTTAAATGTAAAGCTGGGGGGCTGGGGGGAGCCAGCAAAGGAAACAGGATTTTTTATTACAACACTGTGAGGGAGGAAGCCAGGCAAAGAAAACTTGATTTTTAATACAGCACTGTGGGGACTCTGTCTCACTCTTTTTATTTTATTTTTGGAACTTGGTCACTTAAGACCAGTGTCTATTTTAAACTGTAGCCCGGCTCGGAATTTTTGGGTATTTTTTTTGTCGTTGTTGTTACGTGCCATCGAGTGGGTTCTGACTCACAGAGACCTTATACACAACAGAACGAAACACTGCCTGGTCATGCACCATCCCCACAATTGGTGCTATGCTTGAACCCATTGTTGCAGCCACCGTGTCCATCTCCTGGTCTCTTGTTTATTGGCTAATACAAGTCATGCCATGCAAGAACTTGGCATTTCCACTGGGCCACAACTTTATTTTTTAAAATCTACCATCAAAGCCAATGGCTTGACTGGGGCATTCACATCATTTACCCATAAATTCATTTTATTACTATTAAGGTATTTACAGACTTGATAATCTTGGCATATCCTGGCTGTATAATATTATGTCTCAAAAATTTGTAAATACTGGTGGCCTAGTGGTTAAGTGCTACAGCTGCTAACCAAAAGATGGGCAGTTCCATTCCCCAAGGCACTCCTTGGAAACTCTATGGGGCAGTTCTACTTTGTCCTATAGGGTCGCTCTGAGTAGGAACTGACTCATCGGCAATGGGTTTTGGTCTCAAAATTATTATATAGTATATCTTATCTAAAGCTCTTTAAAAATAAGGCTAATCATTATATTTAAAAAATATTTTTGTCCAAAGTTTTTTAAACTGGTTTTATTTGGTTCTAAATTTTTATAATTAAGAATATTATGTTTATAAATTAATCATGGCTGTATTAAGATTTGTCATCTACAAATAAATTTTTTACTTTGGTGATTTGCTAAAAATGTTTGACCAAAATACCTAAACAAAAAGATAGACTATATCAAAAAAAACCCAAACCAAACTCATTGCTGTGGAGTCAATTCAGACTCATAGTCAACCCTATAGGACGTAGTGATTCGTAGTGACCCTATAGGACAGAGTAGAACTGTCCCATAGAGTTTTCAAGGAGCACGTAGTGGATTTCAACTGCCAACCTTTGGTTAGCAACCATAGCATTTACCCACTACACCACCAGGGTTTTTATAAAAAGAGCTATGACTAAATTAAGATTTCCAAAACTTTTAAGTAAAGCTGATGGATTCACAGACCACAGCTGATCCCAAATCACACAAAGCAAAAATGAACTACATAGCACTACATAAAAACAATACTGTGGGTTTATGGGAAAATATTGCTGTTTTAAGGTCCTACTTTCTAGATATAAAACAAAACAAAACATTTTCCTTTCTCCTAAATTATTTAACTAATGGGTTTAGATATTTTAACTCCTAAATTAAAAGTTCTTATTGGCAGACTTAACTTAGTTATAAATATCACAGCCAAACCAGAAAAGGACACCTTGCCCTCAAAACCAAAAAACACTTAATATGTTTTAAACAGATTAACTAAAGACTTCCAACAGGAGATGCCCATTCAATATTATCTTGCTAATCATATATTCTCTAATAAATATTTGATTGTCACATATAAATTTTTCTATACATTCTGTTTCCTCTAGACAAACTTTCTATGTTCCTTATGAAAAAAAAAAACAAAAAACCTAGTGCTGTTCGTCGATTCCAACTCATAGTGACCCTATAGGATAGAGTAGAACTGCCCCATAGAGTTTCCAGGGAGCGCCTGGCGGATTTGAACTGCTGACCCTTCGGTTAGCACCCATAGCACTTAACCACTACACCACCAAGGTTTCCATGTTCCTTATAGGTACATGTTTTTGTGTAGTAAAATCAACTATGCTAGTCTAAATGATCCCTTTCCAACTGACAGTGAGTTTACACGGACAATCCCTTGTTTAAATTCCTGGTGAATACGTGGACAACACACTGAAAATTTTAAGATTACTTTTAGATATTCATAATAATGATGCTAATAAATATTAAAAAGGTAATGTTAAATTGTTACACATTATAAAACAAGAGTCAGAAAAATTGGTCTAACAATCAAGATATGGTAGATAACTTTTATTTCTAGTTATGGTATAGCTAAATTAAAAATAATCTTAAAAAAATTATCAATCACTGTGACACACACAAATAAGAGACAAAATTGCTAAAGAGATAAAAGCGCAACAGTAATCTCTGACCTCATTAGCCAAGGTGACACAAGATAACAAAATAGCCTTAGACTTTTTTATTAGCCAAAAAAGTATAGTTTGTGCTGTAACAAATATCTTTTGTTACATTTAAATAATAACACAGGAAAAATAAAACAAAATATGTATAAAATTAGAAAGCAAACTACTTCTTGGTTACACACTATAACACCCTTACAAACACCGGATTTATTTGGTTAGTTACCATCAAAAATAAATATATGAGTTAAATCTCTATTACAAAAAAATAATATTCTTAATCTGCATACTAACAATATTAGACATAATAAATCTTATCCTCTATTGTTTTATACACTTAAAAAAAGCCTCAGGCTAAGACGCTGATGTACATTAAATCTGTACACTTCAATAATGCAATTAATAAGAACGTCGCCAAGATCCTGGTAAAAACCAGATAAACCAAAACCACACCCATTGCTGTAGAGTCGATTCTGACTCATAGCAACCCGAGAGTGTCTGGTAAAAAACAGCACCATGAATTTAAAGAACCTGCTATGGCTGCCATCTAAGGGCTCTGCTAAGTCCAGGTATTAATCATTAATGTGTTATCTCCAATCTCTGATCAAAAAAAAAAAAGATTTAAAAAATAATATTACAGCCATTATTCTCTGTCTTTGAAAATAAAAAAATGTGACCCAGCTAGAGTTAGACTCACAAAGACTCATATACACATCAACTAGGCCTGAGGTATAAAGACAATACTAAGACAACCCAAAAAAATAAAAATATTTTAGAGAGACATTCACGTAAACAAGGCATAAAGGCCAATGTTTTTTTTCTGAATATTTAGTAAATACTCAGTTATAAACCAACAAGAGGTCAGTAGCCATAATAAAAGGCCTAGGCCCAATGCTTGCCCCTCCCCAAAAGAGACTCTGAAACTTTCTCTTGAATGTCGAGTAGCTAAAGCAAAAGCAAAAAATGTTGAAGTAAAAGAGCTCAACAGAAAATTTCAAAGGGTGGCTCAAGAAGACAAAGTTAAGTATTATGATAACATGCACAAAGACCTGAAGATAGAAAACCAAAAGGGAAGAACATGCTCAGCATTTCTCATGCTGAAAGAACTGAAGAAAATGTTACGATACTGAAGAATTCTATTGGGAAAATATTATATGACACAGGAATCATCAAAAGAAGATGGAAGGAATACACAGAGTCACTGTACCAAAAAGAATTGGTTGATATTCAACCATTTCAGGAGGTAACATATGATCAGGAACCAATGGTACTGAAGTCCAAGCTGCACTGAAGGCATTGGTGTAAAACAAGGATCCAGGAATTGATGGAATACCAATTGAGATGTTTCAACAAACAGATTCAACGCTTGAAGTGCGCACTCATCCATGCCAAGAAATGTGGAAAAGAGCTACCTGGCCAACCTACAGGAAGAGATCCATATTCATGCCTATTCCCAAGAAAGGTGATGCTACTGAGTGTGGAAATTATTGAACAATATCATTAGTATCACGTGCAAGCAAAATTTTGCTGAAGGTCATTCAAAAGGGCTGCAGCAGTATATCAACAGGGAACTGCCAGAATTCAAGCTGGATTTAGAAGAGGACATGGAACCAGGGATATCATTGCCAATGTCAGATGGATCCTGACTGAAAACAGAGAATACTAGAAAGATGTTTACCTGTGTTTCATTGGCTATGCAAAGGCATTTGACTCTATGGATCATAACAAATTATGGATAACATTGTGGAGAATGGGAATTCCAGAACACTTAATTGTGCTCTTGAGGAATCTGTACATGGACCAAAAGGCAGTTGCTGGAATGGAACAAGGGGATACTGCATGGTCTAAAGTCAGGAAAGGTGTGCGCCAGGGTTGCATCATTTCACCACGTATGCTGACCAAATAATTCGAGAAGCTGGACTATATGAAGAACAGGGCATCAGGATTGGAGGAAGACTCATTAACAACCTTCGTTATGCAGATGACACAACCTTGCTTGCTGAAAGTGAAGAGGACTTGAAGCACTTACTGATGAAGATCAAAGACCACAGGCTTCAATATGGATTACACCTCAACATAAAGAAAACAAATGTCCTCACAACTGGACCAATAATCCACATCATGATAAACAGAGAGGAGATTAAAGCTGTCAAAGATTTCATTTTACTTGGATCCGTAACCAACACCCATGGAAGCAGCAGTCAAGAAATCAAAAAATGCATGGGACTGGGCAAATCGGTTGCAAAAGATCTCTTTAAAGTGTTGAAAAGCAAGGATGTCACCTTGAGGACTAAGGTGAGCCTGACCCAAATATGGCGTTTTCAATCACCTCATATGCATGTGAAAGCTGGACAATAAATAAGGAAGACAGAAGAAGAAATGGGTGTCTTTGAATTGTGGTGTTGGTGAAGAGTATTGAATATACCATGGACTGCCAAAAGAACAAACAAATCTGTTCTGGAAGAAGTACAACCAGAATGCTCCTTAGAAGCAAGGATGGTGAGGCTATGTCTCACATACTTTGGACATGTTATCAGGGGGGATCAGTTCCTGGAAAAGGACATCATGCTTGGTTAAGTTGACCCTGCCTCTAAGGAGCATTCTGGTTGTACTTCCAAGACAGATTTGTTCTTCTTTTGGCAGTCCACGGTATATTCAATATTCTTCGCCAGTTCCACAATTCAAAGGCGTCAGTTCTTCTCTGGTCTTCCTTGTTCATTGTCCAGCTTTCACATGCATATGAGACTATTCGAAACAGCATGTTTGGGTTAGGCACACCTTAACCTTCAAGTCTTCAAATCTTTGCTTTTCAGTGTGACAAACTGACAGATGTGTGGGGGATATATGTTTTATAACATATTAAATAATCAATACAATAGCATGTGATTTAGAAATAAGTATACTTACAGCAATGGGATACTTATATTTCAAAGTATATTCCCTGATAATCATGCAAAATTATAATCTATCCATTCATCTAGCTTCTGTTTCAGGAATTTATATTATAGATAAGCAACTAAAATAATGGGCCCTCTGCCCTTAATTTTTCCTACATTAAAAACTGTTATTAGGAATATTTTTCTCTTACCTTTTTATTAAACTATCCATTTCCAGTAGAACCGTGGGGCATTATTTTGAATTCAACTACATTTGTCTTTGGCACATTCCAAATCCTGAATTTGGAATTTGAAAATTTTCTCATATCTCCTGAAATTAATCCACATCTGGTTCCTCTTTTCCACTGAATTGCAAGCCAACTGGCATTTGTCCATCTGAAAACGGCACTGAGTTGTAAACTGTCCTGGAAACACAGACTCAGAATGAGCTGCAAGGACATGCGACAGAGACTTTTATGTGCCGCACTTAAGTAACAAAAGATGAGACACATTTTTGCAGTTTCTGAGAATATCAGTGTTTTTGAGTTTGGTAATTTTTTTCAAAATGTAACTTCATTTGAATTTTAAAAATCAGTGACAAATTATTCTATAAATACAAGTTGGAGTCAGAGTGGAGGAGACAGATCACATCTGCATCAACTTCAGCGAAGGCTAGTGTAAACACTGATTAAGTGAATGAGTGATGTAGCGGGTAGTAGCTGCAGTAGTAGTGCTAGTGGTAGTAATAGCTATAGTAGAGGTAGCAGTGGTGGTGGTAATAAATAATAATTGTAACAAATTGATCACTATTCTAAACACCTTAGGTATAATTTCACATTTAATTCTCACAAGAACCCCATCAGGTTGGTTTATGTTTTTGTTAGGTGCCATCAAGTCGGTTCTGACTCATAGGAACCTCATGTAAAACAACGAAACACTGCCCTGTCCTGCACCATCCTCACAATCGTTGCTATGTTTGAGCCCATTGTTTCAGCCACTGTGTCAATCCATCTTGTCAATGGTCTTCCCCGTTTTCCCTGACCCTCTGCTTTACAAAGAATGATGTCCTTCTTCAGGAACTGATCCCTCCTGACAACATAGCCAGTCCTTCAGATGAAGTCTCCACATCCTCGCTTCCAAGGAGCACTCTAGCTGTACTTCGTCCAAGACAGACTTCTTTTTCTGGCAGTCTATGGTATATTTGGAAACCCTGGTGGTGTAGTGGTTAAGAGCTATGGCTGCTAACCAAAAGGCCAGCAGTTTGAATCCACCAGGAGCTCCTTGGAAATCCTATGGGGCAGTTCTACTCTGTCCTACAGGGTCACTATGAGTTGAAATCAACTTGACGGCAAGGGGTTTGGTATTTTTTTATGATATATTCAATTTTTTTTTTTTTTTTTTTTTTGCCGGCACCATAATTCAAAGGCATCAATTCTTCTTTGGTCTTTATTGTCCAGCTTTTGCATACATATAAGGCAATTGAAAATATCTTGATTTGGGTCAGGTACACCTTAGTCCTCAAGCTGACATCTTTGCTTTTTAACACTTTAAAGAGGTCTTTTGCAGCAGATATGACCAATGTGATACGTCCTTTGATTTCTTAACTGCTGCTTCCATGGGCATTGATTATGGACCCATGTAAAATAAAATCCTTGACAACTTTAATAAGGTGTTGCTTATTGGTCTAGTCATAAGGATTTTTACTCTCTTTATTTATTTTTTTTTTTTATGTTGAGTGTAATCCATACTGAAGGCTGTGGTCTTTGATCTTCGTTAGTAAGTGCTTCAAGTCCTCTTCACTTTCAGCAGGCAAGGTTGTGAGGTTGTGTCATCTGCATATTGTAGATTGTTAATGATTGTTTGCCAAATCTTGTTGCTGCATTCTTCTTCATATAGTCCAGCTCCTTGGATTATTTGCTCAGCATACGGATTGAATAAGTATGGTGAAAGGATACAATCCTGACACATACCTTTTCTGATTTTCAACCACAGAGTATCCCCTTGTTCATTCTGAAAGACTGCCCCCTTGGTCTATGTACAGGTTGTGCATCAGCACAATTAAGTGTTCTGGAACTCCTATTCTTCACAATATTATCGATAATTTGTTATGATCCACACAGCCAAATGCCCTAGCATAGTCAATAAAACACAGGTATTCTTTCTAGTATCTTTCTGGTATGCTCTGCTTTCAGCTAGGATCCACCTGACATCAGCACATCATCTGAATCCGACTTGAATTTCTGGCAGCTCCCTATAGATGTACTGCTGCAATCATTTTTAAATTACCTTCCACAGAATTTTATTTGCATGTGGTATTAATGATACTGTTTGATAATTCTGCATTCTGTTGCATCATCTTTCTTTGGAATGGCCTCAAATACCAATCTCTTCCAGTCAGTTGGCCAGGTAGCTGTCTTCCAATTTTCTTGGCATAGACAACTGAGCACCTCCAGCACTGCATCTGTTTGTTGAAACATCTCAGTTGGTACTCTGTCAATTCCTGGAGCTTTGTTTTTTGTCAACGCCTTCAGGGCAGCTTGAGCTTCTTCCTGCAATACCATCGGTTCTTGATCATATGCTACCTCCTGAGACGGTTGAATGTCAATGAATTCTTTTTGGTACAGTGACTTTGTATATTCCTTCCATCTTCTTTTGATGCTTCCTGCATCTTTCAATGTTTTGTCCATAGAATCTGTCAAAATTGTAACTCAAAGCTTTAATTTTTTCTTCAGTTCTTTCAGCTTGAGAAATAATGAGTGTGTTGTTCCTTTTTGGTTTTCTAATACCAGGTCTTTGCACATTTCATTATAATAGTTTACTTTCTCTTCTCCAGCCATCCTTTGAAATCTTCTGTTAAGCTCTTTTACTTCGTCATTTCTTCCATTTGTTTTAGGTACTCTACATTCAGGAGCAACTTTCAAAGTCTCTTCTCACATCCATTTTGGTCTTTTCTTTCTTTCTTGTCTTTTCAATGACCTGTTTCTTCATGTATGATGTCTTTGATGTCGTTCCACAACTCTTCTTGTCTTCAGTCATTGATGTTTAATGTGTCAAACTTATTGTTGAGATGACCTCTAAATTCAGGTAGTATATACTGGAGGTCATACTTTGGCTCTCTTGGACACATTTGAATTTTCTTCAGCTTCAACTTGAAGTTGCATGTGAGCAATTGATGATCTGTTCCACAGTCTTCCCCCTGGACTTGTTCTAACTAATTATATTGAGCTTTTCCATTGTCTCTTTCCATAAATGCAGTCAATTTGATTCCTGTGCTTTCCACCCAGCAAGGTCCATGTGTATAGTCACTGTTCATTTTTTTTTGAAAAAAGTTATTTACAATGAATAGGTCATTGTTCTTGCAAAATTCTATCATGGGATCTTTGGTGTTATTTCTGTCACCAAGGGCATATTTTCCAACTACAGATACTCCTTTGTTTCCAATTTTCAAATTGTTATCACCAGTAATTATCAAAGCATCTTGATTGGATGTTGGATCAATTTCAGACAGCAAAAGTTGGTAAAAATCTTCAGTTTCTTCATCTTTGGCCTTTGTAGTTGGTGCATAAATTTGAATAATGGTCATATTAACTGTTCTTCCTTGTAGGCATATGGATATTATCCTATCACAGACAGACTTGTACTTCTGGATAGATCTTGAAATGTTCTTTTTTGACAATGAATGCAATGCCATTCCTCTTCAATTTGTCATTCCCGGCATAGTACACCATATGATTATCTGATTCAAAATGGTCATGCCAGTCCATTTCAGTTCACTAATGCCTAGGATATCAATCCTTATGCTGGAAATTTGACAATCTCCAGTATTCCCAGATTCATACTTCATAGATTCCACATTCCTAATATTAATGGATGCTTGCTTGTGTTTCTTGAGTTGTGCCTCATCAGCAAATGAATGTCCTGAAAAGCTTGACTCCATCTACATTATTAAGGTTGACTTTACTTTGAGGAGGCAGCTTTTCCCCAGTCATATTTTGAGTGCCTTCCGACCCGAGGGCTCATCTTCCAGAACTATATCAGACAATGCTCTGCTGCTTTTCATAGGTTTTCACGGGCCAATTTTTTCCAAAGCAGACCACCAGATCCTTCTAGTTTTTCTGAGTCTGGAAGCTCCTCTGAAACCTGTCCACCATGGGTGACCCTGCTGGTATTTCAGATACTGGTGGCATAGTTTCCAGAATCACAGCTACATGGAAGCTACCACAGTATGACAAACTGACATTTAATCATAGTTAATTTGAATTCCTGTTCTGGTAATTCTAAAATCTGAATCTGGTTTTGACGCTTGCCCGGGTGGTTTGCCTTTTGGCATGCTTTATAATTTTTTGTTGTTGTTGAAAGTCAGACATGATGTATCTGGCAATTTGGTTGTAATTCCTGTTGATGGTGATGTGGTAGTAAGGTGTGGGTAAGGAGAGGCACTCTGTAATCCGAATGATTAGGTCTCACTCTTTTAGTCAGTCTGTGCCCTAGCCTGTGATATTCACCGATGCTTCTCTGCTTTTTTGTTTTTCTTTTTTCACTCCTTAGGTAAAAGGGGAACACGAGGAGAAGAGCTGAGTATTTCCTTTCCTCCTTCTGAGTTGTGTCATGATATACCCAAGTTGGTTGGGGATCCGGTAAAGTAGTTTTCCTTGAGGGCAGACTGTTGTTGAGAACAGAGTACTATTTCAAAATGGTTAATTTTTCCTCCTCATGTGAGAGCTTCTGAAGGTAAAATTTATGAAAGAACCAAGGCTGTGTCCCCAGGAGTTTTTACATCCCAGGCTCGCTTAAACTTGTTATTGCTATTTGTCATCAAGTGGATTCTGACTCACATTGACCCTGTAGGACAGAGTAGAGCTGCCCCCATAAGGTTTCCTAGGCTGTAATCTTTACAGGAGCAGAATGCCATGTCTCTTCTCTAGTGGAGCTGCTGAACGGATTTTAACTGTGACCTTTCAGTTAGCAGAGAAGCTCTTAGACATTGTGCCACCAGGGCTCCTTAGCCCAAGCTTAGTCTTTGCAATTACTCAATTACCCTTTAATTAAGTATTCCTGTCTGATGCCGAACCCAGCAATGCTGGTTTCTCTTCCTGATAGTTTTCTGCCCCTGGAAAGTAGGGCTTCTCTGTAGCATTCTGCCTGTCTTTTCAGTTATTGGGGCAGCAGTTTTCTCTGTGACCTGAATTCTCTGATGGATCTAAGAAAAGTTGTTGATTTTTAGCTTTCCTACTTTTTTTCTTGTTGTGAGTACAAAGGTGATGATTTCCATGGTCTTTATATGCTGTACTGGAAACCAGAAGGCTCTCCAGAGAATTTTCAATCTTTGAATAACAGTACACTATAAACCACTATCTAGCACATGGCATCCTTATCTTGGCCAAGGGTCCTTTCCAGACTTTCAGGCATCCCAGAGATAAGCACAGAGCTGCCCCAGTCCAACTGTAAGATAACCCCACTCTCACATAGGCAACACAATGGTGTATTTTTTTTTTTTTATTAACTTTTATTAAGCTTCAAGTGAACGTTTACAAATCCAATCAGTCTGTCACATATAAGTTTACATACATCTCACTCCCTACTCCCACTTGCTCTCCCCCTCTTGAGTCAGCCCTTTCAGTCTCTCCTTTCGTGACAATTTTGCCGGCTTCCCTCTCTCTCTATCCTCCCATCCCCCCTCCAGACAAGAGTTGCCAACACAATCTCAAGTGTCCACCTGATATAATTAGCTCACTCTTCATCAGCGTCTCTCTCCCACCCGCTGACCAGTCCCTTTCATGTCTGATGAGTTTCTTCGGGGATGGTTCCTGTCCTGTGCCAACAGAAGGTCTGGGGAGCATGGCCGCCGGGATTCCTCTAGTCTCAGTCAGACCATTAAGTTTGGTCTTTTTATGAGAATTTGGGGTCTGTATCCCACTGATCTCCTGCTCCCTCAGGGGTCCTTTGCTGTGCTCCCTGTCAGGGCAGTCATCTATTGTGGCCGGGCACCAACTAGTTCTTCTGGTCTCAGGATGATGTAAGTCTCTGGTTCATGTGGCCCTTTCTGTCTCTTGGGCTCATAGTTATCGTGTGACCTTGGTGTTCTTCATTCTCCTTTGATCCAGGTGGGTTGAGACCAATTGATGCATCTTAGATGGCCACTTGTTAGCATTTAAGACCCCAGAACGCCACATTTCAAAGTGGGATGCAGAATGATTTCATAATAGAATTATTTTGCCAATTGACTTAGAAGTCCCTGCAAACCATGTTCCCCAGACCCCCGCCCCTGCTCCACTGACCTTTGAAGCATTCATTTTATCCCGGAAACTTCTTTGCTTTTGGTCCAGTCCAATTGAGCTGACCTTCCATGTATTGAGTGTTGTCTTTCCCTTCACCTAAAACAGTTCTTATCTACTGATTAATCAATAAAAAACCCTCTCCCACCCTCCCTCCCTCCCACCCTTGTAACCACAAAAGTATGTGTTCTTCTCAGGTTTACTATTTCTCAAGATCTTATAATAGTGGTCTTATACAATATTTGTCCTTTTGCCTCTGACTAATTTCGGTCAGCATAATGCCTTCCAGGTTCCTCCATGTTATGAAATGTTTCACAGATTCGTCACTGTTCTTTATCGATGCGTAGTATTCCATTGTGTGAATATACCACTATTTATTTACCCATTCATCCGTTGATGGACACCTTGGTTGCTTCCAACTTTTTGCTATTGTAAACAGAGCTGCAATAAACATGGGTGTGCATATATCTGTTTGTGTGAAGGCTCTTGTCTCTCTAGGGTATATTCCGAGGAGTGGGATTTCTGAGTTGTATGGTAGTTCTATTTCTAACTGTTTAAGATAACGCCAGATAGATTTCCAAAGTGGTTGTACCATTTTACATTCCCACCAGCAGTGTATAAGAGTTCCAATCTCTCCACAGCCTCTCCAACATTTATTTTTTTGTGTTTTTTGGATTAATGCCAGCCTTGTTGTAGTGAGATGGAATCTCATCGTAGTTTTAATTTGCATTTCTCTAATGGCTAATGATCGAGAGCATTTTCTCATGTATCTGTTGGCTGCCTGAATATCTTCTTTAGTGAAATGTGTGTTCATATCCTTTGCCCACTTCTTGATTGGGTTGTTTGTCTTTTTGTGGATGAGTTTTGACAGAATCATGTAGATTTTAGAGATCAGGCGCTGGTCGGAGATGTCATAGCTGAAAATTCTTTCCCAATCTGTAGGTGGTCTTTTTACTCTTTTGGTGAAGTCTTTAGATGAGCATAGGTGTTTGATTTTTAGGAGCTCCCAGTTATCGGGTTTCTCTTCATCATTTTTGGTAATGTTTTGTATTCTGTTTATGCCCTGTATTAGGGCTCCTAGGGTTGTCCCAATTTTTTCTTCCATGATCTTTATCGTTTTAGTCTTTATGTTTAGGTCTTTGATCCACTTGGAGTTAGTTTTTGTGCATGGTGTGAGGTATGGGTCCTGTTTCATTTTTTTGCAAATGGATATCCAGTTATGCCAGCACCATTTGTTAAAAAGGCTATCTTTTCCCCAGTTAATTGACACTGGTCCTTTGTCAAATATCAGCTGCTCATACGTGGATGGATCTATGTCTGGGTTCTCAATTCTGTTCCATTGGTCTATGTGCCTGTTGTTGTACCAGTACCAGGCTGTTTTGACTACTGTGGCTGTATAATAGGTTCTGAAATCAGGTAGAGTGAGGCCTCCCACTTTCTTTTTCTTTTTCAGTAGTGCTTTGCTTTTCCGGGGCTTCTTTCCCTTCCATATGTAATTGGTGATTTGTTTCTCTATCCCCTTAAAATATGACATTGGAATTTGGATCGGAAGTGCGTTAAATGTATAGATGGCTTTTGGTAGAATAGACATTTTTACTATGTTAAGTCTTCCTATCCATGAGCAAGGTATGTTTTTCCACTTAAGTATGTCCTTTTGAATTTCTTGTAGTAGAGCTTTGTAGTTTTCTTTGTATAGGTCTTTTACATCCTTGGTAAGATTTATTATCTTATATTCTTGGGGGCTACTGTGAATGGTATTGATTTGGTTATTTCCCCTTCAGTGTTCTTTTTGTTGATGTAGAGGAATCCAAGTGATTTTTGTATGTTTATTTTATAACCTGAGACTCTGCCAAACTCTTCTATTAGTTTCAGTAGTTTTCTGGAGGATTCCTTAGGGTTTTCCATGCATACGATCATGTCATCTGCAAATAGTGATAGCTTTACTTCCTCCTTACTAATCTGGATACCCTTTATTTCTTTGTCTAGCCTAATTGCCCTGGCTAGGACTTCAAGTACGATGTTGAATAAGAGCGGTGATGAAGGGCATCCTTGTCTGGTTCTCGTTCTCAAGGGAAATGCTTTCAGGTTCTCTCCATTTAGAGTGATATTGGCTGTTGGCTTTGCATAGATGCCCTTTATTATGTTGAGGAATTTTCCTTCAATTCCTATTTTGGTAAGAGTTTTTATCATAAATGGGTGTTGGACTTTGTCAAATGCCTTTTCTGCATCAATTGATAAGGTCATGTGGTTTTTGTCTTTTGTTTTATTTATGTGATGGATTACATTAATGGTTTTTCTGATATTAAACCAGCCTTGCATACCTGGTATAAATTCCACTTGATCATGGTGAATTATTTTTTTGATGTCTTGTTGGATTCTATTGGCTAGAATTTTATTGAGGATTTTTGCATCTATGTTCATGAGGGATATAAAAAAAAGAGGGATATAGGTCTATAATTTTCTTTTTTTGTAATGTCTTTACCTGGTTTTGGTATCAGGGAGATGGTGGCTTCATAGAATGTGTTGGGTAGTATTCTGTCATTTTCTATGCTTTGGAACACCTTCAGAAGTAGTGGTGTTAACTCTTCTCTGAAAGTTTGGTAGAACTCTGCAGTGAAGCCGTCCGGGCCAGGGCTTTTATTTGTTGGGAGTTTTTTGATTACCGTTTCAATCTCTTTTTTTGTTATGGGTCTATTTAGTTGTTCTACTTCAGAATGTGTTAGTTTAGGTAGGTAGTGTTTTTCCAGGAATTCATCCATTTCTTCTAGGTTTTCAAATTTGTTAGAGTACAATTTTTCATAATAATCTGAAATGATTCTTTTAATTTCATTTGGTTCTGTTGTGATGTGGTCCTTCTCATTTCTTATTCGGGTTATTTGCTTCCTTTCCTGTATTTCTTTAGTCAGTCTAGCCAATGGTTTATCAATTTTGTTAATTTTTTCAAAGAACCAGCTTTTGGCTTTGTTAATTCTTTCAATTGTTTTTCTGTTCTCTAATTCATTTAGTTCAGCTCTAATTTTTATTATTTGTTTTCTTCTGGTGCCTGATGGATTCTTTTGTTGCTCAGTTTCTATTTGTTCAAGTTGTAGGGACAGTTCTCTGATTCTGGCTCTTTCTTCTTTTTGTATGTGTGCATTTATCGATATAAATTGGCCTCTGAGCACTGCTTTTGCTGTGTCCCAGAGGTTTTGATAGGAAGTATTTTCATTCTCGTTGCTTTCTAAGAATTTCCTTATTCCCTCCTTGATGTCTTCTATAACCCAGTCTTTTTTCAGGAGGGTATTGTTCATTTTCCAAGTATTTGATTTCTTTTCCCTAGTTTTTCTGTTATTGATCTCTAGTTTTATTGCCTTGTGGTCTGAGAAGATGCTTTGTAATATTTCCATGTTTTGGACTCTGCAAAGGTTTGTTTTATGACCGAATATGTGGTCTATTCTAGAGAATGTTCCATGTGCGCTAGAAAAAAAAGTATATTTTGCAGCAGTTGGGTGGAGAGTTCTGTATAAGTCAATGAGGTCAAGTTGGTTGATTGTTGTAATTAGATCTTCCGTGTCTCTCTTGAGCTTCTTACTGGATGTCCTGTCCTTCTCCGAAAGTGGTGTGTTGAAGTCTCCTACTATAATTGTGGAGGTGTCTATCTCACTTTTCAATTCTGTTAAAATTTGATTTATGTATCTTGCAGCCCTGTCATTGGGTGCGTAAATATTTAATATGGTTATGTCTTCCTGATCAATTGTCCCTTTTATCATTATATAGTGTCCTTCTTTATCCTTTGTGGTGGATTTAAGTCTAAAGTCTATTTTGTCAGAAATTAATATTGCTACTCCTCTTCTTTTTTGCTTATTGTTTGCTTGATATATTTTTTTCCATCCTTTGAGTTTTAGTTTGTTTGTGTCTCTAAGTCTAAGGTGTGTCTCTTGTAGGCAGCATATAGATGGATCGTGCTTCTTTATCCAGTCTGTGACTCTCTGTCTCTTTATTGGTGCATTTAGTCCATTTACATTCAGCGTAATTATAGATAAATAAGTTTTTAGTACTGTCATTTTGATGCCTTTTTATGTGTGTTGTTGACAATTTCATTTTTCCACACACTTTTTTGTGCTGAGGCATTTTTCTTAGTAAATTGTGAGATCCTCATTTTCATAGTGTTTGACTTTGTGTTAGTTGAGTCGTTAACGTTTTTCTTGGCTTTTATCTTGAGTTATAGAGTTGTTATACCTTTTTGTGGTTACCTTATTATTTACCCCTATTTTTCTAAGTAAAAACCTAACTTGTATTGTTCTATATCGCCTTGTATCACTCTCCATATGGCAGTTCAATGCCTCCTGTATTTAGTCCCTCTTTTTGATTATTGTGATCTTTTACCTATTGACTTCCATGATTCCGTGTTGTGTGTATTTTTTTTTTAATTAGTCTTAATTTGTTTGTTTTTGTGATTTCCCTATTTGAGTTGATATCAGGATGTTCTGTTTTGTGACCTTGTGTTGTGCTGGTATCTGATATTATTGGTTCTCTGACCAAACAATATCCTTTAGTATTTCTTGTAGCTTTGGTTTGGTTTTTGTAAATTCTCTAAACTTGTGTTTATCTGTAAATATCTTAATTTCGCCTTCATATTTCAGAGAGAGTTTTGCTGGATATATGATCCTTGGCTGGCAGTTTTTCTCCTTCAGTGTTCTGTATATGTCGTCCCATTCCCTTCTTGCCTGCATGGTTTCTGCTGAGTAGTCTGAACATATTCTTATTGATTCTCCCTTGAAGGAAACCTTTCTTTTCTCCCTGGCTGCTTTTAAAATTTTCTCTTTATCTTTGGTTTTGGTGAGTTTGATGATAATATGTCTTGGTGTTTTTCTTTTTGGATCAATCTTAAATGGGGTTCGATGAGCATCTTGGATAGATATCCTTTCGTCTTTCATGATGTCAGGGAAGTTTTCTGTCAGGAGTTCTTCAACTATTTTCTCTGTGTTTTCTGTCCCCCCCTCCCTGTTCTGGGACTCCAATCACCCGCAGGTTATCCTTCTTGATAGAGTCCCACATGATTCTTAGGGTTTCTTCATTTTTTTTAATTCTTTTATCTGATTTTTTTTCAGCTATGTTGGTGTTGATTCCCTGGTCCTCCAGATGTCCCAGTCTGCATTCTAATTGCTCGAGTCTGCTCCTCTGACTTCCTATTGTGTTGTCTAATTCTGTAATTTTATTGTTAATCTTTTGGATTTCTGAATGCTGTCTCTCTATGGATTCTTGCAACTTATTAATTTTTCCAGTATGTTCTTGAATAATCTTTTTGAGTTCTTCAACAGTTTTATCAGTGTGTTCCTTGGCTTTTTCTGCAGTTTGCCTTAGTTTATTTGTGATGTCTTGAAGCATTCTGTAAATTAGTTTTTTATATTCTGTATCTGATAATTCCAGGATTGTATCTTCATTTGGGAAAGATTTTGATTCTTTTGTTTGGGGGGTTGGAGAAGCTGTCATGGTCTGCTTGTTTAAGTGGTTTGATATGGATTGTTGTCTCCGAGCCATCACTGGGAAACTAGTTTTTCCAGAAAATCCGCTAAAAAAAAAGTGCAGTCAGATCCCTATCAGAGTTCTCCCTCTGGCTCAGGCTATTCGGATGTTAATGAAGCCGCCTGGGGAGGGTGGGGGAGGGAACAGAGAGATAGGAGAGTAGCACCTCAGAATATAGCCAGAGTTGCTAGTCTTGCTTGGAATGACTATTATATCTGAGATTCCCGTGGGCGCGTCGCCTATGTGTGCTGGCTGTGTGGAGATTGCCCCAGGGGGGTCTGGGCCGCTGGAGTCATGGTCAGATCCTCCGCTTCCAGCCCCACGCCCAGCGTCAAGGCTCCCCTGCTGGGACGGTGCACTCTCGACTCCAAAATCAGTCGCTGCCTCCCGGGGACTTCTCGTCCCTCCAGCTGTGTCGACGTGCCGTCCCCGCGAACCGGTTGGGCCCCCTCCCGGGGTTAGTTCAAGTGGGTGGAGCAGGTCCCCGTGCTTGTGCCGTGACCGAGTGTCCCGGCTGAGACGCTGTTCTCCCCGCTCCAATACCAGTCGCTGCCTCCCGGGGACTTCTCCTACTGGCTGCGTCCCACGCCGCCCGCGCGAACCGGCTGGGCCCCCTCCCAGGGTTAGTTCAGGGGGGTGGAGCAGCTCTCCGTGTTTATGCCATACCTGCGTCCAGTCCAAATCCCGACGGGACGGTTCCCCGGCTAGGATGCTGCTCTCCCCGTTCCAAGACCAGTCACTGCCTCCCGGGGACTTCTCCTACCGACTGCGTCCCATGCTGCCCGCGGAACCGGCTGGTCCCCCTCCCGGGGTTAGTTCAGGGGGGTGGAGCAGGTCTCTGTGCTTGTGCTGTACCTGACTGGTATGCTGGCTCCAGGCTCTGAAAACAATCGCTGCTTCCCCGTATTAGTTCGTTCTCCGTCTCTAAATCTGTGTTTGTTGTTCAGGGTTCGTAGATTGTTATGTATGTGATCGATTCACTTGTTTTTCTGTGTCTTTTTTGTAAGAGGGATCCGAGGTAGCGTCTACCTAGTCTGCCATCTTGGCTCCGCCTCTATTTACTTGTTTTACAATGGTGTATTTTAATGATCGGAATTTTTAGATTTTAATCAAGTTAAATTTACTCCTTTTTTTTTTAGCAGTCAGGACTATCTCAACATCATGAAGACAGTCTCTACGTTTTCTTCAATATATCATTCTACACAAGAAAAATTATATAATTTACATTTAGTTCTATGATTGAGTCCACCCAGAGGTGTCTCAGAAGAACTATTTGGTGATCTATTTCCAAAAAATCAGCCATTAAAAACCCTATGACCACCATGACTTGGAACTGATTCCACAGAAACTGGTTGGTCCATTACCCATACTGAGTTACATTTTTGTACAGTATCTTGTTTTTTTTTATACTGTAAGGACTAACAGTCACTTTTTTGCATATGGTTAATCAGTTGTTACCTGTTGCTGTCAAGTCTATTCTGGCTCATAGCAACCCTCTAGGACAGAGTAGAACTGGCCCACAGGGTTTTCAAGGCTGTAATCTTTATGGAAGCAGACTGTCACATTTTTCTTAGTGCAGTGGCTGGTAGTTTCAAACACTTCAGTTAGCAGCCGAGTGCTTAACCACTGTGCCACCAGAGCTCCTTCAACCAGTTGTTAGAGCACCTTTTGTTAAAAATATTTTATTCTCCCATTTAATTGTCGGGGCTCCTTTGACATAAATCAACTGTTAATATGTGTGGTATCTTAACTTTCTGCCCTCTTCTATTGACCTATTTATATATATTTAAGCCAGAACAACAGTAGTTTAACCATTGTAGCTGTAGAGTAAATACTAAAATGGCTGGTGCTAATCCTGAAGCTTTGTTCTTTGACAAAATTGTTTTGACTATTCTGGACTCTTTGTATTTCCATATACATTTTATAATTACCTCGTCTTTTGCCCCCTACTACCCCTCCAAAAAAAGTGCCTAATGGAATTGCAATGAACCTATAGAACATATTGAGCTGAATGAACATCTTAATGATATTGAGTCTCCTTCCTCCCTTTCTTCTTCCTTTCTTCCTTTCCTCTTCCCTCTCTCCCTTTGTTCCCCCCTTCTTTCCTTGTTCCCCCCACCCCTTCCTCCACTTTACTTTTCTCTCTTTCTCTCTACTTTTAACATTTCTTTCAGCAATATTTTGCAATTTAATTTAGGGTAGATGCCTTGCATACATTGTATTATTTTTTTCCCGATAATTATATGTTTTTGATGATATTGTAAATGGTATATTTATACCTTCATTTTTAATTATTTATTGCCTGGTGTTGTTGTTAGGTGCTGTTGAGTTGGTTCTGACTCATAGTGACCCTATGTACAACAGAAAAAAACACTGCCCGGTCCTGCACCATCTTTACAATCGTTGTTATGCTTGAGCCCATTGTTACAGCCACTGTGTCAATCCATCTTATTGAGGGTCTTCTTCTTTTTTGCTGATCCTTTACTTTACCAAGCATGGTGTCCTTCTCCAGGGACTGATTGCTCCTGAAAACATGTCCAAAGTATGTGAGACGTTGTCTTGCCATCCCTGCTCCTAAGAAGCATTCTGGCTGTACTTACTCCAAGACAGATTTGTTCATTCTTTTGCCAATCCAAAGAATATTCAATTCTTTGCCAACACCACAATTCAAGGGAGTCAATTCTTCTTTAGTTCTTCCGCCTTCCTTATTCACAAGCGTATGAGGTGATTGAAAACACCTCAGGCTCACCTTAGTCTTCAAGGTGACATCTTTGCTTTTTAACACTTTAAAGAGATGTTTTGCAGCACATTTGCCCAATGCAATGCATCGTTTCATTTCTCGATTGCTGCTTCCATGGGTGTTGATTGTAAATCCAAGTAAAATGAAACCTTTGACAACGTCAACCTTTTCTTCATTTATCATGATGTTGGTTATTGGTCCAATTGTGAGAATTTCTGTTTCCTTTATGTTGAAGTAATCCATACTGAAGGCTGTGGTCTTTGATCTTCATCAGTAAGTACTTCAAGCCCTCTTCACTTTCAGCAAGCAATGTTGTGTCGTCTGCATAGTGCAGGTTATTGAGTCTTTCTCCGATCCTAATGCCCTTTTCTTCTTCATATAATCCATATTTTTGGACTACTTGCTCAGCATAAAGATTGAATAAGTATGGTGAAAGTATACAATCCTGATGCACACCTTTCCTGACTTTAAACCATGTGGATCCACCTTGACTCCATCCAAGTCATTAAGGTCGACTCTACTTTGAGAAGGCAGCTCTTCCCCCGTTGTCTTTTGAGTGCCTTCCAACGTCAGCGGCTCATCTTCTAGCACTGTATCAGACAGTGTTCTGCCGCTATTCATAAGGTTTTCACTGGCTAATTTGTTTCAGAAGTAGACTGCCTGGTCTTTCTTCCTAGTTTGTCTTAATCTGGAAACTCAGCTGAAATCTGTCTGCCCTGCTGGTATTTGAATACTGGTGGCACAGCTTGCAGCATCATAAGAACAAGCAAGCCCCCACAGTACAAAAAACTGACAGATACATGAGGGTATTCATTGCTAGTTTATAAAAATTCAATTGGTTTTTCTATATTGACCTTATGTTCTGCAACCTACTAAATCATTGATTATTTCTAGTAGTTTATTGGTAGAATCTTTAGAATTTTCTAACTATACCATCTCATTGTCTATGAATAAAGGAAATTTTATATTTCTTTATTTTCTATCTGCATGTACATCTCTCTCTGTGTATGTGTGCCTGTGTGTATAATAGTAGCATAACATATTAGCTATGCGACCAGTGGAGTATAAAAAACTACTCAGTAATCTTACCTTTGTTGTTGTTGTTAGTTGCTGAGTCAATTCCAACTCATGGCAACCCCATGTGTGAAGCCTAGAACTGCACTTCATAGGGCTTTCAATAGCTGAGACCTTTCAGAAACAGGTCTGTCATCCAAGGTACCACCAGGTAGATTCAAACCACCAACATTTACCTAGCAGTGGAGTGCTAAACCGATTCATAGTGACCCTATAGGACAGGGTAGAACTGCCCCACAGGGTTTCCAAGAAGCATCTGGTAGATTCAAACTGTTGACCTTTTGGTTAGCAGCTGTAGCTCTTAATCATGACTCCACCAGGGTTTCTACCCAGGGACTAGGCTTCCCTAAATCTGACATAACTCACATCTATCTTGGTGCTTCATAATCCAAAGGAGAAAAGGACTTGTGGGTTTGCACCTGGAAGTTTTCAGAGTTTTGACCTACTGGAAAATGGATCTTATTTTATCCTCAACTTTTCTTTTAAAATGCCAAGATATATGGTAGGTATAAGATTCTTAAAAAATCAAAGTCAGTTACTTTTTCTAAACACGATGTGTTTTTGTTGTTTTTTATAAAGTTCTTTGCATAAAGGTCCTGGAAGAGGGGGCAGGTGGGGATGAAATCTAATTTATAATCTGGTTACTGACTCAGGCACCCCTGAAAGTGGTGAGAGTGGGCTGGATTCCCCTGCATAAAATGGCAACTTTCTCTAATTAATGGAAGTCACCTTATGAACTAGCAGCAACCCTATACCTGAAAGAAGGCCTTAATTGTGTGGGCATAGAGGAAAACCTGTGGGCACTCACCAGCAAATGGAGGAGGGAAGGTGATCAGGAATAAGACAAAAATAAGAAGAAGGCAAGTTTTCGCTTTGATCATCGATATATTCTTAGTGGTTATGATCTTTACCCATTTTTTTCTTTGCATAATTTAAACTTATTAGTACGGAGTAAAAGGCAACAGGTCATGTTTTTCACCCCTCAAATATTTGTTGATCATTCATAACTACTGTATGTGGTCGCTACGAATCGGAATCGACTCAATGGCAACAGATTTTTTTTCTTATGTGTTGTCAGGTGCCATCATCGAGAGCAGAACTTCCCCGTAGCATTTTCTAGTCTGTAATTTTTATGGGAGCAGATCTCCATGTCTTTCTCCTGCAGCGCTACTAGGTTAGTTCAAACTGCCAACTTTGTTAGCAGCTGAGTGTTTAATTATTGCACCACCAGGGCTCCTTAAATATTGTGTAGTGAGATACAAATATGAATAATATGTAGTTCCTGTACTTGTATCACCTTTGGTGGAATCTCTGTGCCCAGTCCTCAGCCATGATGTTAGGGACGGCTTGGCCTCAATAACCCCCCCGTCTCTGTTCCTGGTAGTGAACTTAAATGGGTGGAGCCAAACCTCAACATCTCCAATCACAGCAAGTGGCTCAAATATAAACATGATCTAGTTTGGGTAAAATAGACACAAGGAGATGTGTTCTGGATATTGGCTTACATAAGCTTTGTTTTTTGTTTTATTTTTTCCCTATAATAGCTACTGGAAGAGATGTTCTTTTCTTCTGAATGGTATGTTGCAATGCTACCAGGCTTGGGCTAGCTGAATTAGAATACCCCAGAAGAATGCGTTGCTAAAATGATGATAAGAGAAACAGAACTGAAGCCCTGACGATACTCTGAACTTATTTTTTGTTTAAGGTGAGCTAAATTGAAAATTAAGAGGGTATGTATCTGTGTAAAAGGAGCCCTGGTGGTGCAGTGGTTAAGTGCTCAACTGCTAATTGAAAGGTCGGCAGTTCGAACCCCCAGCCGCTCTGCAGAAGAAAGATGAGGAAGTCTGCTTTCGTAAAGATTTACAGTCCCTCAGACCTTATGCTGCAGTTCTACTCTGTCCTGTAGGGTTGCTACGAGTTAGGATAGACTCAGCGGCAACAGGCTTTGGTTTAGTAAATGTGTGAGAAGTCCATGGATGGCACAAATGGTTTGTGCTCAGCTGCTAACTGAAAGGTTGGTGATTCGAACCCACCCAGCAACGTCATGAAAGAAAGGCTCTGCTGATCTGCTTCCATGAAGGTTACAGTCAAGAAAACCCTATGGAGCCCATTTCTACTCTGTCATATACATGTGATCACCATGAGTCTAAATCGGCTTCATGGCAAAGTGTTTGTTTTTGTATATGTGTGTGTAGATGTGTGTTGGTTGAGGGGGGTTTAGGAAAAAAAGAAATAGAGCTAGAAAGTAAAGCTCAGGCTAAAAAAAAAAAAAAAAAAAAAACTGGAATGATCATGAATTTGCTAAAAGCTTTGGTCTTTATCCTCTACACATTGTAGAGCCATCTATGATTTTTTATCTGAGGAGCAAATATTTTTTATGACAAATGTCAAATCACACAGCTCTGCAGTTGCAGATAAACGAACCTAAATTTTGCAATGCTAACCTCCTGAAAGTTTTTATATGCAATACAGTCTCTCTATAATCACATTGAAAGCCATAATTAATTGAACACTGTCAAAGTTAATTGCAATCTGAAAGGCCCAGGATACCATACCTCAAGTCAAAGTTAATTTGAGTCTTTTCTAAAGGTAAGTCTGGTTTTGAGTAGGTTTGAAATCTTCCCCAAAGCATAACTTTCCAACTGAAATCTTTTCATCGTGAAAAGGAATAAAGTGATATGCTTGACACAGCCAGATGAAACACGTCACTATGGTACCTGACAGCCAAGAAATTTAAAAAGATAAGATCCTCTTAAAAAAGTCATAGGCAAAGTGGACTTTGAACTACAAGAGCAACCAATAGACACTAGGGTGGCCATGGGCACAATGGGGGAAGTTTTCCTTTTTGCACATCTTCTTTCTCATGTATTGTTTTAAGGAACTAGGTTTCCCCTCTTATTTGTAGTTTTCTTAGAGACCTTTAGGTATCCAAGCTACTAAAGGCAGATGCAATGAGCTGAAAACAGGTGTGTTGTTTTTGTGGCTTGCCACTGAGTCAATTCTGACTGATGGCAACTCCATGTGTTGAGTAGAACTGCTCCACAGAGTTTTCAAGGCTGTGAGCTTTCAGAAACAGATCACCAGGCCTGTCTTCCCAGGCTTCTTGGGGTGGGTTCAAACCACCAGCCTTTTGGCTAGTAGTCAAGTGCTTAACTATTTGTACCACCCAGGGCCTCCTGAAAACAGGTTTGTTGTTGTTGTTGGGTATTGTTAATTTCAACTAATAGCAACCCCATGTGACAGAGTAGAACTGCCTCATGGGGTTTTCTTGGCTATAATCTTTACGAAAGCAGATTGCCAAATCTTTTTCCCATGATCCAATGGGTGGATTTGAATCACTAACCTTAATGTTAGCAGCTGAGTGCTTAACCACTGCACTAGCAGGCTTCTTGAAAACAGGTATAAACCTGTTGAAAAACTTGTTGCTGAGTTGATTTCGTCTCATAGCAACCATATAGAGTTATATAATTCATTATTTTACCTTTACTTGCTATCCACATTGAATTACATTTTTTGGAAAATATGAAATAGGGATCAGGGATCACTTTTTTGCTTATAGTTATACAGTTATTAGAGCACCTTTTGTTGAAAAGATTTTATTCTCTCATTTAATTCCCTTTTTTGATAATAATCAATTAATAGTATGAGTGTGACTGGTTTCTAAACTTTCTGTCCTCTTCATTCTATTTATCTATATTTAAGTCAAACCACACTATCTTAGCCATTGTAGCCATAGGGCAAGTTCTAAAATGGCTGAGGTTAATCATCAAACATTGTTCTACTTCAAAATTTTTTCGGCTATTATAGATCCTTTGTATTTCTATGCACCTTTTAGAATCAGCTTGTCTGTTCCCACCTCTCACCCTCTAAAAAAATGCCCACTTGGATTGCAGTGAATCTATAGACAATCTTAGAAGAATGAATATCTTAACAATATTGAATATTTCTATCCATGGACATGATACTGCTCTTCCTTCCTTCCTTCTTCATTCCTTCTTCAATTTCTCCCTTCTTCATTTCTTCCTTCCTTCCTTCCTTCCTTCCTTCCTTCCTTCCTTCCTTCCTTCCTTCCTTCCTTCCTTCCTTCCTTCCTTCCTTCCTTCCTTCCTTCCTTCCTTCCTTCCTTCCTTCCTTCCTTCCTTCCTTCCTTTATCATCTATCTATCTATCTATCTATCTATCTATCTATCTATCTATCTATCTATCTATCTATCTATCTATCATCTATCTATCTATCTATCATCTATCTATCTATCTATCTATCTATCTATCTATCTATCTATCTATCTATCTATCTATCTATCTATCATCTATCTATCCAGCATCTGTCTGTCTGTCTGTCTACCTATCATCTATCTTTAACATATCTTTCAGCAATGTTTTGGGATTTTTTAGGGTACACACTACCTCACTGAGAGTAAAACTTTTTTCCTTCCACTCTCCCACATAACTGTAATTGGTACTAACACCCACCCACTCAGTTGGCCAACCTGGAAGAACCACATATTTCATTAATGCCTCAGCAAACTCTGTGTTTGACATGTAAATATACCAAAATGTATTCATTATGTCTATCTGTATCCCTTCCTCAGTCCATATAATCATTATCTCTTACTTAATGTGGTAGTAATCATGCTCACTAAATATTCTGGGAGCCCTGGTGGTACAGTGGTTAAGAGCTACAGCTGCTGACCAAAAGATCAGCAGTTCAAATCCATCAATTGCTCCTTGGAAACCCCATGAGGCAGTTCTACTTTGTAGGTTTGCTATGAGTTGGAATCTACTCAATGGCAATGAGCATAAATGTTTTGAGCTCTCTGCTTCCTTTTGACGTTAAGCATGGCCATGCAACTTTCTATGGCAAACAAAAAGTGAGTGGGAGCGATGTGTTTTATTTTTAGTATTTTATAAGTAAATATACAATTTACCATCTTTCCTTTTTTTGCCTTAGCAATTAAAGAAGCTCAGAGATGGAGGATCCCTCTTCCTACACCCAGGAAGAGTGACACGGAGCAGCTCCTAGTTGACCCTCAGTAGCCATGTGACTCCTTCTGGCAATCAGAATATGAGCAGAAATGACATGAGTTCCTGGCAGGCTGAGATCAGTGAGCATTCTCTTTCCCTTTCTTTCCCCCCTCAGAAATAACAATGTACCACCAGAGTGCAGCAATCTGGAATCTTAGGGTCACCATACACACAGGAGTATAGCCTAATCTGCAATGAACTCTGTGGGAGTGAAAAATAAACCACACAATGATAAAAGGATCGACTTACCACAAAGATATAAAAATGCTAAACTTGAGTACATCTGGAAAAATAGAAATTTATCTCTTCCTTACCCAGTCCTGTTGTAATACAAATATCACAAGTGAGTGGCTTTAAAGAACAGAGAAGTATTTTCTCACAGTTCTGGAGGCTAAAAGTCCACATCAAGGTCTTAGCTGTGTCAATCCCTCCTGGTAGGTAGTCCATGGCTTTCCTTGGTTCCATGTCTTGTAGACAATCCTCACACGGCATCTGCCTTCCCACTTGTATCTGTCTCTGTGTCTAAGCTACCTTTTTTTATAACTCAGAAGTGATTAGGTTTAGGACACGCCCTACACTGGTATGGTCTCCTTAATATAATAAAGAAAACTCGATTTCCAAACAAGATTAAATTCACATGCATAGACCTTAGGATTCTAACACATATTTTAGGGGGACACAATTCAATCCATGATAACATCATAAAGCTAGTATTGATAAAACTACAAAGAAAACTTGCCAAATTCATTATCATAGCCATGCCCAAAAAAACATTAACAACAACAGCAGAGATTAGTAAAGAAATTGAACATTTGAACAGGATAATTTTGCCAACTTAATTTAATGGACCTTATAGAAACCTGCATGCAACAATTAGGGAATGGAAGTATTAAATATGGAAGACACACACATGAAAATCAAGCACATGAATGCCATAAAGTTAAGCTCAAAAAATGCCAGAGATTATTATCATATAGGCGTTTCCAGAGCAGGGAAAAGAGAGGAAGAATTTTTTTACTCAGTACATGACCTGGCTTCATCTTACAGATTACAGAAGAATGATACATGAAAGGAAAAAATACAGCACATTCACTTATTTGTAAACTCCTTAGCAAAATGTGAAAACGACGAATCCAGGAGCTCAAAGAAAACAAAATAAAATATCATGATTGAGCTGGGTATATTCCGGGATTACAAAGGTGGTTATTAAAAAAAAAAAACTAAAATTACGTTCTCCATATTAAAATATAGAAGGAACGTAATTGGATACTTCAGAAGATGCAGAAGAAAGGCTTGATAATTTTCAACACCCATTCATGATCAAAATGCTTAGGAGTTTAGGAAGAAAAGGAACCTCCTTAATCTGTTAAATTATCTGCCAATATTCTATGGCAAAAATCTACTTGCTGTCGAAAACTTTCTTAATCAGGGGCAAGCAAAGATGCCTGCCATCAGCCCACCTACTTCCTATTTTAGTGGAGTCATCGACAAACCCAGAAGTTAAACAAACCAAAAATAGACATACATTTACTTAAGGGAAAAAACAAGACTCAAAACTGCCATTCTTACACTTGTGGTAGAATTGTTTTCATAGAAGACAACTGTCATTTATAGAATATTATTAAATTTAATGTTTGGTAAGGCAATGGGGTATAAGACCAAAATACAAAAATAAATTATACCCGTTAGTAACAGTGGCCTTCTTTGTGCCCTCAACTAAATCTTGGACTTGCTATCTAGTATTCTGTTGACGAAAGCTGATATATCTTGCAATCCTAATATTAGCTTATCTATTCATTACCTGGAAACCCTGGTGGCATAGTGGTTAAGTGTTATGGCTGCTAACTAAAGGGTCGGCAGTTTGAATCCGCCAGGTGCTCCTTGGAAATTCTATGGGTCAGTTCTACTCTGTCCTATAGGGTCGCTAAGAGTCGGAATTGACTCAACGGCACTGGGTTTTTGTTAATTACCTACTGGAGACCTGGCGGCCCAAACGGTGAAATGTTTGACTATAATTCAAAAGGCTGGTGATTCAGACTCACTCAGAGGCTTCTCAGAAGACAAGCCTTACAGTCTGCTTCTCAAGAGTCACAGCCTTGAAAACCCTATGGAGCATTTCTACTCTGCACTCATGGAATTGTCATGAGTTGAAAGTGACAGGACAGCAAATAACAACAACAACGTTAGTTGCCTGATCATGGCATTCATAGAAAATAATATTTGCTCAGTAACCTAGGGTAAATGGGCAAGGATGCTCTTGGCCAGAGGGAACCAGCCCAGAAACATTTGTGGTATTCCATTAAAAAAAAAAAACCAAACCTGTTGCCATCAGAACTGCCCCATAGGGTTTCCAAAGAGCAGCCAGTGGAGGTGAACTGCTGACCTTTTTGTTAGTAGCTGAGCTCTTACCCACTGTGCCACCAGGGCTCCTTTTGGTCAAGAAGCTCCCTCATATTAATATGCCATCTCGAAGCTTACCAAGTACCTTCATTAGCATTACCTATTCATAGCAACCCTAAAGGATGGAGTAGAACTGCCCCCCCACCCAAGGTTTCCAAGGAGCTCCTGACCTTTTGGTTAGCAGCAGTAGCTCTTAACCACTATGCCACCAGGGCTTCCATTTTGATCTAGTAAGTAGAAATATCCAATCATTTCCAATGAAGCTATTTTTTTAATAGACCTGGTTAATAGGTGATTCCACATGTGTATAACTGTCATTTGGTGCACTCTTCTGGCAACACAGCCTATTTGGAACTGATTGAAAAAATTCATAGCTTATTCCTATTATGCTACAGAATTGACTTGTAAATCCATCCCTCTACTCCTGAAAATGTTTGGTAGATAATGTTCAGACCAGATATAGTAGTAGACTCAGTAAGAATCAGATTTGGAATATTCTTTTATGTCAAGGTGTACTAGATGAGATTTTTAACTTCAGTATTTTGTCAACATTAAGCAAGTTCAGGACTTCAGGATGGGGTGGGAAACATTACAAATAGCCAATTCTTTTGGAACATTTGCTCTGTAACTTGCTTTTAAAAAAACACAGCTGAACAAGTTTTTCTTTTAAACTAGTTTGCCTACAGATTTATGCATTTGAACACTTCTTTATCTACAAAGTATGTAATTTATATCTTAATACCACTTCAGCCATGACTTTCAGCAGAGATGGATAGATAAAATATTAATAAGGAAAACAATTGTGTGTATTCACACTCAGGGGTCAAACTCATGAGTCTTGCAAATTAATTTCCTCCAATCCCCTCTTCCTGTCTTACTACTCACAGAATTTTAACCCATGTTAGAGCTCATTGTCATCTACTGGGTGCTCAGTGACTCTAGTTTGCTCGCTTCGTTTATGTGCTTATTTTGGTCTGCATTTATCATTATTTTTAACAGTTGTCAGCATTAAATGTGATTTGCCACATCAGCCCACTTACACATCAAATGCAAATCCTTTTGAATTTCACTTGCAACGTCTGGACTTTGCAGTCCTTTTCAGCTTTGCTTTGTCAGCATCATTCGTTTTTTTGCCACTAGGGACAGTTCTCTCAGTGATCTTTTTATTGTTCTAAAGCAGCATGAGACTAAACCAGGCTAAAACCACAGCACTTATATTTCTACAGCAACATTCTTGTTGTTAGCTGCGGTTGGGTCTTTTTTCGACTCATAGCGACCCCGTGTGAAAGTAGAACTGCCCCATAAGTTTTCTTGGGCTGTATTCTTTACCAAAGCAGATCATCAGGTCTTTTCTCCTGTGGAGCCGCTGGGTGAATTTGAACCACCAACCTTTTTGGCTAGGAGCCAAGCGCTTAACCTTTGGGCCGCCAGGGCTTTTTGGCAACATCCTAGATAACCAATAAGACTTAACTACCATGTGACAGATAATACAAAATAATCGTATCTTTGTATCCAGTTTGAGCAGGCAACATAAGAAGAGAGTGCACATATGCCCACCCTTTAGAATCTCTGTATCAGTTTTTAAGAGCTCAGGCTGCTGACCAAAAGGTTGGCAGTTTGAATTTACCAGCAGCTACTTAGAAATCCTGTGGGGCAGTTTTACTTTTTTTTTTTATAGCGTTGCTATGAGTCAGAATTGACTCGACAGCAACGCTTTTGGTTTTTGGTCTAGATTCTCCAAACCCTGGAAACCCTGTGGGCCAGTTCTACTCTCCTACAGGGTCACTATGAGTTGGAATCAACTTGACAGCAACAGGTTTGGTTCTTAGTTTAGATTCTTCAAACCATGTTCTGTTATAATATTAACTTTGTGTTGCACTTTGTCTTTAATTTACATTCGCTTCATTTTTATTTCTGAAAATGACAATTCAGACCATATTTCTTTAGAAATAGGCAGTGTATTTGGAGCTTTCTGTTTGGTCAATATTTCAATTTTTAGTATCATCTTTAGATTTTTAATAATTTAGTACTTAAAATATTCTTTGAGCCTTCCTCTAAGCGCCAGTAGTTTTAAAATCAAACTGCTTTATCTCCTTTACTGGAGATCATGGTTATATGTGTTCATATATGTATATTTTCAAAGTAGGGTGAGAGGCAAAACTATACAGATTTATTTTTCCCCGTTAAAATAAGCAGTATCAAACACATCTATTTAAAATGTAAGCAAAATATCCTGGATAAACGTGGAAGAGTAAAGCTAGGGTCATAAAATCTTGTAATTCAAATACCTAATAATATGATTTAGAAAAACGAACAACAACAACTACAAAAACCCATTGGCAGGGACTTGATTATAAACCATAAGCTTCAGATGTGTTAACTAGTGAAAAGCAGCAATTCTGGACTCACAGGAAGTGATTCAACTTCAGATCCCAACCCCTTTTCCTGCCCCTTGTCCTCCACACACATTCAGAGTTTGAGGCTGTTATTAGGAAAGTACACTCTTTTCCTGGGCAGACCCCCACAGACTTCCTGGTAGCTCATGGGTGAAAGCCAGCCCATGACATCTGGGAAAGAGGAAGACAGCAACACTGTAATTGGTGTAGAAAAATCAGGATTCTCTGTCCGGTGTCTTTCAGAAAAAAAGTGGGGTGTGAGGAAGCTGTGTTATGGATTGAATTGTGTCCCACCAAAAGATGTGTTGGAATGCCAGCCCCTGTACATGTGGGTATGATTCCATCTAGACAAGGGGTTTTCTTTGTTGTGTTGACGAGGCTTTATCAGTGAACAGTGTGTTTGGGCCACTCACTTTTGAGATATAAAAGGAACAGCTTGGGCACAGCAGCAGGCAAGCACAAACAGAGAGGAAGAGACAAGCCATGTGAAGTGAAGATTGCCAAGGAACTGAGGAACAGAAGCTGAAAAGAAACAGTGACCTTCCCCCAGAGCAGAGAGGGAAAACCTTCCCGTAGAGCTGGAGTCCTGAATTTGGAATTCCAGCCGCGTCAGTTAACAGTGAGAAAATAAATTTCTGTTTGTTAAATCACCCTGGTATTTCTGTTATAGCAGTGCTAAGAAACTAAGGCGGTATATCACCCACCACACTCATTTTCTCCAAATTAGCTAAAAAGACTAATGTGACACCTTTATCTGTTCCCTCTTCAGGTGAGGGGAAATAAGAATGACTGCTGAAGAGAGACAGGTAGATGGGAGGAACAACTGAGCTAGATTCTGTTTCAGAAACATGATGTTTATAGTTCCAAGTAGAACTGGAGAATAATCTGAACAATGAATACATCCCTATGGTAGGCTGAACAATGTCCCCTACCAAAAAAATAAAATAAAAAAGATAGCCACATCCTAATCCCTGGAACCTGTGAACGTTACCTTACCTTATATAGCAAAAAAAAAAAAAATCTTTGTAGTTGTGATGCGATTAAATTGAGGATCTCGAGATGGGAGATTATCCTGGATTATCATGGTGAGTCTTAAATGCAATTACACATATCTTAATACGAGTGAGGCAGAGGGAGATCACACACACACACACACACACACACACACACACACACGGAAGAGGCAGTGTGATGACCAAGGCAAAGAGTGATGTGGCCACAAGCTAAGGAATGCCAGAGCCACCTGAAACTGCAGAGGCAAGGAACAGATTCTCCCCTAGAGCTTCTGGAGAGAATGTGGCCCCGATGACAGCTGGATTTCAGCCCAGTGATACTGATTTCAGGCTTCTGGTCTTCAGAACCATAAGAGACTATACTTCTAGGCACCATGTTTGTGATAATTTGTCACAAGTGTCACAGGAAATTATACAATTCCCTACGGGAATGCCGTATCATCCCCTTTTCACTAATCCTCCTGTCTTTGGCTGGTTCCAGAAAAGTCTTCTTCAATCCAGAATCCTCCTGCCATCTCATCTCTCCTTTACAGTAAGTTTCTGGAAAGTCATTTTGCCAAGCTCCAGCCTTTCCACAGCCAGTTTTTTTCCCTCCATCCATTGAAATTACTTTCAGCAAACCAGTTGAGTGCCTAATAACAAATCCCAGAGTATTTGGATTCTTTAATTTTTATCTTTACTTGTCCACTGAATTTGACATGGTGATGCCTTCTTTTATCTTCAGCTGTCTCCCTACTGTGGCGATTTCACAGACAACTCTTACCAATTCTCCTTCTGCCTCTAGCAAGTTATAAGGTCTTTTAGGAGCCCTCCTCATTCCACACAACGTTTAATGTTATTTATCCTAGGTTTTTATTCTTGGTCCTTTCAATTTCTCATTCCAGAACCTTACCTTGGACTTTTTCCTTCATGCCCATAAAAACATCCTGAAATGAGTTAGCAAGATTTACTCAGGTACGTGTAAAACGGCGTTATTTTCCTATATCAGTAAGGAAACATAAAGTCATTAATTTATCTATTATTCTCATTATTTCCCATTTTCCATCATAGAAAATTTTCTGACATTTTACTAAGAACAGGATTATACTTTATGATATTTTTATAGTTGGAAAAATGTAAAGAAAGGAAGGAAGCATTTTTAAAGACAAATGCTTTCTTAATTAAGCAAATAAACATTAGGCTAATAAGATGTTTGACTCCGGTGAATATTTAGTTGTAAAGGAAGATGAAAGTATTTGGGAATTGATATTTTAAAGTGATTACATAGTTTCTGTAAACTTTGGAAGATACATTGAATTGCCAATTATCCTGTAAAGCAGTCAATCAACTTGGATTTTTTTTTTTAATTTTTATTCTTTGGAAATCTGTTCCTAAAACTCTGCTCAGAGAAACTATTGCAAGATCGAAAGTCAGAAGACTTCAAGCATAAAAAACAAACAAACAAACAAAAAAAAACCTGTTGGAATGACCAAGAATCAGTGGAAGTTTCTGAAAGAGTCTGTGCACCAGTTCAACCTCAAGAGGACCACAGAGGACACAAGTCAGCTCCCGGTGGTGGTGAGAGCAGATGTTGGTAAGTGTAGACTAGAACTCACTACAGAGAATTGAGGATTCCCTTGGTGGTGCAAATGGTTAACTCACATGGCTGCTAAACAAAGATTAGATGTTTCAGCCCACTCCGAGTGGCTTCAGAAGAAAGGCCAGGTAATCTACTTATGAAAACGACCAGCCATTGAAAATCCCATGAAGCTTGGTTCTACTCTGACACACATGGACTCACCATGAGTTGAAGTCAACTCCATGGCAACTGGTGTTTAGGGGGAACTGAGTCCACTATAAGATTTAGAGTAAGGGTCAGAAAGTTTGAGAAGTAAAAGGAAAACGTTACTAAACCTAGTGGGAAGACAATATGAAGAGGGAAAGTTAGAGATTAGAGGGAGAATTTAGGTTAAGGAGATTATTGACGTCTTTAGCAGACTTAAAGCTGTTGAGTTAGAAGGGAAGAATAAAGATGGTAGACACAGAAGTCTTTCTATTAGCCCTCTAATAGAAGACATCAGCATTTTTCATAGGGAGAGGAAGAGAAACAAAATAATCACATAGATGGATAAATAATATTTGATAGAATTTCATGCCAGAAAACGCTGAGTAAAATTGATACTAAGAATATATTTGAAATGCTCAGAAATTAAGTCATTAATAAGATGAGTAATAACTAGACGAGATGCGTATATGAAATAATTACACTGAGCAATGCAACGTTGATAATATTAGCTTTATAGCTCCCTCTGAGTAAACTTTTACTGGTACGTTATTTTAACGAATGTGAAATGCATCATGTTCCTCCACAAGAAAGATCTATCTAAAGTCCCTGATATCATAGTGAATATATTGTTATTAATGGTGCAAACAGGTATGGAGTTCATTTGAATTCCCACTTGCTACTGTTTTTTTTTTTTTTTTACTGAGTGAGACAGCCAATATATTTAAAACTATATTATGATTGAATGGTCATAGTCGAGAGAACTGATGAGAAACTACTTCAACATGGAAAATGAAGAACTCATTAGCTTAATTTTCTGCTAACAGCACTTTTGAGCCCTTTTAACCAGCATTAAGTTGTCATGGTGATGACCAAGTTAATGGCGGATTGGGTGAGAATTCTGACCTGAATCTCTCAAGCGGCTAACAAGGTTTCTCTTATAGGATTGAAGCCACAGCTATTTGGAGCTCGGGATGGCAGAGATCGTTTGTAATATTAAGGACTTAAAACTGGAGCAGCTCTTTGTTCTTTCTGAAGACTCTGACTTGCCTGTCAGTGGCCTTTGGTGCTTGAGTCTTTTGACTGAGTAATTTACTGCATTCTCTTTTGTGAGGATTGTGTTATGGCTCATTCAGTCTTCTGGAAAAATCATTTATTTTGATGTCATGTCATGACAAAAGCTGCAGCAAATAGTATTTCTTCCACTTTTTGGAAAATAGACTTTATTCTTTCAGAGCAGTTTTTGGTTTATACAAAAACTGTGCAGGAAGTAAAGAGAGGTTCCATATGCCCCTCTTCTCTCTGCATACAGTTTCTCCCATTATTAACATCTTTTATTCATTTGGTGTATTTGTTTCAATTGTTTAACCAATATTGATACATTTTTATTAACAAAAGTCCACTGCCCTTTATGGTGCATAGATCTGTGAATTTTGACAAATGCACAGTGTCATCTAACCACCACTGGGGTATCCTACGGAATAGTTTCACTGCCTTTAAAATGCCCTGTGCTCCACTGTTCATTCCTCAACTCCTTCTCCTGAGATCTGGGCAATCACTGATCTTTTTACTATCTCTTTATAGTTTTGCTATTTCCAGATTGTCATATAGTTGGAATCATAGACTCTGTATGATTTTTAGGCTGACTTCTTTTACTTAGAAATATGCATTGAAGATCTTTTCATGTCTCTTCATAGCTTGATAACTTTTTGTGGTGGTTGTTATTGCTGAATACCAGTTTTTATGCAAATAACACAGACTTTCTACATTTGTAAAAAGTCTCCCTCCCCCGGGGGATATTTTTGTAAGGCCACTATGCCAATTTTTTTCTTTTACGTGTTGCCGTAAAAAAAAAAAATTAATATAGCATATTTAAAAAAAATAACTAGAGGTGGGAGGGAGCAGTTGGCAAACAAATGTCGGTGTCCGTTCTTTTCGTAAAAATATGGTAACACTCCATTGCATGGATGCACCACAGTTTATTCATTCACTTATTGAAAGACATCTAGCTTGCTGTCAACTTTTGGCAATTATGAATAAAGGTTCTATAAACACGGATGCGTAGGTTTTTGTGCAAACATAAGTTTTCAACTCATTTGTGTAAATACGTAAGACTGTTATGGCTGGATTGTGTGGTAAGCCTTGTAAGAAACTGCCAGACTGTCTTCCAAGGTGGAAGTAGCAATGCTTATTCCCATCAGCAATGAATAAGTGTCCCTGATGCTCCACATCCTTGCAAGCATTTGGTGTTGTCAGTGTTTTGGATTTTAGCTATTCTAATAGGTGTGTGTCCACCACAGTTTCTCCTACTGTGGTGGCTTGCGTATTGCCATGATGCTGGAAGCTATGCCACAAATATTTCAGTACCAGCAGGGACATTCATGGTCAACAGGTTTCTTTCTGCCAAGCTTCCAGACTAAGACAGACTAGAAGTAAAGGCCTGGTGATCTGCTTCCAGAAATTAGTAAATGAAAGTCTTACAGCTCACAGCATTGTCTGACTCATTTGCTTTGGTTATTCCATCAGGGAGATAAATTACTGGAGGAGGACATCTTGTTTGGTGAAGTAAAGGACAAGTGAGGGCATGGGAGACACTTGGTGAGATAGATTGGCACAGTAGCTGCAACAGTGGACTCGAACCTGCTGGTGATTGTGAAGATGACACAGAAGTAGGCAACAACAACAGGTGTGTAGTGATATGTCATTGTTGTTGTAACTTGCTGTTCCCCAGTCCTATTTGATATTTAGCATCTTTTCGCAGGCTTACTTACTACCTGTGTATCTTCTTTGACCAGATGTCTGTTCAGACTTTTTGCCCATTTTTTAATTAGTTTAGTTGTTTCTTATTACTGAGTTTTAAGTGTTTGTTGCATATTTTGGATACAAATCCTTTATCAGATATGTGTTTTGCATATTGCCCAGTCCGTGGCTTGTCTTTTCATTCTCTAAATATTGCCTTTAGCAGAGCAGAAATTTTTAATTGTACTGAAATTAAATTTATCAAAGGAGTATACTTTTGGTGTTGTACCAAAAAAAAAAAAAAAAATTATCATGAATCCAAAGTCACCTAGGTTTTCTCCTATGGTAAAAAAAAAATTAAAAAAAAAAAAAAAAAAAAACCCAGATTTTCTCCTATGGTATCCTCTAGAAATTGTAGAGCTTTGCATCTTACGTTTTCATCTATGTTTCATTAGGAGTTAATTTTTCTGAAAGTTGTAAAACCTGTGTTTAGATACTTTTTTTTTTTGCATGTGGATATCTAATTAAAACACACACACACACACACACACACACACACACACACACAACTATCCTTTCTCCATTGAATTGTCTTTGCTCCTTTGTCAAAGATCAATGGACTAGTTGACTATATTTGTGTGGGTCTATGTCTGGGCTGTTTATTCTGATCCATTGATTTATTTGTTCTTTTGTGGATACCACTCAGTCTTGATTACTGAAGCCTTATAGTAAGTTTTGAAGTCAGGTAGTGTCAGTTTTCCAATTTTGTTCTCCTCCAGCATTTCGTTGGCTATCGTGATTTTTTTTTTTCCTTTATAACATAAACTTTAGAATCAGTTTACCAAGATCCACAAAATAACTTCCCAGAGTTAGGATTGCATTGAATATATCGATCAAGTTGGAAAGAACTGATATCTTAATAACGATGTCTTCCTCTCCATGAACTAGGAATATCTCTCCATTCATTTAGATCATTTTTTATTTCTTTCATCAGAATTCTTTAGTTTTTCTCATGTAGGTCTTGTACATATTTTGTTAGATTTATACCTGTGTATTCAATTTTCTTCTTCTTTTTTTTAATGTAATAGTCTTGTGTTTGTAATATAAAATTTCAACTGTTTATTGCTGATATATAGGAAAGAAATTGACTTTTGTATATTGACTTTGTATAATAGATTTAATTGTGCCCCCCCAAAATATGTGTCAACTTGATTAGACCATGATTCCCAGTACTGTGTGGTTGTCCTCTATTTTGTGATTCTCCTATGTGTTATAATTCATAATATCTGCCTGTGGTTAAAGAGGATTAAGGCGGGATATAACACCTTTGCTCAGGTCAGACCCTGATCCAATGTAAAGGGAGTTCCTTGGGTTGTGGTCTGCACCATGTTTTATCTTATACAAGATAAAAGGAAAGGGAAACAAGTAGAGAGTTGGAGACCTCATACCACCTAGAAAGAAGCACCAGGAGCAGAGAAGCTCCTAGTCCAGGGGAAGATTGATGAGAAGAACCTTCCTCCAGAGCGAACAGAGACAAAAAGCCTTCCACTGGAGCTGACACTCTAAATTTGGACTTCTAAACTACTAGACTGTAGGCTAGAGATGTTTCAGCAAATGGATGCAGCGTTGGAAATACTCACTCGTCTATGCCAAGAAATTTGGAAGACAGCTACCTGGCCAACTGACTTGAAAAGATCCGTATTTATGCCTATTCTCAAGAACAATCTCATTAATAACACACAAGTAAAACTTTGGTGAAGATCATTCAAAAGCGGCTGCAGCTGTATATCAACAGTAAACTGCCAGGAATTCAAGCCGGATTCAGAAGAGGACATGGAATCAGGGATATCATTCCTGGTGTCAAATGGATCTTAGCTGAAAGCAGAGAATGCCAGAAAGATTTTTACCTGTGTTTTATTGAATATGCAAAGGCATCGACTGTGTGAATCATAACGAATTATGGATAACATTGTGAAGAATGGGAATTCCAGAACACTTAATTGTGCTCATGAAGAACCTGTACATAGATCAAGAGGGAGTCATTGGAACAGAATGAGGGGATACTGCATGGTTTAAAGTCAGGAAAGGTGTATGTCAGGGTGTATACTTTCACCATACGTATTTAATTTGTATGCTGAGCAAATAATCCTAGAAGCTGGACTGTATGAATAAGAATGGGGCATCAGGATTGGAGGAAGACTCATTAACAACTTGTGTTATTCAGATGACACAACCTTGCTTGCTGAAAGTGAAGAGGGCTTGAAGCACTTACTGATGAAAATCAAAGACCACAGCCTTCAGTAAAAAACAAAAAAAAAAAAACAAACAAAAAAAAGTTGAGGTTAAAAAGCAAAAGAAATAGACTTCCAATTTCCAGTCTAACACGTAAAGAAGTCATCATTCCCATCCTCAAAGCAAGAAAATCAAAAATTGAAAACCAACAACTCTTCTTAGATTCATCAGAGAATTGAGACAAAAGGGCAAACAACTGCCCTGAAAATTGGCGATATAGAATCTACACAAAGAAAGGAAGAGTGGCCAAGATGGAAAAAATAAAGAGCATAGTTCTGCTGTGACACCTATGGCATCGCCATGAGTCAGAATTGGCTCAACGGCAACTGGTTTTTGTTGTTCAATATTTAGAGTGAGAGAGCATGTACAGGTAAAGTGGAAGCAGCTGATGGAGATCCCTGGCAACAAGCACTGAGGAACCTGAGTGTGAGGCATCTGACAAGACCATTAGCAAAAGCTGGGCAATTATACCCCTGGTTCCCCATCTTCTGAACCCAGCTTGAATTTCTTCAAGGTGTGAAGAACACTATTAAAGACTGAAAGAGACAGAAATGAGCAGAACACAGGAATGACATTAATGAGATCTGGTCAACATTTGGAGTCCCTGGGTGTTGCAAACAGCGTATTCGGCTGCTAACCAAACGGTTGGAGGGTCAAGTCTACCCAGAGGCACCTCGGAAGAAAGGCCTAGCGATCTACTTCTGAAAAATTAGCCATTGAAAACCCTATAGAGCTGTGCAGCCTTCAGAGAAAGGGAAAGAGGTTTTTGAATGTCTCTTTGACAGTGTCTTAGAAATCTAAGCAGACATTATTGGGAGTCATTGAAACCAATAGGACCCAAAGGCTTCTTTTAAACCTTCAAGTCTATATTTTTGTGTGCACCAACATAACATGCATATACTCATGCCCTATCCAAATTCACAAATCCAGCTGTTAAAATATAATAAGACAGGGTTCAAATAAAATTTGACTTTTTATTTGCAGTAAAGCTGGTGATAAGATTCAAGAATGCTAAGTGCAGTGATAGGCCTCCCATAAAAGAAATACATTTTTGTATAAACAAAGCTTATGCATTGACCTGAAACTTAACCCAAGCAGTCAGACAGTGAAGTTGCTTATGTTAGAATGTTTTCAATATTTCCTCAGGTAAATGCTTAAGTCCATCTTCTAGGGAAAATCCTTAGAGATTTTACTTTAGCCCTCTTGATCTCCTTATGCTAGTGATCTTTTAGGAAGGATCATTCTCTTGGGAGCACTCTCAGTATATCCTATGGATCACACTTGCAGTGAAGGAAAATGTCAGAATGTGTGAATCACACTAAAGACACATCTTAATCTGTCACTTATTTTGAAAGTTAATAAATAGCACAAATTCTAGTCAGATGACCAAGAACATTTAATCAAAAAGTTTAAATTTTAGGCTTATTACTTGATATATTGCTACATTTTCCTCAGAGGCAGGGAAGAGCAGAGAGAAGATGACAGAAGAAGAGTTAATTGGGACTACCAATATTGAACGCACTTATGCTATTTGGACTAGAATACAGAAGAAGGAAAAAATGTTTTATTTTTTAAGTTTTTAATTGACCTAACAGACAAAAGTTTGCTCAAAATAACAATAGCAACAATACATTGGATGATTACAGTTTATGGACAAGTGAAACGTATGACACCAATAACATAGTGGATGGGAAGGAAGAATTGAGAATACTCTGTTAGAAAATACTACACTACTAATGAAGTGGTATATTATTCTTTGAAAATGGATTTAGGTTAGTTTAAATGTAAATTGTGAGCTATAGGGCAAACACTAAATTTTTTTTAAAAAAGAACTGTAATTGACAACCTAGGAGAGGAGAGAAAATGAAATCACATAAAGGCTCAGTTAAAACAAGAGAAGGAAAAAAAAAAAAGAAGATTGGGAAACAAACAAAAACAAAACAAAATAAAGAATAAAGGCAAGGAATAGAAAAAAAAAGTTACGTATACAGTAGATATTAATCCAGCTACATAGGTAATCACTTTAAATGTGAATGATCTAAATATACCAACTTAAAGACGGACACTATTAAAGTGGATAAAAAAACAAGATCCAACTATATGTTGTCTATAAAAAACCCACTTTAAATATAAGGTACAGATAGACTAAAAGTAAAGAGATGGAGAAAAATATGCCATGCTAATCAAAGAAGATGTCTCAAGATAAATTTTTAAAAATATTTTAACTAAATAAAGATGGAATTCCTAGTTAAAGCAATAAGACAAGAAAAGAAAAGAAACGGTATACAGGTTTGGGGGGGAATGGTTTTTATTCACAGATGATAAGACTGTATGAAGAAAATCCCAAATAGTCAACAACAACAACAAAACTCTTGAAACTAATAAAGGATTACAGCAAGTTGGCAGGACACAAGGTGTCTTAGTCATCGAGTGCTGCTATAACTGAAATAACACAAGCAGTTGTCTTTAACAAAGACAAATTTATTTTCTCACAGTCTAGCATGCTGGAAGTCCAAATTCAGGGTGTCAGCTCCAGGAGAAGACTTTTTCCCTCTGTTGTCTCTGGATGAAATATCTTCTCATCAACCTTCCCCTTGACCAGGAGCTTCTTTGTGAAGAAACCCGGGGTCCAAAGGATGCACAGTCCTCCAGGTGCTTCTTTCTTGATGGTATGGGGTCCCCAACTCTCTGCTTGCTTCTCTTTCCTTTTATCTCTTATAAAATGAAGGGTGATGCAGGCCAGAAGTAGATCACTAGGCCTTTCTTCCGAGGTGTCTCTGGGTAGATTTGACCCTCCAACCATTTGGTTAGCAGCCGAATACGCTGTTTGCAACACCCAGGGACTCCAAATGTTGACCAGATCTCATTAATGTCATTCCTGTGTTCTGCTCATTTCTGTCTCTTTCAGTCTTTAATAGTGTTCTTCACACCTTGAAGAAATTCAAGCTGGATTCAGAAGAAGATGGGGAACCAGGGGTATAATTGCTGATTTTAGATGGATCCTGGCTGAAAGCAGAGAATACCAGAAAGATGTTTACCTGTGTTTTATTGACTATGAAAAGTCATTTGACTGTGTGGATCATAACAAATTATGGATAACACTGAGAAGAAAGGGAATTCCGGAACACTTAATTGTGCTTACCAGGAACCTGTACATAGACCAAAAGGCAGTTGTTTGAACAGAACAAGGGGATACTGCCTGGTTTAAAATCAGGAAAGGTGTGTGTCAAGGTTTTATCTTTTCACCATACTTACTCAATCTGTATGCTAAATAAATAATCCAAGAAGCTAGACTATATGAAGAAGAATGGGGCATCAGGATTGGAGGAAGTTGTGTTAACAATCTGTGATATGCAGATGACACCACCTTGCTTGCTGAAAGTGAAAAATGACTTGAAGTACTTACTGATGAAAACCAAAAACCACAGTCTTCAGTATGGATTATATCTCAACGTAAAGAAAACAAAAGTCCTCACAACCTGACCAATAAGCAACATCATGATAAATGGAGAAAAGAGTGAAGTTGTCAAGGATTTCATTTTACTTCGATCCGCAATCAAAGGCCATGGAAGCAGCAGTCAAGAAATCAAAAGACGCAATGCATTGGGCAAATCTGCTGCAAAAGATCTCTTTAAAGTGTCAAAAACCAAAGATGTCACTTTAAGGACTACAGAGCCCCTGATCCACGCCATGACGTTTTCCATAGCCTTACATGCGTGTGAAATCTGGGCAATGAATAAAGGAGACCAAAGAAGAATTGATGCCTTTGCATCATGCTGTTAGAGAAGAATGTTGACGATACCATGGACTGCCAGAAGAACTAACAAATCTGTCTTGAAAGAAGTACATTAGAATTACGTTAGAAGAATGCTCATTAGATGCAAGGATAGCAAGAATTTGTCTCTCATACTTTGGACATGTTATCAGGGTGGAAGAACCATTGGAGAAGGACATCATCCTTCGTAGAATAAAGGGTCATCGAAAAAGAGGAAGACCATCAATGAGATGGATTGACACAGTGACTGCAACAATGGGCTCAAGCAAAACGATTGTGAGGATGATGCGGGATGGGGCAGTGTTTCGTTTTGTTGTACAAAGGGTTGCTATGAGTCAAAACTGAATTGAAGGCACCTAACTTTTTTTTTTTTTTAACAGCCACCTTGAATGGACTTACGCTTTCTTTCTCTTACTAAAAAATCATAGTGATACTATACTCATCTAAAAGTTAGAGGTCGCACAGTCAACAATAGCTAATAAAATGGAGCATAAATAAAATGGAGCCTATTCAAGCCTAAAAGAATTTATATTCCTTTAAGGTAATGCTCATGACACCATGCTGTTTTTCTGAACTAAAAGTTAACATTTTATTCTCTTATTTTTATTTTTTTAATATATAACCTATATTACATTACATTATCGTATAAGTGATTATATATTCTTGTTTTAGAAGTGTTTCCCTATTGCTTCATTGACATACACTTAAATACTATTTAACAAAAGATATTTTAAAACTCATTTGAATGTAAAAAATGGCACCATTACCAGTGATGGCACCTACTAAAATTTCATTTTCGAAATTGAATGCAGGCCATAATACTTCAAAAATGAGCTAAGATTTTGAAATATATACACGTTATTTAAAATTGTACTCTTAAAATCTCACCAGCAAAAAACAGTAAATATTTAGTTTATCACATTGCTGATTATCACTGCAGTCTTGAAATCTTTCTTACATAAATGTATGTAATTTTAGAATGTAAGAAATTGTAGAAAATAAAAAAATGCCTGTATTCTTACAGTCCATAAGAAAACTATTAAAATTTTGTTGTGTATCCTTCAGAAACATAGATATTAAGCTAAATATTTATCATTATAAAACTCTCTATGTTTACTATTTGCATTTGATGAAATTTTATAAAATTATGCTGCAGAGAACACTTGATAACAGCTTTCCTCAACTTACAGCCTTACATATTGATCAAAGCAAAAACCAAATCTACTACCTCTGAGTTGATTCCAACTCATAGTGACTCTAGAGGACAGAGTAGAACTGCCCCATAGAGTTTTCAAGACAGTAGATCTTTAGGGAAGCAGATTGCCCCATCTTTCTCCTGCAGAGCAGCTGCTGGGTTTAAACCTCTGGCCTTTCAGTTAGCAGCCAAGCGCTTAACCACTGCTTCACTAGGGCTCTTTACATATTGATACTTATACATTCATACTTTTAATAACTTCCTAGTATTTCACTGTATGAATATGCCATAATTTAATAAATCTCCCCTATGTCAGGTATTTCCTTTGATTCTATTTTGACTAGTTGCAATGAGCATGTTCACAGCTTTATTTTTGTGATGTTTATTTCTGCATGATGTATCTCCACAGGTGAAATTGCTTGATAAATAAGTAAGGATGTGGCTTACTCTTTTGCTATAACCCCCAAAAATGTCCCCTATAAAGTGGCTCAATACACGCTCCCGATAAAATTTTATTAATGTTCATTTAATAATTTCTTCTTTGCCTGTTAGCATTTAAATCTGATTACATATATTAGCATTTTAATATGTAATCAATATAAAGCAAAATAATTTACAGTCTTTTTTTTTGGTCCTAAATCTTGGAAATCCAGTATGTGTTATATACTTCCAACACGGTCTCAATTCAGGAGCTGAATTTTCGTCTGAAATACTTGACCTATATTTAGATTTTATTAAATCTACAGTTGAAGGAGTAGATTCACACACCCACATTATTCCAAACATACTTAAAAGATTTCCAATAACTAACCCAAGTATCAATTTTTACATTTAAATGACAATTAAAATTAAATAAAATTAAAAATGTGGTGCCTCGGTAACACTAGCCACATTTCACATTTCAATGGCTCAATAGTCACTTTGGGCTACTGGCTCCAGTATTGTGCGCACAGATCGAAACCCTTAGTCTGGCCAAGAAGACCATGCATGCTCTGTACCCTCATAAACTCTGTGCTCTCGCTTTTTTTTTTTTTTACAATTCTCCTCCTCGCTTACTCCTCTCTGGCACTCTTGCTTCCAGCTCTTTCTGAAACACTGCAGGCACCTCAGGATTTTTGCATTTGTTATTCCCTGGACCTAGAATGAAAGAAACTGGTGGAGCAAATGATTAAGCACTTGGCTGTTAACCTGAAGGTGGGTGGTTTGAACCCACTCAGTGGCGCCACTCTACTCTGGCCTATAGGGTCACTATGAGTCAGAATCGACTTGATGGCAAAGGTTTGGTTTTTGGTTTAGTGCTACAGGAGAAAGACCTGGCAATCTACTTCCATAAAGATTACAGCCTAGAAAACCCTACGGGTAATTCTACTCTGTCACAAGGGGTCACTCTGAGTCAGAATCAACTTGATAGCACACAACAAGATGCAATGCACTTCCCTCAAATATCCTTTTGAGTTTCTATTACTGCTTCAAATCTTTACTAATATGTCCTCTTATCAGTAAGCACTTCTATGCCCATTGCCACTCCTCCTCACTTCTCTATGACTGTCTTAGTCATCTAGTGCTGCTATAACAGAAGTACCACAAATGGATGGCTTTAACAAAGACAAATTTATTTCCTCACAGTAAAGTAGGCTAAAAGTCCAAATTCAGGGCATCACCTCCAGGGGAAGGCTTTCTGTCTGTCTCAGCTCTGGAGGAAAGTCCTTGTCCTCAGTCTTCCTCTGGTCGAGGATCTTCTTGGGCAGGGACCCCGGGTCCAAAGCGTGTGCTCTGCTCCTGGTGCTGCTTTCTCGGTATGAGGTCCCCAACTTTCTGCTTACTTCCCTTTCAATACCTCAGGGAAACTCCCTTTACGTTGGATCAAGGATGTGACCTGGTAAGGATGTTACGATGATCCCACCCTAATCCTCTTTAACATAAAATTACAATCACAAAATGGAGGACAATCACAGAATACTGGGAATCATGGCCTGACCAAATCAATACACACATTTTTGGGGGGACATAATTCAATCCGTGACAATGACCATTATTCAGATTTATTTTTCTCATTCTATTTCTTCCTATTTATTGTTTATCTCCCTACGCTAGAATATAAACTCTGTGATGGAAGGGATATACGTTCGCTACTATAGCCTCACCTGGCATATAATAGTAGCTCAAGTATTTGTTTAATATGAAAGGTCGTTTTTAACTCGATTATTAATAGGTCCTGTATATGTCTCTGTGCTCCTTTTTTTCTCCTCTTCCCCCTCCTCCTTCTTTGTTTTTTTTTCCTTTAATTTTCATTATAATGATCCATGTTAAGAACCACTCTCTCCTACCCTAATTCTTATCATGGGCCTCATTAACTCTCCTACCAAACCTTAATTTTCATTAATGGGTAAGTGTGTGAGAAACACTTCCATTTCAAATACAGGCTATGTCAGCCTTAGACAGTCACATACACACTCCTAGGAATGAAAAACACTTGGCAAGCCTGCTTAGGTCTACCAGTGACTATGGAGTTCACTTCAACTCTTCGAACACTGTGGGGTGTGTTAGCAGAACTCCACGGGGTTTTCAATGGCTGATTTTTCAGAGGTAGATTGTTAGGACTTTTTTCCAAGATACCCCTAGGGGGACTCAATCCTCTATCCTGTCAGTTAGCAGCCCAGAGAGTTAACCATTTGCACCCCAGGGACCCCATTTAGGACTAAGAATGCACAACAGTCAGACCCACAAATACCAAAACCAAACCAAATCCTTTGCCACTGCGTCGATTACAACTCATAGTGAACCTACAGGACAGAATATAACTACCCCATAAGATTTCTAAGGATCAGCTGGTGGATTCGAACTGCCAACCTTTTGGTTGGCAGCCAAACACGTAAGCACTGTGCCACCAGGGCTCCTATCCACAAATAAGTTCTACCATATAAATGACGGTAAAAGATTTAAGGCAAATAAATATCCTTCACTTCTTCTGTGATATATAAAACAGTTATTCTCAAAGTAGAGCCTATCTGTGACTCCGTAATAGACAGTAATTACAATCTCATGCATATATGTATTTTAGAATTGTTTGCATAATGAAATCTTGACTCAGAAGAAATCATGTAAACTTAGAAAATTATATCAACAGTATTAAGACAAGAATCAAATCATCAATAGCTGTATCAGCTGTTTATCAATCAAAATACTTAGATTGCATTTATAAATATTTATTATAAACACTGGTAATTTAATAGAATGCAAATTTTTAATTATAATAAAGTACCCGTAATTACAGAAGGAGCAATCATGATTTTTAGAGAGCTCTCTTCTGTTTTACTGTATCTATAATGCTGAAACTAACAAAACTCAGATTTAATGAATGAAATACATTTCAAAAATATATACTATCCTAAGATAGGTTTACACATTCAATGCCTCCTGTCATGTTGCAAAATTACTGGCCTCAGAAGTAATTTTCTTGGTTGCCAATTTTCTTTATGTTACCTGCAACGAATGCACCAAATTCTCACCTGGGTAACATCTTCCTGTGGCCACCGCTGGCTATTATTATTTTGGGATGGGTTTCTCTAATGCTTTCTAATTAAATATCTATTTGAAGACTCTGGAGGGAGTCAGGTTGTAAAGCTGCTCATTTGTAGTGAAATGGAGCATATGCAATGTGTAATGTCAGTCTTGGAGTCCCTGGAATAGTTTTCTATGTGCTTCTGATTTGAATTCAAGATCCAACACAAAAACCTAGATTAAACAGAGAACTACAGTTGCACAGGGAATTGGTGCTTTGCGTTATGTTTCTTGGCATTATCCAGTTGGTATCTAACCACCTTTCAGACACTTCTCTGCTGGCTAACCTAGTGACCCTTCAAGACTCAGAACAGTCTCCATTTCCTCTAGGAAAGGTTTTCCAATATTCACAGGTAGCTAGTTGTTTCTTACTCTGAGATACCACAGCCCTGCACTCATAGCTCTATGTATAGCATTTTAAGCATCTGGAATAACCCATTCAACTATTTCTCTCAGCTACAGACCTAGGATCCTCCTGGACTCCCTTTTCTCCCTAACATTCCTCACTTGACCAGTTACTAAGTCCTTAGCATTTCATCTTCATTGTGTGTGACAGACAGAGTAATGGCCACCAAAGGTGTCCACGTCCCAATCCCTACTATCTTGCTATGTGTCCTTGGACAAACTCTGCCACCCTCTGTGCTTCAAGTTCTTCGTGCGTAAACAGGTGAAATACTTACTTAAACGGTTGTTGCAGGAATCAACATGTACACAAAGAAGGGTGCCTGGCAGGAAATAAGCACTTATAAATGCAATTCTTGTGAGCTATAGTACTGCACCTGCGTTTTCTTATTTGAGTCTTGAAAAACTCTGTGAAGTATTTATGCTTTCCCAATTGCAGATAAGGAAACTGAGGTTTAGGGAGGATAAATAACTGAATTGAGGGTCAGAGCCAGGATCGGAAACTCAGCAATCTGACTCCAGGATATGCTGGTTTACAATATTTATTTAAATGACACATTAATGTTTCTAATCTATTCAGAGATGATTTGTTTTCAAATTGTGAAATTTATTTTCTGTCTCCAACGGCTAACAAATGAAAATCTCTTAAAGAATTGATGGGATTTAGAGAAGGAGACAATTGTTGTAAATTCCCCAGCATAATAATGACACTGGGCTGTTTTACACTTAAGGAGAGTTAGATTCAGATCAAAAACCTTCTCTTGAATATGGGCTCAAAGGGAATCACGAGTGTAAATCATCTTAAAGCCTTTCTTGGATTTACAACATAAAAGAATCACGCACATTAAGAAGACAGTGACTCATTATGTGCTAAGCAAATTTTACAAGAGAGAACTAAATGTATTTCTTCTAAGTAAGGAGTGCTTGAGCAGACTTTTAAGTAAGAAACAGAAACTGAAGTAAAATAAAATAATTCTAAAAAAAAAAAAAGGAATTTATCCAAGTACCTCAGTCTTATTATTTCTCAGAATTTGAACTTGATCTTAACTAGTGCACTTTACCTTTCTTAACTTTGGACACATTTACACAAAATGTTCTATACTTAGAACTTGCAAATTAAGGCTAATGTGAGACTTAATAGGCCAATGGCTGATTGAAAGGTAGTTTCCTTGGGCATGTGGCCTGTGTTGAATATAAGTGGACATTCTGGCAAGGCTCATGGGCTTTTGCTTGCTCTGGATCTTGCAGCTGGCGCCTGTTCATCTGACCTCCTGTTCTTGGGACCTGAGCTAACAGCTTACCTGTGGTCTTGCCTACCTACCGTGGGATTTGCCAATCTTCTCAGCCTGTGAGCCCTGCTCTCTAACCTGCTGGTCTTGAGGTTTGTCAGCACCTGCAGCTACATGAATCAGGAGAATCCTCTATCTTGACCCAGGAGCTTGGGACGTTCCAGCCTCTACAATCACATGAGCCATTTCCTTGATATGAATCTCTCTCTGTATATATATTTATACACTTAACTGCTAGAAAACCCAGCCTAAGACATTGTCACTTAAAAATATCAAGTAAATGATTGTTGGGTCAATACTTCTAACTTGCAGTTGTCAATTACTTTTTACTTCCTTTAAGTGTTGTATGATCACAATTTTGGAAAATAATTTGTGGAGATATTTTTATTTTCCAGAAAAAAATTTGTGGATTAACACTCTTCTGAAGTTTACACAGGTAGTTACTGACAAAACCAGAATGAAAACATATATCTTCAGATAATTCAGCACAAATCTTATGTAATTTTTATGATGCATGTGTGTAAAATCTACCACTATACAATAATGACTTTGGTGAGTTATCTCTATACCTAAATCATATTGTCCTCAAATCACTGGCTCCTCTAAGATGATAATATGTTCTATCCCATATTCAAAGTCTCTTCTTACAAAATCATAATGGTTTTAAGGATTCAAATGCAGTTTAAATAAAGACATAGGTAGCAAGGAGAAAAGAAAAAAAAAATCATTCTTGTTCGTCCAGTGCAAATACACGGTTTTCATAGAAGAATTTCAGTTTAGTTCCCTTTAAAATGGTGTCTAGTTAACAGACTCTGACTTAGTTACCCTCATATTTTGTTCAAAAATCCAAGATGAAGAAAATAAAAGATCAGAAATCAACCCACTCTGGAAACCAACGTAATGCCTAAAAACCCAGAAAAATTTCATTAACTATAAGTGATGAAAGCCACTGGAGAAAAATAACCTATGGCCCACCTGTACTTCAACTTATGAAAAGAACAAACCATCTGTCTATGACAGTACAGAAAAGACAATTTAACCTCCTCTACTTTTGCCAGTTTTTTTACTTTTGCCCAGTAAGTCAGAGGAACAGGTTTGTATGAATGAGAAAGCTGGGTAGTCAACCCTCTATCACGTGGTAAATATTCCTATGCTGTCCTCCTTCTTTCCACTTTTCAACCACTCCATCCCAGAACTCTGCTGCCCAAGATCACCAAACCTATTGCTCTAGTTGCCTGCATCATGGTAGAGGCTTAAACTCCCACAAAGATTCCACTACACTGTAGCAGATCAACACTAGGTGAAAGTTGGCTAGATGCTGGAACTGGGCTAGACCTTGGCAGTAGAACCTGCCCTCCAGGTGTAAGTCTAAGGATTTGATCAGCACCCAGGTGAAGAGGGAGTGGAGCCTCAGGCAATCCATAGTTTTTCTCAGTTGGCAAAGTCTGGGTATAGTCAGATCTCTTTTCTTTTAAAGAAAGATAAACAGAAAAAAAAAACCCCAAAATATATGAGTATTTTAAAAAGAAAATCACACAGTGAAAGAGGATAACATAATATAAAAAAGTAGTAGTAAATCAATAATTAGAGAACACCTTTAAAACTTCATTATTTATAAGTTGATAAAGGTGAGGCATCCAATAAACTGGAGCAGAAAGACATAGAAAAGTGTGAAGATAAAAGACAATGGGAAGAAAAAAAATTTTTGAACCTACAAAATAAGACACAAAGATGACAAAACTGAGATAAAAAGGGAATGGGATGAAAAATAAATGTGGAAAGAAAAGACCTGAAAGGAACTGAAAGCAAACTGATGGAATTGAAATCTTTACCGGCAGCTAAAATCACCAGAATTTATTCTACTAAAAAATAATCTGAAAGGACATTTTTACTTTGATTGGTGGACAGAAACTAGAGAATAAAAACTAACAATAATACATTTTCTGGGGGAAGAAAGCAAAATGTTTGCAATAGAAGAAATGATTAAGTCATAATCTGGTAAATTCTTATGCGGATCACAAAAAGACAAAGATCAAAACACAAGTACTTTTGAAGACTTTTCTCTGTTTCTGCGTAAAATCAATGGGAAAAAAAACCTCACATCTCCAAAAACATTATATTCCCCAGGAGAAGACAAAAATAAGTTAAATGAAAGTTGTAACATTTAAGGCACAGGAAGAACGCAAATGGAGGTCTCTGGTTGGGGATAATACGTGTTCTTGTGCACGTGTGTGCGTGTGCGTGCACTGTGGGGAGAGTGATTAGAAGAGTGGTCCAAATTTTAGAAGAATGGAAGAATGTCCACTAATGAACGTACATCAATGTGCACCACCAGAACTGCAGTGCAGGGGTTTCTGGTTCAATACTGGCGATGTACAGAGCATTTGAAGCTGAAAAATTGGAAAAGTGAGTAAGTGATAGGACTGTTACGTGCCCTATTCTCATCCGCAGCAGTGTTCCTGCCATGCTTTTAGGGTACCTTGGAGGGGTTCCTGATTAAATGTTCACTTTATCATATGACTCAACTCATGTGCTTTCATAGACTGGATCAGAGACAGCTGCCTGTCCCCACATCAGCGATTTGTAGGCTGGTGGGGAATAGGAAGTTGCTTCATGCTGAATATTGATGGACAGCCCAAGTTCTCCTTTATGAGACGTATTGGGGAAGGAAGCAGACAGAAGGAAGTATAAAAGCTAAGAGAGAAATGGAGAAAAGGTAGTAGGGAGAAGCATGTAGCAACACGGGACAAAAAATAGCAGAAATCATGAACTAGAGAGAAGAAGCAGTGGGAGAATTGGTTGTAATAATAGAATAGTCACCCTAGACTTGAAGGGAAGAGAGGAAGTGGCTATCAGAACTCCCAGAGAGTAGCTGTGTGGAGATGCAGCCTCCAATGTGTTGTGGAATGCAGTCCACACGACATGGATGGAACCCTGAGAAAAAATACCTGACCTCATTTCTCCAGGCTTCCAATCTCCTGCTGTTGCCTCCCTTAGGTGGATTCCAGGTGGGAGCCAGAGGGCAAGAGAGTTGCTGATATAGTTCATATAAGTTAGGTCAGCCTGACTCAGGGCAGGAAGAATTAAAAACAAAAAACCCAAATCACAACAGTAATCCAACATAAGTAAGAAAAGGTCTGAACTACTATGACGAAAAGAAATCTCGCAAATAATTGAGTGTTGGTGTTGCTAGCTGCTGTTGAGTGGGCTCCAACTCATGGTGACCACATGCACAACAGAACAAAACACCACTGGTCTTACACCATCCTCATGACGGCTGACATGTTTGAATCCATTGTTGTCTTCCAACCTTGGGGGGCATATCTTTTGCACTATATAGGACAATATTCTGTTGTCATCCATATGGTTTTTATTGGCTAATATCAGGAGTAGATTGCCAGGCCTTTCTTCCTAGTCTGTCTTAGTCTTGATTCTCTGCTGATACCTGTCTGCCGTGGGTGACACTGTTGGTATTTGAAATATTGATCCACTGCATCATACAACCCACCATAACAGGAAAAACTGACAGGAGGGTGGTAGACATAAATATTTAGATAGATAAAATGTTACCTACAAAATTAGATTAGTTTCATACGTCCTTTCTATAATATTGCATTTCAGAATTCAAAGGAGAAACGTCTTTTCAAGGAATTCTCAGCTTGAAACCTTGTGAATGGACTTCAGACATTTCTTGAATTATAAAAAGTCATGCAAGTTTTTGTTAATATTATGTGTAGAAGAATACTAGTTTTCAATATAGAAGCCCATGTTGTCGTTGTTGCTAGGTGCCATCGAGTTGTTTCTAACTCATAGCAACCCCATGCACAACAAAACAAAACACTGCCTGGCCCTGCACCATCCTCACAATTGTTGCTAAGCTTGAGCCCATTGTTGCAGCTACTGTCAGTCCATCTCATTGAGTGTCTTCTCCTTTTTCCCTGACCCTCCACTTTACCAAGCGTGATGTCCTTCTCCAAGGCCTGATCCCTTCTGATAACATGTCCAAAGTATGTGAGACATAGTCTCCCCATCCTTGCTTCTAAGAGGGTTCTGGTTGTACATGGTCCAAGACAGATTTGTTCGTTCTTTTGGCAGTCCATGGTATATTCAATGTTCTTCGCCAACACCACAATTCAAAGCAGTCAATTCTTCTTTGGTCTTCCTTATTCACTGTCCAGCTTTCACATGCATAAGAGGCAATTGAAAACACCATGGCTTGGGTCAGGCACACCTTAGTCTTCAAGGTGACATCTTTGCTTTTCAACACTTGAAAGAGGTTTTTTGAAGCTGATTTGCCCAAAGCAATGCGTCCTTTGATTTCTTGACTGCTGCTTCCATGGGTGTTGATTGTGGATCCAAGTAGTAGAAGTAGCTATACAAATGTAATATAGTCCCATATTAAGAAAACATATCCTACTATAAGCTGCTTATAAGAAACACATCCAGAAAAATTTAAAAAAAAAAAGAAAAATTAGAGGTTGGAAATTAAAGGGCACACAAAAATTAATCAGAAATTTATAACCAACGACAGTAATTTATGAAAAAAATTATTCAAGCCAAAATACATTAAAACAACAAAGAGATTTGTTTTCCATTGATAAAAAGACCAATTCAGTTAAACTTTTATGTGCTAAAAATTAAATTTAGATTAATAGTTAGAAATATAATTGTGGGAGGAGCCCTGGTGGCAAAGTGGTTAAGTGCTTGGCTGCTAACCAAAAGGTTGGTGGTTTCAAATTACCCAGCCCCTCTGTAGGAGAAAAATGTGTTAGTCTGCTTCATAAAGATTTACAGCCTTGGAAACCCTATGGGGCAGTTCTGCTCCAACCTACAGGGTCACTGTGAGTCGGAATCTACTAGACAGCAACGGGTGTAATTCTGGGAGAGAAATACAAGAATGTCTCTTGGACTTTGACAGATGTTAAACAAAAATTAATATGGATATGGAATGTTTTACTGTTTTTCTAAAGTTTAAAATAGATATTAAACATTTTTATTAATGAAATTGTAATTTTTTTGTTGAGAGATATTGATATATTTTAATAAGCTCAGAGAGATATAGTCTATAACACATGATGTAAAAACTGAATCCCAAAATATTATATTTAATTCCCTAAATTGTTTGGGAATTACTGGGGAGGGTTGGAAAGAAAGACTTATAATTTGTCTATACATTTCATCTGGAAGAAGAATAAAGCTATGGCTTAAAGATAAAAATGTGTTATATATTAACTATTTTAAACATATTATGTATTTTCAAACATTACAATGTTAGAGTAGGTAAAAATCATATGGTTCTGGCATAGTAATCAGCAAACAGATCAGGAATAAGCCCAAAAGACCCTCTGGTGTGATAATAACAATTAAATCATTTTTATAAAAATCATAACAACAACAGCGTAAACATTTGAGAACACTGCACAAGGCTACTCTGAATAAATTATTTTCCAGCCTCCCTTGCAGTTAGGCAAGACCATGTGAGATTTTGGCCAATGGAATGCTAGTGGAAGTGATGTATTCAAATTTCTTTTAAGTGAAATGGCTTGTCCTTCTCCTCTTTTCCTTCTAGTAGCTGGCTAGAGATGGAGACCCTAGTGGCATAGTGATTAAGACCTATGGCTGCTAATCAAAGGGTCAGAAGTTCAAATCCACCAGGTGCTCCTTGGAAACTCTATCGGGCAGTTCTTCTCTGTCCTATAGGGTCACTATGAGTTGGAATCGACTTGGTGGCAGTGAGTTTGCTTTTTTTGTTTGAGCTGTCTAAAATATAGATGTAATGGCTGGAGCTGGATCAGCCAACTTGGATCAAGAAGTGGAAGCCAAATGTTAAAGATGGCAGAGCAACAAACCAGAAAAAGCTTGGCTTTGAAATGTTTGTGGACGCAACATTCTTCTTATCCATGGACTGTTTGTCTTTTCAGTAACATATGGAGGACAAACACTGCTGTTTTGGTCCTGATTATGTTGCCACTTTGTAGGTTTTCTCTCACTGAAAGGTAAACGATCCCAGTATCTGTTTTAGTTCTTTCTTCCTTTTTTTTTTGGTAATATGGTTGTGTTTGATTCTATACATTGTCACTAAAATTAGAAGTTGAGACAAAGCTATCCATAATAATGGGTTTTGTGCTTTTGAAACATTTTTGAGATATTTTAGATATACAAAAACATAAGAATAATATAATAAATACCCAAAATGACCATCAAACTTAGAGCATAAAACATTTAAAATATATTTTTTGTATTTCCTGATGTACTCCTTGCTGATGTGCTCAACATTCCCTTGCACGAGTTCCTATTTTCACTACAGTAGCTCATATTTTTTTTTTTTTTTAGCTCATAGTATGGTTTTTCAGTTTATTTAATTTCATTTACATATAGGGCAACATGATGTATGTAGACTCTGGCAGGTTGTTCACCACCCCCCCTCTAATTTTCACTGTTTTTGAGATTGATCCATGACGATTTTCTTCCCTCTAGTTCATTTATTTTCACTGCTTTACCTATTAGAGACTACATTATAATTCATTGATCACTTTTCTTTTTGATGGTCATTTATGTCTTTTTCTATTTTTTATGTAAAAAACAATGCTGTTATGAGCAATCTTGTATGTCTTTTTGACCACAAATGCCAATTTCATTAGTACAAGCTGGCATAGGAAATTCTAGGTCATAGTATATGCGCATGTTTACCTTTACTACTTTTTGCCAAATTTTACAGGAAAGTTAAAAGTTCTTCACATCCATGTCAACACTTAGTATTGTCAAATTAAAAAAAAAATAAACAACAAAGAACTATTACATGTGTCTTGGAATTTCTTTTTACTTTGATTTGCATTTAATTTGTATTAACAATATGGCAAATCTTTTTATTTTTGTGTGTCTCTGTGTGTGTGCTTAGCCATTAGGTTTTCCCATCTGTGATTTGCCTGACTACATCTTTGCACATTTTTTTAATCAATCATTTGCCATTTTTGTAATGATTTGTTGGAGAGGACTGCATTCTTTGCTTTAGAAATGTCCCCAGCTAATCAATAACTAAATCTCCTTTGGAAGGTCTCTCCTACTGTATCAGTGGTATTTTTAGTACTATGGGAAAACCAGTGTCCCCAGGCAGAGTTTCATCTACTAAAAACTTGAGAGAGGGACAACTTTTCCAATTCTGCCCTTGTACTCTGTTTTTCATAGTTAGAACCTCTGTCAGCTCAGAGTTTGTAAGGTATAATGCTGATAAAATGACACATTTTTTTTTTTTCCTTTCTTTTTTCTTTTCCCCCTGTGACTGGCTGTCATGCAGGTTTCTTTCCAGACTTGAGGAATTGCTGACATAAAAAAGACAGGGAGACCTTAGAAACAGGAACAGATCAATGAGGCCACGCCTGCTATTCCTGTCCTAGATTGGCGACCATGTTCTAGTACTCTCCGACAGCAGTAGTGGTTTTAGGCCCTTAGCTCATTCACCAATGGGTGCTTCTCCTCAAAGGCCCTGGTGTGTTCCTAAACCACATTTATTGTTCATCAAATACTAGGGTGTACAGGTCCTGACTAGAATAAAATCAATCTACATCTACTTTCATTTTACATTTTGAAAAGAGGTTTGCTTTAATCCTTTAAAAAAAACTTTAATGTTTTGTATAATACATTTACATGATTCCAAATTCAAAGAGTACTTAAGAGAACACAAGCAAAAGTCTCCATCTCATTTCTGTCTCATTCTTCCTTTTCTCAGGCAAACAATATAATCAATTTTACATTTATATCTAAAGCTATTTTTATCCATATGGAAATATAAAAGCATTCTATTCACATGGATATGTACTGTAGTAGGCAGCCCTGGTGGCGCAGTGGTTAAGAGTGCAGCTGCTAACCAGGAAGGTTGACAGTTTGAATCCACCAACCGCCCCTTGGAAACTCTATGGGGCAGTTCTATCTGTCCTATAGGGTTGCTATGAATCGGAATCAATCAATGGCAAAGGGTTTGGTTTTTGGGGGGGGGGGATGTTTTGACCATGCAGCTTTATTTTTTTTTTAATTTTTATGTAGTCTAATTTACCTTTTTTTTTTTCTTTCTTTTTTAAGGGTTTTTGGGGTTTATGGAATATTTAGAAAAATATCCTTCAGTATTTTTTACACTCCTGTGGGTTATTGGAAACCCTGGTGGTGTAATCGTTAAGAGCTATGATTTCTAACCAAAATGTCGGCAGTTCAAATCCACCAGGTGCTCCTTGGAAACTCTATGGGGTGGTTCTACCCTGTCTTATAGGGTCACTATCAGTAGAAATCTGGTTGACGGCCACGAGTTTGGTTTTTGTTATGGGTTATTAATATTGTTATGATTTTAAGATTTATACTTTTGATTTTTTTTATTTTCCTGAAAGTTGTAGAAAACACTTCAATGTATTCCCGGAAGCAACTATCACATGAATGTCTCACAAACAGGCTTAGGGCTAACAGAGCATCTTCACCAAAGATGTTATAGTAGTGTTTCTCATTTTGAGAAGCACATGGGATTCTTTAAAAAAAAAAAAAACGTTTCCATGAACTCCTAGAACACATCCACTGGCATGAGCCCCATTTTGAGAAGTCCTTACTTAAGAACTAGGAACTCTTTCATTGGAAATGTATTTATCATAAGTTATAAATAGGAAGTAGTTTTGTTTTTATAAATGACATTTGTTTTAGGTCATCAGAAAATCGAAATCAAAGAAACAAACATAGTAGAAAATCTGGATACCAGGAATTGGGCCACTAATATTCCAAGAGTCAATAGACTCACTTCTAGGAACTCTATAGTAGATGGAGGTGATGCTTCAAAAAGACTGGTCCTTGGGTTATATCTATATCCCGGAGGTGTCCCGGCTCTTTTGTGTCCCTTCATTGGGTCTTTTACTGCCCAGTTTGGAGTTTGGTCCTAAGGTATAGGTTGAAAAGCTCCTCCATGTCACCTAGGACTTGTGAATCTCCTTTTATGGAAGGAACTACTTTCACTAGGTCTGTAGAGATGTGAGCCAGGGTCAGGACAATATTTCCTTTCATGTGACTGGAGGCCATCATTTGCTTGGTGAGCCATCCCTAAGCCATCACCTAGCTCCTGGGTGCTAACTCACACGTACATGCTTGGTTACCTCTCACTCCTGAGTGCTTGTTGCTGTTGAGTGCAGTCAGGGTGATTCTGACTCAAGGCAACCCTATATGACAGAGTAGACTGACTCAAGGCGACCCCATATGACCCCATAAGCTGTAATCGTTACGGGAGCAGATAGCCAGGTCTTTTCTCTTGAGGAGGCTCTGATAGGTTTGAATCTCCAGCCTTTCAGTTAGCAGTTTAATGCTTAACTATTGGGCCCCCAGGGCTTCTTCTCACCAGTAATCAAACAGTCCTGATTTCAAGCAGTAGCTTTAACTACCAGCTTGTTTTCTACTCACAGGCAAGTCCCTTAACCTTTTTGACTGTCGTTAATAAACACAGTGTTTTCCCTCTCAGCCTATTGAACTCAGCTCTTCCTGGGTCCCCTCCAAGACTCTCTGAGTTCTTATAAGGATAGAAACCCCAGCATTTTAACCCTAGGACCCAAGTATGTTTTAGTTATTAAACTAAACCTTTTTCCCATTACCTCATTAAACCAAACCAGACTCACTGATTCCAACTCATATTGACCCTATAGGACAGAGTAGAACTGTCCCATAGGGTTTCCAAGAAGTGGCTGGTGGATTCAAACTGCCAACCTCTTGGTTACAGCCATAACTCTTAACCACTGCACCACCAGGGCTCTGTATTATCTCATTAAAGCAAAGGAAAAAAGTGTCTTCTCCCCTAGTTTGTTCTTTCCTCTCTCTTAATTGGGTTTGATGGTTCATCCAAAAAAGCTTGATGAACCATAATAAAGTGGCTTTAGCTCTTAGAGTAAAACCCACTCCCACTGCCATCAAGTCGATTCTGACTCATAGCGACCCAGCGACCCTAGCTAGCTCTTAGAATACAAAACCTTAAATACCCAGTTTTGAAAAGCAGACAGGTTTTCCTCTCACCCTAGATAGTAGTGGACACTATTTTTCTAAATTTTCGATATGTTTCCTTTTCCAGAAATGTTCAGAAGGACTACTCCCTAAAGGAAGAAAAACACAATACAAGCTGAATTATCAGCAATTCAATAGCTGGTCACATCCATTTGTTTGAATGCTTTCTTCACTAACTAGATTACCTCTTCCTGCAAATGGAGCCCAGTGATCAACTGTACATCCTAGGACTTAGTACTGGTACAGAGAAGGTCCTCAGTAAATATTTGTTTAATAAATGAATGTATGTTAAATTGTGCCCTCTACTGCACCCTCTGGGAGAAGCTACTAAAGACTGGCCACTGCCTTTTGAGTATACAATTTTCATGCCAGTCTTTTGCTGGTACCAGTACATCCCTGGAGATTTCAACTACATGATTCTCCCTTGAGATGATTCACTGCCTTCTTCTAGCTGTGTCCTCTCTTCTCTACCCAGGATGCTGGTAACCATCCTGGGCCACTTTAATTACAGCTTCAGTGCCAGGAATAAGGTATCAATATAGCCTTCTCTGACTTTTCAGAACTTGAGCCAAGAAAATGACTGTGCCTTCTCAAAAAATGACTTTTCCAATCTCTTTGGGAATCTTGTTTTACCCTTGCCTATTGGCTGTCTTCCTGGATAAAGTAAGTATAATTTTGTCCAGGGATGGATTACCCAATAAGCCAGGTATGCACAGGCCCAATTGTGCCTTTCTACCAATCTCCAGTGCCCAATTTCATTGGTCCCCCACCATGTCAAAAATGTGGTGAAACACATGTGAAATTGCTCACCACAGATTAGCAAGTAAATACAATTAAGCCCATGCATCTCTTGTGCAATATAAGCTGTTGACTACCATGCTTACTGGTTAATCTGCTCTTGACTTTGTCCTAACCCTGTAGCCCTACCTACTCCACACTGGTAAGGGAAATGGGTTTCTTAATTCATGCTCATTAGGTACTGAACAATGGTTAAGACACAGAGCTCTAGCCAAAGGTCCTGTCTTGTGCCCTTTGTACGTATCCATAGCCTAAAAATCCATAGCCTGGAGCGTCATTTTCAATATGTTTAGCAAACGGGACATGGAGGGGGATGAGGAAGGTGATGGGATTTGGATTCCTCTCCTAGAGTCCAGATTTTTAGCTACAAAGTTAGCTTTTTTAAAGTACAGCTCTACTGGTTTTAAGTAAGCTGGTGCTGGGACCTGAGATGGATGTTTCAGAAAACCTCATGCAATTCTGATGTACATGCTTGGTTACACCTCACTCCTGAATACTAACCACCACTAAACAAACAGTCCTGATTTCAAGCATCGGCTTTAACTACCAACTAGTTTTCTACTCACAGGCAAGTCCTGTAACCTTTCTGGCTGTCATTAATAAACTGCAGAAAATATTGCCTCTTTCTCTGAATGTTTGTGAAGATTAAGTGATAAAATAGCTCTACAGTACGTAGCACATGGACACTCGATAAATGAAATTGTTATTACGTAGCTAAGCAATGTGGCTTATTCCCAGTAAGGAAATGAAAAAGGAATCTATTCATTATGGTAGTGATCAGGAATAAACATCTTTTAGAGAAAGGTAGAAGTGACAGTACTTTGAAATATTTTATTCTGGAAAAGCTCATTTGCTCAAAAAATGGCCTTGGAATGAAATCCAATAAAATATAGGTTAAGTCCATGGAAAGAGCTAGCACAGAACCCAATAAAACTCAATTTTATTCTTTACCTAAGCTTATAAATAAGTGCTGAAGTTGCCTTTCTCCATTTAAAGTGCTTTCAGCCAAGACAAACTACTCAAATCCTTTTATTTTCCTTTAGCCACCCTTAAATGAACACCTTAGTTATTTCTGACATCTCTAATCCAACCTGGAGTCCTCCATATGTTCTATAGCTGCCATTTATTTTCTCCTGAGTCTAATAGTTCCTGACCCTCTAAAAGATGAATTTGGAAGCCCTCCCAGGTTTCTTACTCAGTTACTTCAGGTCGTAGAATTTACTTTGAATACTTCAAATATTTCCAAGCAGTAAACCCAAGACCTTCTACTCATGAAAGGGATATGAGGTTGGAAGGAAAACTTGCCTCATTATTTTCCAACTAAGCAATGAAGCAACAATTATGGAATCCATAAACCAAGCCAAACCAAACCTATTGCTATTGACTTGGTTCTGAACTGTCCCATAGGGTTTCCAAGGAACAGCTGATGGATTCGAAATGCCAATCTTGTGGTTAGCAGCTGTAGTTCATCTTAGCTTACCATAGCTCTCACCCACTGTGCCACTAAGACTCCATGAAATCCATAGTTGGTGATTAATTGTAAAATCCTTGGGCTGCAATGTGGGGGGCTCCATTCACAGTATGACACAGGAAACGTTATAGAAGCAGTAACTTCAGCAAGATTCAGGCTTAGTAATCAGTTCATGTCACAAGCCAGGGAGATGTACATTCCACATGCCACTGCTACAGCTCAGAGCAGAAGCAGATTGGTCAGAGATGGAATTCACAGATGAGAGCTGCAGTCCAGGAATTGAGATACTCTGCTTCCTCTAACAGTTTCCTGCATGTTTTTCCTTCCTTTATGAAGAATCACAATTTTTTTTTTTAATTACAGTATTGTTTCAATCCATAACAAATTAGAGATAGTAGTTGCAAATTATAATTCATATATACAGCACTGGGTATACGCCCTTTGAGGAGGCTGAGACTGGAGGCTGAGATTTCGTGAATTAACGGGAAGTTCTAACTTATATTTTAAAAGACCTCCAGTTTCTCCCCTGAGGATAAGGTAAAAGATGGAGAGGAAAAAATGGCTGGGAGGCCATTTTAACAATTCAGATGATGGTGGCCTTCAATGTAACTAAAACTTTTCAAAAAACAATGTTTCCTCACCTCATTTTACTCATCATCTAATTCTTCTTCCCAGACATGACCACTGTCTTTTGTTTTTTTCTCCTAATAAACATTTCTCAATGGTAGTCCGTATCTTGATTTATCAACGTTGTTTGTTGTTGTTAGGTGCCGTCGAGTCGGTTCCAACTCATAGTGACCCTATGCACAACAGAACGAAACACTGCCCGGTCCTGCGCCATCCTCACAATCCTTGTTATGCTTGAGCCCATTGTTGCAGCTGCTGTGTCAATCCACCTCGTTGAGGGTCTTCCTCTTTTCCACTGACCCTGTGCTTTGCCAAGCATGATGTCCTTCTCCAGGGACTGATCCCTCCTGACAACATGTCCAAAGTACGTAAGACGTAGTCCCGCCATCCTTGCTTTTAAGGAGCATTCTAGTTGTACTTCTTCCGAGACGGATTTATTCGTTCTTCTGGCAGTCCATGGCATATTCAATATTCTTCGCCAACACCACAATTCGAAGTCATCAATTCTTCTTCGGTCTTCCTTATTCATGGTCCAGCTTTCACATGCATATGATGAGACTGAAGATACCATGGCTTGGGTCAGGCGCACCTTAGTCTTCAAGGTGACATCTTTGCTCTTCAACACTTTGAAGAGGTCCTTTGCAGCAGATTTACCCAATGCAATGCGTCTTTTGATTTCTTGATTGCTGCTTCCATGGCTGTTGATTGTGGATCCAAGTAAAATGAAATCCTTGACAACTTCAATCTTTTCTCCATTTATCACGATGTTACTCATTAGTCCAGTTGTGAGGATTTTTGTTTTATGTTGAAGTGCAATCCATACTGAAGGCTGTGGTCTTTGATCTTCATTAGTAAGTGCTTCAAGTCCTCTTCACTTTCAGCAAGCAAGGTTGTGTCATCTGCATAACGCAGGTTGTTAATGAGTCTGCCTCCAACCCTGATGCCCCGTTCTTCTTCATATAGTCCAGCTTCTCGTATTATTTGTTCAGCATACAGATTAAATAAGTATGGTAAAAGAATACAACCCTGAAGCACACCTTTCCTGACTTTAAACTAATCAGTATCCCGTTGTTCTGTCCGAACAACTGCCTCTTGATCTGTGTAAAGGTTCCTCGTGAGCACAATTAAGTGTTCTGGAATTCCCATTCTTCGCAGTGTTATCCATAGTTTGTTATGATCCACACAGTCGAATGCCTTTGCGTAGTCAATAAAACACAGGTAAACATCCTTCTGGTATTCTCTGCTTTCAGCCAGGATCCATCTGACATCAGCAATGATATCCCTGGTTCCATGTCCTCTTCTGAAACCAGCCTGAATTTCTGGCAGTTCCCTGTCAATATACTGCTGGAGCCAGTTTTGAATGATCTTCAGCAAAATTTTGCTTGTGTGTGATATTAATGATATTGTTCAAAAATTTCCGCATTCGGTTGGATCACCTTTCTTGGGAATAGGCATAGATATAGATCTCTTCCAGTCATATGACCAGGAAGCTGTCTTCCATATTTCTTGGCATAGATAAGTGAGCACCTCCAGTGCTGCATCGGTTTGTTTAAACATCTCAATTGATATTCCATCAATTCCTGGAACCTTGTTTTTCACCAATGCCTTCAGAGCAGCTTGGACTTCTTCCTTCAGTACCATCGGTTCCTGATCACATGCCACCTCTTGAAATGGTTGAATATCAACTAATTCTTTTTAGTATAATGACTCTGTGCATTCCTTCCATCTTCTTTTGATGCGTCCTGCGTCATTTAATATTTTCCCCATAGAATCCTTCACTATTGCAACTCGAGGCTTAAATTTTTTCTTCAGTTCTTTCAGCTTGAGAAACACCGAGTGTGTTCTTCCCATTTGGTTTTCCATTTCCAGCTCTTTGCACATGTCATTATAATACTTTACTTTGTCTTCTCGAGCCACCCTTTGAAATCTTCCGTTCAGTTCTTTTACTTCATTAATTCTTCCTTTTGCTTTAGCTGATTGACGTTTGAGAACAAGTTTCAGAGTCTCCTCTGAAATCCATCTTGGTCTTTTCTTTCTTTCCTGTCTTTTCAATGTCCTCTTGCTTTCTTCATGGATGATGTCCTTGATGTCATTCCATGACTCCTCCAGTCTTTGGTCACCAGTGTTCAATGCATCAAATCTATTCTTGAGATGGTCTCTAAATTCAGGTGGGATATACTCAAGATCACATTTTGGCTGTCGTGCACTTGCTTTGATTTTCTTCAGTTTCAGCTTGAACTTGCATATGAGGAATTGATGGTCTGTTCCACAGTCGGCCCCTGGCCTTGTTCTGACTGATGATATTGAGCTTTTCCATCGTCTCTTTCCACGGATGTAGTCAATTTGATTTCTGCGTGCTCCATCTGCTGCAGTCCATGTGTATAGTCGCTGTTTATGTTGGTGAAAGAAGGTATTTGCAATGAAGAAGTCGTTGGTCTTGCAAAATTCTATCATTCGATCTCCGGCATTGTTTCTATCACCAAGGCCACATTTTCTAACTACTGATCCTTCTTCTTTGTTTCCAATTTTCACATTAAAATCACCAGTAATTATCAATGGATCTTGATTGCATGTTTGATCAATTTCAGACTGCAGCAGCTGATAAAAAATCTTCTATTTCTTCATCTTTGGCCCTAGTGTTTGGCACATATATTTGAATAATAGTCGTATTAACTGGTCTTCCTTGTAGGCGTATGAATATTATCCTATACCTGACAGCACTGTACTTCAGGATAGATCTTGAAATGGTTTTTTTTTTTTTGACGGTGAATACAACACCATTCCTCTTCAAGTTGTCATTCCCATCAGGAATGACAGGCTATATGATTATCTGATTCAAAATGGCCCATACTAGTCCATTTCAGTTCACTAATGCCTAGGATATTGATGCCATTTCATTTTTGACGATTTCTAATTTTCCTAGATTCACACTTCTTGCATTCCAGGTTCCGGTTGTTAGTGGGTGTTTGCAGCTGTTTCTTCTTATTTTGAGTCATGCCACATCAGCAAATGAAGGTTCCGAAAGCTTTACTCCATCCACGTCATTAAGGTCAACTCTACTTTGAGGAGACAGCTCTTCCCCAGTCATCTTTTGAGTGCCTTCCAACCTGGGGGGCTCATCTTCCAACACAATATCAGACAATGTTTTGCTGCTATTCATAAGGTTTTCACTGGCTAATACTTTTCAGAAGTAGACTGCCAGGTCCTTCTTCCTAGTCTGTCTTAGTCTGGAAGCTCAGCTGAAACCTGTCCTCCATGGGTGACCCTGCTGGTATCTGAATACCAGCGGCATGGCTTCCAGCATCACAGCAACACGCAAGCACCCACAGTACTACAAACTGACAGACATGATTTATCAATATGAGACATTATTCATTCATTTCCTGCCTTGGGAGAGAAAGATTTAGGTTTCTTACCAAGAATTTCCATTAGGGGAACTTCACATATTTTTCAGTGACCAGACAGCTTTTCTCTGGAATGGCTTAATTATTTCAGTGAACAACCTTTCACTGTTCTGTGTGTGGAGCATGCTTCTGACTATCAATGTTCTGGGAACGGGTGGGATAAAGAATGGAATACTCTCACAATTCAGAATGCAGACTTGAACTCCCATGGTTTTACCCCTGGGCTTCACCCTGCATGCCTGTCATCCCTGACTGAGCAGTGTTCCCCACTGAATTGCTCCAGAGAATGAACCATAAACCTCTCATTTTTTGTTTGATTGGGGAGGGAACTTGAGGACAGTCTCTCCGGGCTCTACAAGGTAGTTGGTTCACTTGTCAACATCACTGCCAGGGCTTTAGATTCTAGCTTTCTCTGTTGAGTCAGTTGCCACCATTCTGTCCCCTTTCACTCTTCCAGATTTCATCTTCTTCCCATTTTCTCCCTTTTTATAAGTCTAAACATTTTAAAATTAACTTACTGTCATTTAAGTGGAGCTTCTGAAGGAAACAAGATAAAAGGACATGGTCAATCTCCCATTTTAAAATGCAAGCCAAACCATATTTATATTATTTCCCCACCCATTCAATTCCCTTATAGGTGCTTCTACACTTTTGTCTTATAAACACCTTCTTTGGATATTTTTAATGATATGTATCTGAACACAGAAGAACCCTAAATGATAGTTTAAGTAAAGACGTTAGTAGTTAGAATCAGGTGGCCAGGGAAGGAATTTTATCATACTCATGGTGCCTTAACAAGTCTAATTCTGTCTGTTTTGTCAGGCATGACAACACTGCAGGCTAATGAGCACTTGAAAAGCCAAGTGTTTTATAATTCTCCATCCATTAGAAATACAGTAATAGTTACTATCCAGTAATTCAATTTAATCTTGATTTAAAAGATCAAACCAACAGGTTCATTTGATCTTGAGCTCAGTTTGCTTGTAGTTTTTTCCTCTTAATAAAACAATTTCACATATTTTGTTGTAATTTCATTTCATACATTTTTTCTAAAAAAAGTGTCTGTAACATTTGATGATGAGTTACTACACGACTATAATGAGGTTAACTTCAGCTTGCTCCTGGATCGTAACTGCCTTCTCGTGTTTTCATTAAGAAACATAAAACAGAGGAGAAAAACTCTACGTCTTAAGGTTAATGGACTTCTTTAATTTGTAATACAACTGCAAAATTTTATGGAGCTTCTGGTAAGTACCAGACATTAGGCTAAGATTCTGTCAGCATGTACTTGGTTAATTTTTGCTGCAATTGTCCAGTTATGGTTATCACCACATTTGAAAGCACCAAGAAGTTCCCTAATGAATCAGTCCACTGTGTAGCAGCAATCCTATCTCTTCGTGAAAATTAGGATCAATTACCCCTGTCAGTAATTCCTTTCTTCCTCTGCTGGTCTGCTAGCATGATGAGCCCACAATGATAAGAATCAAGCACTCTCTTTAAGATGAATTTGCATGTCTCTGCTCTTTTCCATTATGGTATGATTTTATAGTTTAACTATGAGAGGATAATTTTATTTCTTTTATTTCCAATTATTTAAGAAGTGCCCTACTGTTACCTCTATGTGCAGACTACAGTTCAATATCACTGGAGATGAGGACCTGTAAGAGATAAATTCTAGAAAGATAATTAGAGACTGATTTGTGAAGGAGTTTAGAGTTTATCAGTAGGTGATGGGATGGCATTGGAGGGCTTTTAAGCAACAGAGAGATAGGACCAGATATATGATTTTGAAAGAAAATTAAAATGGCTTGGAGAGTTGGGACTGGAGGAACACAATGTGGTTAATAGGTTCTCAGTGATCCATTTGAAGATCTGAAGAAAGACGGTGGCAACTGGATAAAAGGGGATAGGATAGATTTGAGAAATATATTCCAGGAAAAGATGTTCAACTTTGTAACATCTCAGATACGAGGGCAAAGAAAGGAGGAAGATTCCTAGTTGAATTAGGATTCTCCTTTGGATTACGCTCCCTCTGGCCTTTTCTCTCAGCTTCTTCTGCCTGTGCCTCATTAAGAACTAAGAGACTCAGAGAAGGCCTAGCAGTAAAAGGGTTCCAAATAAATGAGAAATGTTTCTATACACATGGGAGAATGTTAACAGCAAAAAGCTTTTTTACAATGGAGACCAAAAACTAAAACCTGATTCCATGGAGTCAATTCCAATTCTTGTTATCAGAGTAGAACTCTGCTTCATAAAGTTTTCAGTGGCTGATTGAAAGTAGATTGCCATGTCGGGGGGCTACCAATAATGTGGGTGTTCCCAAATCCAATGATTATTTTTTATTCTCTCTTATTCAAACTTTTACTGGACTTTCACACAGCTGACAAATTTTTCTTTCTTCTTTTGACCTCTCTGATCTCACACGCATCTGTTTATTCTTTCTACCTCACCAGCTGCCTTTTCCTCAGGCTTCTTCATGCGACCTACTTCCTCTATTTGAAATATAAATGTAGGGATGTTCCCAGAATTTCATCTCTTCCGTTTCCCTTTTTTTGTTATTCTTCGTCCTGGAGAATATTTATTTAGTCATTGAGTTCAAATATCATTTACAAGTCGATGACTCCCAAACTCTATCTGTACTGTAACATTACCAAATTGTTAACTTGGTATATCTACTAGGCTCTTTAATAGGCATCTCTTATTTATCATTTCCCAAACAGAACTTTTTCTTTCTTTGTGACCCATTTACTACCTGCATATTTTTCTCCATGAATCTTTCCAGTTAATTACCAGCCAGCCAATATCACCCAGTTTCTCAAGCCAAAACTTCGGGAGTAATTTTGATTCTACTCTTTACCACCTGACCCAGTCCAATCAGTCCCACAGCAAGTCCTGAGGATTTTATGCCTGAAATATGTCCTAAATTCTTCCGCTTCTCACCATTCATCCCAACTATAACCATCTTGTCCAGGAAATTCCTTGGCTGGATGATTCTGTTTAGAGAAACAACTTTCACCAAAGCCTTCTGGAACAAAGAGATTTTTATTGTGACATATTAGAAGATAAAACAGGAAATGGGTTGTAAGTACTCAAGCTATAAACAGACCAAAATCCAAAGAAGTACAACCTATAAGTGATTTTTGTACAATTTTGAGAGGTGCTGATTCATTATAAGTAAATTACTTACAGATTATGACTGGTTAAGCTAAAGACAACTAAGATCATGATTGGGTGACATTTTCTCTTTTCTTTTCTAACAATGTGGTCTCTTGGCTCAGGGATTCTGGGTTTGTCATATGATAGTTGTTTTTTATTTATTATGTGGGCTACATATGATATTGGGTAGATATTTGTCATGGATTGAATTGTGTCCTCCCAAAAATATGTGCCAACCTGGTTAAGCCGTGATTCCCAGTATTGTGTGATTGTCCTCCATTTTGTGATGGTAATTTTATTTTAAGAGGATTAGAGTGTGATTGTAACACCACCCTTTACTCAGGTCGCCTCCCTGATCCAGTGTAAAGGGAGTTTCCCTGGGGTGTGGCCTGCATCACCTTTTATCCCTCAAGAGATAAAAGGAAAGGGAAATAAGCAGAGAGTTGGGGACCTCATACCACCAAGAAAGCAGACCCAGGAGCAAAGCGCGTCCTTTGGATCTGAGGTCCCTGTGCCTGAGAAGATCCTCAACCAGGGGAAGATTGAGGACAAGGACCTTCCTCCAGAGCTAGCAGAGAGAGAAAGCCTTCCTCTGGAGCGGACTCTCTGAATTTGGACTTGTAACCTACTAGACTGAAAAATACATTTCTCTTTGTTAAAGCCATTCACCTGTGGTATTTCTGTTATGGCAGCACTAGGTGGCTAAGACAAGCTTTAATTTGATTCGTGAGGTAAATTGTCATTTAGTTTTGGCATGCACAGCCACTGTCCATTGAATTGTTTACAGCATTCTGTCCCAATTCTTTGATATAGTTTTTTCTATTGTTTCAAGCTTTTTCAGTTTCTGACAAACAAGTTGGACTTTGATTGTTATGGCCTGCTGTAGTTAGGTTAACCCTTTATCAATCCCTCTGTTTGATTGATGACTACTGTAAGTACATCGATGATCACAAGCTATGCCTAGATTTTGCTGGGGTCCTAGATGGCAGCCACGGCAGGCACTTTAAACTGATGGTCTGGTTTTCACCAGATACCATCTGGTTCTTTGCTAGGTTCATTAGGTGAGAGTTACACTTCCATTGATAGAATTGCAGAAGTGGGCAGAATCAATATACATTATTGGTTTAGGAGTTGGATACACTCTAGGGTGCTGGCATTTATTAATTCCAGCAATAACACATTTGAACAAAATATAGATTAAGCCAATTAATATTATTATCATTAAAATGCCACGCAGGAGTGAGCGAGCCTAAGATCCTATTCCTTGGAGTAGTCATCCAAACAAATCTGGGGTTTGTAAAGGAGGAATAGAGAGCAGCCAGACAGCCTGTTGTCTAATTTTACGGATAACTTGTTCCAATATTCCAGAGGTATTTATCCAAGAGCAACAGGACATATTGACCACCGCACATCCCTTGTTGTGCAATTAAGAAATCTAATACAATGTGATTGTCTGGGGCCACTTTTGTCAGAGAGGTTAATAATTTTTGTCGAGGTGACATTCTGTCAGCAACATTATCAACTATTTATGCCATTGTGGCAGACAGGTTTCATAAATATTTTTCTAATTCTCCTATACCATATGAGGGAATTAATTCTCTTAAAAATGACCAATCCCACCCCGGTTGTTCTGCTATGGGATTTCATATACTTTTCTTTTGGTTATTGAAATTAGTTTTGATATCACTTATCCAATGTTGACTAGCATTTTTTGAAATGAATGTCAAAAGGGACACCCACTGATCCTAAGGTACATTGCCCTTCCGTTCTTCACCCATCTACAGATGGAATAAAAAAAAAAAAAATTTTAATTTTTATTAATTTATTTATTTATTAACGACTATCCCTAGGAAAGGGGTTGCTTAAACCACTGTAATAAGATCCCCCTCAAAGGAACACATAACCATAAGGGACACAAATGCCAGTACTGTTCTGAGGCTCAGGAATAGAAAAATTTACATGCGTTAACCATGTCTCAACTAGATTGTTATTACATATTTGATGTCTTCCAAACTTAAGTTGTAGCTTAGTATAACTCTCAAAGCAGTGATTGTCATAAACAGGATTACCATATTTGTTATATTTAGGATATACTTCATTTAAGGTTGTTAATCCTGAAACCAATAATTATAATACCTAGCTGATTCAAGATAGTATTCAATAAAATATGGTCCTAATTCTCCTCCCTGTACACAGGGAACTTGAGAGTTAACTGTTTTTGCTCCTTTGCAATCTATAACTAGGCGTTGTATACCTGTGAGTTTGAAGCAAGTAATATTTCGGTGAAACGACATGTTAAGGGGATGCCATAATTTAACCCTTATTGCTCATTTTGGGGCAGAGCTAGAATTCGTTGTTGGTGAAGGGATAACATGATAGTTTAATATTGGGGAAGCAAAAGAATCTGAGGAAACCCTGGTGGCGTAGTGGTTAAGTGCTATAGCTGCGAACCAAAATGTAGGCAGTTCGAATCCACCAGGTGCTTCTTGAAAACTGTATGGGGCAGTTCTACTTTGTCCTATCTGGTTGCTGTGAGTTGGAATCAACTTGATGGCAGTGAGTTTGGTTTGGCTTTTTAAAGGATCTGAATTGTCTTGTACAGATTTAAGATTTTGATGGCCTATCCAACAATCAGTTAAATTCCCTACACAAGTAACTGATTGAGCTAATTTTACAAATGCATTTTCTTCCCAGGCTAAAGTTAAGATACATACGGAAAATATTATAGTTATTTTAATTAAACACATAATGATATATGTGAATAACAGACAATTAATAAAATATAGTGACTATCAGGATTATTGCTATGATTAAAGAGACTAAACCACAAACTTCAACCTAGCGTATTTAACTCTCCAATTTTCAATACACAATGATTTCAATTGTCCATTAATGGAGGACAATTAGTAGTGGTGTGTGGGCAGTGTTTAAACTTCAGTTTTGATCCTCCTTCGGGTTCAATAACTCATTCAGTCACTTTAGTTTTCTTCAATTGGGTTAGATATATCCATGACTTTACTCCTTGTAATTTAGCAGTACAATCATTAGTTAATAGCACTAAATAAGTTCCTTTCCATCAAAGTTCTAGGGAATCCTTAATTTGGTGATGTTTCCAATACACAGTCTCCTGGTTCAGGTTTATAATTTGAAGAATTGGAAACAGGTGTGCTTGTTGGTATGCATATTACAGCTGGTAAGCATGATCTTTAGCATATTGAACTAAACCTTGACAATATTTTAACAGATTAGTAGAAAGGAGATTTGACTCAATATTGTTAACTCCATAAGTTAAAGCCATAGGGTAGCTAGTTATAATTTCAAAAGTTAGTTTCTGAGGACCAAAGGGAGTTGACCTTAAATTCATTGATATCAAGGGAAGAACTTGAAGCCAAGCTAGTTGCAGTGAAGAGGATAATTTAGCTAATTAGTTCTTTATAATACTATTGATTCTTTCTATCAGTCCTGAGGATTGGGGGTGATACGGACAGTGCAAACCCTGTAGGATGGGAAAAGTTTTGCACACAGCAGTTACTGCTTGCAGTAAAATGAGTTCCTCGATCACTACAGAGAATTTGTGGAGTACCTCAAGTAAGTAGGAATTATATTTACTAAAAGCTTCTTCGCCACAAAGGTAGCAGTGGCATTCCTACAAGGAAAAACCTCTACCCAAATGAGAATATTTATAAATCATGACTAGTACATACTTGTATCCCTGTGAGGGAGTTAACTGAATAAGGTCCATTTGCCATTTGAACAGAGGTTGGGTAGGAAAAGGGTACCTGCCAACAGGGAATCTGAGTGCTTTTTATACAGTTTTGACAGGTGCTGATTCATTATGAGTAAATTACTTACAGACTACGATTAAAGTAAAGTGATTTCGCTGGATCAAATTCAGCACACGTACGGCATTGTCTGACTACCTTATCTGCAACCCTCCAAAAGTGACCCCAATAATATTTCTTCATTCTTTGTACAGTCTTATCCCATCCTAAATGATCTTTTAAATGAAACCTAGTAACCACTGGGATGTATAAGTCATTAGTGAGTACATACTGATTATTTGGTTCCATCCACAATTCCGTTTGCTGGTATCTGACATCCTTCAGCTTTCCACTGATCTTGTTTGGAGAAAGGGGCAGCTTTTTGATGTAATGACAGGCTATACCAGTTTTCTCCTCCCTCTTTCCCTGGATCCTCTATAAGTGCTTTTTATACAATTTTGACAGGTGCTGATTCATTATGAGTAAATTACTTACAGACTATGATTAGTTAAAGTAAAGACAAAGACCTAAGATCATGAGTGGGTGAGGTTTTCTTGTTTTTCTTTTCTAACAATGTGCTTTCTTGGCCCAGAAGTCCTGGGTCTCTCATATGATGGTTGTTTTTTTTTATTTGTATGTGGGCTACATGTGATATTGGGTATATCTTTAACTCGCTTCTAGGAATAAATTGTTTAGTTTTGGTATGCATATCCACTGTCCACTGAACTGGTTACAGCATTCTGTCCCACTTCGTTGATGTGGCTTTTTCTATTGTTTCAAGTTATTCAGATTCTGACAAACAAGTTGGCCTTTTGTGGTTATGGCCTGCTGTGGTTATGTTAACCCTGTATCAATTCCGATAAGCTTACACATGTTTTCATGGTTTCCAAAAGCAATTCCTCTAGGATATTCTCCCATACACCACACACACAGACACTTTCTGACCAGTCAACCAGGAGAGGTGGCCACCCACTGTGGTTTGCCTCTGTAGTCATTGTATTTTGTTGTCAATTTTTTCTATATTTACTCTCTCCAACCAGGGCAACCTTAAAAAAGGAGTGATATTGTGTTTCCAGTATCTACAACAATGTCTGAAACTTAGTAGGTATCCAATAAACATATTTGACTAAATCAAATAATGGATGGATAGTAGGGATAGAAGGGAGATAGCAGAGTACTAACAATTAAATTAGAAAAATTGATTAATATTTCAACAAATTGAGGCTGAAAAGGTGGGGAGGGTGGACACAACAAAGTGGCAATTATAGAGAGGGGAGCAACCTAAGGAAAGCTTTGTTTATTGTGGTTTTAAGAACGAGTAAGAACTGAATGTATATGAAGTTTACAGGGAAGGGACCAACGGAGGAAGATATTAAAGATAATAAAAAAATGAAGAATGAGTAAGATATGAATTTAAAATAATCAGGACAACTGATTGAGGGATTAATAATCAGGAGCTTCTGACAAAGGGATTAACCTCAAAAATGGGAGAAGGGGGGAGATCCTCCCTTTCTTCCTTCATCTCTTTCTTCTTTTCTCCCTACTTTCTTTTATCTCCCCTTCTCTCCCCTCCCTCCCTTCTTTATTCCTTTTATCTTCTTTCTTCAATTTTTGTTTTAGTACTTCTATGGTATGAGGTGCTGTGAGATAGACTCAGGAGATTTAATTTGAATTAAAAAAAATTGCCAAGATACAAGAAAGAAGAGAAATTGCCTCTGTGCCAAGTAAATTAGCATCAGCATCCCTAATGGATTTATTATAGCTACTCTATTAGCCACAAATAACAAAACGAACTCTGGTTGACTTAAACAGAAGTTATTTAAAGTGTCTGGGATATCTCACAGAATTCACAAAAAGGCCAGAGACAGGCTACCACAAGAGCTGAGGCAGAGCCCAGGCCACCTGGACATCGCCATGGCTGGTTCCATCTTCTGTAGTTGGCATCACGTCTAGTTATTCCCTCATTGCCAGACTCTAATTCTCTGGACTCTAACCACCACACCACTGAATTCTCCACCCTACTGCAGCAGACAATAAGTTCTTCATTGACCCTCCCTTTGCTTATCTTTCTCAAGAATCAGATAGAGCCATCTAACTGGTCATGCTCAGGTCACATAACAGGTGGTAAAAGAAATATCTACCCTCCTTTCAGCTTTTGATGGAGCCCTGCTGGTACAGTGATTAAGTGTTAGGCTGCTAACCAAAAGGTTGGCTGTTCAAAGCCACCAGCAACTTCACAGAAGAAAGATGTGACAGTTTGCTTTGTAAAGATTACAGCCTTGGAAACTCTATGACGCAGTTCTACTCTGTCCTATACAGTTGCTATGAGTTGGAATTGATTTGATGGCAATGGGTTTGGTTTTTGGTTTTCGTGTTCTGTATAGGGCAATGGGACTGCTTCCTGCCTTTCTCTGGATTCTGAAAATATGGGTGTGAACGTTATTCAGCCCCAAATCAAATATTCACTAAAGGCAGATCCTGAAGAGAGAGGCCTTATGGTGTGGTGGAGGTGGAAGCAGCTCTGGTTCCCTGGGCTGTTATTCATAGCTCTGCCTTGAATCAGCTGCATGACTTCATATAAATCATTCATCCAGTCCAGCCAATGGTTCACTTACCTGGAAATGAGGCTGTTGGTTCCATATTCGCTAGCCCTTTTCTGTGATAGATTCTGTAAGTAGCATCTTGCAGCTAAAGAAATATATGAGTAAACCTAGTCACATCTACATTTGCAGTATTTTATTACTCAGTGGCCCTCTTTCGCAAGCCCTTAGAGGGCAACCTAGATCATGATAGTTTCACTAGGTGATATAAAGGTAGAAGAATACAAATGAGGAATAGTAAAGGTCAGACGTACATACACGGATCAGATTACTGAGGTGAGACTCAGACAAACTGCCAACTCTGTGTTTTTGTTTATGCTCCTGAAAAAAAAAGAAAAGAAAATGCCAGGAGAGCCAGGTTTCCCTCTTAACAAACAGAAACATTGAAAATCTCACGGTATAAAAGAAAGGATATGTCAAGTCAACACAAAAATCACCTGGAGGTAACAGACTAAATACAAATATGGTTTCTGTTCCACAGAGAAGTCTCCAGAGCCTGGAAGTTCAGTAAAGACTGGCCCAGACTACAAATGACCCAAGCCTCATCTTCTGTGATATTATCATAGAAGGCCATAAAGCAAGGCATCAGGAACAATGACTGGTGAAACATATAGTACGGGTTTACTAATAAGTGTTAGAGAGATGGAAGAAGATAATAAGCTAGAATTATTATTTAGGTCTCTGACGCCCTAATAAAAATACAGGAGAAGAAAGCTAAGTTAAACCAGAGAGGCAGAATAACACTATTTAAAATTGTATTTGTTCATAGTACCTGAAAATATAATCATTCATTCTGGCTGATAGGCAAGATAAGTACAATCAAATTTCAATACTGGATTTATTTGTGATCTTACGGTATTTTCTAACATAATGCATACTGATATATAGAAGGAGAATCTTTTTTCTCCTGGCAACAACTATTTGGGGCAGGGTATTCAGTTTAGGAATCTATGACCACAGTATTTTTTATACAAATAACATGCAACTTCTATGTTTATTTGCCAACTGCTCCCTCCCCGCTTTGAGGTAATTTTGTAAACGCCAGGGCTATGTCAATTTATTTTTACATGTTGCTGTAAAAAATTAAAAAAAAAAAATTAGCATAGCACACTTATGATAATATCTCACAGGGAGAGGGAGCAGTTGGCAAACAAATGTAGAAGGCACATGTTATTTGCATAAAAACATGGAAGTAAGAAAGCAAACTGGCTAAGGATGTATCAGGAGATGGCCTGTTGGAGAAACACCTAAAACTTCAGTTTTCCTTACAAAAAATTTATTTGATTTATATCTTTACAAGATTGCTTTCTTTTATATGTGAGAAGCAAAAAAAAAAAAAAAAAAAAAAAATCTTATTAAATGGAGAAAGAGAGGAAATTCAGGCAGCGTGCATTTCTTTGGCCTCTATATAGCCTTACTGTCTTTCTTTTCTGATATTTATTTTGGTCTTTTCTTTCTTTCCTGTCTCTTTAATGACCTCTTGTTTTCTTTCTGTATGCTGTCCTTGATGTCATTCCACAACTAGTCTGGTTTTTGATCATTAGTGTTCAACTCATCAATTCTATTCTTTAGATGGTCTCTAAATTAAGGCGAGGTATACACCTTTGGCTGTCATAGACTTATTCTAACTTTCTTCAATTTCTACTTGAACTTGCATATGAGCAACTGATGGCCGGTTCCACAGTCAGCCCTGGCCTTACTCTGACTGATGACATTGAGCTTTTTCATCGTCCATTTCACAGACATAGTTGATTTGATTCCTGTGAATTACATCAGGTGAGGTCCACATGTATAGTTGCCATTTATGTTGCTGAGAAAAGTATTTGCAATGAAGAAGGTGTTGTTCTTGCAAAATTCTGTCATGAGATCTCCAGTGTTATTTCTATCACCAAGAAAACATTTTCCAACTACCAATCCTTATTCTTTGTTTCCAAGTTTTCATTCCAAAATGGATGTCAAAAGAGACTCTGAAAGTTGCTCTTGAATGTAGAGTAGCTAAAGCAAAAAGAATAAATGATGAAGTAAAAGAGTTGAACAGAAGATTTCAAAGGGATGCTTGAGAAGGTAAAGTATTATAATGAAATGTGCAAAGACCTGGAGACAGAAAACCAAACGGGGAGAGGACACTTGAGATTTCTTAAGTTGAAAGAACTGAAGAAAAAATTCAAGCTTGGGTAGCAACACTGAAGGATTCTATAGGGAAAATATTAAATGATGCAGGAAGCATCAAAAGAAGATGGAAGGAATACACAGAGTCACTACTAAAAAGAATTGGTCAACACTCAACCATTTCAGGGGGTACTATATGATCAAGAACCAATGGTACTGAAGGAAGAAGTCCAAGCTGCACTGAAAGCACTGGCAAAAAACAAGGCTTCAGGAGTTGATGGAATACCAAGTGAGATGTTTCAGTAAACAGTTGCAGCACAGGAGGTGCTCACTCATCTATGCCAAAAAATTTAGAAGACAGCGACCTGTCCAACCAACTGGAAGAGATCCTTATTTGTACCCATTCCAAATAAAGGTGATTCAACAGAATGCAGAAATTATCAAACAACATGATTAATATCACATGTGAGTAAAATTTTGCTGAAGATTATTCAAAAGCAGTTGCAACAATATATCCACAGGGAACTCCCAGAAGTTCAAGCTGGATTCGGAAGAGGATGCGGATCCAGGGATATCATTGCTCATGTCAGATGGATCGTTGCTTGAAAGCAGAGAATACCAGAAAGATGTTTACCTGTATTTTATTGACTATGCAAAGGCATTCCACTGTGTGGATCATAACAAATTATGGATAACCTTGGAAGAATGGGAATTCCAGAACACTTAATTGTGCTCATGTGGAGCCTGTACTTAGACCAAAAGGCATTTATTTCAAACAGAACAAGGGGACACTGCACAGTTTAAAATCAGGAAAGGTGTGCATCAGGGTGGTACCGTTTCTATATGCATATTCAATCTGTATACTGAGCAAATAATCCAAGAAGAAGAACTGGGCATCAGAATTGGAGAAAGATTCATTAACAACCTGCATTATACAGATGACACAACCTTGCTTGCTGAAAGTGAAGAGGGCTTGAAGCAGTTACTGATGAAGATCAAAGACTGCAGCCTTCAGTATGGATTACACCTCAATGTCAAGAAAACAAAAATCTTCACAAATGGACGAATAAACGTCATGGTAAAGGGAGAAGAGATTGATGTTGTCAAGGATTTCATTTTACTTGGATGCACAATCAATGCCCGTGGAAGCAGCAGTCAATAACTGAAGGGCAAATCTGCTGAAAAAGACTTCTTTAAAGTGTTAAAAAGCAAAGATGTCACTTTAAGGAGTAAGTTGAGCCTGAAGCAAACCATGGTGTTTTCAATCGCCTCATATGCATGTGAAAGCCGGACAATGAATAAGGAAGACTGAAGAATTCTTGCCTTTAACTTATAGCCTTGTCGAAGCATATCGAATATACCATGGACTTCCAGAATAACGAACAAATGTCTTGGAAGAAGCACAGCCAGAATGCTTATTAGAAGTGAGGATGGTGAGGCTTCATCTCATGTACTTTGGACATGTTATCAGGAGGGACCAGTCCTTGGATATGGACACTGTGCTTGGTAAAGTGAAGGGTCAGTGAATAAGTGGAAGTCTCTCAAGGAGACGGATTGACACAATGGTGGCAATAATGGGCTCAAGCATAACTATGACTGTGAGTATGGCGCAGGATCAGGCAGTGCTTTGTTCTGTTGTCACCATGAGTGGGAACAGACTTGATGGCACCTATGAAAAGAAAGATTGTTGTTGATTAAAAAAAAAAAAAATTTTATCAACAACAATCTTTCTTTTCATGATTAGAGAATAGCTAATGTATTATAATTTTTTGTTGCTGCCATTCATTAATATTTCTTATTATCCCAAAGTCTAAGGGAAGCAAGCAAGGTAGGTTCTTTCTTTTGATAAGACAATACTTTATATTTGGAGTAAAAGGACTGAGGCTTTTGGAAATATCCTGTTGTTGAAGAGAACAGAGAGATCAATAAGGAGCTAAATGCTTTCATGGCGCGTTGCCCTTCCTGCTGGAAATGCAAAGATAGAAACGACCATGTGTGTCCTGCAATCATGATAGTCTAGGGGAGGAGAGATATGTTTCCACAAATGGTGAGAAGAACTACTGCTATGAATTATTTCCCCTCAAAATATGTGTTGTAAATCCTCGCCTCTTTCTATACGAGAAGTTATAATTCCTTTTGAGAATGGGCTTTCTTTGTTATGTTAATAAGGCAGTATTAGTGTAAGGTGTGTCTTAAAGCAATCTCTTTTGACGTATAAAAGACAAGATCAAGCAAGCAAGCAAGCAAGCACAGAGGGGACACCATATGATTGCCCAGGAACCTGGGAATAGACACTGAAGAGACAAGGACCTTCCCCCAAGAGCCTTCCCCTAGAGCCAGCACCTTGAATTCAGACTTCTAGGCTCCTAAACACTGAGAAAATAAATTTTGATTTGTTAAATCTACCCACTTGTGGTGCAGGCAGTCCCCAATTTACAGTGTATTCAACTTAGGAAACCACACTTACTGAAAGTCTTTTTTTTTTTTTTGTATCTTCTCATTTTTTTTTTCTTATTAGTAATATATACAACAATAGCAATGGTTTTTTTTTTTTTATATATATAATGTTGTAGTTCATAATTTGCTGATGTTACCATTTTCAGATGTTCACTCACAGATGTTCAATGTTATGGTTTACTGTTCAAAAGTCTAATGTATAGCAGGCTATGGCTTGGTCTACAATGAATTCAGTGTCAGTGTTGGGAGGAGTCATAATGGGTAGAAATTTGAGCAACATTCAACTCTAATGATATATGGCAAATGAACTGTGCAAGCACCCAACAATTGTTACTTGATAATGCCCCAGGGCATGGTCCTTATGTAGAGGATCTAAATCAAGACATGAAAGTTGTGTACCTACCTCCCAATACAACAGCTGTGATTCAGACTATGGATCAAAGTGCAATGGCCACCTTCAAGGCATATTACCTCCGGGCTATGTTTGCTCATTTTTTTTTTTTTTTATGTTTGCTCAGGCAATAGCTGCAACAGATGGAAGTATGTTAACGTTATGCAATTTCTGGAAGAATTATTATATTCCTCAGTATATCAGGAACGTTGCATCTTCCTGGTAGGAAGTTATAAGAAAACATACGGAAGGGATATGAAAAAAGTTGCTGAGTTAGGTGAACAAGCTCCAGGCATTTGATCAGGATAATATAATGGAAGTGACGGGTAGAAAAATCATCCATATGGCAAGAATGCTGAATTTAAAACTTGATATTGCCAATGTGGAACAGCTCATGGATCAGGAAGACTGGGAATTGACAGATCAGGACTCAATAGATTTTGGAGAGGAAAGAAATGCCAAAGAAGAAAGAAATAATGAGAAAGAGAAGTCAAAAAATTTACAGTGAAAGAATTAGTTGAAGTTTTTTCTAAACTAAATCAGGAGCTTCAGTTTCTTGAAAACATGGACCCCAAATACTGATCGCTTTGTTAAAGTCGACAGGCAGATTTGGGAAGCAGTGAGATGTTACCACAAAATATATGAAGGAAGAAAGAAAAGGGCCATAGAGACAACTCTCACTAATTTTCTGACTAGAAATATGATCCCAATTCCTAGGGTTAATCCAGATGGTCCAGAACCTCCCACAAGTGTAGTTATTACTATAATTGACAAAATGCCAGCGTTGTCCAACTCTTCTTCATCATTGGAGTAAATTTTTATGATTTGTGTATTTTTTATCTATATATTAAAATATACCTGTATGTTTATATGTACTATTTTCAACCCCCAAAGACAAATAAAAAATCAGGTTTATACGGATCCAAAAACCAAACCCACTGCCGTCGAGTCAATTCTGACTCGTAGCGACCCTACAGGACAGAGTAGAACTGCCCCACAGGGTTTCCGAGGAGCGCCTGGTGGATTCGAACTGCTGACCTTTTGGTTAGCAGCTGTAGCACTTAACCACTACGCCACAAGGGTTTCCGTTTATACAGGTACTGATAATAAAAGACAATAATAATGTAACCTAAAAAAACAAAAACAAAAACAAAAAAACGAGGTATTCAACTTATATCAGAACCAACTAACTACAGAGTCATTGGAATGGAACCCCTTCATAAGTCAGGGACTGCCTTTATTTCTGTTATAGCAGCACAAGATAACTAAGACAAACATGAAGGGGATTGTCTCAAGGGGAGGTGCTTTGAGACTAACATGCAAGGGGGACCATCATTGGCAGTGGTCAACACGGTTTTCCTAGAGGAGGTTACCTCTCTAGGACAACTCGACTTTAACATAGCAGTGCAAAAAACAGCAGTGCTTGCCATTTCATAACTCGTACCTAATGACTCATTTCAAACATCAGCAACTCTTACAGTTCTGGTCTTTACCTACCTTCCCAGATGTATATCTTGCCACTCTTCCTTTCATTCTTTGCACTTCAGTCTTGCTCAAACACTAGTATTTCCCCTAACCCATCACATGCTCTCACATCTCTTTGCCTTTGCATATGTCAGTCTCTTAACCTTGAACATCTTTTCCACCCCCATGGACCTGTGTTCCTCATGAGGCCGTGAGTTCTCCAGGACCAGGAGTGTCATTAGTACATACTCCAGGTTCATATATAGTATAGTTCTATTGTATGTGGAATGAATAAAAAGATGAAAAAGGCAGTGTGGCATACTGGGTAAAATAAGGAGATTTAGATACACACTGCTGGAGTTTGATTTCCATATATCATACTCACTATCTGGATGACGTTGAGAAGATACTTAATCTCTCTCTGATTCAGCTTTCACTTCTTAAGATAGGATTTCCATAAGGATTATATGAGATAATACATGCAAATCTCTTAGAACAGCATCTGACACATGCTAATTATTCCATAACTGTTAGAATTCATAATTAAGACATTTTTGGATGAATGTTTGTGGGAGAGGCAGTAATTTTTTTCAAATATTCTATTTGCTTTTCTAAATTTCCCAGCACCTTTATAGTTAGGCAGGGCCATATGACGAGTTCTAACTAATAGACTGTGTCTCAAGTGCTGGTGTGCAACTCTCCATAGTCTCTGTTCCCCTGTCACAGAAATCACACAGAAACACGTTAAGATGGAAAAGCCATAAAAGTGAAGAAGCCTGGATAAATTTTATGTTTTCTAATAATTGAGATTTTGCAATTGTTGTTACTGCAGCATAAATTCACTTATCCTGACAAATTCAGGATAACCTTAAAGTCATGCCACAGAGATGACTGTCCACTGTATATACTTACATATCCCTGATGAAAACAAAGGAGCAGTTGGAAAGGAGTAGATGAGAGCAGCATACCTTACAGTGTATAGACGGATAATATGGGTGGTTGTGAAGAAAGGGCTCGTAGGAATCTAGGAGAACAGGGAAGAGTGAGAGCAGTAGGGGTGGCTCAATCCTGATTCATGTAATTTGGGAATCAGTAAGGTGTTTTCTAAGGAGCCTGGTGGCACAACTGTTAAGTGCTCAACTGCTAACTGAAAGGTTGGAGGTTAGAACTCACTCAGTGTCTTCCAGGGAGAAAGACGTGGAAACCTGCTCCTATAAAGATTACAGTATAGGAAACTCTATGGAGCAGTTCTACTCTATCACATGGGGTCACTATGAGTCAAATTTACTCGACAACACCTAACAACAGCTAACCTAAAGGTTGGCAGTTAAAACATACCCAGTGTTTTTACAGCAGTAAGTCCCGGTGATATGCTCCTGTAAAGATTACAACCAAGAAAATCTTATGGAGCAATTCTTCTCTATAACTCAGGGGTCACCATGAGATGGAATCAACTCAATGGCAATGGAAACTGGTTACAGAGGGCATGTAGGCAATAGTCATCAAATTGAAAATGCTCACATGTTACACTAACAATTCCATGGGTAGGAATTTTCCCTATAAAGACACTTGCAAAATTACACTATGATATATGTTCAAGGATCTTCACTATAGCTTTGTTTGAAATAGCAAAAATATCTGGAAATAAATAGCCGTCAATAAGAAACTGATTGAATAAATTATGGTACACTGATCGATTACTCTTAGCCCATTAAAGAGAATGAAGTAGATGTGTGTGTGCTGACATGGGAATTTGACCTATTTATTTAAAGCAAGAAACAAAACTGTGTATTAAATAATATTTTAGATAAATTCTTGCAAGGGTGCGGGAGTGTGTGTGTGTGTGTGTCTGTGTATTCTAAAAGAAAATGTCACACACTGTCAAAAATTCTTGCCTTTGGTGAAGCATACATCCATACACGGCATATGAGAGTATTCAATTAATGCATGTGTGTTTACTTATTCATTGAGCATGTTATTCCTTTGTGCTCAACATGCTCTTTAGGTCTTTGGGAATACAAAAGAATGTGAAAGACAGCCATTACTATTGGCTTTCAATCTTTCTGTCAATAAGAAAAACCAAACCAAACCCAAACCCATTCCCATCAAGTTGATTTCGACTCACAGTGACCCTATAGAACAGAGTAGAACTGCCCCATAGAGTTCCCAAGCCTGTAATCTTTACAGAAGCAGACTGCCACATCTTTTTCTTATAGAGCGTCTGGTGAGTTCGAACCACCAAGCTTTCAGTTAGCAGCCAAGTACTTAAACACTGCGCCATTAGGGCTCCTGCAAGAAAAACAGACATTTAAATAATTAGAGAAAATATGGAAGACAGTATACAAACAAGTGCATGCTGAATGGTAAAACTGCATAATAAGTGCTAACAGTGTGTGATCAGATTTGGGAGAAAATGCACTATCAAATAGAGTATTCTCACTGAAGACAAATTTGTGTATGTTTGTGTATGTGCTTTGCAGAATAGAAAATATGTTACCCAAATGATTCAAATGAGAAAAACTCAGGAAAGCACAACTTCTAATTCCAACGTGGTGAATATCTATATCCATATATCTATGGATGATCTACAGGTGATTTCCCAAACTTCTTTCTCATAATTTTGGTTTGTTGAGGGTAGAACAAGCTCTGAGAACACATGCAATTAATTTATCAAGAACCAAATGAGAAAACAGCAAATTTAATTAATGTACCACATTGTATTCCTCTAATTGTTTCTAAATGTGTAAAATATGACTTCAACTTCTCAAACACCACTAGCTATATTTGGCAACATTGGCAGCTTTGTTAAGATAGCTGTTAATGATGCTAAGAAAGTATGCTCATTTTCAGCTGAGCCTGACAACATCTGATACATAGGCCATGTTGACAACTGTACCTGCTGCATCATTTTTGAATCCTTACAGTGGACAAATCCGTCAAAAAAGTCAACAAGTCTGTGTGTGTACCTACGCAGTCACGGGTGTGACTGACATTTTTTCAGTGATGCTCAGATCATCCCTCTGTGGGAAGAAATACTGATATTTATAGTAGGCTTAAAGAGAAATGCTGGTCAAAACATGCTAAAGCCCAAGGATATTTCTATGGAAAAAAAAAAAGTGCAGTTAAATTATTGGAAACATTACGATGAATGGCTCTTTCCATTAAGATAAATTAGTTCCCAAAAAAAGTCTCTTTCAGATATTGAGTACCCAACTGTGATAAATATGTTACTAATTCTTGCATGTTGTTCTAAATTTATTATAAAATTTTATTATTAAATAAAATGTAGTGAGTAGCATCGAGGACATTAGTTGGCTAGAGCTGAGGGACACAGAATTGACAGAATGCAACAACAAGTGTTGAGGACCAGCATCAGCCTCCAGTCTTCCAAGATACATGTCATCAACTTATAATAGAAGGCTGGACTCTTGCTAGGGTCCAAAAGGAATGTCCACATTTGGTTATTAAAAGTAGTCAAGGCCTCCTTTCTCAGGGATCATATCATATCCCTATCTCCAATAAATTCCTTTCCATGGGTCCTTTTCTTGGTCTGATTTGAGTATAAATTTGGCTGGGAGGTGAAGATGAAAGAAAAAGGTATTTTATCTTACATATGAGTGATTTGCTGGACCGCTTGCCCATGATTGAGTTGACAGTTCTCTGAATTTCATTAGTCACCCAGAAAGTCTGACAGCGAACTCGTGAAAGTTAAAGTAGTTGCTTTAAAATTGGCTTAATTACTCCATGAATCAAGCCAATTTTACTCCTCCCAGATTAAGTTCTACAGTCTTTTACTTAATAGTATTTATTTCTTCTATTCTTCTGAGTAAATAAGTAACTATGATGTAGGTTATTAATTACCCCAGGAATTGAGTCAACTTTATCCCTCTCAGTCTAAATTTTAAAGTCTCTCATTTCATAGCATTAATTTCTTCCATTCTTTTAAGAAAGTAAAGAATTGGAGATTGCCTAAGATGGTGGCTTATTCAGACACAAAATGGCATCTCTCTACAGCAAAGACCCAAGAAACCAAATGAAATAGATACAGATGACAATCCTAGAACCCTGAGCATCAAACAGAAGGATAAAGAATTAGATCTAACACCCATTGGAAGAAGAAGCTAAACAAAAACAGTGAAAGAGGAGAGATACAGAACAGAGGTGCCCTGACAGCTGGCCCAGCACAGTGTGACTACCTTGAGACAAAGCCAGCAGAGATCCTGGTAAGGCACATGAAGGCAAATTCACAGAATTCCCAATGGGAGACAAAAAAAAACTCTATACACATATCAAAGTGAAGCAAGGTGAGGAGGACATAAACTGAATCTAAGGATGAAAAGTATAGGAAGGAGGGTGACAGCCTCAGAAATCATGGCATTTACAGAACAGGGAGGGAGCCAGGATCCAGGGATAAGACTACTCACCAGTGGCAGTGCCTGACCTGCAAAAGGCCTCTTTAGAATCTTAAAAAGCAAAGATGTCACTTTGAGGACTAAGGAGTGCCTGACCCAAGCCATGGTATTTTCAATCGCCTCGTATACAAGCAAAAGCTTGACAACGAATGAGGAAGACTGAAGAATTGACGCTTTTGAATTATGATGTTTGTGAAGAATATTAAATATACTATGGGCTGCCAGAAGAATGAACAAATCTGTCTTGGAATAAGTACAGCTGGAATGCTCCTTGGAGGCAAGGATGGCAAGACTGTCTCATATACTTTGGACATGTTATCAGGAGGGACCAGTCTCTGGAGAAGGACATCATTCTTGGTAAAGTGGAGGGTCTGCAGAAAAGAGGAAGACCCTCTATGAGATGGATTGATCCAGTGGCTGAAACTATGGGCTCAAACATAATAATGATTGTGAGGAGAGCACAAGACTGGACAGTGCTTTGTTCTGTTGTACATAGGATTGTTATGAGTTGGAACTGACTTGACGGCACCTAACAACAACAATAGAAATTCCAGGAAAGGAGGGGAAACATGTACAGAGAGAATTTTTGAAGATATAGTGGCTGAAAACTTTCCAGATAAAATGAAAGACAAAAAGGTTACCATCCAAGAAGCTCAATGAAACCCATATGGGATAAGCAAATCAGAAAACCAAACCTGTTGCTATAGGGTTGATTCTGTCTCATAGTGACCCTATAGGACAGGGTAGAGCTGTCCCATAGGGTTTACAAGGGGTGGCTGGTGGTTTTGAACTGCCAACCTTTTGCTTAGCAGCTATAGCTCTTAACCACTGCTCTACCAGGACTCCCATACAGGATTTACAGGATAAAAAAACCAAAACTGTTGCCATCAAATTGATTCTGACTCATAGTGACCCTATAGGACAGAGTAGAATCGCCCATAGGTTTTCCAAGGAGTAGCTGGTAGATTTGAACTTCTGACCTTTTGGTTAGCAGCCATAGCTCTTAGCTGCTGAGCCACCAGGGCCCACCTAAAAAATCACCAAGATATATCATAATCAAACTTTCCAAGACCAAAGATAAAGAAAGAATTCTGGAAGCAGCTTGTGAAAAATTAAATATCACTTACAAAGGGGTACCAATAAGTTCAAATGCTGAGTTCCCGTCAAAAACCATAGAGGCAAGAAGGCAGTGAGATGGCAAATATAAAACACCGAAGGAAAATAATTGCCAACCAAGAATCATATATCAAGCAAAATTATCTTCCATAAACAATGGTGAAAGTAAGACATTTCCAGATAAGTAGAAACTATGAGAATTTGTAAAAACCAGACCTGACTTACAAGAAATATTGAAAGGAGTCCTTCAGATAGAGAACCAATGACATTAGACAGCCTGAGATGAAGTCAGACAACATCATTACCCAGATACTACCCCAGATAAAGACTTCACAAAAGCAAAATAAAGCAAAAAAAAAAAAAAAAAAAAAGACAGAAAACAACAACAACAAACTGACTATGAGGAACTAGAGGAGTTAAGCTGTAAATGATGACAACTTCAAAAAAAAGGTGGGGGATAAAAGATACAGTTACGAAACTTCTATATGCGGAGGAAGTCAAGGTAATTTCTAGATATAACAAGCTATTTTAATTTTAAGAGGATTAAGGTAAACTGGGTAACCACAAAGAAAAGTAATAAATCAATACTCAAAATAAAGAAGAAAACCAAAAAGACTCAGTAAACACAAAAACAATGATTGACAGGAAAAGAAAACCCATATACAAAAAAGAACTCTGCACAGAACATTAATAGCAACAAAGAAGCTGTTAACACCATACACAAACACAAAATTATATATATATGAAATAAATTGACAGCGATGAATCCATTCCGACTCGAATCCATACTTATTTTTAATCACACTGAATGTAAATGGATTAAATGCACCAGTAAAGAGACAGAGAGTGGCAGAATGGATTAAAAAGCATGACTCATCAAAGTATTGCCTACAAGAAACACACCTTAGGCACAAAAGTATAAACAAGATCAAAATCCAGGAATGGAAAAAATGTATATATATCAAGCAAACAGTATCCAAGAGAAAGTAGGAGTGGCAATAATAATTTTGTATAAAACAGACTAAGTCAAAATCCATCATAAGAGACAAAGAAGGGCATTGTATAATGATTAAAGGATCAATCCACTAAGAAGACATAATAATAACAAATATTTATACACCCAATGACTGAGCTCCAAAATACATAAAACAAACTGTAACAGAATTGAAAAGAGAAATAGTTCTACAATAATAGTAGGAGACTTTAGCACATTGCTTTTGATGATGGACAGAACAACTAGAAAGAAACTCAGTAAAGATACAGAAGATCTAAATAACAGAATCAACCAAAGGACCTCATAGACATATACAGAACACAGCACCCAACAGCAGCACAGTACACATTCTTCTTCAATGCACATGAAACATTCTCCAGAATAGACCGTAGTCTAGGCAACAAGCCAAGTCTCAATAAATTAAAAAAAAACACCTACATAGTACAAAGCGTCTCCTCTGGCCATAAAGCTATAACACTAGAAATCAACAACAGAATAAGGAAGAAAAAAAATTAAATATATGGAAACTGAATAACATTTTACTTAAAAACTACTGGGTCATAGAAGAAATTAAAAATGAGATTAAAAAATTCTTAGAATCAAATGAGAATGAAGACACAACATACCAAAACCTCTGTACACAGTAAAAGCAGAGCACAGAGGAAAATTTATAGGAATAAATGCATGTATTAAAAAATAAGATCCAAAATCAATAACCAAACATAACAACTTGAATAAACAGAAAAGGAACAGAAAAAGAAGTTCACAATCACCAGAAGAAAGGAAATTATAAAGATAAAAGCAGAAATAAATTAAATAGAAAAAAAAAAAAGAATCAACAGAATTAGAAGTTGGTTATTTAAGGGGATCAATAAAATTGACAAATCACTGGCCAAAATGACAAAAGAAAAAATGAGAAGACACAAATAAGCAAAATAAGAAATGAAATGGGTGACATTACAACAGACATAAAGAGGATTATTATAGAATATTATGAAAAATTGCACTCTTAACAGATTCGAAAGCCTAGAAGAAATGGACAAATTTTCAGAAACACAGTATCTACCTAAACAAACACAGAGGTAGACAATCTAAAGGGACCCAAACAAAAGAAGAAATTGAAAACACCATTCAAAGAAGAAGAAGAAGAAAAAAAAAAAAAAACCTCCCAACAATAAAGAGCCCTGACCCAGATGGCTTCACTGGAGAGTTCTACCAAACATTCAGAGAAGAATAATTCTACTCAAACTATTCCAGAACATAGAAAAGGAACAATACTCCCTAATTAATTCTATGAAGCCAGCATAGCCCTGATACCAAAGCCAGGAAAAGATAGCCCCCCAAAAAGAAAATTACAGACCAATATTCCTCAGAATATAGATGTAAAAATTCTACCCAAAGGAATACAATAACCCCCCCCAACAGAATACAATAGCATATCAAAAAATATATATATTATAATAAGGTGGAATTCATACCAAGGATGCAAGGATGAGTCAACATGAGAAAATCTATCAATGTAATCCACCATATCTCAATTGATACAGAAAAGATATTTGATAAAATCCAAATCCTTTCCTGATAAAAACTCTCAACAAAATAGTAATAGAAGGGTAATTCCTCAACATAATTAAGGGCATTTATATGAAACCAACAGCCAACGTTATTCTCAATGAAGAGAGATTAAAAGCATTCTCCTTGAGAATAGGAATGAGACAAGGATGCCCATTATCACCACTCTTATTCAATATTGTACTGGAAGTCCTACCCAGAGCAATAAGGCAAGAATGGGAAATAAAGCCATCCAAATTGATAAGAAATGAAAATATCCCTAGTTGCAGATGATATGATCCTCTGTACAGAAAATCCCAAAGCTTCCACAAGAAAGTCCCTGGAAGTAATAGAAGTGTTCAGCAAAGTGGCAGGGTACAAGATCAACACACAAAAATCAGTTGGATTTCTCTACACTAGCAAGGAGAATCCTGAAAAAAAAATGAAGAAGGAACACCATCTAGTCCTCAAAAGGATAAAATACCTAGGAATAAATCTAACCAGGGACAAAAAGACTTATACAAGAAAACTACAAAATGCTACTGCAAAAAACCAAAAGAGAGCTACATAAATGGAAAAACATACCATGCTCATGGATTGGAAGACTTAATATTGTGAAAATGTCAATACTACCCAAATCGATCTATAGATATAATGCAATCCTGATCCAAATTTCAGCAACATTCTTTAACTAAATTGAAAAACTAACCTCCAACTTTATATGGAAAGGAAAGGGGCCTCAAATAGCTAAAGCATTATCAAAGAAGAGCAAAGTAGGAGCCTTCACTATTCCCAATCTCAGAATTTACTATACAGCCACAGTAGTCAAAAGAGCCTGGTATTGTTGCAATGACAGACACATAGACCAATGGAACAGAACTGATAACCAAGAAATAAATCCATCCAACTATGGACAGCTGATCTTCAACAAAGGATTGAAATCCATTCAACAAGAAAGAGATAGTCTTCTTAACAAATGGTACTGGCAAAACTGGATATCCATTTGTAGAAAAATAAAACAGGATTCATACCTCACATCACATACAAAAAACTAACTCAAAATGGATCAAATACCTAGATGTTAAAACTATAAAGTTCCTGGAAAATAAAATAGGGATAAAGCCAGAGGTCCTAATTTATGGCACAAATACACCATCAAACATAACTAAAAATGCATGAAAAACCCAGAAGATAAACTAGATACCTGGGACTTCCTAAAAATTAAATACTTATGCTCATCCAAAGACTATACCAAAAGAGAACCTACAGACTAGGAAAAATTTTTGGCAACAAGATATCTGATAAGGATCTTATTCTAAAATATACAGAAAATTTCAATGCCTCATCAACAAAAAGACAAACAATCCAATAAAAAAAATGGGCAAAGGACATGAACAGACAACTTCACCAGAGGAAGACATTCAGGTGGCTAACAAACACATGAAGAGATGCTCACGATCATTAGCCATTAGATGCAAATCAAAACTACAATGAAATACCATCTCACCCCTATAAAAATAGCACTGATGGAAAAAAAAAAAAAACCCAGAAAACAAATGCTGGCAAGGCTGTGGGGAGATTGGAACTCTTACACACTGCTGATGGGATTGTAAAATGATACAACCAATATGAAAATGGTATGGCACTTCCTCAAAAAGCTAGAAGCAGGAACACCGTATGATCTAGCAATCCTAATCCTAGGTATATATCCTAGAGAAATAAGAGCAGTGACATGAATTCATTGCAACATTATTCACAATAGCAAGAAAGATGGAAACAGCCTAAGTGTCCATCAATGGGTGAATGGATAAACAAAATGTGGTATACCATACAATGGATTCCTTCTTTGTTTCCAAATTTCACATTCCAATCACCAGTAATTATCAATGCGTCCTGATTGCATATTCGATCAATTTCAGACTGCAGCAGCTGATGAAAATTTTCTATTTCTTCATCTTTGGCCTTAGTGGTTGGTGGATAAATTTGAATATAGTCATATTAACCGGTCTTCTTTGTAGGCATATGGATATTATCCTATCACTGACAGTGTTGTATTTCAGGATAGATCTTGAAATGTTCTTTTTGACTACGAATGCAATGCCACTCCTCTTCAAGTTGTCATTCCCAGCATAGTAGACTATATGATTGCCTGATTCAATATGGCCAATGCCAGTCCATTTCAACTCATTAATGCCTAGAATATTGATGTTTATGCATTCCATTTCATTTTTAATGATTTCCAAATTTCTTGGATTCATACTTCGTACATTCCAGGTTCCGATTATTAATGGATGTTTGTAGCTATTTCTTCTCATTTTGAGTCATGCCACATCAGCAAATGAAGATCCCGAAAGCTTTACTCTGTCTGCATCATTAAGGTCGACTCTACTCTAAGGAGGCAACTTTTCCCCAGTTGTCTTTTGAGTGCCTTCCAACCTGGGAAGTTTATCTTTCAGCACTATATCAGACAATGTTTTGCTGCTATTCATAAGGTTTTCACTGGCTAATGCTTTTCAGAAGTAGACTGCCAGGTCCTTCTTCCTAGTCTGTCTTAGCCTAGAAGCTCAGCTGAAACCTGTCCTCCATGGTTGACCCTGCTGGTATCTGAATGCTGGCATCATTGCTTCTAGCATCACAGCAACATGCAAGCCCCTGCAGTATGAGAAGCTGACATACAGGTGGGGGAAACAAAGAAGAAAGATTAGTAGTTTGAAAATATGGCCTTGGTGATAGAAAAAATGCTGGAGACTGAATGACATAATTTTGCAAGACCAACAACTTCTTCATTGCAAATACCTTCTTTCACCAACATAAACAGCGACTATTTTTTTTTTTATACACATGGACCTCACCATATGGAACATACAAGAATCAAACTGACTACATCTGTGGAAAGAGACGATGGAAAAGCTCAATATCATCAGTCAGAACAAAGCTGGGGCCAACTGTGGAACAGACCATCAATTGCTCATATGCAAGCTCAAGCTGAAGCTGAAGAAAATCAGAGCAAGTCCACAAGAGCCAAAATATGACCTTGAGTATATCCCACCTGAATTTAGAAACCATCTCAAGAACAGATTTAAGGCATTGAACTCTAGTGACTGAAGACCAGATGAGTCGTGGAATGACATCAAGGACATCATCCATGAAGAAAGCAAGAGATCATTGAAAAGACAGGAAAGAAAGAAAAGACCAAGATGGAAGTCAGAGGGGACTCTGAAACTTGCTATGGAACAACGAGCAGCTAAAGGAAAAGAAAGAAATGATGAAGTGACAGAACTGAAGATTTCAAAGGGCTGCTCGAGAAGACAGAGTATTATAATAACATATGCAAAGAGCTGAAGATAGAAAACCAAAAGGGAAGAACATGCTCTGCATTTCTCAAGCTAAAACTGAAGAAAAAATGGAAACCTCGAGTTGCAATAGTGAAGGATTCTATGGGGAAAATATTAGATGACACAGAAAACATCAAAAGAAGATGGAAGGAATACACAGAGTCATTATACCAAAAAGAATTGCCATTTCAAGAGGTAGCATATGATCAGGAACCGATGGTACTAAAGGAAGAAGTCCAAGCTGCTCTGAAGGCATTGGTGAAAAACAAAGCTCCAGGAATTGAGGGACTATCAATTGAGATGTTTCAACAAATGGATGCAGTGCTGGAGGTGGTCACTTGTCTGTGCCAAGAAATATGGAAGACAGCTTCCTGGCCAACTGACTGGAGGAGATCCATATTTATGCCTATTCCCAAGAAAGGTGATCCAACCGAATGCAGAAATTATAGAACAATATCATTAATATCAACACAAGGAACATTTTGATGAAGATCATTCAAAAATGACTGCAGTAGTATATCCACAAGGAACTGCCAGAAATTCAGGCTGGTTTCAGAAGAGGACGTGGAACCAGGGATATCATTGCTGATGTCAGATGGATCCTGGCTGAAAGCAGAGAATACCAGAAGGATGTTTACCAGTGTTTTATTGACTATGCAAAGGCATTCAACTGTGTGGATCATAACAAACTATGGATAACACTGCGAAGAATGGGAATTCCAGAACACTTAATTGTGCTCATGAGGAACCTGTACATAGATCAAGAGGCAGTTGTTCAGACAGAACAAGGGGATACCAAGTGGTTTAAAGTCAGGAAAAGTGTGCTTCAGGGTTGTATCCTTTCACCATACCTGTTCAATCTGTATGCTGAGCAAATAATCTGAGAAGGTGGTCTATAGGAAGAAGAACGGAGCATCAGGATTGGAGGAAGGCTCATTAACAACCTGCGTTATGCAGGTGACACAACCTTGCTGGCTGAAAGTGAAGAGGACTTGAAGACCTTACTGATGAAGATCAAAGACCACAGCGTTCAGTATGGATTACACCTCAACATAAAGAAAACAAAAATCTTCACAACCGGACAAATGAGCAACATCATGATAAATGGGAAAAAGATTGAAGTTGTCAAGGATTTCATTTTACTTGGATCCACAATCAACATCCACGGAAGCAGCAGCCAAGAAATCAAACAATGCATTGCATTGGGAAAATCTGCTGCAAAAGACCTCTGTAAAGTGTTGAAAAGCAAAGATGTCACCTTGAAGACTAAGGCGCACCTGACCCAAAGCATGGTATTTTCAATCACATATGCATGTGAAAGCTAGACAATGAATAAGAAAGACTGAAGAAGAATTGACGGCCTTAAACTGTGGTGTTGGCGAAGAATACTGAATATACCACGGACTGCCAAAAGAACAAACAAATCTGTCTTGGAAGAAGTACAACCAGAATGCTCCCTAGAAGCAAGGATGGTGAGACTGCGTCTTACATATTTTGGACGTGTTGTCAGGAGGGATCAGTCCCCAGAGAAGAACACCACGCTTGGCAAACTACCAGGTCAGCGGAAAAGAGGAAGACCCTCAACGAGGTGGACTGACACAGTAGCTGCAACGATGAGCTCAAGCACAGCAACAATTGTAAGGAAGGCGCAGGACCAGACAGTGTTTCATTCTGTTGTGCATGGGGTACCTATAAGTTGGAACTGACTCAATGGCACCTAACAACAACAATACAGTGGAATACTACTCAATGATAATGAATAATGATGAATCCGCAAAGTATCTTATAATACAGATGAAGCTGGAGGATTTTATTCTGAGTGAAATAAATCAACCACAAAAGGACAAATATTGTATGCTACCCATTTTATAAAAAGTCAAGAATAGGTTTATACACAGAAAACAATGTTTTCAATAGTTACCAGTGATGGGAGGGGGAAATAGGGAGGGAGAATCACTTACTAGATAGTAGACACACGTTAATTCTGGTGAAGAGAAAGGCAATACAAAGTACAGGGGAAGTCAGCACAATGTGACCCAGGTAAATGAAGACACTGAAAGGTACCCAAGGATAAAGGACAACTATGGTAAATGTTATAACATATGCAATTCTGAACAAATGTAGTAACAACCAAAAATTTGTGAGTGGTTACATAGGTAGATATGTATACTATATAGGTGTGGGACAGTGTATGGGAGTACATGCCATGTGCAAATAGAGGTATATTTGTGGGCATTTGTATATGCATATTTGTATATGCTATATATACATGCATATATATAATAGAGTACATGGGGGCATAGATATGCAAACTTCTCAGACATATCCAAACAGTTCGTGGCGCTGAATTACTGGGCTTGAATGCTAAGTACCATAGTCTTGGGGGACATCTAGGTCAATTGGCATAATAGTTCATAAAGATAATGTTCTACATCCTAGTGTGGTGAGTAGTGCCTGGGGTCTTAAAGGCTTGTGAGTGGTCATCTAAGATACAGCTAGTGGTCTCGTCACATCAGCAGTGAAGGACTCAGGGAAGCAATTAGTCCACAGGACTAACAGCCCACACAATCCATAGCCTCCTCTAGCCTGGGGCAAGAAGAACTAGATGGTGCCCAGCTACCACGATTGACCGTTCTGACCCGGGACACCAAAAAAGTTCCAGATAGAATGGGAAATGAATGTAGAACAAAACCAAAATTCATAAAAGAGACCACAGTTACTTGACTGAGAGAGACTTGAGGAACCCCCAAGACTATTGCCCTAAGACACCCTTTTAACCTGGAACTGAGGCCATTCTAAGAGGTCACCTTTCAGCTAAATAATAGGTTGGCCTCTAAAATAAACAACAACACTCGTGAAGAATGTGCTCCTTAGAACTATCAACCATATGAGACCTTATGGGCAACATTTGCCCAAAAGCAAAGATGAGACGTCAAGGAGGGGCAGGGAAACTGGAGAGATGGAAATGGGAAGGCCAGGTGAAAATGGGGAGGGGGTGGCACATTGCACGGATCGCAACCAATGTCAGGGAACAATTTGTGTATGGATTGTTGAATGGGAAACTAATTTGCTGTGTAAACTTTCACCTAAAACCCAATAAAATGTTCAAAAAAAGAAAGTAAAGCACTATGTCGTAGGTTGTTAATTTAGATGAGGGATATTTCAGAGCTTCTTAGAACTTATTGCTTATTTAAGGAAATGACCACACACACACACACACAAAGTAAATAAATAAAAGAAAGAAAATGACCACCTTTCTTACCAGGAACAGCTGTGACCAAAAAGGACTTGGATTTTAAAATCAAAGTGTTATGCAATTTAAAATGTTGGAGAGAGTTTAAAATGGACCCACTATTGCATCCCTCTCCTAGGATGAGGGGGCAGCTCTTCACATAGTCCAGAGATAGGCAAATCTTTGAACATCAGATTGCCATGGTAAGAGTGAAAGTGCGCATTTTGGCTAAATGGAAAGACAACACTTTGTTCCTACACCTGGAGATGTCTATTAATAGGAGTCACCTAGATGTTGGTCATACATAATTTTAAAATAGGAATACAAATTACTGGGTTAGGTAAGTCTCCCACAGAAATCAGCAGGTGACAAAAGAGAAAAGAGTTTTGTTAAACACAAATTCTTCATGCCTAACCAATGGAGGGTAAAATTGACATGACTGAGGATTAATTGAGCCATTCCAGAAGTTATTTTTCAGTTACCAAATGCAGGGGAAAAAACCAACCTAACCCCAGGCAAACACTCTAAGAAACCGAATTATCTCACGCTAACTCACCTCTTTCACTTAACATTCAGCTACCACCTAGCAGCTGCCAAACAGGTACTCCGAACAACGGGTTCTCCTCTAAGCAAAGAATAGTATTTTTCCTATATAACTCACAGTATATTAGATATCCACTTGTATAATCACCTTGTAAAATTATAGAATTTCTGCAATGCAGTATGTATGGATATCCTAAGATTTGGGTTGGGTCAGAGTATCAGGAGGATTCCTTTTTTTTTTTCCTACATGTTCCGTCAAGATTGGCATTGCTAAGAGGTAATGACAAGTACTACAGTATATAAACATTTTGGAAAGCCTTATTAGGAAATGAAGCCTCACCACAAGCTAAGGTGACTTGGACAAGATGCCTTGGAATTCGGCAAAGCAGAGAGGCTGGATATGAAAATGATCCCATGAGGGTAAGATAATAATAATATTAATAACAATAAACATGTATGCATTACATGGTATATATTCCCAATTTTACATGCATTATCTCATTAATCCTGATAACACTCTTAGGAGTTGGTTATTTATTATTATTTCATTCACTGTTGTTGATGTTGTTAGGTGCTGGGACTTTGGCTGGGACCCCTGCTTTCAGCCTGATGGATATGAGCAAACGTACACGGAGATGCCCAAGGCTGAGAAGAATGCCATCTTCCATCGTTTCCAGGCCTTGAGAGAGCTGAAGGAATACTTTGACAGTCTGATTCTCCTTGGGGCCAAAGGTGGCCCCTCAGGCCTGGGATCTGGGGAGAACTAGCCTGAAACCTCTCCCATCAGCAGGTACCCCTCAAAGCATTCCCTTCAGAGGTACTGCCTTCTGGTTGAGGCAGCCTTGACAGTCCTGTCTGAAGGATCAGCTGGTTCTGCTTGGAGAAACTTTGGGCAAGGGACACAATTTCTCTTGTCTCAGGGTCTCAGTGCCTTCATGCCTAGGATCCTGAAAAGACCTTGGATGTTAAAACTGGCCTTGGCAAGGTTTAGGGTTTGGGGGAGAACCACACAAATAGATGTTTTTCAAATACGGCAAGTAAATTTTTGCTTCCAAAAAAAAAAAAAAAAAACCCTGTGTACACAGAATGAAATAGTGCTGGGTCCTGCATCATCCTCACAATCATTGCTATGCTTGAGCCCACTGTGGCAGCCACTGTGTCAATCCGTCTTGTTGAGGGTCTTCCTCTTTTTCAATGGCCCTCTACTATACCAAGCCTGATGTCCTTCACTGTCCAAATGAGGAAACTGAAGTTTTACACAGGTTAAGAAAATTGTCTAAGGTCATTTTGCATATAAGTGGCAGTGTCCAGGCTCTTAACGCTATTCTGTCCTGAACTGTCCACCTGCTCAAAGTAACTTTTAAAAGAGGCAAGAGACATCCCATCTGAAACCCTACTGAAAAAACTAGAGTCGGGTCTGCTACAGGGTGATTGAGCCATGGAGAATCGGTAATAGAAGTTCTCCGGTGGGAGCCATTGCAACTGAAAACCTCCAAAAAGCATTGCGTGGAGCTGATGTTAGTTACCAAGCCCCTAAATACTCTCTACATAAAGTTTGGTCTCCAGACTAGCATCATCAATGCTTGTCATAAATGTGGAATCTCAGGCCTTACCCAATCCTGCTGAATCTGCATTGTAACAAGATCCTTAGATAATTTCTGAGCAAAAAAAAGTTTGAGAAGCACTGCCAATATATCACCCATAAACACATAATGGAGTACCACCTGAGATACAAAGTTACAGCTTTGCTTTCAATTCAACAAGAGGATGCGGGGTAGGGACTGACATATGGCTGTTTTATTTTTTTATAAAAAGGCAATTACATCAATGAAGTCCCTGGGTGGTGCAAAGAGTTAACACACTCAACTGCTAACTGAAAGATTGGAGGTTCAAGTTCACCCAGTGATGCCTTGGAAGAAAGGCCTGGGGATGTATTTCTGAAAAACCAGCCATAGAAAACCCTATAGTTCTACCTTGACACACACAGAGTTGCCATGAGTTGGAATCCACTCAACGGCAACTGGTTTTGTTTTGGTTTTTAGCAATAACTCAAACTAATTTCTTCGATATCAAGAGAAAAAAAAATCCATTGCCGTCGAGTCAATTCCGACCCACAGCGACCCTAAAGGACAGAGTGGAACTGCCCCATAGGGTTTCCAAGGAGCACCTGGTAGAATCAAACTGCCAACCTTTTGGCTAGCAGCTGTAGCTCTTAATCACTACGTTACCAGGGTTTCCTATATCAAGAGAGGACACTCGATTTAGGGGCAAGGCAGGTAACGTCACTTCCTATGACAGAAATTTATAAGACTGCTTGTGGGTGGGATTAGCCGCCATTCCATGAAGCTCAATTTTGTCTGTACAGTGGCTTATCAGAGGTAGTTGATGCCACAATATGGCTTTAAGATAGAGGTAAGATTAAGATGGATCTTTTATGTCATTCCCAGGAGCGCCTGGTAGATTCAAATTATCGACATTTTGGTTAGTAGCCTTAGCACTTAACCACTACACCACCAGGGTTTCCCATCACAGAGCAGTCAGCCTAAAATCAGTGAAAAACAATAGGTTAACTTGGGGACCATAGGTTGAAATGTGGAAAGGATGATGCTGTAATAACACATGCAAACACAAAGGTGATGGTTCCCGTGAGGTCAAGAAAAATGAAAGCTAGAAAGTAAGAATTTGTCATTGTCTCATCTCCAGAGAAGAAGATGTCGTCACCAGTCCCCAGAAATACTCCCTGCATTGGACAGTTCTATCCATTTAGAATGGACAGGTATCTGTTCAATCCTACCTCTGTTGCTTGATGAATGACTACTAAGGTCACTTGACTGCTTATGTTCTGATTCCACATCCATCAAGCAAACTTTTCTTATTTTAATTCATCTTCTTGTATCAGTTTCCAAACTGGTAAGAAGATGTATTTACCACATGGTGCATATATCTAATCCTTGTTATAAATTATCTAAGTGATTTCCTGTTGCAAATCTCTTTGGTCTAATGTGAGTGCTATCAAACTGACCTAAAGTTTCCAAAATTGCTAAAGCAAGAGACCAGATCTTGGATTAAGAGTAGCTGTGATCAAGTTCAGTATTCTAAAAGGGCTGACCTAAAATAGTCTGTCAACATTGTTTAATATACTCAACAATTTTTTGGTTGGTAATAGTGTAGTTTTGAATTGTAAGCTACTGTCCTTGATTTGTGGCTCAATGATTAAAAGCTTTACTGCTAACCAAAAAGTCAGCAGTTCAAATCCACCAGCCGTTCCTTGGAAACCCTAGAGGCGGTTCTACTGTGTCCTGTAGAGTCACTATGAGTGGGAATCAACTTGATGGGAACGGGTTTCCTTGAGGGTTTTTTTTTGGTCCTTGATTTGTGGCATCTTCAAGAGGGAGAATGTGTTGTGCCTGCTCTGGATACAACCATTCGTTTCCAGCTTCCACCTTGTCCTTGATGGCAGTGTGGAGGGGGCTGGGTGCCCTGAGTGCTGTGGGAGAAGTCATCTTCTACAGGTCTGTCTGAGGAGTGAAGACATTCTCATGTTCTGGGGTTATAAAGGCAGTCAGGCAGCTTGTGGTTCTCCAGATGAGACTGACCCCATCACTACCCTCCAAACCACTGTTGGAAGATTGAAAGGGGATGGCCGTACTTTCTCCCTCATCACCAGACCCAGAAGACATAGAGGTATGGTAGAGATATGCTCTTTGCTCCCATCCTGGTTTGCCCAGGATCCAGGTTTTTTTTGGGATCTGGAATTTTCAGTGCTAAGATCAGGAAAGTCCCAGGCAAACTGGGGCATGTTGCTCTTTCTACTTTATGGGCACATTTGAACCATTCTCCATTCTTTGTTTTTAAACTACCAGTTTTCTAATCCATTACCCTTTATTGTTTCAGTCAACTGTGGTAGGGTTTCTCAGGCTACCTGTGGGAAAGACTAGTGTTTTTTTTCCTCTTTAACCTGTTCTGGATCAGTAAATATAATTAAAAAAATGAATTATAAACAGTAAAATAAAAAGGGTATGATAAACAAGTTCAATTTATTAGATTTACTGGGTATTTTTATAAATACTATCAATTTTCTATAAAAGTGCCCACAGATTTCTATAAAAGTTCTGTACTTGCCTACATAACAAAAAGTTATAGGCCAGGTTTTGAGAAAGACTTTTCCATAGAACTCTAGATTATTTGTCCTCATTCCTTAAAGATTTTACCTCCTGGTTCTCAATCATTTCCTCTGAAATGGCTTCTGTCATGATTCTTGGTGATTTCAACGTCCATGTAGGTGATTCTTTCAAAAGTCTGCCCTCCCAGATTTTTGACTACAAATAAACTTGTTCTGCACGCTACTTAAAACTTCTAAGTTGTAGGCATATCCTAAAACCTGTCATTACTGGTATCTATATTTTTTATAGTAACATCACCCCATTCTCTGATCACTATCCCCTCATTTTCCAGGTCAATCCCTCTTACACCTTTACTTAAACAGCTCTTCAACCCCACTGGGATCTACAATCCATTCATCTTACCATTTTTTAAAATATTCATTACATTTTATTTCAGATATACTATACATGGCACCCACGTGTCTGACAGTTTGTTGTACCACGGGGCTTGCTCGTTGCTGTGCTGCTGGAAGCTGTGTCACTGGTATTCAGAAACCAACAGGTTCATCCAGGGCAGACAGGTTTCAGCTGAGCTTCCAAGCTAAGACAGACTAGGAAGAACCTGACAGTCTACTTCTGAAAAGAAATACCCAGTGAAAACCTTAAGAATAATAGCGGAATGTTGGCTGATATAGTGCTGGAATATGAGCTCCCCTAGGTTGGAAGACACTCAAAATTTGACTGCGGAAGAGCTGCCTCCTAAAAGTCGAGTCGAACGTAATGACTTAGGGTGGAGTCAAGCTTTCGGCACCTTCATTTACTGATGTGGCATGACTCAAAATGAGAAGAAACAGCTGCAAACATACGTTATTAACCGGAACCTGGAATGTGTGAAGTATGAATCTAGGAAAACTGGAAATTGTCAAAAATGAAATGGAATGCATAAAGATTGATATCCTAGGCATTAGTGAGCTGAAATGGACTGGTATGGGCCATTTTGAATCAGACAATCATATGGTCTACTATGCTGGGAATGACAACTTGAAGAGGAATGGTGTTGCATTCATTGTCAGAAAGAACATTTCAAGATCTATCCTGAAGTACAATACTGTCAGATGGAATACACAGGAATGGGATCAACTACATCTGTGGAAAGAGACTAGGGAAAAGCTCAATATCATCAGTCAGAATAAAGCCAGTGGCCAACTGTGGAACAGAGACTATCAATTGCTTGTAGACAAATTCAAGCTGAAACTGAAGAAAATTAGAACAAGTCGACAAGAGCCAAAGTATGACCTTGAGTATATCCCACCTGAATTAAAAAAAAAAAAAAAAAATTTAGAGACCAAATAATCAGAGAAGCTGGACCATATGAAGAAGAATGAAGCATCAGAACTGGAGAAGGACTCACTAACAATATGCATTATGCAGATGACACAGCCGTGCTTGTTGAAAATGCAGAGGACTTAAAGCACTTGCTGATGAAGATCAAAGACCACAGCCTTCGGTATGAATTGTGCCTCCGCATAAAGAAAACAAAAATCTTCACAACTGGACCAATAAGCAACGTCATGATAAGTGGAGAAAAGATTGAAATGGTCAAGGATTTCATTTTACTTGGATCCACAATCAACACCCATGGAAGGAGCAGTCAAGAAATCAAAGGACTCATTGCATTGGGCAAATCAACTTCAAAGACCTCTTTAAAGTGTTGAAAAGGAAAGATGTCACCTTGAAGACTAAAGTGCGCCTGACCCTCGCCATAGTGTTTTCAATCACCTCCTATGCATGCAGTCAAGAAATCAAAAGATGCATTGTACTGGGTAAATCTGCTGCAAAGGAACTCTTTAAAATGTTGAAGAGCAAAGATGTCACCTTGAAGGCTAAGGTGCGCCTGACCCAAGCCATGGTATTTTCAATCACATCATATGCATGTGAAAACTGGACAATGAATAAGGAAGACCGAAGAAGAATTGATGCCTTTGAATTGTGGTGTTGGCAAAGAATATTGAATATACCATGGACTGCCAGAAAAACGAACAAATCTGTCTTGGAAGAAGTACAAACAGTATGCTCCTTAGAAGCAAGGATGGTGAGATTGCATCTTACATTCTTCAGACATGTTGTCAGGAGGGATCAGTCCCTGGAGAAAGACATCAGGCTTGGCAGAGTACAGAGTCAGTGGAAAAGAGGAAGACCCTCACAAGGTGGATTGACACAGTGGCTGCAGCAATGAGCTCAAGCATAACAATGATTTTAAGGATGGCACAGGACCGGACAGTGTTTCGTTCTATTGTGCATAGGGTCACTATGAGTCAGAACTGACTCAACGGCACCTAACAACAACAACAACATATGCATGCGAAAGCTGAATGTTGAATAAGGAAGACTGAAGAACTGATGCATTCGAATTACGGTATTTGTGAAGAATATCGAATATACCATTGACTGCCAAAAGAACGACCAAACCTGTCTTGGAAGAAGTACAACCAGAGCGTTCCTTGGAAGCAAAGATGGTGAGACTGCATCTCACATACTTTGGAAATGTCATCAGGAGGGACCAGTCCCTGGAAAAGGAGATCATACTCAGTAAAGTAGAGGGTCAGCAAAAAAGAGAAAGACCCTCAACAAGATGAATTGACACAGTGGCTGCAACAACAGGCTGAAGCATAACAACGATTGTGAGGATGGCACAGAACTGAGCAGTGTTTCCTTCTGTTGTGCAGCACATGAGATCGCTGGGTGGTAGAAACTGTCAACATGTTTGGCTGCTAACTGAAAAGCTGGAGGTTCTAGTCTACCCAGAGGCACTTCAGAAGAAAAACCTGGGATCTCCGTCCCCCAAATCAGCCATAGAACAGCCTATGGAGCACAGTTATTCTCTGACGTGCATGGGGTTAGCAGGACTCATAGTTGGCTCCGCAGCAACTGGTTTGGTTTGGTGCCAGAAACAGAGCAGACAGGATAGATGGGAGCACTGTTGGCGTTTATGGATCCTTTATGAAAGAATTGGCAATTAAATGGATTTGGGAAATTTGAGAGAGGAGCTTAATACATCAATTAGCTAAAAAGAGTCAGTACTATAACCAGGTTAAATGAAACATCAGCCAAAAAATAGGTTTCTTATACAGAAAAGATGCTTTTTACAACAGTAACAAAGCACAAAACTTAGGAATAAAACTAAAAAGAAACATGCAGGACCAGGATCGATCCCTGGGTGGAGCAAATGGTTAAGCGCTCAACTACTAACTGAAAGGTTGGTGGTTCAAACCACTCAGAGGTGGCTTGCAAGAAAGGCCTGGTGACCTGCTTCTGAAAAACCACAGCCCTGAAAACCCTGTGAAGCACAGCTCCACTCTGCAACACGTGGGGTTGCCATGAGTGAGAACTGACTTGAGGACAATTTTTTTATGTAAAGACACTTTGAAATTTTATTGACTAAAAAATTTTTATTAACTAGAAATAACTTACACTTGCATAAAATAGTCATAGCAATTCATTGTAAATCCCAACATGAATTGAATAGACCTAAATTGAAATGCCAGCATAATTCTCCATTCTTCTTCTTCTCTTCCTCCTTCTTATTTTACATCTTAAAAAAACCCCAAAACTTTCTAAAATTGATGTGTATAAATAAATGTGTAACTATAAGAATAAAAAGTCAAAGAAGATGTTTTAATGGTAGGGAGCGACTCCTGTTAAGTATATACTGAACTGTACTAATTAAAACCATGTGATAAGAGAGTACAAAAATAGAGCCATTTACATGATACTTGGTGCATGATAAATGTGGGTTTTCAAAAATCAGCAATGGAACAATAGATTTCTCAGTGAATCGTATTGGGATAACTAGGTGGACATTCCAAGAAGAAAAAAAAGCTGTGCTCTTACGTTTCTTAAAAAAGTTAATTTTAACATGTAATAATGGTGAAGGAAACGTTGTCAACAAAATCAAAAGACAAACAATAAACTCTAGAAAATCCTGACAACACATATGGCAAAGACAAATTCCTTATACTGTAAACAAATATTAGTAATTTAGTAAGAAATTAATAACTGTATAAAAGGAGCAAGGGTTCTAGAAAGCCAGTTCTCTCTTTTTCTGTCTCTGTCTCTCTCTCTCTCACACACACTGTCATGGGTTGAATTGTGTCCCCCCAAAAATATGTGTCGACTTGGTTAGGCTATGATTCCCAGTATTGTGCAGTTTTCTTCCATTTTGTGACTGTAACTTTATGCTAACGAGGATTAGGGCAGGATTGTAACACCACCCTTACTCAGGTCACCTTCCTGATCCAATATAAAGGGAGTTTACCTGGGGTGTGGCCTGCACCACCTTTTATCTCTCAAAAGATAAAAGGAAAAGGAAGCAAGCAGAGAGTGGGGGAACTCATACCACCAAGACAGCAGCACCAGGAGCACAGCGTGCCCTTTGGACCCAGGAGTTCCTGGGCCTGAGAAGCTCCTAGACAAGGACCTTCTTCCAGAGCCGACAGAGAGAGAAAGCCTTCCCCTGGAGGTGACACCTTGAATTTGGACGTTTAACCTACTTTACTGTAAGGGAATAAATTTCTCTTTGTTAAAGCCATCCATTTGTCGTATTTCTGTTATGGCAGCAGTAGAACTAAGACACACACCAAACACATAAATGACTCAAAATATGTGAAAAGGCTTTACTTATTAAAATATGCCAATTAAAACAAAATTTAGCTGCTATTTTCACCGACTAGACAGGCAAGCATTGAAAAGGTTTATAAAATCCCATGCTTTTAAAATATGAAAAATCAGTACTGTCAGCTTCTTTTACTAGAAGTTTATGAATGGTGTGTATGAACGTTTGTAGGGAAACTTTGCTAGTTGTCAAAAATAAAAAAAAAAAAAAATGCCATTCAACTCACTGATTCTCCTTCTAGGAATTTAGTCTACAATTAAAATTTACTGAAACAAGCACTGACTAAATTTACCAGAAATTTCATTGTGGTAACAGTGAAAAAAATACAAGTGCCCATTAAATGTGCCTGGATTTTCTTTGCAATAGGAATGACCTTGGATCAGATGCATAAATTATTCTATACATTTATAATGCAATACTGTGGAGGCATTAATAAAGAAGAAGTTATAATATGGGTTTGGCCATGGGAAGATACGCATAATTATATTTTCCAGTGAAAGCTGCAAGTTGGGTGTCAGTACATATAGTCTGATTACATTAAAAGTAACTTATGCACATACTTTTACATTTGCATATGCATGCAAAGAAGTACTTGAGAAATACACCCCAAACTGCTAACAATAGTTACAGCTGGGAAGAGGCATTAGGCAGCTGGAGGTAGAGGAAGGAGATTTTCATTTTTCCTTTGAAACACTTTAATACTTATTTTTTATTATGGCCATATATTACTTTTTAATATAGTGGTAAATTAAATGCTGTAGCGCCCTTCAGTCCTAAATGGATTTCCTAACAATATAAAATTTCCCATAAAATTAGGTACATTTCTTCCCAAAGAATGTGTTTCAGTAGGCAGTTGAGCAGACTTGAAGAGGCATAAATAAACAACATTAAGTAGAATATTAAAAAAAAAAAAAAAAGACAAACCCATTCGTATGAATATACAAGCAACCCCTTCATACGACTGACCTGCAAACTCAAGGATTCAGTGAACTTATTTATCCTGGAGATGGAGATAAGTGATTGACATAGCCTGATGTTAAATATTTACCAAAAAAATTCCCTAATATTCTTGCTCTGATTCCTTGTTGCCAAGCAAACTTTCTATTGTAATTTGGCTGCCCAAGTCTTTCTGCTTGTGTTATAAATTAATACACTGATATTCTCATTGATACTTCAGGCTCCATGAACTTGCTTACTGTGAGTCTCATCCTCAGCAATTGACCAACTCTTGGAATGCTGACAAAATTAAATTTCTGAACACATGGAACCAATCCTAAATCCTAGAGACTTTGGTAGAATTTCCAGAGCAAATGCTACCTTTAGAAGCCTTTCATTCAAATGAAATCGTCTTTTGCTGAAAGTAGTCCCTCTAATCTAAAGTGTACCATTTCAATCGAAGTATTATCATTATTCAAAACTTGATTTAAATCTTGTTAATTGCCAACAAGTCCATCCCGACTCATGGTAACCCCGTATGTGCAGAGTAGAACTGTTCCATATAGTTTTCCAGGCTGTGGCCTTTCAGAAGCTGATCACCATGCCTATCTCCCGAGGTGATTCTCCACTAGGTGGATTTTAACTGCCAAGCTTTCTGCTAGTAGTCGAGTGCTTAACCACTTACATGAAATCTTAACCTTCTACATAAAAACTTCCATCAACACAATAGGTGACTTTCCTCTTCTAAATTTTTGTAGAAGTCATTATCCTTATTCTCACTGGGCATTTATCATATGTTATACATATGGATTTATTGACATAAATTATAATGTGTAAAAAATAAGCTATGGGTACTATTTTGCATACCCAATGTTATCTCGTGTAATCCCTTATACTCACTGTGGTTAGAGTTTAAAGTATATTTGTTGATTTAAGCTTTCTTGATTTCCTTCTTCTATTGTAATCTCTCTTCTCTTAATTTATTTCCTATATCATCATTTTGGCATTTAAGTATGTACCTTATTGCATTAAAAAATGTTGAATATTATTAACTTTTCATAAGTCACTATTTTTTTTTAGTTTCCACACTCTTCAGTGGTACAAAACATTTATTAGTGCATGTGAAATAAATGCTTACTGAATTGATTTAAATATGTTTTAACTCTTCATACATCTGTAATGCATAATGTCACGCTTTTAATAAAATACACCCCTCTATATGGGTTCATTCTGGACCAATAAGCAACATCATGATAAATGGGAAAAAGATTGAAATTGTCAAGGATTTCATTTTACTTGGATCCACAATCAACACCCAGGAAAGCAGCAGTCAGGAAATCAAAAGACATATTGCATTAGGCAAATCTGCTGCAAAAGACCCCTTTAAAATGTTAAAAAGCAAAGATGTCACTTTGTAGACTAAGGAGCTCCTGACCCAAGCCATGGTGTTTTCAATTGCCTCATATGCATGCAAAAGCTGAATGATGAATAAGAAGACTGAAGAAGAATTGGCATCTTTGAATTACGGTGTTGGCAAAGAATAGCGGCTATGCCGCGGACTGGTAAAAGAATGAACAAATCAGTCTTGGAAGAAGTGCAGCCAGAATGCTCATTAGAAGCAAGGATGGTGAGACTTTGTCTCACATACTTTGGACATGTTATCAGGAGCGATCAGTCCCTGGAGAAGGACATCATTCTTTGTAAAGCAGAGGGTCAGGGAAAACGAGGAAGACCATTGACAAGATGGATTAACACAGTGGCTGCAACAATGGGCTCAAGCATAACAGCGATCGTGAGGATGGCACAGGAGGGGCAAGTGTTTTCTTCTGTTGTCCATGGGGTGGATAAGAGTTGGAACCAACTGGACAGCACCTGACAACGACAACATATAGGGTTGTTATGAGTGGGAATCGACCCGACAGCAATGAGGGTTTTTTTTTTCTTATGAATATTAAATGAATGAATACTCAGGTGAAATTACAGGACTTTTAATATAAGTTACAGGCAGTCTGCGGGTTATGAACGATATCTGTTCCTAACTGTACCTTTAAGTCTTTAAGCTGAATTTGTAGGTAAGTCAGAGGAGGTACATAGGTTTCTTATTTAGCCTATTTTAGTGCGAGAAAAGCCCGAGTGGTGCAGTGGTTAGAGCAATTGACTGCTAACCAAAAGTTCGGCGGTTCGAAACCACCAATGCTTCCGTAGAGATTTACAGTCTTGGAAACCCTGTGGGGTCGCTATGAGTCTGAATCTACTTGATGGCAGCGGGTTTCTGTTGGGTTTAGTGCAAAAAAAAGGCTTAAGGCCTTTTCAATGATTTAAAAGCTGCACATGTAGCACGTGAAGGTGATTGTAATGAAGAACTTGTGAGTAGGGATTGGTTCGCTCCTTTCAAAGTGAAAGCAAATTTATATAACATTAAAGGGCAAATACGAGTTGTTCATAAGCTGGAGGTTGTAAACCTGGGACTGCCTGTTTATGAATTAAAGTAATTCAGGACAGAGGCAGAGCCAACATGGCACTACAGACAGAAGCACTGTGCTGTCTTTCTTCAGCAGAGACCCAAAAAACTGAATAAAACAGACACGAGCATCAATCCTGGAACCCTAAGTACCAAATGAAGGAATAAAGAACTCATACAAGCACCGAATGGAATAAGAAAATGACAGAGAACAGAGAATGAAGAGAGCTAGGGAGAGGAGGTCCCATACCAACTAACATGGACAGATTCACTATCTTGGGCTTCGGCTGCCAAAGAATTCAATCATTTCCCGATGAACAGAAAGTAAGGGAATACATAAGAACCAAGCCAAAATTATAAGAATTTTTAAAGAAGTCCTTTGGTTAGAAAACTTACAACATCAGACAACAACCTGAACCTAGCACATAAGATAGCATCAGCCAGATAACAGCCTACGTAACTCTCAAGGATAAAACAAAACCAAAACATTTACAACAGGGAACCAGAGATGTCAATCTGAAAATGACAACAATGTCAGAACAATAAAAGAGGGAATAAACTGTGTAGGTACAGAACTTTCAAACGGAGAGGAAGTCAAGGCGTTATTAAGCAATAAAAGACTGGTTTAAATATAGGAAGATGGGGTAAATTTCAAGGTGACCACAAAGGAAGTAAAAACCTACTCATCAAAATAAAGAAGAAAAACATAAAGCCTCAGGAAACACAAAATCTACAAAAGTGAAAGAAAGAAACAAACCCACAAATAAAAGGAATTCAGCACAGAAGAGTAAGTGGAGCAAAGAAAACATCAGCACCACACAATGACAGCAATAAAGTCATACCTATCAATAATCACACTGAATGTAAATAGGTTAAATGCACCCATAAAGAGACAGAGAGTGGCAGAATGAATTAAAAAAAAAAAAAAAAAAAGAACCCATCAATATGCTGTCTACAAGAGACACACCTTAGAAAGAAAGACATAAATTTATTAAAAATCAAAGGCTGGAAGAAAAAAGATTATTGAGGAAACAGCTACCAAAAAAGAGCACGAGAGTCAATACTAATCTCAAATAAAATAGACTTTAAAACAAAATCCACCATAAAAGACAAAGAAGGGCATTATATAATGATTAAAGTGGCAATGCACCATGAAAACTTACCCATAATAAATATCTATGCAGCCAATGACAGGTCTCCAAAATATATAAAACAAACTTTAACAGCACTGAAAAGCGAAATTGATAGGTCCACAATAACAGTAGGAGACTTCAACACACCACTCGGTAAAGGACAGAACATCTAGAAAGAAACTCTCCAAAGATACAGAAGATCTAAAGGCCTCAGTCAGCCAACTTGACCTCATAGACCTATATAGAACACTCCACCCAACAGCAGCAAAGTATACATTCTTTTCCAATGCACATGGAATAGTCTCTAGAATAGACCACATCCGAGGACAATGAATAAGGAAGACTGAAGAAGAACTGATGCCTTTGGATTGTGGTGTTGGCAAAGAATATTGAATATACCATGTACTGCCAAAAGAACAAACAAATCTGTGTTGGAAGAAGTACAAACAGAATGCTCCTTAAAAGTAAGGATGGCAAGACTATGTCTCACGTACTTTGGACATATAGTCAGGAGGGATCAGTTCCTGGAGGAGGACATCATGCTTGGTAAAGTAGAAGGTCAGCGAAAAAGAGGAAGACCCTCGATGAGCTGGACTGACACAGTGGCTGCAAAAATTGGCTCAAGCATAGCAACAATTGTGAGGATGGAGCAGGACCAAGCAGTGTTTCATTCTGTTGTACATATGATGACTCTAAGTTGGAATGGACTGGACGGCATCTAACAACAACTAACAACACCCAAAACAATCTACAAATGTAATGCAATCCCAATCCAAATATTAACAACATTCTTTAAAGAGATGGTAAAACTAATCGTTAACTTTATATGGAGAGGAAAGAGGCTGTGGATTGCAGCCTTCTAAAGCACTTTAGAAGAAGAAGAAAAAAAGCAGGACTGGTACTACCTGACCTCAGAACCTACTATAGAGTTAAGGTAATCAAAACAGCCTGGTACTGGTACAATGACAGACACACTGACCAATGGAACAGAATTGAGAACACAAATATAAATCCATTCACCTCTGGTCACCTGATCTTTGACAAAGGTCCAAAGTCCATCAAATGGGGAAAAGACAGTTTTTCAAACAAATGGTGCTGGATGTCCATCTGCAAAAAAATGAAACAGTACCCATACCACACACAATACGTAAAAGCTAATTCAAAATGAATCAAGGACCTAAATATAAAACCAAAAACTATAAAGGTCATAGAAGAAAAACTAGGATCAACATTAGAGGCCCTAATACACGGCATTAACAGGATACAAACCATAACTAACAAAATACAAACACCAGAAGATAAGCTAGATAACTGGGATCTCCTAAAAATTAAACACTTATGCCCATCAAAAGACTTCACCAAAAGAGTAAAAAGAAAAAAAATTGGCTATGAAAAATCTGACAAAGTTCTAATCTCCAAAATTTACAGGAAAATTCAACACCTCTACCACCAAAAGACAAATAATACAATTAAAAACTGAGCAAAGGATATGAACAGACACTTCAACAAAGAAGACATCCAAATAGCTAACAGACACATGAGGAAATGCTTGTGATCACTAGCCATTAGAGAAATGCAAATCAAAATTACAATGAGATACCATCTCACCCTGATATTACTGGCATGAATCTAAAAAGCAGAAAAAAAATAACAAATGTTGGAGAGGTTGCAGGGAGATTGGAACTCTTACGCAATGCTGCTTGGTGGGAATGCAAAATGGTATCGTTTGGAAAATGATATGTCACTTCCTTAAAAAGCTAGAAATAGAAATACCGTATGATCCAGCAATCCCATTCCTAGAAATATATCCTAGAGAAATAAGAGCCGTCACATGAATAGACATATGCGTACCCATGCTCATTGCAGCATTGTTCACAGTAGGTAAAAAGATGGAAACAACCTAGGTGGCCATCTACAGATGGATGGATAAACAAAGTATGATACATGCACGTGATGGAATACTATACAATGATAAAGAACAAGGATGAATCTGTGAAGCATCTCACAACATGGATGAATCTGGAGGACATTATGCTGAGTGAAACAAGTTAATCACAAAAGGACAAATATTGTTGAGACCACTATTATAAAAACTCATGAAAAGGTTTACACAAAAAAGAAACAATCTTTGATGGTTATGAGGGAGGGGAGAGGTGGGAGGGGAAAATACTAAATAGGCAATAGATCAGAGGTAACTTTGGAGAAGGGTAAGACAGTACACAATACTGGGGAAGCCAGCACAACCTGTACAAGGCAAGGTCATGGAAGATCCATAGATACAACCAAACTCCCTGAGGGACAAAATTGCTGGGCTGAGAGCTATGGGACCATTAGCTCAATTGGCATAATATAGTTTATAAAGAAAATGTTCTATATTCCACTTTGGTGAGTAGTGTCTGGGGTCTTAAAAGCTTGTGAGCAGCCATCTAAGATATGACACTGGTCTCCCCTCCCAAAGACACAAGGTAAAGATTTGTCCAAAGGACTAATGGACCACAACTACCACAGCCTCCACTAGACTGAGTCCAGCACAATTAGATGGTGCCCAGCTACCACCACTGACTGCCCTAACAGGGATCACAATAGAGGATCCCGGACAGAGCTGGAGAAAAATGTAGAACAAAATTCTATATCACAAAAAGTAAAAAAGACCAGACTTACTAGTCTGACAGAAACTGGAGAAACACCAAGAGTGTGGCCTCCGGACACCCTTATATTGCGGTAATGAAGTCACTCCTGAGGTCCACCCTTCAGCCAAAGATTAGACAAGCCCGTAAAACAAAACAAGACTAAATGAGCACAGCACCGCAGGGGCAACGATGAGAAGGCAGGAGGAGACAGGAAAACCGGTAATGGGAAACCCAAGGTCGATATGGGGAGAGTGGCATATCCCAAGGTTGGCAACCAATGTCACAAAACAGTATATGTTTTGTTTAATGAGAAACTTATTTGCTCTGTAAACCTTTATCTAAAGTGCAATAAAAAACAAAAACAGGAAACAGTACAAAGGAAAAAAAAAAAAAAAAGATTAATTCAGGACCCTTTTTAAACACTAATTCTCAGATTTACTTTGGGAAAAACCAGAAAAGCAAAGCCTTATTTTTGGTAGGGTTCAGTTTAAACAGTGGCACTAAGTAGGTGGTAAGTGAAGAGGCATTCTTTCACCCACCAGCTATGCAATAATTTTTTTAGTCTGCTTCCAGGGTGAAGGAAAATGTTCTATGAGTTGAAATATTCTTCTTACATTTTCATAAGGCTGCTTTACCAAAACAAACAAACCCAGTGCCATTGAGTAGATTCTGACTCAAAGCTATCTTATATGACAGAGTAGAACTGCGCCCTAGAGTTTCCAAGGAGCACCTGGTAGATTCGAACTGCTGACCCTTTGGTTACCAGCCGTAGCACTTAACCACTAGGCCACCATGGTTTCCAAGGCTGCATTAGGTCTTATTAATTATCTTGCCAGGAATGTGGTCAGGCTGGAATGGACCATGGAATGCCTTAGTGAAACCATACTTCCTATGGACTCTGTCTAGTGTTTTGACTATTGGTATTTGGTCAGCTTGCTTTATGGAGCTCGACTATCTTTGACCACATATTAAACAGGTTATGAAAGTATAAATGTGAAGCATTGAACCAGAATAAAGAAAGCATTTTATGGTTTAAGTGTATATTTTTATCAGTGACTTCTAAACTTGTCTTGAAGAAATTAGTCCTCATATTCATTGCCACTTAACCTGAGGGTATTAATTAGCAGAGTTATAATGCAACTATAAATGTTACATTTTATGTTTATATTTGCATCTCTGATCTCTGTGTTATTTATCCCCTGATATGGTATAAAAAGTCAACTAACTTCTCTAGAAATAGTCCCCTGTTTTGCAAGTTTAAAAATTGGGTACTGCCCAATCTTGTTCTTAGCTGTTTCTGTCACTATTATTTCTTTCTAAGGACTTTTTTCTGAACATTAAGATATGCTTACTAAATTCCACTGAAGTTGCATTCTGGGTGCTCCTTATAGTGGCTTGTCCTGTTCAATGTCAGTATGCCAAGGAATTGAGAGGCAGCTGGCCATTTGCTCTTCTTTGAGAGGAGGGCTGAGTGCAGGAGCCCCATGATATGTGGGTTACCAACGGATGTGGACTGTAGTGGGCTCACCTGCTGCTTTCTAAAGGTAGTCTACCACTTAGGGCATGGACGAAAGATGTGATAGGAGAAATAAAGGGAAAAACAAGAGGAGAAAACTATAGTAAATCAATCGGAGGCACAACAGCATTTCGCGCCATTTAAAGTGAAATGAATGCGCCCAAAAAGGAACTCAAACACCTTTTAATCTTCCTCCCTCTCTTCTCTCCCTGCACAGATATTAGAATGGTGAAATGGGTGCTTTTCCTTAAGGTAGTATGGGGGAGTGTGGAGAAGGGAAGAGGAAGGCCAAAATGGTACATGTCTGATTCTTTGACTTTTGGAGTAAATGGTGAAGGCTTATTAAAAGAATGAAGAATTTTATCCAGATATTTGAGTTTATAAAAAGATTTATTTTGGCCTTCTCAATTAAAAAAAAATTACGGTCAAGTAATTATAAAGGAATTGTATCTGGTTCCATGGTTACAGCCTAAGAAGGTTTGGTCGTGTATACTGCACAAGGGGGCCACATTTAAGAGGCTGCCATTTGTATCTTAAATGTTTACACTCATATATGAGCATATGGGCTGATGTGAAGATTTCTCACTTTCAGACTGTCCCAGCCTCACTCCAGACAGACTTGATCTGACATTGTTGTCTAAACTTGGGCCCAGGGATGGTGATAGTTTCAGAATAGTACTTTGTATGGTGGGTCCTCTGCATGTAAGGGGAGTGTGAGCTAACAGGAGTTGGTATAAGGAACTCAAATGCATCCATCTTGCTACCCAAAAAATCAGTTAGTGTCAAGCTGATTCTGACTCAGCCACCCTGGGTGTGTGTCAGGGTAGAATTATGCTCTGCAGAGTTTTCAGTGACTGATTTTTTAGAAGTAAATTGCCAGGTCTTTCTTCTGAGGAGTCTGGGTAGACTCCAACTTCCAACCTTTCAGTTAGCAGCTGAGCTCATTATGTAAAAAGCATCATGTAATGGTTCTAATCTTGCTTAATGACAGAATAGCTACCTGAAAGTAAATATATGAAACCCAGAATGGGTACCCTAAGTTATACCAAATGATTTAGCTTACTTAGCCTATTCAGTAATGGAATAAACAGGCCAGTGGCTTGACTTTACCCAAGTGTCATAATCGAAACCTTGGAATCCTTTTAAACTTTTCCCTGCCTCTTACTTTCAATTTGTGTCCTTGTCCAATAAACCCTACCTTCTAAATACTTCTCCAGTCTATTCATCCTTCTCCAATCCTATTACTAGAGATTTATGTTAAACTCTCATCATTTCTTCAATGATTTACTATATTCATCTACCAGATTATTTTGTTTATTATCTATCTTTGTTTACTATCAGTACTTGAAACTTTTCAATAAGCTCTGTTAGAAATAGGGAGAAAGGGAGAAAAAAAGGAAGAGAGGGAGTAGAGAGAATGAATCTTGTTTTATTCTTCACTGTACCTCCATCAGTGTTACATTGCCATACACATAGTAGGTGAGCAAAACATGTATTAAATGCATATATGAAGAGCTGCATGCATGACTGGAAGGATGGGCTGAGACTCAGCATCAAGAAGGCTGTTGCCATAGTGATTTTTAAAAATGTAAATCTAAACATGTCACTTCCAAGCTTAAAATCTTTCACTCTATGGCCTTGCATATGAAGCTCACTTGAAGTGGGATCTAAGAACATCTTTTACGTTGGCTTTCACCATTCTTTCATATGCTGAGTATCTAGCTCGCTCTCAACCATTTGATTTTTTGCCCTTTTCTAAAAGCAAGATTGTATTTATCTCCATGTCTTTATCTATAATAGTCTCTTTGTCCAAATACATTTATAGCACTTCTTTAGACTTTCACTTTGTGAAGGAAGTTGAGTATGCTGCTTAACTCTATCAAAGGGCTATTGAGTTTTATTGTATTTTTTGCTTCAGTATTTGGTGAGCAATTCCAAGCTAAGGATGGAATCTGTGTGTGCTGAGGGCCTTGTAGGCTTCCCTGCACATCCTCTCCCCCCGCAAAAAAGTCAAATTCATTGCCGCTGAGTAGATTTGGACTCATGTTGACCACATGTATTACAGAGTAGAAATGAGCTCCATAGGGTTTTCTTGCTGTAATCTTTAATAAGGAGCAGGTTGTCAGAACTTTCTTCCACAGTGTGCTAAGTCGGTTAGAACTGCCAACCTTTTGGTTAGTGGTAGAGCACAAATAAACCATTTGCACCACCCAGGGTTCTTCCTTTCACTTATTAGACACACTATATATTTATTGAATAATAATAATAAAAGAACGAGCTAAGTCATACACCACAGACGATGCACTGGTACATTCAGGCACTTGGACAGGTTTAATTTGAGGGAGAAGACATTGGACTGAAGGTCTTCTTTTTAATTTTTTAAATGTAATCATTCATTTAAATTGTAGGCTTAAAATAAGACAGCTGATGATTGAGACCAGATAGCTGAGATTTAAGATTTCCACTTTTATCTGTGCATACATAAAAATTTACATAAAGTATCTCCAACCAAGTGTTGGAATAACATGGCCCCAGATTTTCTCAGAAAATGGTAGTTATTGTACTTACTTGAACATATTTGAAAATGCACATTTTACTCATATAGTGCTCCCGATGGTGTCAGTTACAGTAAGTATTCAAATCACAAACTAATAATCCAGCCCTATAACGATGTAGGAGAATTTGGCAATTCTGGCATTTTTTTCTGTATCTGTGAAACTGGACAAGTTAATTTCTCAGAGCCTCCACTTCTTGAGTATAAAATAGAGATAATAATATCTAATTCACAAAGTCAATTAAGGATTAAGACTAATGATGATGATAGTAATGACAATGACGCTGTTATTTAGTGAACACGTACTCTGTACCAGCTTCTATGGTAAATGCTTGATGTAACCTCTTTAACCCCCATCATAACTGAATGAATCACTGCCTTCCTTACACAGATATGACAAAGTTGCCTAAGGTTGTACAGAAAGTAAGGGGTAGATAAGGTTAGATTACAGGTCAGTCAGGTCCTAAACCTCATACATTTAACTACTACACTGTGGCAAAATTTTCTATGAGAAATAAAACCTTCCCTGTATGTTATACCTAATTTCTGAATTGGAAAGAATATATTAATTTTTAAATAAAAGTCCCATCTGAGAATCTAGTAAATATGATGCATTAATGGATTATATTACTGCTTTCATCTTTTCCTTGAAGAGGTTTAATACACTAAGACTTTCCCTATACATTTCTTAATTTACCACAGGGAACCAGCATTCTTTTGTTTATTCAGTACAAATACCATAATAATTTAATGCTGTAAAAAGAACTTAAAGTATTCTGGGTAAAAAGCAAACAAGTAACATTGTTTTACAGAGTAAAGGAATGCATTTAATCACTTAAAAACTTTTTCGGTTTTTGAAATTTATTCATCTTTTAAAATGGAGTTGTATTATCAACAGGTTCTCTCTGCTTTTGTTATTTTTTGAAGGACTTTTGTAGTTACTATATTTCTACCCATAATAAGGGCAAAGATTATCTAATGTTATTTAGGAATAGGACTAATACCTCTCTGAAGTAGTACACTAGTTTTTTTTTTTTTCCTTCAATTTCTCTTTGTTAGGCAAATTCATAAATTCTCATCATTATCTACCTTGTAAATGAGTTTTTTGGAATTGGTTTGCAATTGTGTGAACCCTAATTCAGTAGTCTACCCTGGGCTGGGTACCCACATGTAATTTTTTTTTTTTTTTGGCTGGGAGATGGTGGCTCTGCTCCTATTCATCCAAAAAAATGTAGAAAGAGACGGTGGAAATGCTCAGTATCTTCTGTTAGAACAAGGACAGAGGCCAACGGTGGAACAGACCATCATTTGCTCATATGCAAATTCAAGTTGAAGCTTAAGAAAATTAAAACAAGTTCACTAGAGCCAAAATACGATCTTGAGTATATTCCACCTGAATTTGGAGACCATCCCAAGAACAGATTTGCCACATTGAGCACTAATGACTGAAGACCAGAGGAATTGTGGAGTGACATCAAGAACATCATACATGAAGAAAGCAAAAAAATGAAAACCAAACCCATTGCCGTTGAGCCAATAAAAAGACAGGAAGGAAAGAAAAGGTCAAAATGGATGCCAGAAGAGATCCTGAACCTTGCTTTCGAATTTAGAGTAGCAAAAGTGAATGGAGGAGTCCTGGTGGTGTAGTGGTAAAGAGCTCGGCTGCTAAACAAAAGGTCAGCAGTTCAAATCCATCAGCTGATTCTTGGAAACCTTATGGGGCAGTTTTACTCTGTCCTATAGAGTCTCTCTGAGTCAGAACAGACTCAAAAGCACCTAACAACAACAACAAAGCCAATGGGTGAAATGATGAAGTAAAGGAACTAAACAGAAGATTTCAAAGGACAGCTTGAGAAGATAAAGTATTACATTGAAATGTGCAAAGACATGGAATTAGAAAACTAAAAGGGAAGAACATTTTTGACATTTCTCAAGCTGAAAGAACTGAAGAAAAAATTTAAGCCTTGAATTGCAATTTTGAAGGATTCTATGTGGAAAATAGTGAACGACACAGGAAACATCAAAAGAAGATGGAAGGAATACACAGAGTCACTGTACCAAAAAGAATTGGATGACATTCAATGTTTTCAAGAGGTAACATATGATCAAGAACAAATGGTATGGAAGGAAGAAGCCCAAGGTGCATTGAAGGCACAGGCAAAAATCAAGGCTCCAGGAATTGACGGAATATCAACTAAGAAGTTTCAACAAATAGATGCAACGCTGGAAGCACTGACTTGCCTATTCCAAGAAATGTGCAAAATAGCTACCTGGCCAAACAAAATATGGAAGATATGGAAGAGATCCATATTTGTGCCCATTCCAAAGAAAGATGACCCAACAGAATCTGGAAATTACTGAACAATATCATTAATAGCACACACAAGTAAAATTTTGCTGAAGATAATTCAAAAAGGGTTGCAGCAGTACATTGACAGGGAACTGCCAGAAATTCAAGCTGGATTCAGAAGGTGATGTGGAACAAGGGATATCATTGATGTCAGATGGATCTTGGCTGAAAGCAGAGAATACCAGAAAGATGTTTACCTGTGTTTTATTGACTACGCAAAGGCATTCGAATGTATGAATTATAACAAATTACGGATAATATTGTGGAGAATGGGAATTCCAGAATACTTAGTTGCACATTTCAACAGGACAGGTGGATATTGCGTGGTTTAAAATCAGGAAAGGTGTGCATCAGGATCGTGTCCTTTCGCCATACTTATTCAATCTGCACTATGAGCAAAAAATCCCAGAAGTTGAACTATAGGAGGAAGAACACAGCATCAGGATTGGAGGAAGACTCATTAACAATCTGTGATATGCAGATGACATAATCTTGCTTGCTAAAAGTGAAGAGGGCTTGAAGCACTTACTAATGAAAATCAAAGACCACAGCCTTCAGTATGGATTGAACCTTAACATAAAGAAAACAACAATCTTCACAACTGGACCAATAAGCAACATCATGACAAACAAAGAAAAGATTGAAGTTCTCCAGGATTTCATTTTACTTGGATTCACAATTAATGCCCATGGAAGCTGCAGTCAAGAAATCAAATGATGCATTGGATCGGTCAATTCTGCTGCAAAATAGCTATTTAATGTGTTGAAAAGTGAAGATGTCACTTTAAGGACTAAGGCGTACCTGATCCAAGGCATGATATTTTCAAGATGTTGTTTTATGTACTTTGGACCTGTTAGCATGAGGGACAAGTCCCTGGAGAAAGATATCATGCTCAGCAAAGTAGAGGATCATTGAAAAAGTGGAAGATGCTCAATGAGATGGATTGACACAGTGGCTGTAGAAATGGACTCAAACATATCAATGATTGTGAGGATGGTGCAAGACCGGGCAGCGTTTTTAAATATATATATATATATATATATATATATGTAATTTTATATATACACATATATGTGTGTGTACATATATATATACATACTTTTTAACTTTATTTTTAGTGTACTTTTTACTAAGATTATTATCTTTACAGGGCTCAGTTTTTTGTGAATATCTCTGTTCCAAGTTCCCAACTTTATTCAGCCCAAAGTCTTGTATTCTGTCCCTTAATGAATTTTAAAACCTTTCTAATTTTATAGCTCCTTTTCACTGAGATTGGCCAGGAATCAGCTGAAGTATTATTGCCAGTTCACCAAATTTACTTTCTGTTTTTCTCCCCTTGGTATATCCATTGCATTCTTCTGAACTCCAGTTAGTAGTACATCTTACACACAATTTTTCCATGCTCCAGCTGGGATTTTTAAAATGATACTAATGTAGTCAATTATTTTCATAAATTAGTGTTGGCATTACCTAGGTGAGATCTATCAGTACCAAGTAACTTGATTAGAGGATTTATAGGAAAGATATAGAAGCAAGAAGAGAGAAAGAAAGATGTAAGTGCCTGGGTCTTCTCCTTCTCAGCACTCATTCATTCACTCATTTATTTATTTATTAAACAAATGTTAATCAAGTAGGTATTTCTAAGGAGGATTCCCAGTTGGAGTAAAGTTTGGAACTGATATCAGAAAAAAGAGTAGGAGGTAATTAGAGAGCTGAATAAAGGCGAAGCAAGGCAAAAAAGAACATCTCAGGTAGAGAGAATAAATGTGTCTTTGAACACTGAAGATTACTGAGTAAATATCTCCCAATACCTACTCTATAATTACTTTATTTGCCTTACAAATCATATTTATTAACTTTTTACTTTGTTGTACCATATTTTTTAATTCAGAAATTATTTATTTTGCTTCTCTTACAATACCAAGCACTTTATAATTTACTGACATTTTTGGTCCTCTCCTTTGGAATTTACTTCCTCAGAGATTCAGTAGCACTTATTTGTTATAAAGTTTCATGTTTTGCTCCTGATTACAGTAAATAGGCAATTTCTGTCAGTTTATTTTTTTTAAAGTACTAAAGTGTCAAATCTAGGTCTTATATCTGCACCTGCCTTTCATTTCTCTGTCGGCTTTTAAACTCTGGTTGTCTTTATTTGTATATTTTCTAATATATTTAGATGCATATGTTGTCCTTCAGTCCAAACCTATAATTAGCCATCGTTGCACCAGAGTACAGATGTGTGCAGGCTTCTATTATGCTAATTTTATCAGGGACTATATTTGCTTTTCATTTGGGAATAAAGTATACACTCCAAACCAGGGATTTGTTGTAACTCTCTGATGCAAGGCAACCTGACAATCTCGGTTTAACAACGGTTAAGGCTTGAAGAGACTGTGCTGGGTTTACGTCCCCAGGGTTGCACTAAAGTAGTTTTTGGGCTCAGCCTGTGTAGTAAGGTCTTTAAATTGTTATTCAAAGAATGTCCCTATTTCTTTTGGCTTAATAATTATACCAACATTGTGTGGGTTTTGTGTGGGAATAGGGGAAGCAATTTAAAGGTGATTGAGAATTTATTTTTATATTAAAATATTTAAACCTAAATATTTGCATAAAGCAAACCACAGGGATTACCTTAACAGAGAATGAGGAAAACATTAACATTATAATAAAGGACATAGATGATGGTCTGAATAAATGGAAAGACATGCAAGGTCTTGGATGGTATGACTGAATTTTATAGACATGGCAATTTTCACAAAATCAGTGTATAATTTAATTCTGTACCAATGATTTTCTGGTTGGATTGTTTTGTAAAATCTGATAAACTTAAAAAAGTAAGTGGAAGAATAAAGGTGCATGAATAGCTAACTAAAAATTAAGACAGGAGAGTTTAATAGAAGTTGATAGAGAGCTAGTTCACTGAACATTACTAGTTCCTACCTCATACCACATCAGGAGTCGACTCTAGGTTGAATAGTTCTTAAAAACAACAAACAAGTAAACAAAACTATACCAAACTTAAGGTTTGATGTTAATAGAAGGACATGTCAGAAAATATCTTTGTGACTCATTTCTTTCTCCTTTTCCTCATTTTCTCCCCATTTTGACTCTTCTACTTCCTACAACAATTGACTTAGGCCATTTAAAAAGAGAATTATAGCACTTGCTCAAGCCAGTTTCAGCGTCAATCTTGACTGAATTTTTCAAGAATCGAATAGGTATGTTAAAGTGAGACTAGAATAAACAAAGCAAAACCAGTGGCCATTGAGTTGATTCTGACCCATGGTGACCCTGTGTGGTTCACAGTAGAACTGTGGACCATAGGGATTTCAAGGCTGTGACCTTTTTGGGGCAGATCACCAGTTCTTTCTTCTCAGGCACCTCTGGGTGCCTTTTGTTTAGTAGTCGGGCGCTTAACTATTTGTGCCACTCCAGAGTCAGAAACTACATATTTAAATGGCTATATATTTGTCTATTTAAAAAAAAAAAAAACACACCCAGTGCTGTCAAGTTGATTCTGACTCATAGTGACCCTATAGGACAGAATAGAACTGCCCCATAGAGTTTCCAAGGAGCACCTGGTGGATTCAAACTGCCCATCCTTTGGTTAGCAGCCGTAGCACTTAACCACTATGCCAACAGGGTTTCCACATTCTTACTATATTAAAAAGAGAACAACTGGAATTCAACTCTTATTTCTGATTATTGCATATGCTTTACATTATGCAAATAGGTTGATTGTTGATGGAACCATCCTTTTCACATGAGTTTGGGAGTAAATTAAATGATTTATTTGGGAGAAAAAAATAAACTGTATGTCAATGTGCAGATGATTTTGTTTTGACAGGTGAGCACAATCTCAAGTTGCTTTTCCAATAGTAGAACTCTCCTCTAGCTCCCTAAGAGTCGTGGCAGTTTACAGTCGGAGGCCATGAACAGAATGAAAGTAAACTTGTCCTTGGAGGAATAGACTTGTTACATTGGCCTCATTAATTACGAGGTGTATTATGAGTTAACAAGTTTTAGCCTAAACAATTCAGAATTGTATTCCTATACTAGAAATGCCTTTTTTTTTTTTTAGATCTGCATTAGGAAAAATAGGTAGTTCTGAGCTTTCATTACTCATGATTGTGCCTAGGAAGGTGTTTGCTGCCATTCTTGGTGTGGAAGTAGGCTTACGAGTTACTGCCCCCAATTCTAATCTACCTGCAGTATCTTCCCACTCTTCAGGCACTAAGCTGGTCATTTGTCCCCTACACACCTTGATCATTTAGAGAGGTCAGGCTACCGACTCTCTTGAAAATTCAAACTATGATTGAAATGGAAGAAAAGCTTATGGCAAAAGGTGGAGGGGGTGGTATTGTTTAGGTAGCACTGAAGTTTTCTTTATGGGGACGGAAAATTTGGCAACAGATATTAATGATGGTTGCAAAACATGATCGATGGCATTGGTTTTATTTATACCTGTGAAAAATGTTGAATTGGCCATTGTTGTGTTCTTTATATTTTTACAATAATACAGAAAAAGTAAAATTAAAAGAAAAACTCTGCTGGCAACTATGGAGGTGCTGATAAAAGCTCTCTTTTTAAACCACATGTTTCACATTCTACATTTGAGAAAGGCATGACAAGGAGACTAAGAGTTCAAGATGCAACTCTGTGCCCTGTGTACGTCATCTAACCTATCTGGGTCTCAAGTTCTACAACTATAAAATCAAAAGGTTGGGCTAGGTGACCTTGAAGATGCCTTTAAGTTCTGAGATGTATGATTTCAAATTCAGAAAAAAAAAATATCCCACTAATGGTCTATATAAAGGCAAATTTGGTTCAAGATCTCTGTCAGAGTTTAGTCTGAGAGAGAGGAAAAAAAAACCCCAAAACTTCAAGGAAGAACCTGCTGCAGTGGTTGCCAAGGAGACCAGCTGCATAGAAATTCAGGTTATTAATCAGTAATATCTTTCCAAGTAGCCAGACATGGTGGCAGAAACACCACTATCAAAGCAAAACTGCTTTCCTTTTTCCATAGCACTTATCGCTTTCTAACATACTGTAAATTTACCGTTTTTTTACTTTTTTTTTTTAATCAGTTTCCCTGGGTAGTACAAATGTTTTACACTCAACTACTAACCTAAAGGTTGGTGGTTCGAACCCACCTAATGGCACCACAGAAGAAAGGCCTGGTGATTTGCTTCCATAAAGATTACATCCACAAAAACCCTATGGAGCAGTTTTACTCTGTAACAAGTGGGGTCACCATGAGTCAGAATTGACTCAATGGTAATGGCTTTGTTTTTGGATCAATCCCCCACATGTAAAATGGAAATTATACAAAGACACGGATTATTGTCTGTTATATTTGAAAGCTTTAAAAAGTGCCAGGCACATTCTTGGCACTCAATATTTACTGAATAAATAAATAAAATGAATGGCATATAAAAATATGTACCTATATTCTTATACCACATATCCATTTATTTTCTTTTTTGCTGTTAGAAGCTTATTGATAAATTTTTCACATGGTGTAAATTAAAAAAAAAAAAAGGAGAGATAGAAAGTATGCCATGTACTCCATTGTCTTCATAATCCAGCTCAAAAGATGTCAAGGGAAATGTTGCTCAGAGCCTTAAAAGAAAGTAGAGACTGGAAGTCAGGTGGGCGGGGCAAGTGATTTGACAGCTGGAGACTATCATGGGATAAGCAGTCCAAGCAAAAGAATAGCTCTTCCCAAGGAGCCACACAGCATAACAACCGTGTGCTTACCCTCTGTTATAGGGTCGGAGGGGGAGCACATCAGAACGATCTATATTTTAGAGGCTAAGGCTGAAAGAAGGAAGACGTTAGGAGTGGTTAAGAGCTCAGCAGCTAACCAAAAGGTTGGCAGTTTGAATCCGCCAGTTGCTTCTTGGAAACCCTGTGGGGCAGTTCTACTCTGTCCTATAGGGTCACTATAAGTTGGAATTGACTCCATGGCAAAGGGTTTGGTCTTTGGAACTATCAGTGGGGAACATTTTGGAGAGGGAGAGATGTTTATGGTGGATTTTCAGAAGTTTTTGTGTCAAGTACATGCTGAGACTTTGAGAAAACCTACACTGAAGATTTACATGATTCTTCAACGGTTCTGAAGGATTCTGGAAGACTCAGTAACTCCCCTCTCATAGGTGCAAAACTGAAAAACCCTAGGCCAGGGTACAGTTGTGAATCACAGAATCACGAACCAATTATAACTATGTCCAGTGCTTTCCTCTCTTTCTTCCTGAGCAGCATTTTCGCAATAGTATCTGCTATGAAATGGGTATGCCTGATATTAGGCCTAAGAGACATAAGAAGAAGGCAGCTATTCTTTGAGTTAAGAAAAGTATCTGATAAAAATGATATTTCATATCATGGTGAAGAATTTAGAAACTTGTAGGTATAGATAATATGACTTACTTAATTTAAAATTTAATTCTTATTATCCACTTACCTGGCATCTTTGGTGCTGCTTGAGGAAAGTATTAAAAACCTTTGCCGTCGAGTCGATTACTGCCCCATAGAGTTTCCAAGGGGTACCTGGTGGATTCAAACTGCTGACCTTTTGGTTAGCAGTCATAGCTGTTAACCACTATGCCACCAGGGTTTCCTGAGAATATATTAACCATCATTAAATATGCTTGTGTTGTCACAACCTCTGAAATGCAATGGATAGAGTTGCCCACGTGAGGAGCTCAATGACAAATCAACAGCCAGGTCTGGAGAGTCAGCCACTGAGAATTCCCATTTGAAACCTCTGTTCACAATGTCATGATTTACATGAATGTTACTCTAGATCAGAACATATTTTCCATCCTCTGAAAAATGACTGCTGATTCCTCTGGGGTGCGCACCAGGAAAACCTGCAACAGAATTTTGAGCACCGTGCAATTCTTGTTCTGTAAACACACCGTGCAAATTTGGTAATTATCCATCCAGATGTTTCAGGTTGATTTAACTGCAGAAAAACATACAGAAACTTAATTGTTTTTAAATTTAAGATGCCATTCATTATATCTGAAATCCAAAATTGGTACCAACAATGTTTAAGGATATCATTCCAGTTTGTGTCATTCTGAGGAAAAGGGCCCAGAATAATAACACATTGGTGTAATCTTCAAACACACATACACACACACAAATATACCCTAGACACTGAAAAAATGGTTGGGGTAGCTCCAAGGACATGGGGTTCAGGCAAGCCTCTGGCTTTCGCTAATGATAGTATAACTAAGCCCAGTTGACTCTCCTGCTTTAACAAGGCTCCACAGGATGGAACAGCTTCATGTGCCATTTTCATGGCGAAGTTTCCTGAGGAAGGGCCTAGCATCCAATCCTCTGCCCACCACCCCAGAACTGGCTGGTGTCCAGCCACCCCTAGTGAAGTCTGTCTTTCTCCAGCACTAGAATAGAATGAGCAGTAGATTCTTTACCCTTCGTTGTACCTTGCTATCTTCCATCTTTCTTCTTTTAATGGTATTTTTGGGGGCAAAAAGGGTAGGAAGGAAAAGAAGTTACATGACACGTTAAAGAAGCCTTGGATCTTGGTTTTATCTTAATTAACCCTTGGGGTAAAGCTGTCTGCCATGGAGGAAAGAGAAAGGACCTTATTTATGACTTTGAATTTTCTATCTAAGAAAACCCTAGAAGATTCTCAGTCAATGGTAGTGTCCATTCCTACCGCAAACATAATTTGAGAGGGTGGATGGGTAAGGGCTTCTCCGCCTGAAAGACTTTTGCTTGAATCCTCGTTCCTTTATCTACTTGTTACTTTAGCAAATTCCTGAGTCTCTCTAGTTGTCAGTTCTTTAATCTATATTAAGGAAGGAACTAATTAATCTGAATACGGAAGAGGGAGGGGTACAGTCTAAATACAGAGTAGCTTCTCAATAATTATAAGTTGCTTTCTATTAATGTGATCTTTAATCTTTATGTTCTTTAAACTGAGGAATTAATAATAATAAGTAACATTTATTGAACACTTACCATGTCCCAGGAACTGGGCTAAGTACTTTCATACATTGGCCCATTTAACTCTTATAGCAGCTTTATAAATTAAGAACTATTATTATCCCTTATTTAATAGCCAAGGAAAATGACACTTTCAGCACTGTGGGTGAGGTTGCACGCCAGCAGAGCATAGTTTTCCCATCTCACCTGTGCTGTTAATCACTACCATAAATCTCTTCACTAAATATTCTAAGCCAACCAGTTACTTCATCAACATTTAATGGAATTTTAGGGAAAACTAAAATATTTAACAAGGTAATTAATTAAAATAATCCTATCTTGTGCAGTTTTCTAATGAACTATTATTGATAGACCAGAAAATCTGTTGCCATCAAGCTGGCTGTAACTCATGGTGACCTCATTTGATCAGAGTAGGACTAAGTAAGATCCATGAAGTTTTCAATGGCTGATTTTTTGGAATTAGATTGCCAGGCATTTCCTCTGAGGCTCTTCTGTGTGAACTTGAACCACTAACCTTTGGGTTACCAGCCTGGTGTGTTAACTGTTTCCACCAGCCAGGGACTCCATTGATGAGATATAGGAGAAAGTTAATTCAAGGAACAGATAGCAATTCCCCAATTAAGAAGATAATATTAAAATTAGACTGGTCTTGAGACTACCAAACGACCAAACATCTTAATTATGATTTCTTCCTCTCCACTTCTCTGCACAATAGGCAACAACATGGACATCCCTGGAATTGGATGTGCTTGATTATTTAAATTAATCTCAATATTTCCAAATTACTTAAATAAATAAATGGAAGATTTAGAAAGATGTTAAACACACACTTGTTTTATTAACACTTAAAGATACTTCTTTAAAGTATCACTGTCTTTTAGGTAGAAAGAATCATTTCTTAACAATAAGGACTTTAAATATAGTGGCGAAAACAATTAAAGAAAGATAAAGGTTGCAATGTATTAGATATGTAAAAGTGGAAGATAGATCATTAAGAACTCCAAATGGCCTAGCCATCTGCCGTCAGTCTAAAGTTGCATAGAGCTGATGCTCCTACGCGTCTGTGGTGTATGTGTGATTCGTCGGAAGTGAAACAGGTTGGTCACAAAACTACCTAAGCCCAGTTGGGCCTGGTGTTTCTCATAAGACTTCTTTAGCCTTTGGGCTGAAGAAATTTCTCTTTGACCTGAGACTGATGATTCTGATGACTGATTGTATTTCTGTCCAGGAAGCTGCTAGAGGTGAGAGATATGAGTCCCCCCAATCCTTTATCATCTTGTACTCTGTAGCTTTCCTTTATTTCTGTCACCAACATTGTACCTGGGTCCTTCAATCACCACCTCCACTTTTACATTCAAAGCTCTTACTGCAGGGTCCCAGCATGTCACAAAGACAAGATACATGATTGTATGGAGGAAATGGAGAACCCTCAGTTCTATTTGTATTAGCCCTAATCCTGCCAGTAAGAAGAGAGTGAGACATATTACTTTCTGTCTGAAAAACTACAAAAAAGGGGCAGTTTTAACACAGGGACACTATTTTTCCAAAACAGTAACTGATCTAACCTCTTGAGAAAAACCTGCTTCTTGTGTGAGTCTGTGTGTGTGAGAGAGAGAGTGTGTGTATTGGTGGTAAATCTTGATTTGAACAGAAGATTGGTTGGCTGGCTGATTGATTTACCAAAAGTTTCTTAATATAGATTCTAATCACAAAGAAATATTAATTTTAAGTCAGAGATTGGTTTTGTTTCACTATAAGATGTGTATTTCAACATAAGAACTTTACTTTTACACAAATAATGTATTCCTTCTACATTTATTTGCCAACCATGCCTTCTCCCATGAGGTATTTTGTAAGGGCACTGTGTTATTATTATTTTTTTGTAACAACAAAAGGTAAAAAAAAATTGGCGTAACAGCGCTTATGAAAATACTCCTTGGGGGGAAGGCACAGCTGGCAAACAAATGTAGAAGGCAAGTGTCGTTCGCATAAAAGTACGGTAGTGTTGGCATAGATTATTAAATATTCTATGGACTGCCAAAAAATGAACCGATCTATCTCTGAAGAAGTACAGCCAGAATGCTCCTTGGAAGTGAGAATGGTGAGACTCCATTTCATACACTTTGGACTTGTTAGCAGGAGGGATCAGTCCCTAGAGAAGGACATCATGTTTGGCAGAGGGCCAGCAAAAAAGAGAAAGACCCTCAATGAGATGGATTGATGCAGTGGCTGCAACAATGGCTCAGATATAGCAATGATGGTGAGGATGGTGCAGGACTGGGCAGCATTTTGGTCTGTAATACATAGGGCTGTAATGAGTCAGACCCAACTTGACTGCACCTAACAATAACAACAGTACTTTCTAACATTATTGTCAAATAGATGCTCAGTAACCTTTATCTGAGATGCATATGCAATACCTTATTTGGTGGTTGGGACTAAATTATCTCCGCATTACCCTTCTAAGCTTTGTGATTCCTTTGTGTGCTAAGCAACCATAAGAAGAATCAGGGGATGGCGTGGTTCTTGTCATAAAAATTCTGGTATTTCTCCTTCACTTAATGTGGCTATCACTTTCTTCAAGCTTCCAGGAGCCATCATCACAGCAGGTTTGCAATGTCTTCCAGGCTCCTTGCCAGGATTTTAAATCCTGTATCTTTGAAGAATGTTCCCACATTCATAAGCTCTGTTTCTCCAACTTTACTTTCTTCCCTGTCCTCTCAACCTTCAGAAATGAGTCCCAGGCACTCTCATGGCCCCTGCCCTTACAAGTCGCTGGGTCCTGCAGGTCCTTCAGCATCTAGTCCCTCTCTTCATTTAGCCAACTCAGCTCATCTCCGATCGCCTTAGTTGTTTCCCAGCCACCCCCTACATTGTACCCGTGAGTGCTTTTTCTTCCACCAGGACACCTTCCCATTTTACCACTGATTAAAATTTGAACAATCGTGCCACTACTTTGCAGCAGGGTCTATCCCTGGTCAGTCTACTAACAGTGATAGGGTCTTCACTGCCAGGCAGGCAGGGGGTGATCCAGCTCTAAAATTCTATCTTTAAATTGATTTTTTAAACCATGTCCAGTATGGACTACTGCAGATTGGTTTCCAAGAAAGCAGATTGTAACACACACAGCAAGCAGGGAGTTGCTTGAAGAGTACTCTTGGGATCAACAACAATGGGAACAGTGAAGAGAGCAGGATTGAGCAGGGTAGAAATTGGATTGTGGTGTAGTCTTAACAAGGCTTCGGCTGACCCGTGGGAACTCTGAAACTGGGGTCGCCCTTCAAAAGGGGGATGGACCTTTGCACTCTCCACACGAACCAGTCAAGGATATAGCCTGCCCCCAGGAAGTGGTGTTTTTGGGGGCAAGGTAAATATCTTTAGCTGATGGCAATTAGCTGGAGGACTGAAACCTGAGATATAGTGGGTGACTAAGAGAAGTCCTTGAGCCAAAGTCCCCCATAAGAAGATTTCCAGATTGGGCAAGTACAGGCCTACATTGGTGTCCCTGCTACGCTTTTACATCGGTTGGGGGCATCCAGTGGGATGCATGGCTTTGCCACAAGTGCAGTGATGGAGCCACAGGGCAGAAGCAGGATGCAACCCCCCACAGCAGACATGGGTGGGCCATTTTCATGGCTGTCACACAGATAAATTTGTGTGGATCCTCTAGTGCCATTGTCTCAGGTCAAGAGGCTCATCACCAACATAATGAATGTACAATCAGCCAAATAAAGGTTATAATCACTCACTCAGAAGAGTCAAGGCACTACAAATGCTCAGTAAATTTTAGTTGTATAAATGATTTCAGCATTGGCACCGATGTTCCACATGGGTTTGTAAGTGGTACAGAAAATATCTGAATCTCAATACTAACACTGCTGTTTATGTTAGAACATTTGACATGACATGTAATTGCATTTGCACAAATAGGATATAAAATATCAAAGAGATATTATAGAGTTGACCTCACTAGCTTTATTTGTGAAAAAAAAAACACAATTCCTCAAAAATGCTGATTTTTTTTTCTATTTATTTTTGTTTATTTTCTTATATCAACAGATTCTTTTTTTTTGCTTTTGTCAAACTTGCATGGAAGTGAAAATACACATTTTGAGTATATGATCTGCATGCAAATGCAGACTTCTTTCAGATTTTGTGACTGTTTTCCAGCTGCTTTGTGATAGGAAGCCAATTATGTACAATATATCATAGAGAGGAAGCAATTACATTCATTTTCTTGGGCACTGGGAAATTTGATAAGGTTGACACTTGGCACATTGAGCTGCGATAACGGTTAATTTTTTTAAAGGCATAAAATATAGGCCAGTTGAATGGAAGTCATTTGTTTTTAAATTGTGGGAAATTGTGTTACCTTAGAAGCTTTCAGATGACAAGAGGGAGGGAAAAAAATTAATTTAGAAATCTATTCTAAATGTAGAATGAGTACTAGGTTTATTCAATTAAAACAAGATTCTTCATTTCAAGAATAAAACCAATCCTGGAGCCTATCAGCTTCCGGTCAGCCTGGACCTTTGTGAAACCATGAAGTAGGGAAAGTCTTCTCACTGCACCTAATGCTGTTTTACTAAACTCTTTTCCATTTTCAAATGATGCTCTTTTTTCTTTCTCCCCAAGGCATCCAGTATCCACCTTTCTCTTCCTCCTCATTAAAATATTCTCTCAAGGAGAGCAGATACATTTATTAATACTTTGAGCTACATGACTAGGAATCTTAAAGGGCAGGTATTTTTATTCATTTATCTGTTGGGTGTCTCGGGACAAATTCTGTACAATGTACTCACTAGACCATGTATGTGTGTTTACAGCTCATGCACTGGGCATTGGAACCAAAAACCAGTTGCCATCTAGTGGATTCCAAATCACAGTGACCTCATGTGTGTCAGAGTGCTCCATAAGGTTTTCAATGGCTGATTTTTCCAGAGAAGACCACCAGGCCTTTCTTCCGAGGTGCCTCTGGGTAGAATCAAACAGTGGACCTTTGCTGAGCATGTTAACACTTTTGTACCAACCAGGGACTTCCCTGGGCATAGTAATGGCACATAAAGGGCTTCGCTTGAACTGGGAATTGAAGATATTGAAGCATGGAGTAGGGGTTCAATTTGGCCACAAGGAATAACAAGAGCAAAGATGTGGAAATGGAAACAGCGGACGCATTTGGAAAATTATAAATGATTCGTGAATCTGGAGCAAATCACAGTGACAATATGTCCTGGTTTTTCTGGGATCATTCTGGTTTACACCTGTTGTCCTGGAATAACTAATAACAGTATTAACTACCCCCCCGCCCCCTGCGAAGTATCCCAATTTGGACAATATATGATCACTGTGCGTATAGAAAAATGTGAGAGACATGGATGATGAGGTTAAACAGGTAGGTAGCAACTGGATTATAGGTTTATCATATGCCAAAGTAAAGAGTTAGAGCTTTATTTGAAGGCAGCCAGAAGCTTCTATCTCATTTAAACTAGAAGACAGAGGTCTAATGGTACAGAATCAGGCATTAGTAAAATGGGAGAGGCATTTTATCACAGGATCACTTCCTGAGGACATCAATTCATGCCACATAAACAACCTCTCATTCAAAAATACGAGCTTCCCTATAGGTACTTTATCTCACATATAAACATTAAAACCTTGCCTCTTGGGTATTTGCTGTATTCTTTTAAGTGTTAGTGTAAGCAAAAATATTCTTGGAATTAAATAAGTTTTTTATTTTTTAATTTAAAATTAAATATATTCTTGGAATTGAATAATATTTTATTAAATAAAGAAAGGTTTCTATGTATTGCTTTCAGATATATTATGGGAAGCATTTTGTGTTGGTGAATTGTTACAGAGTATTAACAATTGATTAAGCAATTTGCCTAAGAAAATGTAAATATTTAAAATAAAGAGGAAAGTTAAAACTGATTCTCTAAAATGAAGCTCTGCAGGTAACCTGTCAGGCAGCCTGCAGGTCCCCTGAGATCAGGTGCCTTTGTCGCCTCAGTGGGAGCCCATCCCTTTCCTGGATATCATTAAGGCTGTGCTGTGAAAAATGCTTCCACACCGGTGACTCCAGAGAGCTCCATGCAAGCTGTGGAAAATGAATGGGATAAATACCAAGCAGCACAGACCATTTTATACAAATAATTTCAGGGATGTCCCATCAACTGCACGGTGGAGTTCCATAAACATAGTCTGCTGACTCGTGCCATGAATTTTGCCACAACAAAAACAAAAAATTACAGGTAGATCCAGACACACAAACACAAATGGTTATAAAATAAAGCCACAATGCATATTTACATCTACAGAAATTTCAAGCTCATAGATGGATGAGTAGGACTGATATGCATTTTATTTTTCTGGATGTAACTGTAGTACTTCATTTGTTCTCCCAGACACAAGCTTTAATTTTTTTTTTCATGAAACACTTTATTGTATGTGTTTTGCGTAAATTCTTTGCAATGACATAAAAAGCATGTTATTTTGAGATAAGAATCTCGGACTATTCCTTAATTAGAAGAAATAAGGTGAAGAGGAGGCAGTATAATGGTGTCGTATATGATAAAACGAGCCCTGGTGGCACAGTGGTTAAGCTACCGGCTGCTAACCCAAAGGTTGGCAGTTCGAATCTACCAGCCACCCTTGGGGGGAAGATGTGGCAGTCTGCTTCCGTAAAGATTAAAAAAAAAAGAAAAAAAACCCACTGCCTTTGAGTCAATTCCAACTCATAGCAACCCTATAGGTCAGAGTAGAAGTGCCCCATATGATTTCCAAGGAGCACCTGGTGGATTCAAACTGCTGACCTTCTGGTTAGCAGCCATAGCTCTTAGTCACTATGCCCGTAGGCTTTCCTCCATAAAGATTACAGCCCAGCAGATGCTATGGGGCAGTTCTACCCTGTCCTATAATGATACTGTGAGTCAGAATCGACTTGACAGCAAGGGTTATACGTTACTGGAGAACTGAGTTTCCCCACAAAACATTTCTCAGAGGTAGGCTGAGCTGTCTCTGGCAGTAAATTACTTAATCCAGTATAAAGCTTAATTCTTCCACATCCACCACGAGCATCTCTTTACTCTGTTTACCTTTGGGGTATTTCCTTTGCCCTTTATTGACTTATGTCCACACTGACAGTAGCAAGTGTGGGATGGAATTCATAGAATACAGGCAGAGGGCTAAAAATATAAAAATGAGTTGAATGAAAAATTTTAAGGAACATGTCAACAAGTGCCACGAAATAGCATCAAAACCCTACACATTCACACTCTATGGATTGATTTAACTACCTTCAAAAGTTCCAGACTTTACTCGTTCTATGAAGTTCAGATGAAATGAAGAACCCTCCTTTCTTGGGGGGAGCCAAGTGCCACTAGGGCCCCACTTAAAACATAAACAATTAAAATTAAATATAAACACCACTAAAATATTAAACAAACAAAATAATATTTAAACACATACAGAAAATCATGTGTTACTTGACACACTGCAATTGATTTTTAAAAAATGAGCAGAGACTTAACACCTCATTAGGAAAACAAAACAAAACCCTAGGGTGAAATAAGAAGAAAAATAAATTGCTAATAAATATCTCCAAATATGATAAATAATTTAAAAAATTCAATTAAATGTATTGCATGACCACTTTTCATCCATAAAGTCAGCAGAGTGAAAAATATAATAATACTAAGTGCTCATGGAGGTGTAGTGAAATGGGCACTTTCATACACTGCAGGAAGGGATGTGAAATATGCAACTTTCATATAATAAAAAATAGAAATTAATAAAAGTACATGTTCTTTAATTTGTTAGTTGTGTTTCCAAGAATCCAGTCTAAAGCAATAATCAGAGGTGTGCACAAATATTCATGAAAAACTGACCACTATTGTTTTTTAGGAGCCCTGGTGGCACAGTGGTTAAGAGCTCAACTGTTAAACAAAAGGTTGGCAGTTCGAATCCAACAGCCACTCCTTGGAAACGTTAGGTGGCAGTTCTACTCTGTCCTGCAGGGTTGCTGTGAATCAGAATCAACTTGACAGGCAACAGGCTTTTTTGGTTTTATTTTTCATTCCAAAACAAACAAACAAACAAACAAACCCATTGCCATCGAGTTAATTCCAATTCATAGCGACCCTATAGGACAGAGCAGAACTGCCCCACATTGTTTCCAAGGAGTGGCTGATAAATTTGAACTGTCGAAGTTTTGGTTAGCAGCCAAACACTTAACTACAGTGCCACCAGGGCTCCTATTGTTCATTAAAATAGAGGGATGAAAATTTTGCTCAACCAAAATACCCTACAATAAGAAAAGTTCAAATAATGATCTTTACATTCTATGAGAATTTTGTTGCCATATGCAAATTGGTTGTGAGGATTTGTAGCATTACTAAGAAAATTACTAAGAAACAATAATGTAAAAATGAAAAAAAAAAACCTATAAAATAATATGTTGTTGTTAGCTGCCATCCAGTCAGTACGGACTCATAACAACCCTATGTAAACAGAAGGAAACACTGTCTGGTCCTTTGCCATTCTCATGACCATTGTTATGCTTGAGCCCATTGTTGCAGGCACTGTGTCAATCCATCTCTTTGAGGGCCTTCCTTTTTTTCACTGATGTTTTACTTTTCCAAGTACATGCCCTTCTCCAGGAATTGATCCTTCCTGATAACATGTCCAAAGTATGTGAGACAAAGTATTACCATCCTTGCTTCTAAGGAGAATTCTGGTTGTACTTCTTCCAAGACAGTTTTCTTTGTTCTTTTGGCAGTCCGTGGTGTATTTACTATTCTTCACCACCACCATAATTCAAAGGCATCAATTCTTTTTCAGTTTTCGTTATTCATTGCCCAGCTTTCATGTATATATGAGGCGATTGAAAACACCATGGCTTGGGTCAGGCGCACCTTAGTCTTCAAGGTGTCATCTTTGCTTTTTAACACTTTAAAGAGACCTTTTGCAGCAAATTCGCCCTATGCAATGTGTCTTTTGATTTCTTGACTGCTGCTTCCATGGGCGTTGATTGAAGATCCAAGTAAAATGAAATCCTTGACAATTTCAATCTTTTCTCCACTTATGATGATGTTGCTTACTGGTCCAGTTATGAGGATTTTTATTTTCTTTATGTTGAAGTATAATCCATACTGAAGGCTGTGGTCTTTGATCTTCATAAGTAAGTGCTTCAAGTCCTCTTTACTTTCAGCAAGCAAAATAATATATAAAGTATAAATTAAACATAAAAAAGAGGAAATATATCAAAGTTTTGGTGGTTATTTCATGTTGTTGAAGAAATATGAATGGTTTTAATTTTCTACTTTTAAACTTTTCCAAAAGTTTCAGTTTTCTACAATGAGCATATATTGCTTTTTATAATGCACAAAAAATGTTGGTTAAGTTAGAAAATGCAACCTTGACAATTTTGTTATAAAATATGTCAAAGTTAATACTAGAGGCAATAGCTGAGAGATGGTCATAGGGTACAGCTCAGCTTATAAACAGATGTTCCTGGAAGCCAATAGGCTTCTGAAAAGTGTATCTAAATTTAGAAGGAGGAAAAATGAATGGTATAATCTCATCAATGGTGCTTAACTTTGCCCTTCTCTGCCTTCCATCCCTCTGACTAAACCACAGCTTCTCTACATCGCAGGTGATCCAGAATTTGACATGGAATTTTGAACTGTAATAAGCCCTTTTCATTATTTGATTTATTCTACTAAGTAGAACTGCATACATTTCTGATTTTCTAAGTGGCTTTGCATTCCTGTAATTTCTGTTGATTACCTTTTGAGATAAGTCATTAATAGATAATCAGTTTGGTATTTCAGTTTAACTTCCAATCTATTCTTCATGTTCAGGGTTGTAATGACTTTTTAAGGTATGAGGGAAAATAATTTGAGTTTTGTATATAAAAAGTAGAGTCAAGGAGGGTAATACTAAAAACGCTTGTTAATAAAAATGAAGGATGGTGTTCATGTACTCATAGATTCTATCGTCAAAAGTGGAAGGTCTTAAACAAGGAAAAAAAATCCTTAACCATTTATTTAAAAGAGACTAGAAGTGACAAATTCGTAACTGTAAGGGAAAAGGATTACAGTGTACAGAAAAAGGGCATCACCCAACAATGTCTATAGAAGAACAGTAGTATTTCTTTTAAAAATATCCCACGTGTTAATGACCTAGTCATCATGCTATTGAAACTTGATAGAAATACCTCTTACTAATATTCGGCCTCCCTTTTTCTGGTTCTCTATTCACAAGGCAGTTATGATTTGACTTAATTTGGGGTTTTGTGTCAAACTCTCCAACGAAAATGTCACGTGCAGATGGAGTTACCTAAGTTTCCTGGTCAGTTTAATATTCTCTATTATCAAATAATGAATTAGCATCTGAGTCATAAATCAGTGTCTTGTGAGCTTGCTTGTAATAAGTTAGCCTCTCATAGCCTCTTTAATCATTTATGCACTGATACAACCAAGTGCAATATAATGTAGTAGTTAAGAGGGTAGGCTCCTGAGTCTGACTATCCATGTTAATAGTTTACTTAGAAGTTATGTGCCCCTGGGCAAATTAAGCAACAATTTTTTTTATCTGGAAAAGGGGATCATAGTATGTACCTCAAGGGGTTGTTGTTAGGATGAAATAAGTTAATACATACATAATTTTTTAAAATGTGTGTCTGGTAAGTACCAACATTGTTGCATTTTGCCTAAACCCGGTGATCCTGGAAAACAACTTAAGTTTAGAAATCTTCCCATTCTTTTGTGTTCTGGAAAATGGCTTACCCTTTCGCATATGACTTAGCTAAGACTCAAGTATACCCCTTGTTTACTTATGACAAGGCCAGATACAGACCATCCAAATTCCCACTCTTTACTTTGCCTTATAAATGGTAAATTGAATTTCTTGTCCTCACTGATCTAGAAGAACAAAATGCTTGTTAGCCAAGCTTTGCTTCAGCCCCTCTCCTTCTCCCAGTTCCCTGAACTTTGGCTTGCCCTTAGCCTGAGCCAGCATACCAAAATCCAAAACCAAAACCAAACTAGGTGCCTGTGAATTGATTCTGACTCACGGCGATCCCTCATGTGTCAGAGTAGAACTGTGACCTTTCGGAAATACACTGCCAGGCCTTTCTTCTGAGGACTTCCGTTCAGTTAGTAGCCGAGCACTCAAACATTTGTACCACTCAGGGACTCCAAGAGCCAGCATAGAGCCTCTCGTTAAGACCCCCCTGAAAACAGGGTGTCCTTATAGTAAAACATCCTTTGATCTACCAAGAGATCATGCCACCCTTTCAGCCCACTTCCCTACACCTGGTTTCTTCTAGTCTTATTTACTCTTTTTAGACACTTGCTGATTTTGAGGTCGGAAAGTTCTCCCTATTGCAATAGTCCCTTCCCTGGTTTGCAATAATCGCTTTGAGTAAAGTCTTTTCTCACTGAGTCCAGATTTGTTTTTATTATTTGATTAAAAAAAAAATTTTTTTTTTTTTTTTTTACTGCTCAATAAATATTAACTGCCCCTACTGCTACTAATGTTACTAATATTGTCATCTAAAATGGTGTATCTGCTTACTATGACCAGAAAAAGTTATACTTACTAAGTAGAGCTTTGATGATTCTCACCTTAAATAGGTCATTAGGCTTTCTTACCAATATATAAATAAGTAGAATTTGGGTAAAATAAGACCCACAGTTTGAATCAAATCAATATGTGTGAGGTTTTTCTTTTTGGACAGTTATTCAGTGGCTTGCCAGGATCAGGTTTAAACAATTATATGTATGTAGATACATTCGCGTTTCATTCTAGCGCTTAATTGTTTAGTGATGTCATGCATTGAATTGTGCTTCCCAAAAATGTATGTCCACTTCCACCATTTTGTCATCTGATATGATTTTCCTATATGTTGTAAATCCTACTTCTATGATGTTGATAAAGCAGGACTAGAGGCAGTTATGTTAATGAGGCAGGACTCAATCTACAAGATTAGGTTGTATCTTTTGAGGTTTAAAAGAGTGAATCAAGCAGAGAGACAGAAGAACCTCAAGCCACCAAGAATGAAGAATCAGGAGGGGAGTGCTTCTTTTGGACGCGGGATCCCTGCAATAAGAAACTCCTAGATCAGGGGAAGATTGATGACAAGGACTTTCCCTCTGAGCCGACAGAGAAAAAAAGACTCCCACTTGAGCTGGTGCCCTGAATCTGGACTTCCAGCCTCCTCAATTGTGAGAGAATAAATTTCTACTCGTTAAAGCCATTGCCATGTGGTATTTCTGTTATAGCAGCACTAGATAACTAAGACACATGACGTATGTTTTTTTTTGGCTCTAAACCTAATCTTTAACCAATACATATTCTTTGGCATTATGCATATACTCTATTTTCCCCCTGACAATTAGGATAACAATTAAAGTGGAACAAGCAAACGTGAGCTCATTGTATCACAGGTGCCTTCTAGAAATTGGCACTTTGTGAGTATTTGATTACAATAAAAGTGCAGACAATTCACGTTAATTTATGGCAGTTAGGAGAATATTATATATTTCAAGTTTTAATTAAGGGTGTTTATCTCAATAAATGCAAAAAAAAAATGCATTTCCGTGCTTTGCAAAATTAATTCATTTATAGCCTGAAGTGGGAGACTTAAATAAAAATGTTTCAGTGTTTTGGATATCCTTAAAACACTGAAGAAAGTCGCACAACAAAGTCCTTTGCAGTTGAGCAAAGCAGCATCTCAGAGATGACTTCGTCTCTGTCCCAATCCCAAGAGATTCCTTCCCTTCCACAGGGCTGCTTAATCAGACAGCTACCTTTCTCTCACATTTCCTGATAATTGCATTGAAGTAACACTTGCTTGTAGTATAAAGGTGTGAAGAAGAGAGGTAACTGAATGCATAATGTAATGGCCTAGAATTGGAGTTTGCAGTATTAACCTTAAAAGCAAAGATGTCCTGAGCTGCTTTTTGCACAGTGAATATCTCTATCATGAGGAAATTGTTTGCTGCCTGTAACGAAGATATTGACTTACGTTTGTTCTACAGGATTTGACCCTGCAAGTGAATCCCATATGGCCAACCTGTAAATTCATATTTTTCACAAGGGTGATCAAGGAAGAATTGAAGGATCTCTCTTGATTCCTATTCAGTGCTTATATGAACCCTTCTATTTTTTAGAAAATTTGCTACTTCTTGAGTCAATGTAGTCAATTGATGCTGTCTCTCCTTTCGTGACAATTCCAGGTGAGTAGGACAGACCACTCCCAGCAGATCAGAAGAGTGGATGAGGCTATTATAGGCAAGGCCAGTTTCTAGTCCTAAATCTCTTGTTTTAGCAATTGCAATCCTGCCAAATCCCCATGGAAGGAGTAAAGGTAGGTAAAGTCAGAGAGAGGGTGGGAGTAATATGCTAATGGAACTCCTTCCTTATGGAAAGAAACACCAGAAATGAGGAGTAATTGTTCCGCCATCCAATATAGACAGCAAAGAGAAAACATATAAAGACCCAGAGCTTAGGGCTAAGAGTTGAACACCTGGTAATGGTCACATTTAAGGAGTGTCTGGAGGAAAGTAAGCCTGTGGAGGATGACCAGAATATCTTCTGTGATTTCAAAAAAATAACCGAGATTATTCAAGCATCAATAAAAGAACACAGAAAAGTGAAGGAAAGGTTTCAAGATTGAGAGGCTCCTAAATGAATGGTCTTATGTATGCATTTGGAGTCAACTTGTTATTTCAATTATTCGTTTGACTGGAGACAGTTAATGGCCAAAATACCATTTTTTTCCCATTCTTTTTCAGTCATATACTCTAGGATCTATCAAATCTACCCTATGGACTTAAAAATTGACAAACACATTGCTTTTTTAAAATTTTTTTTATGGAGCATGTCACTTGCAACCATCACATAATTTGTTTCTCCTTTGACAGAATTCGCTATCTGAGGTCATTTTTTGGGTCACATTTTAAGAGAGTAATTAAATCAAGTTGACTAATAACCTGTTTCTCCCCTATGGACTCCAAGATGTGCTTTGTAATTGAATAATGCTACGGTTCTCTTTTGGTCTTCATTTTTGCCGGGGTGGTAGAGAGTACGGTGGCAGGCTGAATTCTGGGGAGAATGTAACTAACAGCCATAGCAGGGATACAACCTAACATAGTCATTTCCAGGGTGAGGCTTCACAGTGGGGTCTGTGATGGGTTAAGCACAGAACCTTCACCACCATGATGAGTGTATGCTCACTGAAGCCATACCCAGGCTCTAGAGCTTCACCCAGAGTGGAAGAATTTGGGCTTTTCTACCTCAAATCTATTCAGCATGCAAAAGAATATTCCAACAAAGCATATTCTTGCTTTTCAAGAGAGTTTTCATTCTTTAATTTATTAATTTATTTTTTCATCCAAAATTATTTTTTATTGTGGTGAGTATATATAGACATACCCCCAGTGCCATATACATAACAAAAAATGCCCTTTCAACATGTTTTACATGCATAACTTGGTGACACGAATTGTTTTCATTATGTTCTGCAACCATCGCCCCATCATCTTGGGGGGCACTGAACTCCTGTAAATGGTGATGTAAAAATTCAAAACCATTTGTGAAAACCACTTTATTCAAATCTTTGTTGGGGAAAAATTTTGCAATGCCTTTATTACTACAAAACACCACGTTTAGTCCTTTTTAGGCAGACTATTTAGATATGTCTTTTGAGTTCATTATCAGGTGAGTAAATAATATTCATTATCAGAAAGGATCTTAGCATATACTACAATGTTCTTTCAATGTTTTCACTGGCTTTGGTCTATCACGGACAGGTACCAAAGAGGCAGAAACACATGGTTCTATACCCATCTTCACGCTTGTGAATTGCCTGACTGGGGAAAATTTTAGCTAATCTTTGTTTCTTGGTCTCTGCCTGTGCAAAATGAGCTTAAGAACCGTATCTATCTAATAGGATTGCTATGATGACTAAATGAGTAACAAATATACTCTTTAGAGCAACAGTATTACATAGTAAGCACAAAATAAATATATCAACAATAATGTTTGGCACCACTCTGTTAAGCAGCCAGGAGAGTGCCATAGAAAGAAAGATAAGTTAGCAGACAACATTTACCTAAGGCTGGGCCAATGCAATTTGGACGGATAACTTTATGTCAGGATGTAATAGTAGAGTCTACACTATCAGGTTCTGAGCATAAGTGGGGAGGCTAAAGCATCTCAAGAATTATGATATACACTTAAGAAGAGTCCCCAGAGGGTATTACCTAAACAAATTTTACTTGGCAGATAGCCTGGCAGCTTTATTGATATGAAGCTTTGCTTTTACAGCTGACAGTTTGTTGTTGTTGTTCTATGAATAACATTTGCTCAGTTGATTGAGCACCCCGCCCTGGATCTGAAGATTGCACACCCAGGTGGAACACAGTAAATTTTAGGCTTTTTTTTTTTTTTAAGATTGTAAGCAATAGTAGCTTGCATGGGTACTTTAGAAGGTATCTACAGAAAGACAAATTTCCTTCAGAGTTATACATTCTTGTCCAGTGATTTAAAGAATCCAATTTTCTACTATTGTATTCACTTTGCTAAATGAATGGTATGCATTTGGAGTCAACTGGTTTATTGTAATTATTTGACTGAAGACAGTTAAAGACCAAAATACCACCCTTTTCCTATTCTTTAGAGTCACATACTCTTGTTGTTAGGTGCTGTTGAGTTGGTTCTGGCTCATAGCAACCCTGTATTCAACAAAAGGAAGCACTGCTGGGTCCTATGCAATCCTCACAATCTTTGTTATGTTTGAGCCCTTTGTTGCAGCCACTGTGTCAATCCATCTCATTGAGGGTCTTCCTCTTTTTTGCTGACCCTCTACTTTATCAAGTATGATGTCCTTCTGCAGGGACTGGTCCCTCCTGACAACATGTCCAAAGAATGTGAGACGTAGTCTCTCCATCCTTGCTTCCAATGAACACCCTGGCTGTATTTCTTCTAAGACAGACTGCATTCTTTTGGCAGTCAATATTCTTCACCAATACCACAATTTAAAGGCGTCAATTCTTCTTCGGTCTTACTTATTCATTGTCCAGCTTTTGCAAGCATATAAGGCGATTGAAAGTATGGCTTGAGTCAGGCACACTTTTATCCTCAGAGTGACGTCTTTGCTTTTAAACGCTTTAAAGAGGTCTTATGATTTCCTGACTGCTGCTTACATGGGCTTTGATTATGGATCCAAATAAAATGAAATCCTTGACAACGTCAACCTTTTCTCCATTTATCATGATGTCGTGATGTTGCTTACTGGTCCAGTTGTGAAAATTTTTATTTTCTCTATGTTGAGGTGTAATTCATACTGAAGGCTGTAGTCTTTGATCTTCAGCAGTAAGTGCTTCAAGCCCTCTTTGCTTTCAGCAAGCAAAGTTGCGTCATCTTCTTAACATAGGTTGTTAATGAGTCTTCCACCAGTCCTGATGCCGCATTCTTCTTTATATAGTCCAGGTTCTCGGATTATTTCCTCAGCATACAGATTGAATAAATATGGTGTGCAACCCTGATGCACATCTTTCTTGATTTTAAACCACACAGTATCTCCTTGCTCTTTTGGAATGACTTCCTCATTGTCTATGTACAGGTTCCTCATGGACAAAATTAAGTGTTCTGGAATTCCTATTCTTTGCAATGTTATCCATAATTTGTTAAGATCCACACAGTCAGATACTTTTGTATAGGCCATGAACACACAGGTGTCTTTCTGGTATTCTCTGCTTTCAGCTAGGATCTGTCTGACATCAGCAATAATATCCCTGGTCCCATGTCCTCTGCTGAATTCAACTTGAATTTCTGAAAGTTCCCTGTTGAGGTACTGCTGCAACTGCTTTTGAATGATCTTCAGCAAAATTTTACTTGCATGTGTTATCAATGATAAATTTTTTTTTTTTTTTTTAGTTTCCATATTCTGTTGGATCACCTTTCTTTGGAATAGGCTAAAATATGGATCTCTTGCAGTCGATTGGCCAGGTAGCTGTCTTCCAAATGTCTTGGCATAGACGAGTGAGCACCTCCAGTGCTGCATGCATTTGTTGAAACATCTCAAATGGTATTCTCTCATATACTCTAGGGTCTCTTAAGTCTACCCTGAGGACTTAAAAATTGACAAACATGTTGACTTTGAGTCAACCTTCTGGAACAGAAGACAAGAAATGTTCTTCTTTTACCTTCTGACCATATGAAACAATTCAAGTATTAAAGAACGTCATAATTTTTTGTGAAATTATAAGAATGATTTACATAATTATCAAAGTGGACTAAGTACTTCCCCCAAACAAACAAGAAACTATAGGTGTATGGATTTTCTTGATATACTGGGAGGAGACAAAGGGATCTTCACCTACCTCAGTAGAACACACACTCTGAGTGAGGTAGATGACAAATTGACTTTAATTGCTCTGACTTTACCGTGCAAAGGGAAGGGCATAGCCAGGGATGAGTGTTGAACAGTCAGCTTGTGCCTGTTAATGATGTTTACGACAATATTTTGCCTGGGGTAGTCCTGGCAGCTGTCAATATGTTTTGAGTCTCTTCTTAGCCACACTTTGAGCAGTGAGATTAGACAGTCATGGCAGCATGGCCTTGTCTCTCCTTTGCCCCAAAGCCACATTTCTAACTTTCTAAAGACTCTGGATTAAGAAACAAACATTGTTTGGTTGGAAACAAAATAAATGACACTAAAAGCTAACTTTAGACTCATCTGTCTCAATCTTCTTCATCCAGATACTTATATGTGGAAGACATCAATAAAAAACGATGGACTAATCCCTAGAAAAAGACTTCATGCTTGGTACAGTAGAGAGTAAAAAAGAGGAAGACCCTTAATAAGATGAATTGACATAGCGACTGCAATAATGGGCTCAAACATAGCAATGATTGTGAGGATGGTGCAGGACCAGGAAGTGTCTCGTTCTGTTGTACAAAAGATTACCATGAGTTGGAACTGACTTGACAGCACCTAACAACAACAACACCTTCCATATGCATTCCAGACATTGTACCTCATGTGTAGCCACCACCTATCCTTCAGTGGAGGCTAACATGTTGTTATGATGCTGAACAAGTTTCAGTGGAGACCCCAGACTAGACAAACTAGGAAGAAAGGCCTGGTGATCTACTTCTGAAAATCTGGCAATAAAAACCCTGTGGATCACAATGATCCACTCCAAAACTGATTATGGGGATGACACAAGACTGAGTAGCATTGTTAAATTGCGTATGGGGTTGCCATGAGTTGGGAGACAACTTGAGGGCAGCTAACAACAACTATACAGTCTCATAGGTCTGTGTTAATTGGCACCAAGCATAATCTGATCATAAAAATACCTGTGTAATCCAGACAGGTGAATCAGGAGAGTTTGGGCAGCCAGTCTGTTGTGTGAAACAGCAAACTGGTATCTCTCATTTATTTTTTTGAAATTTCCAGATTCAAACATTGTCTTGAAGACAGCTAAGCTGGGGTCTCCTTACCCAAGATAAATCCTACATCAAACTGTTCCAGTGTTATTGACTTGTCTACATGTGAATTAAAGAGATGAAGTCATAAACATCTCTCAAAAGGTCCTGTAACAAACATCTGGGCAATAGAAAAATGTGGACCAGCTTTGAAGCATGTGGAATTTACTTTTAGGTTCCTATTTCCATATATCTGCATCTTCTTTTCTGCTCTCTATTCTCCAACTCAACAGCACACAACAATAACAATGTTTTTACTGCCTGATAGATCCCCTAGATCCACCTCTGAATGCTCAGCCTTCATGTATACAGGCCCCAAGATGCTTAATCCCTTGTACTATGGACCTACCACTTATTCTGCCTCTATCAAAACTTACCTCTCCTAAGAGCAATTCTCCGAGCTTCTGCCAAGTGTTTAATTAATGTAATAATAAGTGTTGGTTTTGTTTGCTGTTGAATCAGATCCAACTCATGGAGAATTATGTGTAACAGAATGAAACATTGCCCAGTCCTGCATCATCAAACCTTCAATGGTGCAAACAGTTAAGTGCTCAACTATGACCTGAAAGATTAAAGGTTCGAATCCACCCAGAGATATCTCAAAAGAAAGACTTGGTGATCTGCTTGGAAAAGGTCACAGCCTTGAAAACCCTATGGAACGATTTTACTCTGTCACACGGGCCGCTGTGAGTTGTAATCGACTTGATGGCACTTAAAAAAAAAACATATAATTTAAAAAAAAACAAAATGATATGGTATAATAAGTATATGGCTAAAAAATGACTTAAAATGATACCCTCTCAGACAAATTTGTATCTCATACAAAGTGTCTCCATTCTTTAACTGAATGTGTGAGAAGCATCTGGATTGCAATCCTGTTAGTAAAGTCAACGAGGAGAGGTTTGTACCAAGGGAAAGATCCACCTGAGATCATTCCATGTCCTCTTCTGAATTCATCTTGAAATTCTGGCAGTTCTCTGTCGATGTTTTTGGATTATCTTCAACAAAATTTGGTGGCCTATGATATTAATGATATTTTTCAATAATTTCTGAATTTTGTTTGCTCACCTTTGTTTGGAATGGGCACAAATAATGGATCTTTTCTAGTTGGTTGGCTAGGTATATGTCTTCCAAATTTCTTAACATAGCTAAGTAAGTATTTCCTGCATTGCATCTTTTTGTTGAGGCATTTCAATTGGTATTCTGTCAGCTTCTGGGGCCTTGTTTTTTGCCAGTGCCTTCAGTGTTGCTCAAACTTTTTCCTTCAGTACCAGCAATTCTTTATCATATGCTACCTCCTGAAATTGTTGAACGTTGACCAATTCCTTTGGGCCTAGAGATGGCTTTTAAGAATGATTTTTAATAATGTGATCTGTTATTTTAATGGATACCAAATGTAGATTTTCAATTTTTTGTGTCCATTTGTATTTTTGAAGTAATGTGTCAACTTTATCTAAATTGAGAAATATTTTGGTGCATAGTTTTTGTAGCAATCCATTATTATCAGTTGAATAATGTAATGATTAAAATTAATCTAATGCAATTCCTGATAATGGTGAACTCATTTTCTATATTTTTCTTTATTGTTTCCCTTATCAATTTATTAATCTTTTCAATTTGTTAAATTTTGGATTTTTTTTCTACTATACATTTTTGCTATTTCATTTATTTCTGCTTTTATATGTATTATTTCCTTTACTCTGCTTTTAACATTTGATTTCTTGTTCTTTTACTACTTTCATGAGATGGAAGCTTGTATAATTAAATTTCAGCCCTTGTTTCCTAATGGCACATACTTAATTCTATAAATTCCACTTTGCACTGTGTATCTGCTTTTATCTGTACATCTTAAGTAAGATAAAATCTGAATGTATGCAGATTTTAAATGATAAAATATCTCTAGAGAACTGTTTCCTGTATGTCTATATGAAATTTTCTGCTTTAAAATCAACTTTGTCTAATATTATATAGTTACATCAGTCTTCTTTCGACCACTGCTTGCACAGTGCTTTCTTAATCTTTTTACTTTCAAAATTTCTGGTTCTGTATATTTCAGGTGTTTTCTTGTAGGCAGCATATAGTTGGAACTTCCAGAACCTGATAAAGGAAAGCATCTATGGCAAGCCAACAGGGAAATTTTACTTGACGGTGCTACAAGCAAGGCAGTGATCAAGGCAGGGATGTTCATTCTCAGTGCTTCTATCTCAGATGCTTAATGCCCCTTAGTCATCAGGGAAATGCAAATTTCAACCAAAAGGGACAGAAGTACACAGAAATATTATATATTGCTACTAAAATTAAAATGGTACAACCAACTTTTAAACAGTTTGGAAGATTCTTTAGAGTTTAACTTATGCTTATGTAATTTCAAAATTCCAGTCTTAATTATTTATTCATGATATATGCAAACATATGTTTACTTAAAAACCTTCACACAAATGTTCATAGCAGTTTTATTTATAACAGTGAAAAACTGGAAACAGACCAACTGTCAATCATAAAATCAGTGATTAAACAAATTGTGGTATATCAAAATAATAGTGACGTATTGTTGTTGTTAGGTTCCATCGTAGTACACTCACTATTACAAAGGAATAGCCTATTAACACACAAACAACATGGAATTTTCTAAAAAATATTATGCTCAAAAGCCAGACACAAAAAAGTATATACTGTATTATTCCATTCACAGGAAACTTCAGAAAAGGCAAATTTACTCTACAGTGATATAAAAACAGATCAATGGGGGGTGGGGCAAGGCTGCAAGTGAATGGACACCCCTATTTACTCCCCTTGCAACTAACCCACTCAACAATAAAACAAGCACAGACTGAGATATCAGATAATTGAGATATCAGGCAGCTAAGGTGTTGGGGAGTCTGGGTGAGTTCAGAAGTGGGGAAGAGGAAAAGTGGGGGTGGCACAGAACTTACCCACTAACATTGGGAGCACTTGCTCATTGCAGCCATTTTGGACTGGGCTGGGCAACACTCCAAACAGGAACTCAGAAAAGGAGCGAGTCTGAGGAAACTGTAGCCCATTTTTTTTTTTTGAGGTAGTACAGACTTGCTACAGGAGTTCACAAGCCATGCAATTGGGAGGGGCAAAGGGAGGCCGTGTGCTGCAAAAGAGTGCCACTGAATCTTGCTGAGGCCCGAAATGGAGGGGCAATAGAACTGGGAGGACTGCAGGGGAAGTGAAATACTTCAGACTGACTGGCCACACAGAGGGAAATGGCTCCCTGCCCACAGGGGGACACTGTGGGAGAGCCTGTGCAGGGGTGTCTATGAGGGAAAGACATAGAGAGCCCCCCACCTTTGCCACGAGAAAGTTGGGCCCCACCACTTATATAAGCATCTGTGACTAGCTAACCCATCCCCCCAACCCCCATGCATGCATACCGAATTCCAGAGATCAAGCATCCAGACCTCCTGAATCAGCATTGAAAGAAACCTAAGGATAAGAACGCTTTTTAGTGGTTCTTAGAAGAAGATACCAAGATCACTGCTGCTGGGTCGATTCTAACTCATTATGACCCTGTGGGACAGAGTGAACCAGCCCTGTGAGGTTTCCAGGGTTGTGAGTCTTTGCAGAGGTGGGCTGTCACATTTTTCTCCTGGGAAGCAGCTGGTGAGTGCAGTTCCTAGCCTTTTGGGTGGCAGCTGGGAGCTTGGTCACTTTACCACCAAATCAACCAATCAGAAAAAATTCCCACGAAAACCAGAATACCAAATTTAGAGCAAAAAAAAACCAACCAAACAAACAAAAAAGATAACAAAATCACCCACATTCAGCAACAACAACAAAAAACACACAAAATCACAAGAGAAAAAGGAACAATCAAAAGCAAAACATGTAGAAGAGGAAATTTCTCCCATGAAGGCCAGACTAATGCAAAAAATTGATAATTTGCAGATTATGGTGTTAAATATGTTTAAAGAAAGCAAAAAAGCACACAGAAAACAAACTATCAGAGATCGAGAAACAAATGGAGGTATGAAAAGAGAGACTCAACAAGGAAGTTGAAAACACACACACACAAAAGGAAAGAAACAAAGAGAACCACTGGAACTGAAGAATAAAGCAACTGAATTAGAAAAAGCATGAGAAACACTCAACAATAGAGTTAAACACAAAGAAGATAGAATAAATGAACTAGAAGACAAAATAACTGAACTTATCAAGTCTCAAGAGAACATAATAAAGAAAAGTGAACAAATCCAAAAGGAAATATGAAATTCAAATAAGAAAACTAACAGAATCATTGGAATCCCAGAGTACCATGACAACAATAAAGGCATAGAAACAATTTCCAAGAAACAATCTGAGAGAATTTCTCAGACGTGAACAGAGAACCAAGCCTGCAAACAGGAAGCTACATAAATTCCAGTCAGAAAACGTATAAAAAGATCAACTCCTTGCCATATTCTAATAAAATTCTTGAAAACCAAAAGCAAGGAGAGAATTCTGAAAGCAGTGAAAGTAAAAGGCAATATAACATACCAAGGGAGTGTCATAAGAATCAGTGTGGATTTCTCCTCAGAAACTCTAGAGGCAAGAAGACAATAGAGTGACATATATAAAATACTGAATGAAAAAACTGCCAACCAGTAAAGCTGTTATTAAAAAACAAAGGAGAAATCAAGATATTCCCAAACAGAAGCTCTGGGAATTTGCCACTATGAGATCAGCTTTGCAAGTATTAGTCAAGGGAGTACTCAAAATGGAAAGGCAGGAACATTAAATAAATACTTACATCTATAAAAAAAAAAATTTTTTTTTTGAGAAAATAAATAAGTATAAAATAAGAGCAAGAAAGAGATCTTCGAAAAAATGCTACAACACAGGCAATCATAAAGATCAAATATTTGATATTTTCAGGGAATAAACTCAATAATTAAATCCCGCAAACAATACAACATCAAGTTTGTAAGAAATAAGCACAAAGTAAACTTACTGAATATAGGTTGCATATTGATGCTAATGGAGACACACCAACATAAATGGAGTAGGGAGGTGCATATCAGGAATAGATTTATTAAGTTAAGATTGTATGTTAACTGTCATTCATATGTTAAAAGTTGTTGCAAGTGTAAGTTGCATATATCACATATGCGGTAATTGCAAAGAAATTACCAAGAAAAAACATTCAGAAGAAAAGGAGAAGGAAAGCAAAATAGTTCATCATAAGAAAGCAGGCAAATACAAACAGAAACAGAAACAGAAAAATCAGAATAAAAAAACAAAGAAGATGTAAAACACTCAAAAACCAAATAGCAAAATAAGTGAGGTAGATACTTCATTTTTAGTAAAAGCTTTAAATGTAAATGGTCTAAATGCCTCATGTAAAAGGCAGAGAATGGCAGAATGGATAAGAAAACATGATTCATCCTTTTTGCTGTCTACAAGAAACACATCATAGACATAAGGACACAAAAAAACTAAAAATGAAAGGATTGAGAAAAATATTCCACGCAATCAATAAAGAAAAAAGAATAGGTGGCCATACTGATATCAGATAACCAAAGCCCTCCCCCAAAAAAGTTGTCATCAAGTTGATTCTGAGTATGAGTATGGAGTAGAACTGCTCCATAGGGTTTCCAAGAAGAGGCTGCTGAATTCAAACTGCTGACCTTTTGGTTAGAAGCCGAGCTCTTAACCACTGCTCCACCAGGGTTCCAATATCAGATAAAATGACCTTAAATCAAAATCTATTACAAGAGATAAAGAATGACATTACATAATAAAAAAAAAGGATCAATTCAGCAAAAGACATAGCAATTACAAATATATATGCACCTAACAGCAATGCACCAAAATATATGAAACAAATACTAACATGAAAAGAGAAATAGATAACTCCACAATAATAATAGGGGACTTCAACACACCACTTTCAATTACAGACAGAACATCTAAAAAGAAGATCACTAAGGATATTGAGAATTAAATAAAAACCATAAGCCAGTTAGACTTAAGAGACATGTATAGAACACTCCACCCACCATCAGAACAATACAGTTCTTCTTCAGAGCACAAGGATCATTTTCCAGAATAGACCATATGACAGGATAAAAAATAAGTCTCAACGAATTTAAAAAGATTGAAATCATACAAAGCATCTTATCTGACCATAGCAGTATGAAGCCAGAACTCAACAACAGGAAAAATAAGGAAAAAAAAAAAAAAGTAGGAAAACTAAATAATATACTACTAAAAAACTATTGGGTCATACGAGAAAAAAGTGAAATAAGAAAATTCCTAGAATCAATAAAAAAAGAAAACAGAATATATCAAAACATTTTGGGACACAGCAAACACAGTACTCAGAGGGAAATTCATAACAATAAATGCCTACACTAAAAAATAAGATCTAAAATCATTAACTTGAATTGCAACTTGAACAAATAGAAAATGAAAGCTAAAATAGCTAAAAGCTGCCAGAAAAAGGGAATAATAAAGATCAGGACAGAAACAAGTGAAATAAAAAATAGAAAAAATAATAGGACCAACAAGGTCAGAAGGTGGTTCTTTGAAAGGATTAATAAAATAGACAAACCACTTGCTAGATTGATGAGAGAAAAAAAACAGAAGAAACAAATAACCAAATTAAGAAATGCAATTGGTGACAATATAACCAATCTAACAGAACAAAATGAAATTGGTGACATTACAACTGATCTAACAGAGCTTTATCTGGACTTAAATCAGATCATAACTGCTTACTAGGAAAATTGTACTCTAACAAATTTGAAAACCTAGATGAAATGGACAAATCCCTAGAAACGCAGTACCTACCCAAACTAACACAAACAGAGGTAGAAGATTTAAATAGACCCATTACAAAAGAAGAGATTGAAGATGCCATCAAAAACTACCAAAAAAAAAAAAAAAAAAGAGCCCAGGACCAGATGGCTACACTGCAAAATTCTACCAAATATTCAGAGAAGAGTTGACACCATTCTTACTCAATCTTCTCTTCAAAAACTTAGACGAGGAAGGAACACTACTGAACTCTTCCTATGAAGCCAGCATAATCCTGATGCATAAACCAGGCAAAGACATCACAAAAAGAAAATTACAGACCAATATCGCTTCTGAAAATAGATGCAAATTTTTTCAACAAAATTCTAGCCAGCAGTTTTCAGTAACATATCAAAAAAATCATACACTATGACCAAGCGGGATTCATACCAGTATTACCAGGGTGGTTCAACATTAGAAAATTAATAAGTGTAAACTACCACATAAATAAAACAAAGGAAAATAACTATATGATTATATCAATTGATACAGAAAAGGCATTTGATAAAATTCAACACCCTTTCCTGATAAAAACTCTCAGCAAAGCAGGAATAGAAGGGAAATAGCTCAACATAATTAAGTGCATGTATGGAAAACAAATAGTCAACTTTACACTCAATGGAGAAAGGCTGAGAGCCTTCCCTTTGAGAATAGGAATGAGAAAAGGGTGCCCATCACCACCACTCTTATTCAACACTGTAATGGAAGTGCTGGCCAGAGCAATAAGACAAGAAAATGAAAGGTATCAAAATCAGAAAGGAAGAAGTAAAACTACCTCTATTTGCAGATCACACGATCCTATACATAGATGACTCTGAAGATTCCACAAGAAAACTGCTGGAACTAACAGAAGAATTTAGTAACATAGCAGAGTAAGATCAACACACAAAAATTAGTTGGTTTCCTCTACACTAACAAAGACTACTCTGAAAAAGAAAACAATACCATTTACAACAGCCCCCACATTGATAACATACCTAGGAATTAACCTATCAGGGACATAAAAGACTTATACAATGAAAATTACAAAACATTACAAGAGACTAAAAAAGACCTACAAAAATGGAAAGATGTCCTGTGCTCATGGGTTGAAAGACAATATAGAGAAAGTGTAAACTCTACTTTAAGCAATCTACTGATAAAATACGATCCCGATACAACTCACAACATTCTTTACTGGAATGGAAAAACTAACGACCAACTTAATATGGAAAGGAAAGAAACCCCAAATAGCCAAAGCACTATTGAAGAAAAAGAACAAAGCTGGAGGCCTCACACTCCCCAATATCAAGACATGCTCTACAAGTCACAGTAATCAAAACAGCCTGGTGTTGATTCAATGATGAACATATAGACCAGTGGAACAGAATTGAGAACTCAGAATAAAACCCAGCCATATTTTTGACAAGTGACCAAAGTCCATTCAGTGAGACAGAAACAGTCTATTTAATAAATGGTGCTGTCAAAATTGGATATAAGCCTGTAGAAAAATGAAACAGGACCCATACTTCACCACCATACACAAAAAGCTAACTCAGTATAGATCAAAGACTTAAATGTTAAACCTAAAACCATAAAATTCCTGGAAGAAAACATAGGGGGAAAACTGTGGGACCTAATATTTTGTAAAAGTAGGATAACTGACATAACAAATGCACAAACATTGTCATTGTTATTTTTAGGTACCATTCAGACGATTCTGACTCGTAGGAACCCTGTGTGCAGCAGAACGAAACACTGCCCTGTCCTGCACCATTCTTGCAATCGTTGCTATGTTTGAGCCCATTATTGCAGCCACTGTGTCAATAGAAGGCAAAATAGATAAGTAGGACCTCGTGAAAATTAAAAACTTGAGCTTATCACAAGATTTATTAAAACAGTAAATAATCTACAGACTGGGAAAAAATCTTTGGAAATGACTTACCTGATAAGGGTATAATCTCTAAAATATATGGAAAACTGCAACAACTCAACAACAAAATGACAACCCAATCGCAAAATGGACAAAGAACGTGAACAGAACCTTCACCAAAGAGGACATCCGAGCAGCCAACAAACATAGGAGAAGATGTTCATGACCATTAGTCATTAGAGTGATGCAAATCACAACTACAATGAGATAACATCATACCCTGGCTAAAATGACACTGATTTAAAAAAAAAAAAAAAAACAGTCGTGGGGAGATTAGAACTCTTATCCATTGCTGGTGAGACTGTAAAATGGTACAATCACTATGGAAAATGGTATGGTGCTTTCTCAAAAAAATAGAAATATAACTACCCTAAGATACAGAAGGAAACCCTGGTGGCATAGTGGTTAAGTGCTATGGTTGCTAACCAAAGGGTCGGCAATTTGAGTCCGCCAGGCACTCCTTGGAAACTCTATGGGGCAGTTCTACTCTGTCCTTTAGGGTCGCTAAGAGTCAGAATAGACTCGACGGCACTGAGTTTTTGTTTTTAAGATGCAGAAATTCCACTCCTAAGTATATACCCTAAAATAAAAAAATCCAAACCGGTTGCTGTCCAGTCGATTCCCAATCATAGCCACCCTATAGGACAGAGTAGAACTGCCCCATAGAGTTTCCAAGGAGAGGCTGGGGGATTCAAATCGCCAGCCTTCTAGTTAGCAGCTATAGCTTTTAACCACTGTGCCACCAGGGCTCCCTGGTATATATTTTAGAGACCTAAAAATAATCATACAAACAGACATATGCATGCCTATGTTTATTGCTGCTTTGTTTACATTAGCAAATAAATGGAAACAGCCGAAGTGCCATCAATGGACGAAAGGATAAACAAATTACGGTACATGCACACGATGGAACACTATGCAACCATAAAGAACAATAACAAGTCCATGAAACATAGCATAACATGAATGGACCTAGAGGGCATAATGCTAAGTGAAATAAGTCAAGCACATAAGGACAAGTATTGTATGATCCCTCTTTCACAGGAAGACGAGAATAGATGTTTCGAGAGAGACCACTGTTCATTGGTGGTTACTGGAGGGGGGAGGGGAAAGTACACTTTAACTCATAGAGACTTGTTATTTTTGGGGGGTGATAGGAGAAGTGGCACTAAACGTGGATGTGGTGAGTACAGCATGACTAAAGTACAAATGAGTATTTGAGCACATGTGAATGGGTATAGATGAGGATAGCGAGACTTTGCCTCACTTACTTTAAATATATTATAAGGAGGGACCAGTCTCTGCAGAAGGGCATCATGCTTGGTGAAGGACCTGACAAGGTTTCATTCTGTTGTCCACAGGGAACCAAATCAGTGGCACTTAACAACAATGACATAGGCACGTTGAAATATGAGTAGGTACAGGTGTGTATATAAGTGAGAACACATAGAAGTATTTTTATAAAAAAAAATTTTTTATAGGTAGGTATAAATATAAATATGTGGGTACAGGCACATATATTCATTGAAGACACAAACATGGATACGCCACGGGCATAACCAAACGCTTCCCAAGACTGATTTTCTGGGTTTGAAAGATTAGGACCACGTCTCATGGGACAATTCAGTCAATTGGCGTAACATAGCTTACAAAAACCATGATCTGCATCCTAGGGAAGTGAGTAGCATCTGGGGTCTTAAAAGCCTGCAGGCAGCCATCTAAGACATGTCTATGGGGCTCTACTCACCAGGAGCAAAACAGTAAGAAAGTAACCAAAAGCTCAGAGAAGGAACGAGTCTACCTGAGCCACAAACCCATCCGCCCTGAGACCAGCAGAACTATGTAGTGCCTGGTTATACCACCACTGACCATTCTGACAAGGGTACAATACATTGTCCTAGATAGAATGGGAGAAAAATGTGGAGCAGAACTCAAATTCTTACCAAAAAAAAAAAAAAAAAAGCCAGCCAAATTGGAACAGTAGAGAACAGAGGACTCTCTAAGACTATGATCCTGAGACATTCTTTAAGCCTAAAAGGATGTCTACCCCCTGAGATCACCTTTTAGGGAAATAGGAGAAGTGGCACACAAAATAAAGGCTATTACCCATAAGATCAGTGCTCTGCTTAAAAACCATCAGTATGAGATCAAAAGGTCAACAATTACTCAAAAGCGAAGATGAGAAGATAAGGGGGCAGGGAAACTAGAATACCGGAAAGGGAACAAACAGAACACAATTAAAGAGAATGTTGACACATTGTGATAAATGTAACTGTCATTGAACAATTTGTGTGGAAATTGCCAAGTGGGAACCTAACTTGCTGTGTAAACTTTCACTAACAACTCAATAAAATATTTTTAAAAAGAAAAAGAAAAGCAGGTCACTGGTCTTCAGGGTCTGGTGTTACAGTAGGGAGTGACTGAAATGTATTTGTTTTAAAACCCAAAACTAAGCCTACTGCTGTTGAGTTGATTTCAGCTCGTAGTGACCCTATGGGACAGAGTAGAACTACCCCCATAAGGTTTCCAAGGTTACAAATCTTTACAGAAGCAGGTTGCCATTATCTTTCTCCTGTGGAGCAGCTGGTGGGTTTGAACAGCCTTTAACCACTGCATCTTCAGGGCTCCTGTATTTATTTGTTTTAGAGGCCTCAAAATCAAAATTAAAACCATTATTTATACAATAATCTGTTCTGATTGCTCATTTCTCAGTATTAAGTGAGTGCCTTAGAACAAATTATTTTTACATAATGAGATTGATTTAAACATTGGAGATCTGACCTTTTCTAATTTGGGAGGTATAAATTGTTCAATTTTGTAAGTTTATTGGCTCACAGGCCACTAGGGTATAGTTGAAAAAACTTTCATCTTTCCATACATCCAATGATATTCATGTGACTTTACAGAAGTTAATATACATTAAAACGTTCTTTATTCCTTTCTATCAGGGATGAGTCATATAATAATTATACATCAAAGAATCCATGTGTCTGTTTCCCCCAAATTTGCAACTGACTCTCCACCTGTTTACTGATTGCCTGGTGCACATTTCTGTCATGACGGCGTGCTCTATAACTGCACTGTCGGATATGATGCCCACTGGGTTTTAGCCACATGTGGCTATTAAGTCCTCAAAATGAGATTAGTATGACTGGAGAACTGAATTTTTAATTTTATTTACTTTTAATTAGTTTAAATATAAATGGCCACATGTGGCTACTACTTACCATATTGGATTGTCAGATCTAGTGCCTGGCATGGATGAAGTTTGCCATTCCCTGCACGTGTATCAGTCTACTCTCTGCATCATAAGGGGAGTCTCTTTATACCTCCTCACTCTTAATCAACAGAATGGAATAGCTACTTGATTTAGTCATATTCTGAGTACTTGTTAGACCAACTTTACATTGACGGAATTAGTCTGCATTGTATAGTTACCTCAGAGCCTTTTGCCACACCTACATGAGGGTTGAAGTGAGCAGAGTTCAATTTGCCTCACCAAGCAAGACTGGGCCAGTTTATTGTCCTACGCATGTTGTAAGGTCCTTGGGAATTCTTGGTACCTGGTTGTTACTACGATTTAAGTTTAATAAATGGTAGTAGCCACTGCACCTAAACTACTTGTTTCAGTTCAGACGACCAAAGAGCTCAATATTGGAAGTCATAGGTACTGGCTACTAATGAACAGCTCCTTATTTCCTCTTTGTTATTGCCTTTATGGTCAGGTGAGCAGCACTGACGGCACAGCAGTTAAGTGCTTGGCCGCTAACCGAAAGTTCAGTGGTTCCAACCCACCAGTCGCTCCGAGGTAGAAAGGTGTGGCAGTCTGTTTCTGTAAAGATTTACAGCCTTGGAAACCCTATGGGGCATACTACTCTGTCCTATACAGTTACTACAAGTTGGAATTGACTTGATGGCAATGGGTTTGGGTTTGTTTTTATGGCCATTCAGAGGCTTTTGTAATCAGTACTAAATGACTAAAATTACTTTAACCATTTTGTCCCTGGATATTTCCAAAAAAGGCACAGTCATCTTCAAAGATTTGTACTTTGCCTTTCAGAGTGGGTCCTATTGCTGAATGTTTCATCGTGTTTCTATGATGCAACATTCAACGTGTTCTCGAAACACTTTTCTTTCTTCTGTTCTTTCCTTCATTTCCATCATAACTGTGCCTTTTCTTACTAGCAATTTGAAGACCTACTGCTTTTGTACCTTTTGGAAACTATGGAGTTGATGGTGTCTTAGCACATCTACAGTAAACAGAGTAGAAACCAGTGAGATTTGGCTAGTCTACTAGGCTTCAAACTGGGATATTCACCTCATGCTGTATAAGACAGGGATATCTTTCAAGGCATTAAAATAAACAAAAAAAGTTGGGGGGATTAAAGTAGATGTTGGTTTTGAAAAAGCCTAACAATGATGTTAATAATGAGTCTAATGATGGAGTTGAGTCCCTGGGTGGTACAAAAGGTTAATAAGCTTGGCTGCTGAATGAAAGGTTGGAGGTTTGAGTTCACGCAGAGGCACTTTAGAAGAAAGGTCTGGCGATGTGCTTCCAAAAAATCATCTATTGAAAACCCTACGGAGCACAGTTCTACTCTGACATAGGTGAGATCACCATGAGTTGCAGTCAAGTGTATAGCAAATGGTACTTGCTTGATGGTGGAGTAACAACAATCATGATCCAAATCAGGTATTTTTACTTTATGCTTCCCTGCAAAATTAAATGAGGAGCAAATCAAGCTGTTTCCTAACAGATATTTAAAATAAAGTCAGATGAAAGATGTCTAGGTTCTATTTGGCATGTTGTTGTTAGGTGCCGTCGAATCGGTTCCGATTCATAGCGGCCCTATAGGACTGAGTAGAACTGCCCCAAAGGGCTTCCAAGGAACAGCTGGTGGATTTGAACTGCCAACCATTTGGTTAGCAGCTAATGTCTTAACCGCTATGCCACCAGGGGTATATTTGGCATATAATTAAGGTGCAAATCTCTTTCCAGCCCATCTACTTATTTCTGCAGACAAGCTTTCTCAGATCTCACATCTGAAGGTGAAAATTAGGGAGCAATGATGTAGATGGTGAACACTTTCACATTCTAGCAATGACAGATGTTAATTAATGGCACATTAATGAATATAAAAGAAAGCCCACTTATTTTCTTAAAATAAACTTTCAATACATTTTTTCTGTTTTCATATAATTATCATAAGAATTATCATAATATGTAATATAATTACATTTTTATTAATTTGTTACTGGTCATTTTTGTAATTATGACTCAAAACCCAAAGAAATTTTTTAAAACCTTAGGGCTTCATGGTCATGGGTAATTTAAAGAAATTTCAGTTGGTAGACTTTTTTTTTTTTTGCAGATTTAGGAAAAGATGTATATATATATATATCTTCATAGTATATACATTATATATATAATACTTCTTGGAGTTAGGCAACACAGTGGCCCTGATAGGGTGACTAATGAAAAATATCCAGAAATAAAATACATATCACATTAATGCAATGCATTCATACTGCAATAATTCTATAGAAGAAGTGAGATGGAAATATGAGTTAAAGAAGATAAATATATTACATAAAATTCCTCATCATTAAAGGAGACTTTGATCACCTATATTTTTAAACGGTAATAAAACCTGTTGCCCTCAAGTCAATCCTGACTCATAGTGACCCTACAGACGAGTGCAGACAGTTGCGTGTGTTTCCAAGGAGCAGCTGGTGTATTTGAACTGCCGACCTTTTTGGTTAGCAGTCAAAGGCTTACCAACTGTTAAGGGCTGGTTGGGGTCAATTCTCCAATAGGGGCCATTGGAGACATTTGTTTTCAATTCTAAAGAAATTAGACCTTTTGCAACTATTTAAACATGTGATGAAAATGTTTGGGATTCTAAATGAAAAATTTACTTGTGGGTACATTGGTTTGAAATCTTTTTAATGAGATATAGGAGCAAAATTTTTGAAGACTGCTGACCTGGATCTGAATTATTAGCAAGACCTCAGGCTCCACATATGGAATTCATAAGTTGAGTTTATGTGTAGAGACAATTTGGCATTTATAGTCTCACCTTACCTCGAGGGTGACTGGACAAAGTGTCTAGTCTGGGTTACCTGTCACAAAGACCGTTAAAATTTTAGACTGATTTTTAACATCCAGCTGTAGCAATGGCTGCTGGGTAAATAGGAAGATATAGAGATATAACCGTCTCCAGAGTCAGAAAATAATCCAACCCTCCATAATATCTGATTCACAGCTCTAATACATAAATTGATACTGTTGTTATATACTAGGGCTTAGTACAGTGCTTGATACATTGTGGGCATGCAATATTTTTTTTTGAAAAATAACACTGTGCTGTTGAAAATAAATTTAAGAATTTTTAAGATACAGAAAAAAAGGCCCTCCCTTTTTTAAAAAAATAATTTTTATTGTGCTTTAAGTGAAAGTTTACAAATAAAGTCAGTCTGTCACACATAAGCCTATATACACCTTACTACATACTCCCATTTGCTCTCCCCCTACTGAATCAGCCCGCCCCCCCTCCAGTCTCTCCTTTTGTGACTGTTTTGCCAGTTTCTAACCCTCTCTACCCTCCCATCTCCCCTCTAGATAGGAGATGCCAACATAGTCTCAAGTGCCCACCTGATACAAGTAGCTCACTCTTCATCAGCATCTCTCTCCAGTCCATTGTCCAGTCCCTTCCATGTCTGATGAGTTGTCTTTGGGAATGGTTCCTGTCCTGGGCCAACAGAAGGTTTGGGGACCATGACCGCTGGGTTTCTTCTAGTCTGAAGTCTTCTAGTCTTCAGACCATTAAGTCTGGTCTTTTTATGAGAATTTGAGGTCTGCATCCCACTGTTCTCCTGCTCCCTCAGGAGTTCTCTGTTGTATTCCCTGTCAGGGCAGTCATCGGTTGTGGCCGGGCACCATCTAGTTCTTCTGCTCTCAGGGTGATGTAAGTCTCTAGTTCATGTGGCCCTTTCTGTCTCTTGAAGCCCCTCCCTTTTACCTTTCTCCATCATAAAATGTACACATGCTACCTGCTTATGTGTACACAAATGTACTCATGCCCACAGACAGGATTATTTTGTGATTTACAAAGACTCCATCTCAAATTTGTTTTTCCTTTTTGAAAACAATATTAGACAGATCCCTCTTCTTTTTCAGCCCCAAAACTCTCTCCCTATTATTCCTATAACTGCTTTGTGTAGGGAAGATGGTTTTGAGTAACATATTTGCCTTGAAGTTTTCCTAACGTTTTACCTTCTAATCATGGGGACATTTTGCTTCTTTGAATCAACTTACTGTTGTAATGAAACTCATCTGCCTGGGAGATTACATTGCCTTTTCAAATTTAGCTTAAGAAATACTTAAAGGTTGAGATTACTCAATTCCGTTAATTTGTTTACATCTGGAATTAATATAGAATGTTAATAGCTTATTATTATATTATGCTATGCTTCAATTCTTAATGACTGAAACTGTCACTAGATATTGCTTTAAATTACTACATGAAGCAGTTGATTCTAATGATAGCAAACATTTGTATAAGACAGAGCCCTCACTCCCTCACTAGGTAGCAATTTATTTTCCTGTATCTTCCAGATGAATTCTGAGCATTCCCACAATGGTTCACTACCAAGATGTTACTGCCTGCTTTTTCCTCCATCTTTATAACTCAAAATGAACATTCGTAAATGTGTAAAATTTATAAACAGAGTCAGAAAACTGTGCAGGATGTGCAGAAAGAGAAATTTATTTCTTTTATTCTTTAAGCACAATCTTTTTATTGTTTGGTATCCTGGAGCTCAGAGAACGCAGTAGTTATAAGCTCTTTTGCAATTCAGCAATATGATGAAAATGAAGCTCACCATGATAACCCTGAACTATTAGGGTTGTTGATTCAACAAAGAGAAATTATGTATTTTTTTTGTATAGGTCGAATGTCAAAGGTATTTACTTTAATTATAATGTTTTGAGATTCAATTTTCTGCAATTATATACAGTTTTTTTTTTTTTTTTTACTGTTAATCAGAATAGTTGATTAAACTGAGCACTGATTAGCCACCCTCTGATCACAGCTGGTGAAGAGAATTAGGCAAAAATAGGCCTGAGAAAGGACTAACAAGTGGCTTTAATTCATCCACCAGTAAGCCAGAAGATTGGCATCTCAAGATGAGAGCTCTCACAATGATCTCCAAACCAAAAACCCATTGCCCTGCAGTCGATTCTGACTCCTAGCAACCCTATAGGGCAGAGTAGAACAGCCCTACAGGGTTTCCAAGGCTATAATCTTTACAGAAACAGGCTGCCATATCTTTCTTCAGAAGAGTGGCTGGTGGGTTCAAACTGCTGATCTTTAGGTTAGCAGTAGAGTGCTTTAACTACTGCACCACCAAGGTTCCTTCACAATGATCCAAAAACCCATACCCTCTGCTATGGAGTGTATTCCTGCTCATAGCGACTCCATATGGTTTCCAAGGCTGTAAATCCCTATGGAAGCAGACTGCCACATCTTTCTCTTGCTGAGCCGCTGGTGGTTTCGAACTGCCAACTTTAGTGGGCACCAAATTCATGTACACGTGTGCTTGTGTTTGTAACTGCATCTATCAATCTATGTACATAACAAGTGTGTTTTCTGGCTGTAGTCAGTCCCACATCTCCCAGTAATGGTCCTGCCATTGGGTACTGTGTCAGTTATCTAGTGCTGCTGTAACAGAAATACCGTAAGTGGATGGCTTTAACAAAGAGAAATGTATTCTCTCCCAGTTTAGAAGGTTAGAAGTCCAAATTCAGAGTGCTAGCTCTAGGGGATGGCTTTCTTTCTCTGTTGGTCGTCAATATCCCCTGGTCAAGTATTTTCTCAATCTCAGGAACCTAGAGCCCAAAGGATGTGCTCTGCTTCTCCCACTGCTTTCTTGGTGGTATGGGGTCTGCTTATCTGCTTGTTTCTCTGTTTTATATCTCAAAAGAGACTGACTCAAGATACAACCCAATCTTGTAGATTCATTGTTGCCTCATTAACATAACTGCCTGTTAATCCTGTCTCATTAACAACAGAGAGGTAGGATTTACAACACCTAGGAAAATCACATTAGATGACAAAATGGTGGACAATCACATAGTACTCGGAATTATGGCCCAGACAACTGACATACATTTCAGGGGGACACAACCCAATCCATGACAGGTACCATTTCTTCTTTTCCTCTTTTCACTGCTACAAGCTTCTTTGCCTGCCTCAGAGTGGAGGAGGAAGACAGGACATCCGGGTGTTTGTTCCATTTTGCCAAAAACTAGCTCTATTACCTTCACCAATCTGGTGTCTAATCTCCTCATATAAAAGTGTGTTGGACTAGACTACCCTGTGGTTTAATTGTTTTTTAAAGTAATTATACCCATAAAAAAAAAATCACCTAAAAAAATCCACACTAAACTCTTGATATGTAAGGCAGAAGACAGGAGAATCTGAAGTCTAGAATCCTGCCCTCTCAGCAACATGTGAGGCACATCTGTGAATCATGAAAACATAGTTTGAAAACAGCTGGGCTCTATTTTCTCTACTCTTTCCTCCAATTCTCAAATATGATTTAGAATAAAATGCAGTTTAGTTATTAAGGACTTGAAAAGGAAAGCAGTTGAAGTTAATAACGAAAATTGAATTTTGCATTACCTGTAGAATTTTTTACTCATACCCTGGCAATATTTCTCAGAGCACATAATTGAGAGTTTGTTGTTGTTAGTTGTCATTGTGTTGCCTCTGAGTAATCAAGACTCCAAGTTCAACAGGATGAACCATTGCCATGTGCCATCTTCACAATCATTGGTATGCTTGAGTCTATTGTTGTAGCCACTGATTATTTTGAGTGCCTTTCAACCTGGGGGCTCATCTTCCAGCACCATATTGACAATACTCCATTGTGATCCATAGGATTTCCACTGGCTAACTTTTTGAAAATAGGTTGCTAGGACTTTCTACTCTTAGTCTTTATTACTACTAGTGTTGGAATCAGTTATACTATGTCAACTGATATAATGGGTTTTTTATAATGGGTTAAATTACGTTCCTTTATTATCAACTATTATATATTACATATATATCAACTATTATATATTATATACATATTATATATTACTATTATATATTACGTATATATTATTTTCTGTGGGGAAAATATTAAACAATGCAGGAAACATGAAAAGAAGATGGAAGGAATACACAGAGTCATTATACCAAAAAGAATTAGTCGATATCCAACCATTTCAAGAGGTGGCATATGATCAGGAACCGATGGTACTGAAGGAAGAAGTCCAAACTACTCTGAAGGCATTGGTGTAAAACAAGGCTCCAGGAATTAATGGAATATCAATTGAGATGTTTCAACAAACACATGCAGTGCTGGAGGTTCTCACTCATCTATGCCAAGAAATATGGAGGACAGCTTTCTAGCCAACTGACTGGAAGAGATCCATATTTATGCCTATTCCCAAGAAAGGTGATCCAACCAAATATGGAAAATATAGAACAATATCATTAATATCACATGCAAGCAAAATTTTGCTGAAGATCATTCAAAAAAAGCTGCAGCAGTATATCAACAGGGAACTGCCAGAAATTCAGGCTGGTTTCAGAAGAGGACGTGGAACCAGGGATATCATTGCTGAAGTCAGATGGATCCTGGCTGAAAGCAGAGAATACCAGAAGGATGTTTACTTGTGTTTTATTGACTATGCAAAGGCATTCGACTGTGTGGATCATAACAAGCTATGGATAACATTGCGAAGAATGGGAATTCCAGAACACTTCATTGTGCTCATGAGGAACCATCACATAGATCAAGAGGCAGTCATTCTGACAGAACAAGGGGATACTGATTGGTTTAAAGTCAGGAAGGGTATGCTTTAATGTTGTATTCTTTCACCATACCTATTTAATCTGTATGCTGAACAAATAATATGAGAAGCTGGAGTATATGAAGAAGAACGGGGCATCTGGATTGGAGGAAGACTCATTAACAACCTGCGTTATGCAGATGACACAACCTTGCTTGCTGAAAGTGAAGAGGACTTGAAGCACTTACTAATGAAGATCTAAGACCACAGCCTTCAGTATGGATTGCTCCTCAACATAAAGAAAACAAAAATCCTCACAACTGGACCAATGAGCAACATCATGATAAATGGAGAAAAGAATGAAGTTGTCAAGCATTTCTTTTTACTTGGATCCACAATCAACAGCCATGGAAGCAGCAGTCAAGAAATCAAAAGACGCATTGCATTGGGTAAATCTGCTGCAAAGGATCTCTTCAAAGTGTTGAAGAGCAAAGATGTCACCCTGAAGACTAAGGTGTGCCTGACCCAAGCCATGGTATTTTCAATTACACCATATGCATGTGAAAGCTGGGCAATGAATAAGGAAGACCAGAGAAGAATTGACACCTTTGAATTGTGGTGTTGGCGAAGAATATTGAATATACCATGGACTGCCAAAAGAATGAACAAATCTGTCTTGGAAGAAGTGCGGCCAGAATGCTCCTTAGAGGCAAGTATGGCGAGACTGTGTCTTACATACTTTGGACATGTTGTCAGGAGGGATCAGTCCCTGGAGAAGGACATCGTGCTTGGCAGAGTACAGGGTCAGCAGAAAAGAGGAAGACCCTCGAAGAGGTGGATTGACACAGTGGCTGCAACAATGAGCTCAAGCATAACAACAATTGTAAGGATGGCTTAGGACCGGGCAGTGTTTTGTTCTGTTGTGCATAGGGTCGCTATGAGTCGGAACCGACTCGACGGGACCTGACAACAACAACATATATTACTGAATAAATTTAATATTTATTTCTGAATCAATTATCCAGTTTTCTCATATTAAGTGAGATGGCTGGGTTAGATGACTTTGAAGACTTCTTCAAAAACAGATATTCAAGGCTTCCCTGAAACCATAATGAAGTTGGCATAATTTAAATATAGATTTACTAGTGCTTGGCTATTAACCCCTGCTGAGAATTTGCATTTCTAACAGGTTCCTAGTTGATGCTAATACTGCTGGTTAAGGAATAATTCTGAGAACCACTAGCAGAGCTGTGGATTTCAAAATGTATTATACATAAGAATCACCTGGGGATCTTGTTAAACCGTACATTCTGATTCAGTATATCTGGGGGTGGAAATACAAATTCTCAGCAAGGGTTTGAACAGGAATGAACCAGTTCAAACTCCTGGTGAAAAGCCACCAGCTGCTGTATGGAAGAAAGATGTGGCAGTCTACTTCTATTACAGCCTTGGAAACCCCATGGGGCGGTTCTACTCTGTCCTATAGGGTTGCAGTGCATCAGAATCAACTTGGTGGCAATGAGATGGAAGTTTTATTTAAATGAATTTTAGTAAGAGCTTTCCTCTTCCTATAACCAATAATTTACCCAGACTTGTACATTTTTCTTCTTTTCCATCTACCTTTTCTTTACTCAGTTTATTTTACCACACTAGTTGAGACTTGAGACTTAGATCACTCAAACCTTAGCTATTTCACTAATCTCCCATTCTAGACTCTCCACTGATAGAATACCTGTTCTTTCCAGACTATTCTTCTTAATATATTTCCACTCTAAGATTTTCAGATAGTTCCTCTATATCCCCACTCTGGTTGATTGAAAAAGTAGCCACAACTCTTCTCTGTATAAATGCCTTTTGCCATGTGACTTCACAGTAACTTCCATTAGTAGGTAGAGTCTATTTCTCCACCCCTGAATTCTGGGATGACCTTGTGGCATACTTGAGACTGCAAAATGTAGCAGATGCGATGTTGTGCCAGTTCCAAGTCTAGACCTTGGACACCTTGCTTATTTTTGCTTGCTCTTGGAACTCTGCCACCACTATGTGATCAATCCTGGAGTAGCCTAATGGGTGATGAGGCACACATGGTCTAATTAGCCTCTTCTTTTTTTCCTAACTGACCGGCATCTGATAAATGTGAATGTTGCTGTTTTTGTTATGTGCTGTTAAGTTGGTTTCAACTCATAGCAACCTTATGTACAACACAATGAAATGCTACCCAGTCCTGTGCCATCCTCACAATCATTGCTATGCTTGAGCCCATTGTTGCAGCCAGTGTGCCAATTCATCTTGTTCAGGGCCTTCCTCTTTTTCACAGAACATTTACCAAGCATGATTTCCTTCTTCAGGGACTGATCCCTCCTGATAACATGTCCAAAGTATGTGAGACAAAGTCTCTCCATCCTTGCTTCTAAGGAGAATTCTGGTTTGACTTCTTCCAAGACAGATTTGTTTGTTCTATTGGCAGTCCTTGGTATATTCAATATTCTTCACCAACACCACAGTTCTTCTTTGGTCTTCCTTATTCATTGTCCAGTTCTCACATGCATATGAGGTGATTGAAAACACCATGGTTTAGGTCCCACACACCTTAGTCTTCAAGGTGACATCTTTGCTTTTCAATACTTTAAAGAGGTCTTTTGCGGCAGATTTGCTCAATGCAGTGAGTCTTTTGATTTCTTGACTGCTACTTCCATGGGTATTGATTGTAGATCCAAGTAAAATGAAATCCTTGACAACTTCCATCTTTTCTCTGTTTATCATGATGTTGCTCATTGGTCCAGTTGTGAGAAATTTTGTTTTCTTTATGTTGAGGTGTAATCAGTGCTGAAGGTTGTCGTCTTTGATTTTTATCAGTAAGTGCCTCAAGTCCTCTTCACTTTCAGCAAGTAAGGTTGTATCATTTGTGTATCGCAGGTTGTTAATGAGTCTTCCTCCAATCCTGAGCCCTGTTCTTCTTCATATAGTCTAGTTTCTTGGATTATTTGCCCAGTATACAAATCGAATATGTGTGGTGAAGGATACAACCCTCACGCACACCTTTCCTGATTTTAAACCATGCAGTATCCCCTTGTCTTGTTTGAACTAATACCCCTTGGTCTGCGTATCAGTTCCTCATGAGCACAATTAAGAGCTCTACAATTCCTATTCTTCACAATGTTATCTGTAATTTGTTATCATCCACACAGTCGAATGCCTTTGCGTAGTCAATAAAACACAAGTAAATATCTTTCTGGTATTCTCTGTTTTTAGCCAGGATCCATCTGACATCAGCAATGATATCCTGGATTCCACATCCTTTTCTGAATCTGTCTTAAATTTCTGGCAATTCCCTGTCGATATACTGCTATAACCGCTTCTGAATAGTCTTCAGCAAAATTTTACTTGTGTGTGATATTAATGATATTGTGTGATAATTTCCACATTTGGTTGGATCACCTGTCTTTGGAATAGGCATAAATACAGATCTCTATTTTTCTTTTTACCCTTAGGTTGTCCAGGTAGCTGTCTTCCAAATTTCTGGGCATAGATGAGTGAACACTTCCAGCGCTGCATCAATTCATTAAAACATCTCAACTGGTATTCTGTCAATTACTAGAGCCTTGTTTTTTATCAATGTCTCAAGTTCAGCTTCCACCTCTTCCTTCTGTACCATTGGTTCCTGATCATATGCTACTCCTGAAGTGGTTGAATATCGACCAATTCTTTTTGGTATAGTGACTCTGTGTATTCCTTCCACCTTCTTTTATGCTTCCTGTGTCATTAATATAAATTTTAAATGTGAATGATGCCATCCTAAATCAGCAACCCCCAGCCATGCTACCAGCATACCACAGATCTATCAGTGGGTTAAGCCAAGATCAGCCAACTTGGCTCAGGTAAGCAGAGCTACCTAGTGGATCTATAAAAAATGGGCAACTACAAATGACTGTTATTTCAAGCCAATAAATTTTGGAGTGATTTGTTATGCAGAAAAAGCTAAAACCCATTTCCGTGGTCCCATTTCATGTCCTAAACAACTTTTGCCTGGATTAATGTAAAAAATATTCTACTAATTTCTCTGTCTCCAGCCTTCATATTCTCAATTGTATTGTCCCTTGGAAGTCTTCAAAATGCTGTATCCTCATCCCTGGAGAAGATAAAGGTTTGCCAATAAATACAGGGCATCAGATAATTTTAAGGGGATCAGTTTTCAGAATCTCCACTTCCATGGGAGCCACTTCCTAAAAGTGACCTGCCTGAGGATGCTTCTGTGATCAAAATATCATGGTGGTTCTCCTGTCCCACTTTCTTTTCACAAAAGCCCAATTTGAAAATGTTGCTTTTTTTTTTAGTGAAAAACATCTTTTATAAATGAGCTCACGTTTCTTTTGTGTAAGTGTAAAAACATCTTTTATAAATGAGCTAACATATTCCCAAAATTCTCTCTAGTTTTTGGGAATATGTGAGCAAAAATGTTTGAAAACCATTGCATCATTGCCAAGTGCATGTTCTAATATGCAAATCTGGTCACTTTTCTCTCTAGTTTAAAATACTTCAACAGCTTCTCATTATTCGTAGGATAAATCCGAAATCCTTGGCATGGTGCTCAAGACCCTGTAAGGCCTAGATCTGGCCTTTTTTTTTTTTTCCCCTAAAGAAAGTTTGTTAAAGTTATGTTGCACCCTTTCCAAGTCCCGGGAGCCCTGGTCTTACTGCTCTGTCTGTCCTCCCGCTTATTACTTCTTCTCATAGCATTCATCTCTGTTTATACGAAGTCTACTTCTACTCTTCCTTGCAGTTGTTAAAGATCCAGGTCAAATGCCTCCTTCCTCAGGAACCCGCACTCTCAATAGCCACCTCTCCAACTCCCCACGTAGAAATCATCTCACCTTTTAATCTTTATTTTAGTACTTTATTTTTTATCTAACTTTATTTTTCTTATATTCCTTTTATTTCTGTGTTAATATTTTCTGACTAACCATGCTCTTCTTGAGGAGAGAAAACATGTTTACTCATCTTTGTAGCCTCTTAGTGTATTCACAAAGGAAGTTGCAAGTGAATGTTTGTTGAGTAAATAAGTGACTGAAACATTGTTTTATGAGAAGAAACTTTATAGAGATTATGTCTGGATTTTATCTGTACTAAGTGAGTGAATGGAAACCCTGGTGGTATAGTGGTTAAGAACTCTGGCTGCTAACCAAAAGGTAGGCAGTTGGAATCCACCAGGTGCTCCTTGGAAACCCTACGGGGCAGTTCTACTCTGTCATATAGGGTTGCTATGAATTGGAACCGACTTGATGGCAACAGGTTTGGCTTTGGTTCTGGTTTGACATCTATTATTTAATATATTATTTGGGAAAAAATTTGGTATTATAATCCAGATACCCATTTGCCATCGAGTTGATTCTGACTCATAGCCTATTTTGTCACATTTTTAACATGGTAGGTCCTATATCTTCACAATGAATAAAATAGTATTTTAAAGTGAATGTCACACTAAGATATCTAGCAAGGCTTTAGAACTAATTCTTATAGAGTCGTTTTTGGAAAAGTCTTAGAATTTTAAATGCCATCTAATTCAACTTTTCTCCTAATGGAGGAATCCTCTCTTGGCTGACTGCGAGAGTCAGTCATTCACAAAATGCTGTATCAATTCTACTGACAATTAAGGTCATTATCTCACAAAGCAGTTGCCCTATCTTTGCAGAGTTCTAATTAAAAAAAAACAATTACTTCAGTATCACTCTCTAACTTTAATACAAAGACTTCTGACTAGAGCGTTTTAGGTTGAGCAGTCCATGGGAAATAACGCAAAAGTAATGAAAAGAAGTAATCCAGGCTTGTATTTTCAGAATAAAATTAATATATTATCCATTACTTTTTTTTTTTTTAATTTCAAGAGCGTATGCACAGGGCTTATTTTGTCAGAATATAGTCTGGCGATACACATTGTAGGGGCACATAAAGCAACTGTGCACTGTGGGTAAAAACTTTTGAGATGCTGAGAATACTTGATTAATTCTTTTTTCCCCCTAGTCTGTGAATAATTTATGAGATCCAGGCAATTAACATAGAAGTATCAAAGTACTTGATGGAGATGTTGAATCATCATAGTCATTAGTAAAATATCTTGCTGATGTTTGTTACAGTTTCCAGTAAATCCTCTTCATATGTTGTTAGACACCTAGCAAAGGAATCTAGAGAAATGTGTAAGGCTATCATCATATGCTGTTCTTTTAGTGTGGATGGAATCTCTGTTTTACATACACTGAGGTTTATCTACATAAGAAGCACCATTCCCCTTATTTCTCTCCACCTCCTTACAAAAATTTAGTGATGTTTCAGAAGAGTAAGCGGTCAACTCCTCCTTCTCCATCCATAATTGACTGAAGTCTCCAAGGCCAGATACCTGCAAGCCCATGACTGCTGCCTTCCTAGGCTTTCTTTGACCATGGTAGGCAGCACACTGAACCCCAGTACCATACACTAAGGTAAAGCAAGTCATAACTAATGCAGGACAGGTGTCTCTGGTCAACATGGACAGTGAAAATCATAAATAATTAAATCATCTTTGTAAATCCCTGAAATTTTCCAGGATTGGAAAATATTACAATTTCCTCAGCTAAGAAGCAGATGAAGCAATTTACTGTTTGTATTTAGGGGCCGTATTTTATGAAAACTGCTGTAAATATGTGCATCATACTCTCAGGATACAGGATTGAAATAATGGAAGGAATATCAGAATTATGTTTTACATTTCAAGTTCTCTCAGCAACAATTAGGGAACTGATGACTGTCCATATTTTTTAAATTATAATTTTCTCTCATGCTTTATTTTCAGTCTCTCTCTGTCTCTGTCTCTCTCACACACGAGGCCAGTATAATTCAATTCTTCTAGGCTATGGGAACTGAAGCCAAGATAATTCCCTGACCTTGTGTTAAACTATGCTGAAATCAAGCAAAAATAATTTAACTGCTTGCTCCAGGAGATACCTGCTTCTAGAAGATAAGAGTGTGAAGCAACTAAATGGATTACTTATCAAGGCTAACAGCTTGCTTATCAAGACTTGCTTCAAGCCCCTTGCCTCTATGTGCCCACCAATCTAATGTTATTGTGTCTTAAATACTACCAAACTCTGACTAATTTCTAGTCTTGCACAACCCACCTTAACATTACCCAGCTCCAACTCTAAAGCCCTATAAATAAAAAATACAGTGCCCTAATTTCCCATTTTGAGATGACAAAAACTCAGGGTTGTGGTTTCCCTTACGCTGGTAAATTTCATAAATCCGGCTTTGGTTAATACGCTTTCCTGGTGACCTTTCTGGGGAGTCAGAGGCTGAAGGCTAAATGTCTACATGATGTGTCTCCTCTACCGCATATCTGAAATTCCACCCTTTCTCATTTCCCAACTATTCATACCCTAAGCGTGAGGAGCACTTTCTCCTATTTCTCCTGTCCATGAAAAGCTTTCATATAACTTGGCTTTCTGAATATATATATATATATATATATGTAGAAATTAACATCTCACCAATTTAGTCTGAAATCTGTCTTTGAGCCCTAACACTTTGATAAGGCCCAGGCTCCTGGATACCTATTCTTTCTACTTTTTCACACTTCCCCTGGGAAATCTAGCCTCACCCCCTGAGGCTGCTATTCCATTATACCTCAATAATATACATTTCTGAGGAATTCTAGTTGCTGGGCTCCGTCAACCAGGCCAGATCCAGGAATTTCAGTTCATCTGCTATGCCTTTCTAGTGCAATCCTATGGACGGTTCTCTTAACTCCCAACCTATTCATCTGTAATATTTTCCCTTTGCTAATGTTTTAACTCTTGAAGATCCAGTATTCACCGTTGTTATTATACAGTTATTATAAAGAAGTAGAGTTTATTTATATAAATAAGTACAGTTATTATAAATGGAGTATAGAAAAGCATATGGGAATCAATATACTGATACTTACTAGTTGCGTACAATTTAGAACTACAGAATTTTCTTGTGCCTCAGTTTCCTCACTTATAAAAGAAAAATGAAGATTTAAAACAGAAGATTTTGAAATTAATTTAATGATATACTATATGTGAATATGGAGCCCTGGTGGTGCAAAAGATGGGCAGTTTGAATCCACCAGCTGCTCCTTGGAAACTCTACAGGGCAGTTCTATTCTATCCTATAGTGTCGCTATGAGTTGAAATCAACTCGGCGGCAATGGGTTTGTTTTTTAAATATGTGAATACATTCTGCAAACATAACGTTTCTGAGATGTATTATTCAGTTAGTAGTTTATTAATGGTCTTGGTAAGCCTTTAGAAGGCTTTGTTCATTAGAAGAGCACAAAAAAGATTCATAACCTTGTGAACTAGGCTTAATACTACCTTATTAAACTAAGCTGCATTTCTTGATGCAGAGAGAATATGGCTATGTTCACATACAGGTACGTTAAGTAACAACTCGAATGTTCAGGAGTCATTTATTCAAATATTTCCATCATCCAGAATCTTTTTTTAGAATCTTAGCTTATTTTCCTGGTTCTTGCTTTCTGGCCGTTCCAGTACTTATTAGCATCAGAGTGTGAGTCAGGGATGTGAGTGGAGATAAAACTCCATTCTGTATGTGGCTGCTTGTTAGCATCTTGCAAAGTATTTATTAGGAGAAATTTTTTTTTTTTTTTTTGCATGTGTTTCCTCATTTGAGGCATAAGCTGTGAACACTTAACTTTATGGTTTGTACACTATGACTTCAAATAGCTTCAAAGGGATAGCTAAGCCAAAATGTATTATAACTAATGTCATTAATTTCTGCACTTGGAACTATAATTTTGACTGTTATATTTTGCTCTGTGTACATGTGTGTGTGTATATGTATGTATACCCATACCTATATTTTTGTTGTTAGTTCCTGTCAAGATGATTTTGATTCATAGCAACCCCATATGACAAAGTAAAACTGCCCCATAGGGTTTCCTAGGCTGTGATCTTTACAGAACCCAATTGCCAGGTCTTTCTACCCTGGAACTACTGGGCAGAGTTCACACAGACAACCTTTCAGTTAGTAGCCCAGCAATTAACCGTTGCCCTACCAGGACTCCTTACCTATATCTATACTTATATCCATACCTATACCATGTCTATGCTTATATCTATCTACATATCCTTCAATATCTGTCCTGAAGTGTGGCACTATCAGTGATAGGAAAATATCCATATGCCTACAAGGAAGACCCATTAATATGATTATTATCCAAATTCATGCACCAACCACTCAATCCAAAGATGAAGAAATTGAAGTTTTTTACCAACTTCTGCAGTTTGAAATTGTTCAAACATGCAATCAAGCTGCATTGATAATTACTGGTGATTGGAATACAAAAGTTGGAAACAAAAAAGAAGGATCAGTAGTTGGAAACTATGGCTTTGGTGATAGAAATGACACCAGAGATCACATGATGTAATTCTGCAAGACCAACAACTTCTTCATTGCAAATATCTTTTTCACCAACATAAACAGTGACTACATATGTAGACCTCACCGTGTGGAATGCACAGGAATCAAATTGTCTACATCTGTACAAAGAAATGATGGAGAAGATCAATATCATCAATCAGGACAAGGCCAGGGGCCAAATGTAGAACTAACCATCAGTTGCTGATATGCAAATTCAAGTTAAATCTGAAGAAAATTAAAACAAGTCCATGACAGTTAAAATAGGACCTTGAGTACATCCCACCTGAATTTAGAGATCATCTCAAGAAGAGATTTGATACATTGAGCACTAATGACTGAAGATCAGATGAGTTGTGGGATAACATAGAGGATGCCCTACATGGAGAAAGTAAGGTCATTAAAAAGACAGGAAAGGAAGAAAAAACCAAAATGGATGTCAGAAGAGGCTCTGAAACTTGCTCTTGAATGTAAAGTAGCTAAAGTGAATGGAAAAAATGAAATAAAAGAACTGAACAGAAGATTTCAAAGGGTGACTTGAGAAGACAAAGTGAAGTATTATAATGAAATGTGCAAAGACCTGGAGTTAGAAAAACAAAAGGGAAAAACACACTGTGCACTTCTCAAGCTGAAAGAACTGAAGAAAAATTTCAAGCCTCAAGTTGCAATATTGAAGGATTTCCTGGCCAAAATATTGAACTATGCAGAAAGCACCAAAAAAGATGAAAGGAATACACAGAGTCACTGTAGCAGAAAGAATTGGTCAATGTTCAAACATTTCAGGAGGGAGCATATGATCAAGAACATCAGATACTAAAGGAAGAAATACAAAGTTCGCTGAAGGCATTGGTGAAAAACAAGCTCCAGGAGTTGACAAAGTACCAATTGAGATGTTTCAACAAAGGGATGCAACTCTGGAAGCACTCATTCGTCTATGATAAGAAATTCAGAAGACAGCTACCAAAGCTACCAACCAACGGGAGGAGATCCATATTTGTGCCTATTCCAAAGAAAGGTGATTCAACAAAATGTGGAAATTATCAAACGATAGCATTAATATCAAATGCAAGTAAAATTTTGCTCAAGATAAATAAAAAACTCTTGCAGTAGTACATTGTTACGGAACTGCCAGAAATGCAAGCCAAATTTATAAGGCGGTGGGGAACCAGGGATATCATTGCTGATTTCAGATGGATCATGGCTGAAAGCAGAGAATGCCAGAAAGATGTTTACCTGTGTTTTATCGACTATGCAAAGACTTTCAGCTGTGTGGATCATAACAAATTATGGAAAACATACAGAATTCTAGAAGACTTAACTGTGCTCTTGAGGAACCTGTATGTAGACCAGGAGGCAGTTATGCAAATAGAACAAGGGGATACTGCCTGGTTTAAAACTAAGAAAAGTGTGTGTCAGGGTTATATTTTTCACCATACTTGTTCAATCTGTATGCTGAGCAAATAATATGAGAAACTGCACTACGTAAAGAAGAATGGGGCTTTGTCAGGATTGGAGAAGACTTATTAACAACCTGTGTTATGCAGATGACACAATCTTCCTTGCTGAAAGTGAAGGGGACTTGAACCACTTACTGATGAAGATCACAGATCACAGCCTTCAGTATGGATTACACCTCCGCATAAAGAAAACAAGAATCCTGACACTGGGCCCGTAAGCAACAAATGGAGAAAATATTAGAGTTGTCAAGGATTTTATTTTACTTGGAACTATAATCAACACCCATGGGAGCAGCTATCAAGAAACCAAAAGACGTATTGCATCGGGCAAATCTGCTCCAAAAAGACTTCTTTAAAGTGTTGAAAAGCAAAGGTGTCACTTTGAGGACTAAGGTGCACCTGACCCAATCCATGGTGTTTTCAATTGCCTCATATGCACGTGAAAGCTAGACAATGAATAAGGAAGACCGAAGAAGAATTGATGCCTTTGAATTATGGTGTTGGCAAAGAATATTGAATACACCATGAACTGTTACAAGAAGGGATAATTCTGTGCTGGAAGAAGTACGGCCCGAGTGCTCCACGGAAGTAAGGATGTGGAGACTTCGTCTCAAGTACTTTGACATGCTATCAGGGGGGACCAGTGTTTCATTCTGTTGTATATAGGGTCTCTATGAGTCAGAAACAACTCAACAGCAGCTAACAACAACTATAATCTACATACACACACACATTATTATACACACACCTATAAAAAAAAAAAAAAAAACAACCCAGTATATGGAAACCCTGGTGGCGTAGTGCTTAAGTGCTAGAGCTGCTAAGCAAAGAGTCAGGAGTTCGAATCCGCCAGGTGCTCCTTGGAAACTCTATGCGGGCAGTTCTACTCTGTCCTAAAGGGTCGTTATGAGTCGGAATTGACTCGGTGGCACTGGGTTTGGCTTTTTTTTTTTTTTTGGTTAGACTAAGAGCATACCTAAAAAATTGTTTTAGAAGTCTGAAGAGTACACATAGAAACTTAGCATTTTATGAGGTTTAAAAAAAAAGGAAAGAAAGAAAGAATATCACAGAGAGAAACATGTAGCTTTACCGTTGTCCTTCCAGGTTGACTTGGCCCTGATTTTCAAGCTGAAACAGATAAAAGATAGAAAATAGAAAAGCTCCAGATACTGGTAGGGGCTTTTTAAAAAGTTTTAAAATGTTCGATCTTTAAGTGACTTAAAGAGGATTTTTCAGTAAGTAAGAGTTTTGATTCCACCATTAATATCGATGAAGCACCTTGGGAGGTTTTCATAGCTGGAGGCAATATTCAAGACAGAACTTCACATGTTCCCTCAGGGCACGCATTGTTAGCAATCAGAGGTGGTTAACAAGCTCTCTGCTGTGTTTTCCCCGGGCTGCAACTCTGAAAACTTATGAGTAGTTCTTCAAGAAACTCTTGATTAGAATTCCTCACAGTAGTCAAGGTTGGAGGACACAAAGGGCAAAGTCAACTGTGACCAGGGCTGTATATAAAAAAAAGTTTAGTGATTAAAAAAAAAAGAGGGATTCCGGGGCCAAGATGGCAGACTAGGTGGACGCTACCACGGATCCCTCTTGCAACAAAGACTCGGAAAAACAAGGGAATCGATCACATACATAACAATCTACGAACTCTGAACAACAAGCACAGACTTAGAGACGGAAAACGAACAAATACGGGCAGACAGCAACTGTTTTCAGAACTAGGAGCCAGCGCACCAGGCAGGTGACCTTTGGAGCTCGATCTGGGGCAAAGCCCAGGGGGTCAGACGGCACAGAAAGGGGGCCCACCCCTTCCCCCCCGAACCCATCCCGGGAGGAAGTCTAGCATGTTGGCGCGGGCGGCGTAGGGGCGCAGCCGGAGGGAGAAGCACCCGGGAGGCAGTGACTGATCTGGGAGGGGGGAGAACAGCGTCCCAGCTGGGGTGCCGTCCCGCCGGGAGTTAGGCGAGAAGCCGACGGGGCGCGAGCGGGGGGGGGGGTCAACTATATTTCCCTAAAGTGACCCCAGGGCGGGGCCCACACGTTCGTGCGGGAGGACGCACACCCAGTCCGCGCGTGTGGCACGGCACACCAGAGGGAGAAATCCCCGGAAGTGTCTGGTCTCAAAGCAGGGAAAGCAGCATCCCAGACGGGGAGCCATTCCGCTGGGATCTGGGCGTGCGCACGCGCGCGCGGGCGGGGCATGAGCGCGGGGTCCATTTTTATTACCCTGAATTGACCCAGGGGGCGGGACCACTTGGTCGTGCGAGTGACGCCCTCCCAGTTTCCGCGAGAGGTGTGGCACACTGGAAGGAGAAGTCCCCGGGAGGAAGTGATTGGTCCCGAAGCGCAGAAAGTAGCGTCCCAGATGGGGTGCCGTCCTGCCGGGACTTGGGCACGCGCACGAGTGGGGCGTGAGAGCGGAGTCCATTTTTATTGCCCTGAATTGACCCGGGGGGGGCCCACCTGGCCGTGCAGGTGATGCCAACCCAGTTCGCGCGAGAGGTGTGGCGCTCCGGAAGGAGAAGTCCCCAGGAGGAAGTGACTGGTTCCGGAACGGGGAAAGCAGCGTCTCAACCCGGAAGTCATCCCGCTGGGATTTGGGCGCGCGCACAGGCGGGGCGTGACCACGGGACCCAATTATAATCGCCTGAATAGACCCTGGGGGCGGGCCCACCCGTTCGTGCGGGAAACGCCCACCCAGTGCCCATGAGCGGTGCCGCCCACCGGAGGAAGTCCCCAGGAGGAAGTGACTGGTTTCCGAGCAAGGAAAGCAGTGTCCTAGCCAGGGACCCGTCCAGCCCGGATTTTGGCGAACGGGGGCGGAGCGTGAACGTGGTGTTCAGCTCTATATTCTGTGGTGCTATACTCCTAGCTCTCAGATCCCTCCCCCACCCTCCCCAGGCGACCCCATTAACATCCGAATACCCGGAGCCAGAGAGAGAATTCAGATAGGGATCTGACTGCATTTTTTTTTAGCTGACTACTTGGAAAATCTAGTTTCCCAGTGATGGCTCGGAGACAGCAGTCCATATCAAACCACATAAAGAAACAGACCATGACAGCTTCTCCAACCCCCCAAACAAAAGAATCAAAATCTTTCCCAAATGAAGATACAATCCTGGAATTATCAGATACAGAATATAAAAAACTAATTTACAGAATGCTTAAAGATATCACAAATGAAATTAGGATAAATGCAGAAAAAGCCAAGGAACACACTGATAAAACTGTTGAAGAACTCAAAAAGATTATTCAAGAACATAGTGGAAAAATTAACAAGTTGCAAGAATCCATAGAGAGACAGCATATAGAAATCCAAAAGATTAACAATAAAATTACAGAATTTGACAACGCAATAGAAAGTCAGAGGAGCAGACTCGAGCAATTAGAATGTAGACTGGGACTTCTGGAGGACCAGGGAAACAACACCAACATAGCTGAAAAAAAATCAGATAAAAGAATTAAAAAAAATGAAGAAACCCTAAGAATCATGTGGGACTCTATCAAGAAGGATAACTTGCGAGTGATTGGAGTCCCAGAACAGGGAGGGGGGACAGAAAACACAGAGAAAATAATTGAAGAACTCCTGACACAAAACTTCCCTGACATCATGAAAGACGAAAGGATATCTATGCAAGATGCTCATCGAACCCCATTTAAGATTGATCCAAAAAGAAAAACACCAAGACATATCATCATCAAACTTGCCAAAACCAAAGACAAACAGAAAATTTTAAAAGCAGCGAGGGAGAAAAGAAAGGTTTCCTTCAAGGGAGAATCAATAAGAATAAGTTCAGACTACTCAGCAGAAACCATGCAGGCAAGAAGGGAATGGGACGACATATACAGAGCACTGAACGAGAAAAACTGCCAACCAAGGATCATATATCCAGCAAAACTCTCTCTGAAATATGAAGGAGAAATTAAGATATTTACAGATAAACACAAGTTTAGAGAATTTGCAAAAACTAAACCAAGACTGCAAGAAATGCTAAAGGAGATTGTTTGGCCGGATGACCAATAATATCAGGTACCAGCACAATACAAGGTCACAAAACAGAACGTCCTGATATCAACGCAACTCAAACAGGGAAAGCACAAAAACAAACAAATTAAGACTAATTCTAAAAAATAAATAAATAAACAAAATAATACACACAACAGGAAATCATGGAAATCAATAGATAAACGATCAAAATAATCAAAAAGAGGGACTAAATATAGGAGGCATTGAACTGCCAGATGGAGAGTGATACAAGGCAAAATAGAAGGATACAAGTTAGGTTTTTACTCAGAAAAATAGGGGTAAATAAAAAGGTAACCACAAAAAGGAATATCAATTCCATAACTCAAGAAAAAAGCCAAGAAAAACGTAACGACTCAATAAACACAAAGTTAAACATTATGAAAATGAGGATCTCGCAAGCTACTAAGAAAAACGTCTCAGCACAAAAAAGCGTGTGGAAAAATGAAATGGCCAACGACACACATGAAAAGGCATCAAAATGACAGCACTAAAAACTTACTTATCTATAATTACGCTGAATGTAAATGGACTAAATGCACCAATAAAGAGACAGAGAGTCACGGACTGGATAAAAAAACACGATCCATCTATATGCTGCCTACAAGAGACACACCTTAGACTTAGAGACACAAACAAACTAAAACTCAAAGGATGGAAAAAAATATATCAAGCAAACAATAAGCAAAAAAGAAGAGGAGTAGCAATATTAATTTCTGACAAAATAGACTTTAGACTTAAATCCACCACAAAGGATAAAGAAGGACACTATATAATGATAAAAGGGACAATTGATCAGGAAGACATAACCATATTAAATATTTACGCACCTAATGACAGGGCTGCAAGATACATAAATCAAATTTTAACAGAATTGAAAAGTGAGATAGACACCTCCACATATATAGTAGGAGACTTCAACACACCACTTTCGGAGAAGGACAGGACATCCAGTAAGAAGCTCAATAGAGACACGGAAGACCTACTTACAACAATCAACCAACTTGACCTCATTGACTTATACAGAACTCTCCACCCAACTGCTGCAAAATATACTTTTTTTTCTAGCGCACATGGAACATTCTCTAGAATAGACCACATATTAGGGCATAAAACAAATCTTTCCAGAATCCAAAACATCGAAATATTACAAAGCATCTTCTCAGACCACAAGGCAATGAAGCTAGAAATCAATAACAGAAAAACTAGGGAAAAGAAATCAGATACTTGGAAAATGAACAATACCCTCCTGAAAAAAGACTGGGTTATAGAAGACATCAAGGAGGGAATAAGGAAATTCTTAGAAAGCAACGAGAATGAAAATACTTCCTATCAAAACCTCTGGGACACAGCAAAAGCAGTGCTCAGAGGCCAATTTATATCGATAAATGCACACATACAAAAAGAAGAAAGAGCCAAAATCAGAGAACTGTCCCTACAACTTGAACAAATAGAAAGTGAGCAACAAAAGAATCCATCAGGCACCCGAAGAAAACAAATAATAAAAATTAGAGCTGAACTAAATGAATTAGAGAACAGAAAAACAATTGAAAGAATCAACAAAGCCAAAAGCTGGTTCTTTGAAAAAATTAACAAAATTGATAAACCATTGGCTAGACTGACTAAAGAAAAACAGGAAAGGAAACTAATAACCCGAATAAGAAACGAGAAGGACCACATCACAACAGAACCAAATGAAATCAAAAGAATCATATCAGATTACTACATAAAATTGTACTCTAACAAATTTGAAAACCTAGAAGAAATGGATAAATTCTTGGAACAATACTACTTACCTAAACTAACATTCAGAAGTAGAACAACTAAATAGACCCATAACAAAAAAAAAGATTGAAACGGTAATCAAAAAACTCCCAACAAAAAAAAGTCCTGGCCCAGATGGCTTCACTGCAGAGTTCTACCAGACCTTCAGAGAAGACTTAACACCATTACTATTGAAGGTATTTCAAAGTATAGAAAAAGACGGAATACTACCCAACTCATTCTATGAAGCTACCATCTCCCTGATACCAAAACCAGGTAAAGACATTACAAAAAAAGAAAATTTTAGACCTATATCCCTCATGAACATAGATGCAAAAATCCTTAACAAAATTCTAGCCAATAGAATCCAACAACACATCAAAAAAATAATATACCCTGATCAAGTGGGATTTACACCAGGTATGCAAGGCTGGTTTAATATCAGAAAAACCATTAATGTAATCCATCACATAAATAAAACAAAAGATAAAAACCACATGATCTTATCAATAGATGCAGAAAAGGCATTTGACAAAGTTCAACACCCATTTATGATAAAAACTCTAACCAAAATAGGAATTGAAGGAAAATTCCTCAACATAATAAAGGGCATATATGCAAAGCCAACGGCCAATATCACTCTAAATGGACAGAACCTGAAAGCATTTCCCTTGAGAACGGGAACCAGACAAGGATGCCCTTTATCACCGCTCTTATTCAACATCGTACTTGAAGTCCTAGCCAGGGCAATTAGGCTAGACAAAGAAATAAAGGGTATCCAGATTGGTAAGGAGGAAGGAAAGCTATCACTATTTGCAGATGACATGATCGTATACATGGAAAACCCTAAGAAATCCTCCAGAAAACTACTGAAACTAATAGAAGAGTTTGGAAGAATCTCAGGATATAAAATAAACATACAAAAATCACTTGGATTCCTCTATATCAACAAAAAGAACACCGAAGAGGAAATAACCAAATCAATACCATTCACAGTAGCCCCCAAGAAGATAAAATACTTAGGAATAAATCTTACCAAGGATGTAAAAGACCTATACAAAGAAAACTATAAAACTCTGCTACAAGAAATTCAAAAGGACACGCTTAAATGGAAAAACATACCCTGCTCATGGGTAGGAAGACTTAACATAGTAAAAATGTCTATTCTACCAAAAGCCATTTATACATACAACGCACTTCCAATCCAAATACCAATGTCATACTTTAAGGGAATAGAGAAACAAATCACTAATTTCATATGGAAAGGAAAGAACCCCCGGATAAGCAAAACATTACTGAAAAAGAAGAAGAAAGTGGGAGGCCTCACCCTACCTGGTTTCAGAACCTATTATATAGCTACAGTAGTCAAAACAGCCTGGTACTGGTACAACAACAGGCACATAGACCAATGGAACAGAATTGAGAATCCAGATATAAATCCATCCATTTATGAGCAGCTGATATTTGACAAAGGACCAGTGTCAGTCAATTGGGGAAATAATAGTCTTTTTAACAAATGGTGCTGGCATACCTGGATATCCATTTGCAAAAGAATGAAACAGGACCCATACCTCACACCATGCACAAAAACTAACTCCAAGTGGATCAAAGACCTAAACATAAAGACTAAAACGATAAAAATCATGGAAGAAAAAATAGGATCTACCCTAGGAGCCCTAATACAGGGCATAAACAGAATATAAAACATTACCAAAAATGATGAAGAGAAACCAGATAACTGGGAGCTCCTAAAAATCAAACACCTATGCTCATCTAAAGACTTCACCAAAAGAGTAAAAAGACCACCTACAGACTGGGAAAGAATATTCAGCTATGACATCTCAGACCAGCGCCTGATCTCTAAAATCTACATGACTCTGTCAAAACTCAACCACAAAAAGACAAACAACCCAATCAAGAAGTGGGCAAAGGATATGAACACACATTTCACTAAGGAAGATATTCAGGCAGCCAACAGATACGTGAGAAAATGCTCTCGATCATTAGCCATTAGAGAAATGCAAATTAAAACTACGATGAGATTCCATCTGACACCAACTAGACTGGCATTAATTCAAAAAACACAAAATAATAAATGTTGGAGAGGCTGCGGAGAGACTGGAACTCTCATACACTGCTGGTGGGATTGTAAAATGGTACAACCACTTTGGAAATCCATCTGGCGTTATCTTAAACAGTTAGAAATAGAACTACCATACAACCCAGAAATCCCACTCCTCGGAATATACCCTAAAGATACAAGACCCTTCACACAAACAGATATATGCACACCCATGTTTATTGCAGCTCTGTTTACAATAGCAAAAAGCTGGAAGCAACCAAGATGTCCATCAACGGATGAATGGGTAAATAAATTGTGGTATATTCACACAATGGAATACTACGCATCGATAAAGAACAGTGACGAATCTCTGAAACATTTCATAACATGGAGGAATCTGGAAGGCATTATGCTGAGCAAAATGAGTCAGTTGCAAAAGGACAAATATTGTATAAGACCACTATTATAAGATCTTGAGAAATAGAAAAAACGGAAAAGAACACATACTTTTGTGGTTACAAAGGGGGGAGGGAGGGAGGGAGGGAGAGGGCTTTTTATTGATCAATCTGTAGATGGGAACTGCTTTGGGTGAAGGGAAAGACAACACTCAAAACAAGGAAGGTCAGCCTATTTGGACTGGATTAAAAGTAAAGAGGTTTCCGAGATAAAATGAAAGCTTCAACGGTTAGCAAAGCAGGGGCTGGGGTCTGGGGAACTTGGTTTGAGGGGACTTCTAAGTCAATGGGCAAAACAATTCTATTATGAAAACACTCTGCATCCCACTTTGAATTGTGGCACCTGGGGTCCTAAATGCCAACAAGCAGCCATCTAAAATACATTAATTGGTCTCAACCCACTGGGAGCAAAGGCAAAGGAAGAACACCAAGGTCACACGACAACTAAGAACCCAAGAGACAGAAAGGGCCACTTGAACCAGAGACCTACATCATCCTGAGACCAGAAGAACTAGTTGGTGCCCAGCCACAATCAATGTCTGCCCTGTCAGGGAACACAACAGACAACTCCTGAGGGAGCAGGAGACCAATGGGATGCAGACCCCAAATTCTCATTAAAAGACCACACCTAATGGTATGATTGCGACTAGAGGAATCCCAGAGACAATGCTCCCCAGAACTTCTGATGGCACAGGACAGGAACCATCCCCGAAGACAAATCATCAGGCATGAAAAGGACTGGTCAGCGGGGGGGAGAGAGATACTGATGAAGAGTGAGCTAATTAAATCAGGTGGACACGGGAGAGTGTGTTGGCAACTCTTGACTGGAGGGGGGATGGGAAGATAGAGAGAGAGGGAAGATGGCAAAATCGGCATGAAACGAGAGACTGTAAGGGCTGACTCAATAGGGGGAGAGCAAGTGGGAGAAGGGAGTAAGATGTATGTAAACCTACATGTGACAGACTGATTGGAATGGTAAATGTTCACTTGAAGCTTAATAAAAATTAAAAAAAAAAAAATATATTAACCCTTGCACCAGAGCCTTGAGCCCAAAGATCAGAAAAGGACTCATTAACATACTAAAAATCCCTCCCCTAGGCAGAATTAACAGGGTGATGAGACATGCTGACATCATACTGAGGTTAGGACCGTATTCCACTCGAGTATTATGTTAGAAAATGTGGAAACCTGTAGTTGTATGATTTGTTAAGCACTTCCCCCGTCCTCAGAGTATAAAATATCTGACCTGTGTAACTCAAGGCAGGCAGAACCTGAGGACTGCATTTCTCTCTGCCTCAGCTTGTGCACAAGCTCAGAATAAATCCTCTCTTTATTCCTCAAAAAAAAAAAAGAGGAAAAAAAAATCCCTACTGCTGAAGGTAATTCCACAGAAACCCAGTGCACACCTAGCAACTCTATTCTTTCTGGTTCCTGGAAAGAAAAGAATAAGCCTCCTGCAGAACAAACTCCCAAGTCATTTTCTTTATTTTGATAATATATAGCCCATGGTTACAAACATCAATTAGCACTAAAGATTGCAATAACTCCTGAGCAGTGCTTTACAACTAGTAAGTTTCTTGTAGGAACTAAATGGTGAGAAAAGTATTCATGTTTCTGTCATGCTGAGGGTCTCTCTGGCAGTTCTAGGAGGTCTGCCCTTGCTTCAAGCCAAGGCAGCTTGAATGTAAGTGATTCTACATATCCGAGATCAGTCAGGAGTGACCCCATGCTCTGACTGCCCTCACTTGTCCTTTTTTTTCTGAGAAACTGCCAGGATCTTTGCGCTTATGTAATACTCCATGGGAAAAATCTAAACCAGGCTGCCAGAGACAAAACAAGCCATTGAATTTAAAGACACCATTAAGAAAACAATAGACAAGCCATAAACTCTGGGAAAAAAACAAAACAAAAAAACTCACATTCCATTTATCAGACAAAGAATTTGTACCTAGTATAGATATTATATATATATATTTTTTATAGATATAGGGTCGCTATGAGTCAGAATTGGCTCAATGGCACTGGGTTTTTTGGTTATATGTAATACACTCCTCTTACGATCTACAATAAAAAAAGAAAACTGCCCAATTTAAATGGGCAAAACTTTGTACAGATGTTTCAAAAAGGAACGTAGGCAGAACTCACTCAAAACTTCATCATTATTTTTAGAGAACTGCAAAATAAAATACATGAAAACGGCTAACATCAAACGCTGCCCATATGAAATGTTGATAAAAATGGGAAGCAACCGGAACAGCCATGCACCGCTAGAGGGAATGGGAAATGATACAACCCTTTTGGAAAATTGGCAGTTTCCTTTTAAAATAAACATGTATTACGACCATTCCAACCAAAAAAACCTAAACCCGTTGCCATCAAGTCCATTCCGATTCATAGCAACCCTACAGGACAGAGTAGAACTGCCCCATAGAGTGCCTGGTGGATTCATACAGCTGACCTTTCTGTTACCAGCCATAGCATTTAACCAGTATGCCACCAGGGTTTCCACAACCACTCCTACACCACTCAATCCCACTCCTGCATTCACCCAAGAGAAATGTTAACATAAGTCCTCATACTAGCCTTCTTTATAGTAGCCAACAACTGGACAGAACACAAATATTCAGCAATTAGAAGATGAATAAGCAGATTGTGCTATATTCATATGCGTGTTGCTTAACGATGAAAAGATATACATTGCTGATGTGCACAAAAAAATGAATTACAATAACATCACGCTGAGGGAAAAGGAACAAATTATTAATTCGTGCACCATTATAAATGTATCTCTAAAACATCATTCTAAAATCATTCTAAAGAGGGTTGCTTCTGGAAGAAAGTAAATTAGGCAAATTTCCTACAAAGAGGCATGAGAGAAATTTTTAGACTGATGGTATGGAAATGCTCTACATTCTGTTTTAGATATTAGTATACAACTTTAAAAAGGCATCAAAATAAATATATAAATTTTACCTAAATAAAAAAAATAATAATAAACTGATGGAAAAAAGCTAAAAGACAGCAGAAAAAAATTATTTGACCTGCCAATCCTGCTTCTAGAAATTTACCACAAAGATACACCTCTAATAATAGAAAACACACGTTATAGGTGTTATTATTCATTGCAATATTATTTGTAGTTGCAGAATTTTGGAAGCAAACTAAATGTCTACCTGCTCATTGCCGTTGAGTCAATTCCAACTCATAGCGACCCTATAGGACAGGGTAGAACTGTCCCATAGAGTTTCCAAGGCTGTAATCTTTACGGAAGCAGACTGCCACATTTTTCTCCATTGGAACAGCTGGCAGGTTCAAACCGCTAACCTTTAGGTTAGCAGCCCAAGTTTTTAACCACCGTGTAACCAGGCTCCTTAACTAGATGCCTAGACATTAAAAAAAAAAAGTTAATTAAAGTTTTTTTTTTTCTATGCAGTATAGTACTATGCAGCTGTTAATAAAAAAAACAGATAGGGTCTCTTTTGCCTGATGAGTGATTTCCAGTGGTGTGTGTGTGTGCACTTGTGCATACCCAGGCTTATTTTTGAGAAAGAACACAAAGGGAATAACCAGGACACTAATAAAGTTATTTATTGGGTGGATCATGGGTAGGATATGGAAGAACTAAGGGAGAGAGTGACAATAAATTGTATGTATTTTTTTTTTTTTTTTATCTTTTACAGAGTTTCATCTTTCCAAGCCATAGTAAGGCTTTACCTAGTTTAAAAATAAATTTAATCAGCAAGGATTGTAACAAAATATTAATTCAAAACAAACAGAAAGAAAATGAAATTAACTGTATATATCCAGTTGATAGCACAGCCACACACAACCAAATACTTTCACAAAATAAGTTCAGATTAAAGACAGAAAAACTAGAAAAAAATTCTGTCCTTCACTTAGCATCTTTATTGTCATCCAGTATTCTAAAACATTTGTGTGTGTGTATGTGTGTGGTATAGGATTTAACAGATGAATAAATCTATTGCTGCTCTAGAGAGCCATGGTTTTCAGTGTGAGAGAAGGGAGATAACTATGGAATAGGGGAAGGAGAGGAAGTAACCTGATATTGGATTAGAATATGAGTTATAAGGATGAACTAATGATGAACATACATCATTAACATAATAGTAATTAATATAACATTATTAATACTATATAACCTAGCACTGTTTGCTAAAAAGTGGGACGAATGATGACCAATGAGTATACCTACTTTCCAGTCTTGGTTTCTAAATGTCATTAAATTCTCATTAAAGCCATTTCAATGTGGGATGACTGATTCTAGGTTTGGGGAAGGAGAAATAGATGGGCTTGGGAGATTGCATGATATGGTTGTTTTCCATGAAATCTATCTGTTTCTTTGCTACATCTTTGTAGACAATATATTTTTGGGTTTTGTTTCTTATCCATTCTGAAAACCTCTACTTCCTCATCTATATAATATCCTTTGAGATACTTATTTCATAAAGTTATAAAAAACTAAGTAAAATTATAGTATTACCAAATTTTTATTCAATAAATGGCAGCTATTTTTATGGTTCTAATAATAAGCAATCTAAGTTACAAGACAACTCGGAATGTATTAACAAGAGAAGGAATTATATTGTGGAGGTTAGAGATGATAGAAAGCAGATAATTTTTTAACAGGACAAAATGGGATTTGTATTTAAATTAGGCTACTTAGATGAAGGCTTTGCCAAAAGCACAGAATTACTTTATAAAGGACTTAAAGATTTCATTAACAGTGAAATAAGAATAGCCATAATAATTTTATCACGTAGCTATACCCAGAGACTGGTGGCATAGTGGTTAAGAGCTCATCTGCTAACCAAAAGGTCAGCAGTTTGAATCCACCAGCTGCTCCTCAGAAACCCTAGGGGGCAGCTATACCCACAAAAACAATAATCATCCATACTATTAGTTGAGAATTTAGCTAATAATTGCTTTGCTAACATGCCTTTTGAAATAGTAAAAATAATGCAGTATATTATGATATGATATGTAATGCATGTCGCCCATGCGTTTGTCAGTTTGTCATACTGTGGAGGCTTGAGTGTTGTGATGATAGAAGCTATGCCACCAATATTCAAGTACCAGCAGGGTCACCCATGGAGGACAGGTTTCAGGTGAGCTTCCGGACTAAGACACACTGGTCTACTTCTGAAAAGAATTAGCCAGTGAAAACCTTATACGTATCAGTGGAGCATTGTCCAGTACAGTGCCAGAAGATGAGCCCCCCCAGGTTGGAAGGCACTCAAAAGATGACCAGGAAAGAGCTGCCTCCTCAAAGTAGAGTCAACCTTAACGATGTGGATGGAGTCAAGCTTTCTGCACCTTCCTTTTCTGATGTGCCATGACTCAAGATGAGAAGAAACAGCTGCAAACATCCATTAATAATCGGAACCTGGAATGTACGAAGTATGAATCTAGGAAAACCGAAAATTGTCAAAAATGAAATGGAACGCATAAACATTGACATCCTAGGCATTTAGAGTTGAAATGGACTGGTACTGGCCATTTTGAATCAGGCAATCATATGGTCTACTATTCGGGAAATGACAACTTGAAGAGGAACGGCATTGTGTTCATCATCAGAACGTTTCAAGATCTATCCCGAAGTACAACGCTGTCAGTGACAGGATAATATCCATACACCTACAAGGAAGACCAGTTAATATGACTATTATTCAAATTTACTCACCTACTACTAAGTCCACAGATGAAGAAATTGAAGATTTTTACCAACTTCTGCAGTTTGAAATTGATTAAATATGGAACCACATGCCCTGATAATTACCGGTGATTGGAATGCGAAAGTTGAAAACACAGAAGAAGGATTGGTAGTTGGAAAGTATGGCCTTGGTGATAGAAACAATGCCGGAGGTAGCAAGATAGAATTTTCCAAGACCAACAACTTCTTCATTCCAAATACCTTTTTCACCAACTCAAATGCTGACTCTACAGGTGGACCTCCCCAGATGGAATACACAGGAATCAAAGCAACTACGTCTGTGGAAAGAAACGATGGAAAAGCTCAATATCATCAGTCAGAACAATGCCAGTGGCTGACTGCGGATCAGACCATCAATTACTCACATATAAGTTCAAGCGGAAACTGAAGAAAATTAGAATGCATCGATGAGAGCCAAAATACGACCTTGTGTATATCCCACCTGCATTTAGAGAGCATATCAAGAATAGATTTGACACATTGAACACTAATGACCAAAGACCAAACAAGTTGTGGAATTAACATCAAGAACATCATACATGAAGAAAACAAGAGGTCATTAAAAAAATAGGAGAGAAAGAAAAGCTCTAAATGGATGTTAGAAGAGACTCTGAAACTTGCTTTTGAATGTCAAGTAGCTAAAACAAAAGAAAAAAAACCGATGACGTAAAAGAGCTCAACAGAAGATTTCAAAGGGTGGCTTGAAAAGACAAGACACAGTATATGATGACATGTGCAAAGGCTTGGGCATAGAACACCAAAAGGGAAGAACATGCTCAGCAGTTCTCAAGCTGAAAGATCTGAAGGAAAAATTCAAGCCTTGGGTTGCAATGTTGGAGAATTCTATGGTGAAAATATTAAATGACACAGGAAGCATCAAAAAAAGATGGAAGGAATACACAGAATCACTACACCAAAAAGAATTGGTCGACGTTCAACCATTTTAAGAAGTAACGTATAATCAGGAACGGATAGTACTGAAGGAAGAAGTACAAGCTGCAGTGAAGGCACTGGCAAAAAACAAGGCTCCAGAAATTGACAGAATACCAATTTAGATGTTTAAACAGTCGGATTCATCACTGGAATGCTCACCCGTCTATGCCAAGAAGTTTGGAAGACAGCTACCTGGCCAACTGAATGGAGAAGATCCATATTTATGCCTATTTCCAAGAAAGGTGATTCAACCGAATGGGAAATTATAGAACAATATCATTAATATTACATGCAAGTAAAATCTTGCTGAGGATCATTCAAAAGGACGTATAGTAGTGTATCTACAGAGAATGACCAGAAATTCAAGCTGGATTCAGAAGAGGTTGTGGAACCAGAGATATCATTGCTGGTGTCACATGGATACTGGCTGAAAGCAGAGAATAACAGAAAGATGTTTACCAGTGTTTTATTGACTATGCTAAGGCATTCGACTATGTGAACCATAACAAATTATGGGGATTCCAGAACACTTAATTATGCTCATAAGGAACCTATACATAGATCAACAGGTAGTCATTAGAGCAGAGCAAGAGGAGACTGTGTGGTTTAAAATCAGGAAAGCTGTGTGTCAGTGTTGTATCCTTTCACCATACCTATTCATTTTGTATGCTGAGCAAATAATCTGAGAAGCTGGACTATATGAAGAAGAACGGGGCATGGAGGAAAACTCATTAACAACCTGAGTTATGCAGATGACACAACCTTGCTAGCTGAAAGTGAAGAGGACTTGAAGAACTTACTGATGAAGATTAGACCACACACAGCCTTCAGTATGGATTACGCCTCAACAGAAAGTAAACAAAAATCCTTGCAACCGAACCAATAAGCAACATCATGATAAATGGAGAAAGGATTGAGGTTGTCAAGGATTTCATTTTTCCTGGATCCACAATCCACATCCATGGAAGCAGCAGTCAAGGAATCAAAAGATGCATTGCATCGGGCAAATCTGCTGCAAAAGACCTCTTTAAAGTGTTGAAAAGCAAAGATGTCACCTTGAGGAATAAGGTGCATCTGATCAAAGCCATGGTGTTTTCAATTGATTCATATACATGCAAAAATTGAACAATGAATAAGGCTGAAGAGGAATTGATGCTTTTGAATTATGGTGTTGCTGAAGAATATTGAATATGCCATGGACTGCCATCTTTCTTGGAAGAAGTACAAACAGAATGCTCCTTAGAAGCAAGGTTGTCAAGACTACATCTCACATACTTTGGACGTGTTATCAGGAGAGATCAGTTCCTGGAGGAGGACATCACGCTTGGTAAAGTAGAGGGTCAATGAAAAAGGGGAAGATCTCAAGGAGATGGATTGACATGGTGGCTGCAACAATGGGCGCAAGCATAGCAAAGATTGTGAGCATGGCATAGAACTGGGCAGTGTTTTGTTCTGTTGCACATAGGGTCACTATAAGTCAGAATCGACTTGAAGGCACTTAACAACAACATAATGCATGTGACTTATGCTTAGGAAAATCCTTTTGTCTCTGTGCATGAAATATATGCTGAAGTCACTCATTTTGAGTCCAAACCAAATGTGTTCTTCCTACAGCACGTGTTATTAGACTGGTGTAAGCATGAGGCATGTAAGGAATTCATATTTATGCAACACTATCAGAGAGAGGGGATAATCAGAGACTAGAATGAAAACTGCTTCCTCAGGAGCCTGACCTGGAATAAAAGACCCAAGTTTAGAAGCACAGCCAAAGAAAAATAGGGATAGGTGGTTCATCCGAGGCAGCAGAAAATGTACAAAGCAGGTAAGCAGAGTTTGGTAGTAGGCAATTGATAACAGTTGAATGTTTGAAAGTTTTGTGGGTAATAACTGTCTTGCATGCATTTCTCCACCAGGTATAGAACCTCCACCATTGGGCATGGAGAGGGGGTCTTGAGAGTTGAAAGAAAATTTAGACAGAATCCAAATCACAGAGAAGGGAAACAACAGAAGGTAGCTGGAAATATGAGTTCCAGCCAACTAGGCTATGGTGGATGGCAAAAATGAGTCTTAGTCACTTGAGGAGGGTACTCGGGTATTAATAGGAGAATTAGTCATCACAGGAAATGTGGTTAAAGATAGACACTTTAACTGATGTGTTCAGGGTCAAGATTGAGTATAAGAAGTGCTGAAATGCAGGACTAGACACACTTAACTCAATAATGTATTTCTCCAGGCAAAAGGTGTGGACTCTTCTTATAGGGGTGTTGGTATTTGTGTCCATGGTTAAATCATGCAACTACTTTCGGAAGTAACTTCTGATCCTCTGGATGCAACAGGGGCTTTTTCTGATGAAGTTACACACTCGAGATCTGTAACCTAGCTAAGTAGACACATTTACTTTACTGTCACATTACATTGTTTCAAAATGACAAAAGGGTAGTGTCCTTGAACCAACAGAGATAATTTAGTTCATTCTGATAGATGGGTAATAAAAAATCTAGTAGTTCTTTAGGAACATTTTGAGAGGGAAAAAGAGCACGTTCTCACATTGATTCAAATGCATTAACAGAATACTGCCATAATTAATAAGGGAATTCTAGAGTCTTTTTTCTTAAAAAGTGAAAAACAAAATACGTATTATTTATATTTATTTGTATCTTGTTACTCTTAAGGAACAAATGAGACATGTAGATCACAGCCGAGTACTTCAGGACGAGGCTTCAAGGGTAGAAATTGTTTTACATTGTTCGAGATATATAGAATTTCTTTAGACTTTATAAAGAGCAGCGGACAAGCCTTCATTCATCCGATGACAAAACAAGACAGAGAGATATATTTGGCTACTGCAACTTTGCATAAAGTGTGTGATCAACTCTTTTCACTGGAGCATATCATCTACAGCTGCTACAATGACAAGGGGATTCCATAAGAGTTCTTTTTCAGGTACATAGTAGCATGTTGTGACATTTTGTGCAATAGGTTTTTACTTGCTATTTCATCTTAAAAACTTAAATTACTCATCTATATCCCATTATAGTACTGAAGATGGAGATTTATGTCTCAAAGCAGTGTATTTATTTTGTGGCAGCAGACTGGAGCATGATAGCAGGCAAGCACACACTTTTATGGTAAAATGGTAACACAGGAATGGATTGCAAAGTGGTTCTCAATCATATGCAAAAAGCAACTCCGTGAGCTTGCAATAAGACGTAACTACAAACTTTATCATTAAATATACAAAATAACAGATCATGACAAAAATCACAGCTATACTTCATAGTTGCAATTTTTTTTAATTGAGCTAAACATGAAAAATGCCTTACTCTTGACTTTTACCATTTTTTCTTAAATTATAAGAGACAGAAATTGGCCAAGAGTAGTATAGTCCAGTGAAACTAAAAAGAAAATACCTCTTGCCCACACATTGCTATAAATAATAATATTCAGATAATTCTGTAACGGGAATCAATTTAAGTCCCACTCTGATCTTTGTTTAATTTTGGACAAATCACACAGAAAAGATTTATCATGAGTTACTTTTTTCTTTAGGTGGATTTTGTGACTTATACATAATAAAAATGAATTGGTTACATAGCAAAAGCCAAATGTGGAAGAATCAGAAGTTTCGGACGCTGGAAACTATCTTAGTCATCTAGTGCTGCGTAACAGAAATATCACAAGTGGATGGCTTCAACAAAGAGAAATTTATTCTTTGTCAGTCTAGTAGGCTACAAGTCCAAATTCAGGGCATCACCTCCAGGGGAAGGCTTTCTCTCTTTTTTGGGTCTGGAGGAACATCTTTTTCATGAACCTTCCCCTGGTCCAGGAGCTTCTCAGGTGCAGGGACCCTGGGTCCAAAGGACGTGCTCTGATCCTAGTGCTGCTTTCTTGGCGGTATGAGGTCCCCCACTCTCTGCTTGTTTCTCTTTCCTTTTATCTCTTGGAAGATAAAAGGTGGTGCAGGCCAAACCTCAGGGAAACTCCCTTTACATTGGATCAGGGATGTGGCCTGAGCAAGGGTGTTACATCCCACCCTAATCCCCTTTAACATAATTTAATTTGCCTCATTAACCACAGGCAGAGATTAGAATTTACAACACATAGGAACGTTGTAATCACAAAATGGAGGACAACCACGCAGTACTGGGAATCATGGACTAGCCAGTTTGACACATATTCTGGGGGGACACGATTCAATCCATGACAGAAACTAACCCATCAGTTATGCCTTCTAAGGAGTATATTTTCCTGGATGGAGTAAACCTGGAAGCACTATGCCTTTATAAAAGCAAATTTGCATAAAAGAGGTCTACTAACCTTAGCAGTGCTCAATAAGCTATTAAAAAAAGAAGAAAAAACACTAAACCCATTGCTGTGGAGTCGATTATGACTCATAGAGACCCTATACAGGACAGAGTAGAACTGCCCCACAGGGTTTCCAAGGAGCGTCTGGTGGATTTGAACTGCTGACCTTTTGGTTAGCAACTGAACTCTTAACCGCTATGCCGCAGGGTTTCCCAGTAAGATACAGCGTTGCCAAAAACATTGCTACTGATAGAGTAGAAATTTTGTTCTGAAATAATAACAGCTGACATTTACTGAGCACTCAAACAGTATATAAAGATCTGAGGTGGAGGGGGCAGAGGGCGGGGGAGGTCAAGTTGTTAAATAGCTGGACTCCAAGCTTTTGGAGGACAGATGTGACCTCCCCATGGTATTGTAGGACAGGAGAAACAAACACCAACCTAGTTATCATTCAGCCTTCTAGGAAGGTCATAGGAAAGACAGAGACTAACAGGAAGGAGCTGAATCTAGCTAAACCTATAGGCGAGCTCCAAACAGCTTGAACCCTGCATGTGCTGAGGTGATCACCTCCTTATCTGATCGATGCAGCAGAATAGGAATCATCTATTCTAGAACTCTTTGCCCCAAATGTTGCTCATGCAAAGAGACGTGAGGCAGGGACTTAGGACTTATTTTTAAGAGAAAAGAGACGATTGAAACAGATACACAGATGATTCAGATAATGGAGTTAGAAATCAAAGATTTTTAAATAACTGTGATTATGGAAACCCTAGTGGCATAGTGGCATAGTGGTTAAGTGCTATGGCTGCTAATCAAAGGGTCAGCAGTTCAAATCCACAAGGTGCTCCTTGGAAACTCTATGTGGCAGTTCTACTCTGTCCTATAGGGTCGATTCCGACTCAACAGCACTGGGTTTGGTCTGGTTTTGGTTTATGATTAACATGTTTACAAAATCAAAGACAAGATGTACAAAGTGGATGAAAACATGGAGAATTTAAAAAATAATGGGGATTTATCTAAAATAAAAAGTATCAATTGCACATTCTGGAATAGCAAACATTTAGAAAATGAAATTAAATACAATACCACTTTAAATAACATAAAAAATATTAAGTATCTAGTAAGAAATCTAATAAAACAAACAAACAAACAAACAAAAAACCCATTGCCATCCAGTTAATCTCGACACATAGCGACACCAAAGCAGTTTCTTAAATTCATGGATTGAAAGTCTTCAAATTGTTAAGATGTTAATTGTAGAGTCTATAAACTCCAAGTCAAAATATCAGAAGGTTTTCTTTTTGTAGATGTTAATAATCTGATCCCCAAATTAGTATGAAATAGAAATACCTGGAATAGCCAGGGAGTTATTTAAAAAGAATAAAATGAATGAACTCAGACCTACTGGAAATCAAGCTTTGTTTCAAAGCTCTAGTAATTAAGACAGTGAGGTATTGATGAAGGAGTAGATAAATAAAACAATGGGATTGAATAGAGAATATAGATACAGACTCAGATATGTGTGATCACTTGACTTACAACAAAAGTGCCACCAACATCTTTTCAATAGTGATGGTGGTGATGAAGGGAATGTTAACCGCATAGCAATAAGTCAAAAAAATGAACCTCGACCCTCATTTAACACCTACACAAAAATAAGTGAGACAGATACTTGAATGTGAAAGTTAAAACAATAAAGCTTGTAGAAGGCACAAAAGAGTGTCTTTATGACTCTGGATCAAAAAAGATTTTATATGATATAAAAAAGCAATAGTCATAAATAAAAACATTGCTAAGTTGAACTTCATTAAAATTAAGATTCTCTTCACCAAGAGACAGCATTAAGATAATGAAAAGGCTAGCCATAAACTGGGAGAAGACATGCACAATGAATGTAACCTTTAAAGGGCTCCTATCATTTGATGTACTTAAGGAATTCCTACAAATCAATGCATAACACACACATAACACAACTGAAAAAGGACAAAAAATGTGAACAGACCTTTCCAGATGGCCAATAAATAAGCATGTGAAGAAGTGCTTGACTTCATTAATCATTTGGTTAATGCATTTTAAAACCAAAATGAGATACCACTACACTACCCATCAAAATAGTTACAATTAAAAAGACTGACAATACCAAGTGTCAGTGAGGTTATGGAAAAAACATAAATATTTGTGCACTTGATACTGCAGGAAATTTTACCTTAAGAAATAAAAGATTGTTATAAATTGGTGCGATGAGTTCTATGATAAATAAATCCGCTGGAAGACAGAGCAGTACAAAGAATGGACATTTCTCTGGGTGTGGATGTGAATGGCGCACAATTGAGGGAAATTTCCTAACAGGCATCTTGAAATACAAATAGGAGTGCTTGAAAAAAAGGTGAGCAAGCGTGAGGATGGTGTTAGCAAGAAAGGCATACAAGACAGAAAGAACAGCAGGCAAAAATATCCAGAAGAATGTTACAAGGCTGGGACATAGCAGAGAGGTGGGGAGTGGGAAATGTAGGTCTGGGAAATTAGGCTGGGCCAGGTTATGAAGGAATTTATATACCTTATAAAAGAGATTGAATTTTATCATGTAAGCAATAGAGAGAATATTTAAGGATCTAAACAACAGTGGCATTATCATATTTTTATTTTGTGAGGATCAGCTTTTCAAAATACTGTCTTCTAGGTTTATGGCTCTCTTTTCTATATATATACTGTATTTTACTTATGCAGTTTTTCACTTAGAAATTCTCTTTTTCCGTCAAGGAATGTATCTGTGAAATGGCTGTCTGGGGATAAAGCTAATGTATAAGGAATGGCACAGCGAAGACCAGTGGTAACCTCTATTGATGTTGTTAGGTGCCATCTGGTCCCTTCCGGCTTATAGAGACCCTATTCACAACAGAACGAAACTCTGTCCAGCCCTGTGCCACCCTGACAATCGTTGTTATACTTGAGCCCATTGTTACAGCTACTGTGTCAATTCATCTCATTGAGGGTCTTCCTCTTTTTTGCTGACCCTCTACTTTACCGAGAATGATCTTTCTCCAGGGATTGTTCTCACCTGATATCATGTTCAAGGTACATGAGATGAAGTCTTGCCATGCTTGCTTCTAGTGATCATTCTGGATGTAATTCTTCCAAGACAGAGTTGTTCATTCTTCTGGCAGTCCACAGTATATTCAGTATTCTTCACTGACAACATAATTCAAAGGCATTAATTCTTTGATCTTTCTTATTCATTATCCACCTTTCTCTTGTACATAAGGTGATTGAAAATAGCATGGCTTGGGTCAGATGCACCTTAGTTCTCAAGGTGACATCTTTGTTTTTTAACATTTTAAAGAGTATTTTGCAGCGGATTTGTCCAATGGAATGTATCCTTTGATTTCTTGACTGCTGTTTCCAAGGGCATTGATTGTGGATCCAAGTAAAATGAAATCCTTGACAACTCCAATCTTTTCTTCATTTATCATGGTGTTGCTTATCGGTCCAGTTGTGAGGATTTTTATTTTCTTTATGTTGAGGTATAATCCACACTGAAGTCTATGGTCTTTGATAGTCATCAGTAAGTGCTTCAAGTCCTCTTCACTTTAAGCAAGCAATGTTGTGTCATCTGCATATCTCAGATTGTTAATGAGTCTTCCTCCAATCCTGATGCCCCATTCTTCATCATATAGTCCAGCTTCTCAGATTATTTGCTCAGCATACAGATTGACTTTAAACCATGTAATATCCCCTTGTTCTTTTCGAACAAAGCCTCTTGGTCTATGAACAAGTTTCTCATTAGCTTTCTGGAATTCCCATTCTTCCCAATGCTATCCATAATTTGTTATGATTCAAACAGTCAAATGCCTTTGCATAGTCAATAAAACACAAGTAAACATCTTTCTGGTATTTGCTGCTTTCAACCAAGATCCATCTGACATTATCTTTGATATCCCCCATTCCACATTCTCTTCTAAATTTGGCTTGAATTTCAGGCAGTTCCCTGTCCGTGTACTGCTGCAGCTGCCTTTGAATAATCTTCAGCAAAATTTTACTTGCCTGTGATATTAATGATATAGTTTGATAGTTTCTGAATCCTGTTGGATCACCTTTCTTTGGAACGGGCACAAATGGATCTCTTCCATTCGGTTGGCAAGGTGGCTGTCTTCCAAATTTCTTGGCATACGCGAGTGAGCACCTCCAGTGCTTCATCTGTTTGTTGAAACATCTCAATTGGTATTCAGTCAATCCCTGGAGCCTTGTTTTTCGCCAATGCCTTCAGTGCAGCTTGGACTTCTAATACCATTGGTTCTTGATCCTATGCTACCTCCTGAAATGGTTAAATGTTGAACAATTATTTTTGGTACTGTGATTCTGTGTATTCCTTCCATCTTCTTTTGATGTTTCCTGCATCATTTAGTATTTTCCCAATAGAATCTTTCAATATAGCAACTTGAGGCTTGAATTTTTTCTTCAGTTCTTTCAGCTCTCGTGGGCTTGTTCTAATTTTCTTCAGCTTCGACTTGAGCTTTCACAGGAGCAATTGATGGTCTGTTCCGATTCAAAGTGGCCAATACCATTCCATTTCAGCTCTAATGCCTACGATATAGATGTTTGTGCATTCCATTTAATTTTTGATGACTTCCGATTTTCCTAGATTCATAATTCATATGTTCCATGTTCAGATTATTAATGGATGTTTGCAGCTGTTTTGTGTCATTTTAAGTTGTGCCACATCAGCAAATGAAGGTCCTGAAAGCTTTACTCCATCCACGTCATTGTCGACTCTACTTTGAAGAGGCAGCTCTTCCCTGGTCGTATCTATAGTAACTTCCAAGCCTAGGGGCTTATCTTCCCACACTATATCAGACAATGTTCCTCTGCTATTTAAGGTTTCCACTTGCTAGTTTTTTAGAAGAAGACCACCAGATCCTTCTTCCTAGTTTGTGTTAGTCTGGAAGCTCCGCTGGAACCTGTCCACCATAGGTGACCCTGCTGGCATTTGAAATACCAGTGGCCAAGTTTACAGCATTATAACAACACGGAAGCTACCATAGCACAACAAACTGACAGACAAGTGATAATACCATCTAAAAAAATCATACAGATCAAATAAAGACTTACTATTTATATTCTCTTAAATATGATTGATTGAACTACCTCTCATTTTGTGTATCATATTTTATAATGTCCTTTGAACCAGGCAGCCTCCTCCTACCGTGTTCCTTAGTAGATCTAGGATATTTCATTATTCCCAGTTCTTTGCCTTAATTTATATTCCATAATCCTATATTTTGTTAATTCAACTCTGTCCGAGGAAAATTTAATTCAAGGCACAAATATGAGTTATGTTTGTAATTTTAAATCTTCTCTTAGCCACATTAAAAAAGAAACATAAATTAAATTCAATAACATATTTTATTTAATTTTGTATAACCAAAACATTATCATTTAGCATGTAATCAATATGTAATTATTAGTGAGGTATGTTATGTCATTTTATACTAAGTTTTCAAAATTTGTTTTGTATTTTACTCTTACTGTACAACTCAGTTTAGTCTGGACACTTTTCAATTGTTCAATAGCTATATGTGGCTAATAGCTATCATATAACCGAGAGAACATACTCTATTTCTGGCCTTTTAGGCTCTGCCTATAGAAGCTAGGATAATCTTTGTTTTCCATACTTCCTTGTGTTTTAAAAATATATTTTATTATCTTGCAATATAAAAAATGTTTTTAAACAAAAACAAGGCAAGTTCAATAGGCACCAGGTTGAGGAAGACCCTCAACAAAATGGATTGACACAATGGCTGCAACCATGGGATCAAACATAGCAACAATTGTGAGGATGGTGCAGGACCAGGCAGTGTTTTGTACTGTGTACATAGGGTCTCTATGAGTCAGAACCAACTCGATGGCATGTAACAACAATAACAACTGTGATCTTAGAGGAGATTGCCTGACTATATCTGTTTTGAATTGAATTGTAAAATCCCAAAATATATATTAAAGTCCTGGCTCCTGTACCTGTGAATGCAATCCTGTTTGAAAATAGGATTTTCTTTTGTCATGTTAACGAGGTCATGCCAAACTAGCATGGGTTCTAAACCTAATCACTTCTAAGTCTAAAAAGAGCAGACTAGAAACAGAGACACACACACAAACAAGAAAGACAGGCATCATGTGAGGATTGTCTACAAGCCAAGAAATGCCAAGGATTGAGGGCAACTACTAGAAGCTAAAATAAACTAATAAGAACTTCTCCCTAGGCCCTGAATTCAGAACTCTAGCCTCCTGAGCTGTGAGAAAGTAAATTTCTGTTTTTTAAAGCCACCCACTTGTGTAATTTTTTTGTTACAGCAGCCATAGGTAACTAAGACAATATCGAGACCCTAAATATAAATCTCCAATTCTGTGTCTTGTTCGGTTAACCTGAAATCTATTGAGCTGCTGGTTTTTAATCATATTCTACATAGCAATAAGATTCAAGATCTCCACCTATCATTCTAAGCTGGTGTATAAATTTAGTCTCACAGGAGCCATGTTAACTCAACGGCCAGCGCTATTATCTTTGCAGGAAATTAAGGAAGAGAATTTTTGCAGATGATAGTGCCGGCATAACGTTGTAAAGATTAACTAAAATAATATGTAACTCTTTAGTGTGGTTCTGGCCCATTTGAAATCACCCAATAAATGATAACCATTACGATGACGAGCAGGAGGAGGAAGAGAATGATGATGAGGTTCTCTGTTGCATATCACGCTGAACTTCTGTTTCCAAAACTAGGTTTGTCCTTGAATATTAGCTTGTTTGCAGGACCATTTTGACAGATAGACTGAGGCCTGGGAATAATCACTCCCTCCTACGATAGAATACCATCCGTACCTAGTGCTAAACTCCTTTTAGATAAATCTCTTCCCAAAGAATGCTCAACCAGAACCTACCAGTGTTTGGCAGCAAAACATATTTTATCTACAGCAAGTTTCCTAGACACTATTCATTCATTAATAAAAAAGCAGCTGCTCCCTCAAAACTACTCCAAATTCTTTATTATTATAATAGAAACATAAGCAGCTTTTGTTCCTCATCTTTAATTTCCTCTACAAGGCTAAAATTGTTTCAAAAATTCTCATCAACTGCACTTTTGTGTATGGTAGGTATTAAACAACGTCATCTCCCATCTGCACAAATTCTCTTATTTAAATTCAATGAAATACCCTTACAAAAATCCTCAATGGAGAGTAGAAAAAGGAAGCTTTTACATGTGATTTATTTTTCCTAAAGGCAAATCGCATTGATCTCTATTGGCTTTTACTAACACTAGAGAATTTTGTTAAGTTTGCTACTGAAAGCATTTGTACCAAAAGCAACATTTTGTCAGATATACTTCCCAATTCAACTAAATAAATGGTGAAACAGCATAATATTTCTCCATTAAAAAAAAAAAAAACTTTCAAACTCATAGTGACCCTATAGGACAGAGTAGAACTGCCTCATAGGATTTCCAAGGAGCAGCTGGTGGGTTTGAACTGTTGATCTTTTGGTTAGCACCCAAGCTTTTAACCACTATGCCACAGGGCTCCAGTCCTTCCCCAGCAATTTTTATTTGTAGTACATTATTTTTTTTTTTTTTAATTCTCTGAAGGTGTTTGGATGTAGCATGTCTATAGCAAAAACATATTCTAGAGCTTTCTTTCATGACAAAAAATGATCAGATAGGAGCGGAGACAATAATGAATCTCTAATGCCAAGGATACAGAAGTTATTTTATTGTGCTTCTTCTATAATTTATCTCTATTTTGATTTATAATTCATCTCCACTGTGATTTATAAAACATCTTGGCTATATATTTAGAACAAGAGATATTTTCCCCCTTTGTAAGAAATGTTTATACCTCTTTATTTCTCTCTTTTTATACCTCCATATATCCTATTTCTTATTTCACCTCTAGTCTGACTGTAGGGAATGACCAAGGGTGGTATATATCTTACATTTTCGTGTATTTTTCTTTGAGCAACATCCTTCTAAACAGCACTGCAAAGTCAATAACTCAAGCTTGACAAAACTCATTGGTTCCCGTGAATGGATTTTCTGGCAGTTTGCAGGCTGCAGTGGTCCTGCAGCCCTTTGGGAGGAGTTGTTAAATGGTGCCTTTAGGCTGAAGATGGTGAAAAAGTAGAAGAGAAGATACGTGGGATGACATTATCTTCTGATCTGCTTTAAGGATCTGCTCAAATGGTCACCTTACCAAGTCTGCTAAGATGGCCTGGGTTCCTTGAAAATACTTCTGGGCCTATCCCTTAACGTGATTAGCAAAGCTTTTGATGTCCCATTGGGTATAGCCCTAAATTGAGGATGTCAATTGTGTTCTGTGTGATCAGGAATATATGAGATCCAAATTTGCCTTAATGTCCCCTTCTATATTTACATGATGTTTTAAGTTCCATAAATGTTTTAACTTTGTGCCTTCTTACTGGCATTTTTTTTTTCTCTTGAGTAAAATAATTAATTAAAAAAGTAAAACAAAATCAACATCGGCCATCCGGTTGTCCTAATGTGTAGAATATTTTCATGACCGTGAAGTCTGTTTTAACAAAATACCAAAAGAAAGCTCTCTTAGTTATCTGGCACTGCTATAACAGAAATACCACAAGTGGATGGCTTTAACAAAGAGAAATTTATTTCCTTACAGTAAAGTAGGCTAAAAGTCCAAATTCTAGGCATCAGCTCCAGGGGAACACTTTCTCTCTCTGTCATCTCTGAAAAAAGTCCTTTTCATTTATCTTCTCCTGGACTGGGAGCTTCTCTGTGCAGGAACCCTGGGTCCAAAGGACATGCTCTACTCCTGGAACTGCTTTCTTGGTGGTATGAGACCCCCTGTCTCTCTGCTTTCTTCTTTCTTTTATATCTCAAAAGAAACTGGCTCAAGACACAATCCAATCCCATAGATTCAGCCCTTATCAACACAACTGCTGCACACCCCCCCCCCATTAACATCACAGAGACAGGATTTACAACACATAGGGAAATCACATTAGATGACAAAATGGTGGACAATCACACAATACTTGGAATCATGGCCCAGTCAAGCTGATGTACACATTTTTGGGGGGCACAATTCAACCCATGACAAAAGCTATGTTATAGGAAGACAATACCTACTGTATCTGATGACCTTGGTGTCATAGGCTACCACAATGGGCTAAAACATACCAACAATTGTGAAGATGGGACAGGACTAAGCATTGTTTCATTCTGTTGTACATAAGGTAGCTATTAGTTGGAGCCTATTAGACCACATCTAACAATAGAAACATTGTTTCTGAGAAGAGATGAAGGAAGATTGCCTTATCAAATGCGAAGTCTAGATCCACCAAGTGAAGGAATTACGGAAATTTTTTTTTATATCTTGTACACTCTATAGCAAAGACTGGTAAAAATTAATTTTCAAGGTACTTTATTAGTTTTTTGGCTGATCGCTCCATACATATTTATTTCTGGAATGCATGCTCTTGTCAGTTCCCCAGAGACCACTTGTTCTCCCTTTGGTACTCAGATATTATTTTAGACAACTGCAGTTTTTACTTATCTAATTAAGTCCCTGGGTAAAATGATGAAATAAAGTTTTACCTGAGTCTCTCTAAAGTGACTTGAGTTTTCCCAGCTACCACTAGTTTACACTAACACTAATACAATTTTTTGACTCATCCCCCAAACAAGTTCAGCCCGAAGACATCAGCCACTACAAAAGTCCTCCCATCACACTCACACCTATTTCTGAGGGTTTTCACACATTCTTTGGAACAAGGTCAACTTTTTATAGAAACTTTCGATATTCAACAAGAAATATCTGCTGCCTTTCAGTACATATCCCTGTCTCCACAGGCCACCATTGGTGTGCTTCCAATGCTTCCATTGATTCATTAAGTCCATCGTGGCTCTATCCTCCACACAGACGTGGAGAAGTCATCCGTTACACATTACCTATCCACTATACATTTCCCTTCAGCTCCCTGTCTCCCAGCTATATAATCACTTCCTCTTCTCAGATGCCTTTGTAGCCATGCAAGTAATGTGTGAAGACAAATTTCACATCTGTAGACACATGTCTGACTCAAAATTTAGACACCCGTGGAACTGCTGCTTTGTTAGTTCCCAAGTTCTTTGCAAAGTTTTCTCGAAAAGGATTCATAGGAAGGTTGGAAACTCTAAACTTGGGACTTAAGACCCTAACAAAAGGACAGATTAGTATGGAGGTAATTTCAGTTCATACCAACAAATAAGATTAAGTAGTCCTACTTGCCATTACAATATGATATTCTGTATCTCTATTTGGAAAGTCTTGCAAACTCCAATAGCTTATCGAGCTCTTGTTATCTATGTTGTAATCTACTTGCTCTCTTCCGAATTTGTTTGTTATGCTTAATGGCTATGTTTCATCCATTTTTGTAACCCTGAGAAGAATAACTTTTGCCTTAACTGAATTCTCATTGAACTGAGAATTCATTTGAATAGTAAGAAAGAAAAAAATGTATATAGTGAAGAAAATCAAAGAGTGGAATATTAGATTTTATATATGAGTGCTATTTTTCCCATCTTTCATATCAGGAGTCATTCAGTACTGTCTGAAACTAAAAGATGTAGCTAAAAAAAGAAGTCCGTTGGTGGCACAAACAGGTAAGAACTCAACTATGGGTTGAAAGGTTGGAGGTTCAAACCCACCCAGAGGCACCTCGGAAGACAGACTGGTGATCTGCTTCCACAAGGTCACAGCCTTGAAAGTTCTATGGTAGCTGTTCTACTCTGCACACATGGGGTTGCCATGAGTCAGAACTGACTCGACAGTAACTAACAATAAGAAGTTTAAAGAATAATTCTTACTTGGGCTAAAAAATTAGATTGGTGGATAGAATTAGAAAAAAAAAATGAAGTCCAAGAATGATTCAATATATGTTTACTAAGAGCCTCATCTCTACTAGGCCAGGTACTGTATACCCAAAGGCTTTATAAACTGATCCAAGAGGCACCATGTGCAGGGTGGTGTGGCTTAAACATGGGAGTCTGCTATTATTCTCTGCTCAGTTTTAGTTATATGGTCTGATCATCATTAAGAGTAGAGTAGAAAAACCCCTTTGTAGCTTGATTTTTGGTTCTATTGAAAATGACCTTGTGAGGACATTATGGTATTCATATTGGAAAGAAAATGCTTCTTTTCCATTTCAAAGGAGATTAGGAAGTGCAGAATTCTGTCTATGCTTCAAAGGTCTGCCTTTGGTTCATGCAAGAGCTGCACAGCTGTTTCAGCTGAACCTTGATATAGAATTTGCTGGAAAAAAAAATCCATTTGTTAAATCAAAGCAGGGTGATTTTAGTCCTCTACAATTATGTAACAATTAGAGATACAGAGATTTCTGTCAGCTTCAGGAGAACTGGTGCTGATGCACTAAAAACCCAGGAGACAGTTCTGTAGGATTTTGGCATGATATTAACCTACAAAGACATTTGTCCTACATCTTGCTTTTCTACATCCTCCCATCCTGGACCCCATCCCAGCTTTTGGGTTTAAGCTACCAAAATGCTCATTATCTTAAGGGAAATATAGTAAGTACAAAGGAAAATGTCCTGCTGATGTGTTAAACTTGATTTTTAATGCATCTTGAGACAAAGGAAATCATTCTGTGCCAGGTCATCTACACCTTCTCCCAAGAAAAACTTACTGAACTATGGAAAATTCTCAGATGGATTTGATTAATTCATGTGGAAAAGACTTTTTAGTCATCATCATGATTTTTCCAACAAGGCTTTTGGGGATATGATTATCCAGTAGTCTTATTCTTTTGTTCCTAATAAAACCTTCACTGTAAAATCTGACTGCACCTTATTTTTTCCTCCCACAAGATGGGCTTGACAATCTCAAGTATACACTCTTACAAAAGTCACACAAAAATGGATAGATGAAACAGCATCATGCATGTCTCCAAATTTAGGAAAGTGCCAACAAAACAGGTTATTTAAAATTCCAATTTACTTTTTACTAAGTAGAGCTTCTGAAATATAAACTTTTTTTTAAAATAGAAAATCACATGAGTGAATGAGAGAAGAATTGAGCCTAAGTCATTTTTCCCTTCTCTGCTCTGTCCTTTCATTTAGGATCTTTCATATTGTGTCTCTTAGAGAGTACCACTGCAGAGATCAATCCTCCAAAACGTTGTGTAGGAGTAATGTCTAAACTATTGTGAAAATCACTTTCTATATACACCGGGACTGCTTGCCTGAAGTTGGACTTGTCCAGCTGGCCTGTAAGAATTGTTTCAAGAAGGGATGATTGTTCCTGCCACAGTCTTCTTTATCTTGGGGCCACCTTCAGATCTTCATAAGCAAATCTTGAAATATCTGGTTGTCTGTTCTGTCCCTTGGCAAGTGTGAAGGTTTGGGGTAGGAAAGGGAATATAGAAGGTAGGAATCGAGAAACCAGAATTCCAGGAAAATGTCTATTAACTCTATTTTAAACCATTTTTATTTTCAGTTAAGCTTGGATAAAATCCTTAGAGTCATTATTATAGACATGATTCAATTATTAAAATTAGAAATTCGAATTAGAACCCACAATCATGTTGTTTATTTTTAATTGCATGCATTTTTCTTAACAGATGAAACTATATTCGTTGGATAACATTTTTGAGGCACTATTGAGGAAGATCTAAGTGGTTTCAATTAGACCCAGAAGAGGAACAGTTGGGATAGGAGTAAGCTGGAAACCTCTGGTGTTGTGATATTTTCTTCTCCAAACCTTGATGTTTCCAACCTTGTCAAATTTCATTATAGCTTGCGTAATTATGGGATATAACTTCAGCTGTCTAAGTTCCAAATTGTTTTCTATACAACTGGTAAACGCTAGTGGTTGGATTAAATCAAGCATCCCAACAAGCTTAGTTTTTACAAATCCATTTTTTTTTTTTTTAAATGAAGAAAAGACCTGTAGAGGCATCATAGAGAAAACCACGGAACATACTTCAGGTACCCCTAACTTGGATGTACTGAGCTTATTTGTTGTATCAGTGACAAGATCCATTATTCTTTACTAAGGATTTTAGCATCTAGGTGTGGTTGTGTTGTTTCCTACTTGAGAAAACTACAATTCCTGTTGATGGAGTATTTCTAAAGCAACGTTTCCTTTTGAACTAGAGTTATGTAATATATTTGGGCTTTTTTTTTTTTTATTCTTTAGAGTCCTTAGTCTTCAAGGTTTAGACCAATGAGTGTTAAGCTCAAAGAGGCCACGAGTGTAATGGCTCTAAAATAATTAGTACTAGAGACATTTTATATATTCAAATGATTATTTGGAATAAGAGGATAACATAAACATAATTTATCATTTTTTTTCACTATTAATATTCAGGCAAGATGAATGTTAGTATATGGACGTCCTGTGGCTATGGTGATCTTCTTAATGATATGGTATTATGGTGTCTTAATAATAAAATTAATATGTTATATATACCTTCTTTGTATTGATTATAAAACAGTGAAAATAAATGTATTATTGTCAGTAAAATTATTACATTAATAACACATGAACAAAGGAAACCTTTTAAAATAAACCAATACATTATAATCTATAATTCTTTTCGTAGTCCTTTATTATTGAGACTAAAGAAATAAAAGTGGCACTATTAATTAAAGAGTGCACATTCTTTTCTTTTCAGAGCAGTTGTAATTATATAAAACTTCTGTTTCTTTAACGGCTTCCAAAGTGTTAATTTGTCAATGGTAATTATCCTTAACATAACAAAACCTGCTCATTACAATCAAAAGGTAGAACTCCTGAAGGCACCTTTATAATGAGAACTCTTAACAAAGCTGTTTTGAACTCAAAAGGCATTAAGAACAATGTTAAATAAAATTAAGGACTAGACACACAGACAAAGAGAAGAACATCACTAATATTGCTTAAACAGCAATTGTAATCCATCGCCCTGTGGCTCTGTATCAAGTAATATGGTGTTCTTTACATAATTCAGTGCCCAATGTGGAAGCCTACTAAATAAAATATATCCCTGAGAGTTCCTTATAAAATCCTACAGAGACTATTTTCTGCATAACATCAACTATTCCATTACAGAACCATAAATTTGCTGTTTTCATGGACTGTATAACTGGCCTTGAAAATCAGGTCAGAATTCAAAGTTATTGTATTTCAATTTCCTGAAAGAATGCCATGAAAATATATAGCCTTTTGTTACCGCCTGATTGTTGAATCTGATAGGGCCGTCAGGAAACTAAACTTGGTACTGGGTCACCAGAGCTTAAACGGATCCGCACGGGCCCAAAGAGAACCACTCAGAAGCCAAAATGAGAGCAGTGCAAAAAGCAGAATGGGCAATCTCATTTAGCTTACTTCTGATTTTTCATTTGTTTTCACAAGAATGGGTGTTTGTGATATGATTGCTGAGCATGTTTCATGCAGCAGAGCTTGTGTTTGTTTAGAGCCAAAGTTAATGGAACAACCGAAGAATGAGGGTTGGTAAAACAAGAATGTAGGTTCCCTGATTCAGCCTTGGCTGTGGTAACAGTCACAGGACAAACAATCGTGTGTTTGTGTGTTTACATGTGTGCATATTATGTGGATTTTTGGAAAGTCATTTGCATGGTAGCAATTATCTCTGATCACACTATTGGAACAATCTTAACATATATGATAATGCTTTCATGCATTACTCCCACTTTAAATGTGACCATGTGATAAAGGGGACACAAAACCTCCTACTTAGAAATAATTAGGAAAACATTATCATGGCAGCAAATGATGCAGTATTGCAAGCCTAGCTCAAGATTAAATAATTCTTTTTAAATAACATGTCTGCAGATTATATGTAAATTCTGAATCATAATCAAATTATTAATAAACAAACACCAACTTTAGATATAAAACATTACCCTTTGTTGAAACCAAAAATCCAAACTGGTTGCCGTCGAGTCAATTCTGACTCATAGCGACCCTACAGGACAGAGTAGAACTGCCCCGTAGAGTTTTCAAGGATCTCCTGGTGGATTTGAACTGCTGAACTTTTTGGTTCACAGCCACAGCACTTAACCACACCACCACCAGGGTCTCCATCCTTTGCTCAAAATACCATATATTTTTTCTCAATTTCATCACCACGTCTTCCACTCAAAGGTAATCACACTTTTGAAATGTTTGCTTATCATTTGCTGTCTGTAATTATCAATTATCATCTATGCATATACCCTAAACAATATTTTATTTAACTTTTCCTGTTTTCGTGCCTGATTCTAACATGGCGCTATGTACTATGTGGTTGTCAGTAATTTATTTTTGTCTAGTCAACAATACTTTTCTAAATTCGTTCATATTTTAATGCAGCTTTTGTTCAATCTTCATCCGTGCTATATAACTACATAACCCAAAAACCAAACTAAGCTTGTTGCCCTCAAGTTGATTCCCACTCACAGTGAGTGACCCTATAGGACAGAGTAGAACTGCTGCATAGGGTTTCCAAAGAGCCACTGGTGAATTTGAACTGCCGGCCTTTTGGTTAGCAGCAGAGCTGTTAACCACTGCGTCACCAGGGCCCCAAAAACCAAGAACGTTGTGTAATTGTGCTATAATTTATTTTTACGTTATTCTTAGAGGGGCATTTGGGAGGTTTCCAGTTTCTTGGTGTTATAAACAATACTCCTGTGAATTGTCTTGTACCTGTGTGCTGGTGCACGGGTATGGAAGTTTCTCTAGGGAACATATTCACCTTTAAAAGATAATGTCAGATTGTTTCCACAGTGCATGTATCCCTTTATTCTCCCATTCTGATAGTTGCTTCAGATGGAAACTTTTGTGAAGATATTAAATGGAGCATCCTCTGACCTAATTCTTGTCGTAAAAGCAGGATTCTAGTTTCTCTGTGGAGAATAGACTCTATAAAGGCAACTAGGGAAGTGAGGGTACCATTACGTACGTGTTAGGGTATTCCAGGTGAGAGATGGTGATGGCTTGGGTTTAAAAGTAATGGTTACATGGTCCAATTTGGGATACATTTTGCATGTAAGGCTGAAAGTACTTATTGATGGATTGGATGTGGAATAACAGAGGGAAAGTAGAAAGTAAAAGCTAAATTCAAATATTTTTGATCTAAGGTGTGAGGCACTGGAGGACAAGCAAGGGTTTGGGAGTAGGATTGGTATGCAGATGTGAAGTTTGAAACTCATGTTAGGGATCTAAGTGGAGATGGTCAGGGACAGTTGCATACCTGAGAGACAGTGCAGCATCTCCTCCCATGGGTCTCTCAGATACAACCAATAGAATGACAGGGGCTGCAATATTGCAGCGTCATGCCCTCTCAAGACGGGAGTAACCACACAAATGTTGCCTAGCAAGCGTGGAGCTCAATTTTTACTGAATAAGCTTTTCATAATATTAATGTGAGTGCTCTTCAGAAGCAAAGATGGTGAGACTTCATCTCATATACTTTGGACATGTTTTCAGGAGGGATCAGTCCCTGGAGAAGGATATCATGCTTGGTAAAGTAGATGGCCAGCGAAAAACAGGAAGACCCTCAATGAGATGGATTGACAAGGTGGCCACAACAATGGGCTCAAGCATAACAATAATTGTGAGGATGGCGCCGGACCAGGCAGTGTTTCATTGTGTTGTGCATAGGGTCACTATGAGTCAGAACTAACTCAAAGACACGTAACAATAACAATAATGCTTAGATAAAAAAAAAAAACTCATTGCAAAAAGTGACATTTAGATAATAGACACTAAATCATATACAATAGCCATGTGTGAAGAATTTGGCAACTGAAAAGGTACCTTACTGTGGGATTTAAACCAATTTAACAAAAATAAATCAGAAAATTTAGACGTTGCCTTGGCTATGCTACCTCACTTGGTATTTCAGCTGCAAGATACTTTTCTTGCTCAAAAGTAAATTCAAGAAAGCAATAATCACATGGTATTTAGTCCAGTGGGAAACTATACGGTGTGTTGGAAACACTTTAGGTTAGCAAAAAAAAAAAAAGCGTGAATGTAATATATTCATAATAATGAACTCAAGGGTTGTTTTAGGTTACCCTCTAAGCATGATAAGATGGAATCAATTTCTTCACAAATTTAGTTTGTGATATAAATATTTAAAGGCCACTTTTTAGTGCAGTTAAAAATAAATGAATATCCAACTCATTTCTTTAATGGCAAATCATTTAGCCGATTGTACAAATTCTCATGTGGCAGGAAAGAACACTGGACAATTTCTCTCAGAACTGAATAGGTATAATTCCGGGTGCTAAGTATTCTAAAGCGTTTTACATCAGCTCCTATGGGAACACAGAGCAAGACATTTTCCTGCAATGAAAATTCAAATCCTGTAAGTTAGTTGTTGTCTAAGCCTAAAATGTACTTCTCTTCCTCGTTTCCTTTGCTAGTTCTACTTATAGTTTATGGTACTGTTGAGTAAAACATAGGTGATTCCACCAAAAAGTTATTTATCAGTTGCCGTTACGTGACAATTTTGTTGAAATGCCGGAATTCTTTGCATTTAATGGGCTCAGACAATTATAAAGCCTCATTCCCCTAATCTTATTTTAGGAAATCCAATTTGTTGAATACTGCTTCATTTTAGGCACTTTTACCATAAGGAGCACTTTGACATGTGTTATATCAGTTTCGTCCTCGTAATACCCCCCTAGATTAAAATGATTAAAACATCCTTGTGTAAATGAAATAGTTGAACCCAAGTAGCTGAAGTAACTTGCTGAGGTCATACTACTATCAAAGAGTAAAATCAGTGACAAAGTCAAAACTTCTTACTTCAATCAGAACACTCATTTTAGTATACTACTTTTAAGGAGCCCTGGTGGCGCAGTGATTAAGAACTACGGTGGCTAAACAAAAGGTCAGCAGTTTGAATCCACCGGTCACTCCTTAGAAACCTTAAGGGGCAGTTCTACTTTGTCCTATAGGGTTGCTATGAGTTGGAATCCACGGTGCTTTTTATTTTTTGTTGGCGCAGTGGTTAAAGCACTCCGCTGCTAACCAAAAGGACATACAATTAAATTCACCCTTTTTAGTGAACAATTCTGTGAATTCTGACAAACACATGCAGTTAAGTAACCACCGCCATAATCAAGATACAAAAAAACCCAAACCAAACACATTGCCATTGAGTCGATTCCAACTCACAGGGACCCTATAGGACAGATTAGAACTGCCCCATAGAATTTCTAAGGGGTGCCTGGTTGATTTGAACTGCTGACTTTTTGGTTAGCAGCCATAGCACCTAACCGCTATACCACCAGAGTTTCCATAATCAAGACAGCTTGAGTTTATCAGTAGAACAGTTTCATCATGTCCCCAAATTCCTCCTGTCCTTTTGTTGACAATCTTGTACCAACTCCTAGCCTATGGCAAACACTGATTTGTTTTTTGTATCTGTAGTTTTGCCTTTTCCAGAATGTCATATAAATAAAAACGGATAGTATGTTGCCTTTTGAGGCTGAATTCCTTCAGTTAGCTTGCCACATTCCATATTCATGCATGTCACTGTATGTGGTATTAGTTTATTCCTTTTTATTGCTGATTGGTATTCCATCATATAACTATTTATCCACTCCCAAAATGAGGTATGTTTGATAGTGTAGTTATCCACATAATGTTTTTCTTCGTGTGAACAAATTCTTTTCTTTTTTCTTGTGTAAACACCTTAGAAAGGGATTGCAGAGTCATGTGGTGAGTGTATCTTTAGTGTGTTAAGAGACTGAAGAGCTGCTTTCCAAAGTGGCTGTTCCACTTTCTATTCCCATCAGCCACATATGAGAGTTTCGGTTGCTCCACATCGTCATCAACACTTGGTATGGTCACTTTATTTTTTTAAGCCATTCTAATAAGTATGTAGTCATATCTCATTATGGTTTTAATTAGTTCCAATAAATTTTTAATTGGTATCCTGAAAGGGAATGTGGCTAGCACGTGTGTGTGAAATCTTATGCTGAAATCTTTATTTTAGTTTTGAGATTTGGTTAAAATGCTATGTTAATCAGTACACAGTTAAAATAAGTTTTTTTTTTTTTTTTTTCATCTCTCTGTTTCTCCTTTACTGTTGCTATGGTCACAATACTGAAGGAGAGGAAACAAAGAGTAGTACTTTCATAATAAACAACTTATATACTTGGGTTTTGAATATTTGAGAAAATTTCAAGTAGGCAATAATTTTTTTAGATATACTTGACATATATAAACACGACATTCAAATGAGAATATTTTCCCAGCCAACCAGGGACAAAAGTACAAAGAACAAACTTCATAGATAGATGCACGAAACAGCACACTTACAAAGATTCTACCTTGGTGGATTTTACAAAGGAGAACATTTTATTTACATTTTAAAATCAACTAAATTCTATCTGGGAATGAATTATCAAAATTTATACTTATATAAAAAGGCTAGTGCATCCTGAGAGACAACTTAATGAAAGCATAATACATTATAAGTTTTCCAGAAAAGAATTAAAAAGAAAAAATTTGAAATATTATAAAGAATTTCTCAAGGATTCATGGGGAAAAGTTTTATAGAAAATGGAGGAATACTATTATTAATAACTTAGCAAATTTTTAGTCTTGCATTTGTATTGGAGAAAATACACATAAGTAGTGTAAACACAATAAAACTCACTATTTTCAAATAATACTTTTAAAAATAAGTGTATGCAAATTATATTCAGATTGACCATTCTTGAAATACATATGTATGGAGTGGTATACACAGGTACCAGAACAAAACAGGTAAAGAGAAGAGCAGAGAGTTTTTAAGAATGAAGACAAATGTTACTTTACTTTAAAAAAAAAATAAGAAAATTAATATGGGAGCATTTTTTCAAAATTTAGTAAAATATGAACACTCCTCCCATATTTAAAAATTACGAAGGTGATTTAAGACAGTATGCTATCCATTCCTGTTGCTCTAGAAGATGCAAACCTATGTATCTATGGATAGTTTATTTCTTTTGAATTAGATGCTTGAGACAATATCTAAGATTTTTCTTAAAGAAATTAATTATATAAGCACACTTGTATGATTTGTATACTCAGTTCTATTCCATATGAATTTAATTGTGAATGGAATACTTGAGGGGAATTGATTCAATATCGCATAGCAAAAGGTACTTGGCCTAGAAGGCAGGTGTTCTGAGTTCCTCTTGTACTTAAGAATTTTGTCAAGGTTATCAATTACCTAATCTCTCTAGATGCCAGTTTCTTCCATAATAATGCAAAATGATGGACTACACATGTGTTTCCTCAACATCAGTTACTCGCATACCACCTTCAAGATTATCACACCCATGCATCACCTTTGCTATTATCTACTTATTTTAATTTTGTCAACTCACTTCCTAAAAGTTAAATTCCTACATTATCCTCATTTCTAATAGCTATGGAATCATGTGCATAAAATTGGACTCATATTTTTCTAATTTGGATTAAAATAAAAAGATTTTGCTTATATACAACATGTTTGCTCATGAGCAACCTAAAATAATCTCCCGTATCACTAATGGTACAACACCAGAGTTTGAGAAAAATAAAATGGCAATAAATCATCTCCGAAGTCTCTTTCTGCCCTGAAAAGCTACGGATTTTAAAATTACTATTTAGAAAAATGGAAAAGATATAAGGTAAAATAATTTTTATTAATTGGGTTTCAATGAAGTAATTGTTCTCAGTATCAGTTCCTTTCTAAATTATGCTAAAAATCTAATCAAAAGTATAAGAAGCTTAGTGTATAACTCTGTATGTTATTATTTCAAGGAGAAAGTTCTTTTTATGTGCTCAAAGTGAGAGTCGAAATATAAAATTTATGCCTGTACAAATTTACAGAATATCATTACGCTTAAAGATTGAAATTACATGCATGTCATAAAATTTATTACAATATGTCATTTGGAACTTAAAAAGAATGTCTACATGAGTAAAGGATAATTTTCAGAACTAAAATGATTTTTTTTTTTTTTACAGTCTAATATATTGGTATTGCATTTTATAGAGATAAAACTAACCATTGGCACATTCTTAGAAAACTAAGGAGTCTTGGTTTTGTTGAATTTTATTAATTGTAGATGTTCCATGTATTATGCACATTTCAAATCATTGTTACCTTTATTAAAATTATTAATAAAATATAAGTTCTTCTTAGTTTTGTCGTGAGCATTTTACTCATCCCTTAGTTTTAATTATTTTAGAGTGCCGTGTTCTTTTATAAAGCTCTTACTTTAACGAAAACTACAAACTTTGGGAAACCTTAGGCAATCTTTTTTTTTCTCCTTCAAATTGCTAGAACTGTCAAGGGGGAAAAAGATCATGAAAAACATCCCTGGAAGACCTGACTTTAATGCCTTAATAAATAGTTGAGTGTAACATAGTAGCCTTCAAATTTTACTTAGCACCACCCTTAAGTGCCATAGCTCCATTTGACCCTATAAAAATGCTGTTAATGGCTCTGTTTACTAGAATTTATTGCTACCAAGATAAGAAACCACAATACTATGAAACCAGTAATGTAGCAGTTTGCAACCTCAAGCCCTATAACGTGGCTATATTTTGAAATCATTAAAATGCAGATGAGGGTTAAGCTAAAGACTAATTTTGTGATTGCCTTTATGATATTGAGTAGTTCTTAAAATACACATATGGGTGAGCACGTATAAGTAACTTGCTTATTAGCGTATTTTAAAATTGCTCTGATGTGATTTCTCAGTTATTTTTAAAATGTTCTGGGATTCAGCAAGCAATCAGATAAATCTCTGGTTTTTACCGTTGTGAAATGTAATATATGGATTTCTATATATTTCATTAATTTTCAGGTGCTACTATCTGTGATATTCAAAATACTTTGAACTGAGAAATATTCCCGTTATGCCTTTTTGCATATATCACTTAAATTATATATATATAAAATATATATGGATATATTATATATATGTATATTAGGCTTCAGATTATCGTGGGCTGTTTCACATCAGTAGCTATTAGTGTGAACTTCTTTACTGGTATATATTCATATTCATGTATACTAACAAATAAAAGTGTACACACATATGTATACACACACTCATATATGAGTATAGACATGCATGTATATCTATAGTCATTGATGGATAAAATTCTGGACTTTATATTTATTTTATCAAAAACTGAATTAAAAATCTGTCTCTGTATAGAACATGTTCATTATCTGTAGGGCAAAGCCCATATACTATCTTATTTAATTCTATAGATATACAAATCTGTGGAATCATATATCCATATAAACTCTGAAATGTCAGAGGGAAACTGATTTTTTACAATAGATATCTCTGCTCAAAAAAGTTGAGACTTTATCTACTTTCTTTGGTCGTCCTGCATTTTACTTAGCTCACTGCACATTAATGGCACTAAAGGGACATAAGAGGCCATTCACAGACCACTTAACTCACCTCCATTGCTCTGTGCCCATTGATCCATGCAAGCTGTATTTTATAAAATGTTATAGAGAGGGTTATTATTTGATTTTACTTACACTAGTTAGAATTGATGATGTAATTCTGGGGACATCTTGACATTTTATTTCCCTTTTACTCTAAATTGTTTCTCTGGAAAGCCTCGACCACACCCAGGGCTTCAACTACTATCTATATTCACCAGTGGCTTTCAAAGGTAAACACTCCTTCCAACCATTCTTAAGTTACAGACTGTTTACTCTGTAGGTCCCTTTGGGACACCTTAACCCTAGTGCTCTCCAAACCCATGGTCTTGTCTCCTCAGCCAAGTTTGCTCCTGCTCCCGTTTCCTTTCTGGGTTAAAGCTCTGAGTTATCTCTCTTTTCTGAGCTAATATAAAAGCCTTCCAGCTGCTCCTTTCGTGCCAGTATCATCCTCTTCAATTCCATTACCCACACCTCAGTTGGAATGTGGTCTAACTAAAACACAAATATTAATATGCCATTCCCTGTGTTAGAGAAATTAATGCCTTCTGAAACATCTACAGAAGAAAGTCTAAGCTCAATAGAGAAGTATAAAAGTTTCTTTCTTGGTGGTGGCAATGCTGCAAATTCCTTTTCTCTGTCTTTCTTGCTAATTTGCTAGTGCTTTTGACTAGGTTCAGCACTGAGAGACATCCCTAGGGAACAAATACAACGATTGGAGGAAAATTTGAAGGGAGAGAGGGAGAAGCCAGGGGAGAAACAACGCTCTCTTGTCTCCAACAAGAGTTGCATTCCTTTGTGGTTCCAGTTGTAGATGGAATGTCCCTGATTTCTCACTCCTCACTCCTCACTGCTCACTCCTCAGCTATGGCTAGGGCTCCTCTTTTTGTACCTCCAGCCCTTGGGATGGTAATGGTTTCCTAAAATCGTTACATTCCTTGCTTATTCTCTCAGTAAAACAATCACCTTTTAAATTAGCTTGTTATCCCATCATTGAATGAACTGAAATAGGTACTCTTTACCTCACTAAACCCAGATTGATAGAAGCTTTATGTTAATGTTTGTATTGTTTTCTGGGGCTGCTCTAAAAAAGTTCCAAAAACTTGGTGGCTTATAACAATAGAAATGTATTCTGTCATGGTTCTGGAGGCCAGACATCTGAATTTAGTGTGTTGGCAGGGTCGTGCTTGCTCTGAAGTTTCTAGGGAAAAAACTTTCCTTGTGTCTTCCAGCTTTTGGCAGCAGCAGACATTCTTTGGCTAGTATTAGCATAACTTCAATCTCTGTCTCCATCATCACATGGCTGTCTTGTCCGTGTGTCTCTTCTCTTTTTACAAGGACACCAATCATATCGGTTTCATATCCATAGTCCAGCATGACTTCATATTAACTAATTACATTTACAAAGGCCGTATTTCCAAAGAAAGTCATGTTCACAGGTACTAGGGGTTAGGAGTTCAACATATCTTTTTGGGGAACACAATTCAACTCATTACAATGTCTCTCAAACTTATCTCAGTGATTAATTAATTGAAGACTTTGGAGTCAGGCGTGCTTCACCTCAACAATCGTTAACAATCTTAAGCAAATCACAATTCTCTGAGCTTCTTTTGCCTCATCTGAAAATCTGGAGAGTATAATATCTGCCTTACAGATTGGCATGAGAATTAAATATTTTTATTATGTGTGTAAAATCTTTAGCACAGTAACTGGCATCTGGCAAACAACTCACTATTTAGCAGTTGTTTCTGCCTTTACTAGACTGTGCATCCCATGAGGGCAGAAGCTGAATCAGTGATATTCTCTCTGACCCTTTCTCTTTCTTCTTCTGGAATTTTTATTATGCATATGTTGGAATGCTTAATGGTGTCCCACATGTCTCTTAGGCTTTATTTTTCTTCATTTGTTTTTCTTTCTGTACCTCAGATTGGAAAATTTCAACTGACGTATCTTCAAGTTCACTGGTTTTTTCTTCTGCTGGCTCAAATCTGTTTTGAAACACTTTAGTAAGTTCTACACTTCAGGTATTGTACTTTACAGCTTCAGAATTTCTGTTTGGTTCCTTTTTTAAAATAACTTTTATTTTTATTGGCATCTCTATTTTTTTCAAACATTGTTCTTCTAGTTATCTTTGGCAATTTTTCCATAATTCACTTTGACTTTTGAGTATATTTAAGATGTTATTCTTGTTAGGTGCTGTTGAGTCAGTTCCAACTTATAACAACCCTATGTACAACAGAATGAAACACTGCCCAGTCCTGTACCATCCTCACAATTGTTCCTGTTTGATCCCATTGCTGCAGTCACTGCATCAATCCATCTCATCAAGGATTTTCTTCTTTTTCACTGGCCCTCTGCTTTACAAAGCGCGATGTCCTTCTCCCAAGACTGGTCCTTCCTGATAACATGTTCCAAGTATGTAAGACAAAGTCTGGCCATCCTTGCTTCTAAGAAGCACTCTGACTGTACTTCTTTGAAGACAGATTTGTTCATTCTTCTGGCAGTCCATATTGTATTCAATACTCTTTGCAAACACCATAATTCAAACACATCAATTCTTGTTCAGTGTTCTTTATTCATTGTCCAGCTTTCACATGCTTATGAGACAATTGAAAATATCATGGCTTAGGTCAGGAGCATCTTAGTCCTCAAAGCAAAATCTTTGCTTTCTAATACTTTAAAGAGGTCTTTTGTAGCAGATTTTCCCAATGTAATATGTCGTTTGATTTCTCAAGTGCTACTTCCATGAGCATTGATTGTGGATTGAAGCAAAATGAAATCCTTGACAACTTCAGTCTTTTCTCCACTTATGTTGCTTATTGGTCCAGATGTGAAGATTTTGTGTTTCTTTATATTGAGGTGTAATCCATACTGAAGGCTGTGGTATTTGATCTTAGTCAGTAAGGGCTTCAGGTCCTCTTTACTCTCAGCAAGCAAGGTTGTGTCATCTGCATATCACAGGTTGTTAATGAGTCTTCCTCCAATCCTGATGCCCTGCTTTTCTTCATATAGTTCAGCTTCTCAGATTATTTGCTTATCATACAGACTGAATAAGCATGGTGAAAGGGTACAACCCTGACACATACCTTTCCTGATTTTTGACCATACATTTTATTTAAGACAATTTAATTAAAGTCTTTGTCTAGTAAACACAAAGTCTATTCCTCAGAGACAGTTTCTTCTGTGAATGGGCCATGCTTTTTGTTCCTTTGCTTGCTTTTTTGTTGTTGTTGTTGAAAACTGGATATTTTGAAAATCATAATATGGTAACTCTGGAAATAAGATTCATCTGTCGCTTGCTGGGAAACCCTGATGGAGTAATGGCTAAGTGCTACAGCTCGGAGCCAAAAGGCTGGCAGTTCGAATCCACAAGGTGCTCCTTGGAAACTCTCTGGGGTAGTTCTACTCTGTCCTATAGGGTTGCTATGAGTTGGAATCGACTCAATGGCAATGGGTTTTTGGGTTTTGGTTGCTTGCTGAAGACTGTAGATGTTTGCTTGTTTAGTGACTTTATAAAACTGTTTTTTAAAGTCTGTATTCTTTGTCTTGTGTGGTCTCTGAAGTCTCTGTACCTTAGCTTCTGTTCAGCTAGTGATTTTTCAGAGATTTCCTTGTACTCCAAAAGCCAAAAAAATGCAAATAGGCAGAGATAGAGACAGAGAAAGAGAGAGAGAAGGAGAAGAAAAAGAAGACAGAATATTCAAAAATGAAAGAAAGAAGGAAAAAAATCCTAAAAAAAATAAAATGAAAAATTTCTGTCCATTCTTTGCATATTGGCTCTTCAATGGCTTAGCCAGGCCGTTTAAAACTCTGCCTTAGTCTCCATTCCCTGCTTGCTCTTAAACTAGAGATAAGCCAGAGATTAAATATTACGGTCTTCTCAGGTCCTTTCTGAGTTTGCATCCTGCTCTGCTCATGCACATAGTTTTCTAAATGTCCCAGTATACATAGGTGCTTTTGAATGCCCTTATTTTCCAGACAGACTTTCTCCTGATTTTTATCATTGGCTTTTGGTGCTCTATTACATACGTAAATCTTAATCTTTTTTGCCCAGTCATCTTCAGGTTGTTCATTTATCTTAAGATGTTTTTTTCTATCCTGAGTGAGTCCCAAGTTAGATGAGGTCAAGACAAGCATCTTGTCTTCAGAGAGGACTCAGATAAAAAGTATTCTTGTGAATAAGGCCTGCTCTGATCCCTCTGGGAAGCCAGTGATCAGGGGCCCACACTGGGAATGTGGGCTGCCATTTTCAAGACCACCAGTGCACCAGGGATGGATGGACCAAGGGCAGGTAAAAATTCGACAATACTTTCCTACTTTTCCTAAGTCAACTCTTCATTCAGAATTCATTTAGGTGCTATAAAACTTTAACTATTTTCCAGAGTTCTGACAAGGCTGGTTCTGACAATTTCTGCTTTATTTTTTGTTGTTTTTATGAAGAATGCCTACTCCACCATTTTCTCTGAGATTACTCTCACAAAGGTATTTATTATATTTATGAAACTTTTTCAGTGACTTTATCTTTTAAGGCTTTATAGTTTTTAAGTGGATATGTCTGATTTAACTAATAATTTATTGTGTGACAATTAGGTATTTCCCCATGACATTAACTCCAAGTATATCAAGAGTCAACTCAAAAAGATTTCTAAGGTCAAATAGGTTTTTTAATGTCATGGGGATAAATACAGTGAAACAGAACACTTTGCTGAAAAACTTAGAGTCATGAATGTGGTACTAGCCACTGCGAATTTCCAAAGGGAGTATAATACACAGTGTTTCTAAACTATTTCATCATGGAATACTGCTTTTTTTCTCCAGGCACATCTTCTGTGAACTTCAGCTCCTTCAAACTCAATTTGGAAATTGCTGATCCAGGCATTTAATCACATTTTTAAAGAAAGGTTAGATCCTAACAGTGAATTCTTTAAAGAATTGATTTTAGCCTTAGCGTGTTTTTCAGGCATTTTGAAATACAGTTTATCTTTCCAGTATGAATGAATATTTTGACTTCTGATTCCAGATTTGACTTTCATGTATAATTTTATTAACACCCTAACCACTAAAAGTAACCAGCACAATTCCTGGTACATGTTAGGAAACTTGATAAAATTATGTTGATTACATAAATATATTAATAGTAACATTTATGATTACATTGAGGATAATGATAACTATGGTAATGAGTAGGAGGGAGAGGTAGAGGAGGAGGTGATCATTTATTTCATCAATAATTACTGCAGTAGGAATGTTATATGTGATATTTAATCTTCTAAACCACCACCACTTTAATGTAGGTGTATTTTCCCAGCTTACAAATACAAAAATCAAGCACCAGTTTATTTAAATAATTGGCCCAAAGTTACATGGATAGTAAGCAAAAATTAAGTGCATATTATGGCTGAATCTACAATTTCTTTTTTTTTTTTTTTAACTGTTATGTAATTGTTCTTCAATATATGAGTAAATAAAAGGAACATAATATGTACAACGCCAGGCACTCCTTGGAAACTCTAGGGGACAGTTCTACTCTGTCCTACAGGGTCGCTATGACTCGGAATCGACTCGACGGCAGCGAGTTTTTTTTTTTTTTTTTGAGAATATATATAAATGTGTGTGTGTTTACAGGCAGCCCCCAACCTACAAGTATTCGACTTATGTTGAAACTCACCTATGACTGTTAGTTTTTTTTTTTTGTGCATCTTATCATTAGTAATATGTACTACACACAATGTTTCAGTGTGTAATTTGTTGCTGTTATTCTCAGATATTCATTCAAAAATGTTCAATTTTGTGATTTACTTTTCAAAACACTGCTGAAGAAATGAAGGAAGAAATAATGAGGAAGAGGAAGGATAGAAGTTGTCAAAAACTTTTCCAGTGAAAGGATAAGCTGATTTTTTTTGTAAAGTAAATCAGGGACTTCAGTTGCTGGAAAACACAGATCCAAACACTCATCGCTTTGCTAAAGTAGTTAGGCAGATGGAGGAAGCAGAGAGATTTTACCATGAAATATAAGAAGAAAAAAAGAAAAGGACAATGCAGACAACTCTCACTAATTTTCTGACTAGAAACGCCATCCCCATTCTCAAGGATAATCCAGATGATCCAGAAACTTCCACAAGTGGAGTTATTACCAGAAATATCAAAATGCCAAAGTCATCCAACTCTTCTTCATTCTTGGAGTAAATTTTTACGATTTGTGTGGTTTTTAATGTATGTATGTATGTACTAAAATATATCTGTAAGTTTATACGTAATGTTTCCAACCCCCAAAGACAAATAAAGATCAGATTTATAAAGATCCTGATAATAAAAGGCAAAAATAATGAAAACTAAAAAAAAAAAAGAGGCGTTTGACTTAAGCCATAATTGACTTACAACAGAGTAGTTGGAATGGAACCCCATTGTAAGTTGGGAACTACCTGTATCATGGATAAGTCCTAACCCATGGCATCTGTGAATGTGGTCTTGTTTGGAAACAGGATTGAAAATGTTATCAGTTAACGTAAAGTCATATTGGGTAAGGTGGGTCCTAATTCAATCTCAGTGGTGTCCTATAAAACAGCAGAAGAGACACAGAGATTATGGACTAGAACAAGATGGTCACGTGAAGATGTATCTACTAAACAAAAAATGCCTGGGACTACCAGAAGCTAGAATTGACAAAGAATGATCTTCTCCTATTGCTATCAGAGAGAGAAAAGAGAGAACAGACCTGGCTGACACCACGAATCTGGACTCCTAACCTCCAGAACTGTGAGACAATAAATTTCTGTTCTTATATTCATACCCACTTTGTAGTATTTTATTACAGCAGCCCTAGGAAACTAATATGATGCTACTAAACTACTTAGAATTATGGACTCATTCAAGGTTGTTGAATTGGATTATTGAAGAATTATTGAATGAAAGTGAAGACTAAGTTCTAGAAAATTCAAAATGACTGAATTACTCAAATTCCAGCTGATATCTTCAAAAAGAATTGTAATACAGACAATAAAATATAAGGAACTTTTGCAAGTTATAAAGTGTAATAAACTGAACACCTCTAAAACTTCTACTCATCTGAAGAACTAGAACATTATTTTGCATTTACCTCTCTGTTATTCTCTTATCCCACCCCCTGCTCAAATTCCAAAAAAAACACAATTCAGAACTTTGTAGTTACCATACTCTTTCTTTTCATTAATAGTTTTATCATATGCACATATGTCACTAAATAGCATACTGATTAGTTTTTCTTGTTTTAGAGATATCATACTATATCATAGTGTTGTCATACTATCTAGGGTCTTTTACAACCTACTTTAGTCTCTCTGGAAACCCTGTGGTACAGTGGTTAAGAGCTATGGTTGCTAACCAAAAGGTTGGCAGTTCGAATCCATGAGGCTTTCCTTGGAAACTCTATGGGGCAGTTCTACTCTTTCCTATGTGGTTGCTATGAGTCGGAATTGACTGAACAGCAACCGGTTTGTTTTTTTGTTTTTTTTCTCTCTTCCTATGATTCATTCATGTATTTGGGTATAGTTGCAATATTCATTAATTTTACTGCTAGATAGTATTCAATAGTGTGAATTCCATAATTTATATTTTCATATGAATCGACCTGACAGCAATGGAAAAGGTAAATGGGATTAAATAGAAGTTTCATTCCTGAAAAATGTAGAATTTATTAAAATCATGCCAATAATAATTTGGACATTGAGGGAGTAAAATGGACGTATGAGAGAGTATTTCTTTCTTTCTTGTTTCTAAACCTCTTTCATATTTTCCATCTCCCTGATTTTCTGTCCTGAAGTCTGCCTTTTTTCTTCAGCTCTTATGTTCCATTAACAATTTACTGTGTGGTTTAAAGTCAGGAAGGGTGTGTGTCAGGGTTGTATCCTTTCACTATACTTATTTAATCTGTATGCTCAGCAAATAACCCCAAGACACTGGGCTTTATGAAGAAGAGTGGACATCATTTCAATATAAAATGCCAAATTGTTCACCTGGAAGCTTATTAATTTACACACCTGCTGATTTTTTTTGATGATGCATGTGAGTCTTAGTCCAGATAAATACTGTGACACTGGCTATTATTATTTTTTATTCTCTTAACATAAATTATCCTTTTACTATTTGAACATTTACTACTTTCCTGTTCATTTTTATTTTAATTCTATTAAATTGGGAAGAAAAATATTTTATTCATTAGATTCTTTCAAATAATATGAATATATAATATCAATTAAGAATAAATATATTAGATTTATGTACTGTCTCTGTGGTCTAGTGCTGTTATAACAGAAATACCACAAGTGGTTGGCTTTAACAAAGAGAAGTTTATTCTCTCATAGTCTGGTAGGCTGGAATCCCAAATTCAGGGTGCTGGCTTCAGAGGAAGGCTTTCTCTCTCTGTGGAGTCTGGAGGAAGGTCCTTGGCACCAGTCTTCCCTTGGTCTGGAAGCATCTCAGTGCAAGAACCTCAGGTCCAAAGGGTGCACTCTTCTCCTGGCACTATGTTCTTGATGGTGTGAGGTCCCCCTGTCTCTCTGCTCGCTTCTCCCTTTTATATCTCAAAGAGATTGGCTTAAGACACTATCTAATCTTGTATATCTCATCAATATAACTTCCACTAGTCCATCTCATTTCATCATAGTGATCAAATTTACAACACATAAGGAAATCACATGGAATGGTGGACAATCACACAATACTGGGACTCATGGCCCAGCCAAGTTGACAGATATTTTTTGGGGACACAATTCAATCCATGACATATAGGAAGAATAAAATTATACACACACCCACGCACACATATACTTATAATAAGTCTCCATTATAAACAGAGAATTTTAACCTATTTGCAACTAATTTTTCACTTATACAAAGAAAAGCTATTATTGCCTCAATCTTCCAGAACCATGTAAAAAGAAAATGGTGCTGCTATCATTCTTACCTTGTCCTTCACTTAACAGGAATACATTCAGAAAAACATCATTGACTTGTTATAGAGAGTTGCATTCAGAAATATGCTGGTGAAATAACCTTTATTCCTAGTTTATTAATAGAGTTATTATCAAAAAATACTATGGGCATTTATCCTCTGTTTTGATATCTCTGGATATAACTAAATTTATCCTTTATCCTGGATATAAGTAATTTTTATCCTTTGATATAAGAATGGATTTCTTAATTTAAAATATCCTTGGATTCTTAAAATATACCCTTCTTGGTTATTATTCTATTTATATGATGCCAAATTTAAAGTACAGGGCATTGCCCTACAAAAAACAACCTTGGAGTGTTTATTATATGTTCCTTTTCCTCTACAGTTAAACACATGATATGTAAGTCCAAGCTATAATATTAGGTTAGACTTATATATCATGTTTTTAAACTATAATAAGCTATAATATTAAGCCTCCACATATCTGTCAGTTTGCTGTACTGTGGGGGGCTTGTGTGTTGCTGTGATGCTGGAAGCTATGCCACCAGTATTCAGATACCAGCAGGGTCACCCATAGAGGACAAGTTTCAGCTGAGCTTCCGCACTAAGACAGACTAGAAAGAAGGACCCGGAAGTCTACTTCTGAAAAGCATTAGCCAGTGAAAACCTTCTGAATAGCAGCGGAACATTGTCTGATATAGTACTGGAAGACGAGCCCCCCCAGGTAGGAAGGAATTCAAAAGATGGCTGAAGAAGAGCTACCTCCTCAAAGTAGAGTCGACCTTAATGACGTGGATGGAGTAAAGCTTTTGGGACCTTCATCTGCTGACACGGCATGACTCAAAATGAGAAGAAACAGCTGCAAATAACCATTAATAATGAGAACCTGGAATGTACAAAGTATAAATCCAGGAAAATTGGAAATCGTCAAAAATGAAATGGAATGCATAAATATCGATATCCTAGGCACTAGTGAGCTGAAAAGGACTGGTATTGGCCATTTTGAATTGGACAATCATATAGTCTACCATGGTGGGAATGACATCTTGGAAGGGGAATGGTGTTGCATTCATCGTCAAAAAGAACATTTCAAGATCTATCCTGAAGTACAACACTGTCAGTGATAGGACAATATACATACGCCTACAAGGAAGACCAGTTAATATGACTATTATTCAAATTTACACACCAACCACTAAGGCCAAAGATGAAGAAATAGAATATTTTTATCAGCTGTTGCAGTCTGAAATTGATCGAACATGCAATCAGGATGCATTGATAATTACTGGTGATTGGAACACGAAAGTTGGAAACAAAGAAGATGGATCAGTAGTTGGAAAACATGGCTTGGTGATAGAAACAATCCTGGAGATCGAATGATAGAATTTTGCAAGACCAACGACTTCTTCATTGCTAATACCTTCTTTCACCAACATAAATGGTGACTACACACATGGACCTCGCCAGATGGAACACACAGGAATCAAACTGACTACATCTGTGGAAAGAGATGATGGAAAAGCTCAATATCATCACTCAGAACAAGGCCAGGGGCCGGATGTGGAACAGACTATCAATTGCTCATATGCAAGTTCAAGCTGAAACTAAAGAAAATCAGAGCAAGTCCAGAGAGCCAAAATATGACCTTGAGTCTATTCCACCTGAATTTAGAGACCATCTCAAAAATGGATTTGATGCATCAAACACTAGTGACCAAAGACCAGGTGATTTGTAGAATGACATCAAGGACATCATACATGAAGAAAGCAAGAGGTCATTGAAAAGACAGGAAAGAAAGAAAAGACCAAGATGGATGTCAGAGAAGACTCTGAAACTTGCTTATGAACATTGAGCAGCTAAAGCAAAAGGAAGAATTGATGAAGTAAAAGAACTGAATAGAAGATTTCAAAGGGTGGCTCAAGAAGACAAGGTAAAGTATTATAATGACATGTGCAAACAGCTGGAGGTAGAAAACCAAAAGGGAAGAATACAATCGGTGTTTCTCAAGCTGAGAGAACTGAAGAAAAAATTCAAGCCTTGAGTTGCAATAGTGAAGGATTCTATGGGGAAAATATTAAACGACTCAGGAAGCATCAAAAAAAGATGGAAGGAATACACAGAGCTATTATACCAGAAAGAATTAGTTGATGTTCAACTATTTCAAGAGGTAGCATATGATCAGGAACTGATGGTACTGAAGGAAGAAGTCCAAGCTCCTCTGAAGGCATTGGTGAAAAACAAGACTCCAGGAATTGATGGAATATCAATTGAGATGTTTCAACAAACAGATGCAGGGCTGGAGGTGCTCACTCGTCTATGCCAAGAAATATGGAAGACAGCTTCCTGGCCAACTGACTGAAAAGAGATCCATATTTATGCCTATTTCCAAGAAAGATGATCAAACCAAATGCAGAAATTATTGAACAATATCGTACACAAGCAAAATTTTGCTGAAGATCATTCAAAAACGACTGCAGAAGTATATCCACAGGGAACTGCGAGAAATTCAGGCTGGTTTCAGAAGAGGTTGTGGAACCAGGGATATCACTGCTGATGTCAAATGGATCCTGGCTGAAAGCAGAGAGTACTAGAAAGATGTCTACCTGTGTTTTATTGACTATGCAAAGGTATTGGGCTGTGTGGATCATAACAAATTACGGATAACATTGTGAAGAATGGGAACTCCAGAACACTTAATTGTGCTCATGAGGAAACTTTACATAGATCAAGAGGCAGCTGTTCTGGCAGAACAAGGGGATACTGATTGGTTTAAAGTCAGGAAAGGTGTGCATCAGGGTTGTATTCTTTCACCATACCTATTTAATCTGTATGCTGAGCAAATAATCTGAGAAGCTGGACTATATGAAGAAGAAGGGCATCAGGACTGGGGGAAGACTCATTAACAACCTGTGTTATGCAGATGACACAACCTTGCTTGCTGAAAATGAAAAGGACTTGAAGCACTTACTAATGAAGATCAAAGACCACAGCCTTCAGTATGGATTGCACCTCAACATAAAGAAAACAAAAATCCTCACAACTGGACCAATGAGCAACATCATGATAAACAGAGAAAACATTGAAGTTGTCAAGGATTTCATTTTACTTGGATCCACAATCAACAGCCATGGAAGCAGCAATCAAGAAATCAAAAGATGCATTACATTGGGTAAATCTGCTGCAAAGGACCTCTTTAAAGTGTTGAAAAGCAAAGATGTTACTTTGAAGACTACGGTGCACCTCACCCAAGCCATGGTATTTTCAATCACATCATATGCATGTGAAAGCTGGACAATGAATAAGGAAGACACCCTTGAATTGTGGTGTTGGCGAAGAATATTGAATATACTGTGGACTGCCAAAAGAATGAACTAATCTGTCTTAGAAGAAGTGCAACCAGAATGCTCCTTGGAAACAAGGATGTTGAGACTGTGTCTTACATGCTTTTGACATATTGTCAGGAGGGATCAGTCCCTAGTGAAGGACATCACCTTTGGCAAAGTACAGGGTCAGCGGAAAAGAGGAAGACCCTCAACAAGGTGTATTGACACAGTAGCTGCAAGAATGAGCTCAAGCTTAACAGTGATTATAAGGATGGTGCAGGACCAGGCAGTGTTTCGTTCTGTTGTGCATGGAGTCACTATGAATTGGAACCAACTCGAGGACACCTAACAACAATGGCATAATATTAGGTGCTCCTTACACTTAGCAATTCTTTTCCAAGTCAACTGTCTATTTATCTCCATTTCAGTAAGACTTACAGAATTTCAAGGAAAGGTGGAAAAGTTTGCAAAGTTTCATAGCAGCTTAAGAATTTCTACTGGCTCTTAAATAAATGATGGATATTCACAAACAGGAAAGAGGAGGAGATGACATGAGATCACAAAAAGTGTTTCAGGAATAAAAAATAGGGAAAGTTGTAAGCAAAGGCAGAACTGTGTTTAGCATGTATCATGAGTAATGATTGAAGACATGGATGAAAATGATGAGAGATAATTGGGGGATACATTGGCATAAAATTGAGTAAAGTATTAAATATGGAGGAGTCTGACTTTTATTCGATAAGTGTTGATCAGTTAGAGTCTGATGTTTTAAAACTATGTCTTTTGTAGGTGTGTATAGGATAACTTAAATGAACATTCTTTGGACAGGTAGACTAGTAAGAAAGTCACCTGAATCCTCCAAGTGTAGATCTCGTCTCCTTGATGCATATGGAAAATCTGACAAGGAATTCTCTTTTTTTCAGAATAAGGTAACTGTTTATAATGACAATTTATCATTTTGGCTGGTGGTTTCCTAATTTAACTCTTGAGTTCTTTCAAAACCCTTGGGTAGATGTTCATTGGCTTGTCAATTTATCTACACAAACAGATGTTTCTAATAGAATCATTTAATTTTTTCTTAATGGAATGTATGATGCAATAGAAATTAACTCTTTGCTACAGAAGAAATATTTGCATCTATATTATATTTAAAAATTTATTTCACATGATTTACAGCGTAATTTTGGACTTGGTGATCATAATATTACAATCGATATTCTTTTGATAATATTATTTTTGTGCCAAATATCTGACTACAGGAAAATCAAACATGATTCTCACCATCACCTTCTGAAGGTTTCTGTTTTATGGCTTTTGATGCTTAATGTGGAGCCAGTCGTCAGAGAAGGAGCAATTTTCTTATCAGAGGCACCATTTTTCCTTTTGAGTTTTATCTACTGTCAGGCGAGACAGTTCCTTATTTTGAGAAGATAATATTTTCAGTTAAAAAAGTTTTATAGAGAGCTTTTTGTGAGCCTGTAGTCAACATAGATCAGAATCCCCCCTCCCACACACATATACACTTTCTGTAAACAGTCAAATCGGAAGAGAATACTTCTCATGTACTAAAGGAATGAATGTGTGAGTCAAGCATTTTGTACCAAGTTAAGTATTGCTTACTGTATGAAAACTTCAAAGAGTTTTGAACATGCAAGAACTCATGGAATATTATTCTTGCGAGTTCTTTAGAAAACAACTACATGATGCATTTTGTTAATAGAATAAATCACTGGGGGACTTTCAGCAAAAGATTCAAATATATTTAACTGCAATTCTGAGAAAAAAAACAAAAGTGGGCAAAAGGGTGACCAAATGGAATGCAGGTTTCATATATCCAGGCAGATGTAGAAATGTTAAATAACAAAAACAAGGAGTGAGACAAGAGTAGGAGGAAGAAGGTAGACCATAGAATGATCTTACTGATTTCCTCATACGTGATAGGTTGCAAATCAAGTTGTAGACACAGAAGCATATTTAACAGTAGAAAGTAAACATGAAGAGAGATAACACTATTGATGGAAGTGGGTGTGAAGGAGAGGAAACGATGGAAAGAGACAACCTGAGTCAAAAATTGTTCAGACAGTAAGCAACAAACAGATACTGCCAAAAATAGAGGGCTCAAAACACTATAGTAAAGCGACCACTAAAACAAAAATAAGAACTTTCCTATACAAAGATTTTCAAAACATAAAAAGGAAAACATAACATCACATAATGTTAGAGATATGGCCAGAATTGTCAGAAGTATTAATAGATGTATGTAGTAAACTTGTCTATTAAAGGAAAAATAATTTTCAAATGTGATCACAAAGGAAAACCCAAATCCATGTGGTATATATACTAAATCAAAGTGATTTGCAAAGTTTGCAAATAGAAAAGATAGGCAAAAGTAACCATAACTAAAACAACACCAATAATGAAAATCTAGATAAAGTATTTTACCCAAAATACTTAAACAAGAGAAAGAGGGTAGATAATATTATCATTAGACTATTGTGTTTTTTCAGCTTTTGGCACAGGCTAAAAATATAATGGATTCAGAGTGGTGTCTCACTCTCAAATGCCATGAGTGTTTAAGAAATCAGGTTGATATTATGACAAAAGTTTCTTAAACTTATTAATGACATGAGAGGATGTTATGAAATAATTTCTTCCAAAAGATATGCACACTGAAGAAAATTGAAAAAATAGACATATAGAAAGAACAAAAATAGCCTAGATGCTTTAACCAGTCATAAATAGTGTTAGTATTTGAAGTATTTTTATTTGTAATATTTTCTGTTTATGTTTTTGGTGGCACACAGTGGTTAAAGCGATTGACTACTGACTGAAAGGTTGGAGGTTTTGAAACCAACAGTGGCTCTTCGGGAGAAAGATGTGACAGTCTGCTTCCCTAGAGATTAACAACCTTAGAAACCCTATGTGGTCGCTATGAGTCGGAATTGACTCAATGGTAGTGGGTATTCTGCTTTTCCAGTGAATTGATAAAACGGACATTTTTCCATTGCCCTTTAAGTTTCAAAATACGCAGATATATCATACCACTGTATTGTGAAACGCTTAATTTAATTTCTAGTTTTTCACTTTTATAAATATTTTTGGAATGAAGAGGATTCTGTGTGAGTCTGCATCTTTGATTACATCTTTAGAAATAATTACTGGAAGTAGGGTTTGTAAATCAAGGTGCATAAAGATTTTTTTTTAATGAGATGCTTTTACTAATTTACACTCTCGCCCTCAGATTATGCTTGCATATCTTATCTGCCTCTTTGTTTTACTTTCTGTTAAGTATTTAAGAAACTAAGATTTCATCAATTTTGAAAGTTTAACATATATATTACTTGTATTTATTTGGAATCTTTCTTTACTTGTGATACCCCCAGCCGCTGAGTCGATACCAACTCATAGTGACAGTACAGGACAGAGTAGAACTTCCGCATACAGCTTCCAAGGATCAGCTGGTGGATTCCAACTGCTTATTTTTTGGTCAGCAGCCGAGCTCTCAACCACTGCGCCATCAGGGCTCCTTACTAGTGATTAAAAAAAAAAAAAATTTATATACTGAATATTTTTCACAGTGTTAATCATTTCACAGTGTTTTTCTTATTATTTAAGGGTTCTAACCATGTTAAATTGGGAATATTGATGCCACCCATTTATATGAGCACTTGTCTATTAAGGAAGGTATCACTTTGTTATATTTCTTTTAAAGCTAACACCCCCTCCCCAGGTTTTGCTTTGTCTTCTAGTTTTGCTCATAGTTTTTCTTGATGTTCAGCCATTATAACTTTCATGGAGAATTGCTTTACTCTTTTATCACTGCTTCAATTGTTCTCTTTGGTTTTACTCCATCCAGGGAGTAAACTAATGGGCACTTATATTATCTTCTAATTAGTATGGTCTCTTTTTCAATTGATTTCCTAATTGATTTGGATTTTTGTCAACATAAAGTATGTGAAAAAACCTGTCCTCCATGGGTGACCCTGATGGTACCTGAATACCAGTGGCATAGCTTCCAGCATCACAGCAACACACAAGCCCCCCCACAGTATGACAAACTGACAGATTGGTTTAAAGTCAGGAAAGGTGTGCATCAGGGTTGTATTCTTTCACCATAGCTATTTAGTCTGTATGCTGAACAAATATTACGAGAAGCTGGACTATATCAAGAAGAACGGGGCATCAAGATTAGAGGAAGACTCATTAACAACCTGTGTTATGCAGATGACACAACCTTGCTTGCTGAAAGTGAAGAGGACTTGAAGCACTTACTAATGAAGATCAAAGACCACAGCCTTCAGTATGGATTACACCTCAACATAAAGAAAACAAAAATCCTCACAACTGGACCAATGAGCAACATCATGATAAACAGAGAAAAGATTGAAGTTGTCAAGGATTTCATTTTACTTCGATCCACAATCAAAAGCCATGGAAGTAGCAGTCAAGAAATCAAAAGACGCATTGCACTGGGCAAATCTGCAGTAAAGGACCTCTTTAAAGTGTTGAAGAGCAAAGATGTCACCCTGAAGACTAAGGTACGCCTGACCCAAGCCATGGTATTTTCAATCACATCATATGCATGTGAAAGCTGGACAATGAATAAGGAAGACCGAAGAAGAGTTGAAGCCTTTGAATTGTGGTGTTGGTGAAGAATATTGAATATACCACGGACTGCCAAAAGAAACAAACAAATCTGTCTTGGAAGAAGTGCAGCCAGAATGCTCCTAAGAGGCAAGGAGGGATCAGTCCCTGGAGAAGGACATCATGCTTGGCAGAGTACAGGGTCAGCAGAAAAGAGGAAGACCCTCAACAAGGTGGATTGACACAGTGGCTGCAACAATGAGCTCAAGCATAACTACGATTGTAAGGATGGCGCAGGACTGGGCAGTGTCTCGTTCTGTTGTGCATAATGTCGCTATGAGTCGGAACCGACTCGATGGCACCTAACAACAACAACAACAAAGTATGTGATGTAAATCTATAAGTTTGCTTCTTTTTAAATAACTTAAACTATGGTCTCAATACCATTTATTAGTTAGCACTTTTGCCACACAGATTTATGAATTTACAGTATTTTCTTCAGTCTATTACTTTTCTATTGCCGCTATAGAAAATTACCATAAACTTCATAGCTCAAATCAAGATTTCTTAGGGCTTCCTTCCTTTCTGCATTGCATAGGTAAGGTTCTCTTTCTTTGAATTTTCCAGCTCTAAAGGCTGCCTTCATTTCTTGGTTTGTAGTCTCTTCCTTCATTTTCAAAGCCAGCCGTGGTGGGTCCAGTCAATCTCATGTCACATCTCTCTACCCCTTTTTCTATTGCTGTATCTCTTTTTCTTCGCAGCTAAGGAAGTTTCTCCACTTATAAGGACTCATATGATTAGAGTGGGCTGACCCAGATAATCCAGGATAATCCTCCCATCTCAAGGCCAATATCCTTGATCATATCTGCAAAGTCTCTTTTGCAATATAAGGTAACAGTAACAGATACTAGGGATTGGGTTGTAGATATCTTTCACCAAGAAAAAAAAAATTTTTTTTTTTTTTACCAAGGGGGTGGGGGCATTATTCTGTCTACCCCATTCTGTTAAACGTTTTAGCCTATCATGATATATCACTGAGGTTTTCATTCTATGCTACTAACCTGTTGCCATTGAGTTGATTCTGACTCATAGTGGCCCTACAGGACAGAGTAGAGCTGCCCTATAGGGTTTCCAAGGAGCAGTTGGATTAGCAGACATAGCTAGCTGTAACTCTTAACCACTGCACAACTAGGGCACCATTCTGTTCTACTGGTCTGTTACATATATTCCTGCTATATTAACCTATACTTTAATCTCTGGAAGTCTTAGGACTTTCGTTCCTTATAAATATTATTTTTCAAAATGTTCTTGGTATTTATTTTAGTTTTCTTTTTTGGAAATTGTGTTAGAACTAGTTTATTATGTTCATGAAACATTCTTCAAATTTTTATTTGAATTGTATAAATTCTTCAGATTATTTCAAAGGAAACTAACACCCCCAACGAACCTATTTCCATTATGTTGTTGAATGCCAAGTAGTTGATTATGACTCATAGCCACCCATATAGGACAGAGTAGAACTCCCCAATAGGTATCCTAGGCTATAATCTTCATGAGAGCAGATCGCCAGTTCTTTTCAGCAGTGCTGCTGGTGACTTCAAATTGTCAACCTTTTGGTTCGCAGCCCAGGGTTCCTTCCATATTTCAAATCCAGGGTTCCCTCCGTATTTTCATTACAGTTTATAAAAATGTAGGGAAAGATTAAAATTTCCACCAAACCTATTCCCAATACTTCTTGTTGAGTTTATCCCTAGCTATTTTATTTTGTTATTTTGTTGTATATGAGGTTATTGATTATATAATCTTTTGGATACATAGGAGAATGCTGATTTTTATACATTTGCTTTTTATCTGTCTAATCCTTTGAATTATCAGATTGGTTCTAATAGATTCCAGCTAGTCTAGTGAATTTTCTAAATAACCAAATATTTGCTCATAAAGTTAATTTTCTAGTTTGACATGTTATACATAAAAACTAATCACTTAGTTTTTTTTTTAAGCCAAGTTATAATGTGTGGTTGTATGTACATCTACCCAAAACCTCCCATGAATGCAGCTCAGCAAATCTGTGTGAATAAGTATGATGTAATCCTTTTTGAACTAAAATTGGTAAGCTGTATGATGGTTAATTTCAAAACAAAATAGCACCTGTCATGTATTCAGCTGATATAAATAACACTAATTAAATAATAATAATATCAGGTATACTGATTGATAAAACATCTATTTGATAATTTTGCTCTGTCACTGCCCTTCAGTCAAAGATTACCAGCGGAACAAGTTGTGTTTATTAATCAATCAACGAAGGAGAACACATACGGTGAGGAACCATTGGCTATCTTAGCGACAGGGAGTAAGAAAGGATTTATTATAAGATTTGAGATTGTGTTGTTGACTTTGGGATAGGTTTAAAAAAGTGAGGTTTTGCTCTGGATTGGATGTTGTCAGGATTTAGGGGTGATTCTATGATTGGTTGTCCTAATAAATCTTATTTAGAAGGAGAGAAGACTAGACCAAAACTAAAGCAGCAGTCACTCATATCTGACGGGATAGGAGGATATTTGTTTTTTGAGTGTGTACGTGTGGTTTGAGCAATGCCCAGGTATTTTTTCTGTGTTCAGGTATATTTTTAGAGCTTGTCTTGATCCACCATTGTCACAGAATGACCTCGCCTGAAGTTTATGCTTGGTAAATTGTTTATGTTCATCCGGAGAGCATCAAGGTCTTGCTGTAAGTACCAGATCAGCTCCCAGACGTTAGAGGATGTTTTCTCTCCCAGCACCATCTAGGCAATGCGGCAGTGACATTACCTTCCCCAGAGAATTTGGTGTTATTTATATGACAGTTTAGCATTTCAACGTCATTTTTTTTTTTTTTTTTTTGGCTATGAGGTAATCCATTTTAATTTCCACTGTTTTATACTATACTGGAGTTAATTATGGTGAATATAATCAGTAGTTTTTTTTATCTTAATACTAAACACAGAATTAAAATTTCTGGTAATTTTTTTCTTGTACTGCTACCAAGAATATCTGTTTTGGAAATTTACCTCTGAAGCTCTGAAATTCTGGGTTCATAAAGTTATTCTGAATTTCATACCTTTGTGTGTGTGTGTGCAAAAGGAGCCCTGGTGGTACAGTGTTTAAATGCTGGGTTGCTAACCAAAAGACTGGCAGTCTTTACTAAATAAACAAGATAATTTACATCTCTGGTAGCTTAGGCTTTTGGCATATATAAGTAGCCATTATGCAAATCCACATATAAAAATTTACACAAAATGGCATGTGTATGCATTTACATTCTATCTTATCATAAAGCAGATTTAACATGATAAATGTGGTAATATATTTTTTTTTAATTTAGTAAGAAGTATCCCCAGATAAAATAGAACTCATAGAATTATGACCTTGATGAGGTTTACATAAGGAATGCTTTAATAATTCTCTTTCAATTGCAGAAGAAAAAAGCCACTAGAATTTCTCTACATAGTTGTCAGTGATTGAATTGCGTCCCCCTCAAAATGCGTCAACTTGGCTAGGTCATGATTTCCAGTAATGTGTGATTGTCCACCATTTCGTCATCTGATGTGATTTTCCCATATGTTGTAAATCCTACCTCTGTGATCTTGAGGTGGATTATTAGAAGTTATGTTAATGAAGCAGGACCCAGTCTACAAGATTAGGTTGTGTTTCAAGCCAATCTTTTTTGAAATATGAAAAAAGAGAAGTAAGCAGAGAGACAGGAGGACATCATACCACCAAGAAAGCGGTGGTGGAAGCAGAGCATGTCCTTTGAACCTGAGGTTCCTGCACGGAGAAGCTCCTAGACCAGGGGAAGACTAAATGCAAGGACTTTCCTCCAGAGCTTACAGAAAGAGAAAACCTTCCCCTGGAGCTGACACCCTGAATTCAGACTTCCGGCCTACTAGACTGCAAGAGAATAAACTTTTGTTTGTTAAAGCTATCCACTTGTGGTATTTCTGTTACAACAGCACTAGATAACTAAGACAATAGTTAATAAAGCTACTCAGTTTTTTTTTTTTCTGATAAGTGGATTGAGAATAGAAGCTCTAGCTAAAATACAATAATATTTACTAAATTATTAGACTGGGTAAGTAAGTCTGGTATTTTTTCTGCCACTTTTTAGTAATTCAGATTCTCCTAGGGCTAGAAAAAAATAGCCACATGTATTTAGATCCTGACATTCAGAAATATTAAGGATATGATAAATAATGTGTTTTCTGGGTGAGTTGGTATTTCTTGTCAGTGGAATAAAAAAAGGGTTTTTCTACTATCACTCTGATGAAGAAATGAGGTCATATATACTACAAGGCATTAGATCTAAATGCATTTATAAATTTATTGAGGAAGTTAACTGGGGATTTTATTTCAAAAATACACTTAGAAATCCAGAACCAAGAATTGCTTCTAAAGAATGTCTTTCTACTTGTAATTCATGGCAATTACAGTCAAAACAAAGTTCTGCATACTGTAGAAGGTAACAAAATAAAGTAGAAAAAAAAAATTCAAGCATGAACAAAAATTCACAAAGGAATGATTTTTAAGCTGCATAATTTTAGTCTTAAAACTATTATTTTTGTCTTTGTTTTTGTTTGGCTGGCTGTCTATTTCTTGACAAACAAAATAAGTAAGAGATATCATCACAGAATCAGCAGGATTTCACGTTAATAAAGGTAGGTTTATAAGTGTACACCAAAACTGCCACTGTTTAATATAGGCAATGTCTAAGAGAAATATATATATATACATAATCATATTTATGTAATCATATACACTGAATAATGTGTGTGGATTTTTTTTTTTTTTATCAATTTAAACTGTTAGTATTGCACCACACGCCACCACTTGTGATCAAGGAGTCATGATCCATATGCTTAACCTCTTTACTGCATGTACGAAGAAAAACCTAAGTTTTATAGTTTATAGCGCCTTATGTTTGGATCTGAGTAAACTGGTCCTAAACAATTTTTTTTTTTAATTTCTATACTGAGATACGTCTTTAATTTTGAGGTTTGATTGAGTTCCTGCCTATCCGATATTTATTCACTTAATTCACCAGACACACACACAAACAAAACAGCCCATTCCTTAAAGGTTTCTCCTTAGTGATGCTAGGGAATGGATCATATAAAGAATTTGAAACAATGCATTGAAGAAAGATTTAACAGTGATTGACCCATAAAATAAATAATATCCCACATGAGGGCAATGCTTCTCAAAATAATCATCTAGAGGAAATCAAATGGCAAACATTTACTCTCGACCAAAGACGAGAAGGCAAGGGTGGGGGACAGAGAAGCTAGATTAATTGAAACAAACAACCAAAATAGAAATAATGAGAATGTTGATATTATGTGAAGACTGTAACCAATGTCACTGAACAATATGTATAGAATTTTTTTTTAAATGAGAACCTAATTTCCTGTGTAAACTTTCACCAAAAACACAATAGGATATTAAAAAAAAAAAGACTTAACAGTGTTTTGTGTTACTAATTAGAATTGGACTAGCTCTATCCTGATCATTTCAAGTTCATAAACTCACTCAAAGGAAATGTTATCTTTTGAATCTCCTTTGTGTTTTCAATGTGTTCTCCTTATTCTTATGCTAATGGAAAAACAAAAAATCTAAGATCCACCAGAGAGTATGTGATAACAAGGGTGGTAGGAGCAGCTGGAGCTCTTGTCCTCTGCAAACAGGAAAAAAGGACACTCAGTTGTGGGGATTCTGGTAGATAGGCATTCATACAATTTAAATTCTCTTGCAAGTCCTTTTAAGAAACAGAGTGAAAGCAAGAGCGAGAGCAAGAACAAATATGTAACTTCATAAAATCCAGAAATATCAACTTTAGAATTAAGCCTATATGCCAATAAATTTATTTTGGGGGAATGACTCAATTGCTCACATGATGTTCCTAAAAATGAAGGAGTCTCTTTCCTCTGGTGGTAGACAGGAGCGAGCAAATTGTGGCAGCAGCTAAGGTTGTGTAGAGAAAATTAAATACTAATTTTTGATTAGTGCACGTATTTTCAGAGAGAATAAAGGCTTAATGTTTCAATATCACAATTTCATCAAATATCCTGAAATTTACTGATGACTTTTTCAAGCATTTTAAAGTATCTTAAACTACACTTGAATAAGTGTGATTATTCAGGTATGAATTTCAATTAACTCATTTGTATATTTACATACCTATGGAGTTAATTTTTAGTCAACCTTCCAGCAATATTTTTCTCTTTTAAATTGTCTGAAGTTTTTGACTGACAGTTTTTAATTTCAGGTTTTTGTTTGTCATGATTGTTTAGATTGTTCTAGAACCAAAATATTTTATAATTTTTAATATTAGCAGTGGTAGTGATTTTAGTGATATAAAAACTAGCATTGTTAGACTTCTTCATGATTTACAAAAAGTTCACAATTCTCATGTGAAAAACATCAATATTCATTACCATCAAATTTTTAAAGTGTCACTTGATTTAACTTAAATATCTTACATAAATGTAATGCAGTTAGTTAAAAAAAAAGTTTAGTATACAGAAATTTAGGGAAAAAATAGAAATCAATTCTGTTACTTTCTAGTATTTTTTCTATGACTAGCTGTTTTTGCATATCTGAAATCATGTGCCATACGCATTTTCAATTTTGTATTTTCATTTATCTTTACATAAAAAAAATGCTTTAAAACCTAGAAAATACCTTCACAAAAAAGGGACAATGCCACACTTGTTAAATATATTAAAAATAATTTCAATCAATCAACCTTGAAGCTTGGCGCCCTGGTGGCATAGTAGTTAAGTGCTATAGCTGCTAACCAAAAGGTCGGCAGTTTAAATCCACCAGCAGCTTCTTGGGAATTTTATGGGACAGTTCTACTCTGTCCTATAGGGTTGCTATGAGTTGGAATCTACTTGATGACACGCAACAACTTTCAACCCTTGAGGAGCCATAAACTAATATATGATTTGGGATCATATCTCAAAACAATTTTTATAGATAATTCTTAGCAGTGGAAATGAGGTAGAGAAACAAGGCTTCCTACATGTCCATGATGGGAAAAATAATATAAGGTCACAATAGTGCAGGGCTTTGAATTGGTGGTTCCCAGTTCAGTCATGGCTGAGAAAGTGAGACTGGAGCTGACTCAATTTTTCAAAATTTGGGTGAACTGGCACAATAAACAGAATGGGAAAAATTATGGGTTGAAGCCCTACTGGAAACTTAATCTCCCTCTTAGAAAGCAAGGGCAGCAAATACATTACTTAGCAAACAAATCTCTTGCCTGTTGGATTTGGAGCAGAGTCAGGAACACTGTTGCCCACTCAAAGACGGCAGCCGAGGATGCCGCTTCGGATATGCGTCGCTCACCACAGTCTTGCCAATAATCCAATCTCTCGCAGAAGCCTCCTGAAAGGACTCACTATGCCCCTTCCAAGTCTTCCACCCTAGAGCTTTGACCCATAATTTTTCCTGGTCCAGGTATGGTTCCAGATTACCCAAATTATAAAAATTTGAGACTGTTCCTGTTTTGCTTCATTGTCCATGACTGAAACAGTTTGAAACAGTCTGAAGCCCTGCAACTGTGTTAGAAAGCACTATGGAAATATGTTACAAAGCTGTAAACACACAGTGATATTGTTTGGACAAATAATTGTACTCCTGGGAAAATTTCTCATAGACATAATCATAAAAATAAAAAATAAAGGCAAAAGTATGTGTTTCAGAGTCTTTTTTAAGCATAAGAAAATAGAAAATGGCCTAAATGCTAAATAACAGAAGCGATCGAATAACTCACAGTCTATTACTTCTATTCAATATCATGCATAACTTTAAGACATTTACCAACACTGTATTAAAAAATATTTCTCTATGCTTTTCTTACATGGGTCCTCATTGTTTTTGCTTTCTCCTCAGACTGGTTTGGCTCACGTCTGTACTTCCCCAAGGTAGAAAGATTCTCTCTTCCTCTAATTGGTAAATGAAAGTCTAGGGCTTCAATTAGAACAACTGGACTTACTTATCTCTACCTGAACTAGTCCACTGGGTCAAGGAGTGATAAGGTAGGAATTCCAGGAGCTCAGGACAGATCAAATACCCTTACACTGTGTGGCTGCTACGTAATGGGGACTGAGTATAATGGATGCTGGGGATGCAAGCAAGAATGGATTTAGAAGAAAATTGGTGCAATATAGGACTGCAATTATCACCCAGTGGATCTTAAATAAAGAACAAAGAAATAAAGACACAATGGCATTTATTAGACTTTTTAAATACGTAAATCATTTTTTTACCTTTTCAGCAGCCTAGCAAAACTGGTACTATTATCAAAGTCGTACACATGGGAACGCTGAGGCTCACTGAGATGAATTAATTAATTTGCCTAAGGTTATCCTCATTGGGACCTCAGTTCTAACTATAAATCCTATGCTCATTTTAAGCTCTATGTTACCCCCTCCCCAGCAGGAGAAGTATATAGTCATAAAGTGTGATTTATTCTTAACAAATTTCTTGAATAAGTAATTTGTATTTTATATGTCAATCAAGGCATTTTAGATTTTAACAATATGAAGATAAATATAAGATTTAAAATGATAATGTAGCATTTATGCAAAAATAATGGATATGGACTTGGTGTATGGTCCCCAGGGAGACAGAGGAGTATGGAGGGTTCTTTGTAATGAATTACCTAAGTAGTAATCACAGGCTTTTGACTGTGGGTATTGTTATTCCACATACAAGTGTTATTCCACATACAAGTTTGTAGCAAGTGCATGGCTAAAAATTGTCTTCCAACATCTGGAAGAGAAACGATCAACAAGAAAGCACTTGGCAAAAATGTGAAACATAACTAAAAGAACATTCCAAAAAATCTCCAAAATATTCTTACCAACAGGCTATATGCTGTCTAAAATATATTATGTAAAATGCCTAACATTTGAAAGTGATCTATAGAGATTCTAATATTTATAAATGTTATATTTAAAATAACGGTATAATAGTTCATTAAAATGGAGCCAAATCAAATACAAAGCATATGATTATGCATGTATCTCCCTCTAAATCTCAATGTGTTGCATATATATAAAGTGTCTAGATGTGTATATTTTCCCATTAGAAGCCATCAAGTTCAAAATACAAACATATAAAATAACATTTTTATAGGGTATACCACATGCTCCAGCTGTATAGTCATGCCAGGGCTGTGAGTCAAGGATACCAGGGACGTTGCCCCAGCTCTGTTGCAACATTGTTTGTGCCTTTGGCAAGTTATTTTACTTCACTAAGCCTCTGCTTCTTCAAAGTAGATGTATACAACTGTATTAGATGTTGTCTAAAATTTTCTCTGGTTCTGTATGACCATTGTTCAATAACTCTACCTAAACGAATCATTCTTTTAGTAGAGTGTGAAAATTTTATTCTGAAGTGTGTCCTTATAAATAGATGATAGTTGATTTAACAACTATTGAGTTTCTGCTTAGCTTGGGTACTAGGAATACAGGAGTCAACAAGAGATATAGGCTCTGCTTCTTTGTTAAGGCAGACTCTTTGAGGCATAAGTCAATTTGTTTGCTCTCCAGCCTCTATCTTAAACCCTCGTAGAACAAATCCCCTTTCTTCTCCTGGCTTATATACCTTCTGGAGATTTTTTTTCCCTGCCATTTTTAGATTTTCATGTTTTAAAAAGTCTAATATATCCAGTCTTTTCATTTCCATGTTTGTAAACCTCTAGTATGATTTTAATCAAAATTATTGTTTCTCTTCCTATTTAAAGCTTATCTTTCCCGCTGCCTCAGCCCTGAGTCTAATTCTTCACTCTCTCTGTAACGCCTTCCTCCTGTTCACTGCTGCTGCCTATAGAGCAGGTGGTAGTTAGGACATACTTCTTAGGAATGGGTCATTCCAGCCAAATACCCCACAGAAGGGGAGCAGCATGAGCAATAACATTCAGGTCATAAATTGGAAGCCCACAGGTCCCATCCAGAATAGAGATATGCTCTCTCTGATCCCCTAGTGCTTTAAAACATTTTTATTTAACTGCCAGTATCAATAAAGTTGGATGATTTCCAGTTTTTTTCTCACTAATCAGAAGTTCTAGTACTCCTGAGCCAGCATGTTAGTGTGACCCAATAGCTAGGACTGGGCACAGCTGTCCCCTCTAAGCCAGTCATCGTGTTTCCCACCACTCACGATGGATTATACCAGTCTTGTTTTGCTTAAAAATCTGTCTCTCATTGGCATTTGAGTTTGGCGTGCTAGTCTCCAGGCATGAGAAACTGCAAGTTGCTTAACATGTATTTCAGTTAGGGTTCTTATTTATAAACACTACTGCTCACTGAAATTTAGACAGCAAAGCAGTTTGTAGAAGGATAGTAGGTGGTTCACATGATCTGTAGGAAGAGCCTAGAATTTGGCCTAGAGGCTATGCAGCCAAGAACAACACCCAAATCACACCCGTGTGCTGATCATGGGTGCTGTCCTGCTGCTGGTGCACAGGCTCCAGAGTGGGTACCATATCACAGAGCTGCAATGGGGGCACTGCACTTCTGGCAATGATGTTCTGAAAGCCCACTGCTTTTCCACAGCACTCCATCCCTCTCCCCAGCAATGCTGGGCCTGTTCAGCACCACCATCCTATCCTCCTGTTCTTCTCAATGATCTTCATGGATGAATCCAGGTCACATGCCTCTATCATATCTACAGGCAAGCCTTGGGAGCTAAGCTCAGGTTTCTGGCTCAGTGAGGCAGGATTCATAAAATAGAGCATCAGCAGAATATAGAAAGTATATTCAGGTAACAGTGGGCATTGACTAGGATAATCGTTAAAGTGACTTGCCTAAAGACAAATAGTGAACTGCCCTTGTAAAGATGAAATTTGAAGTTGTTTCTGTGCTTCAACCCATTATTTTATGCTTGCCTTTTACTTTATAGGAAGAGAGAAAACTCTAACCCTATGGAAAGGATCTGACATTGCAGGACTTTCAAGAATCATAGAAAGATTTTTATTTTTAATTAAAGAAATTTCCCATTTTAAAACTCAAAACATCCTCTAAAACATCCAATGCTTCCTGCATACAAAAAAGGGTAAAATCAGAAGACATCTGACACTGATGGAAGAACAAGTCTCTAACGTGCTAGTATGAGCTCATGGAAGGCGTATGATGTTAATAAGGAATGCAGTTATCTTCCTCTCTATGGCATAGATGTCTTATTTTAATATTTATACTTCTTGTTATCCCAAAATCTGACCCATGAGTACCACATGACATCATTTAATCTCACATTGAGATGTTAATTTTTCCACTAAAAATTGAAGTATTTTGATTATAATAACTGTATTTTAACTTCACGTGTAAATGAAGACCATGTAGATAGCAAGGGCTTACTATAACATTGTTGAAAGAATGACTGTGAGTGTGTGTTGAATGAATAAATTCTCTTAATAGCAGGTTTTCAGATCATGAGAATAGTTACAGAAAGCTGAGCTGAGCTACTTTCCATGTTCTCAATCATCTTACTTTTTTTTTTTTTCACATTGTAATGAGACAAATAAAATGTCCTCCCTTTTTTGCCAAGATAAGTAGAGGTATCAATTATCTGAACCGTAATTCAATTTCTTTTGTTTTTGCTAGCCAATAGAAAAGAAGGGATGCAGATGGGAAAAGGACAGCATAATCAAGAAATCATAAATAATTACATTCCGAGGTCTAGCCTAGAAGCTTGTCCAGACATTTGTTTGTCTTTATCCAATTACATGACTTACAAAAATGGTGATTAGATGAACGAACAAATGATCTTTTCACAAGCCAGGAGAAATGTAGCTTACCGTTTGATCATTGATCACTGTCAGTGAAGGCCTGGCAGAGGGGGCAAAACGTGACTCAGGGGAACACAGGTCTGGAATGAGAGTGAGACAGGATTGAGCACCCAGGAGGGCACATTGGGTATCAGAGATCACCCTCTTTCTTTGCCTTCTTTTATTACCAAATGCGTTTAAGGGAAGAAATAGCTGAAAATGAATAGCCACCCTGCTAGGAACATTGGAGAAACCAGTTCCTTTTCAAAGTGTGTTTTTTGTTTAACGCACTATGAATCTATAAAGGTTAGAATATTTTGAGATATCAGAGTTCAACTATTAAAGTTACTCTATTTTAAAATAAGCACAGGAAAACATCAAGATACTGTTCAGGTGGCTCTCTTTTACTTCTTTCTCTCTGTCCCTTCCTAGCTCTTGCTCTCAGTTTAGCATTTGCTATTTCACTCTGTCTCACAATCACATCTTCTCAAGCAGGAACCTAAATACAATCAGTTCTACACAGCAATAGAAATTGACCCCAGGACCTGGGAAAGAAGAGCATACTCAAATGCTTAAAAGTGCCAGAGGACTTCATAATATCTACTGCTATGGCTCATTGTAAATCTGACTATAGTATTTAGTATCTTGTAAGATCACCTCTTGCAATAAAGTCAAGATTCCTAAATTTACTATCTCTTTGAAAAAGCATCTCTCTCTCTCTTTTTTTTTTCAATCCTGAAAAGCTCTCATTGGCTTTTCATTGCATATTCCATTCTTGGGTAGAAAAATCTGCCTTGATCACTAGGATAAGAAGTCTCGCATAGGTGAATTGGAAAGGAATTAATAAATGATTTTTTAAACCTGTTTGGAGCCCTAGTGGCACAGCGGTTAAGAGTTACAGCTGCTAACCAAAAGATCACAATTTGAATCTACCAGCTGCTTCTTAGAAATCCTATGGGATGGTTCTACCCTGTCCTCTAGGGTCGCTATGAGTCAGACCCGACTGGATATCAATGAGTTTGGTTTTTTACCTATTTGGGATCAGACAATGATACTCCCACATTTAGGAAAAAATATATATATTTGAGTATTCTTGCCTGGTTTAAACCCTGCTCATAATTTGTAAGCCCCCTGTGCTTGGGAAATGAGGCTGGAGGAGGGGTAAGCAGGCACTAGGAAAGTACTGACAACAGGGGAGAGTGCATAGGCTCAAGGTCATTGTTGGGTGCTGTGGAGGTGATACCAACTCATCGTGACCCCATGTGATAGAGCAGAACTGCACCATAGAGTTTCCTAGGCTGTAATCTTTATAGAAGCAGATCAATATGTCTTTCTCCCATGAAGCCACTGGGTGTGTTTGAACCACTAGCCTTTCTGGTTAACAGCCCAGCTCTTAACAATTGTGCCACCAGGGCTCCCTTATAAGCTCGAGGTAGAGGGATTAAAGTAAATCCTGGAGCAAGGTAGGATGCACAGAAGCAGACTGAGATTGCTAAATGATGATGCCCTTTTCAAGCTGGAATTTCCTTTATCTCAGCAGCGTCATTTCACCTTGTTCACAGGTTCACATTTGAAGCACTTTTCTTGCTTGACATGATGCCAGAAACATACTTTCTCTTTAATACCTCTCTGACTTCTGTTTTTTTCTTCTTAAGCTACTCTCTCATTTATCCTCACCAAGGTCATTTTCCCAGGGTTTTATATGTGGCCCATGCTTTCTCCTCTCTGTGGACTTCTTAATTTGTTGTTGTAATTGCAACTAGATTGGCTCAATTAACATCTCTCCTTACAATCCTAAATCAGTATCTTCATTTCCAACCTTCGTTCCAAGCCCAGACTGTATGTTTATTTGTCTTTTGAATAGTACAACCTATATTTTAGTTCTAAAGTGACTCCTCTTTGTGACTTCTACATATTGTTAACATTACTATTGCTCTCTCAGCCACACTAAAAACTCACATGATTAGTTGATTATTTCTTTACTTATAGCATTAAGTCCTCATCACCCATCTGTCATTTTGCAGTACTATAGTGACTTGCATGTTGCTGTGATACTGGAAGGCTTGACGCCAATATTTCAAATACCAGTAGGGTCGCCAATGGTGGACAGGTTTCAGTGGAGCTTTTAGACTCAGACTAGGAAGAAGGACGTGGTGGTCTACTTCTGAAAAATTTGGTCAGTGAAAAACCTTATGAATAGCAGCAGAGCATGGTCTGATATAGTCCCAGAAGCTGAGTCCCTCAGGTTGGAAGACCCTTAAAAAACGACTAGGGAGGATCTGCCTCTTCAAAATAGAGTCAACTTTAATGATGTGGATGAAGTAAAGCTTTCAGAATCTTCTTTTGCTGATGAAACAAGACTCAAAATGAGGAAAAAAAAAAAACTGCAAATACTCATTAATAATCAGAATGTGGAATGAACCAAGTATGAACCTAGGAAAATCGGAAGTTGTCAAAAATAAAATGGAAAGCTTACAGGTCGATATCCTAGGCATTAGTGAATTGAAATGGACTGGTATTGGTCATTTTGAATCAGACAATCATATGGTCTACTATGCTGTGAAAGGCAGATTGAGGAGAAATGGCATCACATTCGTCATCAAAAAGAAAATTTTAAGATCTGTCCTGAAGTATAACACTGTTAAAAAAAAAAAAAAAATCCAAAACCATTGCTGTCAAGTCGATTCCAACTTATAGCAACCCTATAGAACAGGCTAGACCTGCCCCCATAGAGTTTCCAAGGAGCGCCTGAGAGATTTGAACTGCTGACCTTTTGGTTAGCAGCTATAGTACTTAGCCACTACGCCACCAAGGTTTCCACTTACAACACTGTCAGTGATAGGATAATATCCATATGGCTACAAGGAAAACCTGTTAATATGACTATTATTCAGATTTATCCATCAACCACCAATGCCAAAGATGAGGAAATTGAAGATTTTTACCAGCTTTTGCAGTCTGAAATTGATCAGACATGCAATCAAGATGCATTGATAATTACTGGTGATTGAATGCAAAAGTCAGAAACAAAGAAGAAGGAGCAGTAGGTGGAAAATATGGCCTTGATGATAGAAACAATGCCAGAGACCACATGATAGAATTTTGCAGTGTCAATGATTATTTATTGCAAACACCTTTTCCAACAACATAACTGGTAACTATACAGGTGGACCTTACCAGATGGAAAACACAGGAATCAAATCACTACATCTGTGAAAACAGATGATAGAAAAGATCAATGTCATCAGAATGAAGCCAGGGGCCTACTGCAAAAGAGACCATAAATTGCTCATATGGAAGATCAATTTGAAGCTGAAGAAGATTAAGATAATTCCACAAGAGCCAAAGTATGACCTTGAATACATCCCACCTGAATTTAGAGATGATTTTAAGAATAGATTTGATTAATTCAATACTAACGACTGAAGACCAAAAGAGTTGTGAGATGACATCAAGGATAGCATATGTGAAGGAAGCAAAAGGTCGTTAAAAAGACAGGAAAGAAAGAAAAGGCCAAAATAGATGTCAGAAGAGACTCTGAAACTTGTTCTTGAAAGTAGAGTAGCTGAAGCTAGTGGAAGAAATTATGAAGTAAAAAAGCTGAAGAGGAGACTTCAAAAGGTGGCTCCAGAAGACAAGCATTAAAATAAAATGTACAGAGACCTGAAATTAGAAAACTAAAATGGAAGAATATGCTCAGCATTTCTCCAGCTGAAAGAACTGAAGGAAACTTCAACCCCTCAGTTGCAATATTGAAGGATTCTATGGGCAAAATGTTGAATGACACAGGAAGCATCAAAAGAAGGTGGAAGGAATACAGAGTCACTGTACTAAAAATAATCTGTTGATATTCAACCGTTTCATAGAGAGCATACGCTCACGAACCAATGTTACTGAAAGAAGAAGTCCAAGATGCACCGAAGGCATTGGTGAAAAGCAAGGCTTCAGGAATTGAAGAATATCAATTGAGATGTTTCAACAAATGGATGCAGCGCTGAAGGTGCAAAATTGTCTATGCCAAGAAATTTGGAAGACAGCTGTCTGGCCAAATGGCTGGAAGAGAACCATATTTGTGCCCATTCCAAAGAAAGGTGGTCCAACAGAATGCAGAATTTCTAAAATAATATCATTAATATTACACACAGCATAATTTTGCTGAAGATAATTAATAAATGGTTGTAGAAGTACATCAACACGGAACTGCCAGAAATTCAAGCTGGATTCAGGAGAAGATATGAATGAGGGATATCATTGCAGATGTAAGATGGATTTTGGTTGAAAGCAGAAAATAACAGGAAGATTTTACCTGTGTTTTATTGACTATACAAAGGCATTCAAGTGTGTGGATCATAAAAAATTACAGATAACATTGCAAAGAATAGAGATTCTAGAATACTCCATCGTGCTCTTGAGGAAACTGCACATAGATCAAAAGGCAGCCTTTCAAACAGGGCATCAGGATTGGAGGAAGACTCACTAACAACCTGCATTATGCAGCTGACGCAACTTTGCTTGCTTAAAGTGAAGAGGAGTTGAAGCACGTACTGAGGAATATCAAAGACTACAGCCTTCAGTTTGGATTATACCTCAACATAAAGAAAACAAAAATTCTCACAACTGGACCACTAAGTAATGATAAACAGAGAAAATATTGAAGCTGTCAAGGATTTCATTTTACTTGGATCCACAATCAACACCCATGGAAGCAGAAGTCAAGAAATTAAACAACTTATTGCATTGGGTAAATTTTCTGCAAAAGACCTCTTTCGGAAACAAAGATGTCACTTTGAGGATAAAGGTGGGCCTGACCCAAGCCATGGGATTTTAAATCGCCTCATACACATGTGAATGAATAAGGAAAACAGAAGAATTGATATCTTTGAATCATAGTGTTTGCAAAGAATGTTGAATATACCATGGACTGCCAGAATGTGGAATAGTGGTTAAGAGCTCAGTTGCTAACCCAAAGGTGGGTAGTTTGAATCTACCACCTTTTTCTTGGAAACCCTAAGGGGCAGCTCTACTCTGTCCTATAGAGATGCTACGAGTCAGACTTGACTCAACGGCAACCAGCTTGGTTTGGTTTGGCCAGAACAATGAACAAGTCTGTCTTGGAAGATGTACAGCCAGAGTGCTCCTTGGAGGTGATAATGGTGAGACTTCATCTCACAGTTTTGAACATGTTATCAGGAGGGACAATCCCTGGCGAAAGACATCAAGCTTGGTAAGGTAGAGGGTCTGGGAAAAAGAGTTAGACCCTCGATAGGATGGTTTGATACAGTGGCTCCAACGATGGGCTCAAACATAGGAATGATTGTGACAATGTTGCAGGACTGGGCAGTATTTAATTCCGTGGTACATATGGTTGCTATTAGTTGGGACTGACTCCGTAACACTTCAAAATAACATCAACAGAAGTAACTCCCTATTCCAGTGAGTTGCAAATCTTGTTTGATTGATATTATTTATGCCAGATTTTCCTCTATGTTTTGCATTAGTCCCTGGCTTGTGATTCCTGTTGCCATTACCCTACTAAGTAGTCTCTATTTTCTGACACCTGGGTTATTGCTAAATGGTCCCTTGTCTCCTGTCCATTCTACTGATTACTCAAACCTTCAGGAAATTATCACATTAATCTTTCTAAATTACCATTCTGTTTTTATACTTAATCCTATTTTATAAATCTTCAGCAATCCCTTCTTTTATGACAAATGTTATCCAAACTCATTCAAAGCTTTTGAAAATCTGATGTATACCTCTTAAAAGGTTTTATCATAAAAAGGTTTCTTTTCATGTATTCTATAACAAAATTATGCTACTCGGTTTTCCCTGAACACGCTCAATGCTTTGATTTATGTTCTGCCCTCTGGGTGCCATGCCCTTCATCTCTGTATGAAAAAATAATACGCACACTTAAAGGATGTGTTTCACACCACTGAGCATCGAAGAGGATCTCTTCTTTAACCTCACGGCCCTGAGCTCATTCCTTTTATTTTGCCTTATATCCTTGTTTAGCTCTCTTTCTCACTCAGTATGTTCCTGTTATTTCTCCTACTAGACTGTAAGCTTCTTTAGGATGGCAATTATATTTCATCATTTTCAATCCTTCTAGTACCAACTTTCAGTACACATTTGATGACTAGATTTATAAAATATATTATTAAAATAATATAATTAATTGACCTCTTAAAAAAATGGGGTTGGAACAAGCTATCTCTTTAAAGCTCCACAAATACACTATTGTTGTTGTGTGCCATTCAAGTCGATTCTGACTCATAGTGACCATATATGCCAGGGTAGAACAGCCCCATAAGGTTTCCTATGCTGAAATCTTTCCTGGAGTGGACTGTCAGGCCTTTTCTCCTACAGAGCGGCTGGTGGGTTTGAACTGTCAACCTTTAAGTTAGCAGCCAAGCACTTATGCATTGCATCACCATATTCGAAGTGTCAATAAAAGCATGCAGCTTGAAGACAGTATAAATAATCATATATTACAGGATATTTTCTTTATATATGTTAGTAACAATTGAGCTACAAGATAGAATTCTAATAATTCATTTAAAATAATGTTTTAAGCATTACTGAAAAAGAAAATGAAAGTGGGAGGCCTCACTCTACCTGATTTTAGAACCTATTATACAGCCACAGTAGTCAAAACAGCCTGGTACTGGTACAACAACAGGCACATAGACCAATGGGACAGAATTGAGAACCCAGATATAAATCCATCCACATATGAACAGCTGATATTTGACAAGGGACCAGTGTCAGTTAATTTGGGAAAGATAGTCTTTTTAACAAATGGTGCTGGCATAACTGGATATCCATTTGCAAAAAAATGAAACAGGACCCATACCTCACACCATGCACAAAAACTAACTCCAAGTGGATCAAAGACCTAAACATAAAGACTAAAACGATAAAGATCATGGAAGAAAAAATTGGGACAACCCTAGGAGCCCTAATACAAGGTATAAAGGGAATACAAAATATTACCAAAAATGATGAAGAGAAACCAGATAACTGGGAGCTCCTAAAAATCCAACACCTTTGCTCATCTAAAGACTTCACCAAAAGAGTAAAAAGACCACCTACAGATTGGGAAAGAATTTTTAGCTATGACATCTCTGACCAGCACCTGATCTCTAAAATCTATATGATTCTGGTAAAACTCAACCACAAAAAGACAAACAACCCAATCAAGAAGTGGGCAAAGGATATGAACACACGCTTCACTAAAGAAGATATTCAGGCAGCTAACAGATACATGAGAAAATGCTCTCGATCATTAGCCATTAGAGAAATGCAGATTAAAACTACGACGAGATTGCATCTCACTACAACAAGGCTGGCATTAATCCAAAAAACACAAAATAATAAATGTTGGAGAGGCTGCGGAGAGATTGGTACTCTTGTACACTGCTGGTGGGAATGTAAAATGGTACAACCACTTTGGAAATCCATCTGGCATTTTCTTAAAAAGTTAGAAATAGAACTACCATACAACCCAGAAATCCCACTCCTCGGAATATACCCTAGAGAAACAAGAGCCTTCACACAAACAGATATATGCACACCCATGTTTATTGCAGCTCTGTTTACAATAGTAAAAAGCTGGAAGCAACCAAGGTGTCCATCAACGGATGAATGGGTAAATAAATTGTGGTATATTCACACAATGAAATACTACACATCGATAAAGAACAGTGACGAATCTCTGAAACATTTCATAACATGGAGGAACCTGGAAGGCATTATGCTGAGTGAAATTAGTCAGAGGCAAAAGGACAAATATTGTATAAGACCACTATTATAAGATCTTGAGAAATAGTATAAACTGAGAAGAACACACTTTTGTGGTTAAGAGGGGGGGAGGGAGGGAGAGTGGGAGAGGGTTATTCACTGATTAGTTAGTAGATAAGAACTATTTTAGGTGAAGGGAAGGACAATACTCAATACACGGAAGGTCAGCTCAACTGGACTGGACCAAAAGCAAAGAAGTTTCCAGGATAAACTGAATGCTTCAAAGGTCAGAGGAGGAAGGGCGGGGGTTTGGGGACCATGGCTTAAGGGGACTTCTAAGTCAATTGGCAAAATAATACTATTATGAAAACATTCTGCATCCCACTTTGAAATGTGGCGCCTGGCGTCTTAAATGCTAACAAGCGGCCATCTAGATGCATCAATGGGTCTCAACCCACCTGGATCAAATGAGAATGAAGAACAAGAACACCAACGTCACACGACAACTATGAGCCCAAGAGACAGAAAGGGCCACATGAACCAGAGACTTACATCATCCTGAGACCAGAAGAGCTAGATGGTGCCCGGCCTCAATCGATGACTGCCCTGACAGGGAGCACAACAGAGAACTCCTGAGGGAGCAGGAGATCAGTGGGATGCAGACCCCAAATTCTCATAAAAAGACCAGACTTAATGGTCTGACTGAGACTAGAGGAATCCCGGCGGTCATGGTCCCCAAACCTTCTATTGGCCCAGAACAGGAACCATTCCCGAAGACAGCTCATCAGACATGGAAGGGACTGGTCAGTGGGTGGGAGAGAGATGCTGATGAAGAGTGAGCTAATTATATCAGGTGGACACTTGAGACTGTGTTGGCATCTCCTGTCTGGAGGGGAGATGGGAGGGTAGAGAGGGTTAGAAACTGGCAAAATTGTCACGAAAGGATAGACTGGAAGGGCTGACTCATTAGGGGGAGAGTAAGTGGGAGTACGGAGTAAGGTGTATATAAGCTTATATGTGACAGACTGACTTGATTTGTAAACGTTCACTTAAAGTGCAAAAAAAATTAATAAAAATACATAAATAAATAAATAAAATAATGTTTCAAAGTGGAATCCTATCACAATAGTTGTTAATATCTCAGGGGTGTCCACAACTACTCTGGAGGGTTGAAAGTGTTAAATTCTATTACTGTATTCTTTTTTTTTTTTTTCACTTCAATGTTTCTTGGTCCTTGTTGAGGTTAGATTTCCATTACCGGTCTCAATTAGATTTATAAGATTATCCAGTCTTAATTCTAATTTGGCATTTTCAATCTTATAAATTTGTACACTCATCTCCATTTGCCTTACCCCAGGCCTTGTTCGTGTTGGCAGCTCCAGAATGTTTTATTGCTCAGGATGTTCTCTGAGATCTTAAGCCCAGTAATTACCTAGTATTCATTAATGACCGCATATATAGGGGTTTCACCACCCACCTGTCAGTTTGTCATAATGTGGTGGCTTATGTGCTACTGTGATGCTTGAAGCTACGCGACTGATATTTCAAATATCGCCCATGGAGAACAGGCTTCAGCAGAGCTTTCAAACTAAAAGTCTAGGAAGAAAGGCCTGCAGATCTACTTCTGAAAATTAGCTAATGAAAACCCTATAGGTCACAACAGAATACTATCTGATACAGCACTGGAAGATTAGCCGCCTAGGTTGGCATACACTCAAAATAAGTAGTGGCCGCAACAATGAACTCGAGCATACCAACTATCGCGGGGAGCGTGCAAAACCAGGAGGCATTTCATTCTGTTGTTGGTGGGTTGCCATGGGCTGGAGTGGCTCAATAGCAACTAACAACACACCAAGCACAGGGGCTAGGTGAAGGTGGGAAAATACACAATAACGTGAAAATTAATCCATGCCTGCGGTGAAATTGTTAAGGGCATTGATGTTTTGGAGCGCAAACTATTAAGTGCTACCTGGGCACATAGGCTGTTCATATCCTGAATACATTGCCAAAACTCTCCAAACCTCTGTTTGTTTTTTTTTCCATGTGAGAAATGAGAATAATAATGCCAACCTCATAATATTGTTGAAATGAATAATAGAGATAATATTAGTAAAATAACCAAAACTTAGTAGATGTTCAATTATTATGATTAAACTTCTTTTAAACTTCCTTAATACATGCAATTGCACGAATTGATGCTTTCAGTATGCATTTTTGAAATATAACATTTACTTGGTATTTAGTATTAATTTATTTGTTAAGCAAATACGTTTCTAGTAACGAAACCATCCTCTGGCAGAGTCAATAATCCTACCACATGTCTGAAGCTGTTTGAAGAGAAGGACCTTGCTCATTTTTGTATTTTCTATGCATAGCAGCACACCTGGAACCTGGTTAGTGCTTAAGCTCACTGAAAGAAAGTGAAGAGGCTACAAGGAAATAGATGCTTATTTCCAATGATTTTAATAAAACACAATGCACCTACAGCAGAGACAACTTTCTCTAGAACTCCACGCGAATGAAAAACATTTAGGAGTCTTTGAATAGTAGCTTAATTTAAAAATAAAATTTGATTAGAAATATAAGAAGTAATGGATGAATCTGAAGAGCAAAGAGATCTAGGAAATATCTGATAATAACATGGGAAACAATAATGAAAATATAAATCTCTTGTTGCCTTTGAATCTCTTAGAATTAGAATTTCTTTGAGTCAAGACTGGTTTCTGTAATTTTAAATGGGAAGTTTCTATAGTTACAGTATTTCCTGGAAATTTCTAGAGAATTAAGCTAAAGGACTAATATTGAGAAACGCCCCTCCTTACCCAAATGACCATCATTCCTGGTTCTTTGATACAGACTAGCCTGTATGGCTTCTCCTTCTCCCCTTGTGGAAATGATCAGGGGCAATTTCATGTCTTGATTCTCAAAAATACTTTCCAATTAAACTATAGTGACTCATTTATGTTGAGATGCTCCTAAGTATGATCTAACTAGCACATCCTCAATTAAAGAAATCTTACACGTTCTGGAACTTTAAGGAGGAAAAGTACCGTGGCTTCTTTGCACCTGCTCTAAACCAAACATTTCACATATTATTCTATCTTAATTTCCATTGCTATGTTACTACTCAAAAAGGATATTATAAAAAAGTTCAAGTTTTTCAAACTGACTCTTGTTTTTCTTTCCCTAAAATCTTTACATGTTATGATTTCCCAAGACAGCTACCATGAATATTGTTTCCCAAGATGTTGGTTCTTCAGCAAATGAGACAGGTACAGTTACCAGAGTTTTATTGAATAGGATCGGCTGTGTTAAATAAATTTACTTTAAATCAGCAGTAAATTGTTTGATGTGTTCTAATAAGTCCAAACCTTCATATTCAATTCAGCCAGAAGATAATATTATAAAGAATCCAGAAACAAATACAAGGCTACATTTCTGCTTATTTTATTTTCCCTAACCAAAAAAAGAAACTCTTTTTTTTTTTTTTTTTACTACAGTTAGGAGTACATCCTTCATTGCCCTTGAGGTGATAATCCAGGAACAGCTACAAGTGGATGGCTTGGAAATGCACAGTTTATAAATGAGCTGTCTTCTTCGGAGAGGCATCACTTACCTTCTGAGTCTAAAAGAGAAAGCTACTGATAGTAAGGTCTTTATGAATGGCCTGGATCAGAAAGACAGATTTGTACTCAGTGTGGAAAGATATATAGGTCACTGATTTTTATTTTAAACCTTTCTTATTGTATTCAGAAGTAATTAATACCATCTGTAGCACCATCATTAAACAGGAAAAATATAATTTCTTCACATGGCTCACCACCAGCCTCATCATCATCTCTATCTCATTCCACATCAGATTATTTCTCCGTCCAAAGAGTTTGTGAATGTTACAGTGTCAATTTCTTGTTCAACTGGAGGGATTCTCAATCTTGTAAATTAGCTCTGATTTCCATTTCTCTTAATAATTCAGTGTTTTCCCATCTAAACCAATCCCATGATGAATAGGAAATTTGTTCATCAAGCATATACTTCCCAGATGTGTTTCTGAGTCTGGTATGGATACTTTTTTAGATGTTCTCAATTAAATATGTAGAACTGGAAATGAATCTTGATCAGAGCCCAACCAGGAGAAGATGAAGTCATAACCTAGCATCATGTGTGAAGAAATTCAGTGTAAGAAAATAAATAGGTAGAACAATTGAAAAAGGTATTCTAAATGCTAGGAATTTAATTTTCCTTGCATGGCATAGACCCTTTATTGTACCTAAAACACGTGGGAAAGCATGATTGGACGGGAGAAGGACTTGGCTGGAGTGCACATTTAGTGCAAACAAGATTTGATATGCTGTAGTGAACAGTAATATGACGGATCCTAACTGAACCAAGGTTTCTATAGATGCAGAAAAGAACATTTATACCATCGTTTAAAAATACACATCTTAATGTCAGGCTCTGTGTTGAATACTAGATAGTTAACAAGAATGTTAACAAAGTTAACAAAAAAAATTTATCAGTTCAGTATATAACTTGCTATGATACAGGTCCTATGTCCCAGGTTATGAGAGAGTATGGGGGAATAACTCTGCCTGGATAAGTTATGAAAACCTTAAAGTAAAGGAATATTTGGATTGATACTTACAGGGACAAGTGAAATATATTTCAGTTAATTTGGAAGGGAACTCATTTTCTGAGAGGGTGTTGCAAGTTGGTTCCCTGTGATCCAGACTCTGAAACAGAAGGTTGCTTGCAGAATATTTATTAAGAAGTGTCCTGTGGAATCAGAGAATGGAAATAAGATAGGGTAGAGGAAGAAGTCCATGTAAAATGGAGAGCCAACTATAGCCTTGGCTGATTCCACAGGGAGTTCTGGAGCTAGAATGAATTTTCAGGACTTTTCTGAGCTGAGCTTGGCTGAGATGACCAAGACTTTATAGCACCCATGTCAGTCAGTCACTTGCATGTGTGCCACCCCAAGAAGGTGCAATCCCCACAGGAGAGGCAGCTCTTTCCGAACTTGTAATAATTCTTGATTCAGGGACTGACGGTTGAATGCTACTTGCTGACAGCACTACCAGGAGCTGAGGTAACCCATGTTTCCTTGAAGAGGAATCTGAGGAGCATATCACAATGTCCATGACAAAGGTAACATAGACAGAGACTTAAGATTGATGGAGAAGGTTTGAAATAGCTACTATGATAATGGGAACACATGTTGGATGAGATATCTGTTTTAGAAGTGCTCAAGGGTATTGAAGATGCAGTAGAGGTTGCTTACGACACTGGAGATGCCAAATCCTGTTACCCCTAAGGGCTGGCAGAGGTTATTGAGGTGTTCTAAGCAGAGAGTTTTGAGAACTGGTTCAAGTTGTTGGACAAAGAAATTCCTCAGTAAATAAAGGAGACAGTAATGAGAATTAACCTTCAGCTGAGGAGCACCAGCCCCTATTAGCTTTTGGTAGAGGTAAGACAAGACATGATATAATTTCCGCAGTAGCTATAGTACCATAAACATGTAATGGAAGTGTGGTAGGAAGAAAGAGGCCCCCAAAGATGTTCATGTCCTGAAAACCTGAAAATATGTGAACTTACATGGCAAAAGGGGCTTTGAAGATGTGATTAATGATACAGACCTTGAGACAGCAAGGTTATCAGGGATTATTAGGGTGGGCTCCATGTAATAAAGAGTTCTTCAAAATGGAAGAAGGCTGCAGAAAAGCGAAAGAGAAAGACTAAACTTGCCATTGCTGGCTTTGAAGATATTAAGGGACGATCAGTCAAAGAATGAAGGCAGCCTTAAAAAGTAAAAGGCAAGGAAATAGTTTCTTCCCTAGAGCATGGAGTGGAAAAGCAACCTTGTTGACACTTTGATTTTAGCCCAGTGAGATCTGTCAGACCTCTGACCTTCGGAACTGTAAGATAACAAGACAACAAACTTATGTAGTTTTAAACTACTAAGTTTGTGGTAATTTGTTCCAACAGCAATAAAAAACAGGAGATACGTCCTCAGAGTTAGGTTCTAAATTCAGCACAGAAGGTGTGATGGTTAAGACTGTGTGTCAGGTTGGTTATGCCATGATTCTCAGTGTTTTGGCAGTTGTATAATGTTGTGATCACTTTCCTGTTGAAATTTCATATGTGACCATCCCTATGATGGAATCTGCTGAGTGGTACCAGTGGGGGTGGGGCCTCTGGCGGCTCACAGCCCGCTCAGTCTTCACCTCTCTGCCTTCCGATGCCTACTTCCTTCCTTCTCATCTTGCAAAGGTTATTGGCTTGTTCTGGATCCAGCAGCTGTCTCTTGTCTGACCTCTGGTTCTTGGGACTTGAGCTGGCAGCTTACCTGTCCATCTTGGGGTTCACCGGTCTTTGTGGCCTGTGAGCAAGAGTCCCGCGCTCGACCTGCCTATCTTGAGCTCACCAGCCCCTGTACCTGATTCAGGAGAAATCTTGTGGTCTTGCCTGCCGACCTTGGGGATTCCTCCACCGTCACAACCTGTGAACGCAATCCCTGCTCTTCAACCTGCTCACCTGGGATTCACCAGCTTCTGCAGCTCGGTAAATTAGAAAAGGACTCTATCCTGATCCAAGAACTTGGGGATGTTCCAACCCCTACAATTGCATGAGCTTTTCCTTAATATAAATCTCTGTTTATATATTTATACACATTACTGGTTTTGCTTCTCTAGAGAGCCCCATCTAAGACATAAGGCAAACTCAATTAGTCAATGACCTTGACAATATTTTATATGACCCATTAAGTATAGTGTACATGATCTAGTTTATATGGCCTCACATATTCATCTGTATCTATAAATATATAATGTGTAAAAAATGCCCAGTATATACATGAAGAGCACATATGCAAAAAAAGTAAGCCTACTTCTTAACATCACATCCAGGAGAGATCACAGGCATAATCAAAATTGCATGAACTAACTGCACATTTGATACTCCATTCTACTTAGATAAAAGAGATACAAGAAAGACAAGAACATTATTAGAAATGACATTTAAATAAGCCCCTTTGACACAGGTGAGACAAGCAGGAGTTCATTTCTTAGAATGAAGTTAAAATATCAGAAAGGCAGACAGAGCAATTCTGACTTAATTCTGATCTGATGGATTACTGGTGAAAGGGTCTTCCTATTTTTCCTGTCTAGGAACAGAAGTGTGTGTAGAATACCGGGCAGGGCTCACGTTCCAGGAGAGATTAAATACTTAAAGGCATGCAGAGTCATGGTGCTAAGTCGATCCACACAGAACCTGCCAATTCACTAATAATTTCCTTTTTGCAGAATCCCAGGAAGGACTTTACTGAAAGTGTTTTCAGCACTTGAGGAAGTCATGCAATGATAAAACTTCAGTGTAGTAGTATTTTTAACCTAACAAAATTGAAATTTATAATGAAATGCTATTGCCAGTCTGGATTCTTGTATTTCGTACAATACAATTTGGGAAATCAACTTAGATTGCAATATCTAAGGAGAACGAATTACAGTGGTTAAAAAAATCACCGTCAAATTAGCGCATCGAATTCAGTTAACAGACAACATGCTTCTCCTCCTGTTCTGTGTCTTAAGAAGCTGAGATAAGTCCAGAGTCTCCTTTTAAATCGAAGAAGCATAGTAAATTGGACATCTAATACTTGGACTAGCTCTGCAAGTACAGGATGAAAAGAGTTCTGGTTTTTTCCCTTTTGGGTAACAGATCCACTCCATCCCATGTACTTTTCAGTGATGCACAAAGTGCACAGGATGAAAAAGGCCACATCTGCTTATCCTTGCAAATCCAACGCCAGACGGAAATGGAAAGAAAAAATGGAATAAAAGAAAACAACATGATTATCTTGGAGTTGTTTTGAATTATAATGTTGTTATAGAGGAAAGAAAGTTATCTTGGAGCTTGTTGCATAACTTTACTTGGTATAAGACAGCAAACCAGCTGGATGTTTTGGGATCTTGACTAAGTAGTGGTTTGCTCTTCATGTTATAACAGGCCAGAGGTGGGCATCACAAAGATGCCAATTCATAGACGAGAAGATACAAACACAGTAAAACAAAAGTGTTTGGAATAAAGGAAGTGACTGTGGGTCACTATGCAAGATTGGTGTGAATCCATGACTTCAGCTTTGTTTGAATCCCTACAGTTCCATCTCTTAGCTCCTTAGACTCTTTCTTTGAGCCTGATCAGCACACCAAAGCATGCTTTCTGGTGACTGCAGAAAAATGTTTTATCCTGACTACTAGACAGGTGGTGCAGTGATTAAAGCACTCAGCTGCCAACCAAAAATTTGGCACCTGAAACCCACCAGCCTCTCTGCAGGAGAAAGATGTGGCAGTCTGCTTCTAAAGACTCACAGCCTTGGAAACCTTATGGAGCAGTTCTACTCTGTCCTATAGGGTCACTATGAGTCAGAATCAACGGCACTGGGTTTGGTTTGATTTGGGCTAGACACTTGACAAAGGTTTATTTAATAAACGAATGAAAAGGGAAAAAGGATGAATTAAAAAGCAAATAATTTGTGTTTGGCATAATGAGACTACTATAGAAATGTTCCACTTTTGACATTTCTGTATGGTAATAACTCTGTGTCTGGGGTTTGTGGCCAGTACTAATTAAGTGTATTCTCTTCTTAAATGCTCATTTTTCAAAAAGTGATTCTTCCTTGGCTTATAGAACAGCTTACTTAAATCTTCTAAGTTGGTTTGCTGGGGAGATGGCCCTGACTTCCGTTCCCCTTTAGGTACAGGCTGATGTTCTATGTTTCTTAAACTAAGGCTATGCTCACACCATAACAATTAACAGAGTAATTGCCCTAATGGGATTTTAACCTTACTCTCAGTCCTAATTGGACAACTGCTCTGGTGTGAGCATACTCTAATAAGATCCCTAAGAAGAGCTTAGCCTTTACCTTCTAAAACCAAAGCCTACTGAGATTTCTCCTTACTGTAGTTTTCTCATTATAAATGTAATAGATGTTAAAAAGAAAATGTTCCAAACAGAAGTATATGAGTTGGATGTAAAATTCCACTAATGACACCCTGCAAAGATACTTACCATTAAGTTTGCAAAGTTTTCCAGAATTTCCTGTTTCTCGGTCTCTGTCTGTCTATCTGTCTCTCTCTCTCACACACACATACGTACACACTAGAGGTCCTTCCAGGTATACATTTGATCCTATGTGAGACAGCCAAATATTAACGTAAGTATTTAGCTAAAACTGAGGCCAAAGCCCAATATCATTGCTGAAGAATGAACTTTTTTAATATAAAAATAAATCTGAAATTTTACTTAAAATAATCTTTTTAACTTTATTATTAAAATATTTAGTGATGCAAATCAAGCAGTTTGAAATTATAATGCTGAAACAATAAATTCTCAGCACAGTCTGACTCTAGAGTAATTCTGTTGTCCCTATACCTCACATGCATAAAACTAAGTAGAGCCTCGCTTTTACCAGAGATTAAAAAAAAAAAACAAAAACCTGTTGCTTTTGAGTCGATTCCAACTCACAATGACCCTATAGGACACAGTAGGACTGCACCATAGAGTTTCCAAGGAGTGCCTGGTGGATTGGAACTGCTGACCTTTTAGTTATCAGCCATAGCTCTTAACCACTACACCACCAGGGTTTCCCATCAGACGTTAGTAGGAGATAAAGATTTCAGAAGGAGTAAGGTTGATCTCATTTTGCTTTTCTAACACTTGGTTTCTCTTCTTAAACTTCTTCATATTATTATTAGTGTTATGATTATTTATAATGCTGCTCATGATTTCAGAGATTTTCTTCCTCAAAGTTGTTTTCCCCTTTATATCAAAAGATATAAAGAATTTCCAGATGGGTTTTTTTTCCTAAAAACTAATATCCTAAATTGAATTTAGAAAGTAGAAATTTAAAATAGTGTATGAGTTATTTTAATACTATGCATTCAAATAAACATATAACATTATAACAAAGATTGAATTATGATATAATCTAATATCTACTATCCAGTCTTGCATTATTTTAAAATTTTAGATAGATTTGTTGACTTTAAAGGGATATTGTGCTCTTTTAATGTTAAATGGCCAAGGCACTTCTGCGATATTTATATTAGTTATCTATCTATTTCCTGATTTAAAAGTTATTAATAATTGGTTTTATAAAAACTAACAGCTCTAATAACTATTATTAAATTATTACAGCATTTTGTTTTTCAGTATTAAATGTACAAATAAACTCAATTTCTGAATAGATTTTTTAAAAAAATTCGAATTCAGTTTTTTTGGTAGTTTTATGACATTTTATTTCACATACAGACATGTAACCACAGCTGCAATCAAGTTACAGAACTATTCCATTATCACAAAGATCTCCCTCTCACCACCCGGTTAGTCACTTGAATCTCTCTCTCTCTATAAGCACACTTATACACACATTTGTATGTATATACACACATACAAACATTTAGGTAAATATTTATCTTGAAAATTTTCTAATAATAGCTTCCTTGCTGTTTCCGCCAAGTAGGGAAATATTTTCCTTAATGATGAAATAACCATGGCAACAGGTGGAATGATGAAAAAGATGTGTATCAACAGCACATCTGCTATGGAATGCTGTCAATGTCACATATTTTTCAGAGGGAAAAAAAAAGATGAACGTAACACACAAACCCTTAACAGGTTTTTTTTTTGGGGGGGGTCCCTATATATTGTATGCATTTTATATGGCTGTGAAATTTGTTCCATAAAATGCAATCGTTTATTAGGATATAGAGTTCCAATATATTACTTATATTTTTAAAACAAAATATGTTAATTGTATGAAGTATATAAAGAGTAAATCTTTAGAGTAGCAGTTCTCAAATTTTGTTGCACATTAGAATCACCTGGCAAAATTTTAAAAGTCCAGATGCCCAGGCCATACCCCATCCCAACTAAATCCGAATCTTTGGGGCTGGCCCTGTGTCAGATATTTTTAAAGCTCCCCAAAGGATCCCACAGTGTAGCTGTCATGGATTGAATTATGTCCCCCCCGCAAAATGTGTGTATCAATGTGGTTAGGCCAGGATTCCCAGTATTGTAGGGTTGTCCTCCATTTTGTGGTTGTAATTTTATGTTGAGAAGATTAGGGTGGGATTGTAACACCACCTTCACTTATACTCATATCACCTCCCTCATCCAAGATAAAGGCAGTTTCCTTGGGGTGTGGCCTGAACCACCTTTTATCTCTCAAGAGATAAAAGGAAAGCAAGAGAGCAGCACCAGGAGCAGAGCATATCCTTTGGACATGGGGTCCCTGCGCCTGAGAAGCTCCTCGACCAGGGGAAGATTGAGGACAAGGACCTTCCTCTAGAACCCAGAGAGAGAGAAAGCCTTCCCCTGGAGCCGACGCCCTGAATTTGGTTTTGTGACCTACTAGACTGTGAGAAAATAAATTTCTCTTTGTTAAAGCCATCCACTGTGGTATTTCTGTTATGGCAGCACTAGATGACTAAGACGGTAGCCAAGTTTAAGAGCTAATGTTTAGAGTGCCTTCACCTGTTGTCAAGTCCGTCCTTACCTAAATTTAAACATTCAACTATTCTTACCTAATCCCCGAATTCCTCTAACAATAGAAGCTAACCTCCAAATTAGCTAAAGCTCTGATAAGAAAAAAAAAAAAAAAAGCAAAGTGTATTTAAATCTCTGAATGATATTTCCATCTGTCCCTTGCTACATTAAAAAAAAAAAAATTATCACACTTTAATTCATTGTATATATTACATTGGGCATAATCATTGTTTTGTTTCCTGAAATGATGGAGGGGAAATGATTTAAAATCATAGCAAAAACTCACTGAATTGTGGATCATAAGGGAAATCTTAAATGTAATTCTCTCTTTGGCTCAAGTTAAAAAGACAAAATAATCATCTAAAAGTCCTGCTTTCTCTGGCCTCACCGATTCTCTTTCTATGGTCATTGTCATCAGCCCTTCCTGTCTGAATGTTAGTTTTGATCAGCCCTGACCTGTCCTATCTCCCTTAGTTCAGCTCTTTTTCTGAGTTTAGAAGGGCGATTGGCCCCATCCTACCTGCCTGGGGAAGACATGAAATAATTGCTTGTGCATTTTTAAGTTTTGTCTCAGGGTGATAAAATGGAGGACAGAGGCATTTTCTACAAGTTGACCTGCCTTAGCAGGAGCCGTGGGTAACTGAGAATGACAGCAGCTGCTTTGCTATTCTAACGGTGTGGACTCAAGCCGAGCACTAACAAGATACACAGGCAACGCAGAAAAGTAGTCACAGGAGAATGCTGAGGTTTACAAATGGTGCTCCAATTGTGCTCAGATCTTGTCATTTCAAAATGGGCGCCCCACGGTGCAAACGCTTCCCAGAAGACAACACGGAGTTTAGAACAGCTCAGTTGTTGGCCACGATAGCAAAGCCAGCAGTTCTCTCTAATTCAGTGAGTGCCTGATAGGGCATAGGAACCAAAGACCCGGCAATACTGACAGGTGAAAAGTTTTAAAAATACATGATTTTGGACAATATCAACAAGTGATAAATTAAAAAAAAATAATAAGAGATTTTGAACACTGTAGCAAAGTGATAATTCTACAACCGGCAAGGGAAGGAAAATATTGTTTCTAGGCGTGACACTCCCCCAACCCCACCCACTGCGAGAGAAATCCCTGTGGTAGACAGTACTTAACTCAGACCACATTTGTGCCTGTAGTGCAGTTGATAACTTTAAATTGCAATTTGTAGTCTCTGACAAAGTTCTTCCCCTCCACCTTCACTATGTATAGTTATGGAGAAGGTGCTAAAAATATCCCAGAAAATCCACCAAAGTTTCATTTTAAATTCCTTTCAGCTACTAGCCATACAGTACATAACCATGGCAAGTCATTGATAAAATCGCCCGCTGACTGCCATAGACTAATCATTGTCTTTTTTTATTTTTTGGGAAACAACCTACTCAGCAACCTGCTTTTCCTTCTTGTCCGAGCAAGAGATTTCAAGGGAATGTGTCTTTTCATAGATTGGGTAATAATTTGGTGGTTATAAATACCACTAGTGTGAGATAGAAATGTGTGCTCCTTAATTCCTTGTAGGCATCATTTGAGACATGAATGAAAGAATGAGTGGATGAATGTATGAGAAAACAAATTAATGAGTTAATGAATGAGTCAGTGCTGGCTGTGAGATTTCCAACTGAGTCTTCTCCTATTCTTTATAGAATTGTTACTGAAATCAGTCAAGAGGGTACAGGAGTCACTTTTATGTTTACCATCAGTTCTCTTTCCACAATATTAAATAAAATGGAAAATTTGGCAACTAGCACAATTTAGCATGAGGTCTTCTCGTTCCACATGAAGTGATAATATGAAGTAATTAACGACAATGGTGACAGCATCCAAGGGACTAGGGGAGCTTTTAGGTACCCTGTAATATGCTTTAGTATCCTCCCCTATTCTTTGAAATGAACAAAGACATTTTCTTAATTGTAAATGTTCTACAGCATCAAACTCGTTTTAACCATTTACAAAGAAATCGTTACCCTTAAACTTGCCTATTTTGAAAACCTGAAAAAAAAAAAAAAAGAAAACCTGATGCTACCACTAAAAATAATAGTAGTAGTCTTTTGTTCTTGTTGTTGTTAGCTGCCATGGAGTAAGCTCAAACTCATGATGACATCAAGCACAAAAGAATGAAACACTTCCTGGTGCTGTGCCATCCCCATGGTTGGTGCTTAATCTGCTCCAGATAGGAATTATCCCACTTCATTGTCACAGTAACCCTACGAGACATGCACTATCATTATTCCTCCATTTTACAGATTAGGAAATAAAGGCTTAGAAATACTAAGAAACTTATCAGAACTACACAACTAGGAAATGAGTCAGAGTTTGAACTCAGGCTTGCTCAACCAAGCACATTATACTGACTTTGGCAATAGATGATTCATAAACCTTGTTGTATTTTCTCAATTGTAACTTTTAGAGGTAAGTAGAAATAAATTGATCTTTGATTGAAATTAGGCACACACGATATTCATTTCCCATCAGCTATTGTTGTTGTTAGGTGCTGTTGAGTTGGTTCTGACTCATAGTGACCCTATGTACAACAGAACGAAACACTGCCTAGTCCTGCACTGTTCTCACAATCTTTGTTATCCTTGAGCCCATTGTTACAGCCATTGTATCAGTCCATCTTCTTGAGGGTCTTCTTCTTTTTTGCTGGCACTCTACCAAGCATGATGTCCTCTAGGGACTGAACCCTCTTGATAACATGTACAAAGTATGTGAGATGGAGTCTTGCCATCCTTGCTTCTAAGGAGCATTCTGGTTGTATTTCTTCCAAAACAGATTGGTTTATTCTGTTGGCAGTCCATGGTACATTCAATATTCTTCACCAACACCATGATTAAAAGACATCAATTCTTCTTCAGTCTTCCTTATTCATTGTCCAGCTTTTGCATGCATATGAGGGGATTGAAAATATCATGGCTTCGGTCAGGCACACCTTAGTCTTCAAGGTGACATCTTTGCTTTTCAACACTTTAAAGAGGTCCTTTGGAGCAGATTCACCCAATGCCACGTCTTTTGATTTTTTGACTGCTGCTTCTATGGCTGTTGATTGTGGATCCAAGTAAAATGAAATCCTTGACAACTTTAATCTTTTCTCTATTTATAATCATGTTGCTTATTGGTTCAATTGTGAGGATTTTTGTTTTCTTTATGTTGAGGTGTAATCCATACTGAAGGCTGTGGTCTTTGGTCTTCATCAGTAAATATTTCAAGTGCTCTTCACTTTCAGCAAGCAAGGTTGTGTCATCTGCATATTGCAGGTTGTTAATGAGTTTTCCTGGAATCCTGATGTTCCATTCCTCTTCATAGAGCCCAGCTCCTAGGATCACTTTCTCAGCATAGAGACTGAATAAGTATGGTGAAAGGATACAACCCTGAACCACAAGTTCCTGACTTTAAACCACGCAGCATCCCGTTGTTGTATTCCAATGACTTCCTCTAGATCTATGTACAGATTCGTCATGAGCATGATTAAGTGTTCTGGAATTCTCATTCTTCACAATGTTATCCATAATTTGTTATGATCCATAGTCAATAAAACAGGTACATCTTTCTGGTATTCTCTGCTTCCAGCCAGGATCTATCTGACATCAGCAATGATATCCCTGGTTCCACATCCTCTTCTGAACCTGGCTTGAATTTCAGTCCCTGTCAATATACTGCTGCAGCCATTTTTGAATGATCTTTAGCAAAATTTTATTTGTGTGTATTAATGATATTGTTCAATAATTTCTGCATTTGTTTGGATCTCCTTTCTTGGGAATAAGAAAATATGGATCTCTTCCAGTCATTTGGCCAGGTAGCTGTTTTCCAAATTTCTTGGCATAGATGAATGAGCACTTCCAGTGCTGCTTCCATTTGTTGAAACATCTCAATTGGTATTCCATCAATTCCTGGAGGTTTGTTTTTTGCCAATGCTTTCAGTGCAGCATGGACTTCTTCTTTCAGTACCATGGGTTCCTGATCATATGAATCCTTATGAAATATTATGAATATCTTTTAGCAAGTGGTTTCTGTTCTAAAATGTGTTAAAAGAACTCATTCTATTTTGTGTCCTTAAAACCTACTGTAGTGCCTGGCACACAGTAGATATTTTGTAAATGTTTACTGATAAGCTCTTGGGTTTGGATTAAGAGTTTGAGGAAGAGATATCAATATATTGATTTTTTTCAGTCATTCATTTATGCATCAAATATTTATTAAACATCATACACTGGTCTGATGGTGGCCAGTGAATGGACTTGATATATTCTTGGGCAGAAAAGTCACAAGTAAGCAAAGGAGGAGAAAAAGGTATTTTATGTGTCTGGTATTTTATAACTAGGATTTGTTATACAGAAATATAATCTATTTCCAACAGAGAGGAGAAAAGACATTTCCAGGGAGGGTTATCACAGACTGATATTAACCTAAAATTATATTTCATAGGAGTCACCTGACTACTTTCAGTTTGTTACAATTTTTAGAGCATCTGGAGCTAGAAGGGTAAGTGTCCCCTTAAGAACCATTTACTTTGAAAGTTTAAAGATCATTGTGAGTTTACAGATAATTAGTGGTTCTTTTCTTAGGTTGCATTTAAAAAGCCAATCCATTGCATTAAAAGAATCACAGGCTTGGTAAAATATTCTGATTGCTACATCATGCTCAGATTACTGAGTTCTGGAAAGTATTGAGCTAACAAATTTCAGGCACAGATTTTGATAACCTAATTCCATCTGCCTTAAAAAAATGGCCATGTACTAAGGTGTGCGTATTTACATGCTGTGTTCTCATTTACGGAAATCCTAGTGGTTAAGTGCTATGGATGCAAACCAAAGGGTCAGCAGTCCGAATCTGCCAGGTACTCCTTGGAAACTCTGTGGGGCAGTTCTACTCTGTCCTATAGGGTCGCTATGAGTTGGAATCGACTTGATGGCAGTGGGTTTGGTTTGTCCTCATTTATAAGAAGCTATTTTTTTTATTGAGAGTATAGGTACATTTAGTGCTTCTATTCACTGCTTCCATCACCCGTTTGTTAGTTTGTTGGACTATCGTGGCTTGTGTGTTGCTATGATGCTTGGAAGCTATGTCACTGGTATTTCACATACCAGCTGGGTCACTCATGGTGGACAGGTTTCAGTGGAGATCCCAGACTAAGACAGACTAGGAAGAAAAATGTTGAGGATCTACTTCCGAAAATTAGCCAGTGAAAACTGAATGGATCACAACAGACTATTATCCGATACAGTGCTGGAAAATGAGTCCCTTTGGTTGGAAGGCACACAATAGCTGAGACAATGGACTTAAACATACTAACAATCATGAGATGGTGCAAGACTGGTCATGTTATACGTAAGGTTCTGATATATAAAGATCGCCATGAGTCAGAGCAGACTCAAAGATAGCTAACAACAAGAACATTCTCTGCTTATGGCCTTGGTGCCATAGCAGTTAAGAACGTGGCTGCTAACCAAAAGGTAAGCAGTTTGAATCCACCAGCTGCTCCTTGGGAACCCTATTGGGACAGTTCTACTCCATCCTATAGGGTAGCTGTGAGTTGAAATCCACTGGATGGCAACCAGTTTAGCTTTGGTTTTAGAATTAGAGATCACAGAAATGAGTCATCTCTGGATTAAATCTGTAGTGCAGTAAAATGTATAGAATTGAATTGTAACACTTGCAAGGGTTTATAAAATTATTTTAAAATTTTCATCCTGCTTAAAGGCGAATACCTTCATAAATCACTCCTTCTACCTTAATGCTAATTACCTTGGAGAGCTCAGGGTATTAGTCCTACTTAGATCCAATAACCTTAGTGCTGCTTGGTGATCCTGAATCTGGCATCTTGTATCTGAGGTTTTTTTATTAACTTCACAATTGACCTATTAAGTTTTACACTGAGAAATACGATGATGTCAGTGATGCTGGGATTATTGAGCAAAGAGTACCTGAGGGATATATTCTAATCTTTATGACTTAAAGAAGTAAGTGTACTATTCCTTTAGCTTTCCCAAGTTCTCAGTGGCTAGAGCTCTGATGGATTTTGTTCTTGTTTTACTCTTTCAAAAGTCGGAAGTATGCCTCTGCCTCATTATGTCAAGAAATGCAAAAATGAAAGGAATTTTAAATATAAGCATTTTGAAGGTTACACTTCCCTAAGATGTGAGAATGTACCAGAGTTATTTCTTTGGTTCTCATATATGCTTGTGGAATTTTTTTTCCCCCTTTTCAATTTTGTTCTTGTAATTTATCTTTTTTTTTTTTTTTTTTTTTAACTGGGAGCTGAAAAAGCCTAATATTAGGCTCAGGCAAAATCATAGGTGTATTTTCATATAAGCAGTTTCGCTTCCAGAAGGTTAAGGTTCATAGGGGTAAAGCTTCATCTCCCACAATGGCTTTTAATCCTATTAGACAGTTTTTTTTTTTTTTTTAACAATACCTAATGCCTGCAATATACCCCCAGAGATTCTGATTTAACTGGCTTTGAGTGGAGCTAGGAGTTGGTAATTATAGACTCTCAAGAGATGATTCTAATATGCAAGCTCTGTTTATCCTAAATAAACTGTTTGGGTTTGGTAGAGATTTGGGTGAAGAGTTGAAATTGAGAAAAATTATGCCTCCTAATGTCAGGACTGAGCAGGTATATGAATTAATCTTATATACACTCTTATTCTTAGGAAGAATTCTTCAGGATACAAATGTGAATTGTATCTCGAGTAGGCATGATGTTCTCATGGCGGTCTACCCTCACTGTTCTCACACCTCCAAGCACCATGATCTCTCTTTGCCTCAGCAAACAGAGCAGAAGGAAGTGACCAGGTGTAGCCCACACTTAATGGTAGGGAGTCACGCTTCACCTCCTGAGGGCAGACTATCTACATAAATCATTTGGAATGCCACTGAAAGGAGATTCGTCTCTTCTATGCCATGTATTTCATTATCAATGAGAGACCTAGCTCACACCATTCTCCATCCATTTATTTATTTGTTCTATCCTAGTATACATGTACAGAGGTTTCAGAACTTTTATCTGTATCCCCATGAGAAACACTTTGACAAATTACATACAATGATTTTGTTCAGTTCCTTTTATGTTTAGTTTTTCAGTTTCCAGTGAAAGCATTCTTTTCCAGAGTTACTTATGTCAGCACCTTCCCCCCCCCACCCACCCCAGTGAGCGCGGTTATACATTTGTAATACAGCTAAATTCTTTTATCACTGTCTACGTTCCATCTTGGGATCTCCCAACCTCTTTAATGCATACATTAAGATTTAATCTTTGTGCTGTAAAGTTCAATGGGTTTTGACAAATGTATAGTGTCATGTATCCGCCATTAGAGTACAACGTAGATTATTTTCACCACCCTAAAAACAATTCCCTGTACTTCCCTGGTATCAAACACTCCTTTCTCCCCAAATCCCTGGGAACCACTGACTTGTTTTCCATCTCTGTAGTTCTGCCTTTTCCAAATGTCATATGAATGAAATCATACAGCATGTCACCTTTATGGTTATGTTTTTTTTCACTCAGTAAAGTGCATTTAATATTCATCCATATTTTTGCATGAATTAATAGCATATAAATAATATCTCATTATATGGATGTACACTTTGTTATTTATTTACCTATTGAAGACATCTTGGTTACTTCCAGTTTTTGATGATTATGAATAAAGCTGCTATAAACATTGTAATGTGGGTTTTTGTTTAGAAGTAAGTTTTCAAATCAGTTGAGTAAATATCTAGGAGGATGATTGCTGGGTTGTAGGGAAAATTTATGTTTATAAGAAATTGCTAAACTGTTTTCCGAAGTGGCTGTACTATTTTATATATCCATTAGCACTGAACAAGAGTTCCTATAACTGTTATGAGTGTGCACGTATATATAGAATATACTGTTGTTGTGGTGTGTGGTGTGTTGTCAAGTTAATTCCAACTCATGCAGCTATATAGGACAGAACAGAGTTTCCTCATAGGCTTTCCTAGGCTCTAATCTTTGTGGGAGCAGATTGCCAGGTCTGGTGGGTTTGACCTGGCAACCTTTTGGTTAGCAGCCAAGCACTTAACCATTGTGCCACCAGGGCTCTTGAGCTCTAAAAATACATATTCTAGAATTTTCTTTTAAGTGGTACAATGGGTGAGATGGACCAACAATATGCTGATATAAGAAATTAAAATCAGGCTAAATTCTCAGAAGAGGATTAGAGGTTGGAGATATAGGGGTGATCTGTATTAAATATATGGACGGACATTTCACTGACATACAAATAATAAAACACTGTTTACCGATGTCACATAATGAGTCAAGTTCAAAGGGACTTGGCAGTTTCCCCATAAAGAGATATTTCTCCTACTATTTTTAATTTCTTCCTAGATGTTTTGACTGTAAACTTGAAACATAATTTTTTGTCTTCCCAGATATTTTGACTGTGAATACGAAACAAAATTTTTTGTGTATATATCAGTATTTTTTTTTCAGGTTTTATATCAGTAACATCTAAAGATAATTAGCACATTAAAAAAACAACAAAACCGCCATCGAGTCGATTCCGACTCATAGAACTGCCTGGTAGAGTTTCTAAGGAGCACCTGGTGGATTCCAACTGCAGACCTTTTGGTTAGCAGCCATAGCACTTAACCACTATGCCACCACGGTGTCCATTAAACATACAGTGATACTACAATTTTTATTTAGATTGTGATTTTACTAGCATTTAGATTAAAATTTGAGCTCTTCTATTTTCATCAGCCAAATCTAAGACCTAATGAAAAATTTCTATGTTTTTTTCTTTTTATTCTATTCTTACCTTTGGCGGATAATAAGTACAATAATAGCTAAAATTGTTAGATGGTAACTGTACTCCATCAGAAGAGGAAAGACTCCATATATATGCACTGAGATACGTAATTATGATTATTTTTAAGTATAATTATGGATTAAGTCAAAACTTCTACACACTTTAATCTTTATTGTTTATAAATTTCTGCAAGTATTAGTTTATTTCCTGATTCTGTAGGAACGCTATTTTTCACAAAATATTTTACATCAACTCAAAATTTTTACTCTCAGTTTTGATTTCCTATTACTACAGATGTAGACAATAGAAGATACAGAAGAACAGCCAAAATTTTTGCTTATTTGCTCATATATATGACCCATGAGAGTAAGAGTCTTTAACAGTATTGCTCACCAATGTATTCTAGGCATACAGAACAGTACTGAATACTTACTAAGGTCTCAACAAATACTTAGTGAATGAATGAATAAATAATTCTGGAACTTGCTCCATTACCCATTGCCATTGAGTCAATTCCAACTAATAAAAACCCTATAAAACAGAGTAGAACTGTCCCCTGGGATTTCCAAGGAATGGCTGGTGGATTAGAAATGGTTAGCAGCCAAAGATTTAACCACTGCACCACCAGGAGTCCCTTGTTCCACTGAATACTGTTAATTACTTTGTTTTCATGAATATTTAAAAAAATAACCAGTTTATACAGAGTATAAGTTAAAATACTTTTATTTCTTAGATAAATATAAGCAATTCACAAAAAGAAGAAATGACTGTGCATCATTTAAACTTTTATTCATTTTTTAATTTGTTCATTTTAAGCCATTCATCTCTACATACCTTTAATAGATATATTTTAATTAATACTATGTACCAGAAATTGGTGGTACGAGATTAAGACCTCAGCTGCCAACCAAAAGGTTAGCAGTTCGAATTCACCAGCCACTCCTTGGGAACCCTATGGGGTTCCCATAGAGTCATTACGAGTTGGAATTGAAGACAATGTGTTTTTGTTTTTAACCAGGAATTATGCTTATTATTGGGAGACAGAAATGGGAAAAAAAATAGCATGTGTCACAGGAAACTTACTGTTTAATGGTTGAAGTATGAAATGAAAAACGTTAAGGGAAATTAGTGCTAAAAATCCACTTTAAACGTATAAAGGAAATTAAGCAAATATGGGGAAATTAAGAGACTGAGTTGGGAGGTAATAACAGGCAGTTTTGAGGTGGGTTGAGGGTTAACAACTGTGTGTCCTTTAGACTTTTCTGTGACTTGATAAGATGATGGTGGTTGGGAGTCAAAGCAGGGAAGCAGAAAGAGTTTAAGAAGTGGAAATGTGATCTCTTATAAAATGCACAGGCCCTGCTCTCTGTTCTGAGCCATTTCTTAAAGGTTCTGTGTCCCAGGATTTACACCATCTGGTTCAGAGAGACCCCTAGGCTGTAGAAAATTTCCTCAATCAAATGTGTCGTCATGGACCTTCACTTCCCTTAGACATGTTCACCCTCTCTGTTTTCTTCCCACATTTCAATGGTTTCTCCTAGCAATTAGTTTTTGTTCTTTTTTCTAAAGAAAATAAATGAATTTATTTGTTTCCAGATTTGGTAGTCATGGCAGACTGAAAAATGGTCCTTCAAAGATACCAGGTCCTACTCCTTGGAACTTGTAAATGTTACCTTATTTGGGCATAAAAGGGGGGCTTTAGATGTGATTAAATTAAGGATTTTGTGATGGGGAGATCATGCTGGACTGTCTGGGTGGACATCACAAGTGTCCCTAGGAGAGAGAGACAGAAGATTTCACACAGAAAGAAGGAGTAGTGAAGATGTGTGAAAATAGAGGCAGAGATTGGAATGATGTGGCCACAAGCTAAGGAATATCAGCAGCAAATAGAAACTGGAAGACGCAAGAAACAAATTCACCCCTAAAGCCTTTGGATGGAGTGTGGCCCTGAAAACACCTTGATTTCAGTCTAGTGATGCTTATTTTATACTTCTGACCTACAGAGCTGTTATAGAATAATTTCTGTGGTTCTAAGCCAATGAGTTTGTGGTAATTTGTTACTGCAGCCATTGGAAACTAATACAATAGAGTAAGAATACTCAGAATTTTGTCACCTCGCTAGTAACGCTTTCAGAAATTGGAGTGATTTAAGGAGATGAGGTGAACTGCCGAACTTTGTTCCATTCCAAAACTCTACTCCTTTTTTTTTGTTTGTTTGTCTTCTTTCACTGATTTTTGAGATTGGTTGCTTAGATTATACCCCCTTCTGCATTTGATTGTTTTATATTATTTTTATAAAAAACAAAAAAAAAATTTATAATTTTTTATAGATGAGTTAAATTATTTTTCTTTCTCTTTCTTAGGAGTAAAAATTTGTAATACAAACTCATAACACTGACACCTTAATTTACTGTTTTAATTGTCATATTAAGTCAACACTCTGAACTTTCAGGTATTTTTTATAGAAATTTCCTTCACTGAGTCAAATGATTATTGATAGACATTTCAACAACTGAAATGAATTTGGTATTGCCCAAGAGGAAATGCAAATCTAGACAGAAAGGGAACCTGAAATGTCTAAACTCTAGTGTTGGCATAAAAAAAAACCAAAGCATACAAGTACTGGCATGTTCATTAGTAAATGCCATCTGTTTTAATGATGGTCATAGTACAGGTCTATTATTACTTCTTTTCGTAATCATCGTCAGCATATACCGATGACTGGCTTCTAAGTCCCAGTATATGAAGTTTGAAAAGGTAATTTTAGATAGTCATAGCCACTATGTAATAGCAAACAGTAATGTTTTAGAAACAATTTGTCTTTAAGGCATCATCTCACAGGCTCATATAATCGCTTAATACTATCAAGAGTAGAGAATGCTGAGTGAACAAAGTAACCTTAGCAAGGCCCAGTTTCATATCTACTGAAGTTTCTCATGCAAAGAAATATAAAGCCACAAGTTTTGAAACCTTTCTGCAAGCCAAGACTAATAGTTCAGCAAGTGGACAATTAATATGTTTATAAATCATGTCTTTCATTTCTCTTTGTAAAAATTTATTGAATTACAACCACAGTTTCCTTATGGGAGACAGAAAGATACTTCCTATTGGCTTTTTCACATGGGTCAAGCAGAAGCTAAAAGACCTAGAAATATATATTAAATACTTTAGTTAAATGAGATCAACCACATAGGAGTATGTTTTTACTTCAAGAAAATTTACAAGTGATGCTCTAATGGCTTAGAAGAGATATAGCATTCTACCAAACAAGAACTTCTTACTCTATCCAACCCTTTGGGATAGTTGATGGATTATTACTATAAAGTGCATTTTCCTACCTTACCTTAAAAATTCCACTGATGAATCATATTAATTTTATTTAGCAATTTGATATCTTAATAACTTCATATTTTTTTAAAATTTACCTTTAAGGTGTTCTGCTAAAAAACTATTTAAACCCCTTTCAGAGAATGTGATTACTAAGGTAGTTCTTATGAAACTAGAAAATTAGTACTAGCAATATACCCAGAGGATTAGTAGACTGCATATATACTTTCTCTAATAGTTACTTGAAAATCATTTCTTTCACTATTGTATGATTTTCCAATCACCAGTAATTATCAATGCATGTTGACTGCATGTATGACCAATGGCAGGCTACAGAAGTTGGTAAAAATCTTCAGTTTCTTCATTTTTGGCATTAGTGGTTGGTTTGTAAATTTGAATAATAGTCATATTAACTGATCTTTCTTGTAGACGTATGGATATTAACCTATCACTTCAGGATAGATCTTGAAATGTTCTTTTTGACAATGAATGTGACACCGTTCCTCTTCAATTTGTCATTCCCAGCTTATGATCTCAGATTCAAAATGGCCAATACCAGTCAATTGCAACTCACTAATGCCTAAGATATCAATCTTTATCGGTTCCATTTCATTTTTGACAACTTCCAATTTTCATAGATTCATACATTCCATTTTCCAATTATTAATGGATGTTTGCAGCTGTTTATTCTCATTTTGAGTTGTGCTACATCAGCAAATGAAAGCCCCGAAAGCATTCTTCATCCATGACATTAAGGTTGACTCTACTTTGAGGAGGCAGCTCTTCCCAAGTTGTATTATGAGTGTTTTCCAAGCTGAGGGGCTCATCTTCTGGCACTATATCAGACAATGTTCCACTGCTATTCAGAAGGTTTTCGGTGGTGAATTTTTTCAGAAGTAGGCTGCCAGGTCCTTCTTTCTAGTCTGCCTTAGTCTGGAAACTCCACTGAAGTCTGTCCACTATGGGATTTTGAAATACTGGTGGCATAGCTTCCAGCATCACAGCAACATGCAAACCTCCACAGTACAACAAATTGAAAGATGAGTAGTGGATCAGTAGTTGGAAAATATGGCCTCAGTGATAGAAACGATGTCAGAGACTGCATGTTAGAATTCTGCAAGAACAAAAACTTCATTGCAAACACCTTTTCTCAATAACATAAATGAATTTCTCAAGCTGAAAGGGCTGAAGGAAAAATTCAAGCCTCGAGTTGCAACATTGGAAGAGTCTATGGGGAAAATAAACAACACAGGAAGCATCAAAAGAAGATGGAAGAAATACACAGATCCCATGTACCAAAAAGAACTGGTCAACGTTAAACCATTTCAGGAGGTAGCATATGCTAAAGAACTGATGGTACTGAAAGACTAAGTCCAAGTTGCACTGAAGGCATTGGAGAAAAACAAAGGTCCAGAAACTGGTATAATGCCAATTGATAAACTTCAACAAATAGATATAATTCTGGAAGTGCTCACTCACCTAAGTTAAGAAATTTGGAAGACAGCTGCCTGGCCAACTGACTGGAAAAGATCCACATTTGTGCCCATTTCAAAGAAAGGTGATCCAATAGGAGACAGAAATTATTGAACAGTATCATTAATATCACACACTGGTAAAATTTTGCTGAAGATCATTCAAAAGCAGTTGCAGCAGGACATCAACAGGAAACTGCCAGAAGTTCAAGCCGGATTCAGAAGAGGACACGGAACAAGGGATATCATTGCTGATGTCAAATAGATTTTGTCTGAAAGTAGAGAATACTAGAAAGAAGTTTTACCTGTATTTTATTGACTACGCAAAGGCAATCGACTGTGAGGATAACAAATTATGCATACTATTGTGAAGAATGGGAATTCTAGAACACTTAATTGTACTGATGAGGAACCTGGACGTAGATTAAGGGGCAGTCGTTAGAACTCAACGAGGGGATACTGTGTCGTTTAAAATCAGGAAAGGTGTGCATCAGGGTTGTATCCTTTCACTACACTTATTAAGTATGCAATAAATCTGTCTTGGAAGAAGTACAACCAGAATGTTCCATAGGAGTAAAGATGGCAAGACTGCATCTCACATACTTTGGACATGTTGTCAAGAGGGATCAGTCTATGGAGAAGGACACTGTGCTTGGTAAAGTAGATGGTCAGTGACAAAGGGGAAGACCCTCAATGAGATGGATTGACACAGCGACTATAAAAATGGGCCTAAGTATAACAATGATCGTGAGGATGGTGCAGGACCGAGCAGTGCTTCGTTCTGTTGTACACAGGGTTGCTATGAGTAGGAATCGACTTGATGGCACCTAACAACAACAACAACATTAAGTCTATATGCTGAGCAAATGATCCCAGAAGCTGGAATGTATGAAGAAGAATGGGGCATCAGAATTAGAGCAAGACTCATTAACAACCTGTGATATGCATATGATACAACCTTGCTTGCTGAAAGTGAAGAAGACTTGAACCACTTACTGATGAAGATCATAGACTAGAGCCTTCAGAATGGATTACTTAACATTAAGAAAACAAAAATCCTCACAACTGGACCAATAAGCAACATCATGATAAACAGAGAAAATATTGAAGTTGTAAAGGATTTCATTTTACTTAGTTCCACAATCAACACCCATGGAAGCAGCAGTCAAGGAATCAAAGGATGCATTACATGGGGCAAATCTGCTGCAAAAGACCTCTTTAAAGCGTTAAAAAGCAAAGATGTCACTTTAAGGAGTAAGGCGCTCCTGACACAAGCCAAAGTACTTCCAATCACCTCATAAGCATGCAAAAGCTAGACAATGAATAAGAAAGAATGAAGAAGAATTGATGCTTTTGAATTATGGTGTTGGCAAAGCATATTGAATATACCATGGACTGCCAGAAGACTGAAGAAATCTGTCTTGGAAGAATACAGCCGCAATTCACCTCAGAAGCAAGAATGGTGAAGCTTCGTCTCGTGTACTTTAGATATGTTATTAGGAGGGACCAGCCCCTGCAGAAGGACATCATGCTTGGTAAAGTAGAAGGTCAGCAAAAAAGAGGAAATCCCTCAACGAGATGGATTGACACAGCAGCTGCAACAGTGGGCTCAAGCGTTACAAAGGTTATGAAGATGGTGCAGTGCCAGACAATGTCTTGTTCTGTTGTACATAGGGTCGCTATGAGTCGGAACTGACTTGATGGCACCTAATTACAACAAATCGTATGATTATAGCACCAAGCATTGACATAAAGCAGTACTTTATACATCATGATACTTTTTAAAATCAAGCCAGTTGTAGAGGAAATGAACACTTTGTCTTCCTGTGTTCTCAAATTGAAGAAAAGAGAACCACAAATTCCTTATGGACTTGAGTAGGGATTTACATAGAAACAAAGATTTGTGTTTTCATTGAATTATATTTATTAAATTTATTTTCATTGAATTGTATCTATTAAATAAGGAGTAAACTTATAGATTTAATTAATGTAAGGCCAGACCCACCTAAATTGTTAAAAATATGTCTAGCCTTATGTCAATTAAATCTTTAGGCATACTTCTAATTTAATTATATTGAGTGAAAATCAGATTTTGAAAGTGATGACTGAAATTCTTCTCTAAGTAGATAGTTTATTTACGAAGGCGTAGAATAATCTCAATAGAGTATGTTTTCCTAATATTTTTTTTTTAATTTTTTGCAAGTTCTTCCTGGTAACAATGCCACGTATTGGGTATTGGATTAAATATTGTTCCTAATCTCCATTCTCAAATACTGGTTGGTTAAAAAACAGGCCAAACATGTGCCTTTAAAAAAACTTGTCTTCTTTTCATATCACATTTTAGTTGAAAAACGTTTTTGATAAAGGTGGTTGTACAAAAGTGTCTGGTGCAGATAAAATCTGGATAAAATGAAGCAAGATACCAAACATCAGAAACAGATGAAACGACTGGGTAGGGCATAACAACAGGCTGGATATCACATGGAGCCAGAAATTAGGTTGATACAAAATGCATACCATGATAGCTTTGTATTTGCCAAAGGTAAAACACTAATGTACCTTGAGCTTTCTTTTAGCAAATGCTAAGAAAGAAAGGGGGTCAGCCAAGTGATTCACAGGGTCCAGAAGAGAAGGCAAACTAATTAATTGGGAAAGGCACATACAATTCTAATATTAAGATCCTAACAGGGTATCTTCCAAGGATACTGTAATGTGTCATTCAACTTCAATGGCCTTTTCAAAATAATTCCAGCAGGAAGATTCACTCTAAACCTCAATGCAATTCCAGATCCTCATACCAAAACAAAATCACTGAAAGCAGTTTTGTGGGTATCCATAGGGATATGAGTATGTGAGTGGGGTTCATGAACTTTAATGTGTGTGGTTGACACGGGTATAATGGGGATGGAGTGTGCCAAGTTCGGGCTAACCAAACAGTGTTGACATGCAACACACAACCTTGTGTGTTCTGCCAAATCAACAGTTATACTGGGTCTAAAACAACAGATATATTAAATATCCTTCAGAAAAATTTTCTCCAAATATATTTTCTTTCATTTAAGTTTTAACAAATACTGGGAGGCGTTCCATTCAAAATTCTGTCCTCTGAAAAGTTCAGGTTCTGAAATCAGGACTTAAATTTATTCCCCTGGTATTCTAAAGAATATTGGGAATTAGGTATGCTGCTTCAATTTATGTGTGATTGCTGCATGGTGTGTTCAGCCTCAGTGTTCTCCTTGAATTAGTCCACACTGTAGAACCACATATCCAACCCAGCGGGAAATGAATCCTTTAAAAAAGATACTAATTCAATCTGTATGCTGAGAAAATAATCTGAGAAGGTGGACTATATGAAGAAGAACAGGGCATCAGGATTGGAGGAAGACTCATTAACAACCTGCGTCATGCAGATGACGCAACCTTGGTTGCTGAAAGTGAAGAGGACTTGAAGCACTTATTGATGAAGCTCAAAGACCACGGCCTTCAGTATGGATTGCACCTCAACATAAAGAAAACAAAAATCCTCACAACTGGACCAAAAAGCAACATCATGATAAACGGAGAAAAGATTGAAGTTGTCAAGGATTTCATTTTACTTCGATCCACAATCAAAAGCTATGGAAGCAGCAGTCAAGAAATCAAAAGACGCATTGCATTGGGCAAATCTGCTGCAAAGGACCTCTTTAAAGTGTTGAGGAACAAAGATGTCACCCTGAAGACTAAGGTGTGCCTGACCCAAGCCATGGTATTTTCAATCGCATCATAGGCATGTGAAAGCTGGATAATGAATAAGGAAGACCGAAGAAGAGGTGACGCCTTTGAATTGTGGTGTTGGTGAAGAATATTGAATATACCATGGGCTGCCAAAGAACAAACAAATTTGTCTTGGAAGAAGTGCGGCCAGAATGCTCCTTAGAGGCAAGGATGGCGAGACTGAATCTTATATACTTTGGACATGTTGTCAGGAGTGATCAGTCCCTGGAGAAGGACATCATGCATGGCAGAGTACAAGGTCAGTGGAAAAGAAGAAGACCCTCAACGAGGTGGACTGACACAGTGGCTGCAACTATGAGCTCAAGCATAACAATGATTGTAAGAATGGCTCAGGACCAGGCAATGTTTCGTTCTGTTGTGCATAGGGTTGCTATGAGTTGGAACCAACTCAACGGCACCAAACAACAACGATGCTGAGTTGGGCTTATTTTAATGACCAGTTAGGTTGGAGGTGTGATATGTGAATTTTCTATGAAAAAAAATTCTTCAAAAACCAACTTAATAGCAAATAAGTTCTTGATTATTTAGGCAGACACAGAACTTGATCTGATATTCCTCACTTAACATGTTATTTCTAATTTATGAGACTTAAGACTTTCACAAGGGAAGAGCCTTGCTTAATCACTGTTGAATTTATCATTAGAAAATTAATATTAATAAATCACAGCATTTTCTTCACTCCAATAACTAAACTGCCAGATTAATCTCTGATAATTATGTAGGATCAAACAGGAGGTTAAACTCATGGACCTGTAAATTCCCAGCTCACTCCAAAAAGCTATTACCTATGACTCTTCCTGACATGCATCATACCACTTCCTTTTCAGGAAATCGTAATGAATAGTTTTATTAATGACATAAGAGACCAAAACCTTTGCCCTGCTCTCCAATTTGAGTTTGCTTTCTTAGTTAAGAAAATCATTAAACTCTGTCCACATGGATAGTGTTTTGTCTAACTTCTGTGCTTGGGTCAATCTTGTAACTCTTTTCCTGTGACAACTCAAATCTTACATTCTTCTTGATATTCTCTTTGTTCTTCTCATTGCTGCTGTTGTTGTTTTTGTTCTTAGTTTCCTTCTCCTCCTTCTTGAAAGTATAAGCACAGCTTTGTTACCTTAGTGGCCAGTACTTTGTATGTAAGCATGTTTCACTACTTGTCCATTATCTTGTACCTTCTGGCTTTATAGTGAACATACAGGTTGTCAACACACCTTCCTCGATGTAAGGAGACCTGACTTAGCCCAGAACTATATAGCTCAATGTAAGAAAAAAATTTTAAAATGCTAAAGACTGAGGCCTCTAGAGTGACACTTCTGAAGATAACAGTAGAAAATACCATTTAGTTGCCATGTCTGAGACCAGTTTCTCTTTAGGGCTTGCTGATTGGAACACGTATAGGGAGATTTACTCAGGCCAACAGAGGCTTTGAGACAGAAGGCCATTCACATGCTTGTTCTCTTCTCCATCTATACTTCATGGTGGCTCTGCTTCTTCCTTCTGCTATCAGGGGTGTGCATGTCATGCATGTCATTTTTACAAGATCCCTCCAGTGGGTTTGAAACAGCATTCACAAGATTAATGAAACAATCCCTTTTTTTGTCATTGTCAATGCTTCAATTGCTTCCTGTTTCTTTTCATTAAAACCAATGAGCCTCTTCTCTTCAGTCCCTGTAGTTTTTCATAGCCACTCAAACATTGCTTCAGGATCCTTGTAATCCCTCAAGCTCTGAAGGAGCAGTAGATTTAGCCTTTGTGTTACATCAAATTCTGCACAGGGCAGGCTGACATCAGAGCTGCTCCTTAGGGGCTAAGAACCAAGGGTCACATAATTTCAACTTTTTGAGGAGAAGGCATCTGTCTTAGTTATCTAGTGCTGCTATAATGGAAATACCACAGTGGATGGCTTTAACAAACAGAAATTTATTCTCTCACAGTCTAATGGAAACCCTGGTGCCATAGTGGTTAAAAGCTATGGCTGCTAACCAAAAGGTTGGCAGTTTGAATCCACCAGTCACTCCTTAGAAACCCTATGGGGCAGATCTACTCTATCCTACAGGTTGCTATGAGTGGGAATTGCCTCGACAGCAATGGTTTCACAGTCTAGTACGCTAGAAGTCCAAATTTAGGGCATTGGCTGAGGGAAAGGTTTTCTCTCTGTCAGCTCTGGAGAAAGGTCCTTGTCATCAATCTTCCCCTGGTCTAGGAGCTTCTCTGCACAGGAACCCCAGATCCAAAGGACGTGCTATGCTCCTGGTGCTGCTTTCTTGGTGGTATGAGGTCCCCATGTCTCTCTACTCACTTCTCTCTTTTATGTCAAAAGAGATTGACTTAAAACACAACCTAATCTTATACATTGAGTACCACCTCATTAATGGTGTCTAATTCCACCTCATTTACACCCTAGAGGTAGGATTTACAACACATAGGAACATCACATCAGATGGCAAAATGGTGGACAATCACACAATACTGGGAATCATGGCCTAGCCAAGTTGAAACATATTTGGGGGGGGGGTACAATTCAATCCATGACAGCATCCTTCACTGTCTTAGTTTCCTAGAGCTGCAGTAACACAGTAGCTGGAACAGAGTGCCTTATGAGAATAAAAATACTTTGTCTCACACTTTTGTAGACTGAGAGTTCAAATTCGGGGCACCAGCAGGGTCATGCTCTCTCTGTTTGCTCTAGGGGAAGATCCTTCCTTAGCTCTCTCAGCTTCTGAAAGCTCCAGGCATTTCTTTGTGTTTCTTGGTTTGTAGAGCATCTTCACATGGGCATCCTTCCTCTGTCTCTCTGTGTCTATACTCAGGTAAGGACCCTTGTGGTGCAGTGGTTCAGAGCTCAGGCTGCTAACCAAAAGGTCAGCAGTTCAAATCTACCAGCCACTCCTTGGAAACCTTATGGGGCAGTTCTACTCTGTCCTACAGGGTTGCTATGAGTCGGAATCAACTTGAGAGCAATGGTTATTTTTTACTATTTCTACTCTGGTATAACCTCATGCTGATAACATCTTCAAAGGCTCAATTTCCAAACAAAAGCGCACACACAGGTACAGGGTTTAGGACTTTAACATATATTGGGGGGGTGGGGGCACAAAGTCTTACATGCACATTCCAATTCTGTATGAAGTTTTTCATATATCTCCCGTTGATTTCTTTCTTATCTAAAATTCTCCTCATATTTAACAACTGCGCCACGGTTTTTCTAGCTTGCCAAAGATTATTTTCTAAAGGACCTATCTTAAGAAAAAAATGTGATTTATGTGTGATTTGAAGAGATGATAGGCAGGACTCCCTGTTCTTGAATTTCTATCATATCTTTTCATTCTACCAGTGTTGCTTCATCCTGGTAGTTTCTGAAAGCTTTTCAATATTTTTGAGGCATTTCTATTTAATGGAAGTACACTCAGGAAGAGTTTTACCTTCCATTATCATTATATCGTAGTCAACTGAGAGCAGTGATGGAATAAATTATTTTGTTGTTGTTAGATGCCTTCAAGTTGGCTCTGACTCATAGCAACCGTATGTATAACAGAACAAAACACTACCTGGTCCTCGAGCCCATTGTTGCAGCCGCTGTGTCAATCCGTCTCATTAAGGTCTTTTTTTTCGCTGGCACTCTGCTTTACCAGGCATGATGCCCTTCTCCAAGGATTGGTCCCTCCTGATAACATGACCAAAGTATGTGAGATGAAGTCTCACCGTCCTTTCTAAGGAGTGGTCTGGCTGTATTTCTTCCAAGACAGATTCGTTTATTTTTCTGGTAGTTCAAGGGATATTCTATATTCTTTGCCAATACCATAATTCAAATGCATCAATTCTTCTTTGGTCTTTCTTATTCATTGTCCATAACTGAAAATACCGTGGCTTGAGTCAGGTGCACCTGAGTCCTCAAAATGATATCTTTGTTTTTTTAAAGAGATCTTTTCCAGCAGATTAGCCCACTGTAATATGCCATTTTATTTCCTGACTGCTGCTTCCATGGGCCCTGGCTGTGGATCCAAGTAAAATGAAATCCTCGACAGCTTCGATTTTTTCTCCATTTATTCTGATGTTGCTTATCAGTCCAGTTGTGGGGACTTTTGTTTTATGTTGAAGTATAATCCATCCTAAAGGCTGTCTATATATGACTATGTCACCAGGCCTCCATATAAAATATAAAATATAGACAACCTAAATTCTACTGATTAAAAAAGAGGAGCATATCAAGAAAAACAAAACAAATGCTATTACAGCAGGTCATAGAGAACCAAGAATAAATTTCAGTAACTACACAGTTATCTGTGAAATCACCTCTGCCCCCATGTAAGTTTTTTCATTGTCCATATACTTCTTTTAAAATTTTTTTTTTTTAATTGAACTTTAGATGAAAGTTTACAGAGCAAATTAGTTTCTCATCAAACGTTTAATACACACATTTTTCTATGACATTGTCTAACAACCCCACGACGTGTCGACATTCTCTCTTCTCAACCCTGGATTCCCTATTACCAGCTTTCCTGTTTCCTGGAGCCTTCCAGTCCCTGCCCCAGGGCTGGTGTGCCGCTATAGTCTTGTTTTGTTCCATGGGCCTGTTCGATCTTTGGCAGAAGGGTGAAACTCAGGAGTGGCCTCATTACTGAGCTGAATGGGTGTCCGGGGGCCATACCCTAAGGGTTTCTCCAGTCTCTGTCAGGCCAGCAAGTCTGGTCCATGTGCTTTTTTTTTTTTTTTTTTTTAATCTGTACAAATTAAAAACTTCTTGAAGAACTGTCCTGATTTTCTTAACTTGGTTTGTACAAGAAATTGTAAAATTTAACACAAATTCTTCTGGTATATCATAAGGAACAAAGAAGTAATGTAAAAACAAGGTGATTATCAGTCACTATAAATTCTATTTAATATGTTAATTTATGCATTTATATTTCTAGAAATGTGGCAATTGATAGGTAGTGAAATTACCCTTTAGCACTGCAGAAAACTCACTTAATAAATAAAATTTAAAGTATTGTTCTTGCAAGTTCTTTATTAAGAAAGAAAAATAAACATTCTAGTTAACTAAGATTTTACTGTGAGCACATGTGTTTCTTTACAGTTTTATACATACGGTGCATGCATGACAAGAACTTATTGAATGAAGACAAGTTTTATAAACTTTGTAGCGTACTGTTTCACTTTTACCAGTTTCAAAGTAAAATAAAACATATTTTTTAAGATCTGTGGCTTCTGACATGTAACAAAAAAAAAATACTGCCTTTTAAGTACAATAACTCATATGTTTATTCCTGATATACTTTTTCCAAAATGCTGAAAGAAATAGTGCATTGAAAAATATTTCCAAATCTTACCTCATATTTTGTTTGTAAGAAAAAATACTCTACATTAGCTACTGTATCATTGCCTTATATCCTGGACATGATCTCTAAACTTAGTCAATCCATCCTGATAAATGGTCATTCACAGAAGTTGGTACTTTCTATAAACGTTATCATCTGATTCAAATTTGTCACCTTATCCAACTTTTCAAAACAGTTTTATATCCTGTCAGATCTTTAGTCATGTTGGATGCTGAGTAAAGTAGGATGTCAAAATATCAAATCATCGCTTCCATCCTTTTTTATTTTTATTCTCTGGTGGTTTCTGGTAAATGAAGGGATTGGTTTTAGCTAGGTGAGGTTTGCTTGCTTTGAAAATGAGAATTCTTGTGTGGATAATGGACTCATTTTTTTTTCAGTTAAATAACAGCAGTTGAAACACTGGCCACAACATTGAAAGATAAAGATGACAGCAATATTGTATTATATGGAAATCAGTTAGTTTTGAAAACTAGAACCCATTCATGCACACCATGGTCTCACCAAAATATTGCAAACATTGCTTGGGAGTGCTATTGTCTATGTTTCTGAGCTATTTCTGCAGTATAGACATGCAAAAATAATGAGGGCTAAATTGTTAAGCACGTGACTATTAGCCAAAAGGTTGGTTGTTTGAAGTCACCAGGGGTGCCTTGGAAGACGGGCCTGGTGATCTACTTCCAAAAGGTCACAGCCTTGAAAACCCTATGGAGCAGTTCTACTCTACACACGTGGAATGACCATGAGTCAGAATCGACTTGATTGTAACTAACAACAACAACAAGGAGGCTCCATTTTAAATAAAGCATAATAACGAATACAAATGGTCAGCCACCATAGAACCTTCCTTATATCTGCCATTTTTCTATTTCCTAGTTGCATCAGATGATGTAAGGTTTCAAGCAATACCAAAACTAAACAATGGAATTTGCGTTCATCAAGCATATAGTAGATTCTGAATAAAGACTCGTACATAGTTTAGCTTTAATAGGAATCTCTTCTAAACTTTATGTCCGATTTGGGTTGTCATAAATATTTCAGTTCTGTAGATATATAACTTGAAAGAATAATATTTAATTCAACACAAAAAATCAGTCCATTAGTTGACCACTTAGTGAATTTGAATAAAGCAAATCCATCGTACTGAATTTTCACCGATGAGAGAAAATTTAAAGATTCCTGCTATTTTTCTTAGTTCAATTCTTAAAATATTTCTACATTTGTTATAAACCATATCATGGTGTATACTAAACCTTTCATTGTAACTTTTTGATCTGTGTTTACATTCTTCTACTCTTTTTTACATATTTTTTCTATCCAATCACACTCCTACATGTATTCAAGTCTATCCTCTAGCATTTATTAGAAAACAAACAAACGAACCAAACCTGTTGCCACTGAGTTCATTCCGACTCATAGTGACCTTATAGGACAGAGTAGAACTGCCCCACAGGCTTTCCAAGAAGCACCTGGGTTTGAACTGCCACCCTCTTGGTTATCAGCCATAGCTCTTAACCACTACACCACCAGGGTGCTAACTTGGTATCAATTGACTGAATATTTAAGTTAATTTTGTTTAACTTATACTCATGCCATTTACTTTTATCTCTCATTATAGTCTTTGTTTACTTTCCTTCTTTTATTTTTACCTCTATTTTAAAAGTTTTCCTGGAACACCAAAGGTATCTTGAATGTCCTCCTACTGCTCACCTAGGACATACCTAACATCGCAAATTCATACCTTTTGATTTAGCTCTTCAGGCTGTCTACAGTATGGCCTCAGTTTACAACTCAACCCTCTGCAATTCTATGCTCCAGCCCAGATGCAATTTAGTGAACTACAAGAGCTACAAGAAGAACTTCATCTTAAGAAGGAGGAATGTGTATTACAGGACAGGCAAGAGGAGACAGAAAATGGAGGATTGGGGAGAGATTAGATACTGAGCAGCAGCAGGACTTGAATATTCTTGGTGAATATTAGAAAAATTCAGTATATGAGAAGTGCTCTCATCCAGCAGTTATTTGCCCTAGCATTCTGCCCTTGTTTGTAGATTTGTCTGTTTCCCCCAAATTGGCTTAAGATATGACATCTGTTATGGATTGAATTGAGACCACCCCAAAATATGTATTGAAATCCTGGCCATATGCTCTTATGATTTAGTCATATAATAAAATTAGTTGGCTTGGGTAGAACAGATTACCTTACATAATGTAATTGTCATACTGAAATCAGTGATTGTCATACAATTGTAGGGTGGCTTCTAAACCTAATCACCTCTGAGTTACAAGACCAGAATACATGCACGCACAAACTGGGGAATGCAAATGCCATGTGAGGATCATCTACAAGACAAGAAACTAAGGAATGCCCCGGACTACCAAAAAGGAAGGAATCCACAAAGCCAAGACCCTGATTTGAACTTTTACCTTCCAGAACTGTGAAAAAATAAGTTTCTATTCTTTAAACCCTCTCACTTGTGGCATTTCATTTATAGCAGCACTAGGAAACAAAGACATCTTTCATCTTTCATTTTGCTATACAAGTTGTGTTATCTTTTTTTTGCTTATGCGGGCATCTGATGCTAGTCACACTCTCAACCCTGTTTTCTAGCATCTGGGTAATATATATATATTTTTTTTTTTTTGAGGGGGGGCGGTAATATTAAACTAGTCATTGCTGGCCTGCCTGCCCTCTGGTTTGTCGTTACTGAGAACTTGTTCTAATCCTGCCTTCTTAACCAGGTAAAGTCAACTTTGGCCCCATTGCTGAAACTATTCCCACTAACATAACTAGAACTCCCCGCCCCAGGCAATTCCATTGATTACCTGATTGGCTTCATTCCTGCTTCTGACACTTTTACTTATTTTCTCTTTGTTGAAACTTTCTACTCTCTTGGCATCTATGATACTATATATATTATCTGAATTTTCTTCATTCTTCCCTATCTTCTGTCATCATAGTGTTTATGCATTCATCTTCCTCTTAAATACTGGTGTTTCTTAGCTTTCTGAACTCATTCTCACTCTCTCTAAATATTCTTTAAGGATGGGTTAGTTCAGTCTTCACTGATTCAAAGATTACATGTGTGCTTACGTCTTCTAACATCTAACGTATACACATTAACTAGGTCAAACCTTTCCCTCCAAACCCTTGGAATTGCTTTTGTACAGTTGCTAACAACTTCCATGTTGCCAAATGCAGCAGCTTGTTTTCTGTTCTCATCTTTCTTGAGCTCACAGCAGATTTCCACTCAGTGGGTGTATCCCTTATTTCTGAAGCACTTCTCACTTGGTTTTCTTCCAGCTTACACCTTCTCTCACTGATGGCTCCAGTTCAGACTCTTTTTCTAGTTGCTCCTGCAGCACCTTACCCATAAACCAGGAAATGATTTGGGAAATTATTCTGAGCCCACCCGTCTATATGAACGGTCTTCCTCATTTATCTCATCCAGTCCCATTGCCTCAATATCATATTTTAACAACTGTCTGTTACACACACACACATCTTCAGTCCTGATCTCTCCCTTTAGCTCCACACTCCTACATCTTACTTTCTACATGCTCCTTCCAGTTATATGTCTTATGGATATGCTGAACCCTAACTCATATCTATACCTTCTCCTCATCTTGTCCTCCCTCATTCTTCCTCATCACAGTTAATAGATGCACTACCATCTACATAGGTGTTAAATCCAAAAAAAATCACACTTGAGTCCTCCCACTCCTTCTATCCTCACATCCAATTCAACATCAAGTCCTATTAGTTATAACCCCAAACATTTATCTTGAATATTAACACTTATTCCCATCACTACTTCCATTGCCTTACTCAAAGCATCCTCATCTCTTGCATGATACATGTGATTGTTAAGGTAGTGTGTCAACTTGGCTGGGCAAGGATTCTCAGTGGTTTGACACTTATGATGTAGTTTGGCAGTCATATATTGATGTAATCACTTCCATGATGATATCTGAAAAAATGTGATCACCTCTATGATGGGATCTCCTGTGAATAGCCAATCAGTTGAAAAGGAGGTTCCTTAAGGGTGTGGCCTGAATCCAATATAGCTACAATTCCTGGTAAGGCTCATGGGCTTTTGCTTGCTGTGGAACCTGCAGGTGGCTCCTGTTGATCTGACTTCTGGTTCTTGGGACTTGAGCTGGCAGCTTACCTACTGATATTGGGATTCGTCAGCCTCCACTGTCTGTGAGCCAGTAAGTAGCCTGCCAACTTACCTGCCGATCTTGGGGTTTGTTGACCTCTGCAGCCTGTGAGCCAGAGGCTTGTTGTCTGACCTGCTGATCTTGGGTTCACCAGCCCCTGCAGCTATGTGATTCAGGAGAAGCCTCCAGCCTGATCCATAGACTGGGAACTTCCTAGCCTCTACAACCGTGTGAGCCATTTCTTTCATTTCCTTGATATAAATCTCTCTTTCTCTATACTTTTCGCCGGTTTTGCTTTTTAAGGGACTCCAGCCTAAGACAGTATTAATAGTCACCAATATCCCCTTTCCTTTCCCTCACTTGGTGGGAGAATTGTACATTCCCCACCTCACTGATGTCAGGTTTGGACATATGACTGCTTTAGCAAAGGTAATGTGAGCAGAGGGGATATGTGCCTCTTCCCGGCAGAAGCTTTAAGAGAGAGTTTATGCTTCACCTAGTCCTTTATCTCCTGAAATAGTCAGTGGCAATATTCCAGAGAATGGATGCTCTACCAACCTGGATTCCGGCCTAAGGATGGTGACAATATATAGCAGCCAACCTTCAACAGAAATGATGTGAGAGTGAAAAATAAGCCTATGTTGATATGAGGTGTTAGTGATGTTTGTAATCATGGGATAAGCTGTGCTGTCCTAACTGATATACTAGAGTAAAAGTACTGTGTATTTAATGGATATCCCTGCTTTGACACCTCTGTCATCATCCATTTGATGATCTGGCTGTCAACATGACTGAGCTTATTCAGGTTGTTTATCATGGTTTTATTTTAAATTATTCGGTTGTTTTTATGAAGAAATCATGCAAAATACATTCTCATGTTAGAGAATCATTAAAACAATTGCAATAAAATAAATAACTGAAAAATACCTGGAACTCACTACATACGTTAGAAATTTGACCATGTACTTCTAAATAAAATAAGTCAAAGAGTAATTCTGAAGGGGAATTAAAATCTATTTTGAATTGATTGAAAGTGAAAAAATACTATATCAAAATTTGTGGGATACAGCTAAAACATGCTTGGAGATAATGTATACCGTTAAATTCTCATATTAGAAAAGAATAAAGGTCTCAAATCAATCATTTAGGCTTAATCTTAAGAAACTGGAACATGAAAAGTAAACTTAATGCAAAAAAAAGGGGAAGGAAAGAAATATTAAGAGTAAAGGAAATAAAAGAATAAAAATCAATAAAATTAAAAACAGGAAAATAACATAGAAAACCAATGAATCTAAAACCTGGTTCCTTACAAAGACCAGTGAAACTGATAAACTCACATCCAGACAAATCAAGAAAAAGTGAGGCTAGACAAAAACCCTTAATACCAGTATTAAAGGAGAAGCCATCACTTCAGACTTCACAAACACAGAAAAATAAGGGAATACTGCAAACAACTTTACATCCGTAACTTTGACAATTTATATGAAATAGACCTATTCCTTGAAAGAGAAAAACTACCAAAACTTACTCAGGGAGAAATATATAACCTGGATAATCCTATATCTACCACATAAGTTGAATTCATAGTGAAAAAAAATTTTCAGAAACAAAATCTCCAGTTCCAGATGGTTTAAAGAGTGAATTCTACTAAAGATTTAAAGAAGAAACAATATAATCTCTGTACTGTTTACACTCTCTTCCAGAAAATAAAAGAGGAGGAAATAACTCCTAACTTATTATATGAGGCCAGCATTGAAACCAGATAAAGACATTACAATAAAAAGAAACTATATCTTATGGATATAGACACAGAAATCCTAAACAAACAATTAGGGTATTGAAATCAATCCAATTACAGCCCTACCTTAATAAGGTTGTCTGTTTGCAGGTTATCTTGGATTTTCTATAGATTGCCAGGCTTTTCTTCCTACTCCATCTTAGCCTGGGAACTCCATTGAAACCTGGTTATCATCATAGCAACACACACGCCTCCACTGACAGGTGTTGGCTGCACATGAAGTGCACTGGCTGGGAATCCAACAGGGTATCCTGCATGGAGGATGAACCATCGAAGCCTCAATAACTATCAGAATATAGCAATATATTCTTTTACTTTTCTTATATAAATTTTCCTTATTACTGGAGAAATTAAAAACTATTATTTAAAAGCTAGCTTTTTTTTTTTAGCATAGTATTTGCCAAAGAATTTTGTACAGAAAACTCCCTCTGTGAGATAACAATAGGTTTTTTTTTTTAAGAGGTGGGAAATTTTTTTTTTTTTAATCAAATACTTTTGGATAAACACAATGAAGTCGAATTGCTCAGGTATTTTCTCATAAGTGTTTATTCTAAAGTTTCCAGATGGTAACATTATATATTTTCCCCAAAATTATTTCACAAAGGAATCATTTGCATTTATCATACTTTTAAAAAATTTTTTTTGGTGGCTATTAAAAGAAACCCAACTCAAACTACAGCAAAGAGGTAGGGATTTATTAGTACATGTAACTGGGAAGTTCTGGGGGCTTTCCAGGACTGATGATTGAGGAATTCAAATGGTACCATCAAATTTATTTCCTTTTTTTATCTTTTTCTGTGCTTTTCAGTTTGAATCTTCAGATTACTAGCAAATCTGGCTATTAAGATGCTGTATTATAAATGGCCAGGTCTGAGCCAGGTACCTTCCCTTGTGAGTGAGTGGAAGCATGAGCTCCAATCAAACCACATAGAATGTGCTACGCATGACAAAGGAGGTTAGGTTTCTCTTCTCAGGTGAGCTAGAGAAGGGATTCTGCTACAAAATAAACTGGGGCAGAGAAGATTTAAGGATTTCATAAAAAGATAATAAATTTTGATGGGTTAATATTTTTCCTATGGCTGTGATAGTGGAACAAATATCAAATTAAATTTAAGAAGGCATGTCTCTTCATAAGTTATTTCAAGTTACCTATTTGTGCTTAGGGCATTGCGTGTTGTTGGTTTATGTTTACCCGAGAAAGCAAACTTGCTTGCTTTGTTTACTTTTTCCTACTGAATTATGTTGGCAGGGCCTTGGGAGCTGAACGCTGTGACAGATGAGTGGCCATGTATCTTCCAAACTACCAGTTACCACTCTTTATCAGACCGCAGACAAGCTGGAAGTTCCTTACAGATTTTGGGAGAAGAAGACAGCTCCCTGTTACTGACAAAAGAGTTTTAATTTTCCTGGAATCCAGATTTCCATATAAGCCATCCCCTTTAGGTATCCTTTTGAACATTTTGCCTTTAAAATATTAGTTCCCAAAAGCCATTTCTGAGCCAAACAATGGTCCTAATAAACTAGTACAGCCATTTTGTTTTGGGTGTTGTATTCTTTGAAGAATTAGTGTGTTTTGGGAAACGGACTCCAAAGGTTAGGGTGGGAGATACATTTAGGGTAAATTAGTAATTATTTTAATTGTCCTTCAAGGCAATGCTGTATGGAAATCCTTCCTGACCACAGGTTTATCAGTTCTGTTCTTGCTCTTTTTTCCATGGCGATGCCAATAAGATTTGGTATAGGAGTGTTTCTGAGGTTCTTTCATCTTCAGAACTTTTCAGAACTCTAGTGAGAATGTTGCCCCAATTTGCAAATTGTATAGTCAATAAACTTTAATCAATTACTATTATTGCCTTAATACGATTTTTGTTTAAAAAAAAAAAATTTTTTTTTTTTTTTTTTTTAATCACTCTGGTCTGGTTGAGAAGTCGGAAAGGAAGGACACTATTTCATAAAATTTAACCCCAACACAAATTATTCATATTGGTAAACCGATGATCACAAAGGCCTAATAATAATGGCCAAGCTGAACTTATTACTTCTTTATTTTGCCTGATTATTTTTAGTTAACTTTATTGAGATATAACTCACATACAATAAAATGCATCCATTTCAAATGTAGGCCTTTATAAGGGTTGACAAATCTCTATATTTGTGTACTGACCAGGTACACAACAGACGTTACTAGGTAATACAATAGAAAAAAGTAATTGAATAAATAACAGGAAGGGTTGTCCACACGCAAGTGAGAGGAGCCTGTTCCCAGATGAAGCAGGCAGAGAAGTTTACCGTTATGCCATCTAGTAGTTTCAGTGGTAGTAAGAAGGACCCCTTAGTATAGAACAACTCGTTCTTTTCAGTTGCCAAGTTAAAAATCTTGCAATCTTTTTTGACTTCTCTAGTAAACCCTGGTGTCATAGTGGTTAAGTGCTATGGCTGCTAACCAAGAGGTCGGCAGTTCGAATTCTCCAGGCGCTCCTTGGAAACTCTCTAGGGCAGTTCTACTCTGTCCCATAGGGTTGCCATGAGTCGGAATTGACTCGACTGCAGTGGATTTGGTTTTTGGTTTTTTTAGTATCTCATAGTCTATCACTCCAGAAACATTTGTTGGTTCTACCTGTAAAATATCATCTTTTGAAAAAGATGGAAGAAATACTCAGCGTCTACTGTACCAAAAAGAACTGGTTGATGTTCAACCATTTCAGGAGGTAGCATATGACCAAGAACAGATGGTACTGAAGGAAGAGGCCCAAACTGCACTGAAGACATTTGCAAAAAACAAGACTCCAGGAATAGATGGAATGCCAATTGAAATGTTTCAAAAAATGGATGCAGCACTGGAAACATTCACTTGTCTATGCTAAGAGATGTGGAAGACAGCTACCTGGCCAACTGACTGAAAGAAACCCATATTTGTACTCATTCCAAAGAAAAGTAATCCAACAGAATGTGGAAATTATAGAATTAAAATCACACGCAAGTAAAGTTTTATTGAAGATCAGTCAAAAGCGACTGCAGTAGTATATCATCAGGGAACTGCCAGAAATTCAAGCCAGACTCAGAAGAGGTTGTGGAACAAGGGATATCATTGGTAATATCAGATGGATCCTGGCTGAAAGCAGGGAATACCAGTGTTTTAGTGAAATGCAAAGGCATTTGACTGTGTGGATCACAAATTAAATGGATAACATTGCAAAGAACAGGAATTCCAGAACACTTAATTGTGCTCATGAGGAACCTGTACTTAGACCAAGAGGTAGTCGTTCAAACAGAACAAGGGGATATTGCGTGGTTTAAAGTCAAGAAAGGTATGATTCAGAGTTGTATTCTTTCACCACACCCATTCAATCTGTACACTGAGCAAATAACTGAGAAGCTGGACTATGTGAAGAACAGGGTATTGGAATTGGAGGAAGACTCATTATCAACCTGTTATGCAGATAACACAGCCGTGCTTACTGAAAGCAAAGAGGACTCGAAGCACTTACTGATCAGAAACTAAAGATCAAAGACCACAGCCTTCAGTATGGATTACACTTCAACATAAAGAAAAAAATTCTCACAACTGAATCAATAAACAACATCATGATAAATGGAGAAAAGACTGAAGTTGTCAAGGATTTCATTTTACTTGGATCCACAATCAACACCCATGAAAGCAGCCATGGAGAAATCAATCAACACATAGCACTGGGCAAATCTGCTGCAAAAGACCTCTTTAAAATGTTTAAAAGCAAAGATGTCAGGACTAAAGTACACCTGACCCAAGTCACGAAGTTTTCAATGGCCTCATATGCATGTGAAAGCTGAACAAGAATTAAGGAAGACCAAAGAAAAATTCATGTCTTTGAATTATGGCGTTGGTGAAGAATAGTAAATATACCATGGACTGCCAGAAGAACAAACAAATCTGTCTTGGAAGAAGTACAACCAGAATGCTCATTAGAAGCAAGGATGATGAGACTTTGTCTCACGTACTTTGGACATGTTATCAGCAGGGAGCGGTCCCTGGAGAATGGTATCATGCTTGCTAAAGTAGAAGGTCAGCAAAAAAAGAGGAAAACCCTCAACAAGATGGTTTGACACTGGGTTTGCAACAATGTACTGAAGCATAACAATGGTTGTGAGGATGGTGCAGGACCAGGCAGTGTTTCATTCTGTTGTACACAGGGTTGCTATGAGATGGAACTGACTCGACAGCACCTAACAACAGCAATGACAACAAAGACCTTCAAAATAGACTTAGTATCTAACTACTTCTCATTATCCTTCACTCTCTGTTCTGGTCCAAGTCTCCACTATCCCCAGACTGGGTTACATACTAACTGTTCTTCCTGTCTCCACCCCTGTTCCTCAGTCTATTTAAAATCAGAAGCCAAAGTCATTCTTTCACAGCTTAAGTCAGACTATGCTACAACTCTGCTCCAGGATCTGAAAAGTCTCTTCTCGTAGTTTCCAACCCCCACTATTACATCTTTGATTTTAACTCCTAATATTCTCCCTCTTGCTTACTCCATTGCACTAACTATGGCCTCTCGTTGTTCTCCAAACATGCCAGCCATTCTTCCATTTTAGTGCCTTGCACTGGCTAGAATGCCTTTCCCCCAGATATTTACTATTTTAGTTTGAGTCTCCCCAAGTATAAACAGGCCCTGTGCCAAGGATTCAATGTTAGTAATTTGTTGGGAGGCATAGAAAACACTATGGGATAAGTGGGGAAGTGATCAGGGAAGGGAAGAAAGCTGAAGAAAACTAATGAAGGTGTATGATTAAGATACCACACAGCTAGTATTGTAGATGAGTGAAGCTTAATATCATGGGGAGACCAAGGAAAATGACATAAAGTGCTTCAGAATCATCCCACCAATCAGTCATTTGTGGAAGGCAGATCCAGGATAGGCACAGAGGCTCGGTTACCGGCACTTGGAAGTAAGAGCGTGCAGTAGTTAGCAGCCGAGTGCCTTAATCACTGCATCACCAGGGCTCCTTGCTGAATAGTAAAGTTCTAGAGATACAGCCTTCCAGCATCAGCTACATTCACAGTACAAATGTCCTGCCTTCTTTTAAGCTGGCTCAGATATCACCTTCCCTTTGAGCCCTTTCCTGATCACTGTATTAAGAATTGCAACCTCTGACCGATACAGAATACCCTGCCCCACTCCTGATCCCTCCTTTGTTCTAAAATTGTCTATAATTTATTTTCTATTCCCTCCATTAGAACGTAGGGTCAAATAGGGCAGTCTTCTTTCGCTCATATATTCTTAGCATCTATAATAGTGACTGGCTCACAGAGGAGACCTGTTAAATATGTATTGAATGAATAAAACAATTAAGATCAAATGGCACTTCCATAAAGATCCTCTTTGAATACATAATATAGTCATTTTGTTTCTTTTTCTTATTTTATCTCACTTTACAGGACTTCCAATATAATATTGAATGAGAGTG